>NC_141353.1:18434994-19767494 GCF_057382095.1 Aulonocara sp. 'chitande type north' Nkhata Bay | reverse complement strand
GTGACTTTATAGACAGTACACTGGAAGGATGCCTTAAACATCTTGAAGCTGGTGGTATCACGCTCTGCCAGCCTTGTTCATCCAGTGTACGGCCACACACAGGGTGATCTTTCCAACCTAGAGGTCAGCAGAGTGTGGGACGGCTCTGCTAAAGCTCTCCCTGGGAAAACTCTGGATTTCACATTTGACATCTCTGAGGTAAGAAAGCTGCTGCTACTGAGCTTCTTTTTGTAAATGCCCATCATTGACTTGCAGTTACAGTACACCCCCATGTTTTGCTAGGTCATAAATAGAAAAGGATTTCCTCAACACATGCAATATGCAAATCATCAAAAAATTTGCATGTCTTTCTGTTTGTTATCTTCCCAGACACCGGTGATCGGGCGCCGTTTTGATGAGCTCCAAGGATCAGGGGGTAGAGAGGGGAAAGCCAGAGTCATGGCTGTGACCCGCAGTACTTCCTCCACTTCTTCTGGATCCAATTCCAACACCATTCTGGTGCCTGTCAGCTGGAGGCGACCACAGTTATCTCAGGTAGCATCAATGCCCAAAACTAAGGTTTCACATCAGTGCTGCTTGGTTTTGTAAGACTTGTAAAAGAATATTATATTAAAATGTGTTGATCAAGTCATTCTTCTTTAGCATACTGACCTCAAATAGCCCAAGAAAAACAGATTTAAAACTTTCTGTTTATAACATGCTTAGAAATTATCCCTTGATCATCAAAGCATGAGGCATGTGAAGCGAGAAGAAAATCCATCACTTTACTGATGAGTTTTTCTTCTACATGCAGAAAAGAACCAGAGAGAAGCTGGTGAGCGTTTTGTCTCTATGTGGACAAGAAGTTGGACTTACCAAGAACCCATCTGTAAGCTAACTTCCTTGTTGTACTTGTTCTTTATGTACACAGTCAACAAAATTCAAGCTTGTATTTCTGTTTTTTTTGTTTCTATTTTGAAGAGGGAGTAAAACCTCTAAAGTTTTCTGGGGATGTTTCTGTTATTAAGATGGCTTCACTAATTGCCTCTGACAAGTCTAAAAACCTGTTTCTGTCTTCTTGTCAGGTGATCTTCTCATCCTGTGGTGACTTGGACATGATGGAGGTGCGGGAGAGCGGCGTGTCATCTGAGGACGGTGGTACCAGAGAGGACACATTAGATGACACCGCCAGTGAGCAGCAGTTTAGGGTTTTCAGAGACTTTGACTTCCTGGATGTGGAGCTGGAGGATGGAGAGGTGAGAGTCACAATAATACTGTATTTCACCTGTGTTCATTTGATTTATGCTGACACAGTGGTCCTTTCTTTCATTTTACCTTTACTGTGTCTTTCAACTTATCCACCTGTCTTTCTTCAACATATTTGAAAAGTATTTCTCTGTCCTCCCACCTCATCTCTTTCTCTCTAACTCTGTCTCTCTCTTTCTTCCCCTCGCTGCCTAGGAGCTCCAGGTAAGTCCCTCACATTGAGTACTTAACATTAGCCTTCATCAGCTCTTTGGTGTTCCTGCCTCTTTTGTTTTGATCTGGAACGTAAAAACAAAATCCTCTTTGTGCTTCATTTTGCTCTCACGGCTTGATTGCAGAACGACATTTATGACAGCACTGCTATTTTTTAAATAGAGATAAATATGTTATAGTTATTATAAAAGATAATTTTACAGGCTGAAAACAACCTTTCCAACATATAATCATATATTCATGCCATGAATAACAGTCCATCTTGCATCTTGTTCTTGTAACTAAAGCAATTATTTTGTGTTTTGAGAGATTAAAGTAAAAATGTTCCCTTCATCGCAGGGATTTTACTTCTACCGTTCATTGTGTCCATGTCTTCCAACATGTATGTGTGTGTTTGTTGTTGTTGTGTTTTTTTAAATCTAGGGTGAGACTGTCGATAACTTTAACTGGGGTGTGCGCCGGCGATCTCTGGACAGCACAGAGCTGCGCGACCTGCTGGAGGAGAGCCAGCACTCAGGCAGTACCCCCAGTCTGGGTCACGAAGACCCTCACGATTCAGACGAGTCATCAGAGGAAGAGGAGTCTTCAACTAGCCAGAGCCTCTCCCATTCTCAGCTTGTGTGTAGCCTTAGCTGCTGAATCAACACATTAAAAATCCTCTGAAGCCTTAAAAGGCTTATTATTTTTCCTGAGTCAACATTCATGATTTGCCTCCCTGTTCCAGACCAACCCGTCTCCATCAGAGGAAACCAATCACACCGATTCTCTGTCTACTTCATACGACACATCTGCTGACCCCCAGTCCCTCAACGCCACCACCCCGAGCCAGGGAGCTCTCCATGACGATCACATTGGTCTACATGTGAGAAATAATAGACTTGGACGTGGATGTGTTGTTTGCCTAGATACATTTTGAAACATCAAAATGTAATGCTTTTGTTTTCTCAGGTGAGGGTGTGTGGTGAGGACGAGGACACTCAGGCCCAGGATGATGAACTGTCGCTGAGTGTCAACGAGCTCCCCCCCGGCTCCGACTGTGGAGAGAGCTTCACTCTGGATTTGCCGGGGCAACCTCAAAATCAGCTGCCAAATCTGGACCGTGGTCTTAACCCAGACTATTGCCAGCCTCCACTGGATTTTCTAGACCCAAACTGTCTGCCCAGGTAAGTTTGAAAGACAGGATTTAAATATTAATCCCTGCATGCTGAATACACTGCTGGATTGTTGCCAGAGTCTCTGTCAGGGTTTTTCCTACCGTAAAAACTTTTGGTGGCACACGGAAAGAAGTTTTCGCTCAAGCCAAAGGAAAATCACCAGTTTTGTTGCGTTTGATCAACAATAGAAACTCTGATAATGACCAAAAATGGCAGAAAATGTAGATTTTGTTTAATAGTGCAACAGAAAATGACTCCCAAAGCGTAACTACTAAGCCAGAAAAAACCTAATGGGACATTATTCATGGATGTTTTGCCTATTTTGTCCTATTTTTAACATTTTTGAGATATTATTAAACCCTGTTAGATACATTTTTCAAATACTTATCGTACTGGGTGCAAACAGCACAGACTCACTTCTTTCTCATCTCTGTTGTTAAAGCTTGCGTGATGATGTTGATGATTTGGAGGACCTTGGGTTTCCTCCTCCCCCCTCTCCATTTTTTTCCGCCATCTTGGCAGCGTTCCAACCCACGGTGTGTGACGATGCCGAGGAGGCATGGCGCTGCCACATCAACCAGCTTGTAACAGACTCAGATGGGTCATGTGCTGTCTACACATTTCAGGTCTTCTCATCACTCTTTAAGGTACATCACATGAAGGATTACCTTTAGGGGTTTTTTTTTTGTTTTGTTTTTTATGTTTGTATTTCTTGTTTTTTGTACACCCATTTTTTTCAAGCTATCACTCATATTATGTATAATAATATATTATATCTCTTCCATTAGCATGAATTACAGTACAGTGTCTTTTTCCAGAACATCCAGGGAAAATTCTGCACCTTAACAAAAGATGTTGCCACTTATCTTGGCGAGGGATTAAGAGGCATTGGATCAAAGTTTCTCAGGTCCTCACAGATGCTCACCACATGCTCAGATTGTCCTACCATTTACATTGATGCTGACACGGTGAGTACAGTTGGCAGGCTTCTTGCTGATCACAGTATTGTAGCTGCTTCAGTCTATGGGAGTCTAAAAACCCCAAAGACAAATCTAATACTGAGCTCATTTTTACTGCTCCTTTCTTCTTGTTGGTCTGTATAGATCATGTCCTACGGCCTCCTCGAAAAGATGAAGTTCAGTGCACTGGAGCTGCAAGAGTACCTGGATACTTACAACACCAAAGAGGAGGCTGCTGTATTGGTAAGTGCACGTTTACTTATTTCCTCCTTCAAATGTGTGCCAGATAAAATATTTACCACCTTTTCTTCTGTCCACTCCTCTTTCCAATGAAGTTTTCCGTTTATTGTCTTTCAGTGGCTCAGGAACTGTAAGGACACATTTCCCAGATGTCCTGGTGACAGTGTGGTTACCTGCCAACCTGGAGATTCAGAGGAGAAGGTACAAACAACTTTATTTATTATTTACTGTACCAATGAAAGCACAGATTTTTACTGGCAAATTGATTCAGTCTATGTAGCTTAATCTTTGTGTTGTATTAATGGCTTTCTTTCTCTGTGGATTGAAATGTTTGCCCTCTTTGCACGCTGGCTCTGTCTCTATATCGTTATATCCTCCTGAAATTTCTTTTCCGTGCCGGAGTCGTTAAGTTTAAAGTTGCTGTTTTTTCTCTACAGTGTTGATTACTTCTTGGCAGCCTGGCTGTAAACAGTCAGGATTTTTAACTTGCTGTGCATGTGTTTGATTGATACTTTGTCTTCCTCTCACTTCACTCTTGATGCCCTAACATGCTCTCTCGCTGTCTAGCAAATGGAGTCTCTTGCAGTAAGTTCTCTTCACTTCACTCTAGATTCCTCTTAAACTGCTTAATTAACTTTGCACAACTGAATCAGTCAGTTTTGTTGTCACGTGTTTGTATTCCTTTGCATGTGCTTACAACAATTTGTGATTGTGATTGTTTGTGATCTCTGCTTCTGATAAATCTTAGCTTTTTTTTGTCACTTGTGTCTTCCAGCAACTGGAGCTTTGTCAGAGGCTTTACAAGCTTCACTTTCAGCTCCTCCTTCTGTTCCAGTCCTACTGCTCGCTCATTGGTCAAGTTCATGCAATAAGCTCTGTGCCTGAGGTGAGTCAAATCATTCTTCATTAAGTGTGACTTGCAGGCTAACAGAGGAACATGCTGGTTCCCTTATGTCTATGTGAGAGGATTCAGAGTCCAAGTAATTCACAATCAAACACATTAAATACCAAGATCTGCATGACTGTTGTTGTTCTAAATGTATTAGTTAAACATTAAATGTCCATCAAATTTGAGGTTTTCTAGGTCAGTGTGATTGATATCAACTAGGGCAATTTCCCCTTGTGACTTGGTCTTTCCTTGTATCATCCAGCTGTATGATAAGGAACATTCTAAGAAAAATGTCTATGATATATAGAGCCACATTATTTTTATTTAAATAGTAGGGGTGCAACGATACACAAAATTCACGGTTCGGTTCAGTTCGATACTTTGGTGTCACAGTTCGATATTTTTTCGATACAAAAAAAATGTTCATGCCTTTTTAATTTGTCATTTATTAAAATTATAAATATATATTTTAACTCAAAAGTACAGTTTTTAAATTTAATGTTGCTGAAACAAAAGTAATTAAAAAAATAAATATATCTCAGGGTTCTCAAAATTTCAAAATCCCTGGTAGCCCTTCGGGCAGGGACTCTTCAGTTTTTGGTAACCCAAAATAAATGTAAGTAGCCCGAATAAAAAAGAGAGCAATTTTTTGATTGATGTTTTGTTTCCTGTTTTGTTTCCTTTACAATATTATACTTTAATGTATAATATTGTAAAGGAAACAAAACATTAATCAAAAAATTGTTGAAAAACAAATTACAACATTGTATAAAAATTACAATCATCAACTCAAATACTTGGTTCTAATTGAACAGAAATTTCTATGAACTTGTAAGAACTGTGTAGGACATGAATCAGTCTGTGTCAGATCCTGAATTTGAAATTTCCACTGAAGTCACGGGTAAGAGACAAGTGGAACCAAGATCTAGGCCATTTGCTTTTTGAAGCAAATGGCCAGCTACATTTCCAGCTACAGCCCAGCTACATTTCCGAAAGAATGCAAAAGCATTGACATATATTTTTCCTTCCTACAATAGCCCGAGGGGCAGGGCAGAGATAGATTTTGGTAGCCCGACTGGAAAAATCGCTAGCCCCGGGACGTCGGGCTAGCGATTTTGCGAGCCCTGTATCTGATTGAGGAATCACTCATCTTTGGAAAAGAGAGTTTATTACAGAGAAATGGCTCTTTCCAAAATAAAAGCTATACTATACGCTTCTTCTGGGCTATATTCTCAGCAGCATATTGTAGCGGGTCAGGGCTGTTCATGGTTCTGTTTGTACAGTTATGTTTTGTTTATGTTGCCATAGTGACGGGTGACGCCCTCTCGCTGCAACGGTGTGTCCTTCCGGGGTCAGAGGGCGCCCTGTGTGTTGTTGTTGCTGTGCGGTTGCCACGCTGAGCAGTTAGCTAGCGGCAGTGTTCTTCTGCAGATGTCAATAAACGGCTGTGCTCCCTGGCTAGCTCACGGGAAGCAAGACCAAACGACACCTCCGTCTCCCCCTTGTCTGAGCTCGCCACATTGTTGTCAGAAGTGGGATGATGGTGGCACCCCATGTTCTGACCCGAGTGACTTTTCCCCAGCCGGTCGTGACCGACCGGTGCGCCAAAAGAAGGCACCTGGACATTTGCAAAGTGAAAGCAAAACACAAGCGCAAATTCAAACGCGATTTCAATGTCACATATTGACAGTGGCTCACCGATGCCAATGACATAATTACCCAGCTACATTTCCGAAAGAATGCAAAAGCATTGACATATATTTTTCCTTCCTACAATAGCCCGAGGGGCAGGGCAGAGATAGATTTTGGTAGCCCGACTGGAAAAGATCGCTAGCCCCGGGACGTCGGGCTAGCGATTTTGCAAGCCCTGTATCTGATTGAGGAATCACTCATCTTTGGAAAAGAGAGTTTATTACAGAGAAATGGCTCTTTCCAAAATAAAAGCTATACTATACGCTTCTTCTGGGTTATATTCTCAGCAGCATATTGTAGCGGGTCAGGGCTGTTCGGGGTTCTGTTTGTACAGTTATGTTTTGTTTATGTTGCCATAGTGACGGGTGACGCCCTCTCGCTGCGACGGTGTGTCCTTCCGGGGTCAGAGGGCGCCCTGTGTGTTGTTGTTGCTGTGCGGTTGCCGCGCTGAGCAGTTAGCTAGCGGCAGTGTTCTTCTGCAGATGTCAATAAACGGCTGTGCTCCCTGGCTAGCTCACGGGAAGCAAGACCCAACGACACCTCCGTCTCCTCCTTGTCTGAGCTCGCCACATTGCTGTCAGAAGTGGGATGATGGTGGCACCCCATGTTCTGACCCGAGTGACTTTTCCCCCACCGGTCGTGACCGGCCGGTGCGCCAAAAGAAGGCACCTGGACATTTGCAGGACTTTGTGTGGGGTAATGGGGTCGTCGGGGACGACTGACCCCTTAGGTGGGGGCTATGTAGCGGGTCAGGGCTGTTCGGGGGTCTGTTTATACAGTTATGTTTTGTTTATGTTGTCATAGTGACGGGTGACGCCTTCTCGCTGCGACGGTGTGTCCTTCCGGGGTCAGAGGGCGCTCTGTGTGTTGTTGCTGTGCGGTTGCCGCGCTGAGCAGTTAGCTAGCGGCAGTGTTCTTCTGCAGATGTCGATAAACGGCTGTGCTCCCTGGCTAGCTCACGGGAAGTAAGACCAAACGACACCTCCGTCTCCACCTTGTCTGAGCTCGCCACAATATTAAACATATCAGGTCCCCATAAGGAGAATCATGTGCTAACGGCTGTCTAAATGACTCGGGTAAAGTTTGTAGCATGCATGCTTGTTGTTTTTGTCTGCACTAGGATGACGTTGGCGTAAATGTGCAGTCATATTCGTTGTGTTCCCACTAGTGCTGTCAGCGTTAACGCCACAACACGGCAAATCTCCGTTAATGAGCTACCCCTGATCACCGCATGCATGGGGCTAGACGGCCAACACGTTAACGAGCTAACTGCGCTAACACACTAGTTCCCACCCATGTAATTGAGCATTGCGTGGCACATCCAACATACTGTTTTACTTTAGTCCATGACGCACTTACCTTCAGGGTCATACGTCACATGAAAACCAAAATAATTCCAAACGCCAGATCTGAATGAGGGTGGGGGAGGTTCAATTTGCCATGTTGCAAGGAGAGCTTCTGTCTCGCTAGCTTGCCCTGCGCTCTTCCTTCTGAGATGCTGTCTGTGTTGAACTCTCAGTGGATCTGCGCTCGACAGTGCAGCCTAGGCGAAGTAGTCGAACGCAGATTCACTGAGCGCTCAACACAGACAGCATCGTCAGAAGGAAAGTTGATAAAATAAATTACAAATTTTGTACTGTTCATACATATGCGCACCCCTATTAAATAGACATATGCTTTTATAAGTATATGTATGGTTTACTAGTTAAATTAAAATGATGTTGACCCTTAGAAAAACCCTGCTACACTGCAGACTTGATCTTGAGCATTTAATCTTTTAATATAGACATAAATTTCACATACACACTCACCCACCACCATCTGTTGTCCCTCCACCTCTTAGCTGCTGAACATGTCTCGAGAGCTTACTGATCTGAAGAGCAGCCTGCAGGCAGCAGAGGCAGCCGTAGCCAGCGACTTGGAACACAAACACTTGGCCCACACTCACTCACACGCCACCCAGGTGGCAGCCATGGTTGTGCCCAGCTTCCCCACCTCAGAGGCAGCGGTGCAGGCCATACTGGAGTGCCTTAGGAACCATGAGTTCACCAAAGCCGTGCGCTACATCCAGGAATGCAGGTGAGCAGCACGAGGCCATCAGCATACATGAGTGTATCCTGGGATTTAATGATTTTATTATTTTGTCTCAACGTAAAAGAACAAATGATCCAAAAAATGACCATGTGAACACACTGTGTCCCCATCACTTTCTCCAATCTTTACAAATGATTTTGAAGTATATAATAAGTAGACATTATAAAGGGCTGTCATTCCTGGCTGAGAAACTTAAGCTTGGGAGATGTTGAGGTCTATCTATCTCTCTTGTGCTTCTGTACGCAGATGATATTGTAGTATTGACAGAATCAGAGCTTCAGATGGCTTTAGATGGAGTAGAAAGATGTTGTGTAGACAGGAAAGTGTAAATCCTAATGAAAGTAAAATTGTAATGTTTGCATGAGGTAAAGTAGGACAGTTCTGTGGCTTTAAATTTGGAAATCCTGTAATACAAGTAGAGGAGGATCTAAGGCATAGGTGTCAAACTCTGGCCCGCGGGCCAAATTTGGCCCACAGCCTAATTACATTTGGCCTGCGAAGCCATACCAAATTATTATTAGAGCTGGCCTACTGGTATTATACAGCTAATATATATATTGTTTAGTATTAAGCTTTGCTTGTTCCATATTCAGTTTTCCAGCAAAACTTGTTTGAGTCCATAAGAAGAGATTCATTCTTAAATCTGGAGGAAGATTTTTTTTTCAGTAAATATTAATGTTAGCCCGCGACTTTGTTCCAGTTTTGAATTTTGGCCCACTGTGTATTTGAGTTTGACACCCCTGTTCTAAGGAGCTTGGAATGAAAAGCAACTGAACTTCTTTAAATGTCTTGAAGATGTTTCACCTCTCATCCAAGAAGCTTCTTCAGTTCTAAGACCAAATGATGAAGACTTCCAGATTTTAAGCCCTAGAGGGGATTGCCCCGTAAGAGGGTCGTTGACCCACTATTGCTCATGTGGCTCATCACATGATCCAAGGTGTGAAAAAAAGGGTGTGGTCCATTATCAGCGTAAGCTTCGGGTGAAACCATTGTTAGACCTTGCCTCACCCTATCATTTGACTTATTGAGATCAAGAAGTGGGGAGATTTAAGTTGATAAAGATAAAGTTAAATGTAGGATGATTGGTTTTAGGTTTAGATTATCGAATGGAAATAGGAATAAATTGTACTTTTAATGTCTATTTTTCCAAAGAATCAATATGATAAAGGTGTTTTGAAGTTACGGTTAGGGAAGTTAAAACAAATATTTGATTATACGGGATTTTCTTATTTATGGGGATATACCGGAGTGGTGAATGACCGCTATATAAAAGCAGCTGTTAAGATGAGAATATCCAAACCTGAGGCAAAATTGATAGACCTGATATGTTTAACAATAGCATCTGTATAAATTACAGAATATTTAGGCAAGAGTTCGAACTGAAAAATTACTTGCGTAGTTTATTCTATATGGTGTTATTTGGCAAGGTATAGATGTGGGTCTAGTGGCATTCCTGTACTTATGGACACATTTTATCAAGTTGAATATATTAATTGTGTATTTATACTTTGTAGCTTGATCCAATGAATCAAGCTACATTGAATATTGAATATAGAAAGTATGTCTCTTTATATCTACCTGTAATAATTATAATACTTTTTGTGTCCATTTCAGGAGGCAGTGGCCCAACGGAGTGTTTGGCGGAAGCTCAGAGAGTGAGGTTCAGACGCTGCTCAACGTCTACTTCCGTCACCAAACGTTGGGCCAGACGGGCACAATCGCCCTGGTCGGTTCCCGGCAGGACCTCAGTCTGATCTGCTCCAAGCTGCTGGAGCTCAACGGGGAAATCTGCGACATGATCCGCCACGCCCAGGGTTACCGGGTCGTCACAACTTACCTCCCCGATTCAAGTGCCTCCGCGACCAGTCTCTGACAGGACTTCAGGAGCCCCCCACCCCCTCCTTCTCCACCTTTACTCCCTCCATCACTGCAGCCATTGACCCTTCCAAGACAACCTCTGCAATCCTCTCAGCCTGCTCTTACAGAGGGGGCCCAGCACCCACATACCTGGCCCCTGCCGCCTCCTATGTGTCTGCTGCCCCAGATTCACAGCTCCAGGCAGATACCCACTTACCACCCTGCCCAGCACTAGAACCTGAATTAAACCTTTCATTCCACTCTTCATCCTCATCCACTGCAAACTCTGAGACCTCTTTACTTAATTTTCCCAAACCCCCCGACCTGTTCTCTGCTCATAGCTCCAACACGCCAGGCCAATCACATTTTACACTGCCGCTCACACAAGAGCCAAAGAGACGTTATCTAGATGAGAACGCAAGCCTTTATTATCCTATCAGAGTACATCCATCATGCAGTTTACCGCAATCACATTTCCACTGCAGCAAACACCCGATATCATCTCTCACATCCAGCTCTCTCCCAACTGTGGCCTCAGCGCCCACCTTGCTCACACACTCTTACACGAACCCATCGCCCATTTCTTCCCGGGGCTCTCATCTTCCCCATTTCCCATGCTCTCCGTACAAACACTTAAGCCCGTCCTCGATTCTGCACCCGGGCCGTGACACGGTCTTAACTCACAGCCCTTCATCGAGTTCATCTCTTCCCCCTCCCCCACCACCCCCTCCCTGTCCCACCGGCCCAGGAGAGGCTGCAGCTTGGGGTTGTTGTTGCTCCTTCGGCGGTGCTGCTACGCCTTTGACTCGCTACCTGGGGAAGGTGGGACAAGCTGCCCTGCCCTTACTGACAGTAGGGGGGCTCCTGAATACTGAACCGTCAGATGTCCAAACCTGAGACTTTAAAGTTACCACGCCAGAGGACCTAACGATCCAACATCAGGTCTTTGCATCTGAAAAGTAGACAATGACATACCAGAAATAACTGGACACTTTAAATGTTTAAGGACAGGGAATCATATCCCATGTATAATGGGATTTATCTCTGGATACTACAGATTGCTGCCTGCTGATAAGAATGACCTGATGTGATTATATACAAGCGCAGGCTTTGCTTCTAAAGCTAGATGTCGTGAAAAATAATGTACCTCCTTGTTTAAGTCCCGCTTGACGGTCATAATTCAGCATCTAATCTGTGCTGCACTCCGAGGACCTGTGAAGGCTTTTAGCTTGGACTTAAACTGGCTTCCCAGAGGAACTTTTAGACATGCTTGACACTTGCTGCCTCCTTCAGGAAGGATGAAAGAGACAGTGAGGAAATGAGCCGTGACACTACGTAGCATCACTGGAAGAAGTTTCCTCTGTGGAGTTTTGTTATACGTTTTTTCTAAATGTTGTAGAAAGGAGATCATGTATGTTTTGTTACTGTGAGAGAAAAAGGCTGTCACTTTTATTAAGAAGGAAAAGCCAAATGCTGGAGTGATTTTGTCTCTACTGTTCTGAGGCCTCCTCTGGAGGAAACTGTGCAATGCATGACCCAGCTGAATGCTTTCTACTGTACGCTCCCGTCCTGTCCTTTTCGCTTGGCCCAGACGTCTGACCTCAGCCTGATTGAAAGACTTGCTGACAGAGCAGATGCAGAATATTCAAGCGCATTTCTTTACGCTGCTCTTTGGCCTGTTTCTATTATTGATATTCTGTATCAGTGAATCAACTTGTCCCCTGACTACTGTTGTAAACATTGGTAGAGTAATCATGCCATTATCCGTGCGTGGCGTGCACCCCTCCGTGGCTAGCTGTAGCATCTTTAGTGAGCGTAAACACTATATTTCTGTCGACTTGGTGTTCACATGCAGAGAAGATGGCGCATGTACACAGTCAAGTATTTGCCCGTCTGTATACTGCTAATCGTTACTGTCACACAACCATAGTAGGATATGTTTGTGTGGTTTGTAGTTACCTTACACGTAAGGGAAATGCTGACATTCTGCACTCATTGTAGATGTGCGAAATGAAACCCACGCTACACACTACTGAATCTGAACTCGTCGTTGTCAGCCTTTTTGTGTGTGTGTGAGAGACTCTCCCTTGGTTCGGATCAAGCAATCATTTTGCTGTTGCTGTACAAATGTCTTCTTTTCCTATTTATATCTGATCAGATATGAAACGACACTTATTTGACTTAAGTTTTATAATGATGTTTGTTCTCTCAAATCAAACTGCCATGCATGCATTTTCTGTTTACTGTATGGAGTGTTTGAAATATTTATTAACAAGATAATTTTATCTGAAAGATACGTTTGTATGAGGTACAAAAGGGAGCCACAAGCTCACGCGGGTATGTTTTTCTTTTTCCTGTGTGTGGGAGAATGTGTTTGCATGCCAAACAAGAAGTTGCACATTTTTAAAGCTTTTTAGATGAAGACAGTAGTTGTTTTTTCACCTTGTAAATATTTTCACAGCCTTTGTGAAGTTGTTTTGAGTTGAAGCTCTGTAAAAGTTGTTAAAGTAAAGACCTATAACTTATGTTGTCTTTTGGTGCTTTATAAATGACTGAAAAACTAATTGTATTCAAGGGGCTCTGCCCTCTTCCTACATCTATCAATGTTCTCTGCAGTCTTCCCCCTTCCTGGCAGCTCCATCTTTAACATCCCTCCTCTACAAATGTCCAAACCCTCTCAGCTTTGCTTCACTGTGTCTCCAAAATGCTCAACCTGAATGGTCCTTCAGGTCATTTCTAATCCTCTTTCTCCTGATCTTAACAGCTTGAAATCTGAACATTTTTAGCTAGACACGCTAGTATTGTTAAAAAAAGAAGCTTGGAGTAATTTAGAAATTGTGCCATCAGTTTGTATGGGAGAACATTGTATCATTGCAGTAGAGTAACATAGTCTACTGTGTATAATAGGCAAGCACCCCATCATTTCCATTTTGACTTCATAGTGTATGTATACATTCAGGAATCTCAACTTTTAAGGTGCAGTGTTTATTTCTTCATACAAAAATCGTTTTCATGTTAGGTACCAGGATCAGTGAGGGGGAATGAATTTTTAAAGTTGGCTCAAACCAGGGCAGCGATTGGAGTGACTCTTCAAGTTTGCTACTGGGGGCGGTGGCAGCTTCTCTTTGTGGCATGACTTTACACATCAGCCTTATTGGTGTAACCTCAGGCTTTCACGGCGGGCAACTTAGACGATGTATTTGAAGCTGTAGGTGGCGTCACAGGACAGCTTCATTCCCTTGCAGCGACAGCACAGGTCCTGACGGTGAGGCTTCTTCATGTTAATGTGCCTCTGCTTCTTCTCACAGATGCAGCAAGTCTGAGAGCAACCCTGACAGGGGGTGTAAAAGAACATCACCAGCATAAGAAACAGCACAGGCTTTTCTCATCCCTACAGAAAGAATGCCTTACTGAGACTGATAGTGCCTTAGAAATGTGATCCAGTTTATTTAAATGCCCCACACAGAATCTGACTGACCCTGCGACTCCACTTTAAGTCCAAGTGAACAAATCATCTTGCGAAAGTTCCTCAAAAACAAGTTCACGTACCTTGCACAGGATAGATTCCACTCTGTAGGGGTTAAACCCCACTTGGCACTTCCGGCAGAGCTGCTTGTAGTACACCTGCCAAAGCAGTCGCTCTATTTTAGCTCAGCAGGCATTTGTTTGTGCAATGCTCGTTACCACTAACCTTACTCGTTCCAGAGATGCACCATACATAAGCACTCTCCCACCGGATGTTGCACTTTTTGCAGTGGAAAAACCCATACCTCTGCTCCAGGAACTGGAAAAAACAAAGATAAATAAAATTTGTACAAAATCTTTTTTTACCACAGCTGGGTTTTTCCCTGTGGGCTGCACTGACTGTAAACATTCTGATGATACTTTTATGGAGAATGTGAGTGAGTGCATAGATTTTGAACTTAACTATCGTGATATGTTTTGAGTTTCCCATTAATAATGGCTCTACCCCGTTACCATTCATACTACAAAGTAGTTAATAAACAAGATAGTTTTTCAATTTAAAAACATTTTTTTATCTTTTCTAAATACAGAACAGTCTGGGCAATTAGTATCTTATACTGCCCTTTATTTCTTTGTATTTTTGAACACGTTATGATCTTTTACACTTCTTAAATCTTAAATAAATCGAGTTTCGTTAGATGTTTTTTAGTGTAAAAAAAGTACCGAGTTAAAATCAGAACAAATTTAAATGAGCCTACGATGACATTTGCCAATTAACTAAAAGAATCTATATTTTCGGATGGATAATAGGTTTTAAATGACAGTCATACTAATTAGGCTATAGTTTGAGGGCTTGAACCATAGATGACTGAGGGACTTTTCTGAGTTACATCGTGGATTGGAAAGCTAAAGACAGTGCTCATTGCCATTTCCCCACACGCATCCACCTGAAAGTTGGATCCCTTTGGAGACCGGTGGAAAGCTGTCTTGGAGTCTTCTGGGGCTTCCTCGCCACTTTGATCCCCATCGGCCTCGGACGTGGCCTGCTCGGCGGCGGCTTCACCTTCTCCTTCACCAGCGCAGTCTTCGAGTTTCTTTAGGAAGAGCCTGCGGTCAAACACCGGCGAATAGATGGACACGGGCCTCAGGAAGCGCAGGTTGCTCATTGGCGGCGTGTGGCACTGCGCCTTCTCCTCCGGTGTGGACGCATCGGGGCTCATGGGGAGCTTGCAGGGAGTGGGAAATTCATCGAAAAACAGCGTTTTGGGGCCCAGAGAGCACTGGACAATTTTATCCACCCTGGCGTTCACTTGCACGCCGCACTCTTTGGTGTTCGCCTTCTTGAGCTGAGGGGGTAAACTGGGGTTGACCTGGGACAGGAGGGTCTTGTAGAGCTCCAGGTAGTTGAGGCTCTGGGGGTTCATGAAGCGACCATCTCTCTTGCCCCAGTTGCCGACCTGAGCCGGGGAAGCGCAGACAGGGTTACCATATACATTGTATGGTGGAAACGTGGACAGGAACCCCTCCATCCTGGAGCCATGAAACCAGTCCAACTTCGTGCTCGTGAGATTTATAGCCTACGCGTACCTTCTCTAGGCACTGATTGGTTAATTGAGAACAGCGGCGTGCAGGCTCGAATATAGGTAGAGATACGGTGCCCTCTATTATTTATTAATAATAAGGCTCTGTTGACTACAGCAAGAATGGCTGGCTATGCATTTGAAAGTGTAGTGGTACATTTTTGGGGCCATCTTTAAAATTTAAGTTAAATTAAAATTGTTTTTATCAAAAAACTACAGAAAATCTCTGCTGAAACAAGACTCTGTGCCCAATCCACTTCTGCAGCAAGCGCGATGCTTTATTTGAACGATCCAAATCCGAAATGTTATATTGGAGCTCCCTCTATGGGCTGGCTCGTGTTGGCCAGAGACCCATCGGAGAAAGACAAAGCAAGCAGGAGATTAATGAGGCATGCAGTTACATATTTATTTATTTATTTATTTTTAGTTGGACGTTATGTGAACTAGCTTGGCAAGAAGGTTGTATAACTTCAGTAATATTGCTTTTTTAGTAAAGCCACTGAAGTCAGAAAATCTATCATTTGAAAGTCAAAAATGTGTTAGACGTATTAAAAATGTGAATGAGTAGGTTAGCAAACAAAGGAAATTGAGAAATAAATACCCATGGGCATTGTCCCATAAATGCGATTTTTATTTTTAAAATGTCTGTGTGAATAAATGACTTTATATGGTATATATTCTAACAGTAGGGGTGCACTTAAAACGCCAGAAGGGCCATTCAGCAGCAACTATTTATATTTGTAATTCCAGTTTACACAGGATTAATGTAAATGCACCATTACTGTCATATTCATGCGATCATTTTCACGCACAAACCCCTTTAGTTGAATCATGGGTTGGTGGTGAGTTCAGGCTCTGTCGGAATCCTGGGTTTTCCGTTTGATATGCAAAACAGACAACAATGCCTTAAAGAATAGTGTCAAAACATTATCGTTTGGATGTTTAAAACTCTATTTTTAAAACTGTGGGATTAAATGTAATCTCTGTTTAAGAAGACTAATGTTTTATTTGGCAGGGTTTGTGTATTTTATAGGCCTGTGCTAAATAAAATCCACTCTAAATTAATTTAGTGTGGGTTTTTTTTTTATTGCAAATTACCTGCTTTTATCTTTAAAGTGCGCTTCACGAGGACTGTTAGATATATTACAGGAACTTTATTTTATATGTGTTTGAATACTCGAAATCTTTTTGGAAATTTTTACGAACAAAAACTGAAAAAGACGCTCTGCGCGTCACGTGAAGGGCTCAGCAGAAGTACCCGAACTCGCCCTATAGGTGGCGCTACCCACCCATCGATGGTTTTTACCCACGGGCACTGAATCTATACATATTGGCGCCATTTTGGAGCTAGGAGGGGGAAGAGAGCTGCAGAGGAGGACACGATTTATCACAATTCACCGTAACAGGTAAGAAAATGCACAACGAAGCGAATCGTTTTGATTGAAAAGCAGCGATATTTTCGGACGTCGTTGCCACAGAGTCGATGTGATCCAGGATGTATCCGCGGAGCTCCCGGGTTTCCAGCGCTAAAAAAGGCGGAGCAGAGCCCGCCTCGCTTGCCTGTGTTCTCGGCAGCCTTGTCCGATTCACAGCGCTGGTTGACCTGGTCCTGCGGCGGAACAAAAAAATGGTTAGCTAGTAAAATAGTAGTCTGCTGACTGGGCTCCCCGCAGCACGAACAGACAGTGGGGGTCGGGTTGGTTGTGTGAGCGGGCTCGGGATATTGATATGGATATAACGGTAGTTAGCCGGTGTGTTTTGTTCGGTGCAGCGTTACTCTCAGTCCGCCCTCTGTCACTGAGATTGCTCTGCTGCTAACGCTAGCTCGGCACGCTAGTTTTTAGCGTGGATACTAGCGAGCTAACAGCAGCTAGATGGATTAGCCACAGTCAACATAACAGCAATAAGGCAGCCTGGCCTGAACACGCTGCTGTACCAATAACAATACCCTCTATTCACGAACAGCTTCCCGACTGTGTAATAAACTCACCCACGTGAAATCGGCCTTGAGAATAAATTATTAGCCTAACTCTGGTAGTGATCTCGTAGTATTTTCGTTGTGACGCTCATTATTGCGGGCTTTTAGTGAAAGGCGCATTACTTTTTTTTTTGTTTCTTTAAATTGCAGAGACCTGATCCTCTAGCGGTAATTGTGTATTTAAGGCTTCTCGAGATTTTAAAGACTTTTACTTAACGAGTTTGCGCAACAATGAAAATATGAACACAAATAGAAGCTTTGGGGGTGAAAAAGTAGCGTGTGATCAAATAGGACATATTTATTTTTGCAGCTAAGTCGCTTCCAGAGAGCTGTAGGGCATCTGATGTGACCGCTATCAGTCTATATATGTATATGAAAAATATAATCTCTGTATATGTTTTTAATTTTATTATTGCTATTGTTTTTAAATCGCTTCATCATCAGCATTGCGTTTTGATGAGCGGATTAAAGATTGTAAGCAGTCTAAAATATCTGATTACATGGCCATGAAACGCTGGGTTAGATATTTGTTTCATATGGATTTCTCTACACACACACACACACACACACAAACACAAACAAAATAAATAAATTAAAAAAAAATCCTCTTAAAAATAACACAATTTAAAATCCCAAATAGGATTTTAATGTATTCATTCTTTGTGCGAATTGCAAATAAAATAATGCTACAGGCAGAACTCATTTATCAGCAGCTGCTTTGCACTTCTTCAAGAGATAATTTGGCCCTATTTAAAAAATCAAATGCAGGCTGTGCTCCTTTAAGCATTAACTGAATTGTAAACTGAGCTCAATTATGTTTAGTCAAGCTCTTCCTCTTCAAAACCAAGATTTTCAGTTTGTTTCTCTTTGATGGTTGCCTTGTGGTGAATGGATACAGAGGAGTAATGATGTGTGTGCTGCCTAATACCCGTAGAGATGTGATTCAGCCTTCACTTGTCCATTTCATTTAATCTGAGGAAAAGCTCAACTCTTTGAAAGCGTTTCCCTTCTTCAGCCAGTTTCCGTCGCTTTGTTTTTGTGAGAGTGCCCGTGCGGAGGTTGACGAGTTCGCCCTTAAAGCTGGCCGGTGTCCGGTTCCCTCTCTGTTTGCTGACATTCACCCTCATCCCTGTGATCACCCAAATGGGAGGGGGGTTAAAATCAAGGATGTCTCTGTCAGAGTTCGAATTAGGTTCGAAGAATGGAAAGTTCTCACATTTCTGCTGGCAGCTGCCTTTAAAAGACAAAAGTGGGAAGAGCATAAGCAACTAATGGGGGGCAGGAAAGGCTTTCGGTGGGGGGGATAAATGTGTTTTTACTGTGATAAACCAGTAATAAGCTGAAAGTAGCTCATGTTCAGGAGGTTGTGTATGGGACAGCTTGCTCCTTTGTGATTATTTAGTGCTGGTTCCCTGGTGGATGGTACCCACGCAGCCTCCCTAGGTTGAGAAATAATCTGCTGTGATTGGCTGCCAGAGCTCAACTGTGTATCAGTGTGGCAGAATGAGAGAGGGATGGACTCAAATTTGGCAGCAGCTGTGGGTGGAAAAGAAGGTCAGAATCAAGCAATCTGGCAGCTTGCCAATGTCCTGTGTGTGTGTCTGTGTGTTTTTGTAAAAGCTCAACTACAGCTACAGAAAACTGTTTGGTTGTGATTCATAACTAGGTTTTGGAGTCTGGTCTCTAAATCAAGCGCTTTTGTCAGACGGCAGACCCACTGACCGAGGCCGCTTCATAAATCAGTTTTTCTTTCGGGGTTAAAAGTAGCTGAAATTGAAGGAACAAACAGTTCAGTTGTGAGAGAAGAAAATAATCTGTTCATTTTTCAGGGCTTCAAATAGCTGCATATGTGCAGTGTTTTGTTTTTTTAATTGTATTTTGTTATGTAGTTGTATTGAATAAAACAACTACATTTTTTTTTCTTAAGGAGTAGAAGGAGATAATATTAGAGCCAAGTAAAACAAAAAACATTTGGCTAAATTTCATGCTGCCTGGTCTGAACTGTGGATCGGGCAGCCTAACAAATGCCTGTCAGGGAAGCTGAAGTGAGCCGTTGGATGAGGAGGATCTCGGTTTGGCATTTTGTGCACTTTCCCAAAGGAATCGTACAGATTTCCCCACTAAAAGGTACTTATCTGTTATGGTAAATGGACTGGTTCTTCTATGGTGCTTTTCTTTTCTACTTGAGCACTCAAAGTACTTTGTACAACTTTCCTCATTCACCCATTCACACTCATTTATATGAGCGTTTTTTTGTTGTTGTTGTTGTTGTTGTTGTTGTTGTTTTTTACTAAGCTTAAATGCTTTCTGTCTAACACTTTGACACATTCACACTCCAATGAACGCATGAGAGAGCAACTTGTGGTTCAGTAGCTTGCTCAAGGATACTTTGGCATGCAGGCTGGAGCAGCCAGGGATCGAATCACCAACCTTCGAATTATATTGAAAGGTTATATTTTGAAAGCTCCAAGTAGGATACTGGGGTTTGTGAAATAAGTTTTTACTTTTGAGCAGACGTGATGCCTTTTTACAGAGAGATATTGCAGAGGTATTAATAGATATTATTGTAGGATCTTTACTTTACAATATAAAGTACCTGTTGTTGTAATTTGTTGCTATATAAATAACATTGAATTGAATAGAGATCTATATGCACGCATAACCACAGGATTGCAGAAACTAAGATTGGGATATGATCCCTTTTTTCAGAATACCCAACCGTAGTCTGGGTTTCTGCAGTCATATAGCAGTTTGTAACACCATGTCATGCACATTGCTTGACAGCTGTCTGTCATATTGGTGCTTGGTGAGTAATTCCTGGATGTTGCTGGTGGTTATTGGGTGAAATTGGTTACAAAGAAGAGATTTTTGCTGCACCAAAAATCTCTGCAAACGTGCTAGCCGAGCAGTAGTAAACTTGGAAAAAGTGTGAAGAAAACTGCATTTGCCTTCAGAGTAAAACTTGTTTCAGCACGACAGTCAGCAAGTTTTGCAAAGGCCTGGTTTGTACTTTGAAGGCAAACTGTCTCAGTTTTGGCAGTTTTCACATTATCACTGCTACTGGAGGAGTAGCTGGCGAGTGTTTGCAGACAAGCTGGCGTGTTCTGTGCATACTACGAGTGACAGCAGAATCAGCTAGGAACCAAAGCAGCAAGGTGGTTTTCACCAGTTGTGGATACTAGAGCAGGGCGATATGGCCAAAAATATTTATCACGATATATATTTGAAAATTTGCGATAACGATATAACCGACGATATAATTGATGCGAGACAAAATACAACTCCACAACATTACTAGCGCAAAAAGACAACCTTCCATTTATTTTCACTTAAACAAGAAGCTGGTTTTTATGTACATTAAAGCTTTATAAAAATGTAACAGTGCAAATGCAAATTCCTTGCTGAAAGTTTAACCAAAAGGCATTTCCAGTAGAAATGGGCTGACATATCCTGAGCATAACCATGTATAATATCCACTGAAGTTAAAAAGAGGTGCTTTGCAACATTAAACTGCAGTGTGCAGTATGTATTTTTCGGACCATAAGGTGCACGGGATTATAAGGCACATTAAGCGAAACAAAGCAGTCAGATAAATCAAACTTATTAAACTCATTCTTCTTGCTTCCTCCACTTCTGTACCATTGATTCATTAATGTTGAATTCTCTGGCAGCTGCTCTATTCCCATGTTGTTGCAGTCTATTAATGACTAACCTCATATTGTGGATGGATTATCTCAGTTGTTCTCCTGACTGAAGTTTGGTCCGTTTACAACATCCTGCCATGCGATTGCATTTGTTTCTAACCATGAAGAACCTTCACGTTAACTTTTATAAGTGGAAAAGTGTTAGTGTTCGTCCTCCAGCTTCACTGTTTATGTTATGCTAACATAGCTGTGTCGCTAGCGATCACGTAGCACATCATTATATACCAGCTAGCCCAACTTCAGTAACCCTACAAACGTCACTGCTGTTTAGTTTCCTGTCTTCATTTATGTTGAAAGTGATAGCAGAACTGTACGTTTGATTTTTTTCAGAAATCTCTCAGTCAGAACATGCAATATCATGCTTAGGTAACTAGCGAAACTAGCGAGCTAACTTCCGCTAGCTTCCTGCTAACGTCTAACTCCGTTAAATGTAATAACTTTAGTTTTCATGGATGCCTGGAAGTTAAACTTCATAGTTACACCTGGTAAAGCAGCAATGCTGATCGTTTTATTAAAGATGAAAGAATTTAGACAGTTTTTAACTCTAAGTGATGCTGCAGTGTTGTTTGACCTGAAACATACGGAGTTTAGGACCCAGATTACTCCCAGATTTAAGAGCATCTTAGTCCGACAAATATGACAATAACAATGGCCGCTTGCATGTTCTGCAAAAAAATGTGCTTTGTCGTGTATCTGACGGACAAACACCAAACCAGTTCCACATCACGGAAGTTGCACCATTTTTACAAACCAATTCTGGTTCATCTGTTTCACTCAACAATCGGCCATGTGCGTATGAAAACAAAGGCACTGCGCATGCGCGTTTTACTCCCATTCTATCGCGATATTTCATTTTCCTATCGTTGCCTAACATTATACCGGTATTACCGTGAACGGTATAATATGGCCCAGCCCTAGTGGATACTCCATTTTTCTTTCCTTCATGACCAGTGGTTGCCAGGTGATTGCAGACTGGTCTCTAGGCTTGTGTGACCTGACATTACACGTCCAAATTGCCAGTCAAGTTATCAGCATGTGCCTGCATATCCTGAATTGAAAGCACAGTAATTTGCTGCCCTAAGGTGAACTCACAATGGGTTTGAAGTGTGCCTCATGTGCCTTTAGCTGGTGTCCATATCTCTCTTTATGGACAGATTTTGTCAATAGGATAGCATCATAGTGTGGATGTGACAGTGAGCAAAATGAAGGCCAAGATCATTGGTGTGTCATTAAATCAGGTAACATTTTCACGACTACTAAGTGCACATGGGTTTTTTGCTATGTTAACATATCCTGAATACACCAGAGGCCTTTGCTATGAAGAAAGATTTGGATTGATCCAAGCACCGTCAAGCTTTTACCCAGTTTTCAGTGTGATCAGGTGATTAACAGTCTAATTCTTAGTGGGGTGCATTGCAATGGTAAGTTATTCTGGAGATCTAACATGCTTACCTGTTGGTTGACTTATTGAGATAATGGCCACCTTTGTATGACCGCTTAAGGGCTCATTATGGTTGCTGCAGTGGTCATTGTGCACACAAGTAGTGACGTCATCATTTATATCACCAGTGAGGGCGCACTGGGCTGGCTCCAGTATTCTCCTAAGCGGCAGAGGTGTCACCACTCATACAAAACCTCCACATCAGTGTTATTACTGGAGTACAAAAGTCTTTTGGGATTTTTTTTGTCTTTCCAACGTCTCCCTTGGTATAATCTGGAAATCTTTTGCTCTGATGAATCATTAGATCATTATCATACACTCATTCCTTCAGTGTGTGGTGATGCCACAGATGCAACGTTGCAAAAACTGAAAGCCCCATGATATGCATGAGGGCTGCTTGCTCCATGGCATGTGACGTTTCGGTGATGCTCTGTTTTTTGTTTTTTGTTTTTTTTTTCTGGGGGGGGGGGCTGCTTAAAGAGGTTGTACATCGGCATAGTAGTGCGGTGTGATGCCCTAACTGCTCTAAAGTATGGAACTCTAAAGCTTCCTCAGGGACAGCTACCTTGCCATGTTGACAAATCTATAAGCCACGTGATTGGACGGTCTGTCATCACATTCAAAAGGGCCCCATTAAACCTGAAAATGCAGAGAATCACGAATGTCACTGTCTAGGACTGAAAGCGACAGTGACTTTGTGTGAGGAGTTTAGGTGCGAGACAAACTGAAGCATACCCAGATCATTAAGCACAGTGTGAGTGCATGCCAGCGGGCGAGTCGGAAAGGGGCGGATACTTGGGCACGACACAAAGTAATCACATCCCCAAGTAGGGAGCTAAATTTCATTATGAGATGTGGGAGAGTCTGAGAAAATTAACAAACAAACTCCTCCACAGCGACGCACAACAGCGAGCAGCTAACACCTCTGCTGATTATCATAGCCGCCACTAAAGTTGCAGAGAAATATCAAGCTAGAACATCTAACCTGTGTGTGTTAACACTGACACTTTTGCGGTGTGGTTTTTGTATATGACTCACAAAGGTAATCATTATCACTCGCTCTGAAACTTGATTGCATTATTTAAACCGCCATCTGATCTGATTTCATTACTGATGTATGACTGACTATGTGCAAGTTTGATTTTGATTCATTTTTATTTTAAATAACTAAAATTATAAGGAAATAATGAGATGTATGTAAATTATAATTGTATATAAAAGATGGCCCACCCGAGTTACATAGAGTCAAAGGAAGCGTCTTCAGATAGCTTGGTTTATTGTTGAGAAACCCATTATATGACTCTTTGAATACTGGCTCCTTTAGTCAATGTTTCTTTGGACAGCATAGCAAATTATAAATTGCTTCCTATTACATGTGATGCAACAATTTACCATCTTGCTATCCTGAGGGGACTTTATGTTCTGATGGTTCTCTGGAAATTGAATTGAATTGAAATGGGAGAAGTAAACGACTGCAAAATGAGTCTGTGCACTCACGATCTTCGGCTAAGTACCTACATTCACATTAATCTGCTTCATCTATTAAATATTTTTACATGTCTGCGTTGTTAGCTGTTTTTGTGAGTTTATGTTAACGGCTAGAAAACTGACATGAAAATAGACCAAGACGTGAGTCTGGAGAAAATTACTGTTTTGGTTAATAGCAGCATTTCTGAGCTGTAACCGAGGAAAGCTGCCATGTCTTGGATTCTAGTTTCTAATATCAGGGTTTTGATATATTTAAACCAAGCAGCTCACTGGGCCTAAACATTGTGCAAAAGCTACAAGAGCTGCAGACATTTTGTTAGTTAATGTCAGCCTGCTGTTCTCTTTAAGCCACAACATGTTTTTAAAAAACAGCCTGCAAAGATTATAAAGAACAAGACAGATGTTATGACTTAGTACCCTTATTACCACTAATTAGGGTTGGCTAAATCATGCCAATGTACTCTCACATGTACACTTTTTTCTCTATAGCTATTAGTGTTGTCGTGGAGGGTAGAACAACAAGAACTGAGTGTCATGAAGTGCCCACAGGGGAGCACTGCAAAGCTAAATTAATGAGTCAGCGAGGTATGTCGAGCTTAAAGTTTGCGTTCTCAACATTACAGATGACTGGCTTTTTGCCTAGCTAGAAAAACCTGGCCCAAAGCAGGTTACATTAAGAGTTGAAATAGTCTGGAGTACCATTTTTAAGTAATTGTGTCACAGGCTTCTGACTTTATTAGATAGGGGGCAGAAAAGGGGCAGCGAGGGCCATCAGCATTTTATATATGCAAACTGTTGGGTCATGTCGTACTAATGCTGCAGAGGTTAAGTCACAAGTGATCAAAATGCAGCTCTTATTCACAGCGGTGCCCATGCATTCAGTTGGTTGCTCGTAGAGCTGGGCGATAGAACGATAACGATATGTATCGCGATAGAACTTTTTCTCGATAGAAAAAAAAAAAAAAAAAAGAACAGCCAATCCAAATTACGTAGCGCAGAGCCGAACCAATCACAGCCGCAGCGTCACGTCACATGACTTGTTACGTACAGCACAAGTGCCAAGCCGCACATGTGTATTTGTTTGGGAAGCAGCCAGCCACCGTACCGCCGTGAAGGTATTTCGGCTATTTCAAGTCTGACAAAAAACAGAGTAGCGTGCACTGTAAATTGTGCCGAAAGCAAGTCTGGAAATACAATAAACTTTTCTCTAGATTTTTCTATGCGTTTGCACCTTTCGTCCACACGTAAACGGCGTTTTTGGTCACTGAAAACAAAGATTTTTAAAAACTCCATTTTTGCATTTACTGTGGACTAGAAAAACGGAGAAAACGCAGCGTCAAAGGTGTGCGCATTTTTTGACGTCACACTGCGCCACGTTATTGTTTCGGTGAAATGAATTTCTACAATACTGTTAATTCTACTCTCTGCAGTGTTTAAATGCTTACAAATACACACAGTTACTGTCCCTCCACACATACAACTCGGTTCTGCTTCTATGCCCCAGCTTTGTTTACTTTTTCCCACCGTGCCTTCTAGACTTCTGATTGGCCAACATTTCTGCACGGTTAGGAATCTAGCTCCACCTGCTGCTTTGGCATGTTCATAAGGCAAGGCAAGGCAAATTTATTTGTATAGCACAATTCAACAACAAGGTGATTCAAAGTGCTTTACAGAGACATTAGAAACAAAAACAAATAAAAAGCATGATTTAAAATTGATTAAAACAAGCAAACAAACTAACTAACTAAACACACACATTTCACACCTGTTCGCGCGATCTGAACCCTGATCGTAAGGGGAGCTACCAGTCCTTCTGTGGACGAGCTACTTTCTATTTTAAATTCCCTGAATTTAAAATACTCTCTAGACCCAGTCTAGACCCAGTTGGGGAGCTACCCAGAGCTCTAATCCCACACCTGTTCGCGCGATCTGAACCCTTATCGTAAGGGGAGCTACCAGTCCTTCTGTGGATAGCAGCGTTTTCCTTCATTTCTGCCTTTATGTGTGGACGGGATTATTTTTTAAAACGAAAACGGAAAATCTCCGTTTTCAAAAATACCCGTGTACGTGTGGACGTAGCCTCGGTCTCTGACTGGAAGCGCTAATTCGTCATTCGGCTTTTGTCAGACTAAAGTAACTGTTAAAACTGTTTGAAAAGCTCAGCTATACAACAAGGAGAGATTGAGAATTTCCTTTTAGTTCTCAGTTTATTTGATACTGACAAAAGTTAGTCAGTTTTGTCTGTTCTTCTGTAAAACAAACTAAGATTTATTTTTAGAATTAATATTTTGTTTCTAAGTGGAATTGACAATTTAGTCTGTTTCGTTTGTTCTATTTTGAAACTTAAACGCTTTAGCGGCTGCCTTTTGTGTAGTTTGCAATATTTGCCTTTATTTATCTGAAAAAGTCTCATGTTCCTTAAGTACATCTACCCTGTTGAACTTATTATGGGAAATAAATATTTAAATAAAAACAAGCTGCTGATTATTTCACATTTTACTTGTGAGCAACGACACATTTAAATCTTACAAATATAGTTATTTGGCTTATATCGTGATAGATATCGTTATCGCCTGAAATGAAAAAAATATATCATGATATGAAAAAATCTTATATCGCCCAGCTCTAGTTGGCTTGTGATCCTAAAGAGCTGTCAAGTCTGTTTTTAAACTGCTGTAATGCCCACAAATGAGAAAATGAATCGGTTCATTTGAATCACCAAAACTTTTTAAATCTGTAAAATTAATTTTACTTTGATCTGACTAAAAACTAATTTGATTTCAACCTTCTCTGTTATTAGACTGTGGTACTGTGTCAGAACTGAATGCACTGATGTTTAAATGCTTTAATTATAAAGCCTGAGAGCACTCAGAGTGCACCGGGTGGGGGGGGAATACAGATATCTGCTTAAAAGATTAACCGTTTTCTGCAGCTTTGCTCTTTTTCCATATTTGCCACTGTTAACTTCTGCAGTAACATTTTTTTTGTAGATCTCTATCACATGTTCCTCTGATAATGTCTCTGACTGAAGTAGGCTGCACTCAGTTAATCCATTTTGTGCAGAAGAAGAGTTAAATTATGCCTCTTTTTGTCTGAGAGCACACGGAGCCTGAAGCAGAAATCCCGGGTTAACAAAGAAAGCCGATAACCGCTTCTGTGATACCTGTTATCTCTGACTGGGATTTTGTTAAGCCAGCTAACACAAAGAAAGCCTAGCTATGTCAAAATGATTTCATAGTGCACCCCTCAGCTCATTCAAGCTCTTGGTATAGTCATAAACCTTAGCCGGGCTTTAGTTTGTCTGACAATTCAGGCTTTAGGTGAAGAGTAAATTCTTCTTACTGGGTGCACACATTTCTGTTGCTTTTAATGTCATTAATGGGGGGGAAAGCCACAGTGGGAATGGTTCATTTAGGTGTTTGAAAGGTGCCGCATGTATTATCTGGTTAAGAGCAGCTAAATTGGACGTCAAAGCACATTTTGTATCATGTGAATGCCCTAAAACGCAAACTGGGTGTAAATCCGTGAAATGCTTGTGGCTGCGGTAATGAAATGTGGAGCACAATGGTAGCAGAAGCTCACAAGGAAGGGAAAAAAAAAATCAGCCTTGCTCTCTGAATGCAGCAATTTCATCCTGGACACAGCTTGTAGGAAGCTATTGCTGCGCTGTGAATATCTCGCTGAATATTTCAGAGGTTGCTCTCTTTCAGGCTGCTTTAGAAGCTTTAAAGTAAAAGATTTCCTGTGGGTCTCAAGAAGTTAACATTGTGCCTTTTCAAAAAAATCAAGATTCAGCAAGTTTTCAAGGTTCTGGGGTTTGACTCTCTTCCTTTGCTCTCTGTCAAAATAGTATTGCTGCTCTTGTGTTTGTAATTAATGCTCTTGTGTCTCTCTGCAGGCAGTGAAGAGCTAAAGAGGATGGCTCACTCTAAAGCTCGAGCCACAGACGGGAAGGTGACCTACCCCCCGGGGGTCAAGGAGATCTCTGACAAAATCTCCAAGGAGGAAATGGTTCGAAGGCTCAAGGTCAGTGTCAGATTGGTCATTACTGCTTCAGTAGTAGTTTTAGGAGTCGTCTTCTATTGAGGAATATTGCTGATATATCAGTGAAAGAATAATCATCTTTTTAAAACAAAATGTTTCACTTTGCTTGGTGTACCTGAATAAACCCATTTTAAACCTCATTGTCTTGGAGTGATGATTGTTTTACCCCTTGCTCGGCCATTAACCTCGGGGACTTGCCTTCCCCCATTTAAAATGCCCCATCTCTTTTCTAGATGGTCGTCAAGACCTTCATGGACATGGACCAGGACTCTGAGGAAGAGAAGGAGCTCTACCTGAACCTGGCCCTCCACCTGGCCTCAGACTTCTTTCTCAAACACCCAGATAAAGATGTGCGTCTGTTGGTGGCCTGCTGTCTGGCAGACATATTCAGGATTTATGCCCCAGAGGCCCCTTACACTTCCCCAGACAAACTAAAGGTAGGGTGATTCATATTTTCTTGAAATGTCTTCACTCTGTCTTGTTAGAGTTACTGTTGTAATTAGACAACTCTGCTTGTGCTTCTCTAGAGGAATAATTTAATGCTAATTGGACAAATTGATATATTCAGTCAACAGGTGTACTTGAAATTCATTCAATGTGTGTCCTTTTATTAACAGTTTGAACATTTTCAATGTATTTCTATTTACTTTAGTGTAATTTTTTGATCATGCCTGAATTTTGCTTAGTAGAGCTGCTCACATGAAGGATTCACTGTATGCGTGTTTTTGTTTTGTCTAGGATATTTTCATGTTCATCACCAGACAACTGAAAGGCCTGGAGGACACTAAAAGCGCACAGTTCAACAGATACTTCTACCTGCTGGAGGTGCGTGACTGAGCTTTTGTGGCTAACGTGTAGCACTGGGGCTTTGGTCACAGTAAATTGAATTTGGTCCCAAGTAGTTTGATCAAAATACAGCGAGGAGTTTAATTTGAGCTTTTAGAAAATTTGTGGTGTTGTGTTGTGCTGTCCTGGCTCTTTAATTGCAACAGTGGAGTGTGTGGAGTTGTTTGTTGTGACATTAAATACCAAGAGGTGTACACCTGGTTGCTACAATGGAGGCTTGTGCATCACAGAACTGTCAGGAACAGCCACTTGGATATTGGTTACTTCTTTTGCTGAAGGCTTTGCTCTGTGTGTGGATGCTATCTCTAAATGGCAGCAGAGATGCTTTTTTACAATAAAGTAGTATTTCTGATGTCTCTGAAAGGCATGTTAAAGTGCCACCGCATTCAGCATGCGTTGCATTGTGCAGGTAAAAGGTCAGCCGTGCACTGAGAAAGGATGGCTTCCTCTTTGCAATAGATTTCACTCAGCAACTCCTAGCAACCACTCTCTGTTTGGTCGGAGAGTACACCTTTTCCTTCCAACTTTGTGCGACTGAGGCCTAATGCATGTGTGCACTCCTGGTTGCATAATAAATGACTGTAGCTAACCGTATCTGAACTCCGTTTAAAGGATTAAAAAATGTACTGCGCCTTCAGAAAATTATTTATTTAAACTAAATTAACCTTTAGCATTTTTGGAAGCTCTTTGAAGAATCTCGTTCTGATTTGATTTTTCCCTCGTTAATGGTTTGTTTTGTTTTTCGGTCTTCCTGCTTGTGTGGTTCATTGCGGTGTGTGTGTGTGCGTTTTTCATTAAATTATGAGTTTGTGCCAAGAAGCAATTTCCCCACAAATTGAAAGAGACAAACTGCTTTTAATTGCAAGTCATTGTCTTTTGTATGCAACGTAATGATTATTAGGATTGTAATTAAAGCTGCAGTTCTAACTGTGGCATAAATGGGCCATTTGAAGACGAGGGAAATCTTGCCATTTTTATTCTTCTTTTTTTTATGATTATTGTTAATACAGCAACAGTGAAGTCCAAATGATCTGTTGTGGGAGTGTGTAATACAGAGTTTTAATAGCTGGAACTACACCTATTGAATTTTGGGGGAGGGGCAAGGGTTGTACATGCTTAAACTAAGCACAAGTGTTCATGATGGTCGTGAGAGATATCGTTTACCTGGGTAATGTTTTTGCTCGAAATTTAGCCTTGAAGCACTTCAACAACCTGCACAAATACTGCCATGTGATGAAATCGGAAAATATTGTCTTCCTGAGATGTTGTGACTTGGCTCAGTCTTTTTAACCAAATGCTTAAAGCCCTGCTTTGCCACCATGTAGCTGCATCAGTAATTTTCATCCACTGTTTACTCTTACTGTCATATGGAGCGCAGCTAGTGAGTGCTCCAGTGAAGCTCAGTGGAGTTGTCTGTTTACCTTTGGGTCACATGTCACCAGCTGTTAGTATCTCCTCCTCTGTAGACTGCTGGTACTCGGCGGTGTGTTTTAGCCTCAAGCAGTGAAACAACTTCAATGTTCCACCTTCAGAGGGAACAGTATTCTTGCATATTTTACAAAGTATTGTGCATTGTTGAGCTTTCTTTTTAGGTACTGGATCAGAGGCTGACACACAACTCTCGCTTTCAGACGTGCCTGGGCTTATTGTGTTGTAAAATGCACTAGGAAACATAAACACATGGCAATGATTTGACATTTTTATATCACTACAAATATCTCTACCTTACTATAACAGATGGTTTGATATGGCACAGGCCTAATTTATGAACTGATTCAAATTTGATGGTCAAGATCACTGTGAGCTCATCTCAGCCTTATATTAAGCAGTTCTGATGAAGAAGTAATCTTCCTGCAGTAGAGTCAGCTCACACTAACTTCAAAGCAGGCCAAGTTCATACTAACTAGCTTTAAAGAATATATGTTATCCTTACAAAGCATGCGGTGGATATGTAAAACATATCAGTGGAGAGTGGGAGTAGTGGAAAAGGTCACTTTTAAGCATGTTAAGTGGGTGGCTTAATGAAGAACTTGAATTGCTTTTTCAACTGCAAAGGTTTTAATTGTGCTAACAGCACACAGAGCAGTTGTTGGCTTTGGAAGAACAATTTCTCACTCTTTCTCAACATTTGCTTTCTCCACTGTCGTGCTATCTCAGTGCTTTCTGCTGTGTGTATCAGAGCAAGCCAGATCCAGAGCCATGCAGCCCTAATACACTGAAGCCCTTGCACTGGCCAGTATTGATATGCTTTATCATTAAACTTGGTCACTGCCCTGAAATACTGTTTCCTCTGGTGTCATTTGTCCTTACCTGTTGGGACTGAGTGCGAGTTTTATTTTAGTGTCCAATTTCAGTCCTCTTAAGAGGCGGCTGGTGCCTGGTCACGGTGTCACAGCTGAATACCCTCAGGCTTATTTTAAAAAACAAGACTGAATGTTACCTGGAAATGATTGCATTTATAGCTGTTGGTTTTTTGTTTGTTGGTTTTTTCCCTCTTGTTTAGCAAGTTCCATTAGCATAAGATTGCATGCATTACTGTACCCGGTACAGTAGGCACTTCTAAAGCAGTCAGACTTGCTGCAACTTATTGTTTCAAGATTGCTTTATTTGTAAGTCTCTCGTACTTGTTGGTGTTTGCCTGCTTATGTTAAACTACAATTTTGCATGTATTGCATCAAGATGCATTTCCATTAAATGTTGTAAAGCAATATGAGTTTTGACAACAACTGCAAATGTGTTGGATTGACAGTAGCAGTAGCCTTCCATAGAGGAGGATTCTACCAGCTACATGATAAGGACAGGTGGATTGGACCCTACAGTCTGTTAATCTATGCAGCTCCTGTAGATGTTATATACAGGTGGCCCAGTACTTTTGTCCATACAGTGTATATTTATGGATTAATGATAAGTGGCACAATATTTTTTGTTTGTACAGCCTATTAGGTTTTGGAACCTGCATAATATTTTAGTACCCAACCCTAGCACCCACTTAGCACCAACCTCCAGCTCAACCCAGTCAGAAAATGGGAAGTGAACTTAATGGGAGACACTTATTGGAGCGTTGAACTGTTAAAGGGCTTCAGAGGTTGGTGGAGACCAGAAATGAAGGTAAACCAGTTACAGCAGATTGCTGCTCCTCCTTGAGCCTGGTTCTCTCAGGATTTTTTTTTTCCTTCCCACTGCCAAGTGCTTGCTCAAAGGGTGCTCTTTGATTGTTGGGCTTTATCTCTGTGATACAATTTAAAGCATTTTGAGAAAACCGCTGCTGTGATTTGGTGCTAGATAAATACAATTGAATTAAAGGGGGAAGGAGCATTCAGCAGGTAGACGCATGCACACTTCACTGAGCTGCTGCTCGTTCATAAGAGCTGAATTTTGTCACCATATCATCTTTGAAGCCTATGAGTGTTTTAACCACTTGACAAGAAAACACAGCTGTGCTGCATGAATATTTTCATATATATCTTGTCGCCTCTTTTTCTTTTTTTCCCCCCAGAACATCGCATGGGTGAAATCCTACAACATTTGCTTTGAGCTTGAAGACAGCAACGAGATTTTCACCCAGCTCTACAGAACTCTCTTCCAGGTCATCAAGTGAGTCCCTATTTATAAGTCACAACCAACCACCTCGGTTTTCATGGTGTATTGCATGTGAGTCTGTGCCCAGATTTTTATTTTTTCTAATTCCTTCCTTAATTTTTTTTTTTTTTTGCCTTCCTGCAGTCCTGACAGCACTAAGCTGCTGTGATTCAAACATCTGAAAATTGTCTTTGCTGCTGCATCGTAAAAATGCACAGTAGCGGTACAGTTGTTTCTAAGTGATTGCCCTCTCGCCTCTCTTCTTTTTTTCTTCTAAACCCCCACCTCTCAATTTTACTGTGCTGAACACAACCTCCAGGGCTAAATTCTGCAGTACAGAATCTGGCTCTTTGCCACTGGAAAGATTGTGGTTGTCTGTGTCAAGGTTGTGCCAACACGGTGCTTAATTCTTTTTATTTTCTTTTTACTGCATTGAAAGAATCTAAAGAAGCCTGCTTTCCATTTAAAATATTCTCAGTGATCCAGCAGGTGTTGGTGAGATGGTGTTAGTATGTGTGGAAGTGGTGTTTCCAGAGAGTGCCACATAATGAGACTGGTAATGCTTGGTACTGTTAAGGAAGACAGTCAATCAGATTTAACTTTAGCTAATAAGCTTTGCTGCCCTGCTGTAGTGCAGATCATTATGAGCAGGTTTACCCACCCTTTGTGTGAGCGGTGCATTTTCAAAGATGCATAGTGTTTTGTTTGAGAGGAAGGTTACTTTTTGAAATGAGAGGTCCTGTCAGAAAAACAAGTCACATCAGTTATACAAAGAGTCCGTCCTTAATCTTTGTGCATTGTTTCCCTAGCAATGGGCACAACCAGAAAGTGCACATGCATATGGTGGATCTGATGAGCTCCATCATCTGTGAGGGAGACACCGTATCGCAGGAGCTGCTGGACACCGTGTTGGTCAATCTAGTGCCAGCGCACAAGGTATGTTGGGTGAAGTGCAGATGCGCATCCGTTTAACTGTCTCAGTAACGCGCTCGTAGTACCGCCACAAGAGATGATCCAAGTAGAACCGGCTCAGTAAAGGAAAACCTTAAAAAATAAATTGAAATGTTCACTAGACAGAGGCCAGTATGATTTTCCATCCTCTCTAATTCAGTGAGACCCCTGCAGGTGGGAAGAGGTAAAGCAGCTTAAGCACTGGTCCACAAGAATAAGTGGACATCTGCTCCCGAACTATCCAAATGGCATTCAGACAAGAGATGATGGACTACACCCTCGTCTTTCACAGCCACATCTCTGAACATTGCTGTGATTTGCTGTTTTATTCACCAATTTGTTTTTGTTGTTGTTATCCAGAATTTGAATAAACAAGCATATGACCTGGCCAAAGCTCTGCTGAAGAGGACTGCCCAGGCTATTGAACCCTACATCACCAATGTAAGATGAAATCTTTGACACTCTTATTTATAGTGCTGTTTTAATCCTTTACTTCATTTTACACAGGAGACATAGTCATATTTAAAGCTGTTAACAGTCATAACACTCAAAAGTGATACATTCAGAGGTGTAACTGTGGCTCTGAAGTCGGTGGCGTGTAGTGTGATATGAAGAATGTGATATTAACTCTACTTAAAGCACAGCCTGCCATGCTTGAAATGTTTCTGTGCTGTAGGAGTTTCATATCTGTGCTAATGAAGCTAAGAGATATGGTGAACATTACAGCAAACTTCTAATGCCTCCTAATCCACGTGGTTTACACGTCCTTGGTTAAAATACCGAATCCCTCCCACCTTCAATAGCTGTTCTGTGATGGATCTCAGATACGTAAGATGATTTATGGTCTTGCACACACGTACTTACTCCTCTCTCCGCTAACGCAGTCCGAGTTTGAGTCGTGCGATCATGTAGGAGTTTCATCAGTAATCGTTACTCCTCCTGCTCTGTCGTCTGCATCAGTTTTTCAACCAGGTGCTGATGCTGGGAAAGACCTCAGTCAGCGATCTGTCCGAGCACGTTTTTGACCTCATCTTGGAGCTTTACAACATAGACAGCCACCTGCTGCTCTCAGTGCTGCCACAGCTGGAGTTCAAGCTCAAGGTATAGGGGAAAAAATCCACATTTATCTATTTATTTTATCTTTGTCTGTGTAGTTGTTTTGCATAATATTATGATGTTTACAAGAATTTAATATTTTTAAAGCAGTTGCATTGTGATGTTAGCAGTAGTTTTAGATTAAGCAGCAAATAAGTATTGATATTATAACTACAGTCAAACTGCAAAAGCCTTAAGTCTTGTAGCCATTACACACAGAACTGCACATTTTCACTTTCTCTGCAGGTTTGTTGATTCATATTAGAAAGATAAAGCAGTCAGCCAGTCAGCATAATGTTGCCTCTGCAGTGTCTCATAAAGGCATCCCGCTGATGGATAACGCTCATTAACTGTTCATGGGGAGTGAGGATCACTGCTGTCTCCTCAAAATAATAGCTGTGATAAAATCTCTCTGCTTTAGACCAGAACCCCTCTCGCTCTCTTTCTCTCTCTCTCTCGCTCTCTCTCTCGCTCTCTCTCTCTTTCTGATGCTTGCTCCCCCTTTGCCTTTCTCTCACTCACGCTCGTTTCATCTTTTTATCTCTCACTCTTTCTTTCCTCTTTCCTCCCCCTATTGCACTTTTGTCTTTCTTTCATGCTCACCCCTTTCCTCTTCCTTCCTCGTCTCCCTTTGTCTTGCTTCTGATTTGCAAACAAGATTGATACCAAAGAAAGTACTGCCATTGTCTGTTATGAAAACGGTAATGTTTCCCGTGTAGTTAATGTAAATGACTTGGCACCTCGTTCCAATCGACTCAGCCGATTTTGGTGCATCATTTCTCTCCCCATCTCTTTGTCTTTCCCCGCTCGTCTCTGCAGAGTAATGATAATGATGAGAGGCTGCAGGTGGTGAAGCTGCTGGCTAAGATGTTTGGAGCCAAGGACTCTGAGTTGGCTGCGCAGAACAAACCACTCTGGCAGTGTTACCTGGGCAGGTGGGATTCAGTGTTGTGGATCTGACAAATGTCTCTATAATCGCGATTTGATTGATAACTTTGCTTTCAAAGAGACAAAAGAATCATCTTTTCTTTTTTAGCTTGCATTTAGTATCAATTGGTTGGTTCACTTTTGGATTAATACTATATTTTAAACCATATTAAAACTAAATATATTTTCTTTTTGTTGTGGTTACACTGGATTCTTCACTTTATTATTACTACATAAATGCCACACAAATCCTGTGTGATAAAACACAGCGAACTGTTTGCCATAGGCCGGAGAGATGATCAAAACAAAGACAGATGGAGAATCGGGTGTGAGCACGAGGCCGTAGATAATTAAAATAAATGAGAAAAATAGAACTGTGCTTGTCTTTAATGTACGCGTGTCATGGTGTTGCATTGAACAGTCGTACAATTGTATTATAAAATCAAGTCTTGCAAAGAACAAAGGGAAGAGTTGAGAATACTTCCTGCAGCTGATCAAGCAGTTTTCAGGTGTGGAATTGTGGGTGAACTGTCCCTTTAATGGCTCATAGATAATACTATGTATTAAAGTAGAGTAGATGAGAGCACAGGATGGAAACAAACGTTAGCAGTAGACTGCTTACATGCAGCGTATCTACAGTTTCCTGCTCTTACCATGAGAAATAAAATAGAATCTACTGGGTTCTCTTATATCAGGGTGTGTGTGACACTGAGCACGTCACACACCAGAAGTGTGAGTTTTTTCACCTTAATATATCTCTTAAACCCATTGGGAGAGTCTGGTGAAGCCTGTCTGTAGACGGTTAAACAGATTACATGTTGTTGTTAATCCACAAAGAGAGTCTGGGCTGTAATTTGTATCTCATTAGTTTTACAGGGTTCGACCCTGTCAAGTGCAGCTTAGCTAGTTTATCTGGCTTAGAGTTAGACTTATTCGGCCCCAATATACCTGAATTTTACTGCGTGTCCAAAATATGTGGGAGGGTTTGGCGGGAGTCATGTGACAGAGTGTAATATAAAGTGAGCTTGTTGATGTATGTTGTGTACCCACATGAGACGCCGTCTTCTTAGAGCTATGTTCATGTACGAGCCACCTTTTAAAGTCGCCGACATTAACGTCCGTTTCTTTTATCAAAAAAAGGTTTAATGACATCCACGTGCCTATCAGATTGGAGTGTGTCAAATTCGCCAGTCACTGTCTCATGAACCACCCAGACCTGGCCAAAGACCTTACAGGTAAAAACACACGGACACTTTCGTGCTTTTGTGTGCTGAGAACTGCATGTGCGTGAAGGCCGCTCGAGTGTGTGCTCGACGTCAAATGAGAAGCAGCTGCCTGGTGCTTTCTTTGCGTTCGAGGTAGCCAGTCCTCTCACGTCCCACTCATTTGTTCCTGTTTCCTTCCCCAGAATACTTGAGGGTCAGATCACATGACCCAGAGGAGGCTATTCGCCATGATGTCATTGTCTCTATAGTAACTGCTGCCAAGAAGGATTTGTCTCTAGTCAATGATGCACTGCTCAATTATGTAAAGGAGAGGACTTTGGACAAGAGAGTAAGTCATGTTTTTTAAATCCTGGTCAATGATGATGATGATGTTGTTATTATTAGTATTATTTTATTATTGATGTATCAGATTGTTTCAGATATAGTTACACTGTTGTTGTTTGTTTTGGGTTTATTGATCTAATAGTGAGATTTATAATTTGATTATTAATATTTTTGTTGGTACACGTTTGGCTTAAATGGCAGTAAACAGTCACATCAGCCGCTGCACCTGCCCGTTGAATATTTTATTTTCTAACTAGTAGTTTCATTGAAACGTTTTCTTTTTAATTTGCCGTCAGTGGCGCGTGCGTAAGGAGGCCATGATGGGCCTTGCATCGATCTACAGGAAGTACTCGCTGCAGGGAGAAGGCGGGAGGGAGGCCTCAAAACAGATTTCCTGGATCAAAGACAAGCTGCTGCACATCTACTACCAGAACAGCATTGATGACAGGTTTGTGTGCATGTTTTTCTGTTGGCTACAGTTCAAAATGTATTCATTTAGTACCTGGGAGTTTAACTTTTTAACTTTTTGTGTGATTGCAGAGGAAAAAGCTGGTAGTGGTGCATTTCAGAGTCTTAATTTACTGTGATGAACAATTCCTGCTCTGTGCATAACTAACTGAATGTAGAAAATGAGCTCTAATAAGTTTTTTCCCAGCAGAAACATTAAAATCTGCCTTTAATATCCACCTTTCTCTGCACTGCATTTATCAGTGCGGTGTCATAGCTGTATGGAGGAAGAGAGACTGGTTCTGTCACCCTGCCGAGGCTCATAATGTAGAGCAGTCCCAAATATTTTTGTAAGCGAGTTGTGTGCGTGGGACTTTTTATTATTCTTTGAGCAGCATTCCTTTGATGGTGTGTGATTGTTTCTCCATCTCTCCACCTACACTTACTCAACATGGAAACCATCATTCTGCAAAATGTCACCAGCTGAATTAGAAGTAGATTAGATGATACGAGGCAAACTGAGATGGGTTTTTAAAGCCTAAATTGAGTAAAAGAAAAGGGAGAGGAAGAGAACGAGGCGTCGGACTCGAATCTCAGTGGACTTTCTGTGGGTGTAGGTGATCTCTGCTGCTGTGGAGTCACTCAGCTGCTGGCAGGAAAGTGCCCGATGTGGTCGGAGTGTATGCATGTGTGTTGTGTGAACAGCAGGGTAGCTTTACTTGTGTTGGTTCAGCAGTTTCCCCTTGAAAAGTTCTAAAACTTCAGCACATAAAGGCTGAAAAGGGTTTTTTGTTGTTGTCGTTGTTGTTGTGACGAGTGTTGACATTTGAGCTTATGTTTGAATTAATTAATTTACATATCAGTGAGGTGTGTGATGGTGGTGCAGCACCATGAGGGCTGAGAGACAGTGACAGAAGGCTGATCTTAAGTGGGAGTAGGTGGAAGACACCCTGGAGAGGTGGAGGTATGATGTGGAGTAAAGAGGAATGAAAGTCAATAGAAGGAAGTCAGAATACTCGTGTGTGAATGAGAGGGAGGCAGGAAGTGTGTTTAAGCGAGTGAGTTTAAATATGTGTGGTCAGTAGAGCTGGGCGATATGAGATTTTTTCATATCACGATATGTTTTTTTCATTTCAGGCGATAACGATATCTATCACGATATAAGCCAAATAACTATATTTGTAAGATTTAAATGTGCCGTTGCTCACAAGTAAAATGTGAAATAATCAGCAGCTTGTTTTTATTTAAATATTTATTTCCCATAATAAGTTCAACAGGGGAGATGTACTTAAGGAACATGAGACTTTTTCAGATAAATAAAGGCAAATATTGCAAACTACACAAAAGGCAGCCGCTAAAGCGTTTAAGTTTCAAAATAGAACAAACGAAACAGACTAAATTGTCAATTCCACTTAGAAACAAAATATTAATTCTAAAAATAAATCTTAGTTTGTTTTACAGAAGAACAGACAAAACTGACTAACTTTTGTCAATATCAAATAAACTGAGAACTAAAAGGAAATTCTCAATCTCTCCTTGTTGTATAGCTGAGCTTTTCAAACAGTTTTAACAGTTACTTTAGTCTGACAAAAGCCGAATGACGAATTAGCGCTTCCAGTCAGACACTGAGGCTATATCCACACAGACACGGGTATTTTTGAAAACGGAGATTTTCCGTTTTCGTTTTAAAAAATAATCCCGTCCACACATAAAGGCAGAAATGAAGGAAAACGCTGCTATGAACATGCCAAAGCAGCAGGTGGCGCTAGATTCCTAACCGTGCAGAAATGTTGGCCAATCAGAAGTCTAGAAGCCTCGGTGGGAAAAAGTAAACAAAGCTGGGGCATAGAAGCAGAACCGAGTCGTATGTGTGGAGGGACAGTAACTGTGTGTATATGTAAGCATTTAAACACTGCAGAGAGTAGAATTAACAGTAACAGTATTGTAGAAATTCATTTCACCGAAACAATAACGTGGCGCACAGTGTGACGCATGCACCAGTTTATTGTATTTCCAGACTTGCTTTCGGCACAATTTACAGTGCACGCTACTCTGTTTTTTGTCAGACTTGAAATAGCCGAAATACCTTCAAACTACGGAACTTCTATGGCTCTTCCGTTCGACAATCTCTCCGGCATTGGAACCATCATCTGTTTTCTCTTCGGTCACGCTCGGTTGATTTTTCTAGTCGGCACACTCATTTCCTCCATTATGCGCTGGCTCCATTACCCGCTGGCTGCTTCCCAAACAAACACACGTGCGGCTTGGCACTTGTGCTGTACGTAACAAGTCACGCGACGTGACGCTGCGGCTGTGATTGGTTCGGCTCTGCGCTACTTAATTTGGATTGGCTGACTTTTTTTTTTTTTTTTAAGAGGACAAGAGCGGCGAGGTCTATCGCGATAGCTTAATTTCTCTATCGAGTAAAAGTTATATCGCGATACATATCGTTATCGTTCTATCGCCCAGCTCTAGCGGTCAGCCATCCAAAGCAGCAGGTGGTGCACGAGAGAGGTGAAGAAGACGGTCCAGGCTAGGCATGGGTATTGATAAGATTTTCACGATTCCGATTCCATTTTCGATTCTGTTTAACGATTAAATTCTTTATCAATTCTTTTTAAAAAGGAGAACACTGAGGTTGATTAGCTTAGAACTTTGTTTTATATCGTCTCTTTGAACAAGATAGAGATTTAGGAGTAACATGGCCTTACAAACCCAGCAGTGAGATCTTAAGAGATCCACAGCCTACGGCTCTTCAATGGGGTGTCACAGGGTCCCCAGGAAAAAAAATTGTAAATGTAAAATAATAAAATAAATATTCTTCTGTAGCAATAACAAAGTATAACATAAATTATTCTGTAGCAATTACACAAGAATATCCAGTAATGTCCCTGCCTACAATTAAACACATTCACATACCGAATGTCGGGGCATCTGCTGGCAAATGGGTGCAAGCCTTTGACCACAAACTTGGTCACTGCTCGGTGACATTCGTCTATCCTGGCCTGAAAGGAGACGCTACCGGTAGACTGCAGCGAGAACTGCCAGCATCTGAGCCAGACTCTGTCTGTCTCTCTCATCATGGTCACCTAAACGCACAGTAATGGCAGGTTTTGTAATGAGGCAGATCGCGCTAACATAATATGCACTGTTAGTTGATTATTTACCTGCCGTATTAAGGGGAGAGGACGTGCAAACGTTAACGCTGCTGCTGGGTTGAGATTCACGAGTCCGGAGCGGAATTAAAAACACGACATTCATTTAAGGTTATCACGTGTTTTGTGAGCAAATGCTTTTGCATATTCGTAGTGTTTCCTCCCTTAAATGAAATATCTACTTTGCAAGTATTGCAAGTTGCCCCGTTGTCATCCGTTCTCGTAAAGTATAACCAAACTTTTGAGCGTTTGAGCCGCGTAGGCGCCGTGTTTCCTGCCAGGTAAATGACGCTCCGCAACGTGGTGACGTCATTCGGGGCGACTGGAATCAATAAGTGAATCGTTTGCAAAAATGCCAAACAATTCCAAGGAGTTGAAACAGTGGGAACCGGTTCTCAACAAGAACTGGTTTTCGATACCCATCCCTAGTCCAGGCAGGGTGGAGTGGGTGGAGATTCAGAGGTGATTTGTTACAGAAGGATAGAAGCAAGAGTGAAAGAGAGTATTTAGAGGATCAGTCGATGTGCTGATGGCAGTTTGGGTCTGAGCTCTGAATGCAGGCCCTTCGAGAGCCGAGGTGCCCTGACGTTAAAGGCGCAGTCCTGTCTAGACTTGAATTTAGACCCAGGAGCTGCCAGCAGGGTTTTGTTGAGGGTTTCTGGCTGCCCACAGGCTAATGGGCTAATTTAAATAAGTAATGAAGTAATGTCTGCAGTAAAGTAAAGCTCCCAGGAGCCATTAGTAAGAGTACTAAATCAAATCAGTAACCTGTGTAGAGATGCTCAGTGACGTCATATCGCTCTTCTGGTTTTAGTTAAAGGTTCAGCTGCTGCTTTCTGTACCGGCTAGGATCTATTAACTATTACTAACCACTCGCACCCAAACATTTTTATTATTTTATTATTATTAATTTAATTTTCTCCATAAAATGTGCCCTCTGTACGTACAGGTTGCTGGTGGAGCGGGTTTTTGCCCAGTACATGGTTCCTCACAACCTGGAAACCACTGAAAGAATGAAGTGTCTGTACTACCTGTATGCCACCCTGGACACAAATGCTGTTAAGTAAGTCAGTTTTTAATTGTTATGCAACAACATGTGTATTAAAGGAGGCCTGGCAAACACATCATTGTGTCCCTTGCTTCTTTCACCTGCAGAGCTTTGAATGAGATGTGGAAGTGCCAGAATCTGTTGAGACACCATGTCAAAGACCTGCTGGACCTGATCAAAAAACCCAAGGTAACTAACGCACACCACAGACTGTAATAACTGCACTATACTTGTCTCTAAAAGGTTTTTCTGTAACTGTGTGCTTGTTTGTTTTCAGTCTGAAGCATCCAACAAGGCTGTGTTTGCCAAAGTCATGGTGATCACAAGTAAGGCATCTCTCTGAATTCAGCACGTCCTTTCAAACAGGAAAAATGAACAAAAGTGATCGCAGGGTGACCTTCTCACCCTGATTTCACATCGATTTCACTGTGACATGCTGAAATTTCTCTGTGAACAGGGAACCTGCCAGACCCTGGCAAGGCTCAGGACTTTGTGAAGAAGCTGGCTCAGGTCTTGGATGATGATGAGCGAATCAGAGATCAGTTAGAAACCTTGGTCAGCCCCGCGTGCTCTTGCAAGCAAGCTGAAGTCTGTGTGGTGAGTGTTGAGTTCCTTTGAGATAACGATGTGGTTTCCTTTAAGCGAAATACTTTCATCCCTCCACTAGCTTTGTGTTATTTGACCCGATTCTTCATATAGGTACTGTAGTCGTAAATGTACTTATTTGTTCATAGAGTTCACATCTTCCAATTTTTGTGCATAAGACAACACTTTTATACACATGTCAGTATTTTGAGTCCAAAGTGTCCTTGTCTTTATTATATCTAATCTGTAATAACCTTTAAATGAGCAGTAACTCGACTTGAGTACATTCCAAAGGTGGTTTTAAAATGTTTAAGCTTGGTTTCATGACAGTTTTAGTGACCGATCGTTGTCACGGTGGGGAAATGTATTGAAACAATCCACCCCTGCTCCGCTGTAAGGAGGATGTTATTAGGGCTGCCCGCCATAATTTCTGTCTCTCTGTCTGATGTCTCGCCGAACACAGAAGACAGACTGAGACGTGTGACTGTAGCGGTCTTGAGCAGTAATTCTCCCGGCTTTCTGAAGATCCTTCAAAGTTTTTCTTTGGACGTCGGCTGCTCTTTCACTCATTTTTAATCCATTTATGGTACCTAATCATATACAGAGGATTTCTTTTTGTTTGTAAAACATTGACCTGTGAATCACTCAAGCACAAAAAGGCACCTGTGCGCCAGCGTTGTGTCTGCGCAAACAACTTAGCAAAGACACAATTTTACGTTGCGTCCTCAGACACTTTGTTAGTAGCAGCCTGATGCATAAACAAACGTTTTCCTGTTTCGTTAGTTGAATCTGCGAACGTTGCCAAAGGTAACAGTCTTGGCAACGTGGTATTTTTGCAACATGATGGTCATTCGAAAAGAGCTACTGGCCAAAAACTCGTATCTCAGCATGATGTGCAGCGTGTCCTTTAAAATTTGAGGAAACTAGACAAGTCGAGTCCAAAAAAAAAGTGGCAGACCTAAAGATCCATCTTAAGAATTAGGGGAGGAAAATGTATCAAAGCCCTGACAGAGGACCTCAGAAATGCCTAGAGACCTTCAGTTGATCCATCTGCTACTCACTGAAGCCTCATCAGAAATGGTCTCAGTGGAAGAGCCATTCTTAAAGGAAACAGAAAAGGCTCAGGTATGCCAAGTTATACAGGACCTGGACTGAGAATCAATAGCACAAATGCAGAAAAGTACCACCAGATTTTGATCCAGCATGCAGTACCTTCTGGAGAGCATCTGATTGGCAGCAGCTTCAGGATGACAATGATCACAAACACACTGCCAGTGCACTAAAAGCATAGCTGGATAGAAAAGCACACAATGAAACACTATCTGTCAAGGATTGACCTTCCAAGAGCCCTGACCTCAATAGCATTGAAGCAGTGTGCTTTCATGTTGACCGAGAACAGAACGAAAGGCAGCCATGTCCTTCAAGACGTCTGGAGAAGTATTCCTGAAGATTAACTAAAGAAATTACAGGAAAAATCAGCTAAGAGAGTTGGTGGTCATACCAAATATTGACTTTCAAGCCTGTTAGAACTGCACAGACTCTGTTTTTGCTTTATACACTGTATTTACGTTTGTTTGCACATAAATCACTGTGCTTCTTTCCCATTTTTCTTGGAAAATGGAAAGAAATGAGGGGAAGCATGAGACACTTGCACAATAGAGTATTTCACTAGAAAGTATTTTTGGTATTTTTTCTTGTTGCTTAATCCTGCGGCAGATTTGCTAAGTTGGCAACAATTAAGTGAACTAAATGATGATGCTCACTGCTGTGAGTATATGAGATGTTGGGCGTTCATGCTGCTGTGTTTGTATTTCCACATTTTAAAAAAGAAAAAAAAAGAAAAAAAGCAGCATTAGATTTTAGTCCAGCTGTGAAATATCACTCCAGGTGGCTTTGGTTTGGAAATACTGAAAAGGCACAGAGAATATTACGGCCATAAAACCCTGAGCTGGTGCTGTAAGCGTTGCCACAAAGTGCCTGCTCATAGGGGGTCATCTGATTGGTGGAGTTTTCTCTCTGTTAGGGTCTTCGTATTGTTGTGGTTTGGTGCTACATAAATAAATTGAAGTTCTTAATTGTCGTCCTTTCAGAGAGACATCACTAAAAAACTTGGCAGCCCCAAACAACCCAGCAATCCATTCCTGGAAATGGTGAAGTTCCTGTTGGAGAGGATTGCTCCTGTGCACATCGACACAGAGTCCATCAGGTACTGTGCGTCAGGATGCAAATTTTAGCTCATCCAATAAATAAAAAGAATGCAAACAACAGCCATATCCGAGTCTAGCGTGCAGAAATTTAACCTCTACCATCATCTCTCAGTGCTCTGATAAAACAGGTAAACAAATCTATAGATGGAACAGCTGATGACGAAGAGGAAGGTGTTCCCACTGAAGAGGCCATCAGAGCAGGGCTGGAACTGCTGAAGGTAAAGATCGGTAATAAACACGAACGCCTGTGGTGTTTATCTGCAGATTGACACGATGGATACTCTGTTGTAAGCCTTTTCATTATCGTGCGTGAGTGCACCATTTAACAAAAATAGAATACCTGCAAGAATTAATCTAAATTATAGGCTCTGCAGTCGCTCAGTAACTTCTGCTGCTGTCGTGTCAATTGCTACCTGCAGTCTAGCAATCAGTGATATATAAATTGTTGTTGGTTGAAATTGTGGAGTGACGGGGAAAAAAGAAGCACTCGGTGATGGATGATGTCTCCTGCAGTCCTGCCTTTTTATAGTGACACAAACACAACAGATAATTAATGAGTAAAACACACACACATCTTTTCGACCCTTTACGGTTTGCTTACGGTTTGCCACCCGCACAGTGCAGAGATGGTCAGAGGAGAGCGAGGAGGCTCTTAAGGACTGTTTTGAGTCGACTGTGTGGGAGGTGATCTGTGACGACCATGGAGAGGACATCGACAGCCTTACTACATGCATTACTGACTATATTAATTTCTGTGTGGATAACACCGTACCTACCAGGACTGTACGGTGTTTCTCCAACAACAAACCTTGGATTACCCCAGAAATTAAAGCTGTCCTCAAGCAGAAGAGGAGGGCCTTCAAATCCAAAGACAAAGAGGAGTTGAAAAGGGTGCAGAGAGAGTTGAGGGGACTGATAAGGAATGGGAAGGACAGCTACAGGCAGAAGATGGAGAACCAGCTTCAGCAAAACAACGTTGGTGAAGTCTGGAGAGGCCTCAGAACCATCTCAGGCCACAAACAGCAGAACTCTCTGCCTGGGAGGGATGTGAGGTGGGCAAATGAACTGAATCATTTCTTCAACAGATTTGATTCAGCCATGAGGCAGTCTGCAACATCGGCTGCAGACTCACCCACCCCCACTGCTGCTGTTCCGCCTCAGACACCTCAGACACTTCACACCTCCTCTATTCACCCTGCTCACTCCCCCCCACCCCCAACAACAGCATCCAATACACACTCAACACAAGGCTCCAGCCTGTCTCTCTCAACCACCCAGGTTAGGAGGGAACTGAGGAGGATTAATGGCAAGAAGGCAGCGGGCCCAGATGGCATCAGCTCGAGGGTCGTCAGGTCCTGCACGGACCAACTGTGTGGGGTGATGGAGCACCTCTTCAACCTGAGCCTGAGGTTGGGAAGAGTCCCACAGCTCTGGAAAACCTCCTGTGTTGTACCAGTGCCAAAGACTTCACGCCCCAAGGACCTCAACAGCTACAGGCCGGTGGCTCTGACATCCCACCTGATGAAGACCCTGGAGCGGTTGGTCCTGGCTCAGCTTCGGCGCCTAACAAGCTCATCACTGGACCCACTTCAGTTTGCCTACCAGCCTGGCATTGGCGCGGATGATGCCGTCATTCACCTCCTACATCGTTCCCTCGCTCACCTGGAGACCGCTGGAAGCACTGTGAGAATCAAGTTCTTTGATTTCTCCAGTGCCTTCAACACCATTCTTCCCTCGGTTCTGAAGGACAAGCTGGAGAACTCTGGAGTGGACCATCACCTCACTACCTGGATTTTGGACTACCTCACCGACCGACCACAGTATGTGAGGACTCAGGGCTGTGTGTCGGACAGGGTCGTCTGCAGTACGGGGGCCCCACAGGGAACGGTTCTGGCTCCGTTCCTCTTCACCATCTACACTGCAGACTTCTCCCACAATTCCACCCAGTGCTTCCTGCAGAAGTTCTCTGATGACTCTGCAATAGTCGGCCTCATCACTGATGGGGACGACAAGGAGTACAGAGGACTGACTCAAGACTTTGTGGACTGGTGCCAGCTGAACTACCTCCAGATCAACGCCAGTAAAACCAAGGAGCTGGTGGTAGACTTCCGCAGGCACAAGCATTCTCCACTGCAACCACTGAACATCCAGGGTATGGACATTGAGGCTGTGGACAGCTACAGGTACCTTGGTGTTCATCTGAACAACAGACTGGACTGGACTCATAACTCAGATGCCCTCTACAGGAAAGGGCAGAGCAGGCTGTACCTGCTGCGGAGACTCAGGTCGTTTGGGGTGGAGGGCCCACTCCTGAAGACCTTCTATGACTCTGTGGTGGCTTCTGCTATCTTTTATGGTGTGGTCTGCTGGGGCGGCAGCATCTCTGCTGGGGACAGGAAGAGACTGAACAGGGTGATCCGAAGGGCCAGCTCTGTTCTAGGATGCCCTCTGGACCCAGTGGAGGTGGTGAGTGACAGGAGAATGGCGGCTAAGCTGTCATCCCTGTTGGACAACGTCTCCCACCCCATGCAGCAGACTGTGACAGCACTGAGCAGCTCCTTCAGTGGGAGACTGCGGCACCCACGGTGTGGGACGGAGAGATTTCGCAGGTCTTTCCTCCCCACTGCTGTCAGACTCCACAACAAAGACTTTAACTGAACAAACACACACATCCACACATGTGCAATAACACTAAGTGCAATAATCTTTTCTGGCATCGTTGTATTTTTACTCAGTTGTATATAGCATTCGTATTCTATTTTTATCTTATTGTATATTTTTATTCTATTTTATTCTACTGTATATAGTATATTATTTTATTCTATTCTGTACAGCTGTGTACTGTATTTATTCTTATTGTATTCTAATTTTTGCGTCATAACTTTTGCACTGTCCACTTCCTGCTGTGACAAAACAAATTTCCCACGTGTGGGACTAATAAAGGTTATCTTATCTTATCTTATCTTAAAATATCAATCACGCTTGTTTCTTTTCTTTCTAAGGTGAAAAGGTGTTGATTGTACTCTGCGCAGCTGTTTGACTCACCTTTCATCACTCGCAGGTGCTGTCATTCACACATCCAGTGTCATTCCACTCTGCAGAGACGTTTGAGTCTCTGCTGGGCTGTTTGAAAATGGATGACGAGAAGGTGGCAGAGGCAGCGCTGCAGATCTTCAAGAATACAGGCAGCAAGATGGAGGAGAGTTTTCCTCACATCAAATCGTGAGTTTGATGAGCTAAATTTGGCTGATTTGTTTGCCTTGCAACGCTGTGTAATGTGCAGTGACACTCCTGGAATGCAGAGATGCATTATTTATACGCTTACTTAGGACACGCTGCTCTGTGCATGACTTGTGACCCAACTTTCTGCTGTGTTTTTGTTGTTCGTGGTGTTCTCCCGTCTGCTCCCCCAAGTGTTCTACTGCCGGTACTACAGGCCAAAGCCAAGAGAGGCCCTCCCCGCCAGGCTAAATATGCCATCCACTGTATCAACGCCATGTTCAGCAACAGAGACACACACTTTGCCCAAATCTTTGAGGTCAGTCACTTTGGTGCCAGGTTTTTATCTATGTGGTCAATGAGAGAGGATATCCCTATCCCTGGCTTAAATCCTGTTTGTGACGGGCAGCCAATCAAAATGAAATTCGATTTAAAAGGAAGGCGAAAAGACCTAAAACATGTTGTTTTAGACGGTGAGTGAACTCTGGGCCAGTATTGGGTGACTGCTGATTATCTGGAACTTTCAAAGCAACTGAATCTAAGAGGGGAAACCAATGTGGTTTGGAGTGCTTTACCCTTTAATTGTGTTATTTCAGCCGATTTTCCTGTTTTTTGTGTTACAAAGAGAATCCGTCTGCATTCATGGATGTGCTCAGAATATTTACCCCAGTGTGACGTCTGCATTAACTTTACATCAAATCCATCCTGAGATTTTTTAATTTATTTTTTTTATGTGCTCCTAAAACTGTGTCAGTGACATGTTGTGTTTCTTCAGCCTCTTCATAAAAGTCTGGACACTGCTAACCTGGAGCAGCTCATCACTCCTTTGACCACCCTGGGTCACCTGGCCCAGCTGGCCCCAGAACAGTTTGCCGCACCTCTCAAATCTCTAGTCGCCAACTTCATTGTGAAGGATCTGCTCATGAACGACAGGGTATACACACGCATCCACGTATACCTCTTACTGTTCTGCAGTGTTTAAGCACGCCTCTTCTCTTTAGCCTTTTGAGCCTAAGATTAGTGCTTCTCCTTTACTATTATTATTTGTAACTTTTTTATTACTTTTCATTTTGATGTAATTAGTCTTGTTTTACTCATTTAATTATTATAAGTGGGGGGTTTTCTTCTGATTGCACTTTGGCTTAAATGTGCTGTATAAATATTCCCAGCTGTGTTGACCTAAAGTCTCAGTTTATGTGAATTATTCAAATTGTTTGTGTTATTTGTAGATCCCAGGAAAGAAAACAACCAAACTTTGGGTTCCCGATGATGAAGTGTCCCCAGAGACCATGGCCAAGGTCAGCAGTGAACGTTTGTGTGTCTCTTCAAAAGCTCCGTCTGGCTGCTGTTTTTGTTTTTTAAGTAGTTTAATCTGAAGATTACTCTGAGCCAGAATTCTCCTAATTACTTTGTCACACTCTTGATGTATTAATGCAAAACACTTAATCTTTCACTCTTTCATCTTCCTCATTCAGATCCAGGGCATCAAGCTGATGGTGAGGTGGTTACTAGGCGTGAAGAACAACCAGAGCAAATCGGGCAACTCCACCCTGAGGATGCTGACTGCTATCTTACACAGCGATGGAGACCTAACAGAACAGGGCAAGATGGGGTAATTAAAATAAATAAACTCTGCTTCTCAGACAAACCTAGTCAGGCCCTTGAGCAGCTCAAAGAAAGCTTTGTCCTCAGATTAAGGTCGTGCAATTTTCAGTGAAGCGCTCACTTTTAATGGGTGCTCTGGACCTTTGAGGGTTTTGATGGTAAGAACGTTTGTAGATAAATGAATAAATCTGCTTCCTCTTGTTTCTCTCTAGCAAACCGGACATGTCGAGGCTGCGGCTGGCGGCGGCGTGCGCCCTGCTGAAGCTGGCACAGGAGCCCTGCTACCACGAAATCATCACGTTGGAGCAATATCAGTTGTGCGCGCTCGTCATTAATGTAAGAACTGCCATATTTAATTTGCCGGCTCTGCGTTTTCAGTTAAAGTCCTTTTCTGTGCAGCTCATCTTTATTCCACCTCTGCCTCTTCTCCCTGATATTGTCCCATTTCATCCTCCTCATCATCATCGCGTTTCCTGTTCTCCGTGTCCTCGTCTTTGCGCTATAGGATGAGTGCTACCAGGTGCGACAGTGTTTTGCCCAGAAGCTTCACCGGGGCCTGTGCCGTCTGCGGCTACCGCTGGAATACATGGCAGTGTTCGCTCTGTGCGCCAAGGACCCCGTTAAGGAGAGGCGGGCTCACGCTCGCCAGTGCCTGGTGAAAAACGTCAACATACGCCGCGAGTACCTCAAACAGCACGCTGCCCTCAGCGGTAAAGAAACCAAACGATATCTGATGATTTCGGATGACATTTGAGGGTGGTGTCATATTCACTGTGTGTGTACCCACAGACAAGCTGTTCTCTCTGCTGCCGGAGTATGTGGTGCCCTACACCATCCACCTTCTGGCACACGACCCGGACTATGTCAAAGTACAAGACATCGAGCAGCTAAAGGAAATTAAAGAGTAAGCGGTGTATGATCTCTTAAATGGGTTTTTAATATTCCAACCTGGCGTTTGTGGTTTCAGTCACGTTTTAGTCTGTTTTTATGATGGTTAATCATGACTTGTACCTTTTAATGTCAAACTTGCTGTCCTGGATAGGGCTCTGTGGTTTGTCCTCGAGATTATAATGGCCAAGAATGAGAACAACAGCCACGCCTTCATAAGAAAAATGGTGGAAAACATCAAGCAGACGAAAGACGCCCAGGCCGCCACCGATCCCAAAACGAATGAGGTGCTCATTTAACGTGCAGCTAATATGGACAGTAGATATCCAGCCAGTGTTTCAGCCGCCGTCATCAGTGCTGCCCTGACGTGCGTTTGTTGTTTCTTCCTTGTGCAGAAACTCTACACAGTGTGTGACGTTGCCATGCACATTATCATGTCGAAGAGCACCACCTACAGCCTGGAGTCTCCAAAGGACCCCGTGCTGCCATCACGCTTCTTTACCAAACCAGACAAGGTCGGTCTCTGCGCTCTGAAGAGTTTAAAGCATCCAAAACATTTTTCACTTTGTTAAAATGAGTAAACGACAGCATTGCTAGTGTTAGCAGATCCTTCCGAAGAGTTATGAGAAAGTAGCTGCCTTAAGTTTTGTATAAACGTGTCCTTGTTTGAAGAGAAATTATCAAAAAAGGGGGAAAAAACAAAAAAGCAGGCATGTTTTGTCTAATGAGATCGTCTGCTTGTGTTTCTGCTTTGTTTTAATTGCTGCTGTTCTCTCTGCTTCTCTCTTTCAGAACTTCAGCAACACAAAAAATTATCTCCCAGCAGAGATGAAGGCATTCTTCACACCAGGAAAGGTAAGCTCGAGCTTTTTAAATGATAATGTGGGCTCACTAGTTTTGTTGATCACACATCCGGCTCACTGCTCCACTCTGACCGCCTCTCCTTCCTATTTAAGCCCAAGTCTGCTAACGTTTTGGGGGCGGTAAACAAGCCCTTGTCATCAGCGGGCAAACAACTCCAGAGTAAAGCTTCTCGTATGGAGACCACCAGTAACGACTCCTCGTCCAACCCGGGCTCTCCGCAGCGCAGCAAAAGCAGGTAGGAGATATAACGGCAAGACTCCCACACTCAGAAAACGTAACGTATCAGCAATATTTTGGTCTGATAAAAGACTCGGATTAGCTCCAGGCACTCCGTGTTTGCACGTAGGATGTTTCCATACGTAGCTGCTCTGCCGTAGGCTTTTTCCTGTTAAAGGAGAGTTTTTCCTTCCCACTGTTGCCAAGCACTTGCTCATAGGGGTTTGTCTAACTGTTGGGGTTTCATTCTAATATTGTAGGGTCTATGGATCATTTTCAAATGTTGAAAATTCAGGAGACTGTGTCACTTGTTGCACCCTGTTTTGTTTGTAACTAAAATAGTAACAAGTAATGATTGATGTTATTTTTCAGGCATGACAGCACAGAGATGGATCACAGTGAAAACGAGGACATCAGCCTAAAGAGAGCAGACAGTGTCGACAAGGTAAATCTCCTTTAGGCGCTGCGAGACTGATTGGAAGATAAACGTCGATGTGGCGATCACGTCTTTATTTCTGATGAGATCTTAACAGGATGTATTGTTTAATAATATGTGTTGAAAAAGTGTATTGGAGTAGTTATTGTTACAACCTTGATTGAAATTGATATGACTGTAATCTAAAAGCAAAGAGGCTGTGCAGACTTACTCTATTGTAAGTTATTCTTTCTAGTGTGGGGTGGTTTTTGTTTGTTTCTTTCGTTAGTTTGTTTTTAAAGTAAAACAAAAGCAAATAAGCAAAACCGTGATAAAAGATTATACTGAAGCTGATGGAAAGTAGTGAAGGGAGCGTTGCCGTGATTCGGCAGAGTGCTGCCTGTCGTAAATCCCCGTGTCTCTGCTTTATGATACGACTGTGCAAACACCAGCTGGATTGAAGTTGAGACTAGATTAACGTGTACAAATTGTGTAAACCATCATTATTGCTTTGCATGCATGATTTCATCTGACTCAGAAATCCTTCCTTTCAAAACAAACAACAGAAAAAAGTAATGGTATCTTTTTATGCAAAAATATGAATTTCACATGAGTTTCTCACTGAGTTTGTGGGTTTTAGAAGGGTTAACCTCAGGAATCGAGACGACTTATGTAATTTTTCAGCCTTCGGTAAGGTCACAGAAGGGCTCTGTGTGTTATTGCTTACAGATCAATTCACCAGTCACGTGTGAGAAACCACTCCAAAGATCTCAAATCTCTATCTCTCATCACCATTTTTCTTCTTCCTTTTCTTTGTGCTGCTGTAAAAACTGAATTTCAGTCTTTTTTACTGTGAAACAAAGAAATGGTGAACAATGAGTTTGTGTGCAGGATATCGAAAAGCCCCGGGGTCGCAAACGGGGCGTAACCTCCGGCGATGACCAGGAGAGCAAGCCGAAGCGTGGACGTAAGAAGGCAACTGCCAACACCACCGCAGCGGCTGACTCTGAGGACCCGTGGGACGAAGACAACCGGCCGGAGGACGAACAGAACAGTCCGCCCAAGAAAGGCCGCAGGGGCCGGCCTCCGAAGTCTGCTACGCCCAGTCAGGACACGCCTGCCAAAGGGAGGAGGGGGCGGAAGAAGGCAGCTCCTCCACCCGAGGAGGATGAGGAGGAAGAGGAGGAGGACGAGGAGAGGGGTGAGGAGGAAGTAGAGGATGAAGACGAGGACGACGACAGGAGCAGTGAAAACATGGAGGTGAAGACCAGGGGAGGAAGGCAAGCCAGGGCGCCACGACGATCACAGGGGTACGAAAACAGCCGGCGCACGCAGAAACACGAGATGTGCTTCAAAGTTCTGTCAGCGAGCTTCGTTTTTGATGGAAGTCGTTTTGTTTTGTCTTCCTTTAACAGATCTGACTCTGCAGAGTCCACGCCGCAGAAAAGGAGAGGACGTCCGCCTAAATCGGCTCAGCCGGCGGCCAAGAAGCCAACGTAAGATTCACTTTTGCAAAAATACACAGCGACTGCGACTGCTCCTCCAAGGGCACAAAATGTAATATGTGCACGCTAAGCTGTTCCTGTTCTGTCCGCGGATACAGGCGCGGGGGCCGATCGAAGGCAGCTGCCACTAAGGATGAGTCTGAGGAAGAAGATGAAGAGGAGGAGGAGGAAGAAGTGGAGGAAGAGGAGGATGAGCCAACACCGAAGGTGTCAAGTGTTGTCACATCCATTTTAGTGTCTTTTAAAACAACTCAAGTATTTTAAAGGAGTTTATATGCTTGGTTATTTGTTCAGTTTTCATCCTTTTTCATTTCAGGGTCGCAAGAAGGCAGCTGGGCGAAGAAGATGAGCTAAAAAAACTTTAAAACAAAAACAGAGGACAAAAGAAGACGGCACGTCTCCTCGAGAGTCACGGAGGAATGACGCAAGAACGAAACAAAATAAATGGACATTGAACTTTTTAAAACTTTTCATAAGCCGACGCTCCTACTGTTACACCGACTTTACACACTTGCATATTCCACGTGCACACTACATCAATACATCCGCATCGTCAGCTGTGGGTTGTTGCTTTGTGCTGCATTGTGATGACGTTAAGCCACATTAAGTAGAAATGATTTTAACGAGGAAAAACAAAGGAAAAAAAATAGATCGCTCTTGTAAATAGTCTCTTATGTCTGTTTCATGTTCTGTTGTTGTGTTTGACGCTGACTGGGCGGATGCTGTAAAGCCTTTGCCCACTCATGTTATTAAAAGTGCTCCCAAAAAGCGGCGTTGCTTATCAAACCTCCCTCCGTGTCAACTTTTAAAAACTGAAAGAGATTAACCATTACCTTTTTTTTTATTTTATTTTTTTTATGTAATGTTAATTGTGTGAATTTACTTTTAAACAAAGAAATAAAACGTGCTCTTTTGTTTACAGCTCTGTATATTAAAAACTTTTTTTAAAACCATATATTGAAAAAGAAAGTGTCAGAACTGTCCGACTGTAGAGTTGCTTCTGGAAACGATTGTAGTGTGCGTCTCATTTTTAGGTTTGTACTTGCTGATAGAAGGAAGTCATGAGCAGCTGTGTTGCTAGTTTCTTGGTTTTGTTTTGGTTTTTTTGTCACTGCTGATTAACTTGGCTTCACATCCACCCAGTCAGACCCTCCATTGTATCAATATAATTCTCTATAAAAACCTGACATGTTCATTTTCTCTTTCTTTTACTTTGATGTGGTTTGTGCTTTATCGGTATGATTAGCTCTGATGCCAGAGGCTGTCGTGAATAGAGATATTTTAGCTATTAAGAATGTTTGAAAAGGGTGAGCCGTTTTTTTAAAGGGCTTGTATAATATCCAGTTGTAATCAAAACAGTTATGTGAACACATTTAATGTCAGTAGACTTCAAAACAACTGCACTGTTTAACCAGAACTTTAAAACCGTTGGTGAAGAATGACTGCATGACACCACAAGACAGCCCCAAAGGTACTGGGTTGGAGCTTTTATGGGGGGGCGCTCCTCGGTGTTAGCCAGGTGGTTGTAAATGAAATTGACAGCAGGTGAAAACCCTCAAAAGAAAATGGTTTTTACAGGTGGTTCAACAGATCACTGCTTTCTCTGGATCCTTCTTGACTGATTTTTCTCCAGTCTTGCTTTTTTGTTAGTGTCCTTGTTATGAGTACCTGCTGCACATTCAGGGTGCACAGGTAGTCCAGATCCTTCAGGATCACACATCCATATGTTATGCCTCCCAGCACAGTGTGGAGGAGATACTAGAAGATGAGCGCTTACACAAGGAGAACTGGACAGAGCCGGAGAAAGTCTCATAAACTCTTATATCATGAGCTCCAGCAGGTTAGTCGTGCATATATCTGAGCACGCTGTCACAAACACACTCAGTCAGAGGGCCTCGCATGTTTTAGTCGGACCTCTCCTCAAAGCTCAGCTGGCATTCGCTCGAAGACACCAGAACTGGACCCGTCCCCTTCAGAGGAGAGCAGGCTCACACTGAGCACATGAAACGTTTCACCCCCTGAAACATTATCCAGGATGTCTGCACTGGGGAGGATGAGGGATTTCCTGGGAGGGTCACACAGACTGCTGTGACTGTTCATAGGCGCTGGGATGATGTCCTCAGACCCAGCGTCAGACCTTCTGCTGGTGAAAGACACTGTCCAGCCCATGTTGCCAGAGTTTACTCAATTCCTGGATGATGTAGACAGTGAAGCCACTGACTGACACACGTTTCCCAGACTTGAATCCAATTAAGAACCTCTGGGATGTTATGAATCAGTGACTGACGTCACCAAATAAGGCTCACTGGTGCTGGCATCCAGGTCTGGAGGGGAGGGGGGGTCCCCCGGGACACCATCTGCTGTCTCATCAGAATCAGGGTTTGCAATGCAGCCACATACACAACTGAGCCACAGTATAATGCAAGCTGGATGAGCAATTTCAGCTAGTAATTCTGATTTTTGTAGATTATGAATCCAGCCCTCAAAGGGTTGATGATTTTGTTTATTGAGATTTGATGTTTGTATAAAATCTTCTCTTCATTTCTTTGAGCACAGTAATCTAATGCATCTTACAGTAAACACCTTGTGAGGTGATGCTTTAAAACAAAACTGTGTAGTTTATGTATTAACGCCTTGCACACTCAGACATGTGCAGGTAGGGTCTGCTAAGGATTTGTAACACGGCTGGTTTCAGGATCCATGGACTGACATCAGCAGATTTCAAGTTTTTAAGGAGATGCAAACAGATAAGTCAGTGTCCTTCTTAACTAAATTTTAACCCAACATGAAGATTGCACTTTAAACTGCTGTCAGAGTGGACATCAAGCAGCATCAGATGTGGATTGTCTGTGTATTTAAATTATTTATTTGCAGAGAGTCAAAGCACACTCACGCTGTCCAGTCCAGTGTTTGTGCACTCTGAGGCTGCTAAGCATCCAATGTTGCTCCTTTTCCTGTGTTGTTTATGAGGCAAGCTGTGCTCCTCGTTGCTTATGCACATGTACTTGAGTTTTGAACTTTTGCAGCGTAGCCCAGCTCAGTGGAAAAACACCCACACACCACAATCTGCCTTCGGGTTATGGTCCGTGCCAGGCCTTAATCACATACTGTTCGACTGCCGGCTGAGTCTGTTTCCCTGCATTAGATAAACCACCTGCCTTTCAAGGCAAATTCAATAAATGACAAGAGCATGCACTTCTGTCCCCCGCTGAGCTGAGCTGCACCGACGAGCAGCGACTACACGCTCATCTCCAACGTCCCTGTTCAAATGCACAGAGCTGAATGAGGAAAACAGTTTGTTAAAGGTGTGCACGCATTTCTTACCTCCCATTAGACTAACCAGTAATGAGGATAATGGTTGCTTTATTCTGTAAAGACCTCATTGGCCCAGTCTCAGTTCGAGTATGCACCAGCCTCCACATGACCTTAGCTGGATGAACAATTGAGGGTTGGAAGGAAGCAAAGAAGGAAAAAGCTGAAACTGAAAATCATTCTCACAGTATGGATCCGGCTTCATTTGATGTCACTAATCTGGATTTCAGCAGGTGAACTCTGAGCTTTTCCAAACGGTATCACAAACTAAATCTGTCACTTGTTAAAATTTTGATTAAGTGGTCCAGACGGTCATTTGAACACTCGCGACAGTCAACATGAGACAAACTGTCCCCATACAAACTCTTCTCATACCATCTTTATAGAGCCTTTCTTTGATCAAGTTATACATTTCCTTACGAGATATGGTTTATGACTTCTTTTCATATTTGTTTACATTTGTAAAGATGAGGACAGAATTATTAAGACTACAGACCAAGGTCCAAAGATGCCCTCAATTTTATCTTATTTTACAAGCTGTGAGGATTGCATAAGATAAAACACATCATTGCACAGTGGTGGTTTGTGCCATGGCTCAATAAAACGAAATAAAGCTCTTATTGTGTGCAAACAGGAATAATAAATAATACATTCTTTCTAAAGAAAACAAGTATGATTAGAAATGCTTTTGGACATATTTGTTTGCTGCCTTTATATTATTTAAACGATCTGCATTGAAATGTGATTGTGGCATTAGAACTGTATACAGAGTCTGGTGTAGGTTAAGGAGGTCAGGTTAGATTTGGAGTGTCAGGCTGGAAGCTGCCAGCAGCACCAACAGACTCATGTCTCTTCACATATTTATGCAGCAGCTATATGGACCAAAATAGCCGACAGCAAGAGAGGCCTGAGTTTCCAAGCAACCCAGCTGAGAGCAGGAAGATAAGGAAGTGATGTGCTGCAGGGTACACTCAGTCTGCTGTTTGCATACATCTCCTCTTCACCCCCCCTCTCTTTCTGTGTGGGGTCCTGAGTGAACCGGATCCGGTGAGAAATGTCGATGAGCTTTTATTGCGCTTGATGTGTGACACCGGAATACAGTTATGAAATTATGTGCCAGCTGAGGATGCATAATAATAGGACCGTTACTGGGATTATATTAGGGGTGTTACACCTGGGCCACTCTCCTTTCCTGTGCTGTGAATACTTTATCACATCTAGACTAAAAAAGAAAAAAAAAAAGCCAAACTGCGGCCTTGCTTGAACAGACAAAACAAGCATATTTAATGTATCCATGTCCCATCAGTTGTTGTTAAAACTAATGTGGTTAAGCAAAGGATTGGCCATTTGGGGCTCTTAACATCAGGTTGTGCCTGGAGAGCTCGTTGCGTCAGGTGCTTTGGCTAATAATTGATAGATTTGGAGAGGCGGCGTGTGGTGGGTTCACAGCTGGCTGACTGCGCTCCACAGTCCCGTGTTTAGTGACTGAAAAGCTCCAAGCATGATTAAATAAGAGCCCCTTTAAGGGACAAAACTGGACATCCAAAGCCAGTATTGACGGCCACCATGAAGGCTTTGCTCACCTTCGTGACATTTCTTGGCTTCTTCACCCCCGTGACCGCAAAGCCTAACGCTGGCTTGAAAACCTGGGGTCGCTTCAATAAGCTGCCCTATCCGGCAGACAAGGCTTTCCTCTATGACACCTTCCCCAAGGACTTCATATGGGCGGTGGGTACGGCCGCGTACCAGGTGGAGGGCGCATTCGAAAAGGACGGGAAGGGGCTCTCCATTTGGGACACTTTTACGCGCGGCGGCACCCGAATGATCACCGGAGACGTGGGCAGCGACAGCTACCACAACATCAACGCTGACATCCGAGCCATTAAACAGCTAGGGGTCAGCCACTACAGATTTTCCCTGTCCTGGTCCAGGATTTTTCCCAACGGTACCCGTGGCAGTTACAACGAAATCGGCACCAACTACTACCGGACACTCATTAAGAAGCTGAAGGAGATCCGCGTGGAGCCGGTGGTCACGCTCTACCACTGGGACCTGCCAGACCACCTGCAGCAGACCCTCGGCGGATGGAGCAACCCGGAGCTCGTGGGGATTTTCAAAGACTACGCCGATTTCTGTTTCCAGGCTTTCGGGGATGACGTAAAGTACTGGATCACCATCGATAACCCCTTTGTGGTGGCGAGACACGGATATGGCACCGGAGTGGTGGCTCCCGGGATAAAGACCGACCCTGATCTTCCATTCCGGGTTGGACACAACCTGCTCAAGGTGATTCTATGTTGTTCCTGTGTGTATGTGTGTTTTTTAAAATATCTAAAATATGTGCTTACATTATTAAAACAACTTTAGTGAAGAGGATTTGAAGGGGTTATTTCTAAAATAAAGAAATTACCTGTTTTGTAAGTATTCATTTGACTCTGTAGCCAATCCAATACTTAAAGCATCTTTACGTTACATTTTCTGCTCTCTGGGCCAGCTCTCCCATAAAAAGGACATTTTTAATGTCAATGAGACATTTTAGGATGATATAAAGTGATATAACAGTCACTTTACCAAAAACTGACTGGCGCTTATGCCTTGTGAAGGGAATGTTCTTTCTCAAATTCACTTGATATCATTCAGGGGAGATATTTTTGACAGAGTACAGGCCAACAAATCTAAAAAAATTATAACACTTAAACTAAGATTGCCTGTAGTATTTATTGTAAATGACTTGTTTCCATCCAACCTGTCAGTTTGGGGCATAAAGAACACTTCTGTTAATGGGAAATGCATTTTAAAGCAAAAAAGAAAAAAAAAAGCTAGATGTAGCAAATTTGATACAAATTAAAACTCATGTATGCCATTATTTCCCAGTTTAGTCTTTAAAGGGTTACAAAAGTCTTTTTAAAGCAAGATCTAGCCAAGAAATTGCAACAAAAATATGACATCACAGTATTATAAAGAAATTTAAATGGTCAAAAAGGACTTGATTTATTATATTGCAGGTACAATCACACAGAGTCGTAAAGATACTTGCAAAACATGTCATTATTTTATATATAACGTCTTTGTAAATCCTGCTGACTACACGTTAGTTCACAAATAAGCAAAGCTATTGCAGACAATAACCTCACAGAAACAAACATCTTACTATGTTGATTGTTTTCTTAATTTTTCTCAGCACCATGAGTAACTCCTTATCATTTTCTGCCTGAGGATCTTTACCGACCTGCTGACAGCGAAGCTCATGGCTTTGGCTCGCCATGCTTATTTGGATTTGGACTCTCTTAAAAATTATGTATATCTTTTTTTATGGTCTTGTTTACTGGAGTGTAGAACGTTTCAAGATGCTTGAAATGTATGACTTACATGAAGACGAAGCGGGTGGAGCAATGACAAGTTTTTTTCTTTAAAACTGTTAATCTATAAACTCCATCATCGTGGATAACCTGATTGTGTAGGAACGAATATTTGATCGAGCTGCTCTCATGAGTAATAATGTATTTGTTTCTGGGCTGCTGTGAAAATAATAAATCTCAAGGCCTTATAATATTTAATGTTATTAATGTTATATTTGTTTTGTGTCATCCTTCCCAGCATTTATGCCTACATCCCATCCACCCATCTCCCCTCTTTTTCTGTGCTTCTCCCTCCTCCAGGCTCACGCAGCTGCTTGGCATCTCTACGACCGCCACTACCGTCCACGACACCATGGCAAACTGTCCATGGCGCTGGCCTCTCACTGGATCAAGCCCAGCCGCACTCGCCTGGAAAGCCTGAGAGAATGTCAGTGCTCCCTGGACCACGTCCTGGGTTGGTTCGCCCGGCCACTGTTCATAGATGGGGACTACCCTCCCTGCATGAAGTCAAGGCTGGGCTCACGTCTGCCCTCCTTCACGCCGGAAGAAAGTGAACAGGTGAAAGGAACAGCTGACTTTTTTGCCCTCTCTCACGGAGCGGCGCTGAGCTTCCATCTGATCAACGACAGCCTCAAGTTTGGGCAGCAGGAGGATCTGGACCTGAGGATGCTGCTATACTGGGTCAACACGGAGTATGACAACCCCCCCATCTTTGTGGTGCAGAGTGGTTGGTAGGTGTAGACGCTCTGCTGATTGCACAGCACCTCTTTGATGCCACCTCATGTCTCTGTTGAACGTCTTGGTTTCCATGCAGGTACGTCCTCGGCAACACCAAGACAAAAGACCCAAAACACATGTACTACCTCAAGAGGTTCATCGCCGAGGCGCTAAAGTGTAAGTCCAGTGTCGTGCATTGACATTCTCATATCAGCATAAGTGGTCATAAAAACAATGGCAACCCGATATCTTCACACTGAAACTAAATATGGGTCATCTGCGCTGTTGTGTTTGTAATCCAGCAATCGTCATAGATGGAGTGAACGTGATTGGATACACCGCCTGGTCTCTGATAGACGGCTTTGAGTGGCACAGGGAATACGGGATACGACGGGGGCTTTACCATGTGGACTTCAACACTCCTGACATGAAGAGGGAGCCAAAGACATCTGCCACCTTTTACAGGCATGTGTTCAGTTCTTATCATTTTGTGCAGGTATCTGTTGAATTCCTCCAACAGCAGAATAAGTTACTATGATAATAAAATGCTGTACAGCAGCACAGCAGAGCGATAAAGCTGATGAGCCACACCAACAACTCATTTCCACTACCTTCATGTAGTGGGAAAGAGTTGTTGAAGCTGGATTAAGAAGAGATTTAATGATCAGTAAGCACCAGTACCAAGAAATGGGATGTTTACTTTGAGATCATTGATGGAGAAGATGTAGAGAAGGTTAGACAGCACAACATATCTGCAGTAACCGTTTCATCTTGGTTCAGTTAAGGACTCTTCTCTTTTTATATATATAAAAAAAAATCACAATTATGTCTTACAAACACAGTAAAGAGACACAATAAAGGAAGAAAGTTTGTGCCGCTGTCATCATTCCTACAGAAACGTCATCCAGAGCAACGGTTTCCCAGAACTTCCTGAGAACAGACCAGTACAAGGATCCTTCCCCTGTGATTTCGCCTGGGGTGTGTCAGCCAACTCAATCCAGGTGCTTGTGGGTGTTTGTGCATGTAAACTGAGCCCGGGAGGAGATGGTGTGTAGGCACTGCAGGGGGTTTTGCAGATGGATGCGGAAGTCATGGCGGGCCAGAGGTCGGATAATGAATGAAAGGCGATTAGAATGCTTGTAACACACCCAAAAAAGATTCCAGGTCTGACCAACCGTCTCAGCCGTGGGCAAAAAGATGATAGTCAATAAAATTCTAAAAGATAATTTATTGACACGATAATCAAAAGATAAAACAGTCCAGTGTCCCATTTGCGAATCAAGTAAATACACACAGTCCCAAGGCCAGAGCCAGCTATGCCACAATGCCTGTTGCACTCCACGTGTTGACTTCAACAGGGGTTAGCACCACCCTGCAAGTAGATAGCCAGTGGTCACTACAGCCTCTGCAACTCTGCTGCCTTTAGGCTGTGGCATATAATAGGCCCTGGCCTGCACAGAGAGACAAAATGAAACACTCACTATATAACTCACAGTGCAAAACCCATCCATCCCAAACATATCAGATTTCATTACATTACACAGTAAAGCGCTATATAAATACGGGCCATTTACCATTCTACACACCTGCAGAGAAAGACAAAATGACACAGCAGTGTTTGTAGTGTGGGCTATAAGTAGACCAGTGTATCAGTGCAATCAGGTACACCTGCCTCTAATTAGTCCAGCCCCATTACAGCCATTGGCTCACCAAAAATGTGACACAACCACTCCCAACCCAGTGCAACTTCAAAAAACAATATGGAGCTGAATTAATACAGGTACATTCGTCTACCATGTTACATGCTTCCTTGGAGATGTCAACTCAAGAAAATATTAACTTAACTGTCTCAGCTTTGATTCAGGGATTCACAATAGAGCTGACAATGGACCTGTTTACCTGTTTCTACCATCTGTGGGGCTGATATCTATAACATATTTAACATGACGGCTCTGTTGGACATTTTGAAGATTTATGCAGTGATTATAATATCTTATTTGAAAGTATTTCTCTTGCCCTGATCGAACTTGCATCGTGTGGATTACATTACTTCCAGCCTGCGTTTTCTATGGTGAAAGTCCAACTTAGAAACAGGGACAGTAATTAACCCTCTCTTAATCATAAACCACATGAACCCTCAGAGACATCCTGCAAAACTGCTTTGATCGTTTTGCATCGTTATTCGCACAGGTGGAGACCACGCCCACCCAGTTTGCAGACCCAAACGTTTACCTCTGGAACATCTCCAACAACGGAGAGCTGCTGAAGCTGAAGGGCTTCAGCGCGCCGCCTCTACATCGAACCCCACACTGTGCCGATTACGCCACCATCCGCCAGCAGGTTGGCCATTTTACCCACCTGCCACCTGTTTTGGCTCTTTTTTGGGTTACAGCATGTAAAGGTTTGAGGGAGGTTTCTTAGTTTCAGTGTGTATCCCTCCTCCTTCTCCTCCCTAGGTGGAAGAAATCAGGCAGATTGGAGTAAACCACTTCCACTTCTCCCTCAACTGGTCAGCTCTGGTGCCTACAGGGGATGTGGCTCATCCTAACACCACCCTGCTGGGGTACTATCGCTGTTTCTCACGTCAGCTGCTCCAGGCTAATGTCACACCTGTGGTCACTCTTTGGCACCACACCCGCCAGCGCAGCAGCCTGCCGGCCCCGCTGGATACTGCCAACAAGTGGCTGAACAGGTCAGATAGAGCGCTTATATAAACACCGTTTGAGCTTGAAAATTTGCTCCGAATACAGAACAAATACACCTTAATTTCTATGAGTCATGGTTTATCACAGCTTACAGTAATGGGCAGAGTGGTGTGATATAAAAGCAAACATGCGGCGATGTTTCCAGGAACAGTGTGTCCATGTTTTCACCTGCGTGATCGCTGACTGCTCCGTGTTTTCTCTTCCTGTAATAAAGAGATACTAAAACCAGCAATCCCAATATTTGAAAGTCTGATGTGCTGGCATTTTTAACTCCATTAGTGACATTTGACGTTGTTTTTAAAGTAGAATGATAGCCACCATTATTATTTTTTGAAATCACATGTAAGTGCCTGAATGTTGTCACTGTGCAAAAGTCTTGAGCCACAGTACATACTTATACTGTGTATATACTTATTTTTTATTAGATATATCAGAGCAGCAAGATTACTTCCATTTCAGTTTCTTAATGTAGATATTGTTTTCCCTTGTAACAGTAAGACTCCAGAGGCCTTTGCAGACTATGCCAGGCTTTGCTACAGAGAGCTAGGGGCCTATGTGAAGATATGGATCACCCTGAACGAACCAAACGATGAGATGGTGAGCTACCCGGAGGGCCATGAGATGCTGCGGGCTCACGCGCTGGCCTGGCATGCTTACGACCGCGAGTTCAGATATGCACAGGGAGGAAAGGTCAGTGAAGTGCTGGTTCTGTGTGGACCAGGGGCGGATCTAGAGAAGCTTTCTTAGGGTGGCATGAGGGTGGCAAAGAAATCAAATGGGGTGGCAAAATCAAAGCCTTCCCCCCCCCCCCCCCCCAAACACATATGCAGGTGGTTACATATGGTTAGAATGATTCAGTAAGCATACACGTTTTTCATATAAATATAGTCTATAACTTAATTATTGTCTGTAGCCCACATAATTACACACTTTAGTTACATAAAACATGTGAGTTTTGATGTTATGTACTGTATAGCGTGTATAATAAATAAATATGTAGCCCAATAAGTATAAAATCCAGAAAGCTACACAACATGGGGCGGTTCGTTTACAAAAACAAGTCTAACTTAAGTTTCACACTGTTTTTTGTTAGAAAACAATCACATAGTTACAGCTTAAATTACACAAAATTTCAGAAATCTGCACTGTGATGAACAAAAATTTAAACCTAATTTTTCATGATTTGTTGGATACTGGAGACTGAGGTCTGAAATACAAACGGCCATTTTTGACTCCTTTTGAGTTTACGTTTCACCCTCAGATTGTTTCATTTTATTTTTTCCCCCTTGCCTTGTTTGGTATCTTTTCAGCTCAACTGAATTTAGTTATTTTTTTCACTGACATACTGCATTAGTACTACTATTACTATTAATAGTACTATTACTGATCTGAAATCACACAAAGAACTTAAAATCCTAGTAGTATTTTTTTTACTGTAAAAAACCCCCACAGACATGTTGAGTACATTTTTATAACTTGAATTGCAAATATAAATTCTGTATATGTTTACAAAATGTACAGCTATTTATCTAAAAATGCAGCCAATACACCTGCCAGGTTTTTTTTTTTCATTTTCTACAACCATTTAAAAATATTACTAAAACTAAAATGAGAGAACAATCAGGTTTTGCAGTAAGATGCCCCACAAATGACGTGTGCCAGTAAAAAAAAGTTTAAAATAGTCATGTGATTTGGAGGTGCAGCGTGTCCGTGGACCACAGAGGGTTAATAACACTCACCTTCCTTCCATTTCCAGAGTGCAACATCCAACCACCTGTGTAAAAGCCAAAATTCCCATGGTGTTGTTCAAAATGTGCTCTGGCACAATCATAAGCATCGCTTGATACTAAAAACAAGAAAAAAGCAGGTCCTGCTATGGGCTGAACCATTTATTAATGGTGGTGGGGGGGACGGGACACTATCCAATATATTCAGTTTTAGCATTTATATTCACTGTTGACTGTAACTACACTCAAACTGTTAATGCTATCTTATTTTCATAAACAACACTGTCATATGTAAAACTGGGGTGGCACTTGGGGTGGCAAGGGATCATTTTAGGGTGGCACTTGCCACCCCGTGCCACCCTTCTAGATCCGCCCCTGGTGTGGACACCAGGAGAAAGAAATATTCTCAGATGCTCACCTGAACTTGGCATGCTTTGTGTAATATCAGGTGTCTCTGGCTTTGCATATGGACTGGGTGGAGCCGGCATTTTCATTCAGCCGAAAAGACGTGGAGCCGGCTAAAAGGGTTTTAGACTTCTGCGTCGGCTGGTTCGCAGAGCCAATCTTTGGCAGTGGGGACTATCCTGTGGGGATGAGGAGCTGGCTGCGGCAGCTGAACTCACTCGAGTACAAATCCTTCATTCACAGTGTGGTACAGTTTTAAAGCCTTGTGTGTAATATTAAGTGTACGCAGTTAAATTTTAGTTATATTTTATGTGCTTCCACAGACTGCCAGTTTTCAAGAAGGACGACAGACAGCTGGTTAAAGGGACGTATGACTTCTTTGCCATCAGCCACTTCAGTACCAAGCTTGTGACTCACGCCAAGGAAGACTCGTACGACCTCACTCCTCTGGACACTCCACTCTGTTTTAATATGACTTCAACACTATCCAGGCTCATCAGAAATTATTTATTAACTAATAGGAAGTTCTTTAGTCACTCTTATTTTCTACATCTACAGATACACCTACACAGCAATGCTTGAAGTCCAACACATGATTGATACCACGTGGATCATGTCCCCAAGACCTGTCGTGCCCTGGGGACTGAGGAAAGCCCTCAACTGGGTAAGACTGTTGTGATGGTTGTGGTGTGCAACCATCTGTTTCCCGTTGCAGTTATGTGTTTTCATACTGAGTGGATGAAAACTTTCAGGTCAGATGTTGTTTCAGTGTAATAGCAGCATAAGAGGCTCTGTTTTTTTTTTTGCTCTGTAAGGTGAAAGAGCACTACAGCGACGTGCCCGTCTACGTGATGGCTAACGGGGTCCAGGAAGATCCGGCCCGCTTCAAGGACAGCCTGAGAGTTTACTACCTGTACAACTATATCAACGAGGCACTTAAAGGTGAGACTTTTTTGTGGATTAATGTCATGCAACTTGTGTACAATCCTGTAGAGATAAAGTCTTCTCCCCTCTGTGGCCTCAATGCAGTTTAATTATTAGACAGCTATTTAGGTCACTGATCCCAGCTCAGTCAGCTGACTTGGACCCACGTAACTGCAAACACAAATATCAACAGAGATGCACGCACAGTCCACGCTGAAGTTTTGAGTCAGGTCCCTGCCCTTGTAAAGCTTACTGTGTTACACCAAAGGATGATATCTTGTAGTGTTGCTGGAGCCACATTAAGTTTATTATTAGTCATTTTTTTAAGAAAAGCGATGGGAGAGACATTTTCACATGCACTTTGACTTTTGCCAAAGTACAGGAAATAACAAGAGCACTCAGACAGCGCAGCTCCACCCGAAGAGAAAGAGCTATACTTAAACTTTGTTTTATGCTGATGTCAGCATTGGTAATATGAATGTTGTACTGAAAAATAATGTCTTAAAGAGCTCAAACACACAAAGTGCTTATGTCCTCCAATCACTAATATGTTGCTTTAAAGTTTGGAGATAACCATGGAAACTAAGGGTTTTTCCTCATTTTTGTGACCCTGATTTGACCTATGACCTCGAAGAATTCTATAATAAAATGGTGTATTTAATTATCTTTACCCTTATGACTGGAGCAGAACTGGCTAAAATCTTTGGCTTCTATAAGATGTAAAAACTTTTAAAAGATATATTAAGATATATTCATGCAGGGTGTGGTTTTGCAAAACCTTATGGAGTGACATAAGGTGACATAAAAAAGTGCGCTCTACTGCTCTCACTTTGCCGTTTGATATGAAATATTGCTCAAGAGGGTTTGTCGAAATTATTTTTCAAGATCATTTGGCCTTGGGCGTCAACAGTGAAGGTCGATGTCAATTGCTTAGCCAACCTAGGCTGGAGGTTATAGCTAGAAATGTTTTTTTACTTCACTTGGTTGGACAGCTGTTATCTCAGGCTGTAAGGAGAGCATTTGTAGGTAACTTATTCTTAATACGGCGACAGCATCTATGCTTATTTGGTCTTTTTCAAAGTAGTTTATATACACAGGTTAGAGCAATTTTTATTAAGCTCCTGAAGCGCAAATGTAGAGCAATATCTAGCTGCATATGTTTGAGTTAATGAATTATAGAATAACTGTAGTATTTATGTGTTGTTGGCTGTATAGGGCATTAATGTTTTATTTACTTTTATTCATACTGAATATCTGAGGTTGCAGAAGACTGGGTGGTAGAGAAAGATGACTGGGAAAGTACAGCTAAGGTGCTGAGGTTCCTCTCTTGGATAGGGTGCCAAGAGAGGAACTGTGGTACTCCACAAGAAAGTCAGGAGCAGCAGAGAAGTGTGTGAGGTAGGTGAAGGACATGTATGAGGACAGCGAGACAGACAGGTTTAAGGTGGGGGTGGGATTAGGTCAGAGATTGACTAAGTTTATTCTTTTCTCCTGTCACTCAAGAGGAAAAGACAAAGACCTCAGAGAAGATTTATGGAGGCTTGTAAGAGTTTGAGATAGAGTCAGATGATCTGTTGTGGTGACCCCTAAAGGAAGCAACCAAAAGAAGACTCAATATCTAACATGCTGCCTTTCCTCCTCTGTCCTCCACAGCATACACTCTGGATGGTGTAAACCTGAAGGGTTACTTTGCCTATGCCCTGAACGATCAGAGAGACCCGGGGTTCGGCTTGTATGGCCAAGTCCACGAGGAAGTCATTGTCAAAGCCTCTCTTTCCAACTATCGCAACATCATCGAGCATAACGGCTTCCCGATTCAAGGAGCAGAGCCACAGCTGTGTCCCAGTGTGGCACCGCCCTGCCGTAGCTGCCACGTCCTGGGCAAGAGTCCTGTGATGGGCTTCTTGATTCTGGTAGGTTCAGGGGTGCTGATCACCCTGGGCCTCATTATTTACTATACAGCCAAGAGACACAAGGAATGTTACTGATGGCAGGAGCTGCTTCGACCAAAAGTGTGCTTGCAGCAGTGCAGTCTGTTCAGACTGTAATAGTTTGGATTTGATGCTAAAGGAGGTTTGATTTAAGACATGCTGCAATCAGCCTCACATTTTAGGCTTTATATGTCACTAAGTAATGCTGGTGTTAATAAAACATCTCTATTTTAGATAACCTTACGTCTCCAATACGTCTATTTGTTTTCATTGTATGGAGAGAGTGCAGAGGATTAACAAGTTCACAAATAATGGTCTGTCCAGGGTGACACATTCTTTCTCCAAGACGAGTACTAAATAAACAAAATTAAGCAAATGCTACAAGAACTAAGAAGTGGCTGAAAGAGAATCACAAATGAAGCTGCGCAGACATGTTAGAGTTGGGATCAAAGGTCTGACAGTCACAAAATTAATTTTGATTCGCAGGACACAAACCGCATTCATTCCACCTCTAAGTTACTTTGAGTTTAACAAGAAAGATTACAGGACAGTGAGCTTTTAAAAGACATGTAATTATTTATTTGGACACTTAACAAAAAGTGTAAATTAAGCTCTATAATTCAGCTTTTTTGTATTATTTGCATTAGTTTGGCCATTTTTGTTAGTGCAAGTGAATCTCTGTTTGTGTGTCCTGAAGTAATGTGGTTAGAGCCCACAGTTATATAATTACATACCTGCAGCACACATGCTTTGGCTCACCCTGGAAACATGTTGCATTACGCCCTTGTTCCAGCTGCCTTTACATACAGTACGTACAGCTGTGAAAAAGAAAGTTTTCACAGGAGTCTATGCAGGCCTGTGAAAAACCAAGTACACACTACACTCTAAGTGCACTTCCACAGGAAGTAGGTTGCAAGAGTAACTCCTCTATAAAAGCAGAAATTTTGAGTTTGCTGCTCTGGAGCACTAAGCTGTGCGTTTACACGTGTACAGTTTTCCCAGGAGTGGCCTACAGCTCAGACTCATAGTCCTCAGTTAGCAGGTTAAATGTTAGAATTCATGACAATACAATTAAAAAAAGGCTGAACACAGGAGAAAGCCTCTCTAAAAGGAACATGGCAGCACAGCTCAGATGCATCTGAACAAACCACAAGACTTCTGGAACAATTTTCTTTCGACAGGAAAAACAAAAATGCAGATGTTGGTCATGCTGCACAGCATTACTTTTAACAAAAGCCAATTAGCATATCAGCTCAAACACCTCATACCAACTAGTGGAGGGCTGATGATCTGGGCTCGTTTTGCAGCCACAGGACCGTGAAGTGGCCACAAACTCCTCTGTATGCCAAAGTATTCTGGTGAAATTAGGACAAGCAATAGGACAACGATCCCAAACACAGCAACAAATTTACAACAGAGAGGCTGAAAAAAGAAAAGAAAGTGCTCCAATGACCCAAAGTCCACACTGAGGCCTGATGGAAATGGTGTGGAGGGACCTTCAGCGAGCTGTGCATACATGAATGAATGTATCACCCATCTGTAATTGTATTCACCCTAGTTTGGGCAATCTTGTTATCCATTTACTACAGGCTGACTCATCCTGAAATATGATGCGTTACATCCCCCTTTGCTCATACGTACCATGCATCAATATCTCGATTTCAGGTTAAAAAAAAGGCTCAGTGTTTATGATAATCATTATAGATTTGGTCACATCCATACAGCATACAGATCAGAATATCTGTAATCAAAGCAATTTATTGTTTTGTTCAGTACAATGTGAATTCCCCCCCCCCCCCCTCCCGGGGTGGTCATCACACCACCCCTATTAGTAGTTTACACGACTACACAGAGAGATCAAAGTTTACTAACAGCGTTTAGCGCTGAGGGTTTTGGGCAACTACGCATAAAGCCAGAAACTGTAAGACTTATTGTGGAGTAAACTGTGTCAGCATCACCACAATGCCTAAAAAGAACAGAAGCCTGTCTCAAGTCCAGTGAAAGTTGTGGAGGCAACAAAGAAACGCAGCTGTTAAACTCCTGACCAGAAAAATATCGGTCTATTTAAAGTCCACTTAAAGTCAAAACATCATCCAGACCATCTTCCATGAACTTCTTGTAGATGGCCATGAACTTGGCAGTGAACGCCTCCAGGTGGTAGATGGCTTTGCTCCCCAGCTGTAGTCTGTGCTCATAGTAGGCTGCAATGTGAGCCACCTCCGTCTTCAGCTGCCCATCACAGTTATTAAGCAACTCTTTCACGAGACACTGTTAGAGGAATGAACAAGGACACTTTTACAGCCTCTTCATTAAAGACAACCACAAACTGCACTTTCACAGGAGATAACGTGAAGTAAACGATACCTTCATGATAATCTCAGGAGGGATGCAGTGGGTCAGGAGCTCATACAGTCTGGCTCGGACCTCCAACAACCTGGAACAAACACGGGTGGGAATTTTCATCAAAGTATCTCCACAAGTTTGATCTCTAACAGAACCAAATCTCTGTCACATGTACCTTTGAGGACTCTGCTGGCTGACGATGGCATTAGCCGTTTCTCTAAGATAAACCTCCCAGTCTGTCTCCGGGACGTCTTGGTCCACTGAGAATGGATACCTGTGAATAATAAGATATGCTAAATAAGTATGTGTTTAGGTTTAATTCCAACATAAGAAAGAAAATAGTAAGTTTTGCCACAACTTACTGCTGCACTCGGCAGGCTTCGCACATCAAAAGCGCTTTACGGAGGTTGCGACCAGATTTCTCGCCGATTTGCTTGGCCAGCTCAGGCGGGAGGACGAGACCCTCCTTTTTACAGACGGACGTAAGAATATTACAAACCTTAAAAAACAAGAATACAGCAGAGAAAAAGTTACTTTAATGAACAAAAACACAAGTTCCAAATAATGTAGATTAGTAAGAGCACGCCAAAAGACACCAAATTCGTCTCACCTCTTCTGTGCTCGGCAGAGGAACTCTAATCGCCAGACAACGGCTCCTAATTGGCCCGATGACTTTGGATGTAGAGGTGGAGCAGAGGATGAGTCTGCAGGTGGCCATGTACTTTTCCATCGTCCGACGCAAAGCGTGCTGGGCATCCTTCGTCAGTCTGTCCACCTCTGTTAGCAACACCACTGAGAAAAAGAAAAAGATAAGGGTGCCAATTGCTAAATAAGTGACAGGTAGATGCTGTGAGCTAAATGGTAAATAGGTGAAATGAGTTCACAGATAAAACATAATCCCGCAAGTCTACATTTTTAGTCTTAACGGTTAAGTCTTCATACATTTGACTACAGGCTAAATTAGCACACTTCTACCTTTGAAGTCTCTCTGTGTGCTCGACTGGATTTGCTGAGACTGTGCCACAGTTTTGATCAGCTCTTGAATCACCACGCGGTCCTGGTTCCCCGCATCACTGTACAGCACAGAACAGAAATACAATAAACAAACATTAAAGCTGAAGCAAAAAGGCCTTTTATAGCAACTATAGTTGTCACATGTACTGGAGGGAAAAAGTAAAGATACAGGAGTGCAACTATCAAGTAAGAATATCTCCTCACCTTGGATTTACTTCCAAGTGATAGTTGCTGGCTATGGTGTTAATCTCAATTTTCTTCTTTGAGGGAGCCTGCAGACAAAAACCACAAACTGGGAAATCAACTAAATCTTTAAGTTGTAAGTCTAAAAAGTTGAAGATTGATCAGAGATGTGACTCTAAATACAGCATGTGAAAGGTGTATTTTACAGAAGTTATTCGCTTGGGGAGAGTGATTGTTTAATTATTTTCCCTCTTACCACAATGGTCTGGTGCTCAATTCGAAGCTTTTCCACCCCAGGACCGTAGAGCTCCCTCAGCAGACACATGATGCGAGTCTTCTTGCCTGCACCTGATGGACCGTACACCAACAAGTGTGGGAAGTCACCACCCTGAACCTGAAACATTAACACAAAATTTGTAGTTTTTCTTTCTTTTTTCCTTGTGTTTGAAGTTTTTTTTTCTAAAGAATCAGACATTATATCTTTGCTTTTAAATATTACCAACATTGCGTTATGTTGCCAATGAGAGCAACACTGCTCTGCATGCAAAGAAAATGTGACAACTGTTATTAAACTTTACTTTTCATTATCTACAGTATATTATATACCTTTTTATATTACTTTTTCTTAGCTGTTCTTGTTCAGGAGTTTACGTCAACTCATGAATGATCAAGGTCATGTCATGGTTATTTTGGGATTTTGTTTCTCCAGCGTAAAAACGTTGTGCAGTATACATCTTAAATGACCAAAACACAAGACAACAACCCAAAAAACAAGAATTGGGTGAACAAGTTTAAATTTATTTTATTGATGGTGCTGAAGGTTAACTTCAGACCTATTAACTTCTCATTAGTTATCACAGTCGACTACAACTGGTAGTTTCTCTTTGCCAGCATAGAAAGGATTTGTTTGACAGCACTCATTGGACTGACCAATACTCAGAACAATGTAAAATGCCAAAGTCAGTAATTGAAGATGTGCCAGTGGTAGCGGTACACTGCACAGAGTGGATGGAATAATGGAGAAGGGGGACTACATCCAAAATCTAGATGGTTGAAACTTGGACAAAATTGGGTGCTGTAACAGGACAATCATCCTAAAAATAAACCAAAGCTGGTTTGGAAAAGCAGGCTAAACTACTAAAAGCTCCTGGCTAAACTGAACCCTTTTGTGGACTATGCTTAAAAGCCGGGTCCATGCTAGAAATCAACCAATTTAAATGAACTCTTCAGAGATGAGAGAAAATCTAAAATAAATTCAAACTTTTACAACCAATTATTTTTAAAGTCATAAAAGATATGCACCATGCAATCATTCCAACTTGGAAGAACAATAGTTTGGATGGATGGATAGATGGATGGAATGATTAAAAGCTCAATATTACCATTACACTCATGACCAAGACGTCAGTGGATTAAATTTTCTCACCAAAACTGTATGTTTTTGAAAACACCATTTTCAAGCATTCACATGAATGGAATAAGAAACACAAAAAGTATGAATAGTACCTCCTAAACGATGAACATATGTGAACAAGCACTTCAAAAACACAAGTTGTGTGTGCACAATACTCTGTCTAGGAAAGGATGGTGTGTGTGTGATGTGTATACAGAAAGTGTGAGAGGATGAGATCATCTTTAAGCGGATGTGAAGCCTTATTAAAATGGCATTTGCTCCATCAGATATAGGGATCTATTTTCCCTCTTGGTCAATACTGTGAGGTTCTGGCTCCATTATAGTGTCAAAGTGGAACAAGTTGCACATAGCTAGTAACGTCCACGATAGCATGAACGGGGTTGTTTTACAAGCTGTACACAAAAACCTCTTAACCAGCTCAGTAAATCCCCCCACAATTGTCTTGCAAAGCTAAACTTGTCGATCATGCCTGCTCACATGCAGCATTATTTACGACGCTACCGCCAATCTGAATAAACAGCCATCATGGAGGAGCTTATTTCTCTTACCAGGTTTTTGAGCTGCGCCGCCTGCTCTTTATGAAAGTCCAGTTTCCCGAGGGACGACGGACGATATTTGTCCACCCACAAACTCATTCTGCTATGGATTCAGTAAAACGTTACAGTCGTCCGTGTTGACAGCAGACACACTCTCCGCTTGCTAATCTCCCGCGAAATGTTATTCACACAGCAACCCGCGCGACTGGTTCCTGCTCGGCTACGGAGAGACGGAGAGGACAAATCTGCTACAGGCGCGTAGGTAAACCGGAATTTTCATTGCGCAAAAAAACAAAAACAAAACAGATATTTTTTTTTATATAGGACTCAGTAAAATAACGTAACTCAGTAATTCAATAATCTGTGAATGCGCTAAAATGTGATTTTTTTATTCCCTCCACATTCTAAAATACACTTTATATGTGATTTATTTAGCTTTTTAGCTACTACTATTGAGAGTTCTGTGGAGTCACACATTCGCAGTCAGCACATTTGTCTTTAAAACTGTGTGTAATTCCTCTAAACAGGCGATACCAAATGACCTTTGCTTGTGCCACTCATGCGTGACATCTCTCGTGTCCAGGTGCAAACGGACATTCATGTCATCGTCTTTACAGCAGATGACATGCCTTACTGGGTGGAAGCGATATAAAGGATTTGTTCATGGAAAACAGACTAATATCACAGAGGAATGTGAGACAGTTAATCCCATGCTGCAAAAACAAAGCTGTCATTTGACAATGAAAAGGTATGAGTGCGTAGTTTTTAGTTTTGGGGATTTTTTTCTAGAGGAGCTGACCTTACTGTACAATTATTTGCGTTTTCTATCTCTGTGATCATTATTTGGTCAGAGCACCTTTTTCTTTAACCCACGACTCTGGTTTTGCATCATTCATAAAAGTGAAAAAGTAAAAAAAGAAAAGAAAGAAAAGCAGAAGAAAATATACACTATATATACTTTAGTAGGCAAGCATTGTACTGGGTTTGGATCCCTTTTGCTTTCAGAACTGTCTTTGTTCTTTGTGATATGGGTCCATATGTTAACATTGGTAACATATCAGAGATGCCTCTGGAGGTCATTTGAGTACAGACAGTTTTTTTTAATGCTCAAGAAACCAGTTTGAGATGATTTGAGCTTTGTGACATGGTGTGTTATCCAGCTGGAAGCAGCCATCAGAAGATACATATGCTATGATCATAAAGGGATGGACATGATCAGTAGTCTGTAGCATTTAAACCATGCTCAGCTGGTACTAAGGGACCTAAAGTGTGCCAAGAAAATACCCTTGACACCATTACACCACCAGCAGCAGCAGCCTGAGCTGCTTATACAAGGCAGGGTGGATCCATGGTTTCATGTTATTTACACCAAAATCTGACCCTACTAGCAAAAATCAAAACTTATGAGACACCAGGTGACAGTTTTCCAAACTTTTGTCCAATTTTGATGAACCTGTGTTAAAATTAACCTCAGTTTCATGTTCTTAGCTGCTGCTGTAGCTTCAGGATTTGTCTTGTTATGTATTCAGAAATGCTACTCCACACAGCTTGATTCTAATGATTTTATTGAGTACTGTTACCCTCCTATCAGTTCAATGCAGTCTAGCCTTTTCACCCTGAGAACTGCTGCTCACCAGATGTTTTCTCTTTTTCAGGGCATTTGTTTTTATGAATGCTAGAGATGGTTGTTTGGGAAAATCCCCGTAGATCAGCATTTTCTTAAATACTCAGAGCAGCCTGTCTGTCAAAATCACCTCTCTTCCCCATTCTGATGCTCAGTTTGACCTCCAGCAGGTCGTCTGGACCATGTCTACTCAGTGAGCTGCTACCATGTGACTGGCCGATATAAATGAACAATAAATGCATGCTTTGAGTGTACGCTCAGGCTCACATCCACAGAACAGAAGCGTGTTTCTCTATGAGTCATTATATTTCCCTCCTTTATCAGAAGAACAGGTTCAGAATTTTAATACCTTGTTTTCTGCAACAACAGAGTTCAAAAGGTCGTTTTTCTTCTCTGATCTGACTGAATGTTTGCTGTCAAAATGAGGATTTATTCTCTTTTGCATTTCAAACAGTATATACATTCAACACTGTCAAGATAAAGCAGTTATTTCTTTCTGCAGCTACTCCTCATAAATGTTTGGTGTGACCCCTCCGTGGAATTGATTTGTACACTTAAAATACCAGAAACATGTTTTTTTTCCCTCTAAACATTCAAACTTTACCCATCAAACATGACCTTGATGTCTGTTTTTCTCCATTTTGTTTTTATTCTTTTCTTTTTACTCTGCTCAACCTGATCCAGGCGACTATACCTTTTTTTTCACAGGAATGCTACACGAAGCGTGTCTCAGCAGGTTAGCGTAGCTTGTATTGAAATACGTGCATGTTTTATTAATAGACTGGAGATAAATCATCACAGCACAGTGGAGCTGTGAAACATCTGGGGAAGGTTTATCAAGATTCTTCAAACAGGATCGCTCTCATGAATGTGAAATTCTTCAAAACAGTAAAACATTAATCGCGATCGTCACAATTTAAAGTAAATGTTAATCTCAACATTTAAATAAGTCACAATGTTCCTGATGAACCAAAGATTTGGATGTGAAACTTTGAAGTTATTCTGATTAGGATTTTATTACATTGCTGATGCCTAATGTAACGGCTTAAGTAATTAAGTAATACCCTGAGAAGTTGATGTCACAGTAACTGGTAAATGGCCTGTATTTGTATAGCGCTTTTCTAGTCCCTAAGGACCCCAAAGCGCTTTACACAACCTGTCATCCACCCATTCACACACAGGTGATGGCAAGCTACAATGTAGCCACAGCCACCCTGGGGCGCACTGACAGAGGCGAGGCTGCCGGACACTGGCGCCACCGGGCCCTCTGACCACCACCAGTAGGCAACGGGTGAAGTGTCTTGCCCAAGGACACAACGACCAAGACTGTCCAAGCCGGGGCTCGAACCGGCAACCTTCCGATTACAAGGCGAACTCCCAACTCTTGAGCCACGATCGCCCGCTCAGCCACGATCGCCCGCTCAGTAAGCAAAGAGACTTCTACGGTCTTCCCCCTTGTCCGGACCTCTTCTCCCAAAAAACGGGCCTCAACAGGCGGGATCATTTTCAAGGTTAACATACAAATAGCAGAGCTTCACCCCAGACCACAGAGGTTCCCTCCAAAATGGGAAAATCTGTGTTTTCAAACAATCCTGAAAACTTTTCAGTCCATCCACTTCTCTGTAAATATCACAGGTCTTTCAGTTGTTGATGAAAGCGCACAGGCTGTTAGAAATAGTCTGGAAGGCGAGATATTTACAGAAGATAAGAAGAGTTTGAAGCATTACCTCATGTGCTGTTGAGGAATCTGCTTCTGAGGTGAAAAATCTTTTGCTCTGGGCCATATTGTATAGCAATGAGTGAACAGGGGAGGGAGGGAGTCTGGTTTGTCTTCGTGCAGATATTTAATCTGCTCGATCGACCAACAAAAAGATTTGATTTCCTTTGTCTGGAGTGAATCATTTACCCTTTTTTTCTTTTTTTTGCCTTGCACAAACTTTCATTCACATGAAAAATAATAAATAACAGCCGCACTTCAGACAGGCACGCTTACACAAATAATCTAAACACCTGCCCGTGGAGCTCTCTATGTGTTCTCGGTGAGGTAATGTAGGAGGGAAAAGCATTCCTCAGCCCTTCTTTCACTCTCCTCCCCTCTCAGCATTTCACGTCTTTCCCCACATAAACTCAGTCGGTTTCACGCTGTATAAACGCACAGGTCACTTTGTTAGATCTGCTACCCCCTGATCTTCAGCCTGCTCTGAGGGAAGACTTCCTGGGTGACACAACCTTTGTGCTAAAATGTCTGGTATGTTGTAAATATGAGTCTGTGTTTGTTTACAATGCAGCGTGCTTTCATTTATGTGTGTGCGTTTTTTAAGAAGTAGGTCAGAATCCCAAATTCTCTCATATTCTGTCAGTTAGAGAGGATTGAAATGATGTTGATGATGTTTCACATCTCAGCTAACATGTGGGAAATAGTGACATTTGCGACATTGCTGTATTAATCCTCTATGTTGGAAAGGATTTTTGCATGTAAATACTCTCTGTGCTCTACAGTGAATAAGTATTTCTATGTAATTTGAGGGTTAAACATGAGTGTGTCTGTGTGTGTGTGTCTGAAAGGCAACGAAAACATTGAGAACCAGGGTAGGAAAGGGTGTGTTGGCTCCAGACAAAAATAGCTATGTTGCAGGAAAAAACAATGTGTTTGAGAAAAATGCGAGAAAAGAAAAATAATGAAAATGTCAGAGTTACAGAGGAATCAGCCAACAATCACATTCATGATGTGACTGATATGAGTCACATAATTTCACTAAAAATGGAAAAATATTTTTCTACATATTAAAGTAATCTTGTAAAAGCACACTGCCGCTGAGCTATTTTAATTCATTTTAAGTGTCCTGTATGCAGTGTTGAATCGACAGCAGATTTTAATGGAGCACTAACCTTTGCTCGTTACCCCGAGAGTTATTCATTAAAACAAAACTAATGAATTCACAGAATGGGCCTCTGAAAACTGTCCAAGCAGCAGTTTCATGAGCGCTTCACGTAAGTTCCTCTACATCCATTTACAAAACAAATAGCTCTCTGTTACACATTCATATATATTTTTCGTCCCGCGTACATGTGAACATCGATCAGTTTACCCAAATATGCACACTCTGTTTCACCTGAGGAACACTGGAGGAGCTTTATCTTTGTAGGAGAATGATTTATACTCAAATCATGTGTTTTTTTAATCTATCTGTTTTATTTTAAAACTGCATGTGGCGATGCGGTGGTTGGTACTGTTGCCTTAAAGCAAGAGGGCTCCTGGTTTGACCCTGCTGGCTCATGAAATAATTGGCAGAAAATTCAAATGTTTTGACAACTGAGTGCTTATTGAACCGTCTGACAGTCAAAAAATATTGATTAATTTGCATATATGAGTATGAATTTGTATATTATGTGCTACATCCTTCATGTTTTGGAATTTATGTATAAAGGGGTTATTGAATGGATGGATTTTTAAATGTATTCTTGATTAACCGATTTCTGTTTTTCTTTCCTCTTCTCTATAACTCAGGCATCAAAGAACTTTGGGCCATTTAAATTTGGTCCAAACTGTAAATATCATCCATGCGTACTTTCAGTTTATCAGCTGCAGCTGGTCCAGTTCAGCTCCTTACAGATGGTTCAGTAGAGATGTATGAAGGTCCATCAGCTGCATTGCCTGTGCTGGAATAGTCAAACAGGCATACTTACCATCAGGTTGTCGATCTTCTGTTGGGTGACCTTCAAGGTCGAGCTACTTTCCTGCCTCAAGCCTCCATCGGCCATCTAAGAAGCATGTCTGAGTCTGTTCCTTTGCTGCTTTGTGCTCTGGATCCTGTAACCAGTCATACCACAAAATGGAACGAGCTGAAAATGGACAAGAGCTCCCTGCATGATGCTCCTGTGTCTGATTTCAGACAGAATGGACATTGTGAATGCAGACAGAGTTCAGACATGTCTCCTGGAGCAGGTCAGGACATGGAGGTGTCATCCCTGGATCGCAGAGCAGCTGTTCATAGTGATTCTCAGATGGAGGCAGAGAATGTAAAAATACCTCAGCAGAAAGATGAGAGCCCTGCAGAGACCCCAACAGTCCTGGACAAATGTTGTCATAAACGTCTGCCTGCATCTATGAATACACCAGAGGACGTGCTAAGAGTAGTAAAACACCACCCAAGCGCCATTGTGTTCTGTGATTACGACTGTGGGACTGGCAATCAGGTCATCAACGAGAGCTCTGATGGCGGAGAGTCATCGTCATCCACTTCTAAAGAGGCGGAGGGCGAAGACGGTGATGATGATGACTTTCCTGCAACGTTACAATATAAGGAATTCCTGGTCAGCCGTCGTCGTAGAAACTTGAGCAGGAACAGGAAGTGCTTAAGGAGGAGACAGGATGCCCAGCCTAACAGCACACCATTTGACTGGCAAAAACTCAACAAGGGCAAACCTGGGTTCACAGGTAGCCAGGAGGAGGAGGACACATGGGAGAAGAATGGAAAACAGGTAAGGAAAATAAGAGGGGGGCTTGGGCAATAATAAAAAACAAAGAAGTCTTGTTCACTTAGTAGAACAGCCAGAGAAAGCACTTGAAAAGCCTTTATCCTGTGTTAAATTGCACTGCGGAAAGCCTGATCCTTTTTCCACAGCAGAGAGGGATCCGGTCATAGCAGGAAAAGCACAAGTTTTACTCGTGAAATTAACAACTGCTCCATTCAAGTATTCAAGTGAGCCAAGGCAGCCTGGACTGTAACGCCAATTTTAGCCACAATTAATCTTATTATGTCGCCCCTCTAGTTTCCTAAAGAGACCTGCCAGAATGCCTGCAGCTAAAATCTTTTTTTGCAACTGTGATCCCTACAGGCGCCACCAGAGGGCAGCAACGTCAAAACATTTCGAACTTGATTTCATTTGAGGGCCAGGAGTGAATTTCCTAAATAGGAATACTTTCATATCATCTTTGAGGAAAATATTCATTGCATTCGTGTGCTGCGTGCACAGCAAGTTGTCATGTGCTGATCCAGTGCTGTATTTAGGCTATAGATGCAGGGCAGCAGGGGGTCTGCACAATGTATTTGAATTTTTTAAAGTAGCCTGTTTTGTTCTTTCTTTTTATTAAATGCATAAAACTTAAAAAAAAAAAAGCTTCCATTTTTGTGTGCTACTAAATCTTTGCATTATTTCTTCAATTCAATTTAAAAAAAAGAGAGTCTAAGTAAATAGGAATCTTTCAGCAGGTTCCCCCCTGTTAGAAATTCCTCCCATATTTCCCTTGGCCTGGCCTGGCCTGGTCTGGCCCAGCATCTCCAATCCTCCCAGCATGCAACACACCAGCAGGCTTCCCGTAGTGTGACAGTGCCCCTGACTGTGTTCTCACACCTGTCAGAGCAGCCCTCAGCTGCTGGCACGTTTCCACAACAGTCCTCTGGTTTGCTGTACGCAGCTTTCCCGCCTTGGCCTGAAATAAAAGGATTATGACCAAGTAGCTTTTCAAGTTACTTATTGACAGACTGAGGCCGGGGCTCATTTGAATACCTGTTTAATTGAAGGGAACCCCACTGCTGTTTCACACATTCCTGGAATATTTTGGCCTGAGCAGTTTGGACACATCCCCCGAATGTGGACGACATTTTTGCCAAATTAAATGTTTAAAAGCAAGTAATTAAACTTTGCTTGGAATAAAATGTGTCTTGCAGGCTTGGTGATAATTATTCTGCCTTATTAATAGCTCAGATGTGAAGGTGTATTAATCGTTGCCACAGATTTGTCGTTAGTCTCTGGCAGCCTGCTGTCATGCCCCGAAACTTGAGAAAAATAAATCTGTGTTTTTACAGATAATGATATGACTTCACTTTCTTGAATTTGTGTCTGTGTGAGTATTATTTCGCCTGAGATAACCCTTAATATCTGTAGTTTTCTGAATTTGGATGAATATTGTAGAATTACTTTGCACCTCTACTACCAGTGCTTACAAATGTCAAAGTACACCTAATACTTAAGAAAGCAAAAGCATTATTGGAGACTTCCCATCTCTAATTCAAGTTACAATCTGGTTAATTGTGTTTGGGATAATGAAAGAAGATGAAGTACTATAAGGGAATTACAGTTAGGCCAGCTAGTACTTTACCCTTTGTCTGGGCTGACATTTAGACCAAGTCTAGATACCCTTTAAAGAGTATTGGACAAGACTTAAGCCATGTTTTTATTAGGTCCACTTACAAGATAATATTCAGCTGCGTGAAGTAAAAAGAGAAAATAGTATTTGCTATTTGATTTCATTTATTAAGGGGAAAAAGCTACCCAAAGCTATCTGGCCATTTTGTAAAAAAGTAGTTACTGTTTGTGTCATTTTTGGCATCAAGAGCTGAAATGTTAAAACTGTTTGTCATAAGTGGAAATGAGTCTTTCACATCACTGTGGGGGAATTTTAACCCACTCTTCTTTGCAGAATTGTTTTATTTCATCCACATTAGAGGGTTTTCCAGCATGAATGACCAGTTTAAGCTCATAGCAAAGCACCTCAACTAACATGACTCCAGACCTGTATGAGGCCACCCCATAAACATTCATTTTAGATTTTTTTTGAGCCATTCAGATGTGGACTTGCTGGTGTGTTTTGGATTATTGTCCTGCTTCAGAACTGGAGTGTGCTTCAGCTTGAAGACACAAACTAATGCTCTCTACTAATGTTAGAGAGGAGAATTCATGGATCCAACAATTGCAGGAAGTCTTCCATGTCCAGCAAAGCAGCCCCAGACCATCACACTACATTACCATGTTGGACTGCTGGTGTGATGCTGTGTTAGTTTATGCAGATGTCACAGGACACAAACCCTCCAAAAGTTTGAGGTTTGTCTCATCAGTCGACAGAATATTTTCTCAAAAGTCTTGGGGATCATTGAGATGTTTTTTGGCAAATGTGAAATGAGTCTTCTAACCAGTCCCAGTCTTTTGACTTGTGTCTATGTTGACATTCAACATTATTGTTGAATTGTGACCTCTGACTTTAACTGAGGCAAGTGAGGCCTGCAGTTCTTTAAATCTTCTTCTGGGTTCTCTCACGACTTCCTGGATGAGTCGTCAGTGTCCTGTTGGAGTAATTTTGGCAGGTCAGCCACTCCTGGGAAGGTGTTCCAAGTTTCCTCTATTTGTGGTTAATGGCTCACTGTGGTTGAGTGGATACCCAAAGCCTTTGAAGTGTCTCTGTAACCCTTATCAAACTGACAGATGTCGACTTTGTTTCTCAGCTGTTTCTTTAGATTGTGGCATGATGTGTTGATTTTTCTTTATCTGTTAGTCTACCTCACATTGTCAGACGGGGTCTATTTAAGTGATTCCTTGATTCAGCAGGTCTGGAAGTAATCGGGCTTGGGTGCGTCTACTGAAATCGAACTCAGCTTGCCAAAAAAAATGTGGTTAATCAGAGTTAAATTATGATTTAACAAGAGGGCGCAAGGGTGTGATAACCCTTAATAAATTAAATCATCATTTTGTATTTCCTTGGGTTACTTTGTCTGATATAAAAATTTGTTTGATGATCTAAAACATGTAAGTACAACAGGCAAACAGACTGTATATGAAAGTATTTATCAATGATAAAGCTGCAGGAAAAAAACTATATCAAAATAACAGGCATCTTAGCCTCTCCATATAATGAAAAGGTCTTTTAGCAAATATGTCAGGATGCATTAAAAGCTCTATCTTCTCTGATCCCTCAGAGAGAAGTATATTAACATTTCATGAGCTTTGAGAGCACTCTGTCTGTGCTTGTGTATGCTATGGTGTGCATTTGTGTTCGTGTTGGCACATTTACATTCACATGCTTGTGTCTGCAGTCACTCGTGCCATTGAAAAGCCTCCACTAGATGTGTTCTCCCGTCACTCTGTCACCCACAGTGAGGGTAAAAATAGCACCCCGGTGATAGAAACCCTTCTGTGTTCCCGTGTGTGGAATCTGGAGATGTGGGGGCCGTAACGTGCAGGAAATGACTTTGCTGCCAAAGCCCTTATTGCTGATATTTTTCAAACTGGTCAACATGATGGCTTTGGGAAAGGGAGTGGACAGAAGGGTGTGTTTGTGTCCGTAAGTGGGTGGGTGAGCGCATGCTTGTGTATAGCTATGCATGTGTGTGTGTGAGTGAGGGGGCTGTTTTTGGATTTCAAGCTCCTCAAAGGGGCCCTATGTGCTACTATCAGCCCCTGGGACTCTGGGGTTGGCAGCAGAGCCCCGAAACAAAGCAGTTTGTTCATTTCCTGGAAGGCGAGTGAACAAGTGTCTCAGTCAGAGCCCGTGACCAATGGGTGTAGAAGGAAAGCGAGGGAAATTGAGGGTGTAGTGCATGACTATTGGTCTGGAGAGATACTACACATTTACATAACATCCAGTGCTGCTGTGATATGAAGCAAAGCTTACTCCTTACAGGCGACAGTCTTTGACATTGACTTGACAAAAATGTATCTGCTCTACAAAAATCACACTGAGACATGATTAGACTGCAAAGTCTACCCTTAGTTAGGCTGAAAAAGCCCAATGTTCATCTCTAAGGAGCCCTATAGGGAGTGAAAGGTGGAGTAGAAGAATGAGGAAGAGGAGTATATGGTTTTAGGTTCAGCATACACGAAAGGCGTAGTGTAAGATTATCCCCAGAGCTTGTCCTTGAGAAATATTTTCCTGCATTTGTTTTTTTTGTTTTTTTACCTATACGTTCAGGCTTCTGCGTATGACTCCATGACCCTGCTGATGAAAAAGTTGGACCACCTCAATGAGGGCATCCAAGAAGTCCAAGGCGCAATTTCCTCCTACTCAAATGAGGCCAGTGCTGATGAGGAGCAGCAGAACACCACAGTGAGTCAAGTACAAGTAATGTTATGTTTATTCACATCAGGCTCTCAGAATGCTTTGAATGAATGAAGATTATACGTGGTGATTAAAAAGAAACTCACAGACTTAAAGCTGAAGGAACATAAAGGTGAAGTGAAACATTTCTTAATACACATTCACATGTAGCAAGTACGCTGTGCATCACTTAGAGAAACTTAGACAGTGAGGCTTGTAAAATGTAGAAGTTCACTGATTTACGCAGGTTTTTTATGCACGCATTCAAGTTGAGATTGCAACTGAATGCATTCTGCTGATGAAGAGAAGACATTAAACCTGGAGAGATTCTCTGTTCGGGAGGTATTAAATGAGGGAATTTATCAATATTAAAACTACAGCATATGCAAAAGTCATGAGTCACCCCTCATTTCTATATGTTTTGCTTTGAAAATGGGAAACAGGTGATTTATTAAAAAGTGTGCATAGAAAAACAGAAATACAGTACATAAGGATAACTGTACTATTCTAACAAGTTTGAGAGTCAGTGTTTGTATGAACCATTATTCCTCAGTATAGGAAGACGTCTCTCAGGCAGCTTTCCTGTAATTTATTGCTTGTGTCTTCACGGATAGTTCTCCAGGATTCCTGAAGGGCATTCAAAGCTCTTTTCTGGATATTGGCTGCCTTTTTTTCTGTGGTATTTATTTATGGTGAATTAAAGTCTGAATTTTCCCGTGAGCCTAATTCCATCAATTTTTATCTCCAACATTACTGACTGAATTGCAGCCTGAGCCTCAGATGTCTGTAGACACTCACTGTTGTACATCTCTCCTGATCTTCATATGCATTATACATACAGTACATACTGGACATAACACATATTAAACATGCATGAAGTCAACAATTTGAGTCAAAATTCCACATTTGGGTTTATCACTACATATGACCGTAACATAATAGTGTGTTTTTGCAACAGGCTGCTAGTAATAGAGCGCCAGAAGATAAAATTTAAACTGAGTTTGGCGCTTTTTTTTTTTTACACTCGAATCAGTCACAGGTCATTGTTAAGTGGCTTAACAAACATTCAAGTATAAGAACTGAACTGAAAATGAGCAAAAAAAAAGGAAACGCAAGACCTTCAGAAAACCTGGAGCACTATTGCTCAAGACAAATGATATGATGATAAAGACGTCCTGCAGGGAAAAATATAAAGAAATGACATGTGGTTAAAGACTTTTTTGCACAATACTGTGGTATTCAGTGCAGTCACCAAGTCAAGAGGAAAGAGACGTTTTAACACCACAGTTGTTAGTTTTTGTAGCACAGTTTGTGCAGCGTGGTGACGGAGGCATCTTGTCTTGTTTTGGTTTCCTCCTCACAGACTGAACACATGTATGTGTTTACCAGTGATTTTTAATTATAAATGGATGAGTGTGAAGGCCATGAACGGTTATATCTCTCTCTCAGCCCTTTGTTGGACTGCCAATATCATCCAGGTTGGAAACTGCCTCTCACTCAAAGTCAGCGGGTAAATCAATGATAAAACTCAGTAATGACCACTCAAGACAAATTTGTTGTATCAGATAAGCTGATTTTTTTTTTTCACTGGTTGATTTGCTGCACAAAGTTTGAATTCTAAGTGAAATATTAAATTGAGTATTGTGTGGGCCACTGCTTTGGTTATAGCAAAAATGATTGCTTTTTAAACAAAGCTTTAGCAACATTTTACTGACTGCGTATATTCATCATCAACACAGAATGTACCATTCACACATGTTAGACAGGCCTCAGTTTTCTATCTCCTCCCCCCTGTTAAGCTACCCACCTTTCATTTAACAAGGCAGCATAGCTAAGAATATTAGTTTGGATGTTCTCCAAGCCTGTTGTTTTTCCATCATTAAGGCATTTCACAAATCAAACAGATCTTGACTCATTTGGCATCCACCTGGATAAAGCGCCGTGTCTCCAGAAAGCAGATTACAGGAGCTGAGCTCGTCATTTCGGCTCGCTGTTATTTTACAGGTGTATTTAACATAGTTTTTGGAAGAGGAACACAGTCTGCGGATGGCTGTGCTGCTCTGCTCTCACACAGCATTCCAGCTGCCTCATTACGCTTACCAAGTGTAAATCTGGTAACCTCAAAAGCTCTTTAACCAGCAGCACAGAACTTCAGGAATGTAATAAAATGGTGGTATTTAATCGCGCTAATCTCATCCAAACTGTCTGGAAACAGCAATAAAGCGCGTTTACAGTATCTCTCCGTTTTTAGCTTTATGTGCCACATTCTCTGTGGAGCACGTAAACACACTTTTATTTTCAGTGACAGCAGCATTTTGAATACAAGTGGTGAATTTAGCCGTCTTATGGTGGAAGAAGCACAGAATCTCTTTTATAGATTCACTAAACCCAATGACTTGCAATCTATTTCTTTCTTCTTCTTTTTTTATAGCAAAAAGGTCATCCTTGTTTTGGAGCACAACAGAGGTATTTATATGAGTTAAAAATATGCAATATCCAGCTAAATATCAAAGGTTCCTGGTATATACTGCCACGTTATTCCTCTAAACAACACTCTTCATCAGTCTTGCCTTTGATTTGGCCCAAAGTTTAAGGTCATGTGCTCAATATAGAAAAACTAGTGAGTTCAGTGCTCCAAATAATATTCTCTTTCATTCTTTCCTCAGACACTATCCTGCAATCATGAAGTACCCTACATGCTCATTATACTTTCCAGAATTGCGTTAGCTATGTCGGTGTAAAAAGTTGTTATTTGTGTCCTTGCTTTTGTCATGATAGTCATAGAATCACAGCTCACATGGGTGATGGTCCCAATCAAGCATTTGGATCCCGACTGCAATATCTCAACTATTAAATTGATCACTGTGACATTTTGATAGGGCGGTTAGGGATGTTGTTGGGTTCTCACATAGTCAACATGACTGAGTGACTTTCATCTAATGCAGCCATGAGGTTCATATTTATGCCTTTTAGTAAAATGAACGAATTACAGTGAATCTCAGGGCACATTTAAGTGCACCTCAGGAGGAATTGTGACAGAAACCTTCCAGTGAACTAATGTTCATGCTTCATGCTGCACTGTTCAGAGCTGCTAGAGCTGCTTTTGTGTAATGAAGAGGTGTGCACTGTGGTAATATCCTCAGTGCCCGGCTAGTTCATAGAAAGAACCGAAATATCAAAGTCAAACAAACCTTTTTACGTAAGAGTAACACAATTAAAATTAAAGATTAGTTTTGGGGACACGGTGTCCCTGATGTTTTTATGTAACTTTGACCACACAGTTATATAAAACTAGCAACAGCATCATGCCATCTCTATGATGGCAATGCTCTGCAAGGTCAGAGGGGGAATTTTCTGCACAGACAAGCCTTGTGTGCTGTAATAAAGAGAAAATGTGGCTCTCTATCCATGCACTTGTAGATGGAAATCTTGGTGGGGAAATCAGCATGCCGTTTACAGACACGAATGCCATCCCTGCTTCAGTTACACACGCTCACATTTGCACACACATCCCTGTTATCAACTCAGCGATGGACAGGAGGGAAGAGCGGGAAGCATGACGGCGGGTCTTCCCACTGCTGGGTACAGTAGTTGAGCAATCAGGTCAAGCTGGACTTTCCAGTGTTGTCACTGAGCGGAGATACTTATGGCATAAAGGGGGATTTTTCAGAATAAGAGAAGGGCAGCTATATCATTACCAGTGTCTTATGTCTTTCATCACGCACCACCAACACCAGCTCCACGAAATACTCCACAGAAACCAGAGAGCTGCTGAAGAGACAGGTGACATGAGGACAGGGACTGGGGTAAGAAATTGAAGGGGACACAACTACATGGAAACTTTCTATAAAGAAAATTAGAGTTATGTTATTTAAACTGGCATTTGTCATGAGGAATTAAGATTTTGTTGTTCACCATGCCATAAAAAAATTTCAGAAATCAGGGATTACCATTGGTTATGAAACATGTTTTGACTTCATTTCTTCTGTTCTTCCTTATAGTTTTAATTCTTGATGGTCAACATGTATTTATTTTTTTTAATCGCTTATTGTCAAAATAAAATCTAAATATAATGCTAAATAAAATCATGTATGTCCTTTAAAAGCTTTGAAATCATTTTGTGTTCTGATGACGAGTGAGCTGAATTTGTTGTTGGATTTTTCTTCAGCTGCTGCTTTTAAAAGTGACACTGAACCTTCAGCTGGCTTGAAGTCTCATGCTGCTCCATCTCACTGTTTTTCTTCCCTTTGGTCCTCCCAGGGTTCTGTGGCTGTAGACAGGATGGTAAGCCGAGTAAATCAGGATCAGGGAACCTCCAGATTTCCAGACAAATCTGAGCCACTGTCCAGGCGCTGCTCAAGACCTTTGACCCGCAGCAGACCACTGACGCGCTCGTCCCTCTCATCCCCTATACACCTGCAGGCCCGCCGGGCTAGGGTGAGTTAGGCTGAGTTTCTATGTGTGTGAGTTTGTGAGGTGAGAGTGACACATCTGCTTGTCTAACTGAATGAGTCTTTGCTGTGAAGTCAGTGGATTAAAATGAGTGCAGTGCTCCTGATAATCATTAATACTGTAGACGAGGTAACAGGAAGGTGTTTGGAAGGATATGAGCTGCAGTCAAAAAGCTGCAGTCTTCAACATGAAAAAGCCCTTTTTGCTCAGTTTGATTACAGATTAATACATTACATCCTCAGACACAAGGTGATAAGATGTCTCACTTTGATTAAATTAATGCAAACCTAGAATCTTTCCAGCAGTTACTCCTGAGTTACTTTTTTGATAAACACACAAAAGATGATCCTGTAGACCGGCTCTGCAGATATATAGTCTGTCTGATTCAGCTGAGGTCAGTTATTTCGGGAAATGTTTTCAATTTGTAACACCAACTGAGTAAAACCTTTAGGCTGCGATGTGTAATTGTGAACAATCTTTGCACTTCCTCTTGTATTTTATGTCTAATATTGGGAATTTCTAGGCAGAGCTTTTAAGGAATGCGTCTGCTTGTTTATTGTTTTGACTACTAGTCAGGATTTATCCCCTGCCTTTTTCTGGGCCTCTGTCTAGTCTGCATTACCCCTGCTGTTGTGTAAATAAGGCGAAAGTCAAATTAGGAGACAGCTCCGCTCCATCCGGCAGTATGCAAGGTCACTGTTTTCTCTGTCAGCACTGCAGCAGCAACACAAACTATCACAAATACACCACTGCTCATCCACCAATGAGTGGAGGCCAGAAATAAGGAAAGGGGGAGTTATAGTCCACAACCTCCCCATACATTTTTGTTATTGAAATATAGTTTTTTTAACGAATGATGTGTGCAGTCCTTTTAAAAAGTCTTGAGGCTCTCCATGTTTCTTTATATTTTACTTCCAAGGAGACACACTTTCTTGTAGTTTTTTAAAGAGGACTTGATAAATTGTTTTCCAGTCTTACTGAAGGGCTTTCAAAGGTTTTCTTTGGATGTTTTTCACTGATTTTCAGTCCAGTCTATCTGCCTGAGCATGTTCAGAGGAATGATACGAACCGTTCATATAAATAAGGCTTCTAACTCAAGAGAAGAGCCAGTGTTGTGTCTCTTTACAACTCAGCAAACAAGCTATTTGAAATTATATGTTTAGGTGCTTTGTTACTAGCAGACTGTTTCAAAAACGTAACGTAAAATAGTATTTTGTTATCAACAAGGTGAATCCTAAACAGACATTAGCTGAAAACCTACTGTATCCTAGCATGGAGTTCAATGTGAGTTTTAAAATAACTGTGAAACTGGACAGAAAAAAATCTAGCAAATACCTGATGCAGGACTTAAGAGATGCATCCAGCCCTGATACAACTCTTTGGTCTGTATGCAGGTCAATTTTTAGTTGTGTATATGTTTGTCTGCACATATGTTTGTGGGGACCAAAAATTGGAATGTTAATATACTTGTGGGGACCAACAGTCCCTTATGGGGACAAAATGCCCATCCCCACGAGTTCGAAGCCATTTTTGAGGCTCAAAATGTGGTTTTAGTGTTTAGTGTTTTAATGGGTTACAGTTAGGTTATGGTTACGTTTAGGCATTTTTGATGGTTAGGGTTAAAGTTTGTGTGTGTGTTTGGATGGAGGTAGAGGGAGCTCTAGGGACCATGGGATCAAACTGATGCAGAGGCGTGGATTTATTTTCTTCTAACCATGACTGATAAAGCACAGCTGCCTAAACTTTCTCTCTTTCTTTCTCACACAGACACGAACACACACACACACACACACACACACACACACAAGCACGAGAGAGATCAAGATCAGATCAAAGGCACATTTGCATCAAAGCTATTTGTAAAAGCTTTTCTGAAAATAAGCTGATCCACCCTTCCTTTGTTCACTTTTCAGCTGTGAACTTTAAAACAGCAACATTCAGATAAAAAGCTTGTAGGAGCTGATTGAGGGGCTGCTATACACTACTGTTTCAGCACCGAGCATGAAACATTAAACAAAAATCTACTGCTACTCTCACCTTCTGACTTTGTGGATCAATTAGAATGTTTTTACATTATTACATATATAGCAGACATTGCTGACAATCATCTATCATATGATTGTCAGCAAACAAGACTGTTTTGTTAAAATGAGCATTGAAGTGCTTTTATTTTGAAAGCATAACTGACCATTTAGACAATATAAATAACTGCTTTCATGTGAAACTTCACTTTTACTATGCATCTGTCCTTTTTAATTGTGAACTGACAGTAGAGATAACGATTTGAGTAATACACAGTTTGACCTCAGGAAAACCCAGGATGATCACACTGAAGTTCAGTGAATCTCAGCTTTTTTGCATGGATGTGGGGTTTTCCATTCGTTGCACACTGTCTGTGTCAGGATGAAGTTTCCCACACAGAGGAAATTGGACTCTTGGGATCCCAAATCTTTCAGTTTATCAATTTTTGTGAACAAGGATGCTAACTGCATGTGTAATGCTCATCTCCTCATCCGAGTCTAACCTTTTGTTCTGACTTGTGCTGTCAGAAAATCACACAGGGACTAAAATCTATCCACTGTACTCAAGTTTAATGGAATGATTTACGATGATTTAAGTAGCTTTTTCTCGGACAGCCCTCTGCCTCAATCACCAAAAGCATGTCAGCGAGTGTACCACATATCCTTCACATGTGACACTTTTTCCTTTTAATTCCCAATAAATCTTTGGTAATACTAGTAAATAAGCTGTCTGGGCTTTGTGGGTTTTCATGAGATCGTATGGCATAAACAGTCATGAAATATGTTTCTCTTATTTGAGACAGATTTGGAATTTGAGTCATATTCCCAGTGTAGCTACTGCTGCTGTACGAAAAGCGTGTATGAGGGAAACAATGAGATTACTCTGCACTGTTTTACACGGCATTTGTACTTAACTCCTGTTTTTTCCTCTTCTCTTTTTCCACGCCAGGCTACTGGAAAGATGACCAGCGACTCGGCAGGTACGATACCTTTTACAACAAGAGTGTGTGTGCTTGTGTGTGTGAGTTGGCGGCTGTGTACTTTCACTGTCCTTTCTGTTGGATTGTTTGCATTCCCACTTTGGGATAAAGCTGGCTTCTGGGAATATCTCCCTCAGGATTTCCAGCCAGTAGGTCAGCCACTCAGACGTAATGATATACTGTTTCTGCTGAAAATGCACACACACACACGCACGCACACGCATACACATGTATATTTAGTTGCAAAGCCATAGATAGTAAAACACACAAGCCATCTCTGCTTTGAAGCTGTGGTTTGGTGGAATTTTTTATGTGATAACAAACAGAGGTTTAACATCTCAGTCAACAAAACACACAAAAAAAGGTCTTTAATCAAAAATATCTTTTCTTTTGTTTCTCTCTGGTCATCGCATTCCCACACACTGTGATACAAAGGTCTGGGTAGATGATTAATGAGCACAGCTCTGCCCCCGTCCGTATCTCTTATCCTCACAGTGTGTGTCCTTTGATTGACATGCACAGGCGTCACAGCTACTATAGTTAAGTGCAACCCAGGGAGATGTCTTGGTGACAGGGTCACATTCGCTGCACTGTGGAATTGTTTGCTTTTGTGTGTTTTGTCTGCATGTGTGTGTACCTGTATGTACGTTTGTGTAACGCTCGGAGTGTCTCAGATGTATTGCATCCAGTCAGACGTCTGGTGTGCGCAATGAATCCTTGGAGGCCGCGGGGAGGTCAGAGGTAACGCAGTCAGAGGCGATGCTGTGAGTGGCGTGTGACGGGGATGTTTGTGTATTTATAAGTAAGAAAATTTTTATACAGACGTGGCGCGCCGAGGGAGGAGTCCAGATTAGATTTGCCAGCGGCAGCATACGTGTGTTACAGTCATATCTCTGCTCCCATTGCTGACATTCACCCTGTGCTCTCTGACAGATAAACAGGGATTTTTTTGCATTTGCTTTAAACACAACTAATGGCAGCCATACTGCGTTCTGTGAGGGATCTCTCCTTGTTTGTTTGCAGATTATTGTAATTTTCCTCAGTGTGTATTTATTCATTGTGACAGGTTTATTGAATATCTGTGGCCGCGTATCACAGGGGATGGTATGCATTTGCAACTCATGCGTTTTTCAAGCCTGTGGAGAAAAACACCTTAATCCCTGCAAAGGTTATGCTTTCAACATGAATATGCAGTAACAGGCATTTACGCACTTTTGATCTTAAATTAATTTGCATGTGAAGGTTCCCTTCGTAGTGCCTGTGGCGTCTTACATCAGCATCGCTGAATGTTGCACTTTTCTGCACCTTAACCCACTTAGAAACTTAAAATGAGGACAACTGTGATCATTTTGTTTAACCGAAGTGTCATTTCCCAGAGTAATCTGTCAATCTACCGCGTTATCCTGATTAAAATGTTCTAATTAGGTTAGGTTAGATTAACTGGTGATTCTAAATTGTAGGTGTGAATGGTTTCTCTCCGTGTTAGTCCTGCGACAGAGTAGTGACCTTGGTTTAAAAAATGCACACTGACACACATTCTCCCCATTTTCACTGCAGCCCAGGATTATACATAACATATAATCCATCAGTATTTTTTCATGATTGAAAGGTGCTTAGGGAGGATGTGAGTAGCCTATGGCCCGCTGCCCTTTAAGTGTGTCTTTTGTCGGTCTGTGATATGTTTTAAAAATGTCTGGCTAACCTGCAGCTCCTGCTGGCTTCTGGTTCACATTTTCTGCTGATATTTAGCCCAAATGTTTAAAAAACATAATTGTAGTTATTGTTAAAGTGACAAAAATCATCCTATTTAACATAAAACATGTTTCAGTTTGACTGTAAAATTCTGCTGCTGTGTGTTTTGGATGAGTAGAAGTTTGCTCAGCAATTATGTTGCAATAAACCTTTATAACTTAATGTGATGTGCAGACCCACCCGACAGCAAACATTAAAGGTTTGTAGTCTGATGTAGGAGGTCCCTTATAAAGCTTTTGCTTGGCATGTGTGCTACAGTGTGTGTTTGTGTGTGTGTAAATATTGCTGCAATATGCAGCAGTGCTTTAACAAGTCTGGAAGTGGATTTGGCTGTAGTCCAGCTCTCTCCTGCTCTTCCCTCCTTCACCTCCCTTTTCATTTTTCTGCTGTCCTTCTGCCCTCTGCTGTCTCTGTTGAATTTCTAAACTCCCACAGTGAATTTCTTTTTTTTGTTTTAATGTTTCAATATAAAATAAATGACTCTCCCTCACCCTAAAAGCTCAGACTTGGAGACTTGGGCAGGATGTAGTTCAATTAACCACACAGCAAGCCATATTATTTACCAGGTAATTGCATTAAAACACTCCCAAAGGCACGGCTACCACGCCCGTCATTGAGAGGTCCAGTTCAGGGACTTGAATTAGCTGATGTGAAGCGTAGCAGACAGCTTCCAGTTAATGACACTTGTGTTTGAACCGTATAATGCACGACTTTCAGTCTTTATATAAAAATATACTCCCTGTTGTCTTGAAGGCGATTGAATCCACCCTTCGGAGCCACGCTCAAGTGGCCACTTTAGTTTTTGGCATTTCCATGTTGCCACTTTGTCCACAGCCGCTACTTGGCAGCAATGCTATGTTCACCTGGTAGCTGGTTGCTGATGGCTCTTTGCTGCACAGCAGTTAGTGTACAGTTAGAGTAGCAAAGTTCAGAAAGATGCCTACCAATGATCAAAGGCCTGAACCCTGTACTATGAAGTGAGTTCCACATACTCAGGGTATCTTTCCATTATCTGGATTCAGTTGCATTCCTGAATTCCTAACATTGTGTTGGGTGATCAGGATAAGCAGTCACACAAAGCTCGTTATCAACTTGTTAAGTTAACCCAGGGTTTACCCTGCACGTTCACATGAAAGGGTGGTCTTGGCAGCATCTGATCAATCTAAAAAAGGTATTACACGTGTCATATGACTCTTCATGTACAGAAAATGATCCCTATGAGTGCTTCCTACTGTTGCCAAAAGAACCAGAGAGGAATGCTGAAGAAAATCGTTAACCTGGTAATTAAGCACAGAGATTGGTAAAAGAAAGATTTTAATTCCAATTAATTATTTTATCACTAATTGCGCTCTCAGTTCTTCTGTTTATTTCTAAGGTCACAGCCGAAATTTTAAAGTGTCCATGTAGTGTATCCAAGTGTATCCACATTAAAGTTTGGACATTGCTTCAGTTTGTTACAGATTAACAAAAGAAATTAATTTGATTCAGTGAACAGGTATTCTTGCTGTTTAAGCATCAGAATACTTTATTAATCCCAGAAGAAATCGCAGTTGGCCCAATACAGTAAGAACAGCAGCAATCAAGTTAAAGCACTAATATTAAATAATACAATATATTCCCAAATATTGCATAATAGCTCTAATATATAAATATTCCCATATTACACAAAATTAAAATATAAAATAAAGTTAAAATTGACGTGCTCTTCTAATACTATCATACTCTTATTTTCTCTCTTTATAATACAGACCTCTGCACTACAAAGCAAGATTTTGTCTTATCCAGGTAAGTTCACAGTTAGCCCTGGGTTTTCAGTGCTACAAAGATGGTTACTTATGCTACAAAAATAATGACATAAATTCTTTTGTTTCCACAATTAACGTCAGTACGGACTTTAGAGTCTTGCAGTTAGTTTTACTTATTTAATTAAAATGTGTCCAGAAATGACAACAGAAAATGTAACAAACAGTGAGAACCATCCAAATGTTAAATACAGATGAAAGAAAATATAGACAGAAGGGTGACTGGGGCAGAGTGGAGACGTCTGGGAGACACAGTAGACACTAATCAGGGAAAACAAGAGAGGAGAAACAAAACTAAATAGAAAAGAAGAAGAAGAAACTATCAAAATAAAACTGGAAATAAGTCCTAAAAACACCCACCACACATACTTGACATTAGGATTCGGGAAACACAGGGAATGTAAAATAAACTGAAAACTCTAAACCTGAGCAGACTCCAGATAGCTATGATCAAGCTAAGGCCTGCGAATTAAAAGACAGAAACCAAGACCCCAAACAGGAATAATTACTGAAAGTGCAAAACTGAAACTCAGGCACAAGAACCAGCAGCATAATATACCCCAGGGTATAGATATAAAACCAGAATTCCCCAGGAATTCTCTCAGATTCTCAGATTATTCTGTCTTACTAACAGAGCTGTGATATGTGTGATATGTGATCAGTTTTTGGCATTAGGCATTTTTACCAACTTTCTTTCCTGGCTTCAAATAGGCTAAACGTTATTAATATATCGTCTCTATCCCAATGTGACTGACCAAAGAAGATAAAGCGCACGCTTTTACATTACAACGATTCTCCTCTCAAATACTCTGTGTTTTTCTTTCTGTGTGATTAACCTCTTCACATTGGCCCATCATATCGTTTCATCCTCCTTTGGAAAGTCAGCCACTCGGTTGCCAGTACACTTACTCTTAAACATTACACTTAAGTAATTGTGATTGGTCAGATGCTGCCAACGAGTCTCTGCTCATGTGAACACACAGAGGGAAAGCCTGGGTTTACTTAGGGTACGTGAATCGAGATAACGGAATGACATCCTCTGTATGTTGAACTTGCTTCATAGCACAGGCCTCGGAGCTGTGCCACAGGTCATAATCAATCACCAAAAAACAACGAGCAGGTCAAGGCATAAAATGCTCCACAAGTGCTCAGAGCGGAGCAGAACTGAGATGGATGATAACTCTGTGAGCTTGTCACATCCTTTAACACACAAAACACCATTTGATTTATTAATAATGTGAAAATATTAATAACAGCTGCTGTTATGTAAACATTCAGCCAGTCTTAGACAAACAGACTGACTAAATATAGCGAACGTGAAGAAGACACGGCGACTCGAGTTTCAGTCTGATTAGTCTAAATGTTTCACCGTAATCATACACTTGTAGTTAATTGTAACAAACGCTTCAAACATTCAACTGTACTACTTGTGTATTTCTATGTATATTTTGGTGTGAGTATTGGTGGTATGTTTTTATGTTTATCTTATGCAAACTTATGTGTTTACTGTGTGTGGTCTTGAAACCCTATCCCAACACTGAGGGCTCCAGGAAGGAAGTTAGTCCTTGAGGATTTTCCAGGTAAAATTTTTTTATTTTAACAGCTAGTGTCTTTAAAACGAGACAGAGGGCAATAAGGAGGTCTTATCAGCATATGATCTGCACTTCAATGACCTGTGGAGTTTCCCTATAGACCCCCCTCCCGGTCATGCCCCAGGTCCTTCTTCTTCCATGCCACAGTCTGCACCCCATGGTCTTCTCCATTTAGCTTGCAAACCCCCTCGTCTCTCTCCTCCTCTATCTCCTTCGAGCCTGCTTTCCTCTTTTTCCCATCTGCATCGTCTCTCCCCTTTGGTCCACATGCCAAGACCATCACTTTGTGTCTCACGCCTCGGGTGGGCCACAGTAATAGCCATATCCTGTAGGTGATCCAGTCCCCAGAATAGGAGGTGGACAGTATCAACAGACTTATCTTCACAGGCTGGACAAGGGAAGTTGTTGTTGTTGTTACTGGAGAGTGTGCGGATAGAAACTCTGAATGAGCTCCTGACCCACTTTCCCCTCCTCCGGCTCTTTTTTCTGAGGGAGGTGACCGGAGTACAGCATTCCTCAATGACTGATGCAGAAACATCAAAGAATCTTTTTTTTTCTTTTTGCCTGTCCCGTTTGGCTCTTTTGCCATCAGAATTGTTGTCTAAAGGCAAAGAAAGATGCCCAACGGATTTACTTTACCAAACTGACCATCCCAGCCTTGCCATAATGGTCCATTTGATTCACCTTTTATTGTTTATTTTATTTTCACTTACTGAATACGGGACAGACTTGACTGGGGGAAAGAAGGGGAGAAAGAAAGAGGGAAAGAGAAACAGTTGAGAAGAGGGACGGGGGAGAAGGGCAAAAAACAAAAACCAACAGAACGGGCAGGAAAAAAAAGAAGAGAAAAAAATGCATATATCAATCACCTGGATCACCTGCTGAGAAAGAAAAAAGAAAGCAAGCAGAAGAGAACAAGAGTAATAGAATAAACAGCATCACAATGATATATGGGAATATGACAGTAAATACTAAATGTTAAACATTATTGTGCAGCACATAAGATCAACAGAACACAGTGTGCTTTGAGGTAGGAGCCAAAAAGGGTGTAGTTTGTGGGTGTGATCACCCGTGTGTACACCTGTGAGCATGGACGCGCTTGTTTTTTGTTTTTTAAAAGGTTCCTTCATGTAATGATCTGCTAGAGGGTGTGGGGGGGCCACAGCCCCGTCCTCCAGGGCATGAAGCAGGTATGGAGGAGATCAAAACTCCAGACATCCAGAGGCCCCCAGAACACAAGAGACCAAGGAAGACCAACAGAGGGGCAGCCGCGCCACTGTCCCAGAAAGAGCTGAGGAGAGTCCCAGATGAGGGCTCACTCAGCAGCCGCGGAGCAGAAGCCAGGGGGAGTTGCAGTGACGCGCCCGTGAGCTCCGCCGGCAGCCAGCCGTGCCTGAGTGACCGAGCCCCAGGCCGAGAGGCCGGGGGCACCCCACCTCCGAAGTGGCCCGAGCGAGCCTCAGGCTCCAGGCCCCGATAAGCGGCCGCCAAGGAGTGAGCCGGTGTGTACCTGGACGCCCATCCCCGGACACAAAGAACCACCAACGCACCGATGTCTGAGGGCGTCTGCCACTGGCAGGGGAAGTGGTGGTAGGGGGAGATAGGCCTCCATATCTTAGAGGTCCTGAGTTGTCCCCAGAAAGGTGGCGTCAGATACCCAACCTGACACATAGACACAGGCATACAGGCACACACAGATACAAACATCCATTCCCACCCTCATGCTCTCATATGCACTTACTCCACACTCAACCAACGTGGAGACAGACATAAAGAGACGCTGTACACACGATCACACTCCCCAAGCGTACTCTACAAACCGGGTCTAGGAAAAGAATCATTTTCACTCAGGCTTTTTTTTTCTCTTGAAAATTTAATATCTTCAAGATTTTTGGTAAACAGATTTTACATCTCATTTGACTTTTTTGTCTTATTTGGGTTTAACTCTGTTCTCGTCTGAGTGCCACCATTGTCTGTCTGTCCCCACTACTTATTTCCGCTCATGCTGAGGGTTCACTGTCTGCTGTTGCTGGAAGCACCTGCCAATCACAGCATCGCTCTGATGTTTCAAAGGTCAAAACAGCAATATCAGTTCTGAATACTAAACACTGCAGCTTTTGTCAGTCATAAAAGCTAGCACTAAGAGAAAGGCCTACTTTTCTTTGAGGATGTTTCATGTTTTTTTTATATTTACCTCTGTGGAAACTTGTATCCTTAAATAGAAGCAACAGTGACGTGTACATGGTAGTGTTGTCTTATTCTTTTGGCTGTTCCCCGTAGGAGTCTCCACAGCATCAGCTCTATCCCTAGTTTCTTCTTCTGTCACACCAACCCTGTGCATGTCCGCCTTCACTACATCCAAAAATGCTTGCTGTGCTCTTCCTCTTTTCCTCCTGCCTGGCAGATCTATCTTCAACATCCTTTGCCTACTATTTCAACTATGTCTTCCCTGTACATGTCTAAACCATCTAAAAAACCAACTCATTTCTAATCTCATCCTTAAACTCTGCCACCTTTTCATCAGTGCCACCGTCTCCAAACCATACATCATATCAGGGCTCACTACCATCTAAACCTATCATTGTGTAAGCCTGCACTCTTTTCTTCACCTCTCTCTTGCAATGTCTGTTGTGGGTGGTTAACTCCAGGTATTTAAACCCATCCACCTTTACTAACTACACCTCTTGCTCATTCACACACATGTGTTCTGTCTTGCTTATACTGACTTTCATTCCTCTTGTTTCCTGCATGCACAGGTATATCCAGCTTCATTCTCTCCATCACATCAGCCAGCCCTCTACCTACATTTAGTCCCTGAATTTAATGTCTCTACTCTCACCCTGACACTCTTCCCTTTCCGTCTCTCCTTTCTTTGTCTTCCTCCAGCAGTCGCATAGTTTCCATTGGGAATGAATCTCATTCTTGATCAAAGATTTTACGCCTTACGCCCTTCCTGATGCAACCCTTCTTATTTTTTCAGCATTGTGACCAGTACTACGAGTGCCCTGGCTTGTGACCCGCCCTTTTCTGTGGCTGGGTTACTTGTAAAGGGCAGTATTTTTATTTCATGTTAGGCTGCTAAAGGTAAAGTACACAACCAAGATTGAGCACATTAACAGATGTGATCTGAATCCTAAAGAGTTAGCCTTCATAATACTTTCTGAGGATGTGAGCATATGGAATAACTGTGATTCAGTGTAAGATGATTACGTGTGTGTGTCTGTGGGTGGGCGTGTAAGTGTGTGTGTGTGTGTGTGCTCTCATGGATAACTAAAACACATAGTATGAGGTAGGAATTTAGGTCGAGGTCACACAGTGCCATCTGTTCAATGGTTTCATTTAATCTGAAGGTTTTCCACTCAAGTGGGCTGCTGGTACTCACTGCAGGTGACACGATGACAATTAAATTTACTGACTGAAATGAGTATTTTTGCCACACACAGATGAGGTAAGCCTTTGTAAGTGACACAGGGGGGGGAAAAGGAGGTTATATGCATGCTCTTCAAGCTCAAACTGTTGGGTCCAGCGAGCTTTGCTGCTTGGCCTGAATGACTGAGTGTTGCTGAAAATAGAAGACAGGGAGCAGGGAGGGAGTAGCAGGGATGAGGAAAAGAAAAATGAGCTAGTGCAAGAGGAGGAGAAATGGATAGAGGGTACATGTTAGCTGAGAGGACATGGAGCATTTAAAGAAACGTTGAGAGAGTAGTTTGGTGAGATGGTTTTGTCACGGTCTTTGGTCACGTGATCTGTTAAATCATTGATTAGACTGAACTCGCTAACCCAGTCTCTGTGTGCAGCTATTGACTTTTTACAGTAATTTTATTGCGGTGAATGAGCGAAGCCTTCGACAGGGTTACATTTTTCTGGGAAAGAATGTGCAGGCCTTAGAAGATGACTATGTACATAAGCATATGGATGGAAAAAAAAGACAGTGCGTGTAATGGTCTTTGTGATCAGTACATGCACGGGCACTGGCTGCACGATCTTTGCAACCTTAAATGACCTGATAGGAAAAAAGCAGGAGAAACTTGATTTCTCTTCCTGTTCTTCCTCCTCCTCCTCTGCCCCTGGAAGACAGCAGCCTTTCCCAAACCATCCCTGTACATTCTTTTTTTTGTAGCCACTGCAAGATCTGATTGCTCCCCTGGTGGAGACGCCCATGCTCTGCTGTGTATTTGTTCAGAAATTCAGATACAGGGTCTGCCCAGAAAATATCAGTTGTGCTGCTTTGATTGGCTGTTTGAGAGCTGGAATGTGTTGGGTTTGGTGTTTTGATTGCCTGCTGCTGTGAGAGACGGTGATCCTGTGGTGCTCGTTCTCTCTGCCCAAAGCAGAGGTTGACCTCACGGACCAGCTTAGCATCCACATATCACAGCCTTCGACATCACAGGGATGAAACCCAAAACTGATGGACTGTGGATCCAACTCCCGGGATGCAGTTTTCAGAGAAGTGCAGTCAGAGACCAGTTTTTCACTCTCATTGTACTGATATATACAAACAACACAGAAGAACCTCATAAGTGCGTTATTATGTGGGTTTTTTGTAAACACAGTATGTAATTATTTCATGTTTCTTGGTTAATTATTATTATTAGTATTCTTCTTTATTAATTGTTTTGTAAAAATAATAATTCATTAGTTACCCAGTTTCAGCTATGCATTAATAGATGTACATAAGTGTTCAAACACAGTGGGCCACTCTAAAACTAGAAGGTAAAGGTTTTAAATTTAATTTATTAGTTCCCCAAGCCATGACAGAGCCTCCACCGTGTTTTACACATGCGTGTAGATACTCACTGTTGTACATTCCTCCAGATCGTGATAGTATTATACATATATAATCTCAGTTATTTTAGATAAAAGGTTCAAATTTGGATTCATCACTTCATGAAGACCTGTTGCCACTGATTTTTAGTCCAGTTCTTCTGTAACTTTGCATACGTCACCTTTTACTCCCTGTTTCCCTTCCTTAAGAATGACCTCAGTGAACATCCAGATACATCTCTCAGGTCCCGTGGCAGCTCTTTGGTGGATTATTTACTGTTTCTTATGGACATTTTCAGACACTGTTCGTCTGCTGGAGATTATTTTAGCCCACCACATCTTTTGTATTCTCTTGTCCAGTTTATTCATAATTTTTAAGGACACGCTGCACACTGTGAATGCCTTCAATAGCAACAAAGTGTAAGACTCATTAAATTTTTCTTTTCCAAAATATATTCCCTCGTTTAGTGTCGTCTATTTACATATTCAACCAGTGAGCTCTAATGACAGCAAAGGTTTGGTTTTACCTGCAGCACTCTGTAAAGTGACCCACGGCACACGCTTTCTGCTTTTCCACGTAACCCAGCTTCTCTTTAGTTTGTCAGCTGTGCTTTGCTGCAACATGTACACTAGATTTTTTTTTTTTATGTGAATGGAAAGAGTTAATGTTTATGTTTTTGTGAACCAAAGAGTGCTGCGGAATCTGGCTTTGCTTTACTCCAGATGCCTGCAGCTGGAAATAAGAACCTTGTTTGTGCTTTTCATGGCTCCCCTTAAGACATGTGTTACTTGTTTTAAAAGCACATACATGCTTAACTTCTGCACAGCCTTATTCTTTTTGCATGCTGTCATCATTATCATCATATATTTTATTTAATTCACAATTCCTTGGATGACACACAGGTGCACTGCCTCCGCATAGCCTCCCAGCATTCTCAGCATCATTAGTACACACCTACATTTCTATGGGGGCTGCCTGGCATCCTCCCCCCTTCTCCTCTTTCATTTTTCTGTTTCTGTTTTGAGTATGTGTAAATGTAAAAGACAGATCGGCATTTGTCTTATCCTCTTTTTGCAAAAATATTACTTGCTTGTTTGATTAAAGTAATGAAAACAGGAATTATAAAGCAAATGATTTAATGTTATCTTTGCATTCTCTCATCTTTAAGTAGTTCTGCCCCTCTTCTTTTTTTCCTCCCATGCACATGTTCCCCTCTTTTATCCTTCCAGCTGTTCGACTACAGGTTCATACTCCAGTCTCAGAAGTGAAAGAATATGAATCAATGGGACACTCTGCAGCTAAACTGTCAACTTACTCTGTGTCATGCAGGGCAAAGCAGGGAAAGTTAGACCAGCCTCCATCACCTTCACCTTCACCGTCTTTAATGTGGAGCAATTTCAGCTGCACAAGTCACATTCTGGGTGGAATTATGTCGCCAAATATTTGCTCAGTGCTTCGACTAAGATGGTGAGCCGTGCCAGTAAAGCAGCATTTGGCAGCCAGATAACCTCAGGATTCTGCTGACTGCTCAGGGTGTTTCGACAAGATGAACTATTGAATCAGGTCTCTGCTCACTGGATCCCTGCTGACCTGCAATTTAACACCACAAACAGGACATCCGATGGTATCAGGCAGACGGCAACCGAGGAGCGTCCTGGTCGGTCTGATCGCTCGGTCTGGCATTCCTGGAATGACATGGGAATCTCTGAAATTCCCACCTCTTAACCTGTCAGAGGGGTGAATGTGGCTCTGAAAGAGAGGCAGCTCACATGCTCGAGCACTTTCACTTTAGGCTGCTGGCAGCAGCAGTACGCGACTTTATCTCAGTTAGTCAAGAAAAAGTCAGTTACTCAATCACCAGTTAGTGCTGTTACAGGTAAAGTTAGAAACTCCCTGAAGCACAAAACACATCTGTGAGAGCTTTATTGCAATTTTTCTTTGTCCTGTACAAAACTGGCAGCTTGTATGGTGTTAAGATCACAGACAGACATTTTTAAAGCAGCCACATCATGATTCAGCATTTTAAATTTGAGAATTTGCTGATGCTTTCTATTGGTAATTGCAAACGTGTTGGAAACATCACCTCGAGTTTTAAAGATTGTCTTAGCTAGTTGTCATAATTTCTGACAGAATTTAAAAGAAACAGAAACGGAGGACAAAAAATTAAGTTCCTGAGTACCAAAGCCCTCTCAGCTGCTCTCTGAGGTCAGACCTGTGACCAAAGCGCAGATTCAGTCCCAAAATATCAAGGGGCACGCTGTAGCCAGCAACAGAAAGACATATTTTATTTTTCAATTTTTACAATACCACAATTCTAAACACAAACAGACTTTAATTATGCATATTCTCTACCTCGTTAACCTCCACTCACAAGTTAATGGTTAACACGAAGGAAAATCTGCTCTTTACCTGGAGATAATCTGTGGTTGCTGCTTGCTGATATTTGCAGATGTCTTTCCACTGAGTTTGAGATTCTTGCTGAATTGATCAAGCAATTTCAATAATTATTCATGCAATTTAAGATTCCCAAAACATAGACAGGATTGGTCGACACACAGCTCCAAATCACATCCTGCGCGTTCAGTTAAATCATTTTAAACTCTTAGATTCAGCACAGCATGCCGGTGTGTTTTTATTTTAGGCTCGTCTGTCCTGGCTGTGTTACCAGTAGCCTACTGGGATTGAAAGAGATCCTTGTTTGGGTGAGTGGGTGGGTTTGTGGCGTGGAGAACGCGTAGACTAGGTTTGGTTCTTGTGTGTGTGTTTGCGTGTGTTTGAGAGAGAGCGAGTCCAACCCTTGTGGCGGGGGGCCGCCTCTCACATCTGGCTCGCCTTGTCAGAGTTCACGCCTCACATGCAGAAGTTATGTTTTAACATTTCTGCATCTCCGCCCTACAGACGTGGACGAGTAGGGCAGAAATGCAGAATTTGTTAAATCAGTACATCATTTTTTAGAGGGGGTCAGGATCCTGCCGGTAGGACCTCATCCGCCTCCACTGGTACAGGAAGGTGACGCAGCGCTAGAGGAGCTGTATACCAGGTGTAGCAGTGACGACTATTGCGGCAGCCAGACGCAGAAGCCGGGGCGCACTGCCTCATCCCGGGCTGTTCGCATAGCGGAATAAAGGAGCTGAGGAATGAGCGTGTGGTTGACAAGAGCAGTGGTTTCGTTTTTTTAATAGTCGGGGGAATATGAGTCCGGCTGCACAGCAATGACAACCCAGCGAAAGTCTGCCAAGCTACAGCTGCGGCGGTCGATCAGCGAGCAGCTGCGGGACTCAACGTCCAAGGCTTGGGATCTGCTGTGGAGAAATGTCCGGGAGAGACGGTTAGCAGGTCAGAGCCAAATACAAATATGCGGGATGCAGCTTGTCCTCACAGATGAAACAGCCTAACTGTAACCACAGTAAGAATAATGACGTGCTAGGCTACATTAAACCACCACTTACTTTTTTTCATAAAATCCTGGTCTGAAAATTCAGATTTTTTTCTGTTTTCTTTCTAAGTGGTTGAACATTTGCCTTATTTTTCCCTCACTCTTTGGTTGTATGATTTTACGCACCATCGTATTTATTCCTTTAGACCTTATAATATTATTAGAAGACAGAAGTTTATCTTCAGCCTATGTGCTGCATATAGAGCTGTTTGCCTGTAGCGTCACAGCAGCGCGCACCCTGGTATTTTTGGGAAGGTCATTGTCAAATTTAGTCCTCAAAACAGCACCCAGGCATGTGCTGTGGACAGGAGTCCAAAGAAGGGGGGTCCAGATGCCAATCATTCACTATCTGTTGTTCTAATCCGGACTCTGGTTTACTTTCACTTATTTTATTCTCGCTGTTTATTATTTCGGATTATGTCGTCCGGAGAAGGAGTGAAATATTCTCACAATGCAGCAGGTTCCCCCCCCCCCCCCCCCCTTTTTTTTTTTTTTGGAAGGGTCGCTGGGTTTGCTCTGTATTTGGCCTGGATGCGCAGAGTTTACCATCTCTCTCTCCCCCTCTCTAAACTGTGCGTCAGAGAGCTACAGCTGTCCCCTCAGTTTAATGTAATTACCGAGATGTGCGCCTCTTAAGCAAATTAAACGATGAACATTCCCACATTCACGACAACACAAACCACCACAGACCAGGATGTCGGTCAAAGTCAGTGTGCCTATTCATGGTGTATTACAGTGCTTAGCAGTGATAGATTGCATGCACGGCCAGCAAAATGATGCTGGAGCCCTGCTAAAGATTGTTTTCAGCATTGCATGAAGGACAGCTACTACAGTGTTTGTTGCTTTAGTGAATCTTTGTGCACAATTAGAAAGAGAGTATCTGCCTAAGGAAGCATCAGAGAACACCTGCTGGCTGTGTAATCCTCTTTTTCCTTATTTCTAGCCCTTCCATCCTCCTTTCAGAGCCCCAAACCCACAGCCCCTCATCCAGCACCCCTCCTTCATCCTACTGCTGAACGCATCAGCTCAAAGGCACACAGTTCACATCTGTCTGGATCTGATATGGGGATGGGGAATCCTTAAAAATGTGCACATCTGGCCTTACAGTTATGCTGGCATTCAGAAGTGCATTTTCCACCCTATGAATTAGTCAGGACAGTGGAATATCTGGAGAATCCATGCTAGTCAAATGTTATGAATTTAAACCTGTTTTGTATTTTTGTTTGGTGGGGGGGGGGGGAGAAATACTGTAAGTAATTTTCCAGACGAGGCTGATTTTATTTTGATGGTGATAAACAGCACAGGATTAAATTCACTGACATGTAGTCATGGCAAATAATGTGAGCATCTTTTTAAAAAAAAGAAACCCTGCACTGATTACCAGATGTAATTCAAAGATTGTGCATATTAAGCAAAAGTCAAGAGGCAGATGCAAAAAAGCAGAGAGTGTGTGTATCTTTGTGTGTGAGAGAGAGAATTGAGAGTACAGCATAGCACCTGGATTTAGTTGTAATTCCACAGATTTTTGAGTTAGTAGTAAGTGTGGGTCTCCCTTTGAATGTGGCTTTTGCGAGCCTGAGTTTCTTTGGTGTGGGAGTTTATTTGTTCGTGTGCGTGTCGGTTTGTTAGAAAACACCGATGCAGAAGAAAGAATTTACACAAACACACAGGAACGTGCAAAAGTCTTGAACCACCATGCATTTTGTCATATTTTGTTTTCAGGAGCCAAACGTTGTTGTCATTTTAAAGTGGTCGAGTGATAGTTCTCCAGATTTTCTGAAGGTCTTTCATAGGTTTTCTTTGGACATTGGTTGCTTTTTCACTAATTTTCAGTCCAATCCTTGTACCTGACTATTAAACAGAAAAAAGGCACATTACTTGTGTTTGTGTCCATAGATAACAATTTAGCAAAGAACTGATTCACTGTCATACTCGCTGCCTGTTGGAAAAATACATAATTTGTTCCCATTTCTTTAGTTAATTTATGAAAAATACCAAACATAACATAGTTTGATAGTAGTTAAAGTTTCAACCAGTGTGATTCTAAATGATCCCAAACATCTTTGGGAAGATCTTTTTGGTTCATTTGCTGTAATCCTAAAGATTACAGGAGATGACCAGTATCTGAAAAAAAAATCCTGACACATGACCTCAGAGATGAGTCTGACCTGTCAGTTGAGCCATCTACTGTTCAAGCCTCATCAGATATGATCTCATTGGAGGGGTGGTTGTCAAGAAGCCATTTTAAAGGAGGGAAACAGAATAAAGGGTGAGGTATGCCAAATTACACAAGAACTGGACTGAAAATCGGTGGCAACAGGTCATATGGAATCTAGATTTCCATAAGTTTGAACTGTTTCTGGATGTCAGGAGGAGTATCTACAGTGATATGTAAAGTACAGTTGAGGCTCTGTTGTGATTTGGTGTTTTGGAGATATGGTCAAAACTGATGGAATTACAAATACAGAAAACCACCATCAGAGTTCGATTCATCATGCAATACCATCTAAAATGTATCTGATCAGCAACAGCTTCACTTTCATCATGAAAATGATCCCAACTGAAGCAGTGTGGGATCTTTTAAAAAAAGAATCTACTTAAAGATATTACAAGAAAGCTTATCTAACAGAGTTCAGGCTATGTTGAAGAACAAAGGCGGTCGTGCCAAATCGCTCATCAGAGCTGTACAGACTCTGTTTTTGCCTTATATACTGTATTTGCATTTATGATTGAGCATAAATCACTGTTCCTATTTCTTATTTTCCCAGGAAAATAGAAAGAAACACGCAGTGGCATGAGACACTTGCACAATACTGTATTTCTCTAGAAAGTATTTTTTGAGAATACTGTTGCTTAATCATGCAGCAAATTTGGCAACTTGGCAACAATTAAGTGAACTAAATGATGACGCTCACTGCTGTGAGTATATGAGATGGTAGGCGTTCACGCTGCTGTGTTTGTATTTCCAAATTTCATTAAAAAAACGTATATACGGTATGTCCATTTGCACACGTTTGCACCCATTTGCCATTTTCCTTGGAAAATACAATAAAATCAGGAGTAGCTCAAAACTTCTGCACGGCCCTGTGTGAAATGATCTTGAATCATCTCTTTCCTACTAGGATTTATTTTCACTGCTCTGTAAACTGGACGTGGCGCTCACTTTGCCTCGTACTCAGGATGACCTTTGACTTCTGCGCTGAAAATACTCAGCCAGCTTTAAGTAAAACCCAGCTGCATTTTATCTGCCGCTGGATGGCTCAGGGCTTCCTGCTGTTTAAAGTCCATTTCTCTGTAATGGTCCTGACTGCTTTTTAGATCATCTCAAAGAGCTAATAGAGCCTTGAATATTTGGGCATGAAGCTCCTTAGTTTTTGGTCTTTAGGTTAAAGGTGACCTCGCTTTGATGTTCAGAATTGTGAAGTCTGCCTGGCTGTGAAGGTCAGAGTGTTTACTTTAGTACTGTCCTTAAAAATGACTTTAAAACCTTATCAAAGGTCAAAAATAAGAACTCCAGCTTTTTTTCCTAATATTAACTCTTTTTCTTTCTTAATGCTCACACACATAAATGATTTATGAGCATCTGGTGATCTCATTTATTTTGTCACAAAGATATTTTGCACTTAAAGGCTTCATAATGTTAACTGCAATAAGTGCTGCTACTACTTTTTGATCAATATCTCATTTGCTTTAAGACCTAAATACATCCTCCAGGATTTGCCCATTCGTGACTGTAAATGGGATAATGACACATCAGATGACTTAACAAAGAAATGGAAGTAATGCCATAAACACAGCTTGCTCAAAATCAATGAAACTACAGACCAAAACAACATTTTCAGAGGTTAGACATAGTAGGATGTCTTATATCAATAATGCTTTATATTGTAAATGAGAAGAACAGGTTTTAAATAATGCATAAATCAGCTGTCATGCTGACATAATTTCAACAATAATTTCAGGTCTCACAACAAGCAGGCTCTTCACATTTCCTCGTACTGTCCTTTTAGGTCTTCTTGTGTCCTCCAGCTGCGTATTTAATTAAACTTTAGCTGTAGCTGATTTTTCAGGCTCATCTCTAGTCGATGTAGCTTCGGTCTTGTCGTGGCCTGCTGTAACTGAAAGCGATGAATATTATATTACTCACTGCTTACTACAGCCCTGCCCTTTGCCGCTTTGGTTGCACACATCTCCATTACTTAGCTCTCCATTACATTATTATGCCAACCGTCTGTGCCAAAGATCACATGGGACATTTACTCAGTGCCCTGCTTAGTGTTTCAAATTTATTTTTCTTTGTCGGTTTATCTCAAGTGAAAACAGAGATAGTCCAAACTTCCACTTTTGCAGAGAAATTGTGCAGATCATGATTTTGATTTCCTCAAGAGGGCGGTGTAATCAAACCCAATCACAGATTTTATGTTTCACAGTTTCACTTGTTTGACTGGGAGTAATTTGGCATTTCTGGGATTTCGGACTCGTAGCTTCCAGCTTTCTCACAGTATATGGCCTGCAGGCTAAAAAAAAAAACTGTCCTGTAACTGCTGACCTGTAAGTGACTTTGCTATGGCGCTTTTTTCACACCCTCTCTTACCTCACCTGCCGATTATTACCTCCCTAAAATAAATTCAGGTGACAGCTTGGGTCCTCAGGTCTTGGTAAACCATTATTCTGCAAATCTGGGTCAAACTATGGCTTCTCTACTTCCACTCACTTCTTTCCACACATTTATCCCCTAGTTTCGTTACTCTGTGGCAACTTTCAGTCACATATTAAAGACTTCAGCTTACTATATCTGCTACATGGTAGATTTATTTAGATGTATTGGTATGTGAAAGGAGTGTTAGCAGGGAAAGTGGGTGATGTATATCTGTCATGTGGTCTAAATGTGATGGTGTGGGTTTATTCTTCAATGGCATTGCAGTCCTACTCAGCATAAGCAGCAAACATCTTACTCCTACTTACATTCCTCTGCACCGTCTCACAAATCCACATGCTCTATTGTTCTGTTTGTTCCTTCCCGTTTCGCACTGGGATATGGCTGCTGGCATTGTATATTTTTCCAGGCCTATCCCCTTCCCTGTCCTGATTACGTGTCCCCTCACAGATATCCCCACTAATGCCTGGGGCGCGTACCAAAATTGATTCTTTGGCAGATCCTCAGGAAGCGGTGCAGCGTTCCCTGAGCGCTCAGGGCATTGGTTGCTGGTCATGTGACCAAAGGAAGGACCTTGTGAAAGTCGGTCTTCCTCCCATCTCAAACTCAGCTGAGCAGTCAGCCTGTGTTTACCATCTGAGTCAGGTGGTGTGATGAAACCTGCGTGTTTGTTAGACTGTGGTGATTCGGAAGGAGGAGGCAGGAGGGAGAAGAGCTGATTTGGCTTCCAGTAAGGACATGTTAAAGGCAGGAATTTACAAGGAGTGCTCACTCTACAATCCACCACCCTGAGACTTGGAGTGTAGATCAAACGTTATGTTATGGAGACTGGAGACATCACTATGGCCCTTATGGATGACATGGAAGCTGCAGTGAGTACAGTCCACGGAGCTGGCTTAGTGCACTGTGAAGATGCAGACAGAGCAGATTCTGCAAGGAATGAAGAGACAGCAAACGTAACAGAAACTGCTAAACATGCGAATGAGGACACGAGGAGTTTAACCGCTGCTGACAGTGTGGACAATACGAGGGATGAGAGCGCTGACAGCATGTGCACAGAGGACAGTGCAGACTGTGCTGATGTCACAAACAGTAGGAACATGGAAATCGGTGACAGTACAGACTGCGGGGATCACAGTTCCAAGGGCGCCAGTAATGACAGTGAGAGTGACTGTGAGAGCAGCGGTGAGAGTACCTGCCTGGAGGCCATGACACCCGATGGGCAGGACTACTACCTGAGGCTGGGCGACACCCCTCAACGGCGCTCTGCCCTGCGCCTCTCGCGCATCATTGCTCGCAAGCAGCTTCTGCGGAGGCTGGCACAAGGTAGCTATGGAGAAGATGTTTTAATGCCTTTGATTTAAATTCAATCTCATGCCTCAGTAAAACATAAGAAAGTATGTCAATGCAGTTTTCAGCTTTTTTTGTTTTTTGTTTTTCTCACATGTGTGTCTTTCTTAAAAAAGGGGGTGACAATAGGTTGATAAGTAAACTGAAAAACCTCTCATTAGATCTTTGAAGCCTACCAAGTGTAAATGTCACTCATCACTTGTTCTGTCCATTGAAAGAGAGAGGAAAGTGCTGGGTGCACATTTACACAAAGTGCTTTGATAAGTGTTCCAGCTGTTAAACAGGGGAAGGAAGATTCTGATTGCAGGGCTTTAATGTTAGATTGCGTCTCCCCTGTTTGGAATTGGGCCTATTCCACAGTGGTTCCCACCTGATGCCTTAATTATGCTTCAGTGGGAAATCTATGAAAGGGTAACCACCTGAAGTGGTTCTTCCACTTCTAAATTCCAAGAAACATCATCTAGTCAGACATGTGGAGCCACTTCCACTCCAAAGATGTCTTTCATAAATCTGAAAGAAGCCATAACAAATGCTTGAGGGCTGTAGTGTTCTTGTTTTTGTCTCTTCCCCCTACCCGACTGGTTACTTCCTGCACTTCCTGTCACGTGACTCAAGCTTCCCAAGGAGTAAATTTAACAGAACAACACTGTCACCGCAAAGGCCGCCTGTGTTCATTGAAAACGACAGCATGCTCTTTCTCTGTAAGGCTGCATTGTTGGTGCTCTTGAAACACATCAGGCAGTTAGTGGTCATTTTTTTTTCTCCCTCAAAATGCCATGCCACATAATTAGGAGCAGAAGCGTGTTAAGTCTTGTGCTACGTGTTATCCCTGCTTCATGATGAATGGGTCTCAAAGAATCCAGATGATATATGAAGTAACTAAAAGAAACAGTGATATGCTGGAGGAGAGAGATGAACAGGAATGTAGACGGGGAAGCAAGTTTATGCCTGTGCTGGGTGATGGTATGACTTTTTAACTTTCACTCACTCCTATTTTTGCACTCTTACATGCACTTCGCTCTTCTCAGCCCTCACACAAACACACTGTCTCCTTCACCCACTTCTGTTGCATTCCACTCCTCAGCAGCTGGTCGAGTGTGAGGCAGCCTTTAAAACAACACAACTCAGTGACCTAAACAGTCGGTCACCGAAATCAGAGGCTTTTTAACAGCAGTAGTGCTTAATTCATGTCTCCAGGTACAATAAAGCTACTTTGAGCTTCTTCCTTGCTCACAAGTTGTTACCACAGCAGGTAACCCCCTATATTTGATTACTTACTTTTATATTGGATGCCCTTCCTGACACAACCTCAAAGGGGTTTGTGTCTCCTCCTGTTCTCAAACCATTGGCTTTTCATGCATAAAACAAATGTGCAAACTGCTGCCCTGATTTATAAATGTGTATGGGTGACATACAGATGTGTTAAAGGCTTTCATAGTGGATCTAATCACTGTCTTGCAGCAGATTGCCCCCCTCTGAGCCTGGTTCTGCTGGTGGTTTCTTCCTGTTAAAAGTAGGCTTTTCCTTCCCACTTTTGCTAAGTGCTTGTTCAAAAGTGGTCCTTTGATCACTGGGTTTTCTCTGTATTATACTTTACAATAAAAAGCTCCTGGTGTTGTGATTTGGCACTATATAATTAAAACTGAATTTCATTGAATTGATTCAAACGCTACACAGCGTTCACATGACATTATTACCTAAATCTGTGAATCTGAATCTGATTTCATCGACAGCCACTTAACTATTTGACTGATTGCTCCCGACTGTTGATTGAGTCCATCTCTTTAGTTTAAGGCTTGAAATATGGTAATTGTGAGGCGCATGTATGTAATGCTAACATGATTTTTTATTCATAAAATCAGTGCAACTCCTGCATTTCTGCTCTGATGTTATCCTTCCTGTTTAAATTAACAGCCTAATCACTAAATGACAAAGGGGCTAATATGTGACGCAAGAGCCAACACCATAATGGTTTTCTTTTGATTTCTCTAACAAAATGCTTTAGCACCCTCTGTTGGAGAAAAAATGACATAACCAAACATACAGCTTGACCTTCACTTTTCTTCACTCATCCTATTAATCTAATCTGGTAACACTCAGTATTGCCCTGTGCCTTTATTAATTATGGTCAACTGCTTAATTACAGCAGTCCTCGCATTTGTGCCATGTCGCATATATGTAGGACTGAGTAAACTCTGCAGTCCTTCATGTGTGCATGCTTCCACCGATTCTGTGTCACAGTATATTTCCAAAGCTCGGTATTTGTCACAGATGCACTTCATGAGATAGAACAGGCATATTCCTCTTTAATGTCCTTTGCTTCCTTCTTCATTTTCTTCACTGCCTTAAAAAAAACCTTTAAGAGTAAAGGACTAAGTGCTTTAGCAGCTTTCCAGGCATCCTGTGTGTGTGTGTGTGTGTGTGTGTGTGTGTGTGTGTGTGTGTGTGTGTGTGTGTGTGTGTAGTCTGTGACTGCTCAGTGTTATTTAGACTAAAGGGACAGATCTTATAAAAAAAATCTATTCAATTAAACTAAAAAAAAAAAAAAAAAAAAGCTCTCTTGTGGGCTTCACTTTAGCCCAGGAACTTCCTGCTGCTGTTCTTAGCTCACATGTCACTTTGAACACATGGGAAATTTAGAACAGGAAATGATGTAATCCAGGGGACTTTGGGGTCCTTGGGACCCAGTACGAGGCAGACATAACACAGATAAAAGGCTGCCAGAAAAGTCAGGGTTACTGGTGTGGGATGAAAAGCAGGAAATGAAAGGTAGAGAAAAGAAAGTTTCATTAAAAAAAGCTGTGAGGAGATTCGGGTGTTTGAATTATATGCGTTACGTCAGATTGCTGGCACCCTTGTTATGTAAGAAATTAAATTACAGCCTCTTTGTCCCACACATGAACACCATAACTCACAGACCAACCCACAGTCGAGCGCACTCGTACACATACCATCTGTCTGGCTGTTGTTGGCTTTCTGCCTGTTGTCGTATATTCTCCTCAGCACCAGTGCAGTGAGATATGCTGAAAGACAGCATGGCGGGCAGCTCGGATTAGCTCCGTCTGACTGCGTGCACTGGGGTGTTTTGTGGCCTGCTAATAATATGTTTGTGTACTAATTAATCTCTTGATTAAATTCTGCACAGATGAATGGCAGTGCTTTGTTCCTGTGCTGAGAGCAGCTTTGCCGTTGCCAATTACACATGCACAAACATAGCAATGAAGTATGCCATTGTGTGTGTGTTTGTATTCTAGGCTTTTCAACTTTTTTCTTTTGACATTGGCTGCTTTTTCACTCATTTTCAGTCCAGTGTTTGTACTTGACCATTTTCAGAGGTACATTTTTTTTTATTAACTTGTGAATCATTCAAGCATAAAAAGACACCTAACTCAAGGAACGAGCCAGCGTTGTGTCTACACATAACAGAAAACTTAGCAAAGAACCCATTTTAAATGTTATGCTTAAGCACCTTGTTACTAGCATCCTGTCAGAAAAACACAGAAGTTGTTCTCACTTCTTTAGTTAAAGCAAAGACCTGATACAGGACCTGTGAGATGCATCTGACCCTTCATTTGATCCATCTACTGTTACTGAAACCTCATCAGAAATGATCTCAGTGGAAGGGTGGCTGTCAAGAAACCATACTTAAAGAAGATCGTCAAGCTAGATCACCATCCTCACATTCAAAACCTGAAATCTCTTTGTGGTGCATATTTTTTAACCTGTGCATGCACGCATTTTAGTGTTTAAAATCTCAACATACACTAAGCAGACAGCTGGTGTGGTATGGCTTCCTCCTTGTGGTGTTCCCACAGGGTCCATCTCAGCTGCCACTCCCCACCCCAGCTGTCTGTCTCACCCTTGTTGCATTCTCTGACTCACTGGAGGCAACATCTGGACTCTTCTAAATGTCTAGTGTGTCTAATGCATGTGTGTTCGTACACATTTGTTGCTCGGATGTGTAGGCTTGTGCTATAAACCCAGAGACGGAAGGTTCGAGCGTCCTTGCTAACCAGCCAGTAGGTCCAGCTGACATGTGAAGTTGGCATCCACCACTTGTCAGGCTGCGACCTCGGGGTCTGGCTGATGCAAACGTCAACTGAAATTATTTCTTCATGGAATTCATGGGGCAACATCACTTCTGGTAATGACAATCATGGTGTGACGCGAAGATGTGCAATTGACAGGAACAAGGATGAGTAAATTTAATGGAAGAAGCAAACGGGGCGGCTACATCCTTTGTTGAGAGAAGGATTCAGAGGAGGATGTGGTAGGAAAGGTTGATAAGAAGAAGGATGTAGAAAGAGCGCAGTGAGGGCAAAAGTAAGTAAATAAGTTTAAATGAGCACATAAAAATCTGAGGAATTAGTAAGAAATTAAAGCATGACAAGAAGAGCCTAAAGCAGAAAGTCTGTAAAAGTAGAGAGATGTTGTATGTAGATCCTAACTAATATGAAAGTGCGAGAGAGGAGGTTGAGGAGAAAATTAGAGGGAAGAGAAAACCTGCATGGGGCAGGCTGGAAGAGGGAGGCAGAGTTGTAAACACACGGGTTGGAAAGGCAGCGGGGAAGAAAGCGCAAAATCAATGCCACTTGACGGAAAGCTGCATAGCAGCGACTGGACGTGCCACGGGATGGAGAGGAAACGTCAGTCTGAGCAAAGGACAAAGGCATAGAAGCATGTCATCACCTACACCATGAGAGCTCCCAGTAAGTTTTCACGTTTCTCCTGAAAGCCTCTCGCCCATGAAATGCTTCTCTCTGGGATCTCTCGGTCTCTGCAGTCTATTTTCAGAGAACTGGAAATATTTTTACCCCGAGCGCTGCTTCATATGTGACTTAGAGAGAGGAGTTATGCTGAGAATGTTGGAAGAGGGTTGTAATTGCTGGATTGTGGTAATGGGATCATTTCCTCTGGCCATTCTCATCTCTGAGGGTGAAGTCTGACATTTGTTTTATTTCCCTGCTGAACTTTGTCCTCTGTGTTTCTGCGGTGACTTTCTCAGGCAGTGCCAGCACCTCTGTGAGAGTGAATGAGACACGTGAGAGTGAATGAGTGTGGCTTTGACAGAGAGATCAGATAAGAGCCATGAAAGTAAAATGATGAAGTTACAGTTGCTCTTATTTGACCTTTAATACTTATCATTTAACATTTCATTTTTTTCACATGTAAATTCCTTCCCATTCTTTTCACTTCCTTATTATTTATGATTTTTGTATTTTTCTAGCATGTCTCAGTGCGCATTTTAAGTCATATTGCACCTAAAACACATGATTGCTGTCACCAGATTATTAAGATGTCTTTGTCAGCACAAAGAGGCGCTGCAGAGCGGTTTAATAAGTGTCTGCTCATAAAGTGAGCGTACTGTACACACACATACCCACACACTTGTGCATTTCAGGGCTGCCAGTTTAGAGGTGTGTGCAGTACATAGGCTTGTGGAAAAAAGTAGTAAAACAAATGCCTGTAAAATGTCTCAAGGTGTTGGCGGCACCGTGCTGACCTGTTTTATTCTTTATACATTTATACTTTCAATTCTGAAGGCTGGTGTATCTATATCTGTAGTACAGATGTAATGTTAGACAATGTACGCTGCTTCCTTTGTCCACTCAAGATAATGTGCATCCTTCTCTGGCAAATTTCCAGCTTTTCCAGTCTCATCATTCCTCTTAATTCCCAGAGGGAAGTCTCGTTTTCTGAGATGTTCCTCCTCTGTTTCCGTAACACGCTCAGAGATGGATCATGGAAAATGAGTCACTGCGAGTCTGTCTTTAATTTGATTTATCATGTTTTTCAATTTATTAATTAAGACTTTCAAAATGTTGACCTTGTTCGGCTGCGATTCTCAGAAAGGAAATCATTTGGGGACTTTCCTCCATAAAATTTGGTTGTGGTGATATATAATGCAAACTAGAAGCTGTAAATTTGTAAAAATACATCGTACTAAAAATATAGTTGAACAGTAGAGATCCTACATGATAAAATAAACATGCATATGTTGATGTTTGCTCTCAACATGCCTCTACTGCTTTCTTTGCTTTTCAGAGATTGAGGCTAAGGAGGCTTGCGACTGGCTTCGAGCAGCGGGATTTCCACAGTACGCTCAGCTGTATGAAGGTATCACGCACACAGAGGAGCCAAAGTTCAGCTTTTACCCAGCTGACTTGTTTCACACAAGGACCTCCTCTTTCAGATCTCTCCTTTTGTTTATTCTCTGCGTTCTGTGTTCTTTCTCTGTTTTATTTTTCCACCATCTGTGCTTCTCTCTCTCTTTCTGCCATCTCTCCATCCTTGTATCCTCGTCTTCTGGGCCACTGCGTTCTATTTCCAGGCTTCAGTTCCTGTCTGGAGGGAGGGGTCATGGGAAAGGCCTTGTTATCACTGCTGGGACTCTCATAGCTTCTACTTCTGTCTTCTTTCTCCCACCTTTCTCCTTGTGCCCTTCCTCACCCACCACTTTTCTTATAGTCATCTACCCATCTTTCTATCTTTCTTTCTTTCTTTCTTTCTTTCTTTCTTTCTTTCTTTCTTTCTTTCTTTCTCAATAGCAATTATTCATGTGATGATCATTGGATTTTTTATACGTTTCAAACATAAACAGGAAATGGCCTAATCTAAGAAGTTGCTCTTAAAGCACAACAGTCCATCTTTAGCAGCACACACACACACACACACACACACACACACACACACACACACACACACACACACACACACACACACATGCACACATATGCACACACACAGCTTCTCTGAGAAAACTTGAGAGCTTCAGTAATGTTGGGTTGTGGATGCCGGGCTCTGGGACTCTGTGGCTGCTCCCCAGGCAAACATGAAGCCTGCAGTCTGCAACCACACGCTGAGAATCACCAAAATAAAAAAAAGCTTGAGTCATTTTAGCATTGGCGCTCTGTGGGATTTGAGCTATTTTGGGATTTGAAAGCGTGTGCGTATGTGTGTGCATTCAGAAAACTTGAGATGCAGATGAGGAGTGTTAACAGTGGTGGCAGCAGACTTCTTTAACAGTTAACTCAAAGAGGAATATGCAGACTCATGTTATCTGTTAGTCATTAACTAAAAAACTCATTTTCTCTGTCTCTTTCATCCAGATTCCCAGTTTCCGCTTGACATTTCGTCTGTTAAAAGGGACCACGACTTTTTGGACCGGGATCTGGTGGAGCCTCTTTGTCGGTAAGGACGCCGGCACGTCGACGCGTTTCAGTGTTTACACTTATGCCTCCACCCGTACACACTTAAGACCAGAAAAATTCTAGCTTCCTTTTCCTGCTCAGTTCTCTGGCTTGTCCTGCGGCCTCATGCTAACTGCTACTCATTAGATGTCTGACCCCCCTCTCCCTAATGAACTCCCCTTCCACGTCTCCCACCCATATACTTTGAAGCTTTGATCTGGTCACCTCCCCTCCCCTCTGTCGAACTCTGATCTCCCATTCAAAGAGGAGAGACCCTCGGGGGGAAAAGCAGGGGGCGAGGAATGGGTGAGAGTAGTGGGGAAGGAGTGAAGGGATGCCAGTACTTCCCAACACTTCCCAACTTTGTGGTGTTTCTTTCCACATGTATTTGATTTTTCCTCTTCAGATCTCCTGTTTTCATTTTATTAAAGCTTTACATGGTTGCAACAGCTTATCCTGCTCCTTATCTGCTTCTTTTCTCTCTCCTGCTTACCCCCCATCTCCCCAGTGTCTATGGCAGAGGAGGGTGTGGTAATTAAAACGTTAGTGGCTCCTGACAGCTATACCGTGAGAGAACACACATCAGATCCCCTGAAAGTGTCTCAAGAGCTATAAAACATGCTCATAATGTGTTGTTTAAATGTTAAATTATATAGTCATTTTCGCTATGACACAAGTTGTGCAGAGCAATTCTTGTCTGGCCATTTGTATGAGAGGACAGAGAGGTTTACAGTGAACGAAGGAGGATTTCCTACTGTGTTGTTAGAGGGCTGAAATCCTTTCAAATGACAGAGGTCATGAGCCCTGAAACGTGTTTTTAACAATCCCGTCTTAAAGGCACGGACACAGACACCACCCCGCTAAAGAGCCACTCATCACATCCTAAATGAAGGTGGAGACAGTGGAAGCTTTCCTCAGGGTGAAGGGAGAAAAGTGAAGGGGAGGAGCTGGCCGTGTTCGGGACTGAGAATCAATTTCAGGGGTGTGATGCCAGCAGAGAAAAGTAGAAGAAGAGAAGAAGAAAATCAGCGTGGAACATGTGTGTAGACAGACTACAATGAAGATAGTGTCTGAGAAGAAGTTTAAAGCAGGCAGTGAAGAAGCATATCTGAAAGTGGACCCAGCAGGGATGTGAGAAGGTGGTAGTGAAAAGCAAGAAAAGAGACTGAAAGGGAGCGGCGTCAGAGTGCAGATGGATAGAGACACACAACAGACAAATCGCATCCAGAAGAGCAGCTTTAGATGCAGCATTTGACTGTGCGCTTGTCTGTTGCAGGCGTCTGAATACTCTGAACAAGTGCGCCTCCATGAAACTGGACGTCAGTCAACCCAAGAAGAAAGTAAGTCAAAAATTTTGCCAATGAATTACAAGAACAGAGGTTTTTGCAGCTTGATTGTTGTTCCTCAATTACTATACACAGCTACAGTACTTGCTTGCCTGAAAATTATGGTGTGGTGTACTGTCAGTCACTGTGATGAAATGCATTTTGATTCATACTGTAAAATTGTTAGCTTGTTCAACAATGGATCCCAAATCTTTCAATAAATTTAAGCTATTTTTATTTTCTAGTATCCTAAACTTAAGACAGTAGAAGCTCATACTTCCTTTTTCCTTCCACAGGGTGATGACTCCGATGAAGATGATCCATTGGCTATCAGTAAAAGGTGGACGTTCGAGTGGAGCAGCCGACGCTGGTCTCGCCTACAAGACTTCCTGTCTGACAGCACCAATGAAAGCAGCCCGACAGGTCAGGGGGAGGGTCTGCACAGCACAGTGAGCAGTGAGAGCGTGCTGACAGACCTGAGTGAGCAGGAGATCACGGAAATCTCCTCGCTACACAGTGAGGACTCTGCCTCTGCCATGCCCGACTCCATATCGATGGCCTCCCTCTCTGCTTCCTATCAACCGCCACGGGAGCTCCCACACTATAACTCCCTGCCGATCAAAAGCAGCCGCCACGGGCAAGGGAGGCGGAATAAAGCCAAAGAGTTTTTGCGGCGAATGGAAATAATGCGTACTTGGGGGCCATCGACGAGGCGCAAGGGCTCAAACCGCAGGCCACCGCTGGTCATCAGCGGGCCGGTGTTACAGGGGGAGGAACCTCAGGCGCTGCAGATGCTCCAGTGTACGCCTATCAGCCAATTAGAGCAGAGCCCTAAACACAACCACCAAACTGATGGTGACATTTCCCCTGACTCTCTTAGCAAGGATTGTAAAGACCAGGTCACAGTGAGTGTGAGCCCCAGCAATGAGACTGTGGAGCTCCCTGTGAAGGAGCCTGTGTGCATAAAGCCCCGCACTGCCAGCAAGAGAAGCAGCATGTATCTGGAGGATATGGTGTTGCCTTCTCAGGGTAAAAGGACCGAAGGTCAGAGCCAGTTTGGCAGACACCAGTTTCACTCATATGAAAACCTCCTCATTCACATCCCCAAAGACCATAAACCAGGCACCTTTCCAAAAGCCCTCTCCATAGAAAGCCTGGCGCCTTCCCCTGGTGACAGAAACAACGACTCTCACGTGCATGCCCGAACTTCTCCCCGTGACAATGGCCTGGGTGAACCCTGGTCTGGTAAACCTTTGTCTAAACCCTGTCCTGGAGCTCCACGGGGCAGCAGAGTGAGTGTTTATGACAACGTGCCAGGCTCCCATTTGTATGCCAGCACAGGAGACCTGCTGGACTTGGAGAAAGAGGACAATCTGTTCCCTCACCTGGATGACATTATCCAGCATGTCAGTGGTCTGCAGCAAATTGTGAACCACTGGAGCCGTAGCGTGCTGCCCGAAGGGGAGACGGGGGAGGGGGAGGAAGAAGGGGAGGGCCGGACCACTCCCAGCGAAGGTGAGAGAGACGGGGTCTCCTTAAATGACACAGATTCAACGGGGACCAGCCGGGAGAGGAGAGACTCTGGAGTTGGGGCCTCCCTCACAAGACCACGGTGAGCAGCCCTTCAGCTTTTTAAAGGATAATTATGGTTTTATTACTACTTGAGTTGTGTTTTTATAGTTTTGGCCCTAAATTGTATTGATTATATTAACAGTGTAATCACTACAATCATGGCTGAGATCTTGAAGCACACCAAAGTACTCATGATGTATATAAGCAACAGTTTATTTGGGGAAAAAACAAAAGAGCACAACCAAAGTGTTAATGAAGCAGTGCACAGTAAAAAGGGTGGTGATCCTGGGTTAAATTGTGTTTATATTTACAGCTCGTTGTTCACTTTCATTGGTGGTATAGATTCTAAATGATAAACCATAAAAAAAGGGTCAGTTACTGCTTGTATGTTTCATTTTCTCTTGCCTGCGTAAGAGTAAATAGCTAATAGATAGACATCAGGCTTAACTGCTGCCTAGCAACACCTCTGTCAAGTATCCAGTACTGGAAAATTGGTGCGATGCCCTTTGTTGTCCATATATGCCTCTCTGGACATGTACTATAAATGTTGGGAGTCCAAATAATATTGCATGGTTCCTCTGAAGTTAAAATCGGCTCCTGCAGCCTGTGCTTGATGAATCAAGTGGGTGCCTTTCAAAGCTGAAGTCTTCTCACTCCACATCAGCACTTTGTCCTCCACCTTTGAACAGTTCTTACTAAGTTCATTAAGAAAAGTAATATATGCTTCTCCTACTCTCTGCTGGAGAATCATAAGAGCCCCTGATGGTTGAATGGTTGATTTTTAATCAAGGACCTCCTCTTTAACATTGAACAGGTTGGGTAATGTTTCTACTGGCTGCCTTCAGCAAATCAAATCTGTCTAACCTGAAGTTTTGTTTTAAACCAGTACAATTATATTCTTCCCTAAACGCTAGTTCCACAAAACTATAATAACAAGACTCAAAATAAACTAGACTCATATTTACAGTGACTGAATCACAGTGTCTGATTGTTTGCTGGTATTTTCTTCCCATCCCAGTCTACGATGGCCCAGTTTCAGAACTTCAGATCATCTCAACCAGCCGGCATCTTCTCTGCAGATCAGCAGCCAATCAGCGGGCCAGCTCAGCCTGCTGCAAAAGTTTTCCCTGCTCCGCCTCACCGCCATCATGGAGAAATACTCGATGTCCAACAAACACGGCTGGACGTGGTGGGCGTGCATTACAATCGCTGCACAATTTCAAGTCTACGTTTGTCTTTCAGTCATTCATTTATTATAAAACTAGACATTCACAACCTGTCAAACATACACGCAAAGTATCTCAAACTGTTTTATACATTTCTTTATCAAACCTCTTTCTTCATCTCCCCGTCTTTTTTTCCTCAAATATAAAAAATATAAACCATCTTTTTGGTTTTTCCTTATGTGGTCCAGGTTAGCAAGGTACAGTATGTTCTATACGCGTGACACTTTTTGCAGTGGTTATTTTTACTGCTTCCATTAACTCTGCAGAAGAGCTGAAACAGCAGGACCATATGGCCAACCATCAGCTTCATTTGGTTTCAAAACATGCATGCAGTTGGGCTCGTGCATGCCGCAGTGTTTGAACAAACTGGCTTTAGGTTGTCACCCCCACACACTTTCATCAGTTGATTATGCTCTCCAAACGCAAGCTTTGACTTGTTTACGGTGACCTTTGTTTACTCCTGTCAACCGGCATTTAAATAAAGAGAAGATAATCAAAGTATGTGCCACTTTTTCTGCCACACACTTAATTCTCTCTATTGCTTTCAGGTCTGTGCCAAAGTTTATGAAGCGCATGAAGGTGCCAGACTACAAAGAGAAGAGTGTGTTCGGGGTTCCCCTCATTGTCCATGTCCAGCGCTGTGGTTTTCCACTCCCCTTGTGTTTACAGCAAGCCCTCAGCCACCTCAGAACACATTGTCTGGACCAGGTTAGAATCAATAAAACTTTGTCCTTCTTAAAGCGCTACTGAAGGCGTGAATAAGCCGATAAACAGTTAATGCCCTGCCTGTCTCTTTCCCGTGACTGTCCCTTCCCTTCTGGTCTTCTTCTCTTAGGTTGGATTGTTCAGGAAGTCCGGCGTGAAGTCTCGTATTCAGGCGTTGAGGCAGCAGTGCGAGTTGTCTCCTGACTGCGTGAACTATGAAGACCAATCAGCTTACGATGTTGCCGACATGGTCAAACAGTTCTTCAGAGACCTGCCTGAACCTCTCCTCACAAGCAAGCTAGGAGAAACCTTCCTGCATATTTATCAGTGTAAGCCACCTCAGAGGCACACCTGCAGTCATTTGCATGTGACTGTAAATAGCTTTAATGGTTTAGTTGGCCTTAGTAAACAGGCAAACACAGTATATGTGATCTGTTTGTTCTTCTAATCAAAAATTAAAATCACATTTTAATTTCTGAACCAGTAAAAAACAGCTTCAATCTTTAATCAACGATATGCTATAAAACAACGTTGTTAATTGTATCCAAAATCATAAATCATATTCAGTCAAATATTGAAAACAGTATTTGCTATATAATGAAGAATTTCTATTGTTTAAAACCTTAACCACATTGTTTATTTGACCCATCACTCCTCCTCACGTCCATATTTTTCTTCAGATGTCCCAAAGGAGCAGAGACTGCAGGCCGTCCGAGCGGCCATCTTGTTAATGCCAGACGAAAACAGGGAGGTTCTGCAGACGCTGCTCTACTTCCTGCGTGACGTTACATCAATGGTGGAGGAGAACCAGATGACACCCATGAACCTGGCTGTTTGTCTGGGGCCGTCGCTCTTCCACCTCAGCATACTGAAGAGCGAAGCCTTATCACCAAGGTGCGCATATGGGATGATGAACACGCTGATTCTTGCATAAAAAACATAGAAGCTGATGAAAGTGAAATTAATAACTCGTATTTGCCTTAAACATTTGATTACATTTAATTACACTGTTTTAATTGTTTTTAGTTCTCCATAAATTCCACAAATTTACTCCTTTTGCTAAAATCTGATGCCACACAACACTAGTCTTTACAAATATTTCCTTGCATATAAAAATATCTCTCAAATTTCTCTTTTTAACTTTTGGATATTGGTAACTGATTTTATGCTTTGTTAATTGAGCAAATCTAAATACTACTAAACATTTGACTATTACAGTCATCAGTTAACAAAAGAAGGATTCAGTTGGTTCTCAGTTTTGTTCACAGTTATGGATTATTCTGAGCAGTGTAAAAATGTCAGTGTAAACGAAGATTGTAATTATGTGTCAGTACATTTAGAAAATCAACAATCATGGTAAAAAAGAAGATACGTCCCATTTCAGTTATAAGGTTTCATGTTTGAGGATAAAATTCAATAGTACTTGGTCCTTACCAGGTGTTAAAATTAGATGTTTAAAACCTCAGGTGTGTCATTATTTATTTATTAAAATTGAAGAAAAAGTGCAGACACACTGTGAAAAGAGAAGTACACATTTATTTCTTCCTCCATAGAAAATAATGGGGTAAGTAGCAGCAAGGTTCTGCTAATCAAACGGTGTAACCACCCTTATAAAGATTGTTTGTCGTGCTACCACTCTGATTCTCCTTCCTTGTTGTAATGTTTGCTATAATTTGCATGAAGATCATTTGTATGTTAGGGATCTGGACTTAATTCTGTCCATTAATGACTCCGTATATATCACCTGTTGTACAGTTCTGTATATTCAATAATAATTTGTGTTCCTCAAGGTCAATTCAGAGGAAGTACACTACAGGCCAACCCGATCAGAAAGACCTCAGCGAGAACCTGGCTGCCACTCAGGGCCTGGCACACATGATCACCGAGTGCCAACGTCTGTTTCAGGTCAGGATCAAATACGCCACTATTTATTTCTGTTCACAAAGAAATAATACATGACTCTATCTTTATGTAAGACACTGACAAACAAACATGAAGCTGACTGATGTTTGCCCTGCTGCGTGGTTAGTAGCCAAGGCCACGTTATAATTGCATTTAATGAGCTCATTTCTAAAACTGTAGCTCATCATTACTTTGAGGCTGTCAGCGTGTACAGTATGCTGCTGCTTTCAGGGAGAAAGACAAACAGATTTGATTACTATGCATGCGGTTTGAAGGGTTTTCATACAGGACTGAATGATTAGCTCTTCTTAACCCACAGAGGACTGCAGAATTCCTCCAACACAGGGAAATGACCAGTGAGGTTATGTTTAGAAGATAATGGATATTAAAACGTTTTACCAAACTGACAGGAGCTGCTGTAATACACTATTAAACTTATAACTACAGTTCATTTTCCTCTGTAAAAGTTTTTGTATTTAGCTGAAGTGGTGCTGTGTGATCTGATTCACTTTCTCTGGCTGTTCCACAGATCCCAGAGGAAATGGTGACCCAGTCCCACAACTCCTACATGGAAGCTGAGCTGATGGTGCCCCCGCTGGACGAGCTTTGCAAAGCTCACGAGGAGGAAGTGGATGTGGACGAGGAAGAAGAAGATGAGGAAGGATCCTATCATGCACACCTAGAAAGGCTGATCCAGAACCTGCTGAAAGAGGCCAAAGATAAGAGCAAAGGCTGGGTGTCTCGCTCAACTACTGACCATACAGAACTGTCATTTAAAAAGGTATGTGTGGCTACTGAATCTCTAGAATAATGGATGGATATTGGGAGGGTTTGGAAGAAACTGGATGCAGAGCAAGGACCACAGTCATACAGGCATAGAAGCTGTCAGTAACGCCCAGTAACACTCAATTGCTGGGGAAAAGTGTATGTTGCACAACCAGTTGGCTAGTGGTTGTGACTGAGAGGATCCTGGCAATTGCAGCAGTGAAATTTCTGCAAACACTTGCAAACTACTTGCTCGATGATGATGCAAACTACAAATGTTGGAAAGCTGAATCTTTTGGAATGAGGCCATTTCCAGTTTAAGATGCACTTTTTCAAGTTTTACTACAACGTGAAGAGATGGTAAACTGTTTGCAGAGTCAGCATCTTCCATACAAATACTAATCACTGTAGTTTGCTAGTAACAAAAGTTTTTTTGGGGGGGGGGGTTTGACCATCTCTATATTTGCATGTGATTTAAACCTAGCTACAGCCAGCAGCCACTTGCCAACTAATTAGAAAATGCATATTTTTCTTTAGCAACAGAACGTTGCTCAGGTTTTTTCTGACTAGTCTCTTGACCTCTGTGACTTGGGCTTGAAGTGGAAATCAGAAAAATATTGTTCTTATTCATGTCTGTGCAAGCAGATTATCAGAAACATATACTGATTACATCTACATCTAACCACTTAGTCTGGTCTAGGAAAATCAAATCTATAAAGTTTCTAGTATTGCCCTTGAGATACACCTTTACATAATATTTCGCTCTTCCAATGTGTTTCTCTCTAAGGTAGGAGACGGTAACCCTCTGAGGAGGTGGAGAGTGTGTGTCGAGGTGTCGGCAGCTCCCGCTGAGGTGCTGCATCGGCTGCTGAGAGAACGCCCGCTGTGGGAGACTGAATTACAGCAGGAGAAGATTCTGGAGACGCTGGACAAACAGACGGATGTGTACCTGTACTCCTGCTGCAACATGCCACCTCAACCCACCTGTGAATATGTGGTACTAAGGTCAGGGAAACTAAATTTCGTTTGCATTTTCTTTTTGCAATCGGTGTTCTCCCTCACATAAAGACTGACGTGTTGAATGAAAAGATTAAGCAGAAAGAGCAACAGTATGTCTGTTTAAACAGGGCTTTACATACAGGAGAATTTTTAAAATACCACACTGGGTAAAAAGAAGAGCTGTGACAAGCGGCTGATTAGTTGTTGGAAAGAAAATTGATATGTTCTCCAACTCCTACAAATGTAATGGGGGCAGGTTCTTCATATGTGACAGTTTGCAGCTTTTATTCTTGGCAAGACGAGACATTTATTATTTAATAATATGAACATTTTGATTGCCTGTTTCAAAAATGTAATCGCCCGAGAATTTACATGAAATTGTTCTTGAAAATAAACCATTGATAGTTGAAGCCCTAATAAGAAAGAATACCTCAAATTGACTCCTTGCTTGTGTCCTTTAGATCATGGCGTACAGACCTCTGTAAAGGCTCCTCTGCGCTTGTTAGTGTGTCTGTCGATCATGAAGACAGCCCACCGATAGGATCAGTGAGGGGGGTTGTGCTGGAGTCACAGTACCTCTTAGAGCCCTGTGGGACGGGGAGGACCAGACTCACCCATATCTGCAGAGTGGACCTCAGGTGTGGATGCACCTCCAGGGTTTTTAAAGTCTTATGTTTCAACCTCGTCTGCAGTCGCTAATGAGTGTGTTTCTTGTTACAGGGGAAGATCTCCAGAATGGTACAACAAGGCATTTGGTCACCTATGTGTTAACGAAGCCCAGAGGATCCGCTCTTCTTTTCTCCCCGTTGACCAGACAAGCCCCGAGGCCAAGCTCTGAACCCCAGAAATTAAGCTGTGTCTTGGGTCACACTGCCAAAGCAGCTGAGCCTGAGAACCAGTGACCCAGGAGGATAATCACCCAGGCAGTGGACTTCAGCCTTTTCACGGTGCTGAGGCATAGGAAGCTTTACTGTACCACACACAGACACACACACTGAAGGAAAGAGTATTTGTGTCATTTTATCAGGTGTCTTTAAACAACATATCACTACTTATTTTTATCATAAATCATTATTTTCCAAGCCTTTAAAAAACACAGATTCAGTGTTTGTTTCCAGTAAAGTAATTTAGTGATTTGACACCAGGTCTCATGTATCCATGTAGATTATTGGAACTACATTATTATATTATTATATTTCTCTGATTTAATCTTCCAAATCTTCCAGTGACGAGGTAAGGAAGCCAGCACCAGCAGGTATGATCATGACGATGCTGCTGCAGTGGTTGGGTTAGTGTTTAACCTTCACCTGATCACTTTCATGGTTACTGTAACAGAGTACCTAACAGAAATGTACACCGAAGTTAAATATAAGTTATATTAGAACATATAATATAAATTATATGAATATAAATACAACAGATATTAATTATCTTAACTAATTTTACATGACCTGCCTGACAAATATACATGACAAATTTGATCAAAGCATTTCACAATGTTTTCTATTAATAGAAAATAGATAATGTTACTTCTATTCTGATTCCATTGTAGAGTATTTATATAAAAAAAACAATCACACAGCATTGATAGTATGTGATGATCTTCAAATCTAAACTAATAATACACTCGTGCAAACCTCCATGACATGCAGGTTTGCTCCTTTATTAATTAATACACATGTAGTTATTAAATGAAAAACTACACATAATGTAAAAATGCAAAGAAAACATCTGTGCTCTAAAAATACCAAGACCAGCACATAGTTACGTGTCAGCACTGTGTTGTGAAAGCTGCACTAGTTTCAGGTGAAATGACTTTCACAAGGATCTGAATCACATAAAGGGAAAACACTCATCGGGTCCGTGAACGTGCTCAGCATACATTTTGTGGAGATTACTGTTTATTTTGTTCTCTATTGTCACTATTTACAGTGTTATCTAAATGAAATGCCATTTTAAAGTTATTGTTGTCATTACCTTTCTGTATATTGTGTCACTGTTGCTTGTTTTGTTTGTTTTTTTTGCTCTCATATTATACAATGTCTAAGACATGTGACCATTGCTCTGCTTCTGGGAAGCATGTTTGAAATGTTTGCGAGTGTGCACGGTGATGCCTGTGTATCTGCATTCTGAATATATGTACAGGCTGTACTGTAAATATCTGCAATGCTTTCTGTGCCAGCAGATCAAACACCATAGTTTTTCAGGGTCTTCCTATCATATTGATATATGCTGAAATGTGAACCTTCCATATATTATCCTACTAAAGCAATAGCAGACTAAAGCTTTGTGGCTCTTATTGTTTCAGCTGTAGGCGGCGCTGCTACGGTGTCACTATGATAGGCTATAATATTTTTACAGTGCTGGCATAATCCCGCGCGGATGCCTTTCGCTGGGGAACAGTGTGACGCGTGTGTGTCTAGATGTGTGTATGTGAGCGATAATAAGACAGACAATGAGTGAGAGTCTTTGACGTGAACCCTCAGCCGTGTGTGATGAGGCTTCAAACCTAGCTGGGTAGGCCTGGTTGATTTATGCTTGACTATTTCTGATAAAGTGACAGAAAACAGAACCGTGGTTACTGAACATGAGAATAAAAATATCAAATGTCAACAAAAATGAAATGTCGTCTTCAGTTTTTCTGTCTCTGATTTGTGTAAATTATTCAGTAAATTCAAGAATATCAGGTGTTATATATCCTCATGTCCACTGAGGGGTGCTGTTGCCCCTGAGGAGTCTGAATGAATCTGGAAAGTATGCCATGGAAAGTATTTTTAGATAACTGAGTTAATGAAGAGTCATCACAGCATCAGGGGGGGCATCCCTGAGGACTTTTTCACTCTTCTCTCCTTGAGTCCTTTCAACTAATGGATGGGAACTAAAACGCCGATGCTCAGATCAATACTCCATCACATTTACCTACTTAGCCATGTTAGATGGGGACTCTTGCAGAGGGCAGCAAAGGTGTTTGAACACAGACTGCTGCTCCTCTCAGCTCCCCTGTCTGTTATTCTTGTGACAACACAGAAACACTACTTTAACTTCTACCTCATTTAACATGTCAGTGGTTTTATCAGGAAAGTAGGGCATGCAGTAACATCCCCTGCATGTCAATGATCCTCTGCGCTGTGGGTGTGCTTCAGCTACACTACTCCATGGGCGCTGACAAATGAGAAACACCATGTTGCAAATTACACTATGAAAAAAAAAATGTTACTGAATCAATAGTTTTCCCATGAATCCTTTTTCTTTTGTTTTTTTCTTGGAGCCGCAGAGGTCTAAGCAATAAATGAAGCCATGGTCTGTGTAACAGAAAACTGATGTGACATGATGGCCTTCAATATGTGCAGAAAAATACAGAGGGATTTAAAACAGCATCAATATTTTTCTCACACAGGATGACCCTGCAAAATGATTAGAGAGGGGGGGGGGACCTCTTCTGGAGGGAACAGGAAGTCCAGCTGCTGCACCATCACTCTAAATAATCTGGTATGTAGGGCACCGTTTTGTCATGTTTAAATTTACTTTGTGTTCATTTGCAGAGGTTTTAAACATGAGGAGATCGCGAGGCCGAAGAAGACGAGCAGGAGTACAAGCAGTGTGAGCTGGAGGCTTATTTTATCATGTCAAATTACTTTTTAATGCAATTGCCCATGTCATCTTTCCACATTCTGCATTTCTACTTTGTTAGTCATGTGTGTCTGTATGAGACAGTAACAATCAGTCTAAATTAATAAAGGCTCGTGCTTAAAAAGTCTTTGTTAAAATTCAGTTCATTATTTATTGACTTGATATAGTTTAGTTATCTAACATGTTCCAGTATGCACAGTATTCAGTTTAACAGCATTTGTTTTGTGATGTCTAAATACATTCAAGTCCTTATGTGCTTTATTGTACTTTCTTCTCAGAATCCTTCTGAGGACTTTTTGAAAACTTGACAATATATAATAGAGTTCCAGAGTTGTTGACAGACGTATTTGTGATAGATACACTTCAAAGCCAACTGGGGCTTTTCTTCTTTGCTTTTACTCACTTTGTGTTCTGGCCTCTGTCACAAATACAAGAGTTACTGCAGTTGGCCAGTTGTAATGCATTCTTTCTTATATAACTGTCATATTATATATGAAGTTACATATTAAGTCAGGTGACAAAAATGAATCAGTTATAGATGAGACTGAGGTAATGAGAAGACTGGAGAAGGCCTGGATGTACCATAATTTTCAAAAGATGAGATAAAATCGAGGTCACTATATTTGGGCCTAAAAATCTTAGAAACCAGATATGTTCTCTGGATGGCAATTACTTGGTCTCCAGCAGCACTGTGAGGAATCTTGGAGCCATTTTTGACCAGGATATGATACAATATAAGCATATTTAATACATATGCAGGACTGCTTTCTTACAATATCTATAAAGAAGCATCCTGTCTCAGACGGATGCTGAAAAACTAATTGTTTATGCATTTGTTATTTCTAGGTTGGGTTATTTTAACTCATTATTATCATGTTCTTCTAAAAGTTCCCAGAAAAGCTGTCAGTTGATACAAAATGCTGCAGAGAGAGTACTGACAGGAGATTATTCCATATTAGGGGCTCCCTGTTATATCCATAATCAAATTTAACCTCCTAAGACCTGAACTCTTCCACGGCATGCATTTTTAATTTCAAACAAAGGATTACAAGATTTTTTTTTTACCTAATTTTTGTTTCTAAGAATGATGAGAACCACATATGAGGATATTCATTTAAAATTTTGATAAAACAGTAGCAGTATAATGTCCTCGTAAGTGGATATCAGGCCCTTGTAGAGCAAAATTGAGTATTTTGGTCTAAATAACCCAAAATGTGATGTCCACATATGTGGACCCCAGGTCCCAGGAGGTTAAACCTCTTCCCCTGACATACAAGGTCTTGAATAATCAGGCCCCATTTTATTTTAAAGACCTCATAGTACCACATCACCTCAGTTTACTTCCCACCTTCCTGACCCTGGTTCTGCTGGAGGTTTCATCCTGTTGTAAGGGTGCTGGCTCATATGGAGCCATCTGATTGTTGGGATGTTCTCCAGAATCCGGGAGGATCTATACCTTCCATTATAAGGGGCCTTGAGCCTTGAGGCAACTGTTATTGTGATTTGGTGCTATATAAATAAACCTGAATTGAACTGAATCAAATCTCTGAAATGGTGTCATAAAATATTTTTCACACTGAAGAACTCAGTTTGCAGGGATGAACTTTTAGAACTTTGTTGCTGCTTATCTGCACCATGTTCACATTATGAAAAATGCAAGACAGACAGACAATGAAAACATATGCATGTCCTCTGAGACCGGCTAATCTAATGTCTCTTTCCAGACATCCACGATAAGGTCATTAATGAATAAATTATCCAACAAATGAATCATTGATGAGACCATGTTGGCAGTTCTGTGTAGTATCCTCAATTACATGTTCAAATTGTTCCATACAACTAAAGCTTCATTTAATGAAATGAAGTGTGCTGTAAGTAATACATACAAGGGAGGCATTGTGCCATAAGAGAAAGTGTTTTTTCTGCATTTCCAAATTAACTGTTCGTGTTGCTTACCTATACATCTAATGTACAAATGAAGTATCAGTGTTTTTGTGACTTACACAGAAAAGCAAAGCAGAGTAGATAACATATACATTTTAGCCAATGCTATGCAGCACACTTTTATCCAAGTTGCCTGAGTGAAATCTGAGTGAATGACCAAGCCGGCCACATTCAGAATGATCTGGCTGAATTGTAATGGCACCTGATCGAGCTCCATTTCATTGGAGTAATGGCTGACATTTCGAGTGGTTATAGGAGTGAAAGTGCAACTAATAGCTCAAATGATGGCTTCACTCCATTTACGCATTCAGAGAACCGTACGAGTCATCCAAGCAAGCGCAATTTCAGGAATCAGGTACAGGAACAGCTAATAGAAATCCAGTCATTAATAACATCTGTTTCTGGCAACTTAGTATGTTATTAAAATAAGTCTAATGGGTGTTACACTGTAAAAGTCAAACCCTCTCCGAGATTTAGTCCCACTGTGCATCTGTCTCAGGGGCAGCCATTACTTGTGAATAAAGTAAAGGTCGTTTGAGGGATTATGGTTTATGTGAAAGTGTCCAGAATCCTCAGTGAATATTCTCATACACACAAAAGCAAAAAAGGCAAGGCAAAACAAGTTTGACTTTCTTCTGCATCTGCACATAAATTTATGCACAGCCAAAAGCAAAGTTTTGGCATGACTGCTCTGTTATATGACCCTCCACAGATGATTAACTCTGTTTACATTCAAAAGCAGCATCTATACATACACTATTATAAATGATAAACACTTACAGTCATCTTCACTCATCTTATTCCACTCCTCGCGTGTTTCCACCAATGACTGTATTTACTAATTTGCAACTATAAAACTATGGCTCTCTCTCTCCCATAGTTTGCCTTTCGTCCCATCTCACTTTGCTCTCTTCATTTCCCATCATTTCCTGTTTCTTCCTGTCAGAAGGGAGGTTTTCCTTCCCACTGTCACCAAGTGTTTGCTCATAGAAGGTTGCTTGATTGTTGTATTTTTCTGATATTGTAGGATCTTTATCTTATAATATAAAGGGTCTTGAAACAACTATTGGCTGTAAATTGGTAGGAGATTAAAAAAAGAAATTTTATTGAATTTAATCCTTTGACAAATTCTTGTTAAGACTATGATGAAGAGTTATGCAATATTGAATACATTTTTAATGTTTTTGATGATCTGTGTACCTAAGCTTTTCTATAAAAATTGAAGAGTTTTTTGTCTCAAGCAATAGCTGAGGAGCTCCATGTCCCAGTAACCCAGAGACTTTTCCAAAGAGCTACTTCCCGTTTGCAAACAAGAAAGTGAGTGGTTTCATAAATTATGGCCTGTCATCATACAGATCATGAAAATGACAAATAATGCCATAGCTGACAGTTAAAAATATATGATATTGGAATATTTTGTTACTCTCCATTAGGTATTCTTTGTATTTAAAATTTTCTTGAACTAAAACATTATCACACTGCACACGTATGAGTTCATCCAGGCAGCGCATGGAAGGGAATCATAAGAGCAAAGATGGTCTTATCTTCTTAAGCCACAGAGGAGCATGTAATCCTTAAAACAATACAATGACCAATAGTCTAGTTATTAGATTTTAACAGGCTGGCTTTTTCCTCTATGTGTGCTTTTTCCTTCAGCCCAATATAAAAGTGATTTTTTTTTTAAAAATGCTTAACCTATGATAAGCTACCCTGTGGTGTCTTTTGTGAATCACCTTCTCAATTCTGAAAGTATTTATCCTCAAGATTGCAGAGTATCCAAGTAAAGGAGCTGATCAGAAAATCTCATTTAATATCAGAATGTGTTTTAGCCTACAAACTTTATTTTATTGCACATAATTTGTTATAGCAGGAAAAGCACAGGTATTATTGATAACATCAAAAATAACTGCACACTAAGTGCTTTGTTAGTTTCAAGGTCCTCGCATTGAGGAGAAATGTCCTTCACCTAGATTTAATCTATTGATCTATTCCTTCATGTGCACAATAAGTTTTAGAAAAATAGGCATGACAAATGGACAGTAATTGCACTATGAGGGGACCAGTGTAAAGATGACTGTACTTTTGTAAGGAAATCTTTCACGATTATCATTGTAGTACTGCTTATTCAAGCATTTCTAAAAAAAATAAAATAAAACAACTTTTTTTTAAATCAGAAGAGGAAAGTTTGTAATGCTTGTGAACATTTTTCCTTCACGTGGGAGAAAAAGATAGTTGGCCGATTCACAGAAATCGAATTGAAAATCTCAGAGTTGCAGTGTTGTGCCACCTCTGCAATCAGTGTTTTTTTCCCCATTTCCCACCTCTGTCATGGTCTCCTTTACACACACGCACAGGCACACACATTTATGGACATGTACTAAAACGAAAATGTGCAAGGCTATCTTGATAGTGACTCATATCTGTCTATGTCTATGGAAACAGGAAGTTATTACCTGTAACTATGTCACTGTCTGAGGTCATTCCTGTGCACATCAGCAAGTCTGCTTTTCAATTCTCCTAATAGCAGAGACAGAGACAGAGAAGCAGAACAGACAAAAGTAACATCTAAGTAATTCAGTCTTGAACACTGACTCAATCTTTAATATAGACTCAAAGATCTGAATAGAACAGGAAGATTGCATAATATAAAACATGAAAAGAGAACCAAATAAAAACACAAAAATCATTTATCTACAGAAAGATCACTGAACTGTCTGCACAGCCTGGATCGATAATGCATGTCACTAAATCTTATACTCACGTGAACTTAATTTACAGAAGCACTGATCCTGTCTGATTAATCAATACATGAAATTTTTTAATGCGGCCTTATATGTACTGAATTCAGCAGCTACTGAACCATCTCAGCATCATTATAAGCTGCCTGAAGTTTCCATGTACTCAATTTCTTATAGTTTGTCCAGAAGTATGCAGCAGAGGTCTCAGCTTTATCTGTAAATACACTAAACTTGCAAAAGGGGGCATTTGCCTGTGCATCTCTTTAGTATTGCATATAAATATCTTCATCATCTAACATTTGATATGTAATAAAATGTAATTAATATGACCCCTCGAAAAGTGATATAGTGACTCCATGGTGTAGTGGTAACCACGACTGCTTGGCAAGTGGAAGGTTTCTGGTTCGTATTCACCTGGAGACACAAATCCCTTTTAAGGTTGTGTCAGGAAGAACATCTGGTGTAAAACTCTGCTAAAGCAAACGTGGAGTTCCCTGTCTTATGCGACTCCTTCTGATACCCTACCATTGAAAGCAGTTTTATCAGAAAATACATTTTAAAAACATAACTACTGAAAAAAGAAAGAAGGACTGTTGTCGTCTCAAGTAAGCTAAAAGACAAAGTGGTGAAGGACGTTGGGAAACCTTATTAATTAATGGTATTTATATAGCGCTTTACTAGTCCCTAAGGACCCCATATCCAGTCATTCACCCATTCACACACACGTGATGGCAAGCTACATAGTAGCCACAGCCACCCTGGGGCGCACTGACAGAGGCGAGGCTGCCGGACACTGGCGCCACCGGGCCCTCTGACCACCACCAGCAGGCAAATGGGTGAAGTGTCTTGCCTAAGGACACAACGACCAATGTCCAAGCCGGGGCTCGAACCGGCAACCTTCTGATTACAAGGCGAACTCCCAACTCTTGAGCCACAGTCGCCCCATAATGAGACTTGGTCTATCTGAATGTTACCTGACATGGATCGTATCTTGTGACTGGTGGTGCTGTGGCTTGAGTGGCTTCTCCTGACAAACAGGAAGTGGCATTTGGACGTTTGTGCCATCAGATTCTTGAACAGCTGACCTATTTTTGACAGTAATAATAATTGTTTTGCACATCAGGTCATCCTACATATTAAGCCAGCATATTAAGCTATAGCTCTTTTGCACACAACTCTGTTTCGAATCTCCATATTTTGTCTCTCTTTCTGTCTTCATTTATTTACTTGTACTATTTGTATTTATATGTTCTATTTCTATTGTATATATGGGGGTGGACAGCAAACAAAGAATTTCATTGCACAGAGAAATGCCTTTTCCCCTTGTGACACATGACAATAAACACTTTCATTTCATTTTCTAACTTATTTTTCATTTATATTTAATTAATTTTTCAATTTTTTTGTTTTGAAAATTTATTAAAAAAAATTATATTTTTTTGCAAAGTTTTTTATTTACTCTATTTTATTTTTCTCTTTCATTTTTTGCCCAAGTGGACTTTAGAGTCCTTTACATATAGAACAGATAACAAGCAGTGGCTCATACAGCCAGTAAAAACTGAAAATGTGGCATTACTTTCATGCAACTTTGTATAAATAATCACTTAGTTTTTGTCATCAACAATTTTTATTTATTTCATTTTAAACTTCAATAACAGAACTTAAGGATAACTACATAAATAAATAGTTTAAAAAAACAAACAAAAACAACAACAACAACAACAAAAACACAAAAAAAAAACAAAAAAAACCCCCCAAAAAAACAAAAAACAAAGGAAAGTTATCCTATTCTTTCTTCGCACACCAATCCCCACACCACCACTCTGTCATTACTCTTCTATTCTTCAAGTTACAGAAAGCCAGCTTGTAAAGGGGGACCAAATACAATCATATTGATGCAATTTATAATAATCACTTATTTTAAAGACAAACAGCTGATAGTAGTTTCCTGTCAAACCAAATCTAGCTGCAACTATTATCAATCTAAGAATCATCCCTAACATTCAAACTGTATTGTCTCCTGTATGTGCTGATCAAACCTTCCCTGACAGACATCACCTCTTCTGCACTCTCTCTGCCTGATCTTCACTGAGTCCCAGTCCCCTCTGAAGCTCGAGCTCTCTGATCATCAGCCCAAACAGGACGCTGGCACTACCTCCACACATCTCTACAAAGGTACACCGGAACAGAGAGGATAATAACTGCCCGCCTGCAAGTACTGCAGCTCTGCTGGAGGTGAGGGAAGGAAAGGCATGAGGTGGAGGACAGATGAGGGGGAGAGAGACTGAGAGAAAGAACGAAAGAGGGGAACAATGTTAATGCTTTTACCCAATCGCCAGCCAGATCCCGGTTAAGACCTCTCTTTCTCCCAAAGAAGTCTTTTGTGGAATCATGACAAAGCTGAAAAAGCAAGCCTTTGTCTGAAAACAAAGAGAAGTGTGTGCGCGTGTGTGTGAGAGAGAAAGAAAGAGAGCTTGCTATTGTAGTTGTATATCTGTGTGTGTGTGTGTGTGTGTGTGTGTGTGTGTGTGTGTGTGTGTGTGTGAACCCAAGTGTGTTCACATCCAAGAGCAAAATCACATGTATTGGCTTGAGAAATTGCTTCTCTTGAGTGTGGGGAAGTGAGTAACAGATACAACTGTTGTACGCAGTGTGCGTTTGTTGGAGTGTGTGTGTGTGCGCTTGTCTCCTTTTTGCTGAAGATTGGGTCGGGGGAGGGGTGTGTATGATGGCCTCTGTTCATCTGTAACATTCTTTAATGATTTCACACAGTGTGAAATACACTTGCGTGCACACACACACCATTACAAAATGCCCCTCCCACATCACCCCCAGCTCCCACATCCAAGAGACATCGCATCCTCTGTGAAAACACACTCAGACATGCTCCAGAAGAGTAATGAATCAGCCTCTATAGCTGCCTTGTTAATGGAAATCCAACCCGGCAGATGTGGCCTTCTGGAAGAACACGTGGAGTGTAAAACAGGCTTATGTGTGCACACACAGGTGCCAGTAGCCACGGTCTGTTCAGCCACCAGAGGATAGTGTAGGTGTGTGAGTTATGTGTTTGTGAGACGCTGTGGCTGGACCTGTGAGTCACTGCTCAAAGAGACTCAAATGAGTGCATGACCTAAAAAACCTAAAAGGAATAAAATCCAGACGCGGTTAAGCAGCCGAGACATCGACTGAATTGATGGAAATGGTAACAATTTGCAAGAAGGGTACATAAACTGACACTTGAATTCATGCATTAAAAGCCATCCAGTCATGTAAAACATCATGAATTGTCATGAATTTACTTGAGCTAATAGCATCTCCAGCTTGCCCTGACATCAAGCCTCATTAGATTTTCTAAAAAACTGATGAGTAAAAGCAGTGGATGGATATATATATTAAACAAGAAAATGTGAAATAACTCAAAACATGTTTTATATTTTAGATTCTTCAAAACAGCCACCCTTTGCTTTGATTACTGCTTTCCACACTCTTGGCATTCCCTCTGTGAGCTTCATGAGGTAGTTACCTGACACGGCTTTCCAACCGTGTCGAAGGAGTTCCCAGAAATTCTGAGCACTTGTCTCCCCTTTTGCCTTCACTCTGCGGTCCATCTCATCCCAAAACCACCTCGACTGGGTTTAGGTCAGGAGTGTGGAGGCCAGGCAATCTGGTGCAGCACTCCATCACTCTCCTTAGTCAAATGGCCCTTACATAGCCTGGAGGTGTGTTTGTGGTCATTGTGCTGTTGAAATATAAATGATGGTTCAACTAAACGCAAACCAGATGAGATGGCATGTTGCTGCAGGATGCTGTGGTAGTCATGCTGCTTCAGTGTACTTTCAATTTTGAATCAATCCCCAACAGTGTCACCAGCAAACCACCCCCCACACCATCACACCTCCTCCTTCATGCATGTCGAGACCATCCGGTCACCTTTCCTGCGTTGCACAAAGATACGGTGGGTGGAACCAGAAATCTCAAATTTGGACTCATTGGACCAAAGCACAGATTTCCACTGGTCTAATGTCCATTCCTTGTGTTTCTTGGCCTAAACAAATCTCTTTTGCTTGTTGCTTTTCCTTAGTAGTGGTTTCTTAGCAGCTATTTGATCATAAAAACCTGATGCTATTTCTAAATGTCACCTGGTGTTGTTGTAGCCCTCTGCTTCAAGCTTCTTCATGTTGTACATGCCTTGGTATAACAAACATTTTCTTTTTGAGTTACTGTTACTGCTTTCCTATCAGCTCAAAGCAGTCTGACCATTCTCCTCAGACTTCTGGCATAAACCCAGAGAGTTGCTGCTCACTGGATAATTTCTCTTTTTCCGACCATTCTCAGTAAATGTTTTGAGGAAAATTCCAGTAGACGAGCGCTTTCTGAAATGCTCAAACCAGTCCTTTTGACACCACCAACCATGCCACATTCAAAGTGACTGAAATCACCTTTCTATCATTTGAACTGCAGCAGGTTATCCTGACCATGTCTACATGCCCAAATGCATTGATTTGCTGCCATGTGACTGGCTGATTAGACCGAGCAGCTGAACAGCTGTACTTAATGAAGCGGCTGGTGAGTGTATGTGTTTAGTATTGCCAACCCATCCTATTAATCCTAAGTGCATTTTGGTTTCTGTACCATTAATCATTTGTTAATCATAAACACTAGCAAAGAATTGCCCTGCGGGAGGTTTTTCCAGGCCTGCGGCTGCTGTGTAGAACACAGACATGTATGTTAATTTATCATGTTCTTCTTTTTATCTTCATTATACGACTGTTTACGGTCAGGTAGCAAAAAAAAAAGAGTTCATGGACACCAAAGAAATTAATAATAAATAGGCTAAATATATTTCTTCGTCTTTGGAAGCTGTGGTGCAGGCGCTATTCGCATCACTGCTTGTTTGATATGTGCAACATCATATTCCTGTGACACGTGTCACTGCATTTTGGCAAAATTTATTCGTAAACAGCAACTTACAACTAACATACACGTTCGTTTTGAGATCGGCTGCGATTTATAAGGATTTGGTGGTTTTAAAAATGTTTTCCAAAAGAACTATAGATGTTGATATCAGTATCAGATCGACACTAGAATGATAGGATCGATATTTTGTTCCTATCCTCTAAATACAATATGTAGCCCACCGAACTGTGTTAAAAACAATTTTTTCCAGAAATGTAAAAGTATGCATCTATAACCTTTTTTGTGTTGACTGTCATGTCTATTTTAGTTATAGGTCATTTAAACAACAACCCAAAGAGCTTCAGGGACAGGCACATTTACCTTTCAGCTTTTCATGTATTTTTATGTACGCTGAAAGGAGTGCTTTGTTGTGTTGACCAATTTTTATGGAATGTAAAAATCACAGTAACTTACTGGTCATTAAAATGTGTTCATAATTTGCATAAGTCACACCACACTGCTCTTCCCTACATAAGCTGGCTTTATAAATTAAAAGTGTTGGCATTCGCAATACCGGCTCTGTATTTACTCATTATACGACAGATATAAAAGAATGCAGTATTACACAGCACTACCTGGTACTCTAGGCAGCTTAAGTATTACGTTTCATCCAGACATGTTTAGGAGGAGTTACAGAAATACAGATATACACTATGATCATATAGGGTAAGATTCATAAAGGATCAAGTCATAACTATAGCTTATGAAGGAGCCATAAACACAATGAAGCCATGGAAGACATATAGCCTATAAAACATTTTGAATTTGACACAAAACACATTCACTTCTATTACTGCTCAGGTTTTTAGTTCCTCTCTCATAAACACACCTGAACCTGAGTAGATCACCAACACATGGGCCATGTGACAGCTGAGATATTGTATTATTGTATGCAATACCCGTCATATATGTTAATTTAATGCATAATTAAATGCCCCCCCATACACACACACTCACATACACACATTATGTTATATTATTTTAAGATAATCCACGTACAATTACGAAAAACAGTTTCCATGGCAACTGCTTGTAAACACATCTCCAGGCAAATATTTGCACATTCTGTTAGTTTCAGCCAGAAGGGATACAAAAACAGAGAAGTGAAAATAGAAGGTTTTTTACTTTATTTCCTGTCATACAAAGATATCAGAACAATTAGCCGTATTATTATTATTATTATTATTATTATTATTATTTTTTTTTTTAAAGTTAGGCAGTATAGTAAGGACCACGCTTTGCAAACCAGAAGGCAAAATAAGGATGGAGAGGTGATGAGGTAAGGAAAGTGTGAAAGTGAAAAGACAAAATTAATTTCTTGAAGGGGAAGACAGTTGATGACGACATAAAAAAAAACGGGGAAAATGAGAAAATCACACAAGAACAGATTAGTGTCAGGAGAACAATAGTGGGATGCTTAATGGATAAACAAAGGCACCAGAGCTGAACTGGGGGACAGAGGTAAGTGGGACAAATGGATGGCTTCTGAATATATAAACAGCCTCTGTCTGGAAACCAAGCGCCCTAAACTCCATCTGGATTTACCCCTGCACTACACCCAAAATACATCTGTGGAGGTTGACCCAGCCTATTTCTGCTACTTAAAGAAATGTAATGAAAGTTCCATCATTAATCCATGTTCGCACCCTCGCACTATTAAATATTTACAAGTAAAACAATATTTATATATTATATATATTTTTAAAACTCACAATAACACACAGTTGTTTCGACTGTGCTGTGTTCTGTGTGAACCCATGCATGGATGGCTCCATGTTATTCCGCTTCAGCACCCTCCCAGAAATCCCCACACTGCGCATGCGCGGCTTAAGCGCGCTACCGCAGACAGGGGGCGTTAACATGGCGCTGTCTCCTCCACGACCGCACTGACTGCAACCTGCCAATGAGAGAGAGAGCGAGAGAGGAGAGACAGAAAGAGGAGAGAAAGCGAGAGAAGCGTAGGTTTCCATTCCTGTCAAGCTTCCATCATTTTTTTCTCCTACACCTATGAGTCCCTACACATTTTCAGGTGGATAGGGTGAATTTCCAGAGTTTTTCAAACGCCGCTCCCCCTTGTTTCACCTGCGCAGTGGATGGTTTTTGTTCGGCGGCAGCAGCAGACGCCCGAGCTTGTAGAGCAGGTGTGAGGGACAGCGGCGACCGCTCCTCTCCTCCCTGTTTCCGAGGGGAAATGTCGAGCGAGAAGCCGGTTTCAGTACCACCGGGCTCTGCTTCTTCGCTCACGGACACGGACCGAGAGTCCCATCCTCCGGCGGGCTCCTCCACGCAGCAGCCGCCGCCACCGCAGCAGCAGGTCGCCGCGGGCTCTGGCTCCGGCACCACCGGGGAAAGGATGGTGTCTGCAGCCGGCTCTATGGTCCTCCCGGCTGGGGTGATCAACCCCGCTGTTCCGATAAGGAATATCCAGATGAAATTTGCCGTGCTGGTGGGCCTGATCCAGGTCGGGGAGGTTAGCAACAGGGACATCGTGGAGACGGTGCTGAACCTGGTGAGTGGGAGCAGGACCGAGCAGTCCTGGAAAACGCTGAAAGGAAGCCATAGAGCACAGCACAGTCGCTGCGCCCCAACCCGCTATGTTTTATTTACGATGCTTCGCTCTCTCCTGGTTGTGTGGCTTTCAGGGGATGATGTCATTTGTTTGTTCGAGAGGTGGTTGATATTTCTCTTTTATTTCCTTTAGATGAAACAAGGCCGCTGTAAGAAATAATAGTGTGTTATATTTAAGACCAGAGAAGTTGAATGAAGCATGTGACCCCACCGAGGCTCTGAGGGTAGTCTAATCACCGGCCATTGTTGACTAAATGACCCGTTTGCGGTAGCTACAACAACCGGAGACATTCGCAGTCAAACTGTGGGGGATACTGAAAAAGTCTATGCAGGCTATTCTCCTGACCCCGATATGTACCCTGAAGTGATGCATAGGCAGATTGTAACAAGCCGCGAGTGGTTTTAATGTTGCGCACAACATCAGGACCCCTACAACGTACTCCATTCGTGTCCCTAAACGGGCAAAATCATGCATGTGTGCACGTCCTGGCAGCACAAAAACAAACAGATCCAACGCGGACAAAGGCCGACTAGCATTATGCTACCATCGACATATGTGTGTGTGTATGAGAATGGGTCAAAATTATGCACAGGCCTATTGTTGGAGGCAGGGCCCTGCATCCCGAGCCCAAAGGAGTCACATATACGTTTGTGTATAGGTGGCTTTGGAGCTGTTAATGGTTTATATTACTCTGCTTCAAGCAGCCATTATTTCTGGAGCACATATACGTTTCCACACCTCTTCCATCTTTACCCCTCCATCGGAGGCTTGTGTCGGCGATGCAGGGCCTAGATCAGAGGATTTAATCCAGCTGGGTTTTTTTTCTTCTTTTTTTCCCCATGACTGGTGTGTACTGTTACGAAACAGATGAGCAAAATGTACAGCCGATGTAGGTCTGGAAGACTAATGCTTTTGGGGGGAGGTATAGGACGTGTGCGCGTTGGCTGTGTCCCCCTCCTTCATCTATCAGGCGATGGCGTGTGCTGCATGATATTACATGCATCTAGCATGGAGAAGAGGAGGAGGGGGTCTGATCATTATTGATTTTCTTTTGAAGGTAGAATAATAATGACTTGATAATGAATTTTTTACCCGATTACAGTGCAGCGAGTCTGACGGCCTGTTAACTCACTGGATGCTTGGAGCAGGACAGCCTACAGTTGAGCCAAACCAGTTTGATCTCAGTCAGACTGTGGTGAGCCATTCTGATTCAGGTCGCCTCTCATCTCCCCAATCGATTATTGGTACTACGGGGAAGTGCAGAGGGGCTTTCGCTGGCTCACTCCAATCTTGTCTCCTTCTTTTACAACCCCCCGGGTTGCACAAGCTGATAACCATCCATCCTGTTCCACAGCCTCCTCCTTCACTCTGGAGGGACTGAGAGGAGTGATGCTGCCTGCATAGACTAGGTTGGCAGGGCAGCGCCATGCATTTAAAAGCAGGTGGAGAGGGGTTGAGGGAGGGTGGGGGAGGAGAAGAGAGAGTGGAGGAGGAGGAGGTGGTAGGATGCTGCAGTGGCTATGTGCTCAGAAAATCACCAGCTGATGCAGCGGAAGAGGACAGGACTGGTCCACATCAGATCAGTGAAAGCCCATCAGAGCATTCAGCTGAAATGCACTCTGCATCATTTTCTGTAAATAACCCGCTTTTAAGGCCTTAATGTTTATTTGCAAGTGTTGCATTAGGCCCGACACGCTGACAAATTAAAGCAGCGTGTGTTGGTCATACAAAGCTTTACTTGCTAAATCCTGAATTGAACAATCAGTTCTGGTTGCAAGGCTGCCAATAGCTAAGCCTGTTAGGGAATTCGGCTGCCCAGCTCCTTAATTAAAAGAGTTGAAACAAAGAGGTGTGGAGGCAGGAAACCTCAGTGGTCATGCTGCTGGTACAATGAGTCCACTGTGACCCAAAAGCTGATCCATTATTCCAATCAGTGTGGGAGACCACAGCAGCCACATTCTCCTCCACCGGGGCTTTATTGATCAGATCCCACTGCGGCTGGAGTGAACAGATGGGCCTGTCTGCTGTATCAGATATGCTCCTTGGTCTGTACGGCGACATGAAACTGTGTAGAAAGAAAGAGAAGAACAGTTGAGAAATCAACTTTGAGCCCGAACACTTCAGTGCTGCCCTTGTTTATTCTTAATCTTTTAATAAGTCCACACACATAGACTAATAGACCTTCACTAGGTGTGGGGGGGGTGCTGACAGCAAGGTGCTCAGCGATTATCATCAACAAGGCATCACAGTTGTCAAGGCAACACCGGTCTTTGATTGCCTGCATCCAGACGCTCCACCACCTGGTGTTGCTCTGCACTTCCGGACTTCTCACACAGCACTCTTCCACAGCGTTTCTTTGCTCTCCCTCTCTCTCTAGCTGCCTTTGTCAGTCTCCTGTTTATGTGCTTAATATATCTTAAAGTACAGAACAGGCGATGAGTTACTTTTTTACTTATTGTATCTCCCATTGGGGTTAAGATTGACTTGAAATCTGGCAATTGTTAAGTCCAAAGCATGTGATTTTCATACCTCGCTGAGCCCTATGTGGAGGCATCTATGATGGATGTGTTTGTGTTCTAATTTATTCAGTCTTTCTCTTAAATTTGTCACCTGTCTGTAGGTAAGTAGATGTACATCAAACTGCCTAATGTAGATTTTACAGATCAATGGTTCTCAGTCTGGGAGTTGAGGCCCTTTCCGAGGGATCATAAGATGATTAATAGGGGAGGGGAGCAGTAAGCAGATTTATTTTTTCAGACGTTCATTTAATCTTTTGCTTTTTTTTTCTATCCTTAAGAATTACTGAGTAGTTTTACATTTTTAGGTCCCAAGTAAAACTGGGAACCCAGATCTCTTCAGCTGACCTGGAAATATTCAGCTGGTGTTGCAGTAATTTAAAGTTTAGGCACCACTCTTATGGGCAGCCCTCTCCACGATGGGATACTTCAGTCTGTTTGATTGGGCCCATTTCACAGTTGAGTTTTCCCCTTCCAAGAACTTCCTTTCGTTTGCCTCACTGCACTGTTTGTTCTGTAGATTTTAACCCTAAAATCTTTCCAGTTAATGTTCAGCCACTTCTTCCACCCAGTCGCTGGTTATTTGTGTGACACGTTGTGATGCTGGTGGAAGAAAGCCAGGTGAGAAGCAATTTTTGTTGACAGAGAGAAGAGTGTTGATGTGTGACTTATCTGTCTGAACCGTACTGTCATATCTATTCTTTGTTTGAAGAACTGAGACATATATTTCAAATGCATCTACAGGCAATACTGTCAGTCCCTCTGCCTCAGTACAGCACCAGCTGGGCTTATTTATAGGCGGCTTTATCTAGTTGTAATGCTTTTTTTGGGATCAAAACGGCGTGTTTATCTGGGATAGAAAATGATTGGTGACACACTCTGGCTCACTCTTAGTTTTTATGCCACCTTCTTTGCTTTTCCTTTCCTCCTTTGCCATCCTCCTCGGTCAGATGCAATATCTTCTGGCAGTGTCAATCCCCACCTGAGCCTCCTCAGTGGTCCCACTGACTCTCTGTTAGCAAACGTCTCATTATTCTTGTCCACACGTTCCACAATCACCAAGGTCACCTGATCCTGAGTCCTCAGCCGGCAGAGCGAGACTCGGCACAGCACACCAAGTCAGACACATCCTGATTATAAAAATACACCAAGGTGAATGCAGGCACACTTCAATCCATTCATCGAGGTTATAAATGGAGGAACAAATGCATCACAGAGACTCGCTCTGTGTCTTTGAATCTCTGTCTGGTGCGCTGCGACTCTGGCATGCTGATTTATGCTTCATGGATTTGTAAAGGAATAGGTCACCCATTTTCAAGATGCATTTTGTGCCATTGTACTTTGCCCTGAGGTGGTTTGAGACATCAGCACAAAACTCAGTTTAAATGAACCGTTTTTCAAGGGTGCCCCATGGCTGCATACCTAGGGCATAGGTTAACTATTTCCCTGCAGCACTGTGATCTTCTTGCATGGCCTCGCGGTGGAATAACAATGCGTCATCTGGTGCTCGCACAACCGTGGAGATGAGCGTATTAACAAGCATCAGCTAACAGACTTGAACAGTCATTTAAATCATGTGCTCTCTTGCTAGCGTGGTTTAAATGGACTTTTGAGTATAGTGAGTAGTTTTAAAGACACAAAGACAAAGATCTGATTGAAAGTTGTTGTTTTTTTTAACCGTTCAGTACTGCTGGTCCATATTGGACTGTCATATAATATAAGTATTGGTATGTATATTGTCTGATATGCACACATATGTTTTAAATCTGCCAGCTCCACTTTGTTTTTTCAAAAACTGTTTTCCCATCTTCTGCAAGATGATATTGAGGTGGTTATTTTTGGGAAAGATTAGCTGCTGTAAAGCTGCAGAGAAGCTTACGGTTGCCAGTTTGTGCCTAGGGTCCACAGGCAGTAAGCAGCGTTAGCTAACGATGTAAACAGTGCTGGACAAAAACACTGCATGAACGCTCTCTTATTTTGTTTCCCTAAATGAGTATACAAAATATATACACACACACACACACACACACACACACACACACACACACACACACACACACACACCTATGTAAGGAAGAGCTAGAGGACAGAAGGTGTGGCTTCTGCTGCAAGGTCATGGATGACTTTGCTATCTATCACACAGCTGGGTTGTCCTGACCTCTGCATGAGCCAAAGGAGAGACAGGGAGCATGAAAGCCAGGAAGAAAACGATGATGTGGAAGGATGCTCATCTTGTACTTTAAAAAAGAAAAGAACAAAATGCGGTTGAAGGAGAAAGATGGTGAACTAAAGGGTGAGAAATGATGAAAAGGATTCAGAGCGGTTCAGTTTGTGATTGTCCTTCAGGTGCTCTTTTATTCTTGAGTGTAACATAGGTCCAGCTGTATGATGTTCTGTGGGGGTCTGATGAGTTCCAGCCCCCCTGCGGAGCCTCATCATGCTGTGGGTATCACTGTTCTCCTCTTTCCTCTGCTCTTTTGGGTACAGCAGGGAAATGTAGTTGGGAGTCCCATAAACCAGGGAAAATGTAAGACTTCGCTCACATTTAAACTTTTAATTGGCCATTTTTCTTCATCGATCACTTGTCACAGCGTGGAATTAACTTGTACTACTTTGTTAGCATGGCTAGCGTTCTTCCAGAGCCGAGATCTGCACCTCTCAGATTCTCCCGCAGTCCGGACAAATCTACAAACTCTTTTCATAGTGTTGCAAATTTCTGGGGAAGGAAAATACCCAATTAGAAGTATAAATGCCAGGTTGTCCATTAAACTACAAACCTTGTTGCTCCCAAATCCTCTTATTACCAAGCTCCTCCAGAATGATCTGCTTCTGAACCAAAGAATCTCTTTTAAGGCATAATGCTGAGGCCCGCTTTCATTATCATTTCTTTTTCAGCCTTTTTAGCTTGAATTAAAACACGATTTGCGCTAAACTCAAACCAGACTGATTTGTATGCGTGTGTATTAGGCATCTGGGCTAAAAACGTTCACCTCTCTGTCTTAAGGCTCCTAAATTCTGCTTCGCTTCTCTAAATTCCTTCTCATCCTTTGTTAGCAGCTATTTCCAGATGTGGGGTTTTTCCAAGGATAAGCCGTGTAAGATTTGGGTGAGCGTGTCTTCTGAGAATGGGAAGAAAACAAGGGGCAGAGGTTTGGTGGGGAGGAGGGAGGAAGTGGCTTCTCTGTCACTTCCTCCATCCCTCTAGATTGTTCATCTCCTCTAAGCACATCCACTTCCCCTTACCCACTGGTGTAATCTTGTCTCGCTCTTTGGCTCCCTGGCTGGGTGAAGCGGCCGTTGGATGAATGTAGATGATCCCTTTTATGATTAGGTAATGGAGCTGTCTGCAGCGCCACCCCTCACTGGTTCTTATTCTCGGAATACTTTCTCCGTCTTCTCATCTTTGAGCATTAGAAGGTCTGGAGGGAGACTTTGTGTTGTCCTGTCATCACCTCTTACCTACTGTTGCTAGGTTTTTGTAAATGCAACTGCAGATGGAAGAGAAGTGCAATAAGGAGATGACATAAGGCGCTCAGGCCTGGCTTTTACCTGCAATGCTATAAATTGTCATAGAGGGGATTTTATGTCTAGAGTTTGATTTCTTTAAAACACCATCGGCATAGGGGTCTTAATTAAGCAAGAGCAGGTTTTATGAATTATGAATGAATTGCATAAGGGAAGCACATGCTTGTTGGCAATTATCGAGCTGAAAATGTAATCGCTTTTGAACCGAACAGTCACCTTCTGTGTTTGCTGTATGCTTTAAGGCTCCATTATCAATCTTGATAATTTTTTGATTGAATTTGTTATAATTACCACTCATAAATAATTCAACTTTTAGGTTAGGTTAAGGACTGAACACTGAGTACACTTCAGCAAATCTAAAATGTGATTCAACACATGATTCGCATCATTAGCAAAGTCATTAGCACAGAGGTTCAGTTACTTTTTCCAGTCTGCGCTGTGATTGACGACCCAAGGTTTTCAATAAAGACATTAAAAGGGCAGCTGTTTGTGTGTTATTAGTTTAGGCGTAAATGTGACCTGAAACCTGAAACACTCAGCCCTGTTAGTAATTCGCTGCATCAAAAGTATCCGTGAATAGAAGTAAGGTCCGCATATTAATACTGTGTAAAGTACTTAACCAAAGATAACCAACTCGTCCCTTTGCATTTGTAAAAGTGTAACCAGCTGGACTTTGAGATTTCTCTTAAATTCCTTAAGATATAAAATATTAATTGATTAATTTAATATCAGCTTTTTTTCTCTGGCCTAATGCATAATTCATTTTCACAGCTTCACATTAAGAGCTCCAGGAAGCATATGTTCTCGATTGTTCTGGTTGTCCTCTGCTGTGCTCCTTGCTTCAACACCATTGTGTCTGTGTGTCTGGCTGCTTCATGCTTTTGTGTCTGCCTCTATTGTGTTTTGTTTTTTTTTTTGTGTGTGTGTGTGTGTGTTTTTTTTTTTCTCCCCCAAAAGTGTGCATTGTCTGCGTGTGATTGTAGTGAGATGGGAGGGGCCATAACAATATAATTCCTATGTCATCTTAATACAAAACATTTGGATCAAAAACACTGTTGAGAATCTTGTTTGTTTTGCATCGGTGTATGCGTGTGTGTGCGTGCATTTACATCTGGCACAATGACAATGCAGTAATCTCCAAAATTATAACAAGCTGCTTTGTTTGATTTACCTGGTTTTTGTGTGCCGGCGAGGGTGCGCCCCCAACATCCCAGAAAGAGGAGAAATGAGTGTTCCTACAGAACCCCTGCTTTAGTTTCCTACACCTTCATCTGCACATTTTCTCTGGCAACACACACACACACACACACACTCTCTGCTCTCTTCCTTTTTGTAGCCCACATCATTCCCTGGCAGGGGTGATTTTATATTCATGCTGGCCTACTTCGCCTCACTCCCTTGGCTCTAAACACACACACACTTGCCTTACTGGAAGTATAGCTAACTGTGTACCTATTCATCATGCTGCATATTGCAGTGGCCGACGGTTGATTATAGCCAAGTTTGTAGTGTGTGTGTGTGTGTGTGTAATTTTAGTATTCTATATTAGATATCTAGGATCTCTGAGGTATGTTCGTGCATCCCCTACAGCCTGAAAACGGTGTCAGAAGTTGTCATTTAACACCACATTACACTGGTTAGTAGTTCTGCTCTGCATCACAGCAAATCATTGTCTGCTTTTTGCTTTCCACCCTGTTACACAGTGAGTGAAGAACATATCAGGACGACATGGCCACCACATGACATAGACTTGAAATAGTGTATATATATTAGACTTAAAACTTGTTGTTTTTTTCCTAAGTAAGAATAAGAACACTAGTTACCCAGGCCACAGTGACACTGTATGCTTTTTTTTGTGTGTGTCTTCCTTTTTTGTGGAGGTGATGCCGTTAGCGTAGCAGCGCTGGTTTTGGCTCACAAAATGAAGTTAGGAGTGTGAGCCATGGTTCATATCATCAAGGGAAATAAGAACAGTATCATAATCTACTGTAGAGTCCTTATTTGGCAATAACATTGTGTAGGTGGGCTGGATATCAGTCAGTAGTGTCGACAACTGATAAGAAAGCAGTTCGGGCCATGACAAATCTTACATGTGGGGTCTTTCCAGTGCAGGTGCTTGGAGTAGGTGCTACGTGGAGCGTATATTTACACGATCGACCCTCTTAATCAGCTGTTCTGTGTCCATTGAGGTGTAGGATCAACTGGACTTACGAGGAGAATCATTTTGCGGCAGCTTTGGCTGTGGTGTCAGTTGTAAATGTGCCAACACGACGACAAACACAAAGACGGTTGCTGCAGTGTTGTTTCCTGTGCAAGCCTATATGCCGGGTTTGAAGTCGTTTATAGTGAGAGGACTGCTACATCACCTGTAGCAGAGTTCAACTAGTCTGTATTAAGCCAGGGCCATTGAAGCCTGTTCTTCTGGGTGGGAATGTGTAAGAACTTACTTTGTTTTACATCTAGTAACCATCTGGTACAAAAGTTTATTGACTGATGTTTGGATCTAGCACCTTTCTAGTCATCTATGTTAGCGTGGGCAGCTAGAAATACTGTATTAGGTGGAAACGTGGAAAAGCCAATACCGGAAATTATAGTAGCCGACTAGTAACCTGTCGACCTGTTTTTTGTTTTTGTTTTTTCCTTGTTTTGTATTTAGTTTTTTCGTTTGTAGCTCTAACAAAATAATTGCAATGACCCAAAAACCAGCTATACATATATTAGATTTCATTTTGACTGGTTGTTTTTAAATCAGTTTGGTTTCTGAATTTTTGCTTTTAATCCAGAGTTGATTTTCCTGTTGATTTCCTTATTTTAGATGAGGTTTTATTAGTCATCAGTGTCAGAGTCAAAATTTAGGTATTGCAATAAAAACACAGAATGTCTTGAAATCAGTGCCTCATCAGACAGGTTGTAACATTTTTACCAAACTAATAAAAACTAAAACTAAGGATTTTTTTTTGTGTTTTTCCAAATTCAAAAAATCATTTCAGTTAGTTTTAGTTAACTATAATAACCTCAGCCTCAAAAACAGCAGTTACTGCAAAAATCAGCCTCACTCCATTTATTCTCTGGAACAGAGAAACTGTAAGCACATGCAAAACAAACCCTCTGAAGCATATCAGGGTGTATATGTGTGTTAGATCACAAATGCTGCTATAATCAATGCTCTTGCAGTATTTGCATTAAAAGCAGGATAAAATATAGTCAGTGGGTAAAGTTTAAAAAAAAATGTCATCGCTTCACTGAAAGTCTACTCCTCCAGTTTACATGTAAGTATAAATAATGGCTTTTCTTAGACTGCTCATTAGATAAAGAGCTTATTTTTGTTGTTATGCTGCTCATTTGAGGCAGTTATTCCATACAAGTACACAAGAATATTACAGATAATATATATAGCACACATCTAATTAAAAAGTTAAAACACAAAGACAGTGGCAGGCTCACTCTCGGTGCCCAGCAGCCAGTCAGAAAAGATGCAAAACCTAGTACATCTTTGAATTTAACAGACTTAATTGAACACCTTTGGAAACGCTTCATGACAGTGTGGCCTGTTTTGCCTGACCTCTGTATTTGCCCACCAACCAAAAGTTGAAAAGGTGCTGATGTTTCGGTATTTCTCCATAGGATGGAAGAAAAGAACTAATGATTGATGGAGAACAAGATGTTTGTAAAGCCCATCCTGCCCTTAGCTAGAAGCATCTGTGTGACATTCCTAAACCTATTTCATAGTAATTGAGGAAAAATAAACCATGTCACAAAAGGCTCAAAATCCACTGAAACTCTTAACAGCATGTGGAGTAGTGTTTGTGATGGTAAAGTGCTAAATTATCACATTTAAAAAAAGCTGTGCTGTCATAAGACCTTTTACAAAGCATATAAAAAGAAAAAAACTGTTTTGTGACTTAAATCAAATATGTGTAGAAAATGCATTAAAAAAATCACTCATTTGTTTTAACCTGAGAAAATAAAAGCCAGTTTTCAACTAAGCTGGGTGTGCCATTTTATTTATTTATTTTTCAGCAGAAATTTGGTTTCAGACAAACACTCACAGCCACACAACATGTAATTAGCATTGAAGCGCCTCGTAAAGTTTGCCAAAGTAAACCATGGGAGGACCACCGTCATGAAAATACTCCTAACAATAAACCCAGTCACTCAAATCACCTTCACACAACTATATATGAACACTTTAAAGAAGCTAGCAAAGGGAAAATGGTCAAAGCTAAAGCTAGAAGGAACACAGAACTAGCTAGCAGCCTCAGTATGAGCAAAGCATCAATGCAATTACAAGGAGAAAAGCACCAATGTCCCGTAAACATGCTGGGAAATGATTTAAAAACCTGACATTGTTATATAAATCTGTTGCAATTGCTTTTGTTTGGGAAGGTAAAATATGTCACATAAAGGTGGCTGTAGAGCGGCTCATTTCCAGTGAATTATTTATAACTAACTGTTTACAATTAATTATTTATAGTTAAAGAGCACTTTATTTTCAATTGTTTCAGGGAGAGAAGATGATCCTGCAGCTTAATGCAATTTGGAGGAATAGTAAAGTTTACACATTTCTTTTATAATGAAATTAAGTTCAGGCACTGAAGAAACGTCATCATGTTGCCTAGCAACCATTTCCCAATAGGCTAAAGAGACCTGTTTGTAGCGTTTATGCACCTGTAACATCTTGTGTTGTATCATTTTAATTCCATAACAGTGTCATCTCATTAATTATCCCCAAAACTTAAATAATCCATGATATATTATGACATCAAGATGTTGCCTAGTAACCAGCCAACAACTAACATCATGAAGTAAACAATACTGAAGCACTGGCATGTACTGGTTGAATTACATTAACTCTGACTAGTTGTACAAATAAATATTGGAGAGAAAAAAAACATTTATGTTATAATTGACATTTATAAGTTTTTGGTATTTATGAGTAAAATGACACAAACCAGTTATTCAAATAAGACGTAACCACATGTAGAAATGTTCGTTTCTGATACCAGCAGGACAACCATGATCCTGTAGCACTATGTCATGGTTTATCCTCACCCCTCCTTCAGGCACTTTCACACTCGGAAACCCTCGAGGAGAGAGGTACAAGAAATCATTTTGAAGCCAATATCTGACAGTGTTGGTGACTCACTGTACTAACCTCCAAAAGCCCCTGTGCCTCACCAACCCACCCCTCTATATCCACTGACCCCTTACCCTGCACTCGCCACATTCAAGCTCTGAATGCGGTCAGCTCAGGGTAAGGGTTGGATTATGTTATCTGAGTGCAGAGATGGAGGCTCTTATAATCAAGTTAATGTATGGATTCAATAGATGGCTGAGTCTCACCCTGTGCATTGTACCGTGGGGGTCACGCATGGAAATTGTTTCATTCCCAGTTGCACAGTGACCTAAATGAAAAATCTGGCATTGCTGACAAGAATCATACAGACATCGATTTGTGAGAGTGTGTGTGTGTGTGTGTGTGTGTGTGTGTGTGTGTGTGCATAGATAGTCAGTCAGATAGATGGATGGATGGGTACCTAAAATGTGATTTTGTTGCTTGCCTAAGGAACTGGAATTGCACTGAAATGTTTATCTCCAAAGCTGCTACAAATGATTCATGAGATGTCTGTATTTGAATGTCACTGCTGACTCCTGCCAGGAGTTATTCCTCCCATGACATAATTTTAGTCACTGCAGTCTTTCTTTTTTTCTTTTCTAAAAATCCTAATCTTTCCGTGTGTTTACTCTCTTATTTCAAGTGTGAGGCCTTCTTGGCAAAGAGAGCGTGCATGCTGGCATGGCTCTGTGATATTTGAGAATGGATTTTGTGTTGATATGACCTTTTGATTGGAAATAGTTTGTGTGTGTGAGTGAATTTGACATTCATGAGATCATTATCTGGGTTTTTATATTTTTGTAACTTTATCATAACCGACACTTAAACATTTCGTGTACGTGCAGTTATAATTTTGAAAGCTTAATATTATTTCATTGTAGTTAGACTGGAATCGGGAGTTGGATATCGGCCACTAATACCTAACCTAATGGCAGCTACAGTGAGACATTTATTAATTACTTTCCTCGATTTGTTTACTAATAAACAAATCCATATGTGTAGTGGTGGATGACTTGTTATGTAAATATTACTAAATAGAGTAAAAAAATGACTTAAATAGTGGTTTTGTAATTGGTTTCCAAGGTAAAAATTGTTAAATTTTGAGTACATTTTGTGTGTAAGGAAGGCATTTCTGGTTAACTTAATACCACAAGTTTTTTTCATAAACGTTGTTGCGTATGTAGTTTTTAGATGTTTTTAAATGTAACTCCAGCTTATATTTTTGGGTTCTAGTTGCCCTTCTTTACGTCTCAAAGTTAAGTCTTTTGATTAGGTCTTTCTAGCTTGCTCACACATCCATTAGTTATCTAATAGCATCCAAGAAAATCTCCTCCAGGATGATGGCATGCACCAAAACAGAAGTCATCAGATAAATTGAAGCTATGAGAGATAAAGTATTAATGTATTAAATCCCCTAAAGGCATGCAAATAATGCAAAGGACAGAAGGAGATGACTTGAAAACATGGTTTATGTAAAAAAAAGAACTGGCCAAAACTGACTTGATTTGAATCTAAAATGATCAACACCAGCACAAACTTCAATTGGTTGTCTTTCAAGGTTTTATTTCCAAAGCACGAGCTTCTGACAACTGCTTCTCTCTTACCGCTGTTTTTGTTTTACTTCAAACGCCTCATGTTCACCACTGTCCAGCGTGGAGGACGAGTCTGAAGTAAAGCTGATGGACAGGCCTGTACTGGTACAGCACCACAACAGATGTGTAGTTGAGGCCTGAGCTCATTCTTTTGGCCGTCTTTTATTAAAAAGCACATTTTGGAATTGTTAGAGAATAATTATATAATGAAATACGTCAGAGCCGAGTTTGGCTTCAGCAAATTTGGCTTCTTTGTGTTCAGTTTTGTAATTGTCTGGCTTGACTTTTGATTGTCTTGGGTGTGTGGGTGTGTGTGCACACTGTGTGTGATCTTTTTTTTTTGTACAATAACGCAAAGTACATCATGGTCCGCTAACCCCTCAGCCGTATTTTGTGTGCGCGCGCATTTGAGTGTGTCATTCCTGACTGTGTCTTATGATGATGGATTACTGAGACCCACTGGAGCTGCTTGCTCCCGCTCTTATCCTCCATCAACTGCGGTTCAATGGAACAGTACTCTCCATTGTTTCAGCTGATGGCGAACATGCACGGAGGCATGCGTTTGTGTGTGAGTACTCACACACACACACTGTGCATGCACACATCCTATCTGATGTAGTGCATGCACGACAAACCAAACCAAGCAAACAGATTAGCGATCCTGAATTGCCACCAGCTTGATGCGAGGCAGGTCTGCTGGGTCTTATCTAGTGATCTTTGAACTTAACATCAGCTAGTCTACAGCGGCCTCATCTCACAGACACACAAAGACGCACACACTCAAACGCATTCCGTAAAAAGGCAATCATCACATAACTGAATATGGAGCCAAGAAGAAACACACTTGCACATATAAAACGCCAGACTACTTGCATACTGCAAACAAGTTGCTCTGATCAATCATTCCTTGCGGAGGCTGAGAAAGAACAAGGAGCACATAGTGACTTACACCCAGTGAGGTGTAAGCAACACGCTGGATGCCCTGTAGGACTTCACTTCCTCTCAGCTTTGAAATTATCACATTTTGAGTGAAATCAGGAGACAAGTTGCGAAAGGCCTTGTTAAAGTACAGAACGCAAGCCTCGAGTGCTTCCTTCTGAGGCTCCCATGACATAACGCACAAGCATGCCCTTGTTACTTCCTGACTTGAGGAAAAACTGAAAAGAGAAATTAAGTTACATTAGTTCCTAGACAGAATCTGCTGTTTCCAAGTGGAAGAGGAGAAAAATGCTGAAAGAAGGGTCCTTAAAGTTCCACTTCAGCACCTCACGGTTTAACTAATGCCTTCACCCGGCTTCAGCAGCATCTCTCATTTGTTTGATGCAGTCCTTCCCACGGTGAGAACATGTCCTTGATTTCACTTCTCTCCTTGGCCCTTTCTATTTTTTCTCTCTTTGAGCCTTTCTACTTTAGATACTTTTTCGCTCTCCCACTCGTGACTTCCAGGCATTTTATTTTATTTTTTATTTTTTTGGCCTTAACACATAAATCATAAAAGTTGTGTTCTGGTAAAAGGCCCAGGCAGTGCTTCCTTACTGCAGCTCTTAGGTTGTCTCCAGAGTGTATGAAGAAGTTACACCCGTGTTCATTCATTCCTTTGGATTCAGGTGTTAAATGAGCAAAGCTAAGTGCAGCACGTGGTGACTCTGGCATATTTATTTAACGATTTATCGATCTGTACTTTCCAGAAATGATGAAGCTAACGCTGTTGCCATTCTGTGAAAAAACATTTCTTTTACAAAAACAAGCAGCTCAAAAGGCAGCCGATTGCCTTAATTGCCATCATTAACTTGATTAGCTTAAAAGTCAGTTTACATTCTGGTGCTGCCTCTTGATTACAGTTCACTTAAAATACTTGATCTGATATTTTCTATGAACATGACAAGCTTTTCACCTCTCTCGTGGCATTAAGTGGAGAGCAGTCCTTATGGTGTCACAGTTTTGCAGCTTTATCACAAAAGTAAATAAAAACACAACCAGCGTAGAAGAAATCGGAACGACTACGAACCTCGAATTTCTCAGATGACGCCACTCTGGAGGCTACGCTTGAAAGACACACACTAAGTTATTAAAATTGTATAGTCAGTTCCTTCAGTACAGAATAAAGTGTCATTGGCTGCTCCATTGTCACATGGGGTTGCCACAGCAGGTGGTGATGCGTGTTTGATTTGGCAGAGCTTTTACTCCAGATGCCCTTTCTGACACAATCCCAAAAGGATTTGCGTCTATGGCTGGAATCGAACGAGCAACCTGCCACTTGCCAAGCAAATGGTTAGAGACGACTACACTATAGATTTAAAGTGCAGCTGTTTGACTTCATACACGTCTTTGTAGAAAGGATATGTTGCTGAGGGTGGCTGCCGCACCCAACAATAGCACGATATGACTATACCACTTTTTTATTTTTTCTTTGCGTCCTACTTATTTATTCCTGGGTCCAGGACCCAGTTAACACTAGATGAAAGGGATCAACCGAACAACAAGAGCAAACTGAACTGAAAAGGCCATCGACTGAATTGTGTTGTATAAAGAAAGATGTAAATTTATTCATGAGAAAGTGCATCGGCTTATTATTTTAGCTGAGAGGCACGGTTCTAGCAGTTCAGCGCTGTCAGTCTCAAGCACATGCTTTCAGATTTCTATGATAAATGGTTTTATGTAGGGGATGCACATGCATTTTAATTTTATATATCCAACTCCTTTTTTTAATTCCCTGGCTAAAATAAATAAATTAAAAAAGTAGCACCATGCAGCAGGCTTTTATTGGAAGAAAATCCAAAAATCTCAAACTTTCATTGGCGCTCAGGCTTTCCTAATCTTCAAATTTATTACATAAACTTAAAAAAGCATTTTTTAAAGATCCCACTGATAAACAGCCAAACGAGCTGTGCCTAACTTTAATCAAAAGTCTGAGCTACTGTTACTGCTATACTTACTACTCAGTACTGCATCATTTCAGTGTGATGTTTTTATAGCTTTTTGAATCGGAAACGTGGTTTTTAATAATGTGTTTGTGAAAGAGTATCAGGGCGTGATCTATAACACGAAAGAGCAAAAAAAAGTTTTTTTTTGTTTTGTTTTTGTTTGTTACCCAATAGCATGTGACAAGGCTTATTGCAAGATCCGTTACTAAGCCTCTTTAGCCAATCAGGTGGCAGACATTTTAAACTGCAGTTGGATGAAGTCAGCTTTGCGATCACTTGGCTGCAATCCTCCAAACCCTGCAGTGTGTGTGTGCGTACGTGCACATCTTTCTGACCTGGATTTTTTTCCCCCTGAATATAATATCAGCCGTGCTGAGTATGGCTCTGCTCTGCTGCGGGGGCTCCTGCAAAGAGCGGGGCTTTCGCATCTTTGGTCGTATTTTGCCGCCACGCACTCTTAGACCTTGAAAAGATCCTGGTGGTATTAATACAGCAATTAGTGCAGTTGCAGCTTCAGCTGTTTGTCAATGACTTTTTCCGCCCAAATGAAGGATTTCCAATGCAGCTTCTCTTAGTCAGTGTATCTGTCAGCAGAGAGAGCAGGAGCTGTCCGCTGTGCTGAAAAGAGTCCGCTGTATCTGTCCGTCTTCTCTCTTTATCTGTCATTTCCCCCAAGCAAACATTCACACTGTTACTCTTTCTGCAGTTTTTCCTTTCTACCCTGTTGGTGACATCTGACCTCACTTTATTTCCATCTCCCTTTCCACTCTTGATCTCTTCTTCTGTTAAAAGCTCTTTTTCCCTTCACTTCTGCTCCAGTAAACAGACTTCTGAAAAATCTTTTTTTTTCTTTTACAAGCTACTCAAATGCTAATGAAATGGTGGCTCATTATTATTGGATTATTTTGGGAAGACTCGCCGCATCCCTGCAGTTCTCTTCCAGTTATCTCCTCCCTTCTCTCTCTCTTTTCTCTTTTCTTTGTGTTTACTCATGCTGTCATTCATGTGAATTGCTGCTACTGCTGTGTGTTGGTGACGAATCAAGCGAGAGTGCGAATGACTAAGACCTACAAGACATTTTGCAATGAATTGTTTAAAGGCCTTTAGCCCTGTGAATGCTGAGTATGTGTGCTGGCTTTGGCCGACTTTAACAGCGGCGTCCGAGTGTTTGCGCTCACTTGTCTGCGTGTGTGCACAGTATGTTTTAAGCTAGCACTTGATAAGGTTTGAGTCAGGAAGCGGGAAAAGGCACACTGAACTGGTCTGCAGCGAACTGGAGACTTTGTAGTGGCTGTCATAAGAAACACATCTCAGCAGGTATTACTGTCTTATCTTGCCTTTTCTCACTCCTCTTTTATGCAGCTCTCCCTCTTTGGTTGCTGGCGGTGCTAATAGAAACAGACAAGCCGGTACATGGGAGTGCTCAATAGCTTTGCTTCTCTTTGATGCATGTACAGACGCACATTCATGCTTATTTTTGTGGAAAACGTGCCCAGGGTACAGCTCCTGGCACTGAGAACCAAAATGCAGTTGTTTTGTTTTTTTTAAATGCATTTCTTTTTTATGTAATGCAAATGTAGAGCTTTCACTTATTTGCTTAATTGGAGGCAGCACATGCTTGATTGGAATTCGTCACCTTACCCACACAGCACCCTTGACAGGATTACACTAACTGATGGGAAACAAGCCTTCTTTGCCCATGGGCCTAAATATTTATGCATACAGGGCTTTACCCAAATTAAGTCCTGAAATGGTACAAGGACTGAATACCTAATTTTTAATTTGGTGCATTATGGCTCAAAGTTATTGCATACATTAATGCAACACACACAAAAAAACACGCCTATAAATACATTCGTATTTGCCTTATTCAAACCAAATGTGGCCCGTGTTTACTACTACAAGTGGGAAACATGATAAGTGAGAAACGAGCAAATCGTTTGGGGAAACATGAAATCTTACAAGCCCTGGCCCAAGATAAGCGCGTCGGATAAGCACTCTCAATCAGACGTTAAGCCCAGTTTATTTTCTCCGGTTTTCTGTGTGTCAGACCTGTGATTGGATGGCTTATGTGTGAGAGGAAAAAAAGTGAGAGGGATGAGAACAGTGTTGATGTTGCTGCATGGAGCTGCTGTATGTGGCTGACGTATCAGCTTGTAATAAACGGCCATCTGCACTCTTTTTCGGGGAAAACGCAAAGTGCGTATTAAGAAAGTGCATTTTGTGTGGCAAGTTCTATGAGATGTTTAAAGCTCCCCGATGCTTTTTGTTGTTTTCTTATAGATGTATACTCACATGTATTGGTGGAAGATGAAAGATGGTGCTCTGTTGCCACATTAGCTTCAATGCAGTTTTTGAGTGGCTGGTTGAAAACATGTCATTTTGTGTCAGCTCCTAAAGAGATGCTGTAGTTTTTTTGTTTATTTATTTATTTATAAAATGAGAGTGTTGAGTCTATGTGAGGATATACTATACCATGCCTAGTAGCAGTACGTCCATAGTGATGTCTACCACACATTTTTATTTCTCTGTCCATCACCATTTTCAGGTTAGCATATTAACACGCACTGTTTACCTGCATGGATTACAGGACTACAAACAGAATGCAAAAGGAACCAGAAAGCTTCCCATACCTAAAATTTTGGTTATGCTTTATTTTCATTAGAACTTGACCAATAGATATATATTGGCCCAGCTGACATATCGGTCCATATTGGCTATTTGCCAATAAATGCTGATAAATAAAAATCTTAAAGTAAAAAGAGTTTGGGGTCTTAGAAATCCTGCATCCGTCATTCTCATTCATATGCAGACTAAATTTCCGTAAACTGTTCAAGAAAATAAAAAAAATCTGACTCTTAAAATCAGTTATAGACGATCAAAGTTATTTCCTCCTTAGAAAAATGGGAACGTTTATGAGTCAAGCTGTCTAGAAGCTTTTAAAGCATTACAGTCCAAAACCGAAAGTGCACCTGTCAGCCTGGACGGAGGGAGAGGAAGGGAATCATGTCAGTAGGATTCATTGTTTCAGGCCCATTAATGGCTGTGGCTTGGCAGTCCTTTAAGTAGTTATTTCAGTCACAACTGATGTGGTGAACTTTAAGTATATAAGTATAAATACTGCACATCCGCTTAGTGTACAGTACCAGTTTGTGTAGTTATGGCAGATTTTCATGCCGTCAACTTATCGTCTGGTTTTGGCGAATGCTGTCATCTTCATTTCTTTGCACAGGCTTTACTGCCACTCTTTTGTTTTTGTCCTGCATCTCCGACTCATCCCACATGCCTGCGTCTTTGATTTTTTTTTCTTTTTATATTTGTGACCTTAAAAATAGCTACGCTGATCACAGGGTGACCTCACCAGTTTTTACTGGTCCAAACCACCCATATATCCACCCCCCTAGTGTGGATTTATGTAATTCTTGCAGTATCTGGTGTGTGCGTGTGTCTGACATTTCTGCAGTTATCTTCACTTCTCTCTCTTCATCGCACTCCAAAGCTTGAAGTGAAAGCCCTACACTTTATGCATAACAGCCTTTAGATATTCCACACACTCATGGCTGATCATGTTTATTTTGCTGACTCACTGGGTGTGTGTGCGTGTACGTGTGTGTGTGCTGACTGTGTGATTGTGTGATTGTTGTTTTGAATGAGGCTTCATGAGTTTCTCATCCCATCTGCCATCTGTGCAGACGCTGTTACAAAGGCCCATGGGAAATGCAGTCTTGGAGGCTATCCCCTCCTCCCTATGTGTCTAGAGGCTCCAGTCAGTCAACATGTCATTGTTAATCACAATCACAGAGGAAGAGGGAGAGACACATGCATTGCCCTTTTTATTTCAACATCTCATCCTCTTTTCTTTCTTCTTCTTCTACTTTTTATCATGCTGTTTTCTCTGGGGGGTGGGGGTGGGGGGGTGGAGGAGGCTGGATCCTGTTGCAGCTGAAACTGGATTAAAATGCCAACTATCATTTTTTTTGCCATTTATTTTGATTGTTTACACATTAATTATATTTTTGTTTATTCTATTTGACTGTATTGGTCCTGGTTAGCTATATATTTTTCAAAAAATAACCCCCTTTTTAAAAAAAATATTACATTTTATATCACACTGTTGGTTCACAGAGCTTCAAAATAATACATCGTATTCATCCTGCTGGGTTGTCTGATTACATATCCAAAACACTACCATTAGTAGTTAATCACTTATAGAATTAATCAAATCTCATTCTCTCTCATAGTGCAATCCATTAATCAACTTTTTTTTAGAATATGTTGTTGGAAATATGCCTGTCTCCTCCAACCACCGTTGGGCCCCTCATATATTTTCAACCTAAAGGTATAAAAAAACAAGATTAAGAAGAAGTTTATCCTGTGAATCTGCGCTAGTGATAAAATTAACTGAGGCTCTTATCAATGCAGTTTTCCAGAAAATGAGGTCATGCAGGATACAGAATGTGGATTATTGAGTGTTTAGTGGCCAGTTTAGCCCTAGTGTAATCCATATCTTTGCAGAGATTTGCTATGGTCATCACTGGAGCACTAAACCCTCAACTGCTCATTGTAAAGCTGCGGGCAATAAAATCGCTCTGCCGGCCTGATAAGAAAAGCACAATAGCATTCGGCCGCTGTCTCGCCCTCATTTTCTTTTTCGCTCCATCTCGCCCGTTCGCTCTCACAAACGCACTCTTTCTCATCACTGTTTCCCTTCAGTGCAAGCCGCTTCCTCTTGCCCCTTTGCAGTTCACACCATTCACTCTGTTGTTTGTTTTTCTCTCATCATCTCCCTCTCTGATTCCCCCTTTTTTTCCCCTTTTTTTCCTCGCTCTCCTTCAATTTTGCTCTCCTGCGCTCTGTTGAGCCCTCTTGGCGAAGCGTTAAGTGTATAATCTGTGATCTCATGTGTAGATGGGCCTCTCGTCTCCTCTCACTCTGCACACAAAGGGCTTGAATGGCCACGACTCACTCAGGGGACACAAATGAGTAATGACTCACACATGCGCGCACTCTCACACACGCCAAATAAACACACACGTACACATGGCCGCACCTCTCCAGCACACTCCCGGGGGCTTTGAAGTTGCATATTGATGATGCCATTTCCAAAGGCTCAATTGAATGTGCAGAAGCAGAAGAGGTGGCTATTGACCGTCCACTCACCTCCCTGACCTGTCATCTCTCTGACAGCCATAATGAGCAACAGGTGCCTCTTTTGCCAGGTTTGGCCTTGATAGTTATCCAATATTCAACAGTCAGTCGTAGTAATCAGCCAGCATAATCGCTTGTTTGATGTGCCATCACAGCACTACATAATGGGCTGCGGTGGGTCTGTGAGAGATTGTTTTCGATTAAATAATAATTACTGAGATGAATTTTCACATTCAGTTAATGCTCAGAATAGCTGTGTTTAAAGGCTTAAATTAAGGTGATAAAATAAGAATTTTAATTAAAAGGATTTGTAAACTACGGAGCCCCTCTGATGACATGGTACAAAAAATAAATAAATTGTGGCCACGAAATATCATTTCGAGGCCACGAAATAGGTATAACGTGCCCACGAAATACTTATTTGTGGCCACGAAATAGGTATAACGTGCCCACGAAATACTTATTTGTGGCCAAGAAATAGGTATAACGTGCCCACGAAATACTTATTTGTGGCCAAGAAATAGGTATAACGTGCCCACGAAATACTTATTTGTGGCCACGAAATACTATTTCGAGGGCACGAAACAGGTATAACGTGCCCACGAAATACTTATTTGTGGCCACGAAACACTTGATGATATATATATATATATTATCCCAGGGCACATTCACTAGAACCTGCGTCAGCCATAGTACGGAGTCCTTGCTGTTGGTGATGTCCTTAAGGTGAGTGTATTATATTTTATATTTATTTCATATTGTTATCCCGCAATTCGGCAGTTATTTATTCAGACCTATATTGTTACTATGTTCTAAATGGTATCTGCTGACGTTTCAAATGTTGTATCCTCATGTTGTTAGTACACGTTGTTTTGTTGTGCTAATATGTAGCCGTAAACTCATTTTTAACTGTAGGACGTGCGGCGGCCCCGCAGCACACTTTCAAAGTAGAGCAAGGCTGAAGGCTACTAATAAATGAGGTATGTTCAACATAAAACCTTAGTTCTCTGTGTCACGAAGGTGTCTCTCTTTTACCCTGGCCACATCACCATACTAGCTGGTGCAACTAATCTGGTCTGGACAATAATAACAGTTTTAGATGGAAAGCATCTTAAAATTGCCTTTTTTTTGCTGAACATCTCCTTTGAAAGTAGCATCATGTGAGTCACACTTGTTAAGGTAATACATGCTAAATGAGCCGTAGCTTTCAACGCATTATCGGATGAAGCCTTGCAGTTACAGTAGCTCACTGCGGTTATCACGTTGCCAAGGGAACTAATAAAGCATACAGTGATCGGAATGATTTTGTATTGATGCAGGTTGTCATTGCTCATGCTGAACTACTTAAACTCCAAGTAGACAATCGCTCCATTCCTCATTACCATAGATAATATCTAAGTAATAAAACAATCATTATCAAATTCTGATTTGCCATAGATAAAGTGATTTTATAGGTAGGCTATCATGTAAAAATCTGCTACATAAAATTTATAACTGAGTGTAAAAATACTAATTTTATTTTCATGTGGTTTAGAGGTCAGCTATGGATACTCGGCTGCGAGAATTCTTAACAGAGCGCAAAGTTGAAGAAGATGTGATCAAGAAACTTGAAGATGAGAATGTAAGCCACTGCAGCTTTTGCTGTGTGCGTGCGTGTGTGTCTGTGTGTTTGTTTTTGAACGGAAAGCCGCAATCCACAATTTACTATGCACATTCTAAAAGAATTTATTGAATTTCATATTTGTGTTTAATCAGTGACATTAATTAATGACGTGATATGTTTAAAGAGTAATTTTAAAAGCAATTTTTGTTCATCTTATGTTGGACAAATGTGTACCACATTACCAAAAGTATCTGTTATCAAAAGTAGATAGCAAAAAACAACTCTAAAATATGCAGTTGTATGTATTCATTGTTTTTTTTAATATTGACAATTTTATTAATTTGTTATTTATATTTTTCAGATTGATGAAACTGTCATTCCCTTAATGACAGACAGTGACCTGGCAAAGTACATCCCCAAAGTTGGCGATAGAGTCTCCACTGTGGCCTTCTGCAGACAAGCAACACTGTCACGGACGTCACCATCCAGGAAAGAATCTATACTCTCAAGGCTACGACAAAGACTGACAGGAGCTGAGGGAATGCCTCCTAAAAAGAAATTGTCTCAGTGGGCAGAAAATACAAATGCAAAACGAACAGTTAGACGAATTGAGGTTGGCTGGATGGATTTTGATGAGTCGAAGGGTGGGTTCAAACAGGTGAAGTCTGTAAGTGGTGGTGGAACAAGGCATTTATCTGTAGATAAAAATGAAACAGTGTCAAATATCAAACTTATGGCTGAAAATCTGTTTTTCCCCAATGGCACCTCAAAAAAAAACAAAAGTCTTTCACACTATTCAACTCATATTGAGAGCTCACAGATGCATGTGGATGCTTCCAGTACAGTTGATGAGTTGTATAAGCAAAGTAAAGTCAAAATTCTGCGACTTTATCTGTGTACCAGAAAGAAAACACAACAGCAGCCCCAAGACGTAGAGGCCAATCATGCAATAACCCAGCCCTCTGTGGTAGATCTCACTGGCAATGAACCTAATCAGGCCGCTGATGATCTGTTGGCGGAAAACATAAATTCAGAACCATCAAACTTTGTAATTAATGATGGAGCTTCCACAAGTGGATATTTTGAACTGAATGACACATTACCATGGGATGGTCTGCCAAATGTAGGTGAAAGTGAAGATTCTGATGCAGTTGTTATTATTAGTGGGGATAACAGGGTGGATATTAGTGTGGTTGAACTAAACCCTGAAACACTGTTTACAGAAAAAGAGTCTGATCCACCTCATCACACATTGTCTCTCTCACCGGGGCTGACAGGAGAGGCCAATATTCCTGACCAAGCACCCCCTGAACCACGATCTTGTCCCGTAATACTAACTGTTAGAAGAGGTCATTGTCTTACTGATTTGATCAGTGCCTTTTAAGGACTCAAACATTATTTCATCTGAGGTCAATATCAAAATGTTGTTACCAAATGGAGAGCTTGAACAGGGGGAAGGAAGTGGTGTTTTGCGGGACTGCCTGACAGAATTTTGGATGGATTTCTATGACAGCTGCACATTGGGAGTTGAGGTGAAAGTCCCATTCATTCGGCATGACTTTCAGTGTGAAGAATGGCAGGCTATAGCTAGAGTGTTTGTTGTAGGGTGGAAGCAAGCTGGTTACTTCCCAGTGAAGCTTGCAATACCCTTTCTGGAGGAGATATTGTACGGCTCAACAACCAGTAGTTTAAAAGATTCCTTTCTTTTGTACGTCTCACAAGAAGAGCGATCTGTTCTCCTGAAGGCTTTGGATGACTTCAATTCAGTGGATACAGATGAATTGCTGGAAGTACTTGATGCACATGAGTGCAAGCAGGTTCCTACCAAGGACACACTGCTCCCTGTTTTGGCACAGATAGGACACAAAGTACTTATTCAGGCCCCAATGTTTGTAATCAAGTGCTGGCGTCCCGTTGTGGGTTCTGTAGCTGGTTTACTCCCACCAGAAGGACTGCATCATTTCATAGCAGAAAAAAAACCGACTGTAAAAACAGTGAAGGAGCTTCTAATCTTTCCAGAGGAGATGACAGCTGCCCAGTCAACAGTTTCTCGTTACCTGAAAAGGTACATTGGAGAAATTGATTTCAATTATCTTCAGCTTTTCCTGCGGTTCTGTACAGGATCCAATCTGTTGGATAAAGCCATACTAATTGAGTTCATAGAAACTACAGATTTCCTCCGCAGACCACAATCCCACACATGTGGATGTGTACTAAAGCTGCCCCTTGGTTATCACAGCTATCCAGACTTTCGCAGTGAATTTAACAGCATTCTCGCAAGCTCTATGTGGGTGATGGATGTGGTGTAGGTCAGTGTTACCCAACCTTGGTCCTCAAGGCACTCTGCCCTACACGTTTTAGGTTTTCCACCCTAACAGTTCATAGAAACACGGGTGTAGTTAACAGTAACATGAAGGAATGAATGTGAATGTTCAATAGACTGGGTGGTTAAGTTCTCTTAACAGTGTAGCCCGTTGTGCCTTTTTCATGTGCAGCCTTTTTTTTCATCTGGTCAGTAAGTGCTTTCTTAGTTTCTCCCCCCAATTAAAATAGTAAGCTAAAGGGAATGTTCAGGTTTTTTAAAGTGGAGTTACCTGTAGTAGACAGCACTTAGCACTCTGATTTTGCAGAAGCAGCAGTGAGTGTTGGGGACAAAATAAGGCAACAAATTGGTTGGGGAATGAGACCACAAAACAACACCAGTTGAAAATACATATACATATTTAAATAACATTTTCAGTGCTTCACCTGGTAGGAATCCGTACACTAAACATAGAAGTGCATCTGTTCCTGCTGCACACATTGTTACTGTGTTTTTGGCTAGTGCCAAAATAAATTACTAATTTTAACATTCTAATACTTTTTTACTACAGGAAGAGTAACAAATATTTCCAATATAGCATACAGTAACAGTTCTACAAACTGGAAGATTGCTGAGTGCTTTCTACTGTATATACATACATAAGTACAACACCATTACAAATACCATATTCCAACTGATTAAGCATGTTCTATATTAAAGTATTTCAGATGTTTGCAGAAATCTTAATAGAAACAAGAATGTGAACCTTTATGTTCCTAATGGGTTTAGAAGAAAAGTTGTCAATTACAGAGATTGGTTACATTGTAAAGAGGTTTGTATAACATTTTAGAAATAACTGTTATTTTATCCTGTTATTATATGCAAAATACAACCTGTTTTTGAGTATGGTGTATTTTGAAAGACACCAGTAAACCATTCTCATTGGTACAAAACTTTGTCCTCTCTGTTACATTCTATACATCTTTAAACATGAACATGTCTAATGACACAGCTGAAAGTTATTTAACTACTCATTCTATAATGTCATACACGTGCTGTGATTTTTAAGAAAAAAAGCCGTTCTTTATCAAACATGGGATTGCTTTAATCTATTCCACAATAACAAAATTATAGGCTCAAGAAACATTTGGAGCATTGGTGACACAACTATGATTCTACACTTTAGCCTACTTGGTCTTCTTGTCTAATTGATCACAACATTAGATATATTGCCAGTCTATGTGGTTGTTATCCAAGGTGCTCTTTTTTTGTTAGAAATGAACACATTTTTGGTACCAAAAACTATTATGAACAACTTTTGATGCTTTAACAGTGTGATAAGTTTAACTCAATCCCAAAAGGATTTTTTTTTTCTAACCTGTATCATATTTTAGTTTAATACTCCACGCTTTGTAGCTACCAAGAGCAAGCAACACTTCATGATGAGTTAATTTACTGACATGGACAAAATGAAAATTATGTTATACAGTCTTTTCTGATAATTTTGATACAAAGACAAGATAACTACACACTGGAGAAAAATAATTACTTAATAATAAGTACATTAAGCTGTAGGAATACGTACTGAAGTACAAAATGTACTACATTTGTATGTTTGTGTCCATTTAAGTAGCCTCAAATAACTGTGAACGAACTGTATCCCTGAGATGAAAATATAAATCAAGGGCCTGGGACATGGTAGATGGGAATTCCAAGCTTGATTCCTCCATTATTATTGTGCACAAATCAAATACTTGCACATCACATGGGACTGAACTAACAAAAGTGCAGCTATTTTTACACAAGGTCAAATCTTCTGTCAGTGGAACGAGACAGTCTTCTGCACCCCAAAGGTGAGGGGCCATGTACATGACATCAGGTATCCCACAGGGCACGTTGTTATTCTTTGAGGGCCTTATACGGTGAGCATTCCAAACACTCCGGATGTCATTCAATACCTCCTGATGAAGAAACAAGAATTAGGTCAGAGCTGTAATACAAGGCATTTTTAAAATGGTCGAAAATAAGTGTGGTGCATCCTTAAATGAATTGAAAAGCAGCAATGTTTGGATGCAGTTTAATGAAAACCAAAGGAAGAGGGAGTGATGGCAAAAAAAGAAAAGAAAGAACCACACCAGGCAAACCACTGAGTTGTGGGATCTGGGCTTTATACTAATACTAATACTAATCTTGGTGCGGATGCGCAAAGCTTTTCAACTTTATGCGCATAATACAGGTGACAAAATCAATATTTTTCAATCCCATGAGGGGATCCAATATCATCTCAGACCTGAACGTACCAATGATAGAGCGCTGAAGAGTTACTGATGCGTGAAGCCTGACTGCTTTTGACAGACTGGCAGTGACAGATCGTTAGCTGCAGCATAACTGCTGATGCAGAATGAGTGCAGACAAGGATAATGTCCTCCGATCAGAAAAAAACAACATTTAAGTCGTGCTGACTTCTGATCAGTTCAATTGGCAAAGTGTTCCCTGATTTAAAAACTTTGGCTGGGTTGATGCTTCAGCCTCCATTACGCACATACAGAGCGCAGTTGACCTTCAACAACGTTAGGAATACATTGCATTTACCGTACGGTAAAGGTAACGTCGTTTTAACTATGTAAACAATTATTTTGTTACCCTTACTGCTAAAACAGCTTAATTTAATGTAATTAATTACCACCACTGGTTATCATAATATGGGTCATTTACCTGAATGATTGGCATGAAGCAGAACTGTGACAGAGCTTTGTCAATGAAATCCCCAAAGAAGAATCCTTCGTCCTTCAGTTCTCCTAGAAGCTTGATCCATGACTCGACTCCTTCTTTTCTCATCACTCCCCACCAGCTCTCAATTCTCTGGTTTGCGGTACTTGCTCCTGTGACGTAGCTTCTGTCTCCTGCTCTATCATCCCCGTCATTTCTCCGTAAATAACGCTGGAGGTCTCTGACCAACACGTTCTCAGTGCCCATGTCAGTTCGTACGAGCCTGGGGAAACCCCCACGACTCTCCACTGCTTCCACAAAGTAACCTCCGATAACCTTTGGGTCACTGTTAGTGTGTGCGGCCCGCAGCCAAATGATGTTGCGTGAGAAACCGTCGATGCATCCATTAATACATATCCCATATGGCTTTAGTTTGTCATAAGAGTCTATGTGCCACACAAAGTTAGGCCCCTGAGCAAAATATTGCCTCCTTCTGAGACGTCTGGTCTGGCGAACCTGGGAACCTACTGGGTCCAGTAAAGAGATGAGGATCCTGACGTCTTCTTTCCTGATCGCAATGCCGTGTTGTTTGCACTTTGTAAACATCCACCGATAACCGTGATCCTTCCCAGGCCCTTGCAGTTGGTTCACAATAAAATCTATCCCGGCGTCCAGGTCGTACTTACGTCTGTAAAGCGACTTGGCTCTCAATATCCGGTTTAAATGTCTCTCCGTAATGATGGTTCCTTGCATTGCCAGGCTTTTCAAAATGCATTTGTAGCTCATTCCCAGCCTGAAATAAAACTCAATCAGACTGTCTCTGTCCATGGTGTATTTAGCCTACTTTTATGCTTGTGTCTCTACGCAGCTGTCCAGGAATTCTATCAATAAGATGTGCGCACGTTATCTATTTCGTGGCCACAAATGCGTAATTCGTTGCCACGTTATACCCAATTCGTGCCCACAAATTAGCATTTCGTGCGCACCTTATACCTATTTCGTGCCCTCGAAATAGTATTTCGTGGCCACAAATAAGTATTTCGTGGGCACGTTATACCTGTTTCGTGCCCTCGAAATAGTATTTCGTGGCCACAAATAAGTATTTCGTGGGCACGTTATACCTATTTCGTGGCCTCGAAATGATATTTCGTGGCCACAATTTATTTATTTTTTGTACCATGTCATCAGAGGGGCTCCGTAGTAAACGAACTAGAAAGTAACAAAAAAATTAACGGTAAATAGGTGCTTATAAATGATGAAGCACAATCATTAACAAAAAAAATGGCGTGTGGTAAGATAGCTATTGTCTTCATGTCACGTCAAGACCTTTTCATGTCAAGCTAAGAATAAGCAGAGGCAGAAGAAGTCAGATCACTAATGCCTGAATGGTGCTTTCGTTTAAGAGTGGCGAGAAATGTGTTTCCTGTGTCGTTGTTATGTCTTATCCTTAATTTATGCCGCGATTCGTGTGCAAGTTCTTGCCTACAGCGAGCCCACGGAAAGCGGTTTTCAACCAACACAAACGTGCTCCCATGCAGTCATCCAAAATCCCAACTGCACTTTGCTTGACGTGGATGACACTGTGGGTCAGTCGAATGTTGATTGGTTGACAGGTGGGCTTGAAAATGGATGTGACAGCAGGTTTCACAGAGAATGGCAGAGACACGAAGAAAAAACCATCAAGGATAAAAAAAAAAATGCAGTAAGAAAAGTGCAGACAGTGGCTACAGCAGATATTTATCATTGTTTTTAACACTTGGTCTCACTTCAGCTCTTTGTTATGATTGTTATTCATTATTCATTCTTCTTCATGGCTGGCTGACAGACTGATAAGACTAGCCCGGAAAGAGGTTGTACCACATATTTTCTATACTGCCCCCATCTGGCAGTAAATACTCTCTGTGTGGAGATGAGCAGTCAAAAGCTGCCGATGAATAATTTCCCCATTACAAGGACACTTGAATAGAACAGGGCATTTTATGAATTGCTTTCATTGCATTAGATTACTCATAAGTTTCATTTTCATTTACACAAAACCTTAAAAACTTTCATTTTTATTTTTGGCCTTCATCATATTGGACACTGCAGAGAGAGTTAACAGGCAAGGAGAGTAGGAAATTCAGGAAAATGGTCTGGGGCGGACTCAGACCCATGTGATTCACCGCTGATTTCACATGTCTCCGCCAAAATCTGGCACTACCAAGATGCCTCGAAATTCCTGGAAGCAATGACATCAGTGACTGCAGGAGTGGCATCTACAAGGAATACAGTTGATTCACAGACACAGCCACAAATTCTCTCTGTAATGATTTTCTCTCCATAAAAATGACCAAACTTATACAGCGTAACGTTTCATTTTTTACTATTATAAATAGGAAAGTGTGATTTGTTCTCAAAAGGCACCAAAGTTACACATTGGTCAAATGAGCTGCACCTCAGAATGACATTGAGCGACTGCTAGCAGGTAATATCGCTGATTAAGAGACTCGTTCCCGGTGGGTGATGGGCTCCGCCAGGGCTGCCCTTTGTCTCCGGTTCTGTTCATAATTTTTATGGACAGGATTTCTAGGCGCAGCCAAGTGGCGGAGGGCTTTCGCTTTGGTGGCCTCAGAATCTCATCTCTGATTTTTGCAGATGATGTGGTTCTGTTGGCTTCATCGGGTGAGGGCCTCCAGCTCGCACTGGAACGGTTCGCAGCCGAGTGTGAAGCAGCGGGAATGAGGATCAGCACCTCCAAATCTGAGGCCATGGTTCTCAGCCGGAAAAGGGTGGAGTGCCCACTCCGGGTCGGGGATGAGTTCCTGCCCCAAGTGGAGGAGTTCAAGTATCTCGGGGTCTTGTTCGCGAGTGATGGGAGAAGGGAGCCGGAGATCGACAGACGGATTGGGGCTGCAGCTGCAGTAATGCGGACGCTGCACCGGTCCGTCGTGGTGAAGAGGGAGCTGAGTGTAAAAGCGAAGCTCTCAATTTACCGGTCGATCTACGTCCCTACCCTCACCTATGGCCACGAGCTGTGGGTAGTGGGGCGATCGTGGCTCAAGAGTTAGGAGTTCACCTTGTAATCGGAAGGTTGCCGGTTTGAGCCCCCGGCCCCGGCTTGGACAGTCTCGGTCGTTGTGTCCTTGGGCAAGACACTTCACCCGTTGCCTACTGGTGGTGGTCAGAGGGCCCGGTGGCGCCAGTGTCCGGCAGCCTCGCCTCTGTCAGTGCGCCCCAGGGTGGCTGTGGCTACAATGTAGCTTGCCATCACCAGTGTGTGAATGTGTGTGTGAATGGGTGGATGACTGGATATGTAAAGCGCTTTGGGGTCCTTAGGGACTAGTAAAGCGCTATATAAATACAGGCCATTTACCATTTACCATAATGACCGAAAGAACGAGATCGCGGATACAAGCGGCAGAAATGAGCTTCCTCCGAAGGGTGGCTGGCCTCTCCCTTAGAGATAGGGTGAGAAGTTCGGCCATCCGGGAGGGGCTCAGAGTAGAGCAGCTGCTGCTCCACATCGAAAGGAGCCAGCTGAGGTGGTTCGGGCATCTGACAAGGATGCCCCCTGGGCGCCTCCTGGGTGAGGTGTTCCAGGCATGTCCCACCGGGAGGAGGCCCCGGGGCAGACCCAGGACACGCTGGAGAGATTATATCTCTCGGCTGGCCTGGGAACGCCTTGGTATTCCCACGGATAAGCTGGAGGAGGTGGCTGGGGAGAGGGAGGTCTGGGCCTCTTTGCTTAGGCTGCTGCCCCCGCGACCCGGCCCCGGACAAAGCGGATGAAAATGGATGGATGGATGGATGGATGGAAGAGACTCAAAAGCTTGTGTAGTCCAAGAAATGAGTAGATCGTAGCCAAAAACATCCAGATAATTGCCGTTAAGATAACAAAATGTTTATTTTTCACAATTTAAGTTGGTTACTCAATGATAACGACATTATTAATGGCTTCATACTGTTAAGTGTCCCTTTAAGGCCTGATTATGTTAAACTCATTTAATATGAACAATACTGGGCCCCCAGGGTGTCATTTATTTTATTACTTAAAGCTTTTGAAATTCTGACCTGTCTTAGCTTGAAAATGCCGATGACCCTTGGAGCTGCTCTGGATTATCTGTGAGCAGTGTTGCTGGCGAGAACCGCTCGGAGGGACAGAGGGACTGTTTGTTTTACCGAGCTCTTATGAGAGCTGGTTTTGGCTGGCCAAGGAGCCTGCCCGTATAAGCCCTTTGTGGTGTGACGGTCCTGGCACCCTCCACCCCCACCCCAGCCTTCTTGAAACTCCCACTTCCCTGACACAGTACGGATGATGCCAAGCTCCCAGTGCCAGCTCCCGTTGGGGTCTGAATGAGCAGTGCTGCAAGGCCAAACAGTACAGCAATAGAAATGGGAGAACGGGCGTGGTTTCGGGCGGTGGGGGGGTGAAACGGCAACACATAAGTGAACAATTATAGAGCTGGTACATTGCAGGAATAACTGACTTTTATAATCACCTCAGTCACAGAGTGAAAAAGTGAGAACGAGTGGTGTCTGGCAGACAAACACTTCTCAAGCCCATAAATACACCACAATATAAGGAGATTACTCATCAGTCATGAGCCCTGTGGGAGATATTCTTACATTTCAGACTGCTGCTGAGTATGTTTCAAGGTTAAACAGCACATGCTCAGTGATCAGAAGAGTGTACTCTACAGTGTAGGCATATAACAAGTAGGCTTCTGTTCATATGCATTCCAGTGTTTACCTGTCAAATGTGAACTCTAGCTGGTTGCCTTGCTCTCTTTTTCTGTGTATGTGCGTGCGTGCGTGCATGTGAATGGAACATCCAGCCCTGGACGGCGTGCTCTGGGAGCAATCGTTGCCGTAATGGAGCCAACGCAAACGTCTTCTAGCAGTTGCCAGGAAGACGGTGAGGTCAGCGAGTGGGTGGCACTGCCATGCCTGTTTATCGTGATGCATGAGGAGCAATGTGGCTCCCTCCCTGGTTTGTGTCTTTTACCCACCAGGGTGGGTAGTAAAGGCCTCTTGTGCGTGCTCATTGATTTGTGAGGGCATTGTCGTTATGGGTGGGAACCGACACTGTAGACACGTGGACCGGGGGTGAAAAGAAAGATTGAAGGTTACGAGTCTTTATGCAAAAGAATCATGTTCCCTCATAAAACTAATTAGGAATCTTTTGTGGCTGTGCACGATGGAGGCGGTGATGGTGCTTGAGTGCGCTCGAGTGTGCTCAGGCTGTTTGTGATGAGCCTTATTGCTATTTAGGTGGCGTGTTTATTTATACATCAATTAAAAACCCCATTCCAGCAAATAATGGACTCAGGCATCTATCACTTTTATTGAAGTCTCATGAAATGGAGAACATTAATTTTGACTGGAACATTTTTATACTGAAGAAGTCTTTTTCAGTCTGACTTTCCTTCCTTTTTACGTTTTGAGGTTCAGGCGGTTTTTGGCGGTGTCATCCAGGTTGTTGTTTTTCTTTTCTTTCCCCCCAGATGTTGTTTCTGGTAGAGCAGACATAATAATAATTATTCAGACACTTCTATTTCTCCCACTGCGCTTTCTGCACTCGCGCTTTCCCCCCTCCTTATTGTTTGTCACGAGACTCAATTCGTTGCAGTCGTTTGCATCACCCCTCTCATCTTGGTGTGATCTTCCTCACACGGGTGGGAAGCAGTATGCACAGCGAGATTCTTGTGCTGTACACGTGTAGGTTTGGCCCAGGGATGTATGCGTTTCTCTGTTCAAGTTGCTCCGTATCCGTGAGCAGGTTTCTGCAGAAAAAAATAATTACGCCGCCTCCCCCCCTTAAGCCTCTATTACATGTAATACTGAGCGTCTTCAGACGGACAGGCTGTATAGATGTAATACAACACAGTGGTCCCCAGTGAGCTCTGTAATTGGGAACCTCAGAGGAGAAGGGGAAATTCAATGTGGGATGAGTTAATTCTTCCTCTTTTTATTCCATACCTCATTCAGGGGTCCACTCTAATCTGTGCATTCACGGAGTGCAGCGGATCAATTCTTATCACTGAAAGGGGGGAGGAGAGACATAGGGAAGAATAAGAAAGAGGCAGGAATGAGAGGGAGGTAAGAGCAAGTAACATGCTGATTGTACACTTGGAAGTGTTGAAGAATTGAAAAAGGTGCAGGTCTGTAAAAGGAAGGGAAAAGAAGCATGATGGATATTATGGATAAGGACCAACCTTTAATCTTATAGTTCTGTGAGCCTGAGTCTCACAGAAAGTCATTGGATGGGGCAGCACATGACAAATGTTGGTGTTGCTAATGATTGCCGCACCTTTTTTATGTCAATATTATATATGGCAGCGTCATTTTTCTTTAAAGTGAGATCAAAGCCAGGTTTGCAGGAGCTTCGGTGACAAATGGGTTACATCCGTGTTCATTGTTTGATGTTTGTTTGTTTGAAATGTATTCATAAGTCAGGTTTTCTAAATTTTGACTTTCAACTATTATTATTTTTTCTAATAACAGTCTTTTGCAGTGCTGTAACTACTGGCTGTTAAACTGAAGCGTACTTGCTCAGATTTTGTCAGTTTAGGTAGCAAAACATCTGTGCACTAATAAATGGTGACAGCAGCGTGTCCCTTGTTCCATTCCCCAGCAGCTGGTCTTTTACTACATGTCACTCCTCTGCTCTCTTCCCACACATTTCTCCTGTCTGTGTTAAAGTTTGCTGTAGTGGAGTGTTTATTGGTATTCCAGCATAGGGTGAGCTTACATTGCTGGGTATGACATTTATACAGGTAGGAAAGTAGGATGACATAATCAAAGACTATGCTTGTTTGCAAAGTTGCTTGTAATTATAAAAGCTCTGAAGTTTTCTTGGTGTGCCTAAATGAGACCCACTGATACTGATTTATTTTTCCCAATTCTTATTTGCTTTGTAACTACAACTGACAGCATAAGCAGACAAAAATAAACTTTTCTTCATGGTAAAATGTTATTTTCATTATAAAATCAATCATTAAGTGTAGGATCTTCTCTTGCTTACCCTACCGAAAAAAGGCAGTGGTAATAGATTTATATAACAAAATAAATGTCAGATACTTGCATTATTTTTCCAGTATTTTTATAAAGTCAGCAGATAATAGGATATCGACCCTTTGCACTTTTTCCCCTTGTCTCTATAATTTTCCTCTTGCTCAGCTTTTGCTCATACCGAGGCTCTGGATAGCTTTAGCGTTAGCCACTTTTCCTTTGTTGTTTTTTTTCTTTAAAATATCCAAGTTCGGTTTGGTCTGTTAAGAGTCTGATTGGGTTTTGGAAAGGTTTGTGTTTTTACTCACACTGAGATGCTTCCACCATGCTAACGACATGTTAGCATTAGGCTGTGTGTGTGTGTTTGTGTGTGTGTGTGTTTGGTTGTGCTGCTATGCACGCATGAAATAGACTGGCTTGTAATCGGGCACATGTGAGATTGGCCAGTCACAGATGAGGCCCGAGAATTATAGAAATTGGTTGATTCTGGTCCCTAGCTGATCGATTCATGCGTCTGTACGTGTAATATTCAAACCGACCAAACATTTTGATGATGAAAATGAAAGTTGAACCAACATTGTGGTGACTACAACAACTTCAGTTCCCCTTCTGTGTCCTTGGATTATTTGTTAGCCCTTCTACCAACAGAATTGTTTTCTTGTCTTTGATAATCAATTAATTATTTTTTTAAAATTCTAGTAGGTTAATTAACTTATTGCTCAACCCTCATCATCCCTGCGGTTATGATGCTCATACCAGGGACAGAGATGTGCTATCTGTAACAGGCTGAAACATAAAATTTCATATGCAGCAAATGAGGCAAAGATGAGCTGTTCATAAACAGCTTTAAGGTAAATGGACTGGTTCTTCCATAGTGCTTTTCTACTCTACATGAGCACTCAGAACGCTCTATACAACTTGTATGAGTCACCCATTCACACGCACATTTCTATCTAAGTGCTTTCGAGCTAAGATTCACACACATACACACTACGATGAACACATCGGCAGTAACTCCGGGAATGCTCCGGAATAACCAGACGCATTTAATTCCTTCATTTCAATAATCTGCTCTATCCTCTATAAGTTCTCTTGCTGAGAACATTTGGTTCATCTGCAACAGGAGGTGTATTATTTGTCAGTGAACACAAACGATTGCCTTTTGTTTTAGACAATTGCCAGGAAGACTCTTGGTGGAAAACAGTGCTGGACACAATGAAGTGAATCTAAATGTCTCACAAGGTGTATTGATTCATCCGGGATGTGTTTAGCTGCTGTCGAATACAGATTTGTTGATTTGTCAGATGAATATTATTGTGTATTTGTTCTTTAAAAGTTTCATTTTGAAGCTAAGTGTGTGAAACTTATTTTTTTTTAACAGTGATCCAAAAACAACACAGTTTGTAAATTGCTATGTGATCATCTCTTAAAGATAGCAAGAGTGCGCAGAGTATAACTTTACATTCCCCGCTGAGCTTGTAATAGTTTTTGCTTAAGAGTCGTTTAACCACATGCAGAATGAATTATTGAAAATAAACCCTTTATTGAACAGCACCAGCATTATCTGCGTCTTCCCGCTCCTGACTGCAGACAGCACACCACAGCCCTGCTGCCCCTCCAGTTTAATCACATTGTGAAACAGACCGACTCTCCTTGATTTATCGATTAGTTTTATTCTCTCATGCCGTGTAAACACCACAATAGTCATAATGTTTATCCTGTTTGCTGTCTTGCTAGCTTCTGATAATCTATTGCATGTTTCTTTTCCATCTGATTTAATAACCCCTGTGGTGTTCTCATAGCTTGCTGGTTGCTATGGCTACCGTTTCCTGGATAGCGTAGCGTGCTGAGGGTGAACTGTGTGGGTATGGCTGTGTTCATGTGGCGTGTTAGTTAATGTGCTAGCGTGTTGTTGCTGTACTTATCCAAGTAATTATAGTTGCCAGCCATTAAGAGACGGAAAATCATTTGCATTTAGTTTTTAAAGTGCGGTCTCCTCACACTAATGCCATCAGAGAGGAGAGGGACTGACATGTGCGTTAACTTTGTATGTGTTCAATTGGTGTTGTGCATCTGAGGTGGTAGAGAGGGGCATATTTATGCCTGCTGTATTCTGAGAGTAATTGGAGGAAGAGAGGAAGGAGAGGAAGGACGATCTGTGTGTGTGTGTGTGTGTGTGTGTGTGTGTGTGTGTGTGTGTGTGTGTGTGTGCTCACATGAAGGACGTTTATTTGTTGCAGCATATGAGGCCCCGGGCAGAAGAGATGCTTTCCCAACCACAATCAGCATCCATCAGATGCCAGGCTTACCTCTCCTTCAGACATAAGGTTAAATGCTACACTAAATCATTCACTCTTCTTGTTCTCTCTCTCCACCCTCCCCCCCAATTCCTGCTCTACGTCTGTTCCCTTCCCAAACCCTCCCCCTTCTCCCCCTTCCCACTTCTTCTCCTAAAGCTGGTGGGCGGCGAGTTTGACCTGGAGATGAACTTCATCATCCAGGAGGCAGAGAGCATCGGCTGCATGGTGGAGCTGCTTTCCCACTGCGAGGTGACGTGCCAGGCGGAGATCTGGAGCATGTTCACAGCCATACTCCGCAAGAGTGTGCGCAACCTGCAGACCAGCACCGAGGTTGGCCTCATCCAGCAGGTGTTGCTGAAGATGAGCACTGTGGACGACATGATTGCAGGTGAGCAGTGGGTACACATGGATACATGCGCACATACTTTGTATTTTGATCAGTTTTTTTCAAGATTGGACAACCTATAAAATGAGAATATAGTGGGATATAATGATAACTTTACAGCTTAATTCCCCTGAATTAACTCCACCCTGTAATAGCAAAAACCACGCCTGACTGTTTTTAGATAATTCCCCGAATTACCACAATTTTAATATGACCTCAAATTTGTGGCTTTGAACCAGGTCCAAACAGCTTACAGAGGAAGCGTCTTCAGTGTCCGTGTCCAAACATATTAATGTCTTTTTTACTGGGCTTGGCACTGTGAATTCATCCCAGAGTCAAACTGTCAACGCAAAAATTCTGCCTTCTGTGGGGTCTGAGGACACAAACAACTGGATCGTGCCATTGTGCACCTGCTCTCAGCACACTGAAAATTCTGGTGTTTTTTTTAATATGAAACATGAACACAGTTGTCAGTAACTACAAAGGATACTCTCTAAATTACTCTTCTTCCAACCTCATGCTGTTTCGGGACAGTGTAGGGGATCCAGCACACATTGCAGATACACAAGTGCAATTAGTCTGGAACGGGACTTCCAGAGAGCTTTCAAAAAACACTGGCAGTGGCACGGAGGTGGACTATGACATCACTTTGAAGAGAAGATCAGCCATATTTAAATAAAGGCTTTTGCTCTTTATGGCTGAAGAACTTACTGGTCACACTTAGTTTATGATGATGGTAGTGCTTGAGGAGAGAAACATGCGGATGTATCGCTTATTGATTCTAACTTATTGGTATTTGAAACAAATGCTAACAAAATATTATGATATTATTATTATTATTTAAATGGTTAATAGGCCTTAAATCAAAGTTTGGGATTGAACACAGCTGCCTTCGTTACCATTAGCTTTTACTTTTAATAGCATGTGTTTTTTATTCAGTTGCAGTGACACACACACACACCCACCTTATAGCTATTAGGCCACCAGCGTTATCTGTATGCATGCCTTCACAATGACTGTTTGCATGTGAGGCGTTCAGGGGACATCTTCAAACTGTGACTACAGAAAGTCGAATGTGTCAAAACTTTGTTAAGTTCTGGAAGAAGACCCAAAACGTCACCCATGGAATTTTCAGGAACCACTTATTTTGAATTGCACGCTTGGTGTAAAACTTCTCTGATACTGAAAAATAGGTAAGACTCAGACTAGAAGAGCAGAGTCTGTGCTAAGGTCAGTGTCTAAATCTGCATTTATATGTAATGAGTTCCTTCTGTAAACTCCAGCTCTCCACTGTGCGTCCAAGTTTCATGCACTTTGTTCTGCACTTTTTGCATAACCTTGCTGACAGAGAGGAAAGAAGTCCTCTACCAAGGCCAGTGGCCTATCTCTCTACTTTAACGAAAGTGATGGGGATCCATACCAAAACCTAATGGGCTGTTCTTTAACAGATGCCCAACCTCTCAACCTTGTAATCGTGTTGACGAAGCAACAACCAGCTGAATCTGTAAACGTGCCTCCACCTTGATGGAAAAAACTCAGATGTTTTTCCCTTATATCAAAACCTATTCCACGTGTCCATGAGTGTTTGCCCTGCAGTGAAACATCCATAAAACCCTTCGGTGCAGCAAAAGCAAAATACTAACCTCGATGTGTTTCTGTGTGCTCACTGCCATTTGTTCACGGGGCTTGATTGCAAAACAACACATCCACATTCACCTCTTTACATGAACGTATTGACCTTGGCTTCCCTTTAATGATGCCTCGGAGTGCACATCTTTTGCTCCACCCCCCCAGTGTCCTCTCTGCCCTAGCTAGCGCCGCAGGATGATGTGTTTTATAACTTCTTTGACTTATTACTGCTCACTACAGCAGAGTATACGCCACTTAAATCAATTTAATGCCGATTCTTCCAGAGAGCTGTGATTATAACATTTTTCCAAACCTATGCAAAATGACCCACATGAATTGAACACAACAAAAACAGAGCTTAGGGGTTTTGAATCTAGGACATTGTGTATTGCATTTTCCTCTCATACCCAGCACCTCAGTGAGATATCCCTCTCCTTTATTCCCTGTCGCTAGGCTTTGGCTAATGAAATATTATGGGAAGACTCTATTCATATCTAGCAGGCCTAATGGGAAAGAAGAGCCTTTCTAAGCAGATTGGCTCCCTCTGAGAGAGCTGTGCTGTCTCTCTGCCATATCCACACTGATCTGTTGTGGTTGTGTAAAGTGAAAGTCAATGAAGCAGGAAGGTCATTTGGGCTAAACAAAAGCCTCAATGTGGTATTTAATTATATGCTTGAATATTGAGAGGGAATTGTATTTAAAGTCTTGTTTTTATCATTTCATGACATGTAGCCATTAAACAAAAGCTCTTTCGCAGCCTTAGAGAGGGAGGTTTGCCACTATTGTCTGTTAAAATGTGAACAAATTAAAGGAATAGATTACGATTTTGGTGAATATGAATATTTGTTTTTTGTTTCTTTGGGGTTTATTTGCTAAAAGGAGATTAATACTACTCTGCATGCTGTTTTTTGTACTATTAGCAGTTAAATGACATGTGTGGTCAGAAGTTTACAGACACTCATCATTGTACAGCATCTTTAATTACTTTAAAAAAAGGGAAGTGGGTGCACACGTTTGAATTTGGTTTGGATTTTATCTAATCGACACAGGATCAACATTTAAAAATGTAGGGCCTCTAATATTTTCCTATACTCAAATCTTTTAAGTTATGCTGTAGCTTCTTGTGGGGCGACCGTGGCTCAGGGGGTTGGGAAGCGTATCTGTAACCGGAAGGTCGCCGGTTCGATCCCCGGGCTCTCTGTCCTGGTCGTTGTGTCCTTGGGCAAGACACTTTACCCTACCGCCTACTGGTGTTGGCCAGAGGGGCCGATGGCGCGATATGGCAGCCTCGCTTCTGTCAGTCTGCCCCAGGGCAGCTGTGGCTACAACCGTAGCTGCCTGCACCAGTGTGTGAATGTGAGAGAGAATGAATAGTGGCATTGTAAAGCGCTTTGGGTGCCTTGAAAAGCGCTATATAAATCCAATCCATTATTATCATTATTATTATTCTTCGGTGCCTTTTAACCCTGTAAAGCCTGATACAAGTTAAAGATCATATCTGCAAATTAATATTGAATTCATTAATTATTTTTTTTATTCTCACAATTATTTCACAGTTCAGGCTTAAAGGGTTAACCTGACAAGTCCAAGGTCTGTTAACTTCTTGTGAGTGATTATAATTGATTTTGCCAGGTTAAAAATTGGTATTGGACCAATGCTCAGAACAATAGGAAGGAACTCTGTGAAGATTTAAGAAGGAGGATTGTGTAGATTTACATAAATAAACAATTGTATGTAAATACAGGATATTCAGATGCGTCACCCTCAGATGAGAGGATATTTGGTTAGGTTAGGATGTTCAGACAACCCAACAAGCCTGCCATGAACTGGAAACTGTTGGAACACTGGCTTCACTGGCCATAGTGGAGTGAGCTTTTGCCATGGACTGAGGAGATCCAGAACAAACAAGAAGCTCCTGTTCCAAATTCGACACCTTCGAGCTAGACTGGAATTTGCAGCTGTCCACATGAATCAGCCAAATGGCTTTTGGAGAAACGTTTTGTGGTCAGAGGAGACAAAGATTGAGCTAACTGGCCACAATGACATGAGGTTTGTTTGCAGGAGTAAAGGCGAAGCTTTCAAACATAGGAACGTTGGGTCTGTACCAAGAAGCCAACCAGTTTAGATGAATCCCACCAGTCCATCCAAAATTATATCAGAAGCTTTTTGATGGCTGTCAAAACTGTCTGATTGAGGTGCACCCTGCTAAGTGATGTTTACCCAAGTGGGAGTAGAGGTGATGTATGTGTATAGTCGAGCCCGTATGTACAATTGTGACCCTGTGTGGATTAGAGAAAATCAAAACTCACTTCGTGTTCTTAAAGTGATTAAAGATGTAAGCTGTACAGTCATTGCACTCTGGAAAAAGAACAGTTCAAAGAAATCATTAAAAGCCCCAAATCACCACAACATGTAAACGTTTGACCACAGCTATATTTGTGAATCATAATTAACGCTGTCACAGCTGACAATGTATTTAGCCCTTTCTCAGTTGTTTGGCCTTCTATTCCCTGATGTATTAAGATCATTATGTATTAATGGAGCTTTATCCGTTGTCATGTGTACTCTGACCGTATTTAGCAGTGCTGTGAAAAGCAACACTCGTTGAGGTTTGAGGTTGTGTGTGTTTTGTTTACATGGCAGTAGCTCTGAGTACTTGGATGAAGCGCCGCTGATTTTTACTTCTCTGAATAATAAATTGCTCAACTGACAGTAGAACAACCTGTCAGTGTCTTATGCCCTCACCATATTCTATCAGAAATGTCAGTAGAGAGACTTCCAAACGCTGACTCACACACAAACTCATAGGAGCATGCACATTCAGGATATCTCTGCTGTCTTACACTTACTTTCTGCCTTTTGTTTGTGTGTGTGTTTTCTTTGTTGTCAGACCTTCTGGTGGACATGCTGGGAGTCATGGCCAGCTACAGCATCACAGTCAAGGAGTTGAAGCTGCTCTTTAGTATGCTGAGGGGCGAAAACGGCATCTGGGTAAGTTTTGGTGGTGATTTAAGAAGCGATTAGAATTTTAGATTGTGGGTACGTCTCCGCAGGATCTGTCATTTCCACGACTTCCATTCATTGTCTGTGTAAGCAGGTGAGCAGTGTTGTGGTCTAGGCTCCTTCATGCAAATCAAGGGCATCCAGCGCAACTCAAAGCCTCTATAAACTGAAAACTAGCTGTTGTCAGTCGACAACGACAGCAACAGCAACTGCAGGTCTTAAATTCTTGCAGAAACACATTTTGTTACACTAAAGCTACTTTGGGCTGCTCTCTTATTTCCCAAGGGGGCCGCGTGTTTGATTTGGCACAGATTTCATGCTGGATACCCTTCCTAACACAAGCCTCCCATTTATCCTGGCTTGGGACCAGCATTAGGAGTAACTGGCTTGTGACCCCCACCCCCATGAGACTGAAATTGTGTCTCTACCTGGTCATGAAGGAGGGCTATTTCATGTGTTTACCTCTGCGCCAGTCTTAGAGAGCTTATTTGGAAACGAGCTGCCACTTTGGTCTCGGTTTAAAAAGATCTGGAACCAGACAGCCCACGCGAGTTCATCCAGTAGGGTGCAGATTATGGTTTGCATGGTTGTAGCTGTAGAGAATAAAGTACGTCATCCAATCTAGCGAGTTCTCCTGCAGGCCAATGCCGGGAAGTGGCGTGACACGCACCATTAGCTACGGGCTAAGACTCATGCACTTAATGGTTCTTTACAGTTTAACAAATATCAACACTGCAAAAAAAATTTTGATGTATGTCATGTGTTTCATATTGGGAGCATTTCTGATGTGGTGTACCTCAGGGGACAATTCAACGACAGAAGGAGCTTCAGTCAGAAACCCTTTGTTTGCTCAGATGGCAGCAGACCAACAAATATATCAGAACATTATTGAAGATTCATGTCTGGTTTGAGAGGAGCTGGTATTCACGAAGCAATATTAAACCTAATTTTTAGGTTTTTTGTTTTTACAGATGTCACATTTGCTGCTGAATTAGACATTTCACTGTTTTTGATTTACTGGTATTCACTTGCTGTGGAAGCTTAAAAAATGCAAACTATATTAGCCATACAGCATGAGTTTGTCTGCGTGTCATTAGTCTGGATGTCACTTAGTGAGATGTTTGTGCTAATGCACTAGAATAATGCAGGATGGGTGTGTATACCTTTGACTCCATATTAGGATTCATTTTTGTATGTTTGTTAAGACACTTTAGCTTGTGTTCTTGTTTTTGTTTTTGCTTGTAATTGATTTTATTAGTGTAATTGAAGAGAAGCATGGTGAAAAAAAAAAAGTGACAGTGAAAGCTTAATCAGGTGTGAAGGTGAAGGAGCCAGTAGAGTCCAGTAGAGTCACATTCAGGACACATATAATCATCTGAACCGCTCTATGAAGCTGAATGCTTTGTTCGGGGATTTCCATTTCTTCTTCTTTACTTCTCCTTACCTCAAACTTTCTTTACTCTTGCACAGTGAGCCAAATAAACGTCTGTTATCACAACCTGCCAATTTGGCATTGTATTCTCAGTGAATTGCTTTGCAGGCAATTGGAAGAGAGTTTGATTAATACATTTCCTCCTTTGTTGAAACGGCAACACGAACCACTCTTGCACTTTGGTTGCTTCAGGCTTTTATACTGAAACCCGTATGCTGTTTATTGTCGAATTTCTGCTTAAATTGGCTTCTGCTATTGCTGATTCATGCTTACTTTTAGAGCTACAAACGCCAGTACCTGAAAATGGGATTAATTCAGGAGCTTAGATTTGGGAGTGCTTAGTGCAATCTCAGCTTACATTGCTTCTTGTTGTAAGCTTAACAGCTCCCTGTAGTTTGCTCATTGGCCCACCTTCTAGTCGGACGGTTTAGCTGACTCAGAGCGGATGTTTTAAAACTGTACTGTGAAGATTAACGAGGGTTTTATGAGTCTAAACTGTCTCCTATGACATCCTTACTGACTGTAGTTTTAGCAAGGTTTGCAGAGTGTGCGATGATTCGGTGTTTGTTAACTCATCCTGTGAATCCTTGCCACTTCTTCGGCAATCCCCCCCTTCTAGGCAGGCTCCAGGGCAACCTCCATCAGCAACCTCTGGTCACTGATCAGCAGTCCACTGCTCTCTGCTGTCCAATATCTATCACTAACCCATCCACCTACCGCTGTTTTCCCATCTTTTCCGATTCCTCCTCCCCTCAGCAGCCCTCTCCAGAGACAGATCGATTAAGGGTTGCCATGGTATTGATGAGGTGTTGTCGGGGGTAGGACGGAGGTGATTGAAGAGTTATTGATCCAGCTGGGTTGTGGTAGAGATGTGATGTCACACCATGTTTTTTTTTTTTTTTTTTTTTTTTTTAAACAGTCTTACTCTCTCCTGTGCCCCTGATAGGGAGCATCTGTCACTTAATAATGGCAGTCACTTTGGTCTTCCCTCCTCTCCTCCAGCCAAGACACGCTATCAAGCTGTTGTCAGTGTTGAACCAGATGCCACAGAGACACGGCCCAGACACCTTTTTCAACTTTCCAGGCCGGAGTGCAGCGGTGAGACCGACCAGAACGCACTAACCACTTATACACCACTTATCTATCAGAATAATTCTTTTTTATCCAGATTAATCTATGCTTGTTTGCAGTCAGTCAGCTCATATTAAAGGGCATTTTCTCGTGCGTATGAGTGTAGTGATAGCTGATTGTTCTGCTCCAGGCTATAGCTTTACCACCAATTGCCAAATGGCCATACCAGAACGGATTCACTATCAACACTTGGTTCAGGCAGGATCCACTCAACAACATCAATGTGGATAAAGACAAGCCGTACCTCTACTGGTAAGTTCATTCATCTGGACTGTTGAAAAAGTTAAACATCTTCAAACGTGTACGTTTTCTTGAATTTCAATGAAAAATCAGCTCGAGTACTGTTAAAGAGTTTCTGTTAGCTGTGAATCTTGCACTTATTTCCCTGACTTGTTGACCTAATGATGTCACCCTGATATTATTGTGTTAGAGAGGCGTTAAATCGAGGAAAAGGAATCCAAACGTCGCCAAGTTGGGTTTTTTTATCAGCCCTCCGGGATCACAAAAGCACAGGATTTCTTTGTAGACTCTTGGTATGCTTTAAAAAAAACAAAACTCTAGATAGGTTTGAGAAAAAGAAAATGACAAAAGAGGCTCAGACATGAGCAAATTTCTATAGTGGCAGCACTCGCTAGTGTTCTCAGTTTAAAGAAATTTTACTTGTGTACGAAGTGGTTTTAGTTCGTACAGACGTCCTTGTGCTTTCACTATTGATCCAAGCAGAGGAGCCGACATAGCTGCACAAAGCAAGTTCAGGCCTGTTCCTTCTGGATGTCAAAAAGCATTATAGTTACAGTTGGAAGAAAACTAACCTGAGGTGAACACGGATGACACAGTTTGAAAGTGTGCTGCACTTAATCACAGTATGCGAAAGCACTTAATATACTGCAGACTGCAATCTGTCGCAATCTGTATGAACGCCATACAGGATAGGTTCACAAATGTGCATGTAAGAAAGGTTTCAATCGGTGCTTTTGGAAAGGTTGAGTGGACAGATTTCCGTCAGGGTGCACGCACGTGATGGGTTTTAACGTCACGTCAGAAACTGAATGAATCAAAAGAATTCTGGGTTAAAGGAAGGGGGAGGTCAAACTGCTTGTGTGAGACAGAGGATGAACTGAAGTTGTTGTTGTCTTTAGGCAACAAAAGCTACTTTTGGCTTGTTCAGAAGGGTTCACAACAGCAAGCACAGTTTCCCTTGTGGGATCAACAAAGTGTCTGTCTATCTATTCCTAAGAACTCTCACCGTGGGAACTTGTCGCGGAGTCATGGGGTCAAAGTGCAGCTGTTACAAGATTTAAAAAAAAAATCTGAAAATCAGACAAGCATTTTTTTTCATGTTTTCAATCATCACAACAAGTTGCATTTGTAGGTTTTTAATAATTTTTTTTAATACAAGTAAATACTCAGACGGCTTTAGACAAGTAACAAACTGTTAGCACTCGCTGTTGACTATCGCAAACAAATTGTGATAGTTTGTTTTGATTTGCAACAGGCGTTAAGACATTGTTTTAATCATGTTTCTGTTTAGACGCGTAATCCATATTATATTTGTGAAAAGGGAAATAAAAATGAGGATTTTTGGTCTAAAATCAGATGTAGAAAAATGCTGAAGTTGTTTGAGTCCATTCTTATGGTGTTTTTCAGCAATTTCAGTACTGCGAGACTCGTAGGAAACAGATCAGCTCTTCTAACACCTCACTTCCATCTTTTTGTCATCTTAGGAGTGTTAAAGTGTTGTGTTGTCAGCTGGCCACAGACACAGCGATGATCACATAGCTCCCGAATCCTAAACAATCAGATCTATTCAAATCTTTTTCCAGCGTTACATTTGTTCAGCTTTTGAGTGTCTTCAGTGAAACATTTAATATAATGAGTTAACTAGTCAGACTGAATGACATGGTTAGGAAGTTAATAGATAAACAGATAATAAATTAGAACATAACTTTAAATGTCAACACACTCCATTATAAGTGACCTGTTGGGTGGATGCCTCCTCCTCGCTGTGCAGCTCTGGCCCTCGCTGGCCTCACCGTTAGTGTTGCAAGTGCAAGCCGTTAGCTGCTATGAAGCTTCATTAGCTTTGACCTTTTATTTAATTGAACTCCCTCACGCCACTGCTTGGCTTCTTCTCTCTACCTCTTCGCTCTTTGACACTAACTAGCGCCGTCCTGCCTTCACCTCTCCTCCCTCTGATTCATTACGGAGGGAAACGGTTGTGAAGTCGTCTACGGAAGCGCGATGTGCATCCATATATCCTCCAGATACTATCTCGGAGATGAGTGCTAATCAGGAAAAGTGCTCGGATGTAATCTTGTTTCCTTAGTAACAGTTTGGTTTGTCAGGTTGTCATGGTAAGCAGGGTGCGAGAGAGGGAGGGCAGCCTCCTCTTCTCTGGCCCCGGTCTTATCATCCTCCCCCAGATGCAGCTGCTACTCCAGCTGCCTGTCTGATATTGGCCTCAGCAGCTGCATGAAGGCCGTGATAACGCAGTACGTGTATCTCCTTCCTGCTGTATGCGCGATCCTTCTGGGTCTATTTTAAAAAGAAAATATGTCTGCTTGTTTCAGGAAGAAGCTTAGCTGTGAGACTAGGTTTTATGTGGAGGTTACAAGCGCGGGAAGAGAAAAATTATGCGGGTAAAATGGAGGGATTACTGGTGTTTCTCACAAACCTACAATCTGGGACCCTTGGCATCGCTGAAAAGAAAGCACCTTAAAATCCTGCTTTTTGTGACCCTAAAAGATGCGATATGTGGCTGTGAAAGGTGCCTTGTGCATGTATTTCAGTAGTAAGGGTATCTTGAGGTGCAGTTGTATTTGTGAAATAAAATCCAGCTCTTTTAGTCTAAGCAGCTTCATGGTTCACATGCCATTAAGAGGGACAGCTCATTCATAAAGTTAGCCTAAGCTAATTTGTTTTCATTTACAGCTAGCTGAAAACTTATCACAGCCATTTTCAGACTCGTATCTCGACTCTACACCAAAGTGAAATGAGTGTTTCTCTTTCTCATTCTTCTTCAGTTTTCGCACCAGTAAAGGAATCGGTTACTCCGCGCACTTTGTGGGAAACTGCCTCATTGTGACATCGTTGAAGTCGAAAGGAAAAGGCTTTCAGCACTGCGTGAAATATGATTTCCAGCCCCGCAAGGTAAGAAAAAGAAACACCCATTTTCTGGAGCTCCTGTGCCACTTGTTAAATGACACAGCATCAGGAGAGTGCTGCTGCTCTCCCCCATCTCTCTGCACACACGCCGAATGTTGATGAGTCCAGATAAGGTCTGTCAATTAAGACCTGCACGCTGCCCCTGTACCGCGCTGTCAGCATTTTGCCACTGTCCCACACACGCGCTCGCACACATCCTCGCACGCGCACATAAACAAACACACATTACTTGATGAGATGGCCTTCCAGAGGATTTGCTGACCCAGTAGAATCCCTGCACCGCCTAACGAAGTTCCCAGTGGTTCCATTTGATAAATTTCAAAGCCACCGTGTCTCACAGCGTTTTGCCTTGTCGTGCACATGCGTTAATGCGTGTGTGCATGCATGTACGAGAGACTGAACGCTGGCAACGCACACTTTGTGCTCCCTACTCCCCATGTATACATGCACCTGCAAAATTATAGCTTCCCCACCCTCCCCTTTGCACTCCTGTTCCCCATTGCAGTCTCTCTCCAGGGAACCTGTGTGTATTATCACCAGGGAAGATGTTTTCTAATGAAGGCACACAAGCATATTGCTGTAGCCATGCACTATAAAGGTGGGCAAAGTGAAAAAAGAGAGAGAACAACAAGCGTTCTGTTGAGTAAATGAGTTCAACACTGTTGTAATTCATGTTAGCTGACCTTCTTATAGTGAGCTAAAGTAGAGGGCAGTGAGAGTGAGTATTCTCTGTATTACAAAGATATGAATTTTCACTAAGCTAGGAAATAAAATAAAGTCTTGATGAAAACATACAGTAGTGGATACAGCAGGAGGCTTTTGTCAATATCTTTCAGTAGTTTGTGTTTATTAAATAACAAGTGCAAAGGTGCAAGTAACACATTTTGTTCACCACAGGCTTCAACTGGTTTGCTTTTACAGTAGCTTAGTAGTCTGTATGATGCATTCAGCCACCAACAGAGCCATTGTCCAAATCAACAACATCAGTGTACCAGATATTTTGGAGCAATCAAGGCTGACAGTGTTTTTCCTTCTATTACTTGCAACCCCGAGAGATCCCTTCACTCTCTCTGAGAAGCAAAAGGGAAAAAAAAAAAAGAATAAAAAAAGCAAATTATTTGCCTAACTTGTGAGCCCTTTTTTGTGTTTTTTTTTTTTGTCGTTGTGTGTTTCACTCTTGGTTTTCCTCTCTGCTGTCACAGCACAACACCCCAACAAACACATGACAACAGGCTATAACTCGCTCTGCATTTCAAAAGCAGATGAGGTATAAAAATAAGAAATCCCAAAAAGTGCAATTGCAGCACGGGACTCAGGTGTCATCGCTGTGGACCGCCCGACCCCCGCAGCAGTAAACATTATACGCCAAGGCCGTTGCCGTATTTCTCAGTTCTCAGTATGAATGCGTCACCTTTTCACTAAGTTTCAATTTAGTTTCAATTCAGCCCTGAGGGTTTGGATGTAATGCGTCTGATGGACAAACAACTGTCAGTAATAGCCAAGGTGAGAGCAGAGGCAGAGGAATAAAATCGATTAAAATACCGTTCTGGTTGTATATAAAAACGAAAAAAACCAAAACAAGAAAGGTCTCAGTCGTCACGAAACAGTTCTGAAGAACTCCCACAAATATAAAAGCCTCGGGTAAATCAAAGAACATTTAGTTCTTGTTTTGGTAATTTGGTGCAGTGATGCTTTTCTTGTTTTGATTAATCATCTTGTGTGTGTGTGTTTTATTTTAATGTGTTTTTTCAATTTTTCAGTGGTATATGATCAGCATCGTCCACATCTACAACCGCTGGAGGAACTCCGAGATCCGTTGCTATGTGAACGGTCAGCTGGTCTCCTATGGTGATATGGCCTGGCACGTCAACACCAACGATGTAAGGGCGCTGATGTTGTTTGCTGTGGATTTTACGTGGTAGCGTGCACAGTTGATTATGAACGCGGAGTTCATTATTCAGCTGCTTCTATTTGACGATTGCTTAAAAAAATAGATTTAGCTTCAAAATAAGGATTTCCGCAGCACTGTCAGAAATCCAGTACTGGCCTGGCTCTACTTCACACCTCTCTCCTGTTGTGATATTGGCAGACATCTGAGGTTTGCCCTCTGCATTTGTCAGCAGGAACAAAGTTGTCCTTGGGCCTCTTTCCAACATAGCTCACCCAAACTCCAACTTCCAACTTTTCCATTTAGCAGGTGACAGGTAGCTGCACGGCCTTTGTTCCCCTTCCATCCTGGCCAGCTTTTGACATTTCTGCTGGTATTGAAGGTTGACGTTGTTGTAAGAAACTGAGGGAGAGGGTTTTGCTGTTCATGCAGCTCATTCAGAGACTTGAAATCAAGGGTCTCGGAAAACGTCGACGGTATCGGGGTTTGTTTGGTCCTGAGGGCCGAAGATAAAACGTTTGTCCTCATTTTGAAAAAAGGCAGAGGAGTAAAGATTTCATTGTGATAAGGGCTATGAGAGCGAACGGGACAAATGTAATAGCAGGTGAGAGTAGAGTTGGGACCGAGCGATTAGGAACCAGCAGCTATCAAAGGTTTATCTGTTTTCCACCATCCACTGTTTATAGCTTCAGAGATCTTATGATTCAAAATGAACCATATCTGTCTTTCAGATCACTGTAAAGATCAGCAAACTTCAAAACATATTATTTTTCTCCAAACTGTCGATTACTCTGATTACATTTCTGTTTGATTATGTCTGAAAGGTAACATTATCTTGTGCTCTGTCTTTCCTTCAGAGTTACGACAAGTGTTTCCTGGGTTCATCAGAGACAGCAGATGCTAACAGGGTGTTCTGCGGTCAGCTGGGGGCCATTTACGTTTTCAGTGAAGCTCTCAACCCAGCTCAGATTTTTGCTATTCACCAGCTCGGCCCAGGATACAAGGTGAGATAGCGCCCGCATCCATGCTTATCACCACTATAGCACATGTTCTCCAAATGCTTTGCAGTGCTTCAGTGTCACAGTTAGAACATCCCGGCCTCCTGACTATTATTTAATGTTTCTATATGCTGTCGGTTTCCATTCATGTTGTTGTTTATAACCTGAGGATTTTACCTGTATCTTCAAAGTCTGCACTGTGCACTGGTACCTGCTGTGTGCTGATTTAAACACAAACAATAACGGTGTTTGATTAAATGTAATATCATAAATCAAGGCGATCTTGAAATATTGGGGCCTCACCACAGACCACAAATCTTAATTATTGCACTATTTTAAAGTTAAAGGCAGGGTTGAACTTTAAAAAAACTAAGAAGGCTACAAAACCAACACTGGATAGAAGCTTGGAAAAACATCTGGTTTTTATGAGTCTCCTTGTCTATTGTGATTGTATGGTAGGGTCCGAATGTGTAAACAACATGAAAGCATGGGTCCATCCTGCCTTGTGCCATGAGTTCAGGCTGGTGGAGGGGTAATGGTGTGGAGCATATTATCTTGGCACACTTGGTACCAAGCGAGCATGGTTTAAACAACACAGCCCCACAGAGTATTGTGGCTGACCACGTCCATCGCTGTATGACCACAGCGTACCCATCTACTGATGGCTGCTTCCAGCAGGATAATGTACCAAATCATTTCAAACTGGTTTCTTGAACATGACAGTGCACTCAAATGGCCTCCACAGTCACCAGATCTCAACCCAGTCGGGCACCTTTGGGATGTGGTGGAACGAGCTGTGTGGTGCTATCATGTCAATATGGACCAGAATCTCTGAGCAGTGTTTTCAGGACCCTGTTGAAGACATTATGAAGTACTTCATCCCAGTACTAGAATATGAAGTGTGTTTAACGAGCTGATTAGAAGTAGTATTTTAAATAAGAACATTTTTTTAGGCACTTCAAACATTTATCTGTTTATAAGACTTTTCTCTGCTGCTACTGTTGACGTGTCCGTTGTCTTGGTTTAAGTTGAAGCTACTTCTTGCTTTTTAGCTCTAATGTGTGAAGCCGTAACTTGAAAGCAGGTAAAAAACATCTGTACACATTTTTAACAATAATACCAAGTTTATTCCAGTATAGAAAACGCACGTCTTAGAAAACTAAATGTAAAAATATACATCAAACGTTATTGTTCAAAGCCAGGCTTTCTCATAGAGGTCATCAGTAATGTAATCTAAAAGGTGCAGGAGTTTTTCCATTTGATTCATCGTGCTTCTGTCAGTTTCAGTGTCATCAACATCAGTTTGTGAAGACAGCAGCAGATGATGTTGTACAGCTTGAGTTCATCTACCTTCCTTCTCAGTGAGCTTTTTGAATGCCTAGATTTACTCATACACCTAGTTTTTTTTTTTTGGTTGCACTCATTTCCTTGACGTTAAAAAGGCACAAAAGGCAAATACAGAACTATCCATACATGCCACATTTTAACTCAAGTGTTTTTTGGGGTTTTTTTTAGGACTTTGTGTTCCTGTGGTTATTAAAGTTATTTAAATGAGGCTTCACAATGTTGGGTGTTGAGCTCTGATTGCTTTAGAAATCACAGTTTCTGCCTTTTGGTCTGGCTATCAGTGGCAGCTGAGATGCCTTGCCAGCTGTCTGCTTCTTGTTTTGGCACACTCGCACGCCTCAGGCCACTTACGACTTGTTTATGAAGGTGTCCAAAGATGTCAGAATTTTAAAAACCGCGAGTCGTCATGGGGATAAGGCAGCTGATGTGATTTCAGCTGCTTATTAGAAAGAAAATATCCTTAATCAGATTTTGTTCTTTTAAATAATGTTTTTCTTTGGCATGTTTGCATGTATTAGATGGCAGCTGTGTGTATACATGAGCGATCTGGGGGAAGGAGAACAGGTGAATGGGATGCAGTAAAGATCTGGCCGGCCTGAAAGTGAAACTACAGGCGCACCGGTGAAGGGATTTGAAATTGTCACTGTGACGCTGACGGGGAAAGATGCAGTATATAGAATGCAGGAGTTAGAGCTGTCTCTCATATACGAGCGCTGAATCATACATGTGGCCTTTACACCTTTCCTTTTTTCTTTTAATCATCGAGGCATTTGATGAACTAGACTTCTCTTGTGCTCCTCGAAATGATCGCATGCATGGGGTTTGCTGTTTCTCTGCCATGAATACTGATTCCTCTCTCTGTCACAGCCCACAGTTTCCTGAGGCTGATCAGTCAGATGATTGCCTCTCTGCATGGCTTAGAATGGGCTTCTCAGATGCCCAGAAGAGACCATTAAATGGCTCAGTTGTTTTAAAGCCACAGGCCTCGGCGCTGGCATTGTAATGACAAGTGCGTGGGCTTTTCGCTCAGCCAAAGGAGGGACGCCAGTGGGTCTGTTTGTGTCACGCAGCTTCCTGTCTTAACTCGAATGTAGGTCGGTCCTCGTTCCCGTGGCTTCACGCGTGTGTGTTATACGTTTCTTCTTGGGTTTTGCCTAGTCTGTGTTTAATCGAACTGTATCCACATATATACACACAGTATGTGTGCGCGCAGCCGTATGCAGCTTCTTAGTCCCGGCCACTGTCAGTGTTACTGTTCAGTAATGAGGAACAGGAAGCAGACAGACACTCTGCTTTAGCACAGTGAGGGTGCGCGTGGTGTTCTGGTTCGACGAGGCTTATGATGGCTGACACGCTGTTTGTGCTAAATGTCTGCGTGCGCAGTTCAGCACTTCCATGTTCTCCTAATGACAGAAGAAGACGGGACATAACGTCTTGTTTTTCTGTGCGGGCCACGGTTGAAAGGAAGCTCTGGTGTTATTTTTATCTTCCTCTGCGTGTGTATGTGTGTGTTCTGTATATGTCCTGCCACTCATGTGTTGAATATGTCATTGGTTACACTGTTTAAAGGAGGTCCAGATGTCCTCGTTGCAGAGCTCTGCCAGCAATCTGGCCACAACTTAATTAATGAACCATGCGAGTATGTATCTGGACACCTGCATTGTGCGCTTGTGTGTGTTGTTGTGTGTATGTCTCATATGTTTCATTATAGTGACATTCACAATCTTTTTTTTGTGGTGCGAGTTGTTAATGTTGAACCTTTAGATTTCTGTGCAGATTAACATGTGTGACTAACGCTGGCTACAAATGTCTTGGTAGATTTCTGATATTTTTGCTCTAATTCAGTTTTAGAAAGTGTTTAGAGTTGACATTTAGTTTTGAATATTTACAGATAGCCAGTCCTAGATTTAGATATTTTTTTTTTTATAAATAGCTTATAATAAGTCAGGAAACATTTCTGTCAGATGCTGGAATTCTCATCCTGAAGAGTTGGCCGTCATTCAGTAAACTGTCTGGAGTTGCAGGCAGGCGAAGGATGAGCTGAATGGTTTAAGCGTGCGTGCACGGGCTCGTGCGCCGTTATCACTGCAGGCCATGTCGCATCTGCATCTGTCAGGTGCGAAAAAGGCAAGAGTTGTCGCTTTCATTCCTTTCGGTGTGAGGGGACACATGTTTTTAAGTGCAGCCGCGTAAGGCTTTACATATGTAAAAACCCACGCTTTAATGCATGTTCCTCCTTCCACCTGACGGATATCCCCTTATGTCTTCGTACTTTGAAGAGTCAGCAAAGATCTTTCACGCTTTCAGCAGCCCGCCTTCCCCCTTTTTACTATGGCAACCTGAATGCAAGCTCACATTTAAAAGAGCTGCGTCTATACATACACACACACACACACACCTTGTAAGTACAGCACAATAAACAGGCTGACGCTGCAATAAATCTGCATCCTAATAAGTGCATTAATTTCACATTCAGGCTATACAATACTTTTGTAGGGCCCGCTCCAAAATAAACTGAAGAGGCTTTTTATTAGTGATTGTGAAGAATTATTGCAGAATTTCAGACAATTTTTAACAGATAAGCTTATTGGCACACGCTGCTTCACAGAGGAGCTGTTTAACACGGGGTCATCAGCTCCCGTATCTGACTAAAGTAATATCTTCTTAATTCAGAAAATAGAAGCATGCTGTAATTACCATTAATTACTCTTGCAAACAATGCTGTGCTGTGAAGACTGTGTGAAAAGTGGCTTTAGATGCAGATTAGTGGCCTCTCCCGGCTCCTCTTTGCGTGTCCATGCAAGGAAGCGTTTTGTGTTTCTCGTAACTGAATCAGAGAAGGTTTAGTGTAAATTTGTATTCAGCCCTTGGATGGAAATAAGGATGTTACATTTAGTGGTGCATGGTTAAAACTGCTCAGGGCATTTTTAATCTTTTTTTACGCTAGACCTCAGATGAAAGGTTTAGAAGAAGACGGGCCTGCAGGTCTGTCATCGGCCCACGGCTTTCCTGTGCAGTCAGGCTGAGTGAGGTACCTGGGGACCCAGACGCTTGTAGGTGGAGAGTGGCCCCCGCCTAGAGCTGCTGCAGAGGGTGGCAGATCAGTCCGCTGGCCTTTCATCTGCTGGGCTTTATACTTTGTGTGTAGCAGCACTGCTGCAGGACACATGAACCCAGAGACCTGTGCAGATAGACGGATATAGATACAGATGAAGTGCAACCTACAGTTCCTACAATTTGTGCGTGGACTAAAGAAATGCGTCTATCTTTAGACCGCGTGTCCTGGTTTCAACATACTGCTGTGTTACATTCGTCCATAATGTCAGTGGAGGAACAGAAAAGTGAGAAAATGATCCAAAGTAAAGCTATTTTAGATTCCAGGCTGTGTGGGTTTTTTGTTGTTTTTTTTGTGGGATAAATGTAAATAATGTTTCCCTTCTCTTTTGTGTGTTTGGTGTTGGTGGACTACAAAGAGAGAGATAAATTTGGATCTCCGAGTGCTCCTCTCCCACACATCCGCTCCCCCATCCATCTCTTATTCTGGGCTAATTGAATTAGTGCCCGGGTTAGCGCTGTGTTCATTAAGCTAATGCTGTGTTGTTTACACACGGCTCATGCTGCAATTAAGCAGACTCCATTTTGGGTGTTGAACTTGTGCACACAGAGACGCGCTTCTGTCGTCTCGGGGAAAGTCATTTGTCTGTCTGATTCAATGGTTTCCTCACACAACCCTTGACATCTTCTTCTTCCTCCTCCTCCACCTCCACCGCCACTGCAGAGCACTTTCAAGTTCAAGTCCGAGAGCGACATCCACTTGGCTGAGCACCACAAGCAGGTGTTGTATGACGGAAAGCTGGCCAGCTCCATCTCTTTCACCTACAACGCCAAGGCAACGGATGCCCAGCTCTGCCTGGAGTCGTCGCCCAGGGAAAACCCTTCCATCTTTGTCCACTCACCGCACGCACTCATGCTACAGGTTAGTTTGGCTTGTTTCTTCTGAGAGAGCTCGCTCTAAATCACAGCCCACAGCTCTTGATGTGTTTAGTAATGCATATGTGAATGACTGAAGTGGAATGAAGTGATTGCTCAGTGTGATTATCAAGCTAGTTTTTCATAGGCTGACTCACGCTCGCCTCAATTGCATTTGTGAAAAATAAGTGGTATTTACCTTGCTTGGAGTACTGTAGATATAAGGGATTTCCTCAGTATAAGATATTATAGCTGATATGATATTTAAGAAAATATAGAAAACAGATTTGATTTTGACAGGACTCTTAGATCTTAGTTTAATCTTCTTTGAAGGATACTGCTTATAGTTATGTTTAAGCATATATCTTTCAAGGTTGATGGAGGTCTGCTCAACCAGTGGTGCTTTTCTTTTCTTAAAAAAAAATCTCCTGATTTCTGAGAATTCCCTCAGTTGCACAGTGTGTGAAAAATGCACCAACCATTCAGGCAGCAAATTCTCTATTTTATAATTATGAGGGCACAAAGGGAGTCCTGTTTTCTTATCCAGTTAATTTAGTTAAGGAAGGTCTTGCAGTCGCCTTTTTCATGATTTTAGTTCAGTGGGTTAAAACAGCTTAAAGTGGTACACAGGTACCATTTATAGCCCTAAGGAAATGCTCCGTTTTGAGATAATTAAAATTATTTTGAAGTAAATTGTTTCAATTTGTCTCTGTGGGATCTAAAACTAGTCTTTAAAAAAACAAAACAATAGATGCACTAAATGTGTGTGTGAAAAGAAGCGAGTCTTAAATTACCATATGTGGAATAAAAAAATGTCTGCAACATTTTCTATTGTTAAGTCTGCATATGAGAGCTGTTTGCTCTTTAATAGTGGAAGTGAGCATGTGATTTCTACTGTGTGAACATGTCAAATAAAGTCAGCGCTAACAGTCTTTTTTCCAACCCCCAGGATGTGAAGGCTATTGTTACCCACTCCATCCACAGTGCCATTCACTCTATAGGAGGCATACAGGTCCTGTTCCCTCTCTTTGCACAGCTGGACTACAAGCAGCTCAATGACAGCAGCGTGGACACCACTGTCTGGTGAGTCATCTGCATAAATACAGAGAACCTGATGGCTGTCTGAAGAGCACTTATATCAACTGCACCATTTTTTCTTTTCCAGCAGAGGAAATCAGGCTGAAGCTTCAAAATATTACATGTTTTGTTTGCTATGCAGTGCTGCAGCTGATCCTAGTAGGGACCCCGAAACAAACTAGGGAAAATGAGAAGAAGTAAATATAGACAATGGTTGACATTAGAGAAAGGTAAATGTCGTATGTGGGAGAGTTGTCTTTCTTTTAAAAGAATAACCTCGGTTGTGCTGCAGGCTACAAAATAACTGATTACAGAGAGTAAAAGGAGGAAGAGCAAGGTGTTTTAGAAAGTCAACGTGTTCTCCTTGCTCCGAGATTCCCCTAAACCGCCCCATCTCATCAGTATTAATCCAGTTACATCCAGTATCGAGCAGCTTTGCAGTCCGATTATTTAAAAAATATATCATCAAGGAAATGACAATAAGAAACAGCAAAGCACCTTGCTTATTAAAAATATATGCTGGGGTATGTGAATGTGGGTCTGAAGAGTGATGAAGCAAACACGGCATGGATCGTCTTGCCTGCAGTAGTAAACATGTTTGTCCAGTAGTGATTTCAATGCAGCATTGCTGGTGTGTGCTTATGTTGCAGTGCTACTCTGCTGGCATTCCTGGTGGAGCTGCTGAAAAGCTCAGTGGCCATGCAGGAGCAAATGCTGGGCGGTAAAGGCTTTCTGGTGATCGGATACCTGCTCGAGAAGGTCAGTACAAGAGCCTCCAGGAAAGAGTTTGCATTCTATTTGAGCTCCATTAAGTTCATCAGGGTTTTTTATCAAGCTTTACTTACATTTCCGCTGTATTCTCTGCTAGGTAGCTTATATGTATATAGCTATTTAAACCTGATGCGGCGTGATGCAACAATATTTTTGTCATTTGTTGTTTTGTTAAAATGTTTTGGGCTATACTGACAGGTGTTTCTTTTATTTTATTCAGTGCAATATTAAAGGTCAAATTTATTGCAGTGTTGATTGCATTTCATCAGTATTACAGAACTGTGCAAAAGTCTTGAGCCACCTGTCTTTCCTTTATGTTTCGCTTCTAATGAGCCAGAAATTCCTGATATACATGTTTGCATGTATGTTTTCAAGCTTTCCGAAGGTCTTTCAAAGTTTTATTTGGACATTGGTTGCTTTTCCACTCATTTTCAGTCCAGTCCTTGTATTTGACCATCTTCAGAGAAATGCTTTTGTTTGTTAGTGTACCTATGAATCACGAGATAAACCAGTGTTGTGTCTGCACATGAACCGCAATTTAGCAAATTTAGCATTTAGTTACTAGCAGCCTGTCACAAAACACATAATTTGTTTCCCATTTCTGCTGTTGAATCTGTAAATTTCCAAGACAAATCTGACATCAAATAGTATTATTAGTTAGTTAGTTCGTTAGTTAGTTAGTTATTTCCAGAGAGCTATTAGCCAATAATGTGGCATATTTCCACATTATACTGCATGTACAACTTGGTGAGAGGAAAATGGACTAGTGGAGGACAAAAGCAGAAGTGGCAGGCTGAAAAATCATACAGCAGATGAACAGTATGTGAGTCAGGTCCTTAAGAAATAGGACAAAATCCAGCAAAGACCTGCCACAGGACCTGAGAGATGTATCTGGATCTTAAGTTGATCCATTTACTGTTCACTGAAGCCTCATCAGAAATGGTCTGAGTGGAAGAGTGGCTGTCAAGAAGCCATACTTAAGGAAGAGAAATGGGTGGGGAAGGCTGAGATATGCTAAATTACATTAGAATAATTGGACTAAAAATCAGTGACAACAAGTCTTATGGAGCGATGAATCCAAATTTAAATATGTGAAGTTAGGAGAGAGGTACAGCAGTGTCTACAGCCATCTGTAAAACACGCTGGAGACTTTTACCATGCAGTACCATCTGCAACATCTTTATCAGTGAAAACATTTCAGCATGATAATGATCCCAAACGCCAATCTAGTAAAAGCATACCTGGATAGAAAAACACACTGAAACACTGTCGGTCATGGATCGGCCTCCCCAGAGCTCACGCCACAATATTACTAAAGCAGCGTGGGATCATATTGACAAAGAACAGAACAAAAGGCAGCATAAAAGAGCTTTGAATGTCCTTTAAGAAGGCTGGAGAGCTATTCTGCTTAAAGACATTACAGGAAAGCTTACCTAAGAGAGTCCAGGCTGTGCTAATAAGGTGGTCATATCAAATATTGACTTACAAGCTTTTTAGAATATGATTTAGTTGTGTATATGTTTCCCATTCTTCTAGAAAAACGTAAAGAAAGGAGCGTTGTCTCAAGGCCTCGGTGCAGTGTAGGTATTAGAAGTTGTTGTGCGAAGATAGAAATGTGCAGAGGAAAGAGACAGCGATATCATATGCACACTTCTTAACAAAACAGATGGTGTAAATTAATTACCTGAGACCTGTGTTGAACTCTAGCTTAGGTACCTAAAATTATGTATTGAAAAGCGTCATTCAGCAGGTGATTGGCTGTATCCGTGGTTACACTGGCTGTACTGTAGGATGACAGCAAATAAAACGTTAATAATAATAATTTAAAAGAGTGTTTATCAGCTTTTTTCTTTTATCAGCTTCAAACCTATAATTGCGTGCTCTTTTCCTAGTCTTCACGGGTCCACATCACCAGGGCAGTGCTTGAGCAGTTCCTGTCCTTTGCCAAGTATCTGGATGGTTTACCTCATGGAGCGCCACTCCTCAAACAGCTCTGTGACCATGTCCTCTTCAATGCTGCCATCTGGATACACACCCCCGCCAAGGTCTGTTTATTTTCAGGCATCTCCTAAAAATGTGTGCGAGTGTGTTTTACATGACCTTGCTGCAAAGAAAATAAAGGTCTGGAGGCCTGTAAAAAAATAACCAGCAGAGGGAAGAACATAAAACATAAAAAGAAAGCAAGAGATACTGTTTTTTTCTGATTATTGTGTGCTCTAGGTTTGGTCTGAATTCAGGAAAAAAGAGAGACATGTAAACATCATAAAAGAAAGATGAAGGAGGGGCTGATATCTCTCACTGGCTTTTGCCCTTTACAATAATATAATAAACAAGGATGGAAGAAGACATTGGGGGGAGGGGCTGGGGCATTACACAGGAGAAGGACAGAACACGCGAACGAGGGGAAACAATAAGAAAAAGTGACATTTGAAAAGACCTCGGGACAGAGAGCGATGTTCCAAGTTCCAAGTTCAACTTTATTGTCACTTCAACCATATACAGTTTAAAAATACACAGTGAGGCGAAACAACGTTCCTCCAGGAACCAAGGTGCTACAGGACAAGTTAGTGCAAAAAAAAAAATAATATATAATATATCTAGTAATAATATTGTGCAAAAGAGCATTTACAGGTTGGTGTGTGCGATGGTTTGGTGGTGTAGGTCAGTGTGTTTGCGCTTTGTGTTGGTTAGTCAGTCCAGTCTCAATGTTTTGAGGTATTTGAGTTAAGCTGAGTGATAATGTTAGTGTATGTGTGTGTGTGCGTGTTTATCAGTCAGTCCCTTTTTGCTGAGGAGACGGATGGCTTGTGGAAAAAAGCTGTTGCACAGTCTGGATGTGCGTGCCCGAATGCTTCGGTACCTTTTTCCAGATGGCAGGAGTGTAAAGAGTGTGTGAGTGTGTGAGTGTGTGAATGTGTTGTTCCTCTTTTCCTCCTCACTCTGAACTCGATGTGGCATCGCTGAAGGGCCCCTCAGCTCTTGCCTCCATTTATTCTCAAATCTTCCTGGCTCCCTGTCTCCTTCCCTCTGACCCCGAGAGCTGATTGGCCTCTGGGTATAGCGGTGCAGCCGACGGCGTCCTGGAGTAAAAACAGAAGCTATGCAAGCTTCTCAGGAGATGGAGGAGTGTGCGAATGTCAGAATGCAACACTGTACAAATACAGCGTATTGATCTTGGCTTTTATCTCAGAGATTCAAAGTGACTGAAGTATGTGATTACATATTGTTTTTTTGGTTTTTTTTTTACCTGCAATTGAGTGCCACTGCAGGAAAGACGATAAGTTCTTATTACATGATAATAATTAAGGTCACAATAAGAACAGCATAATAAACATACTAAGCAGCCCCACACACACAAGAAATCTTAAAATCCTTTAATCTTACTTCCTTTGTACCGTTCTGCCTCCCGCTGAGTGTTATTATTTTCTGCCTCTCAGTGTATTATCATTACCTTTGTTATTGGCGAAAATAGCCTCGGTCATGTTCAGGACTTAATGAAACACTTGAAGAAATCACATGTGAATCACATCGCCCGTCTCTCATAATGTGTCCCCTGCTCAGTTTTAAAAGAGCCCGTTTCTCCTGGTAAACACAGTCCTTTCAGAGAGGGAGGAATATATATTCTTCTTGTTTTTGTTTTAATAAGCCATTGTTGGAGCAGCGGAGCCCGAAGTGTTGCAATACGATCAAGAATTTTCGTAAGTTCTGCTGAGATGGTTTTAAATTGCACCAGATAAACAGCTTAATGTGAGAAATGTAATATAATGAAGGCCATTTAAGTCATCTGAGTGCACTCTCCTTTTTAGATGAGCTGTGATGTGGTATGGTCAGGCAGTGGCACCCTGCTAATCTCATCCGTCTAAACAGAGCTAACTCGTTAAGGCTGGTCCTTAGCGTCACGGTCACTGTAATGAGCTCAGAGATTTCTGAGCGTACAGCACGCTCCAATCTATGAAAGTGCGATTGAGAGGATTGGTTAGTGGAATATCAATAGAAGCGGGGGACTTTTTACTTTTTACTTTTTTTTTTTTTTTTTTTTTTTTTTTAAACGGAACATAAAAGGAGGAAAGGAGCAAATTAGCGATTGGAGAACGCACGCCTCAAATGCCAGAGTCAGTAACTGCCTCCTCATATGAGGCTCGAAGAGCTTCAGGCACAGAAACATCAAAATAACACAAAGCAGGAAAACACTGGTGCTTTTACTGGAGGGAAGTTTCCGCTGTGGCCGTCCTTTCACTGTTAAACAGCTTTTTTCATGAATATCATAAACACAAAGTGATGATTTATTTCTCTCCCCAAACTACTTGTCCGTCAACATGCGCATATAAAGACAACGCACGTACCGTGCATGTGTTGTTTGAATGTATTTTGTGTATTTCCAGGTCCAGCTGTCCCTGTACACATACCTGTCATCGGAGTTCATCGGCACTGCCACCATCTACACCACCATTCGCCGCATCGGCACCGTCCTGCAGCTGATGCACACTCTGAAGTACTACTACTGGGCAATCAACCCCCTGGAGTGCAGTGGAATCACCCCCAAAGGTCTTGGTATGTTTACAGTGCACACAGTTTGCATGAACACAAAGGCATGCTCGCTGTAAGAAGAAAGACAAGAGTGAATAAGGAGCAATGACAGTCCCTTAGGCTCACAGCTCACATGCTCACAGTGTTTCCATCACTTCACCACTAGGGACTCAAAGACAGTGCATACGGTGCACTCTGCCACACACACGCACACACACACACACACACACACACACACTAGTGATAAATTGTGCGCAGTTTTACGGTTCAGTATCAGGTCCAAGGACAGTTTGTTATGTGGACTGAGCCACAGCTGCTCTGGCTTTGCTTCTTTTATTTTTTTTGCTAATTTGTCAGATCCCATCCTCTGTGATTCAAATATTTAAAGAGGCTGCTGTCACACACATCACAGAACTGATACAGTTACAGCCAAACTAATGCGCAGTTTAGCTGGTCTATTACCTTAGTTTAACAGACTTAACTTTCTAGCATTAATACATGACCACATAAAGGCTTCCAGTCGTCTATCCAGGAAGTTTCTTTTACTGTGTTTTGCTCTAAATCTCCATTATTTCTAAATTAATACGATAATTGTTACCTTTACACGCCTGTTAATGACTTCCTTCTTTCCTTGGTTGTGTTAAAACGCTTCATCTCCTGCCTCGTGGCGTTGTTGTTTTTGTTGTCTCGGTTAACAAATGAATTTCACACTTGTCATGAAAATAGAGAGTAAATAATTCAGAGCTCGGACAGAAGATATTTGCTAGAATATACAGTAAAATATTCTCTTCTTAAAAGCCTGACAGTCGCCCGTTTGAACCACATCAGTTTAACATTTAAACGACTCTTAAAATCATGATTATGTGAGATTTAAGGAATGTTTTCTTTCACAGTTATGAGCAGTAATTTTGAGCTTCTTGTTAATCATTTTCATTTGATTTTTATTGTGCTGTAATAGTGGTGCACTTGCTTTTTTTTCTTAAAAGATGGAGATGGGCCTTGCAAAAAAATAGTTTTAGAAATGCAGCTCAAGAGGTTTTTAAATTGTGAAAGGGAGTTTTTTGCTGACAGTTGACAACTAAAGGTCACCTCAATACCCGAATAAGTGATTAATAACTTCAAATTGCCGTACAAATTTGCAGTGACATCGTACTCAGTCATTTCAAATAGTTAAAGCTATGAATGTATATACAGTAAAGAAAATGATCATTTCTGCTATATATTACACAGTTGTCTTGATGTATGCTCAATCATCCAGGTAAGTAAATCCCCAAAAGTTGATTCTGTTCATCTGGACGTAGTTTTTCAGTGGGAGAAACGTTTCGTCACTCATCCAAGTGACCCTAAAAATAAACTGAACTTGACCCAACCTAAATCTTTGGACTAAAATATAAATTTTATTAAGATATCTACATTGTGGGCACTTTCTTTTGATCACCAATACTTTCTTTTGCAGTTCTCCACAGGGTGAAACAGATTTATGCCTCCACAATATGAGTAATACATGTATACACACACAGACACACACACATTCAGAGTTTTTCCCAACAACCACTGGTGTTTATGGGAATGGCTGAGCGGCTTCTTTTGTGTATTTAAGAGTGAATAAGACCATTTCAGAAGCAGACACTGCATGTTCTCTTTTCCAACTGCTGCATTTTATTTCTTAAGAACAGAACAGGTGATAGCTGTGACACCTGTGTAAATAAATCTTTTATATTTCCTTAAATGTACCCACACCTTGTGCTTCTTGTGAATGCAGTTTTTTTGGAAAAAGGTCTCAAAGATTTGTCCATGGTTTTTTTTTTTTTTTATAAAGCCACTATAAAACATATCTATTTTAAAATAACACAGGGCTGACTCAGATATTCAATTTTCTTTGCCCTTGTAATAGAGCAGGGAACAGCTAGCAGTGCTAGCACCGCCGCTGTTGTCACGCTCTGTAGCAGCAAAAGGTCGGAGGAAGCCTCACACTTTAATCAACCTCTCCTTTTGCCCAGGACCCTCCGCTGACTATGAGTACGCATCCCATGTCTCCATGGTAACAGACATGTGATTGGCAGATCCAAGGGAGCTTTTGGAATTTCTAATCAAGTGGCTGTCTGGCTTCTTTTCTGTTTGGCGATATTACTGTTTGCCTGCTGGGATTTAGCCCCATAAAAAAAAAAGGCGCAGATAACAGTATAGCAGCAATTAGCCTCAGACACATTCGTACTGTAGTTCAAAGCTAAAAGCAGCTAGTTGTGGTTTGAAAGCCTGCAAATGTATGCACTTGACTATACTGTATGAATGTGATATGCACTCATTTGCATAGTAATGGACAGTTATGTTGCTCATACCACGAGCTTTGTGGATAAAAATGCATTCAACTAGCTGAAGAATGGGCTTGAATCCGAGTTGGAAGGACAATTTTGTATTTTTAGTATTTTCTTTTTTATCTTGCACCAGACTTGGACTGAGCTTAAAATACCAAATTCCTTTAACTGTGTATTTTACAAATGGCTAAATTAGGTGGTGGTTGGAAGTTCCAAGGAAAGAGTGTGTAGTCTTCACAATAAAACCTCTTGGGTCTTTTGCTCTTAAATTGCATTAACTATAATCAGATGTCCTCCACTGAATTAAAAAAAAAGAAAGGAAGGGGCTCTAAATGAATTACACTCAGCGGACACTTAACGTACGACTTGTTAGTACCAGGCTGGAGCTCATTTTCCCTCCAGAGCTGCCTTAATTCTTCATGTCAGAGATTCAATGAGGTCCTGGAAGTCCTCTGACATTTTCTTTCTGCATTGACGTGATAGCCTCAAAGAGTTGCTGCAGATTTGTTGTGATGAGTCTTCTGTTCCATCACATCCCAAATTTGCTCGCCTGGATCTGGTGAATGGTGAGACCATTTGATGACGGTGAACTCCTTGTCATGTTTCATAAAGCATTTTGATATGATTTGAGCTTTGAGACATGGTGTGGTATCCGTCAGAAGGTGGTACACTGTGGTCTTAAATTGAAGGACATGGTGTGCAACAATAGTCAGTCAAGTCATGGTGTTTAAACCATGCTCAGTTGGTACCAAGGGACCTGAAGTGTGCCACCATCAGTCTGAACCGAATATACAAGGCAGGATGGAGCCGTGCTTTCAGGTTCATGTTTCACACTAAATTTTGATTTTGTCATTAAAACGGAATTGATCAGGTGATTATCAATTTTGGTAAGTTTTTGTTTAATCTCAATTGTCCCTATTAACCCAGTGTGGTCTTCTGTTGCTTGTAGTCGATCTGCAGTCAGAGATGCTCTTCTGCAATAATACCTTGGTTGTGACGAGTGATTATTTGAGTTACTGTTGTCTTCCTGTCAGCTCAAAGTAAACTGGCCATTCTTCAGATTGTTATGAGCTGACAGGTATACCTAATAAAGTGGCCAGTGAGTGTCTTAGTCATGACAAATCTTTTTTTTTTCTGTCTATACACTTTTTTCTTTATGTATTAAGCCTCGTTCAGCCAACTTCCGTGACTTTTTCTATGTACTTTGTGTTAATTGTTGTAAAATGGGCAAATCTTGAGGAAATTCATTTTCTTTTTAGATCAAATCTGAAGCGTGTGTTTGTGTGTGTGTAGTTGTGGCAAAGGGCCCAAAGTCAGAACAAAATCGCACCACTTTAAACCTCTTTATCTCTCGAAAGCTTGCCATTATCCAGTTAAAATAAAAACTACTCGTTTGTTATCGTAAATTAGACTAGATAAAACTGTGCAGCCAAACTAGGAGCACACAAAGACGAAAATTAATTTCAAAGAGTAAGTGATGGTAATTAAACCTGCCCAAGGAAAGCTGTTTAGAAGAATATAAGCTTTATTCAAGGCGTCTTATGACAAAAGAGCTTTAAATAAGGAGGTTCCACTCACACCGCTTTCACCTGGTCATTTAATGCAGAGTGGCTGGGTAAACATGATGGATGGTCAGTGTCACCGTTCAGGCTACACGCACCAGCTTGACAGATAAGGATGATGGATCGCAGTGGATCATGTTTTGGCTCCGTGAAGAGCAGGAGAACAGACTGAAACACGTACACACTCGCGTGATTGAAGGGCAGCAGAGCGTGACAAAGAAATGGAGGGACAGGCTTCACATCGTCTTCCTTTCACACCCTCGGCCTTTTATGTTTCTCGTGAGCCTACTTCTGCTGGCTAAGCAACAGTGGGTCAAGTCTTGTTTCTGAGAGGACGTGGTGCATTTTATTCCGTTTACAATAAACACTGTTTGCGATTGTATTTCTCTTCCTTTGAGGAATACATAATAAGGGATAGTTTCAAACACCCTGACACAGCAACGTGTGAAATGACAAATACACACAAACTGGACATCATAAATGTTTACTGGTTCTAATAAACAGAACAATTCTGTCGGGAGTGATGAGGACACGTAGCATTTGAGGTTTATTGGGTTGCATTGTGGGTGCTTGGTTGCTAAAGGCATCGATACAAAAAATAGAGTAGTTGAGGAAAATGGAGAATAAGTAAAAAAAAAAAAGTAGGAAAGGAAGAAGGGAACTTTATCTGACTGCAGTGGGATTCAGAGGATAAATGTCCTTGTTTTTGAAGGGTGGGTCTTATATCATTCTTGTTTTGATCTAAATCAATGCATTTTTAGGCTTCCTGGCACCGCTTTCCATTAGCTAGTTATTTGGCAGCTGTTTTGAGCCGATTCATCACAGCTATAAATTCAACTGTATCTGACGTGCACATTAAACACTTAAAAAAAAGAATGAAATACAGTTACATCAATTAAAATTTAATGCCATCATCTGAGTTGTCAGTTTTTTTGTCTTAATCATTTTAAAAGTGATAGAGTTGTGAAGCTTTGACGCAGAAGAAACAAACACTATTGCTCTTTTTGCATGTGTGTGTGTAAGTTGCCCAGTTCTAGATGTATCTGCTATAGAAAGCATGCACCTTTTCCTGAACCTTAACAGAACTTTAGTAATTCAATTTTAGTTATATTCCGCCAAGTCACCACAACAGTCTCCTCAGCCTGCTTTATATTTCAAGGTAAAGACAGCACAATAATACAGAGAAACCCAACAATCAGATGACCTCCCTATGAGCAAGAACTCGGTAACAGGGGGAAGGAAAAACTCCCTTTTAACAAGAAGAAACCTCCAGCAGAACCAGTGTCAGGGACAGGCGGCCAGCTGTCGTGACTGGTTGGGGATGAGTGGAGGGATGCGGGACAAGAGACACACTGTGCCGCTCTCAAAAATACATTTTAAATCATTTTTGCATCATTTGGTTTAAAAAACAAAAAAATGGCACAGCATTAAATCAACAGGGCGCTGCTTTCATCTTTACATAGTTCTACATTAAGTTAATCTTCATAAATTAAACTATGCAGATAAATAATAGAAACTCTTTCACTTCATTCATCGTACCAGCGTGATGGATGTGACTAAAACTCGTAGCAGAGTAGTCGACAGCTCTTTTCCCTCCTGCATACAGTGCAGATTTTGCCACATTGGAAAAATAATTGCTCAAGGGGAGAACATGTCTTTTGACAAGTATGTTGACCATTTTCCTGAAGCCTTCATTACTCACTGTGTTTAATGGGTGCACATTTTTGGCCTAATGGAAGGGGAATGTGTTGGTTATTTAAGGGCTTCTTTGTGTGCTCGGTGGATTTGCAGATGCACTGTACAGGCTCGTTTTTACGGACGTTTGAGTTCGCGATGGACAGTTCACGTTACAAAGCACTGCACTGTTTTTCTTGGTCTTCATGCATTTATCACACTGCAGTTTGTGGTGTGTTTTCAGGTGGTGGAATTGTTAGTCCAATAATCACACAACTGGTATGTTAACTCCAACTTTAATGGTTGCCTTCTTTCGTTCCTCCACACAAGAAGAAACCGACCCTCCAAAAACTTCTACTTCCCCTTCCAGCCTCCGCGTAGCCATGCCCCCCTTCACTGGACACTTGCGCAGTGGGACAGATACATCTTAAAAGAATAATTCAATGTTTTGCTTTGCACATGACTTCTTCTTGGTTAACATCACTTGAGTTAAAACCAGAGTATTTCAAAGCATCGGATGAAGACCTTTTATAAGGGCATGCTCTTTGCCTTCTGTGAAAGTAAACTTACACGGAAAATACTGTTGTGTTTTTTTAGCTCGATTATCTGTGTGTAAACCACCACAGCAAACAACTCATCCAGTACCAAAGCTGTAAAGTATATACAGTGGATTACAGCGGTTGTTTGGTTTGGATCACATTTTTGTGAATTACTGCGTCTTTGCTGTAATACGTTAGATTAGTACAATCATAAAATATCCAAATTGCCACTAGAGTTAATGACAGTTATTTACAGTCATATAGCAGAGTGAGTGTGTGCGAGCGTGTTTGTGTTAACGTGTTTTTCTCTGCTCTCCAGGAAGCCTAATAAAATCCAATATCAGTAAACACCAAGGCTCAGTGGTGGGCTTATTTAGCCGATCATTATCGAGTGTAAAAATGTATTTTTAACAGGAAATTAATTTTGTGTTTGCGCGTCTTTGTCTAGATGGACCACGACCGTCCCAAAAGGAGATCATCTCACTCAGAGCCTTCATGCTCCTCTTCCTCAAACAACTCATACTCAAGGTAAAATGAGAGAAACCGATTTACCGTGATCTTCATCGCATAAGATCCAAGAAATCGCTTCTTTTTTAGCTTTCTTTTCCTATTATGTCCTCTGTTGTTTTTTCTCCTGGGGACTGTTGGCTTAATCTAAAATGTGTGTGTGGAGAATTGCATTATAGATTTGCAGCGTGAATAAAACACTGTAGCTTTTGTGTTTGTGCGCTCTGATATTGATTTGTTCCTGTATTTGCGCACGCGCGTGTGTGTGTGTGTGTAAGGAGGTTGTTACTGCTTCATGGTAAAAATGCAGCCAGAAACAGAATTAATGAAGCGGTGTGTAGTTAATAAGAGGTAAAAAACAACAGGAGATCACGAATGTTTAACTGAATGTCTGGTTTTCACAGGACCGGGGCGTGAAGGAGGACGAGCTGCAGAGCATTCTCAACTATCTACTGACCATGCATGAGGTAAATGCTAAATTCTGTATTAAAATAGACACTGAGAGAGGGCAAAAGAGGGAAACAGAGAGACTGTGAGAGCGGTTGAGTGGAGCTGGTGGCAAAATGTGCATTATAATTTGTGGGCTGAAGTTATGGTCCACTTAAACGAGTGAGTGTGAGTCAGCTTCAGTGCTGTGACCGCATGGAAAATGGAGCAACAATGAACTGAACAGAATGTTCTCTTCTGTAACAATTATATCTATTCTTGCTCTGAAATACCACCTGCCATTCTGTAATCCACCCCCTCCGCGTCCACCCTTACAACTCTCTTTGTCCTCTTAACCCTGTGTCCGTCTGTCCCACAGGGCTTTCTCCATCTCACCTGCTTCATCTTTCCTTTCTTTGCAGGATGAGAATATTCACGACGTGCTCCAGCTGTTAGTGGCCCTTATGTCTGAACACCCGGCGTCCATGATCCCCGCATTTGACCAGAGAAACGGCATAAGGTGAATGCTGCTCACACATCTGCATACATATTAAAAAGGTTTTACACAACACCAGAACCTGAAAAAATAAGTTTATGGTTAGAGCTATGCTGTTTGTGTCAACATAGGCATCCATATGCATCTATGTCGATATCTATATTAGTATTATATATTATTTTGTTATAAGAAAACCCATGATTTATTATGAATAATTTAATTGAAGTAGATAGTGTTCATTCAGAAAAGTGTAATATCTTTCATAAATCCCCAAACTGCTGCGTCATAGGTGTTGTGTTTCTTATTATTATTACTATTTGCCTCCTTGGCAAACTTTTAAAAGAATAGGAATGGTAGATGTGGTTTATACATTAAAAATCATTTTAGTTTCTTTCTTGGCAATTTATTGTTTGAAATTAAAACGACAGGATGCTTTCATAAGGTTTTATAGGTGCATAAAGGTTGAAAATATGGCAGTTTAACAAATTGCTACTTGGTTGCCAGGCAGCATGATAGCGTCATAATTTCAACATGCATAATTTAACTTTTGTAGACGAGTTAAAGGTTAGTGTCATAAAATAAAAATTGTACAATGCTTTTAAAGGGTGATGTAGGTGTATAAACGCTAAAAGCTGACCATTTTAACCTGTTGGCAGGTGGCTAGAAGGCAACATGATGATGTTATATTATCTGATGTAGATAAGAACCTTCGGGGGTCTAAGATTTACCTATGTGCCAAGTTTGGTTGCTCAGCTCCTGGTGGTATAGGAGGAATTTGGGGACAAAGAAACAAATAGAGATTTAGTATATTGTAGTAGGATATTTAACAAGTGTCTCCATAGTGTAGTGAATTACACATTTGCTTGGCAAACCAAAGATTGCTGGAGAAACAAGTCGTTTTTGGAGTTGTGTCAGGAAGGGCACCTGGTTTAAAAGTCAAACACGCTGGCCCACCCACTGTGGCGACCCCTTGTGACAAGGGAGCAGCCAGAAATAAATGTTTAAGAGCAGGTCGGTCAAATCAAGGCATACACCAACAAAAGTTCGAATGTGACCTGCTGAAGTGTGAAGATTGCAGGAAATTAGGCCATCGATGTTTGACTTTTCACTTCTGTACCAGTAAGAATTGCGTTGCAAATTGTTCAGAAAGAAAAGGACCTGTTGTCCGAAAGGTTAAATTCATCGAGCCAGAGGTCAGAATCATCATTGGGGCCTTCTTACTAACAAAGGCATTGCATTAAGGTGGTAGGTGGGCGGATGTGTTTCTTTGATTCATAAGAAGAGATCCTTTGTAACAGCAGACTAATTGAATGTGGGAAAACTGAGATGGGATGAGCCCGACTGATATAGGATTTTTAAGATCAATATTTGGTCATTTATATATCTGACATATTGGCCAGTTTTTTTTCCTAAAATTTGATATGTGTAGATATTCAAAAGCCAAATATTACTTATGCTCTGCCTGACTGCCTAGCTGGTTTTATTTGTGGTGTTGCAAACGCCTGTGGCCTCTGGTGGACAAACTGTGCAATGTCAGTATTCGTGGTTGAAGGGTGTTTCTCCCATCTCTTTACTTTTTAAAGTTTCATTTATTGGATGTTATAAATCCTGATACTGATATATCAGCACCACTCTAGTAATTACCCTTGTGTCAGTCTGTTCTGTTCATCATCCATAAAATGTGAATGTTTTCACAGTGGGCTGCTTTACAGTAATAGAAAGGGATAATAGAAATGTGTTGGTTTTTGGTATGAAGCCCCTTTCTAAAACCAGTGAAAGATTTAGACATAGATTTAAAATTTACTCAATAGTATTAGTTTAATTGTTTAATTCAGATAAAATTCCTGTAGTTTCACATTATGTTTCTCGAGTAGCTCGAACTACGCAGCCTTTTTCAAAGACGTACCCTTGCTGTGCTTGTAATTCCCCCAAAGCACGACGACACATGGATGTCTTTTTGGTTGCTATGGTAATTCTTCTGTTGCTAGAGAGCTAGTTGCAAACTGTGGCTTGTTCCTCTTTTTTTTTTTTTTTTTGATGTACTGTGTGCACGCTTCTTTGAAGAAAATGTTTCAGTCAGCGCTCGTGTTGCAAACTGTGACTCTTAAGAATGTTTGCTGAGTTTCAGGCAGCAGGTGTTTACTACACAGTGAAGAACCCCTAATTTTGCTCTTGTTTTTTTTGTTTGCTTGATGTTTGCTATTGTAGTAAAGAAAGATGTTATAACTGTCTCTCTGACCTGTGACTCTGTCTCACATGTTACAGGGTAATCTGCAAGCTCCTGGCCTCTAAGAGTGAGAGTATCCGGGTCCAGGCACTCAAAGTTCTGGGCTACTTCCTCAAGCACCTTGGTCACAAGTCAGTACTGCTTGCTGAGCTTTCCTGGTATATTTCCTTTGTGTGGTTTTCTGCAGCACTGAAGTGAGGGAGTACTTGATATTTTCCTATAATCCTTTTATCTTTTACTACTAAACCCCCCCCAAAATGCTGCATCAGTGGAGGGAGATGGAGATGTGCCACGCATAGTGTAGGTTTGAGTGTGTGGAAAGACACTGCAGTAAAGCTGCAACAGTGCAGTCTCCACTGAACCTTAGAAAGACTGTTTGTTTGTGTGTACACCAAGATAATGCCCTCGTCATCATGTCCAGGCGGAATAATCCTTTTGACAGTGTGCACTGGCAGGGAGGTGGAACCTTGATGAGCAGCAGTGAATGCTGGGGGATTTATTCATCCCATGTGACAGCCGCGCCTCTCGCTGCCTGACATGAGAGCAGGCTGCCATAATGCACCTGAGCCCTGCACCGTCAGCCCCCCACCTACTTAACATCTGCTTTAGCCAAACATCCCGTAGGGCTGCCCCTTTCAGTCTACATGTCATTTCACTGCATATGGAAATTTAATATCGATCCTAATCAGTACATCAGTCTTAAATTAAATAGTAAAGCCAATCATGCATACGTTACAGTAAAGTAAAAAGTGCTTTTCCTAATAATCTTCAAATATTCTTAAATATACTGAACATTGTCAGGTGGTATTAGATTTACTGATAATCTGATTTCTCATATTAAAAAAAGAAAGCACAATAAAAAAATCAGGGTTCTGCTATGATAACGTCTTAAAAGCCAGTGACATTTTGAATTAAAGATTATCTTACCCTGAACTTATCTAGACATTTCCCAGCAGAACTGCATGTTAGAATATAAATGTCTGATGTAGCCAGAGCAAAATCTTTAAAGTTCATGCGATGTCCACTGTAAGAGCGATCTAGGTAGCTGTCGACTTTATATTTAAATAAATACACGTCTGCTGCTGTGTTTCTTGGGAAGGTTTTTTCCAGCTGTCAGTCAACTCAAAGTGCAGCTACTCCTAAAAGGCAGATGGCCTACTTTAATCATGCGGCATAATGCAGAACTGTGCGCAGGTCTTGAGCCATCCCTCAAGTCCTTAAAGTGGTCTTGAGTTCTCCAGGCTTTTCAAGTTTACCAAGTTCTTTTGGACATTGGCTGCTTTTTCAGCCATTTTCAGTCCAGTCCTTGTACCTGACCATGTTCAGCTGAGCTATCTGCAGCAGTATCTGAAAGTCATGTCAAGGAATAGGAGAAAATCCAGCAATAAACTGACACAAGACTTGGTAGATCTAGCTCTAGCTAGTTGATCCATCTACTGTTCCCTGAAACCTCATCAGAAATGGTCTCTGTGGAAGGGTGGCTGTCAAGAAGCCATACTTGAGGAAACGGGGAAAAAAAGAGTGAATTGTGCCAAATTACATAAGAAATGGACTAAAAATCAGTGGCACAAATGCAGAAACGCGCCAGATTTTGATCCACCATGCAATGCCGCCTGGAAAGCAGCCTTAATTGCCAGAATGACAGTGGTCCCATACACTGTCAGTGCAGTGAAAGCATGTCTGGATGGGAGACTGTTAGTCATGGATTGGTCTCCCCAGAGCGCGGACCTCATCATTACTGAAGTGTGGGATCATCGTGGGAGAGAACAGAATAAAAGGCAGCAAACATCCACAGAAGAGTTTCAAATGTGCTTCAAGAATTATTCTATTCCTGAAGACTACTTAAAGAAATTACAACAAATTTTGGCTCAGAATTGTACAAACAGTGTACTTCCATGTGTGTTTGCACGTTTCAGTAAATCGCTGGATCTTTTTTCCATTTTCCCTGCAAAATATAAAGAAATGAGGAGTAGCTCAAGACTTTTCAACAGCACGGTAGTTTAATACCTGTCGTAGTCGTCTTCACTGCCATCCTCTACAATAGCCTGCCAGACTCGGTAACAGCTTCTTGAGTACGGTTACACTGAATCTATAGACTTGCCTTATTATGACAGCCAGGTATATAGACGATGCTTTTATTTATAAGCCATTTTGCCTCGAGTTTATTCCATTTTTTTAAACAAAGTTGGAAGTTTGAGCTGATGTCAAAACCAATTTCTCTAAATGAGTATGTTTTTGGAAAATATCATTTAAAACGGCACAATAGTAGCTAAAGTGACTCATTATTTTGACTGTATATGCGCGTGTGATTAAATCCTCCAAAGGCTTTGGTCAGGAATATGAAGGCGCTTCAAGCATTATTCATTTAATTCAATTGTAAAATACTCAGAAGTTATTCATCCCTGATTCCTGAGCCTCTCAAGTTTAAACCCTCTTATAAGCACAATTTTTACCCACCGGCAAGGTAACTAATAAAAGTTAATCATTCACAGCCATATGAGCATTGCCCCGCTGCCTCCTATGGTGTCGTCGTATTGTTAATGCCTCTTGTTAATTTCTCTTGTTGGTATTCAATTCGTATCCTCTCTGGTCCCATCATCGCTGACAGGGCCACATGGTGCCACCTGCCAATATCAGACCGTCACCCGGTCAGTGACAATCAGTGTCAGTTTCAACTGTCATAAAGCCTTTACAAATGTGTGTGTTTGTTTCCCTGCAGGAGAAAGGTTGAGATCATGCACACACACAGCCTATTCACGCTGCTGGGAGAGAGGCTGATGATGCACACCAACACCGTCTCTATCACCACCTACAATACTCTGTACGAGGTAGGTGAATGTCAGTAAATATTACAATGGATCAAGCCATCGGATCTGAGTTGTTGGGATCTGTGTGTTTATAATTTAATGACTACTGTCAATCTTCTAACCGTGCAGATTCTGACTGAGCAGGTCTGCACTCAGGTTGTTCACAAACCACACCCAGACCCCGACTCCACTGTCAAGATCCAGAATCCCAGTAAGTGCATAAGCACTTCACCTCGCATCTGTGTCTCTCTGCGGTCTTTGGTCTGCCAGTAATGGAGTGTTTTGTTTGTTTTGCCTTTTCTTAATGCGAGTAAACAAACAAAGCGTAAATTGAGAAGCTGACACTGCTGCCATCTTCCACTTCTTGATCTCATTCCAAATGCTTTAAAAGTATTTGCTTCTCCTTCTCTCTCATCTTGTTCTTCTCTTCCCTTTACTTGGTTTTCTTTTTACCTCACACCCAGTGATTCTGAAAGTGGTGGCCACCTTGCTGAAGAACTCCAGTCCCAGTGTGGAGCTGATGGAAGTCAGGAGACTTTTTCTTTCTGACATGATAAAACTCTTCAGTAACAGCCGCGAGAATCGCCGGTAAAAAGCACACAAATCACTGTACCTGCACTTATCCAGCCGTGTTCATTAGCTCCTCACTGTGGCTTTTATTTTGAAATCAAACTCATGCTACAGCTCATCTCACATGCTGCCTGTTTTGTGCACCAGCTGCTTGCTGCAGTGCTCCGTGTGGCAGGACTGGATGTTCTCCCTCGGATACATCAACCCCAAGAACCCAGAAGAGCAGAAAATAACCGAGATGGTGTACAACATATTTAGGATCCTTCTCTACCATGCCATCAAATACGAATGGGGAGGATGGAGGGTCTGGGTGGACACCCTTTCAATAGCACACTCCAAGGTAAGAGTGGGAAATGCACAATTCAATAACAGTTCCCAGTAGTCTTATTTCGTTTAGTACAAGTATAGCTTGTTATTTCGATTATGTTATTTCTGCTGTATTTTAGATTTGGTGGTATGTCTCTGTCCTGGGACTTCCAAAGCCTTCCATGTACATACATGAATGCCAAAGATGGCGAGATTGGCAATAAGACCGAGCAAGAGCAGTGAAGGTGTCAATAAAAGCAAACGTGACATTAGTAAAAATCAGAAATGGCAAATAAAAAGGAGGAGCTGTAGTAGAGGGGAGCGCAAAGTGGCTTGCAGATCGGTAACAACTGCAAGCGAGCTAATGGGAGATTGTCCAATAGGAGCCTTAGATAGGGCTTAAGCTCATGTGGGCTGCCACTGATGACAGCTGTTGTGCAGCACTGCTGGTTGAGCTTGACTTTCTTGTCTGCTGTTTGGCTACAAATGAGCAGATATTAATGGGGATTTTCCAGGTGCTGATATTCTGATTCAAGCTGCTTATAAGCTGTACAGAAACCTGGTGATTTGTGCAATTTGACCACTGTTATGTGTTGTTTCAACATCTTCCAGGGCCAGAATGACCCAGCATTGAGACACTTTCAGAAACTGATCACCTCTCTTTTCACTGTTCAGTGACAGAACTTTAACTCGCCCTTTTTTCTCATCTCGGGGTAAAAGTGAAGGGGCATTATGGGTAATGGTCTAATGGCCCCGGAAGGCTAGTGTCCCAGTTTTCTGCACTTTGGTGTAAATGATCTATGAGTCTCCTTTGGACTACCGTGTGGCTATTGATGTGAAGATTCACTTTTGTTAGTGCTTGTGTGCCGATAACATTACCAGTTATAATCTACCATCTGTCACAGGTGACCTATGAAGCCCATAAGGAGTATTTGGCGAAGATGTATGAGGAGTACCAGCGACAGGAGGAGGAAAACATGAAGAAGGGAAAGAAAGGCTCAGTTTCCACCATCTCCGGCCTCTCTGCCACACCTGCGCCTGTCGTCAATGGCAACTTGGAGATCGATGACAACTCCCAGACGCAGACACCTGAGAGTGAGGCGGAGTACAGCGAGGGGGCCGGCGCAGACTCACGCAACCTCCTCGCAGAAGGCGCGGTGAAGAGACCTGACGGAGAAGCACTTACACCTGGGGAGCAAAGTGCAGGTCCAGGCGTGAGAGTGGAGGTCCATGACCTTCTGGTAGACATTAAAGCAGAGAAAGTAGAAGCCACGGAAGTAAAGCTGGATGACCTGGACCTCTCTCCTGAAGGTCTTGGTGGAAGTGTAGGTGGAGGAGGTGGGGGAGGAATGGAAAATGGACCTCTGGTTGAGGTAGATTCTCTCTTGGACAGTGCTTATTGCAGTGTGGTTCAGAACCTAAATGGGAATCTGGCGCCTAAAGATGACACATCTGGTTCGGGGGTTGGAATGGGGACAAACCTCGGGCTTTCAGGAGTCAGCCTGGATGATGATGGGAACATGGGTCCCCTCATCACATTGGCGGATGAGAAAGACAGTGTCCCGAGCAACAACGGATTTCTCTTCAGTAAGGTAGGATTAGTATTACTGTGCTGCCTAATCCTTCTTAGTCCTTTTTACTCTCCCAAATAATGTTTCTAAGTTTTCCTCAAACCTGAAGCTGTACTGTTTTCCCATTTTTCCCCATTCATTCCTTCCAGGTTGATGAGAAGTTGCTTCCAGCTTTGGCAGCCACAGACCCCCTTGTACTGCCCAGTCCAGATCAGCCCACTCCATCCGGCCCAGCCCCAGCTCACTCCACCACCAGCGCTAGTGATGACCTCAGCCTGCTGGCCCACATGACCAGCTGCGGCTCTGATTTAACACAAACCCAAAGCCACACTACCGGGGAACTTCCAGAGGATGGGCCCTTCAAAATCCAAAGCCCTCTTGCTGACATCAGCTCAATTGCTGAGGCTGAGAGCCAGACCCAGGGAACCTCTAGACCAGATTTCCCAGAGGGAGAGGGCACAGCCGGTGCAGACGGAGAGACTGCAGGGCTTAAGACTGGAGGAGATACAGCCAGCACCACCTCTGACACAGAGAGGTCAGATGATGGGAAAGACAAGGACACAAAGAAGATCCAAACTACTGCAACCACTCAGGTGTGTTTAAGTGTGTTCAGCTGGTTAAGAGGGAGCTCCTCACATGTTGTGTACACACTGGTCAGCAAATAAACTAAGTAACTCTGCCATGAGGTGTTATCCTGCACATATGAGTGATTTTTTTTATTTCCTTTGCTGCATTTATCAAAATGTTAAAAAAAATTATAATGTGAATGCATTAAAATAAAAATAGAAAAAAGTGTGTAATCATCCTTATAAATCACATTAATACCTATTGTCTTTCATCTAATACCTCATGACTTTCAAGTGGCTGCAGTGCCTCATTATGTTACCCTTGCTTGTTGGAATTTTGGGTAATAAAATCACAGAAAGCTGGGGAAAGTGCTTTTTCACCTCCCCCACTGAGATTTATCCTCTCAGTTTAAGGACTGAACAAGTGAGCCACTGGTCACAAACCTGCCTCTCTACCCTGTCCAATGTGATTTGTGTTGTGATTAAAATAAACAGTTCAGCAGCAGTCCTGTTTTCCCGGCCAAAAAGCTGAGAAGCTGCCCACACACGAGCTAAGTTTCAGCAACCGATCAGTGAATGCACAATGAGAGTCTTCTGTGTTTTTTGGGGGGCTTTTTTCCTGTGGTTTTGACACCTTAAATGAAATTGAATTTCATCGATGCGTGTATGCCAAGTCTTATATTAGACCAAATGAGCTTCACTTGCTTATTCAACAACTGTTACAGGCCCTCCACGGTCGCACTGCAGCCCAGTTGGAGAGGGACCTACGCGTTGATTTGGGTTTCAGGGGTATGCCCATGACGGAGGAGCAGCGGCGTCAGTTCAGCCCAGGCCCGCGTACGACCATGTTCCGAATCCCAGAATTCAAATGGTCTCCAATGCACCAGAGGTTGCTCACTGACCTGCTGTTTGCCCTGGAGACAGATGTGCATGTGTGGAGGAGGTGAGTTCGATGCTGTGTTCGCCAGGTGTGTGTTAGTTGACCATTTTTAGTCATTTTACGCCTCGTTTTAAATAAACTGATTATGCTAAAGATCTGATTCATGTGACAGCTATATTGTGTTTTCCTGTTAGAAACTATGTCTTACTTTCAAACGGTTTGCATTTTATTCTCTTCCAGCCACTCCACGAAGTCGGTGATGGACTTTGTGAACAGCAATGAAAACATCATCTTCGTCCACAACACGATCCACCTCATTTCTCAGATGGTGGACAACATCATCATTGCCTGTGGAGGCATTCTGCCTCTCCTGTCTGCTGCCACCTCCCCTTCCGTAAGTGGCTCTTCTGCACCCCTCTGTGGTAGGAGGGAAAACTGCAGGTCGACAGCTCTTTCACAGGCCTGTTACTGGAGCGTTAAAGCCCACACAGACTTTTTTTTTTTTTTTGTATGTGTGTGTGGTTTTTTTAGTTCCCCTTGCAGCACAGATCTTGTGTGCCTTGATAGGGCTATTTCCCTGAATTAATCTAGAAAATCACAGTAGACAAAATAAAATAAAAAAAAGACTTGTAAACGAATTTAACTCCCAATTAAACCAGTATGTGCAACTGTCAACCTAACCCTTCTTAACAATATTTAGTTCTAATCCCTTCAATTAACCGTTTTCGTTAGCTTGATAGCCTATTGTTTTAAGCGTTTTTGCATTTTAACCTTTCTTTTCCTCTCTGTGTTACATGTGTTTTGTGTATTTTCTTGTCTTTTTTTCTCTCTGTTTTTGTCTGTTTTGCATGTGCAGAATTCTAAGAGTAGTGCCAACACTGTAAGTTTGCAGTTTCTTCCTCTTTTTCTATTCTACTAATACTTAGCTCTGGTTTATTAACCATTGTGACTGACACTAACCCTTGCTTGTCTGACATCCATAGTGTTTCTGCGTGTTGTGCTCCTCTGCTGCTTACCTTATATTGTCTAAATCTATTGATTTCTTAGTCTCTGTTCATAAAGATTAAGTATGTCAACCCAGTTAGAATACTATGTGAATATATAGGGGGTGAAAAAGCCTAAAAAGCCACAGCATGGATCAATAAGAAACAAAAGGGAGAAGATTATTTGGGGGGTATATAGTCTGCTTATATATTTTACGAGAGAGAGTATTTCCAAACGTCCTTGGGGGGTTCATCTGCTAAGCCTGTCCCATTTGTATCAACGCTAAAGAAGGCAGGAGGAGCCGGACCCCAGAGGGGGTCAAAGGGAGAGGAGGTGACCCCTGTTCCTGGGGGAGGAGGCGCAGGGGGAGAGGTGCGTAAAGAGCTTGAGACTCTCATCATCACCAGAAGAGCTAAGAGCACCAACCCAAGCCCTTCTGTCTTCACCTTGTGTGTCTGTTATCCCCCAAAATGTCTGTGCTCACTTGCTCTGATGAGCCACCAGATGCTTGCGCTGTCAGCTCTCCACAGCCCTGCACGTCCTGCTTACTGAAGCAGAGACACAGAAAACTACACCGCTTGGTTTTGACCCCTGCAATGCTGCCTTCAGATTTTCAATGTAGTCGCACCACAGTTTGATAAATCAAGGGGCCCATAAGATATTCAAGGCTAGCCCAAGTGTGTCCACACTACTGCTGTTAATGCTAAAAACCCACACTGTCTTTGCCACAACCCCACTGTCACCATGATATGTGTGTCACCAGGCTGTACTTTGTGTTTTGTAGAACACCTCATGTTGCCAAACGTCATCATTATAAGTATGTTTTTCACTAAACCAGCATGACACTCAAGGTTGCCTTCCGTGTTTGTTGTGCAACAGCCAGCCGTGACCGTTTTGGTCCTGCTCATTGCAAGGCGCGACTGCATAGGTTTTTTCTGTTGTTTGTTAAAATAATAAGATAACTCAGGATTTCTTCATCCCTCCTAACTTCTGAGAGCATCCAGTGCGTTGTGTTTAAGTGCCAGTTTTTCACTGAATAACTGGCGAGCACGTGTTGTGTTTTCCCTCTTTCGCAGACGGAGTTGGAGAACATCGAGGCGACGCAGGGGATGTCTTCAGAGACGGCCGTCACTTTCCTCTCTCGTCTCATGGCCATGGTGGACGTGCTGGTGTTTGCCAGCTCCCTCAACTTCAGTGAGATTGAAGCGGAGAAGAACATGTCGTCAGGAGGACTGATGAGGCAGTGCCTCCGCCTCGGTGCGTCCGAGTTGAATCTCTTCAGTGTTTATAAAATGTTTAGATGAGCTGATTCTTAGTCGAGACCAGCAGTTCTCAACTACGAGGGCCGCAGGAAGAAGTGCAGGAGGAGCATGGGTGACCAGGTCAAGCTAAATTATAAGGCAGCTGTTGTGTTTTGGCAACTATCAGCTTCTGAAGGCTCGTGCAAAAAAACAAACTGCTTCATGGCCTCGTTGCATATGACTGGAACTGAAAGTTACTTATGTCAGCATTAAGATTACTGAACAGTTTTCAAATTAAATGTGTAGTTTTAAAGTTAAACATGTGAAAATATGCCAGTTTTTATTTCCCTGAGGTTTAAAATGCTTTTTTGTTTATCGCTATTGGAATAAGTATTTTTAAATTATACAGATATACTGTAGATAAGTCCATCCATTTTTATCTGCTTAGCCAATTCAGGTTTTGGGGAATTGGAGGCACCTTGGGTAGAGAGCTTAGAGAAAGAGAGGGACAACCACTGGAGATTTGAAAATAAAAAAACAAATTCATTTTTTGCTAATTGGCAAAATAACCGCAACAAGCTTTCATTCCAAAATAATTGTTGATTCCCTTTACACCATGTTGGAGGCAGTCCTGGCTAACTCTTGCTAATAATTGGCTGTCTCTGTTGTGGACCACCTTTTTATCATTTAGCAGCTTGTGACAAATCCCAGGTCTCAATCCCAGATGACCCCCATTTTTCACAAGCTGGCTCAAGCTGACTAACAAGGAATCCATGCAAGAGGTTTATGTAAATAAAACATTCATTAGAGAGAAAACAAACATGAACTTGAGTGGAAAACCCAGGTGAGCTGCTTTAGCCGGTGAAAGCAGGCCACGACCGCCTCAGTAGGAGGTTCATCACAGGGTGCTTCCAGTGGATCCAGATTACTTATATTTAATCTCTGAGTCTTTCTGTCGCTGTACCTTTCTAAGGAGGAAAGATGGAAGGCAGTTCCTCAGTTTGAGAGCTCCAGTGATTGGTTAATTAGCTGATTATTGACTTGTTCAGTGTTTTATAATCAAGTGGTTTTTCTCACAGAAATATTTGATTGCTGGCAGAGCACATCAGTTTACTTAATTTCTTAGATTATTGTAAGTGGAGTATTTCTAGGATGACCTTACATTTCTGCTACACCATATTGTAATGTCATTTCTGATGTAGGGCAGAGAAATGATCACATCACAAAATAAAAATCGTTCTTTGTTTGTAATGTATGGGTGCATGTATGTGTGCTTTAAATAAATGCTTATACACGCTGCAGTCATGACATGCATGACTTCAGGACATCCCCTGTTTGTTTTTTCTTGAAATGTAAAAGCCGACTCCATTACACTATACTTACCTGTTTTTTTCCTCTACCTCTCCGTCTCGTTCAGTATGTTGTGTTGCGGTTAGGAACTGCCTGGAGTGCAGGCAGAGACAGAGAGATCGGAGTTGCAAGTCCTCCTTAACCAGCAGCAAGTCACAGGACAGCCTCCACAGTGCCTCCACCGCCAGCAAGGTAGCACACGCATGAATCGAGGACGCATTCAGCAACACCTAAAACTGTCACAGAAACATGCATATGTATGACACGCCACCTTTTGATATCCTGTCTTCCATATTTAGCAGGATCCAGACAGACTTCTCCAGGATGTAGACATTAATCGTCTCCGAGCTGTGGTTTTCAGAGATGTGGTAAGCGTGCGGGTGTATTTTTGGTATATACAGTATTCGTCTGGTTATACATACAGGGAGCAAAAAAAAAAAAAAAAAGAAGATGCCTGAGTGTTTCTCTGCTGAATAACTTTGTGTGCGTGTGTTGTTTTGCTGCAGGATGACAGTAAGCAGGCTCAGTTTCTGGCGCTGGCAGTTGTTTACTTTATCTCAGTTCTCATGGTTTCGAAGTACCGGGACATTTTGGAACCCCAGCGAGAGATTGGCAGATCTACCAGCTTATCCGGGAGAAGCATCCGCCACGAGATTAACTCTCCAACCAGTACAGGTGACCTTTGTTTTTCTTTTGCTCCATCATCCTCCACATGCAAGCATGATTTTGGATGTTTGCATTGTTTGACCAAACAATGATACTGATAAGAAGAATCAATATGACACCAATAAAATAAAAAAAAGAGAAAATAAGGGTGTTACTTGAAAAAATGCTTTAAAGCATTAGTCTTTTTTTTCAGTTGAACATCAAAGGTCAGTATGTTGTGGAATTTCTTGATAATCCAATCTGCACTGAGAAAATATACTTCTTTAATTGTATCAGTGTTTATCCATAAAAAAAAAATTTCTTCCAAATTTCTCCAGAACATCCATCCACAGCCTTCCCCGACCGCGACAAACAGACCCCCACCCCTGTGGATGACTCCCCTCGTGCCGGCCTTCCACACACAGACTCGGGCATTGGAGAAGAGGGCCATGTGAGCGGATCGCTAAACGGTTCGGAGATGGGTCTTGGACTCGGGCTGGGCCTGGTGGGGAGAGAGACGGATAAAGATAGAGACAGAGACATCGGAGGAGGAAGTGGGGGAGGAGGCACAGATCTGTTATGCAGTCTGTCATCTGATGTTAGAAGGTCACAGGAGAGCCTTTTGGATTCTCCCCATAACCCCGGCTCCACCCCCAACGCTAGTCAAGCCCCGCCTTCGTCCATCTCCAGCATCAGTCAAACAAACAAAGGCATCAATGTCAAGGTGGGCGTGTGATTCCAGCATCCACATGAGCCTAATTCTGAGAAAACAATAGTCAGCACATATCTTTAGATCTCTCAGTTGTAGTTTCTTTAAATATTTGAAAATCACTGTGTTTTATTTTAACTAATAGAAATCTGGTTTAATGCAGTCCAAATGTATGTATCCATTTATGTTTACCCTATACTGTAGAGGTCACGTGAATTTTCTATTACTTTTATCGCCTGTATTTGTAGCTGGTTGATTACCTGAGCTTAGATGCTCCTTTCAGTGAGCTTATGTGTGATTAGAACATACTCACTTTTCCATGTTAGATAAAAGAACAAAATAAAACCACCATTCAAAGCAAAATTTAGTGATACGCCTCATAAGTATCGTGTTCTGTCTCTCGTTCGCTGCTCTCGGGAATGCAGGAAATCCTGAAGAGCCTGGTGGCAGCTCCCGTTGATGGAGGGGACTTGGGACAGGAGTCTGGGCCAACTCCCTATCACCCAGACCCTGCCTTGAAGACGCACCCCATGCTGCCCATGCAGTTCCACTCCTTCGACAGGTCAGTCCCAGTTTTTGGACCTACGTGGGGCGTAAAACAAGCAGAGATATTAGCTTCGGTGCAGCCTGACACATCCATCAGTTAAACGATTTTGGGTACAGAGACTACATTGTTTAGTGTAGTGCTGTTTGTCAAGTTGCTTTGTACCAGTTTTAGAAAAACAGTGGGTGCAGAAACCGATCGTTGCCTCATATGTGGATAATTCTCACTTTGAACAAAGTTCTTTTGATGGTAACATTTACAAATACACACATTGTGCTCCCCTGCCAGCAGTCTGTGATATGTTTTGTTTGATGGTGACTACAATGGCACAAAGACAAGAAAGGCAAATGCAGCTGAGTGGTTTGAGTAAAATGGATGCATTAGTTTGAAAATTCAGTTTTAAAAAAAAAAAACCCCAGTAATGTTAATTTTTGTTTATCAGCAGTGATAGCAGGATAGTTTGGATTTTAGATTTAGATACTTGGACACGATGGGGGATGATAAGTTTAAAAAAAGGTTTCAGTTTTTTTGCTGACGACATGCTGATATCTCCTGTACAAAAACAGGAAACAATCACATCTGTATTAGTAGTAGTTTTGAAGTGCGTGCTCGCCCTTTCAGTTTCTACATTGAAAGACCCCTCCCTGAGCCTGCTTATGCTGGAGGTTTCTTCCTGTTAAAAGGGAGTTTTTCCTTCCCACTGTCCCCAAAGTGCTTGCTAATAGGGATCATATGATTGTTGGGTTTTTTTCTCTGTATGTATTATTATAGGGCATGGATGAGCAACTCCAGGTCTCGAGGGCCGGTGTCCTGCAGGTTTTAGATCCTTGATCCAACACAGCACTCGAGGCCTGGAGTTGTCTACCCACGTTGTAGGGTCTGCCTTACGATATGAAAGCACCTTGAAGCGACTGTTGCTGTGATTTGGCGCTATATAAATACAACTGAATTGAATTGATGTTTGCACATCTGTCTGAAGAAGAACTTACCCCTTGAAAGCCTAATAGGAAGAAGTTAGTGAGGGTGGTCTACCCTTGGAAAAACTCAGAAACTATTCTAACTTTATTGATATATACTGAGGTGTCAAAACTCATCATTAGTGTTACAAAGGACGTTTTCAAATGTCATCTTCGTGGGGAAAAGAGTTTATTCTATTCTATTTTATTTATTTGGTGCTGTAGCATACAGTAAAACCCAGTGATTTGACAGTCTGACCATGCACTAGGCGACAGTGGGGAGGAAGAACTCCCGTTCAACAGCAAGAGACCTCCAACAGAACCGGGCTTAGTGAAGGACAGCCATCTGACATGACTGGTTGGGGTTTAGGACGGAGACAAAACAGAAAAGAGGATCATAGAGAAATGGCAAACAGCAAATGGGATGCACCACATCGCATGCAGTGGTCGTATATGCATATATGGAGAATTCAGAGGGTAGTGGACGTGAAACACTCAGAGCGTCATGGGATGTCCCTCAACAGTCTGAGCTTATACTGTAGAAGCTTAACTTAGGGATGATTCAGGGTCACCTGACCTACAGGGTTTATTAGAAAGCATAGTTTTAAGATAAGTCTTGAAAATGGAGAAGGTGTATGTCTCCTGAACTATCTCTCACTGTACTTTTACAATAAGCCTATTTCAAGGTCTAGACGTAACAAATACATGGATACATGTTTGCCTGATGCCTTTATGTCTCGTCTTTCACAGGAGTGTCGTGGTTCCAGTCAAAAAGCCTCCACCCGGCAGCCTGTCAGTCAACACTGTGGGCACGCCCACCACTAGCGGAGGAGCCTCAGCTGGCAGCACACCCAACATTTTTGCTGCTGCAACAGCAACACCCAAGAGCATGATCAACACTACAGGTGGGAGAGAACACACAGCTGTAGCGCACACTTAACCCACCCATGTCTTTTTGAACCTACTCGTGTAATTTCGACGTGCATATATTCGATATTTTACTCATAAAGACTTTTGCCCAGTTGGTAGTGTGTGTGCTAAAGGAGATAGAGCACATAGAGAACTGCAGCATGACAAAGGTGTTTGTGTAAAAGGCCTCAAGCAGCTCAGAAACCGCTCAATCAAGCAGGGTTGAATTTCTTCTTTTGTTACAAAAAGTCTTTGAAGCTTCATGCTTTTGTCCTTTAACAGGCAGAGCAAACTGAACCAGCAGATCCTTTCAGGGTTAGTTTTAGCTTGTATATGAGGGCAGATGAAGGAAGTTGCAGACTGCGCAGCAACTATAAGATACTTATCTTATGGTGGACGTTGCACATATGGCTCATACTTAATACTGAATGCAGAAAAAACAGAGAGATATTGTCTATTAGATGATCCTTGACCCAAATTTAGGATAACGACAACATCAGCAGACTTGCAGATCATCCTTTCTGAGTAGAATCATGCTCAGCAGATCCACTGCAGCAGAGTGGATTTCTATTTGAGGCTTTGTCAGCCTGTTAGACATATTGTACTTTATCATACATGCATAATGGATAAGGAAGGGATTTGTTCTCTGGAATGGATTCTGTATATTGATTGAAAAGCTTTTTTCTCAAACCGGGGCCATTACCAAAAGGACAAGCAGCAGCATGTCCAGTTCCTTTATTACTACCATTACTGTTAACTTCATACTAATCTTGGTTCTTGTTACTATTTTCCCTCCTGTCCAGGTGCCGCAGATTCGGCCTCCTCATCCTCATCTTCCTCTTCATCTTTTGTCAATGGTGCAACTAGTAAGAATCTGCCAGCGGTGCAGACAGTGGCACCAATGCCAGAAGACACCATGGAGAATATGAGGTCAGAACTCTCGCCATCATACAGCCTTTGGCCATTTCATTTCATAGGTTCAGTTCCATCCTACTTTATTTTGTCCCCCTGTCTCCGGCTTTTGTTTTTTATGTTAAATTGTCTTTTTTCCTGCCTCATTCCTGTCCCTTCATCCTCCCTAAAGATTTCTCACTTCACTTACACGTTCATTACAGGATTATAGGGTAAGATGAAGTTTTTTCTGGACTGATGTGGCTGTGGACATTTTTATTAGGCTCATGTAAGACACACCACATTTGACATGCTAAACTAATCAACCGCAAAAGACGGGTTCAGGTATCGTTCCATCAGCTAATATCAGCTAATATTAATCATCTTCTAGCCACACATATTATATGTTGTCATGCACACGCACCCCTGACACTTCTCACTTACCGTACAGTATGATGCTCATCACCTCTGATATGAAAACTTTGTATGAAAACGTCACCACTTACTAATTAAGACCGTTAATGTCTTAGGCTCAAGTCTTTTTTTTGTATTTGTAAACATGTAAATGAACTTGTCATTAACAAAAATCTGTTTTGTCTTCAGACTTTATAGGTGTCACTAAAAAAATTATGATCATCTGCAACATGAGGTCTTTACTAATTACCAGTTAGCGTGATTAGCAGTGTTCCTTTACCATTGTAGGAGTTTGCACTGTAACATTTTTGTTGTACTCTACTTAGACATGTTAGCAGATACAGTCATGTGTAAAAGCAAGTTTTCGCAGGAATCTGTGCAGTCCTGTGAAAAAAACTAAGTACACCTTCACGGAATTAAGAAGGTAAGTCGCAGCCAGGTGCTGCTAATCGAATGCACCTGATTAATTGATCATCGCCACGTGTGAGCATCTCTATGAAAGCAGATGCTTTGGCAGTTTGCTGCTCTGGAGCATTCAGGTGTGTTTAAGCATAATGCCGCAATCTTCCCCAAGTTTACTCCAACGTCAGAATGTGCAATGCTTAGGGAAACTGCAGAAAACTCAAGAACTACATCTCAGACTCCACATAGTAACACTGCTTAGGTTTGCAAAGCTGCACAGCTGAACAAACCACAACGAGATCAAGTGGAGATGTTTAGCTGTAATGCACAGCACCATGCTTGTCAGCACGGTGGTGGAGGGGTGTAATGTTGCTTGTTTTTCAGCCAAAGAACCTGCTTTTTGGCTCCTTTTGTTATACCGAAGTATTTTAGAGTAAAACATGAGGCCATCTGTCTGTCAGATAAAGCGTGGCCCAAATTGGGTCATGCAGCAGGGCAATGATCCCGAGCACAGCAGCAAATCTACAACAGAATGGCTGAAAAAGAAAATGATCAAAGCTCAGACCTCAACCTGATTAAATGTGGTGGGCCCTCAAGAGAGCTGTGCATAAATGAATGCCTGAAATCTTCAGTGAAGTCAAGCAGTGCTGTAAAGAAGAGTGGGCCAAAATCGCCACACAGCGATGCAAGAGACTGATAAGGAAATCAGGAAATCATTACTTTGCTCTGTAAGGTGAATCGTGGGGTTTACTTTCACAGGTTTTTCACAGGACTCCATATAGTTGTGTAAAAAGTTTTTTTCACATGGCTGCACATGTTCTTCTAAAAGTGCACACACACAGGAGTGGGTGGGATGCGTGTGCATGTCTCCCTTAATCAGTGCGCATGTCTGCACGTGTGTTTTTATGTGTGTGTGTGGTTTGTATTGCAGTGCCTATTGTGAGGTGGCGCAGTGTGCGCTGCGCAGCGGTCAGACGCCCCCTGAGCTCAAGTCTTTTAGCTCTCTGGCTGGCTTCCAGGCAGCCCCCCGAGATGCAGGACAGTGTTTTAGGCAAGGAGATACTCGTCCTGTCCCCATGCCCCTCCCTCTGCCCCTCCTCCACCACACACCCTCTGCCACGCCCAACCACTACTAAATGTTCCCAGAATGCCATGCAAGAAAGGGCCGACTTCCTCAACAGCTTCAACAATTTTTCAGTAGCAGAGTCAACTCTGTCATTTCTGGCATGGTCATCTCCTCACACTAACCCCAAACTCCAGGCCAGACCTGAGTCGAGATGCTTGTTTTAACCTTCACCGCAGCTTTCGCAAATCATCTGGTTCTCCGAGCAGGTTAAAACAAAACCACAATTGGTAGATTAGCGACCCAGGTCTGTTTCAGAGATCGCATTACCTACAAAGCCAGGAATATAAACTTCACTGCCATCGCGGCTCCATAATTGAGTCTGCTGCTTTGTACTCTTCATGTCTCAATTTCTAAAGAATGGAAAAGCATTTAAAATGCAGCTGTACACACATAAAGACGCAGTATACCATTCAAGAGACAAGTCTGGCAGTTTTTCAGGTTCAGTTTTTATCACACTTTAACCTTCACTCATCCCACAGTGCTAAGCTGACCGGCTAACAATTATCCTTTCTAACTCATCTTTTTCCTAGTAATACTAATACAGACATACTGCTTCCATACCACACCATCGTTTTTTTCTACATTCTGTGTCCGACTTGCACTTTTTTCTGTTTCCTTCACCTGCTTTTTCTCTTCTCCTGTGTCCTGTGCCTCCCTTCCTTGTTCTCACGTGTCTCCACATATTTCTTTCATTCACATTTGTCCCTTCTCGCCTACTGTATATCCCCTGAGATTTTTCCTCAAACGCTCTTGTACCCTCATCTGTATGTTGCTCATGTTATCGGCCCGCCTATCGTTTTCATCCTTGTCTCTCGATTATCTCCGCCACAGTATCACCACAAAGCTGGAGCGCGCTTTGGAGAAGGTGGCCCCTTTGCTCAGGGAGATATTTGTGGACTTTGCTCCGTTCCTGTCCAGGACGCTGCTGGGTAGCCATGGGCAGGAGCTGCTCATAGAAGGTACAGGTGCTGTACACGGCTCCTTTTTCTCTAACTGGCGTCTCTCTGTGGAGTCTCCTCATTCACTGTCCCTCACAGTAATGTATGTGTGCGCGAGACAGAGTGAGATCGAAAAAGAGTGAGTGGAGGGTTGAGAACGAGGTGATGAGAGAGTGTGTGTGTGTGTGTGTGTGTGTGTGTGTGTGTGTGTGTGTGTGTGTGTCTTTGAACTGGCTGCTTCACCCATTCGTCAAGCAGGTAGGATTTTGCACTGTTTCTATTCAGCTAGCTAGATGTGTCAATATTTTTAGATAAGATTATGCCAGTTTTAGCGTTACGGGTGTAAGAGATTGTACTAAATGCGTTGCAGTCCTGCCTCTGCTCATCTGCTTCCTGGTGTCCCTCATCTTTTTCTCCACCGTTTGTTCTTGTCTTTTCTGTGGCATGCTTTTTTTAAACGATGATTGTGCACAGCAGCAGAAACCGCTGACACTACAGTGTCTTCTTGATGATATTTTTGTATCTTGCAGTGGTGTGTGTGTGTGTGTGTGTGTGTGTGCGTGCGTGCGTGTGTGTGTGTGTCACAGAGAATAAAAGAGAGGCTCCTGACTGTGTTGTATGTGTCTGTGCCACAGGTCTGGTCTGTATGAAGTCTAGCACGTCTGTGGTGGAGCTCGTAATGCTGCTCTGTTCTCAGGTTGGTAACTTCTCACCTCTCCTCTCTGTTTCTTGATGAAATGTCCTCACGCTTTCAATCAGTTTTGTCAAAACCTGACGTGCCTAAGTGTTTTTGAAAGGCTTTTTTTTTCGGGTGGGGGGGTTAGAGCACACCGGAAGCTTCAGAGTTATTGATCTGCCCTGTGAGGCAGGGACGACTGTGTAATAAGCGCATTGCAGATGTAATCTAATATCACAGCATAGTTTTCCCTCAATAATAATAAAATCAGGGCTAGAATTGTGACATATGCAAGGTTTAAGTTTTACATAAAAACACATTATGTCACAGACGTTACATCTTAATTCGTTTTGTCTGGCTCATTTATCCGTCTGCTATCACAGTAAGCCAGTAAGCTCAGTTTACTTCAATAAAACTCCATAAAACTCAAAGCGAGAGTGACACTTACCTTCGCAGAGCCTTTCACAAGTGGAACCTGTCACCAGCTTTTCTTTTCTTTTAAGTTGTAAAGTTTCTCAAAGCGCTCTTGTTCTTTTAGGCGTTCATTTCCATCCTCTCGCTCTCCATTTTCTTCATCTTTACCTCTATGTCATCTTCTCTCTCGCCTTTTGTCCTCTTACATCTTCAGCCGTGGTCATTTTTAAATCGGTGTTTCAGGAGCAACTGCTTTCATCTCGTACCACTCTCCACACTGCCCTTCTCTTTACCACTCCCTTTTCTTTTCCTCTCTGTTCCACTTCTGGGTGGCTGCTCGTCAGCATGTATAGTATTACCATTGGCTCCGGCCTTGTCTGCCATTAGAGACCCGGGAGAGCAAACCCTAGCCCAGAAATCGATCCTCCGGATGGGGGGGATGTAACAGGAGATAGTCCCACGTGTCCTTCACAGCCTTAAGAGCCAGTGGAGCTAATGGAGGTCTGATAGTTTGAGGCTTTCAGCAGCACTCTTACCCTTCTCCACTCTCCATTCTCTCACAGACAGGAGCATTTTTACTTGTTTCTTTCATCTTTCCTTTGATCAGTGTTGCACTACTGTGCACTTTTCACACAGTCAATGGTAAATGATGAAACCGTTTATGTCCTCTGAAATAAAGCTTTTTTTAAATTTCTTTTTTAAGCCTTTTACGTGTTGATCAGCTCGTCCAGTCAGGGTCTGATGATGTAACAGCATTTACTGTGGAAGAATGAACAAATGTTTGACCAATTAAAGGAAATCCCCGATATAACAAATGCAGATGCCTTCACACAGGTTCACTGCAGTACTGTGTATTAATAATCAAGGGTTTCTGGCATGTACTAAAAAGCCAAGAAGGCATAGTTGTTGTTGTTTTAATTAGCATCATTGAAGATAAGTGGCTTTGAAGGAGGAATCATAGTTTAAAAGGATGGCCTGGATGATTTTAGATTAGTGGAAAAAATACTTCAGTATTATTGGTTGAAAATATCAATTACCAACACATATTTTATCACTGTGATGCTGGTCATTAGGTTGATGTTTAATGAAAACAAGAAGGCCAAGAAAGCAGGACACTTGTGTTGTCATGGTTTGAGGAAATGCTGGCTGCAGATCAGTTTTGTCCTGTATTGAAACTTCTCTATCCTGATGAGAGAGATCCTTTCCAGTATATGACAGTGCCCCCATTGCATGTCACGAGAGCTCAGTGAAAGTTTGAGTGTGAAGGTCACTAGATCACAACGATATTGAACGCCTATAGCAGATGAATTCTGGGAGACCAGTTTTCTCCACTTTCACTATCAAGACACCAAATGAGGGAATATCGTTTGGAATAATCATCCCTCCTGTAGAGTTCCACGCGATCAATATCGGATCAGTGAAGCTGCTCTGGCATCTGCTGTCACTGCGTTTCTGAGGTGCTTTCAGCAGGTTTCCCAGGCAGGAACTTCAACCTACTGCAGGCTAAAAGAAAAATTAAATTCAACACTCCATTAAAACATGTTTATGGGAACTGAACCGTCATGCGTTTTCTTTGTTTTTCATCAAATACAAAGATATTCAGATGTAACTCTGAATATGGTACAAATATATTATAAATTGTTAATCCTGTATATACTGATATGTAGTGTAAGCTGTAGTAGATACTACATGTGTATATACTTTGCATTGCATTGCATTTGCATGCCCGTGCTATAATATTGTTTGGCCTGTCGGTGCTGGTTCCAAACTGATTTACTTGATAAACTTGAGAAATGTTTAAAAATGGGGCGGTAGATGTGGTTGCTAGGCAATATAACAGCATCATAATATAGCATCCTTTCTGATCTAGCACAGGTGACTCAGAAGGGAGTACGCTAATTTAGATTCTGGCAATATAAAGAAAATGTGTTTGTGACAAAATTATATGATACATTTTATAAGATTTCACAGGTGCATAAATGGATTATTTTAGCTTGTTGCTAGGCAACATGATGACGCCATAGTGTCTGATATGGATAAGAACCATCGGGGCACCAAGATGTACCTGCATGCCAAGTTTGGCTGCTCAACTCCTGATGAGCTAAGAGGAGTTTGCAAACAAACAGACACCCAAACATAGATTTTGTGTATCGTAGTAAGATTACCTGTGAGTGTTCAAGGATTACAATTTAATTCTTTAAAACAAAGAAATGGAGAGCAGAAGTAGAAGGCAGCATAGCACAGAAACACTCAAGTAAAGTACTTGTAAATCATATGTTTTATTTCATATTTTATTGAAGTATTTGGGTAATTGTATATTGCGCCACTAGTCATTCTGATGCTCTGATCCACTTTCATGAGCCATTGTAAAACCAACAGTAAATGAATTAACATTCTTTAGTCTCCAAAATAAACTGACTACATGTTTAGAACATGAATAAAACCAGTATAAAATGACCCGTAGAGGTGTGTGCATGGCATGACCTGTTCATCATTTACCCTTTTTTACTCCCAGCTGTGGTTCATCGTACTCTTTTTGGTGTCTCTTCTACACTTAGGAGTGGCAGAACTCAATTCAGAAGAATGCTGGACTTGCTTTCATTGAGCTTATCAATGAGGGAAGGTAATCCATCACACTTAATGATTATCGCAGCACATCACTCTGTAATTCACACATTAACACTAATTCTGTATCAGTGCTTAACAACTAATGGGTGTGATAGAGCCCTAATGAGAACCTTGCCAGGATAAGTGCACAGTGCCATGTGTGACCAGCAGGAAGTCGAATCATTATTGTGCAATTACATTTACAGCTGATTTGAGCCGGTCTAATTTCAGTGCTTGCAGTTTTGCTTTTCCTTTTTACTCCAAACTACCCGAGTATCAGTGCAAACCCAACAAAGAAAGCACAAAGTGGAAAACGACAGCATTGCATTGAAAATGAAGCAGATGTTAGCTGAAATCATTAGCCATTCTTATTGCTGCACATCCCATCTTGTTGAGAATTTATGTTTTCTCTAAATAGAGATGGTTCCTTCCATTTTATTTTATTCTTTTGCTCTTTTTCCACTTACTCCCACTGCCAGACTCCTGTGCCATGCCATGAAGGATCATATTGTGCGCGTTGCGAATGAAGCGGAGTTCATCCTGAACAGACAGAGGGCTGAGGATGTACACAAACATGCTGAATTTGAGGTATAAGCACAAAATACAACTTCTGTTTGTCACTTGCTGTATGTATGCGAGCAAGAAGCCACAGAAACTGGACGATATGTATTGTTTTCAACGTTTTTAAAAAAATCAGCAGTGCAGATAAGTGAAGTCCTTTTGTTTTGTGAGGGCTTCAGGTAAATATTGTTCAGGTTTATCTGGTCCATTTTCCAGAAAGCAGGTTCAACAAACTAACTTTGAACTCTGGGTTGGACAAATTTAAGTTTTCAGCTCCAGAAATAAGGTCAGTAAACTCTGCGTTAAGAGCATGCATAAGTAATGGAGCAAAAAGCCATCATTAATGGAGCTCTGATACCAAGAGTCACCATGGCAACAAGTAAATAATAAGCAGAGCTTATTTTTATCCATTGGAATATGAGTGTGAGTCGGTGTGGGCCATGACTTTTATCTTATGAGAAAAGAGTCAATTCAACCATCGTCTGGGTTTGGGTCAGCAGTCTCTGTGGATAAGCCACTACCCACAGCTTATGACCGCAGCTGAGTGTCGGACCGTACACTGATTTCTAAATCAAATTTTTACACCCAGTATCACCGATTTAGATGATTTTTAGTGGAAATGGCCCCAAAGTTTTCAAACTGTGAATTTTCAGACACTGAAACCTTTACAAATTATGCATCTAGTAACTGCATATCAATGTATAATCGATGCATATCGAGGCATATATTTGCAGCCTGTTTAACTTTACAAAGTTTCGTTCTGTTTTATTGTCATGCTCCCACTTTTTCTGTCACTGTGAGCGATTACAGCATCACAAATTATTGTGTTTAAATTTAATATTTAAACTTTAGTTTTAAAACATTTGCAAATATTTCTGTCACTGAAGTGAAGTGACTTGAAAAAACACTTTTTTTCTTTAGAAAAAACAGCTGCATTATTGTTCAAAGAATCACGGAGTTAGAAAGATGTAGCCTGTTATTTTAAACTGTTCATAAATCCATGATGTCCACTGATTGCTGTCTATGCGCTGACATCATTGACTGATTGATCATAAAAGCACTTGTGTGAAATATAACATGAAGCTAATACCGTATATAATTGGGATTTCATGTCTGCAAAGACGTAAAATTGTGCGATGAATTCACTCTGCTGTTCATTTTTCTATCAGCCTTACAAATGAGGAACTAAAACCAGACAGCAGACAGGTTCACAGAGTCTGTTACCGCAATAAATGCCTCAAAGTTTTATTCAACTCTTTTTGGAACAGAAAACTCAGTTTTTTCTCATCTCAGGGTTGACAAACAGCCTTGATCCTCCAAGAAAATGATAATCAACTAATTGTTGATATTTAAGAGTAAATGGACTATCAGTATATTTTTTTATATAAACATTTTTTACAGTTTTTTTTTACATTAGATTGCAATTGACAGTTTCGGAATAACTTCAGATAAATCTTGTTAGCATATGTGCAATATAAGATAAGCAGTTATCCACGCGTGTATCGGCCTGATGTGTAAATACTAAGGAGCCTCATCTGATCACCTACTGACTCCTTGTTAGCACCATGTCCTCGTCACAGTAATGGTCCACGGTCTTACTGTTTCTGGTCCTTGTTTAACTTTCCACGTCCCCTTCTCCTCCAGTCTAACTGTGCGCAGTACGCTGCAGACCGAAGGGAGGAGGAGAAAATGTGTGATCACCTCATCAGCGCCGCTAAGCACAGAGATCATGTGACTGCTAACCAGCTGAAACAGAAGATCCTCAACATCCTGACCAATAAGCACGGAGCATGGGGAACAATGTCACAGAGGTAGACCATCACTGTGTAATCTCACGAGCGATCCCTGCAGGAGTATGAGTAAGGAGTCAGATTTTGATATAAATTAATGAAATGGGTAATAAAAATGTGCAGTATCTGACTCCTAATATATTTACTGCCTGGAAGCATCAAGAGACTGATGTCCTTATTTTGTTTTAATGCACTTCAGCATTTGCTCATCCAGACCTTCCTACAGGCTGGCGGCCACATGTGATGTAACATGTAACATCTAACCTTATCCATCCTTCATCCGTTATGCCACTATTAAAGAAACTGTTGGTTGTTTACAGTTCATAACTCAACAATATTTGTTCTTCCTCTTTATCTAAAAGCCCGTTATTGGTGTTTGTAGAGTTGGAAAAGCCCTCATGGTCAAATGATGCCCTTTATCCTAATAACGAGGAACCTTTTAGACTGTAGGAAATTAGTTTGGGTGGTTTTTAGCATAAATGTCACATATAACGTCATCTCTGTCTTTAGACAAGTGCCTCAACTGAAATTGCTCATCTTTTTTCCTCCCGACTTTCAGCCAATTACACGACTTCTGGCGTCTAGACTACTGGGAGGACGACCTCAGGAGGAGGCGGAGATTCGTGCGAAATGCCTTTGGATCTACTCACGCCGACATGCCGCTCAAAGCTCTCGATGAGTACAGTCAGTAATGTTTACTAACATACAAATATTGCTTTGTTTTGTTTTTTTCCTGCATATTCTAACATGCTCACTTAAACATAAACAGGTACAGAAGACGAGGAGAAGGGACTCAAAAAAAAGAATTTCCGGAGTCAGTCGGTGGTCACCCAAAACCCGGAGGCAGAGCTCATGCTGGAGGGAGACGATGACGCTGTTAGTCTGCTGCAGGAAAAAGAGATCGATAACCTCGCTGGTAAGAAACAAACAAACACACACACACACACACACACAGACACACACACACACACACAGACTTTGTTACAGTCCAGCTGAACAATAAACTCTCTGACTCTTGTTTTTAGTACGTTTTCGTCCGAGACTTTTTATCTCCAAAGGCAAGTTTGACATTTGAAAGCTTTGCAGCTAATCTAACCGTCTGGCTGATTTATCTCACAGAAGATTAAATCACAATTCACTAAAAACTGATGCAAATCAGATCAAACACCTTGTTTAATCCAGTGATTCCTCCCTGGCTTTCATAACCGATCGGTTGTTTCCAACAGAGGGGAAAGAAGCCAATGATTGGTCAATCTTAACTAACATGAAATGACCCTAATGTGCTGTTTTATATTCTCCTGTGATCATGCTTATTGGCATGACCCGGATACTTGTATAACTACCGATAGTAATGCCTGACCCTTGAATTTGTCCCCACAGGTCCGGTGGTTCTGAGTACTCCAGCTCAGTTGGTAGCACCAGTGGTGGTGGCTCGAGGCACTCTGTCCATCACTACTACTGAGATCTACTTTGAGGTAGATGAAGAAGATACTGCGTTTAAGAAGATGGACCCTAAAGTAAGAACAAATCATTTTTCTTTATAAGTGATCAGTGCACAGAAAGAGAGAGGAGGAAAACCGGTAAATTACAGGGTTAACTTATAAGTCTTTCTTTGTGCTTTTTTTCCCAATAATGTGCATCTTCATTAGGTGCTTGCCTACTCGGAGGGTTTGCATGGCAAATGGATGTTCAGTGAGATCCGAGCTGTGTTCTCCAGACGATACCTGCTACAGAACACTGGACTAGAAGTCTTCATGGCCAACAGAAGTAAGTCTCCAGAGTTCTTACTGAAACTATCATACTCACAGGTGACACTGCAATTAACCCGCTTTAGTATAGAATGACTACACTACCTGATCTGTTTAAATGTACTCTTGGATATTAGCTCAGTGTTAAGTGAGTGGTTCATTTTAAATCAGCATTAACTGTATCTTGTTCTCCCTCTAGCATCTGTGATGTTTAACTTTCCCGACCAGGCCACCGTTAAACGGGTTGTCTACAGTCTCCCGCGGGTCGGTGTAGGAACGAGTTATGGTCTGCCACAGGCCAGGTATGCACAGCTCTGTCTTCGAAGGGCAATGCCAAGATTTGATAAATGGAGAATTACATTTCGTGTGTGTGTACATTTCAGGCGGATTTCCTTGGCCACTCCTCGCCAGCTGTTCAAGTCATCCAACATGACGCAGCGCTGGCAGCGGAGAGAGATCTCTAACTTTGAGTACCTCATGTTCCTCAACACTATTGCAGGTGAAGTCCACTTTAAATGAGCGCTGACTCTTCTACCTCTGGACCTGTCAATGATATACGTGTGAACAGAAGATCGGTCAAGCACACAAATCTGGCTGATATGTCCAAACATTTCTGCTGAGTCATACGGACATTTCTTATTCACTGTGAAGTTTTTTAGCAGTTTAAACTTATTTGGTTGCTTCGATTGCCAAGGATAGAAAACGCACACTTCCATTGTGTATTTCCTTCATTGGTGATTCTATAAACACTTTAATGAAGAGGGCAGACAAAGAAGGTGACAGATTTGTAATAAGATGAATGCTTTGTCTGCAGTTTGCCAAATTGTTCTTTATATACTAGAAAACAGATTTAGAAAAATGAATAAAACCACTTGTTTTAATACATATTGAGATACTGAGTAAGTGTCAGAAGCACACAAAGAAACTGAGTGAATATTTGTTTAACTCCTGACATCATTTATCAACAGTTTGTACTTTTATCTCTCTGCTTGACTTTCTTTTTTTTTAACTAAAAACATGCGTCTTTAGTTAATGTGTGTATAACATTTCATCTGGGCTCAGCGGTTCGTTAATATTTCAGCACGAGTCCGGCATAATGGATGTGTAAGATTTTAAAATATTTATAGCAACGTTTCTTTTCCCAGAGTAACATTTACACAGACATTTTATAGTTTGTTATAATCTAAGAGTAGTGTGTGTGTGTGTGTGTGTGTGTGTGTGTGTGTCCTTGCAGTTTATAACAAGACTAACGCCACACTGTTGTCGCTGATGGCTGTTGTGTCTTCTGCAGGGAGGACCTATAATGATTTGAACCAGTACCCTGTCTTTCCTTGGGTCTTGACCAACTATGATTCAGAGGAGCTCGATCTCACACTACCGGGCAACTTCAGAGACCTTTCCAAGGTTAGAGCTCCCACCCATAAAACTCTTTATGCACCTTTTCCAATTTCCTGCGTGTGTGCTACTTGGAGATGCTATCAACTCAAATGAATCAAAGTCACAAAATAGCATTTACGGTACATAATGTACCAAGGAATAGCACAAATCTCTCCTTATCACATCCCCACCAAGAGCGTATACACCCCGCTATGCAGAAGAACGCTAATGTGTGGTTTCTCTTCAAAGTATTCATCCAGTTATTTCTCTCTGATTTCTTCTAGCCAATCGGTGCCCTGAATCCCAAACGAGCAGCATTTTATGCTGAGCGCTACGAGACATGGGATGACGACAGCGCACCTCCTCACCACTACACAACCTTATACTCCACAGCTCATTCAACACTGATGTGGATGCTCAGAATAGTGAGTGCCTACTTAACACACTTATAAACTGGAAACGGCTAACTAAACACACGCCAGACACTCAGGGCTGCTTTTCACATGAACGTGTCTGTTTTCTGTTCCTGTAGGAGCCCTTTACCACATTTTTCCTCAGCGCTAATGATGGTAAGTTCGACCATCCAGAGAGAGCCTTTTCTGGCATCGGTCGCTCGTGGAGGAACTGCCAGAGGGACACGGCTGATGTGAAGGTAACGTGGAACAACCTACTGAAGTGACTGGTTTGAGGTTGTTGGACTAGATGTATTCAGCATAAAATCCATCCGCACTGAGACCTAACACCAGGAGCATGAAATTATGATTTTCTTCTTTCATTTCCAATTTGAAAGTATTTAGAAGTGGCCTTATGGCCTCAAGTGGTTAACATATTTGTTTTGCATATGAGGAAAGGTCCTCAGCTTAATTCCAGGAGGAGGCACAACCCCAGTTTTAAGGGTTTGCAAGTCAGCGGTGGTCGCACTCCAGGATAAATGGGAGTTTTGCAGGGAAGGAAAAGGCATCTGGTGACAAATCTGTGCCAGATCAGACATGTGGAGCCATTTGCTGTGGTGACCCCTTGGGAAATAAGGGAGCAGCTGAAAGTACCATATGTGAAATATTTGATAATAATTTGCTAAAGGAGCGTCAATAATTGATGTGGATTTTTCTTAGATCCAGTTAACTAAAGCAGCAGCATAGCCTGTTATTATACTGAGAGTGCAGAGGGTGGATTGTTAGATGTTCACCAGGCTAGGTATTTTGTGTGATTTTGGTTTGTTGGCTGTTTGTTTCTGATCTTGGGGTGTTCGTTTTATAATATAACAATTTCAATGTTTTTTTTATATGAAAATGCATTGAAATTAAATTTAGCTTCCACTAAAACAACAAATAACGAGTTGGTTTTTTACATGTAACAAAGAAATAATTATACTGTAAGTAATTTTAAGTGCTGCATAATTATTTTCATGTACTGCATAATTTTCTGGTAATTTGGCAGAAAACAAAATAATATTTTGCCATCTTACAGAGCAAGTAGGCTGTACCTGTGTGTGGGCTGTATTATAGAGTGGCTTAACCGAAATTGTTTCTGTTTTATTGGAAAGGAGATACAAATTATACTGTAAGTAATTTTAAGTACTGCTTAAGTAATTTTTGGTATTGTTTAATTACCTGGTAATTTTGCAGAAGAACAATATTTCCCCATCGTAAGTAGGCTGTACTCTTCAGGTCTTTATTTTTTCTATTTATTTAATTGTGATTTTTTGTTTGATGTACTCAAAATCAGTTACAATATCATTTGTGTCTCCTTTCCAGTAAGATATGCAGACATTAAGCAAGGTTAAGCCACCACATGGCACAGCATGCTCCTCAAAAAGAGGCAGTGACTGAACAATGTGTTTTTGCTCGTGTCCATAAGGAGCTGATCCCAGAGTTCTACTACTTGCCCGAGATGTTCGTCAACAGTAATGAATATGAGCTCGGGATGCGCGAAGATGCAGTTCCTGTAAGTGATGTGGAGCTTCCCGTCTGGGCCAAGAAACCCGAGGATTTTGTTCGCATTAACCGCATGGTGAGAAAAACAGAGACTTGTTTTTTTTAATACTAAACCTGGAAGTTTTCTTTTTTTTCTTTGCCTCACCTTCAAATCTGGAGATAAACTGCGAATATTCTCTCTCTCTGATTCTTTCCCTCTCTCCAGGCATTGGAGAGCGAGTTCGTGTCGTGCCAGCTTCACCAGTGGATTGATCTAATATTTGGCTACAAGCAGCGAGGGCCAGAAGCGGTGCGAGCTCTCAATGTGTTCAACTTCTTATCCTACGAGGGAGCAGTCAACCTAGACAATCTAGATGCTGTACAGCGTGAGGTTTGTTGACGATTATCATTAAAGTGCAGAAATCGAACTTGTGCGTGGTAAGCCCATCTCTTCCTCTCTGATTCCAGCTGATTGAGGCCCAGATTCAGCTTAGTGGTCAGGTGCCCTCCCAGCTGCTGATCGAGCCACACCCACCTCGGTCCTCCGCCATGCACCTGGTGAGATACCTCAACAGCCTTAGCACATCTTGGCACGCACTTACAGACAAACACCTGATGAAAACACCAAGTCAACTGTAGGAGCGCTGCAGAGCTACTGAGCTAGCAGTGCTTTGAATCTTCATTGTTTTCATTTATTTATCATATTTTTAAAACATTTCTACCCAGTGCATCAATTATTTTTAGTCCGCATTCTCCGAGAGGAATAGCTTCCATTAGCAAGATGTAAGCTATTTGAAGTTTTATTACATACAGTAGTATGTAATGGTGTTTGTAGCCTCTCTGTAGTCCCTGCTACTCTCAGCAGCATGAGGCCTCTGCTTCTCTACATCAGAGCCATCAATGTCAACCCAAACCCGTCAGACCCCGAGCCCTCAGCAACCGGTGCATCCGCCTCCTTTCCTAGACCTAGAGCCACCCTCAGTGTGTGTACCTGCTCTGACCCTGTGCTCCCACTAATATACCGTTTCCCCTGCCGTCCCTCTGTCCCATCTGTTCTGTCTGTCCCTCTCCCTTCGTCTCCATCCCCCTTCCTCCAACCTACCCTCTTGCCCTTTCTCTCTCTCCCTTTCTCTTTCTCTGTCTGTCTCACCAGTGTTTCCTTCCCCAGAGCCCTCTGATGTTTAAGGATCAGATGCAGCAGGATGTCATCATGGTGCTCAAGTTTCCCTCCAACTCTCCCGTGACACACGTCGCGGCCAACACGCTCCCCCACCTCAGCATACCAGCAGCCGTGACGGTCACATGTAGCCGGCTGTTCGCCGTAAACCGCTGGCACAACACTGTCGGTGAGTGTACGTTGATGGAAGTCCGTGTAAAATTTAAATTATTAAAGAATTTTTGCGACTGATTTCCCAAAGCCGGTAATGCTTGTATACTTACAGCTGAGCCTGAAGCATTTGCTCTTGTTGTTTCATAATGCCCTTTAGTCCTGTTTTGTTCACACCCTCGATGTTGACATAGAAATATTTGTTAATTAAAGCTTCAATTAACCTTATTAATGACCTCATTAGCGCAACAGACTACGTGTAATTAATCATGGTAATGTGATTATACAGGATCACGGGCAGCTTAAGTGGCTTTTAGTACCGACTGCCACACGAGGCACTTAATTTTTAATGTACGCTTGCATCAGAGCTCCCATCAGAGAGCACTGGATCAGGCCTTCTTCACCACTTGAAGATGTGCGTATGTATGACTGTGTAATATTTGTGCCTCAAACCCTTCAGGCCTCCGTGGAGCTCCAGGATACTCCCTAGAACAAGCTCATCATCTGCCCATTGAGATGGACCCTCTCATTGGTCAGTTCTCACACATATTCACAGCATTTTATCCATTCAAAAAGTTATAGATGCAATTTATGTCGTATTTTATTGACCAGAGGTGGGATGTGGCCCAGATGCAGATCTGAATCAAGGAGTTTTTAATATTATAGGTTATTGCAGAATTTATCACAGATGCTTATATGCAGCTCTTGTTTTTATATAAGCAGTTGCAGACCATAGTTTTGATACACATGTTCTGTAAGTAGATAAAGGGAATTTCCAGATCACTGGGGGAGCTGTGGCCAAAAGCATCACGTGATGCATCGGGAATTTAGATATACTGTTAACCATTTTCCATTTTTCTGCCCTCATTAGCCTGATTACATCTTTTTCTTCCCATGTAGCAAACAACTCAGGCGTGAACAAGCGTCAGATCACTGACCTGGTGGACCAGAGCATCCAAATTAACACACACTGTTTTGTGGTTACTGCTGATAACCGTTACATCCTCGTCTGCGGCTTCTGGGACAAGAGCTTCCGTGTTTACTCCACAGAAACTGGTTGGTTTTTGTATTATTTATAAGTCATGTCAAGCACTAAGTACAGCAAGCATTTCCTCGAGGCTGTCAGCTTCCTTTTTGAAGCTTAAATTTATGATTCTGTCAGAGTCTTTGCTTTGCATGTTTATTAATTTATTACATAGAAGAGATGCAGGCTTTTTTGGAAATACATGCAGGCACATGGAGGTAGATGCTGTTTTTACTGATCCTCGGGTTTAAAAGGAGACACGGCTTGATTAAGTTATCATCACGAAGCATTTTTATCCCACCGTCGCCTTCCAGGAGTTTGATAAGGAGAGGCACACACACGTTGGCAAACTTGTCTACCTCCCTGCTCTCCACAGGAAAGCTGACCCAGATAGTTTTTGGCCACTGGGATGTGGTGACGTGTCTGGCTAGGTCAGAGTCTTACATTGGAGGAGACTGCTACATCGTGTCAGGATCCAGAGATGCCACTCTTCTTCTGTGGTACTGGAGTGGGCGGCACCATATTATAGGGGACAACCCTAACAACAGTGAGTGGTGAAATGGTGGATACAGAATGTGTGCAAGTTAACTAGTCGTTGTTTGGGACATGAGTGCATGAATGCGCTTCAAGGTCAAACATTAAGTTGAATAATTAGAGCATGTTTATTGTATATTTACAGCAATGGAAACATTTTTACTGCAAATGTAGTGGTTTGACTCTTAACTGTGTTTTCCTCAGGTGACTATCCTGCTCCCAGAGCAGTACTGACAGGACATGACCACGAGGTGGTGTGTGTGTCCGTCTGCGCGGAGCTGGGATTGGTTATTAGTGGAGCCAAAGGTTTGTACATCTTTATATGTCTTTGCCCAGAAGAGGTTTATTTGCAAATAAATATTTAATTTAATTATAAAAGATGCACATCAGAGAACAGTGGCGTGGACGCAGTGAACGTTAATCACAGTGAATGTTGCTTTTGCCAAAGCTTTACACTATCTTGCTTTGATCTTTTCCCTCAGAGGGCCCGTGCCTCGTCCACACTATCACAGGGGACCTGCTCAGAGCCCTGGAGGGTCCAGAGCTGTGCCAGCAGCCACGCCTCATCTCGGTGTCTAGCGAGGGACACTGCATCATCTACTATGAGAGAGGCCGCTTCTGCAACTTCAGCATAAATGGAAAACTGCTGGCACAAATGGAGGTCAACGATTCGACACGGGTAAAGCTGTCAGGGTTACTCGAATGCAAACATTTTCATACACTGGTGTTCGCATTATTCAGCCATAAACCAAGAGCTTCTTTTAACTTGGACTCTTTTTTTTCTTTTCCAGGCAATCCTGCTAAGTAGTGACGGGCAGAATTTGGTGACAGGAGGCGATAATGGAGTTGTTGAGGTGTGGCAGGCGTGTGACTTCAAACAGCTTTACATCTATCCGGGCTGTGATGCCGGAATCCGTGCCATGGACCTATCACACGACCAGAGGTAAAACAGGAAGAGGACAAAGACTGCGTCACCTTTGTGATGTGATTGCAAAAGTTTCGATGGTTCGCAGATGTGATTTACTGTGTTCTCTGCCCTCAGGACTTTGATCACTGGCATGGCGTCTGGCAGCATTGTGGCATTCAACATAGACTTCAACCGCTGGCACTACGAACACCAGAACAGGTACTGAGGACAGTGCGAGGAAGAGGACGATGGAGGGAGGCGAGGAGGTGATGCATTCTGCTGTGTATCTGCAGCACAGGGGAAACTACAGGTTCAGAGACGATGGAAAAACAAGTACCGGACCTTAGGCTGTATTCCCTTGTGAAGTTCACTTGATTTTAGGATGCGACGGCGCTGGTGGAAACTGCTTCCTCTGTGCATACGTGTATGTACGCGCACACACACGTGTGTAACCACAGACACTTAATACCCAGAAGATACACACCAAAACCTGCTAATAGAATAAGAAGACTGCAGAGTGGGGAGGGGGAGGCAAGGTGAGCAGATATTGTAGAGGTCTTTCATACCTGTACCACTCACAGGACTGGTACATTTGCTGTTCCTCAAAGAAATCCTAGGTTTTCTTTTCTTTTCTTTTGGCTATGTTTAACATTTTGTTCTTTACTTTTCATTTGAGGAGATGCCAGCACATCGCTTATTGGGTGGATAATTAATGAAATATGTATCTAAACTGATAAGAAATGGTCAGAAATGAACTAGCTCTACCCATTGTTCAAAAACAGGTGCTATTGGCTTGATCTTAAATTCACCCTTGAAAAATTGCTGGAAGGTCTAATTTTTTAAAATTGTTTAATCTTGTTTAATTTCACCTGTTTTATTCTTTTCTTTTCTTTTTTTGAATATTCATTTAGGTTTTTTTTGTTCTTTACCCTCAGCAGGCTTAAATCAGATTTTTATGTAAATAAGGCTCTGCTTCCTTCAGAGTCTACACTTCTACTTTCACTACACGAACTGCGCTTATCACCTTTAATTTATTAATGACTTGCTGTATGTAAAATACTGTGTAATAATTATTATAATGTTGACAAGGCTGATGGTAATAACGGTGGTAAATGTTTTGCCAGGGAAGGTAATGATAAAGAGGTCTTACCAGTGCCACCAAGGATGACGAACACAAGACTGACATGATTTCCTTTGTATATTTGGTGATCGTTCTGTCAAATATGTACATATAGTCTCGGTTCAGGCTTGGCGGCGGGAGACTTGATCAGCTGAATAAGACTGGAAGCGCAAACTTTCACTTACCCACATTTGTTGATTATTTTAAAAAAAAAAAAAAAAAGAGAGAGAATCAAATCAATGTAAAAGTTTTGTTTTGTATTTGCACTTTGCACCAATCACATATCATTATTTATTAGCTTGGTTCTTTCTGGTCGGCTGCCATTTCGTTTAGGTCCATTTTCCTACGGGATAATTTGTGCATTGATGTTTGTATTTAAAACGTTGAGCTCATCTGTGATTATAAGTTTTACAACCTCACAGTTGTAAGCAATATCATGATTCTGTAGCTGATAGAGGCGGGGCGGAGGGCGGAGAGAGAGGATGAAATGTGAGATGTACCGTATGTGTGAAGCCATCTTGATCAAATGCGCACATGCACATACTCTATCGACAGGTTCAACTTACGTATCCAAAAAAAGGTTAAATATTTTTGGATCTATGAAACCCTAAAAAAAAAACTATTGTATTCATGTTTTATTGCAAAGATGTAAAATATGACGTGTGAGTTGGAAAAAAAATCATGATAAGAAAATAAAATATGCAAAGAATTTGATGACTTGGCTTTTCATTGATCACAACCGTGTATCACGCGTACATTTATTGCCATTTTGAGTGAAATCTTACTTCCATAAATGCGATTTCTAGTTAAAACGCTGCATTTTGCACACACTTGTCATTCGTTGAACTACCTGCTGTTTTTTTTTTCTTTCCTGTTTGTGAAAATAGCAACATCCTGCATCACAGACATCAATACCCTGTTAGTAGTACAAAATTACCACTTTCAGTTTTCAGCATTTCCTGCATTGTTCTTTTCTAAAGAACCCATTTAAACCTACTCCTGTGGAGCTTCTTCAAATAACACAGGAACAGAACAGCCGTCCTCACTGAAAGTTGTCACAGTGATTATACAACCTGAAATTTCACAGACGACATTAGAGGTTCAGTTTTATCTATTTTCTTTTATTTCACCAGTTTAAAATAGTCATTTGTTCTCATAGCTGAACATCTTTATGTGCAAAATTAAACTAAAAGCTAAAATTATACACTAGTTGTTGAATTTGTGAACTTTCGCTGTGAAACTATAAACAGATTATTATTTTACTGCTTTGCTGCAACTCTTAAAAAACACAATCTTGCTTGCTTGGCTGCTTATAAAAAATGGCCACACATTGCTCTCATCAAACATCATTTAATAATTTGATTCAATTCAGTTTTATTTATTCATTAAGCAGCCTGAACTGTTAATACAAGGCAGGATGGATCCATGCATCGTTTTTCCAATCTTCTGTTGTGAGCCCTTACCAACTGTAGCTTCAGTTTCAATTAAATTCCATTTTATTTACATAGTGCCAAAACACAACTTGCCTCAAAGCGCTTTATAATGTAAAGACTACAATAATAAAGAGAAAACCCCAACAATCAGATGACCCCCTGGGAGCAAGCACATGGCAGCAGTGGGAAGGAAAAACGCCCTTTTAACAGGAAGAAAGAAATTGTTTGTTTTCTAATAAAGTTTCTAAAACGCGCCTTTCATATTCACCCAGTGCATCAAATGTAAGTCACTGACCGGCCATTGGGAGTAACTTGGGGGTTCAATGTCTTGCCCATGGACACTTCAGTAAGCCACTTACTTACATAAGCCACTTACTCTGTGATACTAGGTCTGCAGATTTTAAACATGCCTCAGCTCTTTGTTCATAAATATATAGAATATATATCTCTTTATGTTTTAAGTGCTTCTAAATAAGAGAAACATTGGTTTTGATAAAATTTACATGCCAAACAGTTAAAATGACCAGGCAGTAGAAAATAACACTAGTTTAAGTATCAATTTATGCCACTAAAAGTGAATTTTATAGTCTAAAATTATAAATGAAATATTAAAATGATATGACTTATGACTTTACAATCTGATTGACTGACTGACCTGGGTGTTTATTAATCCGATTACAATAAGAAATATAGTAAAATAACAAGGCTATGGTCACTATTTTAATATTAAAATTAATACCACCTCATGTTTTAAAAGAATCTGTATTTGAATGTGCTATTTAATGCTATCAATGTTACCTGGAAATATTTGCGGTAGTTATTACTTTGTAATAACCTTAAATCAGGCCAATATGTTTACATATTATCATATTGTAAAACATTAACTGTACAATTACAAACTACACTTACTTTTATTTGCACATTATCAGCCCTAGTTATTAATCTCTTTATTTATACTTTATACTATACTACATCTACCATTGCTCACCTAAAAACTACGTTCAATACCGCACTCTATTTATGGTTATTATTGCTTTATTACTATATTGTGTACCCACTTTTGTTTCCACTGAGCTGTATAGCCACCGAAAATTCAATTATTAAGGTCTTGTATACCTAATTATGGCATCTTATTGATGTGTCTAGCACAGTTTTTATAAAGATATTACCAGAATTGGCCAAATATTAATAATAAAAGATGAATGGATACATATTTTTGTATATATTTTTGGGTTGTATGTGGCATTTTTTCAATCATTTAAAAAAAAATTAAAATCCAGGGATTCGTGGATTGGGAAGAATGAGCTGAAGTGAAACTACAGCAAAGCTAATAATTACATCCAATTTGTTTACAGTATATTTGATGCTTTATCTTATGCTTAGTACTACAGCCATTTTCCTAATTTTGCAAGACAAACAAATCCATTAACACCTCAATTATAACTGGAATGATAAACGAAAGCATTGCCACTAATCTCTTTTTTAATTAGTGTGATGTTTCAGCATGTATAGAAGTTAAAGGGATTTTGTGATTAAAGTTTATACATGGGGGAGTGCTGAGTCTGTCAGACCGTACCACTTGAAATACACAGATTAATTGGAGAACAGTGAGGATTTGTCAAGGAGTCTGACAGCTCTGGCTGTTTTTATTGCTTGCGGCTGTCATCTGTGAGCCTTTGTGGTCTTTACAGTTTATTGACTTTTCTGACAAAGTGTGGCAAAGATGAATGAACCGTTTTCAAATAATTCTCTCTGTACGTGCCATACATTTTTGTCACAGTGTCAAAAAGACTTCAACTCACAATATTAAAAAAATAACAAACAAGTAAATGATGTATTTTCAGAGTAAACAACCATTTCTCTAACCGAAGCCTGGAATAAAAGCTGATGGCAGCACAGAGCTGCTGTAGTCTCTATGGAGACCGGGATCGGACGCCTTATAAATTGACAGGCAAGAGTGGTAATCTGTCGCGCTGGTAGACCTGTCTTTCAGGCTCGGAATTTCCTCTTGTAGTTGATGGCACTTTTGACCTGGCCTGTCTGGAGCTGGAGTCCGTGGGTGCCTGTCTGTCAAGTCTCCAAGCGTCATTTCTTTCTTACCTTCACATCCACATCACCGTTATCGGTCCTCTTCTTGTGCAACCTCCTTTCTTCATACTTTGAATGATTACAAGCCTGACGTGATCACAGTTTGGATGTATCTTGCCTTTTCATTTCCAAAACCTTACTGAACAGCTGAGACACATCTATGTACTTCATGTACAAAGTTAAAGAGCTTTAATAGGATTTTTATACCGAGTTTGCAATGTAGTCTACAGACATTATGAAGCATGCTGTACAAAGCTTCACTTCAAACAATAGTATTTCTTCTAAGTTGAACACGAGTGCAATACGAGAAATGACAAAAAGAAAAAAGAGGAGAAAAGATAATGAGTCCCTCATTATGCTGTTCCCCGCAAAGGGAAAGCAGAATCTCAGATTCATTTGTCTTAATTGTGAAAGTAAGACTCAGAAGGGTGCATTCACACTCACCCTTCAAGACCTCTTCATCACATTATGAGCAGATATTTCCCCTGTGCCTATGCAGATTGCATGGCCCCGCCAGAATTAGAATATGCATGCACGGACTGTAATGCCATTATGTCAGCTTCTTTGGGGCTGACAAAAGGTTTTTGTGTTTGTATGTCACAGTGAGGAGGTGCTGGACCTCTGTGTGCTTTATATGTGTGTGCATGCTTGCCTTTGTTTGCATGGGCATGCACCAATGAGAGCACATGTGCATATGTCTGTACTGTATGTGCTCCCTCCCACATCCCTCAGGTGGAGAGTGCAGAGATGGTGGACCTCTGAGATGAGATGCTACATATCTCCATGTTGGTGAAGGAGCTTCCTCCCTCGCTGCTGCAGTCGGGGACAGAGGAAGAAGAGGAGATGATGTTCTTGAGCCTGTGTAGGGAAATGACGAGCAGCGTCAGAAGGAACACCAGCAGGCCGAGAAAGAGCCATACATAAACATAAACATTCCCTGGACGCCCCGGAGATGAGGCGGCCGCAGATGTGGAGGCAGAGGTCGGGGAGAAACGGAGGAAAGTCCCATTGTCTACTGACGAGATTCCGGTCTCATTTTGGTCCATCAACGGAACGTCAATCCCAGACATCCTGACTGTTGTTTCGTCATGGAATAACAAGAGAGACAAAAGGAAGAGGAGGGAAATTTATTGAGGAGCAAAAAGACGTTTAGTTTAAAAATCCAGTATTTACAAAAAGCCTTTAAAAAGTGATTTCTCTTTGTCTGCTGAAGAATGGGAGATGCTTCCTGATGCCCACACCCTCACATAATCCCAAACAGCCTTGGTTGGAAATGATCAATTAAAAAAAGGATTTTTGTTCAGATTAAAAGTCAGGAAGCTTTTTGTTTTACTTTATTTATGCCGATGACACTGCCATGAACAGCAGGGGGAGTGCTTGTCTTATTGAATGCCTGTCAGGCTCGGTGCCCAAAGCTGTGCGTGCTCATAAATGAAGCCATCCTTATCTGATGAAATTAAACCCCTTATAATCAGCTTTCACAAAGACAGATGAAAACCAATCCTCCTCCACTGTATATTAATATTGTTAATAATATTCCATCACAAATTACTGCATGGCACGAAACTGGCGAGGAAATGCGAGCGACCGCTGGAGGAGCAGTCAGAGTCTTTGTGCTGGTGAGACACAGAGGGGAAGGGGGCTGTGCTGAATTTGGGTTAGACCAGCCTTGTGTCTTGACTTGATCTATGACAGCAGAGGAAAGACACTTCAAAGCGAGGAATAAATGACCATGACCGGTATGAAAGCTAGAGGTCAGCAGCACACTTTTCATCTCCCAGTGGTATGAGCTCAACTTCTTTCTTATCTTCTGTTCCTGGCCTCCTTTTCTCCCCATTTTTTATAGCCTACATTTCAGCATGCCCCATATGTGAGCCCGGCCACTCGTGCGATATTAAGGCTGGAGAAAATTATACTCCTGCCTTTTGATCTGCAGTAATAACCTCTGTTAATCAGATCAGTGCTGCTGAAAACTGCGGAAGTAGCTACAATGTAAAAACATGTTAGAAACTGGAAGGTTTCACTTTAAATGCTTTGCCATTTCATTTCATTATGATGTTTCATTCCGGAAATTGGGAATGTTGCTCTGACAATATTAATAAAAACATTATAAACTTGTCTCAGTGTCACAAAGTGTTCTCTCAATTTTGTAGTTTGCTGCTCAGACACCAAATCAGTTTGATGTGGACTAATAATCATTTATTTAACCTGACCAATGAACACTGTGTTTTAAATTTAATAATACTACAAAGGGACAGTTAGCTAGTAGATTTAACCTTCATAAGCTAATTAGTTAACTAAGCTTGAACTAGCTGCTTGTTATTCTGAATTGGCAGAGATTAAATGATGCAAGTTGAATAGCTAGTGAATGCAAGTTATAAGCATTTTCAATCTATTAAACGCTCATAATGCTACATTGTTACAGTCATTAGTATTTTTTATATATTATTATACACTGATGAATCCCAAGCAGCAAACCCCTGGGTCTGAAAAATGATAATACAGACGTACAAAACTGAAATTCTTCAAATGGACATTTGAGCAACTGAAGTCCATGCTAACCTTATGGAAGCTTCTTTTTGACACTATTTTGATTAATTAATTGCATTTTTCATCAGTAGGCCAAAAGTTTTGGTTAGTATCTCAAGACATTCACACTAAATTTTAAATAAGTCATCTCTAAATTTGGATTTACCCAGAAGTGACTACAAACTGCAAGCTACTCAGTGAAAACTTGAAATATTGAGAAATTTCTACTTCTGTTCGATCCTGTTTGTTATCTAACAAATAATTCCCTGTCATGCAGTTGATTAAGTAGCACACAGTAAACCGAAAGTTCAAATCTTATTAGCAAGTTGCTTACATCTAATTAGCCATTTGTGGATAGTCTTAGCAAACGAAGTTTGCTAAAACATTAGCTAACAACTGATGCTTATTAGCTTAGCACTCCATGCTTTCTTTCATCCATCCGCTTCCGCTTATCCTTTTTCAGGGTCGCGGGGGGCGCTGGAGCCTATCCCAGCTGTCATAGGGCGAGAGGCAGGGTACACCCTGGACAGGTCGCCAGTCTGTCGCAGGGCCAAACAACCATTCACACTCACATTCATTCGCACATTCACACCTAGTGACAATTTGGATTATCCAATTAACCTATCCCCACAAGCTGCATGTCTTTGGACGGTGGGAGGAAGCCGGAGTACCCGGAGAGAACCCACGCAAACACGGGGAGAACATGCAAACTCCACACAGAAAGACCCCGGCCTGATGGTGGAATTGAACTCAGGACCTTCTTGCTGTGCGGCAACAGTGCTAACCACTGTGCCACCGTGCTGCCTTTCTTTCAGATAAGGTAATAAATGGTGGGAGGTGTAAAAGATTAGGCTCCTTTTTGATAAAGTTTACAGTTAAGGCTGCCTGCCCACTTTTTTAAGAGCTTCATTTTATCCACTGACGCTTTGGAAAATCATTACTCAAAGAGTTATAAGACTTGAACCAAGCCAATAAGCTACTAAGTGAATATGACCATTAAAAGATTTGATTTGGATAATAAATAAATAAATAAATAAATAAAAGAAAGTGAAAAGACTGTGCAACTTAAATACATTTGGCAGTGAATGAACTAATCATGCCAAAATGCACACCAAATACCAGCTTCCAAAGGGACTAACTTCAAGCCTTCACGAATGGAGTTGTTTTCATCTAAAATATTGTATACTACTACTACGTCTAATAATAATAATAGTTTTGTGTGTGTGTGTATATATATATATATATATATATATATACATATATATATATATATATATATATATGTATATATATATATATATATATATATATATGTATATATATATATGTGTGTGTGTGTGTGTGTTGTGTGTGTAGTTAAATATTGATATGGTGCTCCTAACTGCATCCACCGCTCTCACTTTCTAAGATTTTGCGCTCTCTGAAGTTTAAACATTTCCATGATAACAGTAACCTCCACCAATCAAAGAGATCTCTGTTTAAGCTGAGGATTGTGGGTAGAGTTCTTTTCCACAGCACTGCAAATTAAACACTTTTTTATTAATAACACAAAGTTAATAGGTTTCCACAGCAACACATAGCACCATGCCACAATGTTCCACTTAGTAACAGTGGATAGCTGAATGGTTACAATATAGTGACTCCAAATCAAAATCCCAGTGGGGAAAATGAGGGGGATTTTCACTTCTGGAAACTCACTTTTCTACTTTCTTCTTTACTTGACTATATTCTACATATTGCTGAATAGTTTATGTTTTGTCCTTGTCCTCCACTACGCTCTCCTGTCGTGGCCTTGAGGCTGGTTCTACTAGAGGTTTCTTTTTGTTAAAAAGGAGTTCTTCCTCCCCACTGTCACCAAGTGCTTATTAATATGGGATCATCGGATTGTTTGGGTTTTCTGTCTAATATCTGAGTTATGTACCTTACAATGTAAAGCGCTTTCAGGCAGTTGTTAATCTGAGATTGCTCTGTATAAACAAAACTGAACTGAATGTGCAAACCAGTGGGTGACAAATAGTGGCTATATCCATCTTTTATATACAATCTGTTTTGTTGCACAAAGTTTCAGATAATTTCATTTGGTACAAAACTTTCTGTGATGATTTTTGCTTATGAAGTTTGGCAATTTGGCACTCCATTCCCAGAATCTTTTCTTCCCTACGTATTCACTCCATTTTATTCTCTTACTGTCTCTCTCTGGATGGTACATTTGGCAATAACTCTAGCTCTCTTTAATTTAAAGCCCAAACTACCTTCAGGGAGATGCACAGCATAATGAGGAGGAATGAGTTGGGCTGCAGCCTTTCTGTGATTGCGTGCTCTCTTGCCCTAACTCTGTATTCTTTATCAAACGCTCCCAATGGTTGTCCTGGCCCAGTGAAAAACGGTCTTGCCGCTTTTGTTAGATTATAGTGCCTCTCTTTTTCCCCCAGACTCTTTTGGAAACTTGTATTGATATTCCCTGCACACGCTGCTCACATTGCCTTTCATTGCTTCTGCTGTCTTTTTGCAATGCATCGTTCTCTGTACTGTTTTCTCTCCCAACCTGACATCTTTCATTTAGTGCATAAAATGTTTTGGTCACATTAGATTTCCAATATATTGAGGTTAAAAAAATGTCAGTAATTAGTTGTGTATACATCTGAAACATCCCCAAAAACTTGCCAGTGAACTCCTGCCTACTTATCTATCTTCAAATCTCTCTTCTTCTCCTTCTTCTCAGCCACATTTCCTCATCTTACCTGTTGGCCTCATCTTTCCATACCACTCTTTCCTCCTCTGTATAGGTTGTTGATTTTAATGATATGTTGTTTTGAAATTTGCACTGAAGCTTGTTCATTGTGAGCTGAAGTGGCTGATAATTGTGCTTAATGATGCTTTTTGTATCCAGGCAACGATGCACGCTCAGTTCTTTTTTTCAAGCTAATCTACTTTAAGAGGGCAGGCCATGCAGTCCTTCTGACTCTGGAGAGGTGAGCCATACACATGCACACACACACACATGCACACACCCGCCTACATATAATAAATACCAGTAGCTATTTTCCTTAGGAATTGCTGCAAATGTAGTACAGAGAACACAGAGGACTAATTGGGAAAATGAGCTATCTTTATACAGGAAAATTATATGAATTTTAAAAGTGGCTTGGCTTTCACGTGTTGGAACATGAGTTGTTTATTCCTGCCTCCAGTGAGTCAGCAATCTCACATCACATGCTTCTGTTAACAAATTTATGGTTTTTCTTCCTTCTGAAGGTTACACTAAATTCACATTTTAGTGTCAGGTAGAAACCCAAGTCATTGACTTTATGTATCAAGTCTGTTGCAAAAGTTTTCTTTGTTGATCCTTAACTGCATCCAGAGTGATGTAGTGCACAAGTGTACGAGATCCCAGAAGGCTGTCAGCAAAAATATTTACACTGTGTTAAGTTAAAATTTTAAGTGGCCTTCGTCTTATCTCTTGTTTTTCTCTGGTTGTGCTGGATCTGGGTTTTGTATAATGTATAATGTTTTGCTGCAATCAGGCCTTGCTCACTATTCATTCTGCTGACTTTGGACAGATCGTTGGTTATTTGCCCTTGAGCCTACACCTCCTTTCTCTGACAGAGGGTTAAAGATAAAACGCTGGCTGCTGAAGATGGACTTAATTTCTTTTGCCTGTTTTAATGTGTGCGCTTTATTCCCATCTTTTTATGTGTCTCCCACAGAGTTGTCGTCTCAAAAAATGATGTATCTGCTCAGTAATTCATGATTTTTATTAAGATTGCTCATAAACATGGATATCAGATATTCAAGCCCATTTTGGGGGCAAGAGGCATGCTTAATACCTCATGAAAATCCTTACATCATTACAAATAAACAGGATTTATTTTCTAGGTGTAAGGTCAGCAACATACTTAAAAGCTTTGTGATCTTAAATTGTTGCTCAGAGAGACACTTTTTTTAATAGACACAATATAACATTTTTTTCTATCCATGCTGTCAATGTCTTCCTATTCTTGCCACATCTCAGATTCACTGAAGGGTGATCTGGACTGCTCTCACACCTCCCTCTGAGCAGAAGCTGCTTTTTTAAAGCCAGAATGGCCCCTCTGTTGGACAGCCTCTCCAACAGAGAATGAACACCACTGCTGGTAGCTGCTCCTCTGAGAGGAAATAGGATGAGTGAGGGCCGTACCTTGAGGCTGGACATCAGCAAACTTTACTTGACATGACTTACATCTCTGTCCTTTAATACTTTTCTCCCAGTTTTATTCCCAGTCAGGGTTGCACAGAGTTCAGCACTGTGAGACTGTTCTGCCTTTTAGTCCTCTTATTCTCATGTTTCCTCTTGAGTCTAGCAGCCTGGAGCTCATCAGTGGGTTCTTGCTGAAGTGCTCTCTTTTTTTTGCTCTCTGATATGACTTGTGTCTGATTAAGTATTTCAGCTTTTTATTCCTATAGCAGCATTGGTTTCTGGGCTTTGTCATGAACTTGAAATATGTTCTGCTGCACACTTCAGCAAATTTCTCTGCGTATCTTCACTGTTGCTTTCTTAGACTTTATATTTTTGCCACTGGTCTATCTCTATAGACAGTGAGCCTCGATTCCCAAGGCTCTCTCTTTTTCCTGATCAAACTCCTTCTCTTTGATCTGCACAATTTCTCGAGGTCTCTCCTCAAACAACCTCATCCTCTGCTACTGGAGTATGTTCAGCCAAACTCCTTCTGAGACACGGTGCCGCGTAGCTTCCCGTGCTCCACTTTCTCAATCTGTTCTTCACCCAACACCCTCCTAATTTTCTCATCATCTCTGTGTAATCTTCTTCACGGTCACCATTCAGCTTATGCCTCTGCCCATTCGTCCCCATCAGCCCTCTTGTCCTATTTTGCATGTTTTCATTTCTTAGTGCGTATCGTCTTTTTTTTTCTTCTATGCTTGTTGATATTGCTGGACAGTGCACGTCTTTGCAGTTTTATACCCGATGTGTCGATAAAATCATAGAACAAAGCAAATCTTACTGTGCTTTCTTGTAAGCCTTGTATGAGTCTAATATTAATTACTTGATTAATAAATGTTCAGTCTTTACGCAAGTCTTTTTTTTTTCACATTCAGCACCATTCATGCTCATTCAGGGCCAAACAGAGACAGCCTTGGAGCCTCTCTGCAACTTTTTATTAAACCTTGTGGTGTCCGAGAAAGAAAATAGGCCCGGCCATTGCTGGAATTTTAACAATCCATGCATGCGGCTTATGCAAATATTTACTAAAACTGAAAGTTCCCACTGAGATGGATTCTCGTGTTTGTTTAGTTCTGGTACTAGCCCTTCACTTCATGAATAATGGACAACATCCATGTGTTTCAAAATGTCATGGCATTTGGACCATATTCTTTTGTGGAAGTGTGTGCATGTGTGTCGATGCGCACTTACTTTTTCATGCACGAAAAAGCACACAAGAGGAGCCAAAAAAAAACAGAAATCCTGGGGATATACATTGTATTGGATGCATGCAACACTTGCACATGCGTATGTATACTTCTATAGTCCAAATAGCAGATTACCAGGAGATAAAAGTAACCTGGATTTCAGCCATGCTACGTATCTTACATTCAAAGCCAGATCAGCTGAAAGCAGACCTAAGCCTCACCACATGAATTCCAATTTGCTTCTGCAGTTGCAAATACCACAGATAACGCACAAAGGGTCAGAGATATGCAGGAATGATGAAAGTATGAAGAAACAGATGTTACAATATTCACCAGAAGCTGTAAACCGTTTCTCCGCTCTTCTTGTTTAGCATGACAACAAACATCATCTCCAGTTTTTTGTGCACTTAAGCAAAGCATTAAAAAAATGTGCACAAATATAAACATAACTGAAGAGGCTCCAGATTTAGAAAAAGGAGGAGTTGAACTGACTGCAAAACTACTAAAGAGCAAACTGCAGTTTCTATTCTGAGCTTTTTACATTTCAATAGCAAAATCTCGAAGCGCACCTGACTGCACTCAAAGCTTTACTGGGGGTCGTGCCCCGGTGTTCAAGCTGCTATCTGATTCTCTCAGATATTCAGGGCATGAAAGTGCTGCTTTCAAAAGGCCAAATTGGAGTGAGATCTCAAAGGTGCTGCGAAGGGTTTAATCTAACTGACAATAAGGTAGCATGAGTTAACCCACGAGCAGACAGGAACAGTGATCATCATGAATAGGAAGCACTGGACGATTTTTTTGGTCAGTGGCCAGTGTGGATAATGAGCTCCTTGCTTTGATGTTTCACTGTGTGTATGTGTGTGTGTCTGTTAGTTCATCCCTGTGGTAAAGTGTATTTTTACACCTCATTCTCATATCTGTTAATTACTCCTGATATTTCTGAGCGCCGTGGCATAAAACCCGATGCTGAGTTACTCTGCCTGTGCAGCTCATTTACTCTCTGATTATTATGATGAGCTGAGTGAGTCATACATCAGTTCAAATGCAAACAAACCCCGCTCTTGTCAGGATTGCTCTGAAAGGACGCTTTCCTCACCCTCTTGGGGGGAACAATTGCCCCACTCATCGCTTGTCACGCTTTTCCTCCTTTTCCCAACTGTCACACCGGAATCCCGCTCACCTTCCAAGTTGGTGACTAAAATGAATTCTTCCCACCATGCATGCGTACATCTCGCACACTTTTCCTTTTAAATCTCTCTGACTTTGACAGAAAGGCTGCCGGTGATAGCAGCTTCACCGCAGCTCTGCGGGTGTTGATAAACCATAAATAAAGTTGTCTGTGAATGAAGAGATGAGTTCAAGCTGAATAATCTCTCTGTGTTTAGCAGGATCCTTCCTTATAGATCTCATCAACAGATTCCCTGCTCTGTCTGGTTCATTATAATAATTTGGAAAAATGTTGTAAAATAAAACAAAGTAGCCTGAAGCATCAGCAGCATGCATGCAGTTGCTGAGAAAAGAAAGAGGAATAGATACAGACCTTTATTTTTCTTATGTGAAGCAGCTGCTCCTCTCTCACGTTGTGCAAAAATCCATCTCTTGTTTGGTCTTTCAGCCGAGCAAACCAGATCTGTTGCCCCTCAGAGCTTCCCTGTGAGCCTCCCCTCTCCCTCTCTCTCTCTTGCTCTCTCTCTCTCTCTCTTGCTCTCTCTCTCTCTCTCTCTCTGTCATTCAGTGTGAAACACGGCCGCACAGGCTCGTCAGCCAGAGACGAAGCAGTCACATATGGGTCCCTTCTAGAAATGGAGTGACACATATAAAAGGCCTACAACAAAAACTGTGGCTGCTTAAATGTACTGACACTTCCTTTCCTTGAGAAGCAGCAAAGATGGGCAGAAGAGAGGAAATTTTAATTCCATCCTCACCTCTCTCCCCTTTCCACTTCTCCGTCTCCACCCTCCCACTTTTCTCTTTGCTTGCTCATCAGCTTCAATAACGATCACACCAACGATCAGACACATTCACAGAGCAGTTAATAAGCTGTTCGCGAAGCCTGTTAACGCCACACCACAAGTTGTCCGACAGACACGCAAGTAAATGAAATGACAGTTTTAGCCATTTTAATACATTTCTGTCATTGTGTGCTCAAACACACAATTGAGCCGCCTTTGCTTTGGCTCTTCCGTTTGTGTGAGGGACACACGGCCCAGCTCTGTGCTCTCAGCTAAACTGTGTCAGTAGACAGCATCCAGTGGTGAGTAATAACCGGCTGCTGTTGTGGAGAGGCAGACCGAGCTGTTTAAATGAGACCCCAGACCTGTGGATGAATGAACAACAACAAAAAAAAAAAAACGTGGGGGGGGGAGCCCAAGTGGAAAGTCGTAGCATTCAACATCTCTTTCTCACCTCCCTTCATCTTAAAGCTCTTATCTCGTGTTTTCACTCCCGTCTCTCTTCTCTCTTTTTTCTCCTTCACCTCCTCAAACCAGTTAGCAGCGGCTAAGCGCATCTGTTCTGTTGAAAAGTCTTTTTATGTGAACTGAGTATGGACACATGAAACGAGGCGCCTTTTTAAAAAAGGCTTCCCATAACTTATCACTTGCTGTATTTCATCGAGTGATGAAACAGAGAGGATCGTATTCTCGACAAACTATGTCGATTTATAAGCAGGAGAAACACTCTGCCAGTGGTGTCAACCACTCTGGATTTATTGGGACAGGCTTTGAAATATGTGTCTGCAGCTTGACAGCAGAGATTTAAAGCAGACTGGTGGCTGTTACAATTTCCGTCTCTGTCCCTGCTCTAGGCCACTCTCGCTCTCTTAATAGGTCCCTGCATTCCATTAGAACTTTGTAGATTTGCCCTGCCAGCCACGATCACACGACTGCACACCTACCAACATCCCAACTATCTTTCTGCTACTAACAACAGACCAGCTTCTTTTACGCCTGGCTGCCTGTCATTTTTTAAACCTGCTTGTTCCTCACAGTAGCCTCTGCCTATCTGCTTGCCCGGAAGCCTCAGCCGTTTTTCATCGCCTGCTCTCCATCTGTGGCCTCCAACCTGTGCTGCACATGGTTTTTGAGACTAAGGCACAGCTGTGATTTGACTAGATTGATATGCTAATTTCAGCATGCTAAAACCTTTTAAGAAAATGATGCCAGTGTGTTAATTTTAACTAGATAAAATTCTTATTGTGTGCACCATGCCTGTTTAGCATGTTAGCATGCTATTGATCATTTACTTCATTAAAATTGAGCTTGATCGTGTCATTAAATGAAGGGTCCAGTAACCTCAGGTGCTGCTGGAACTGAAATATTTCACTAAAAAGGGAAAGGCTCAAAGCCTCTAGAGGAAAAGCTACTGAATTCATTCTTTACATGTCTCTATCAAAGATTTCAACCCATTAATTATAATTATTTAATGTGTTTATAATTATTTAAAATTCTTACCACACTTTGAAATGCCCCGCCCCCTACTTTACCTGACTTTTCAAAAATGATTTATTTTATCTGGATGAACTGACGTTTAAATTGCTTTGTTTGGCACTAGATATGTCTTCTTTTGGTGTAAAGCACTCCAAATAAAATCCAGTCTCATCTGACTTAGCATAAATTATGCTTGTTAGCACCTTAATGGTATTCATGAGGTGTTAATTGTGTGGCAGATGTCACCTGTCTCTGCTCTGTGAAGGGAAAAAGGCACCTCCTCCTCCACAGATGCCTCTATCTCCTGCCATCTGCCCGCTGACATGCGCACCAGAGAGGAATAGCAGCAAAGAAGAACGCAGGGCAGAGATGAGATGACTTTATTTAACATCCAAATCCAGCATCGGCAAACATCACCGCTGGTATTCAGGTGTACGTACTCTGACAGCTATGCTAGAAAAAGGGCTTTGATTTATTGGATCTGCACAAATATATATATGACTATATTTTGATTGGCAACCCAATAAGAAGCTGGTTTTGCATTTCATTTAACTACTCTAATAATTATTTGGCCTGATCTCACACCATAGAAGACTATTTCTAAACCTATCAAAGGGAATCACTGCGGACAACTTTTTTTCTAAATAGGGAATATGCTAGGCAAAGCTAATTAAGGCAATGGGAGTACATGCACCCTCACTCTGTGCAAACTCAAATGTTCTTGTGTGCGTTTTTGTTTCATGTGTGTGTGTGTGTGTGTGTGTGTGTAAGAGCAAGAAAGAGGACTGAAGGATAGAGATAAGCGCTTCGGCCTCAGCTGGCTTTTGTCACTAATCCCAGAAGGCGAAGAAGTAGCTGCCGATTCCATGTCATTCCCTGATTTCCCAGCCTGTTCTCAGTCCATGCTATCCTAGAGCTGCCCTTGTAAGGACACCAGTCTCTGCACTGCATGTTAATGAGAAGAAACATGCAGCAGTCAGGGTACAGCTGCAAAGGAAATCTCTGTTTGCTAAAACCCGTGTGAACACAACTATGAACTCTGAGATAAACGGCAGGAAAGTGTCACAATATTAGTTACGGATTATGTTCCAAGATGCGTACATTTTAGATGTGCCGCAAGATATGATTTACATCCCTCTGGTAATTTGAACCAATTTGCCGAGCATCCCGCTGAGAGGGAGGCTCATAAAAAACAAAATTTCCCTCTGTGATGAGCACAGGAAAACTGCTTCATATCCTCTCCTGACTGCAGGAGAAAGTATTGCTGCGTCTTTAATCACGGGGAGGCAGCGTGTCTCCAAGATGTACGAAATTATTAGTGACATTTGAAAGATTCTGAAACCAATAAATATGCAGCACACTGCCGCTTTTCGTCTCATGGCGGTGGCGTGCCAATCAGAGTGATCTTCAGAGATCTGAGAGCGTGGAGCAGAACGAACATACTGAGGCGTATCAGTGACACACCCACATGTCCACGCACACACACACAGAGGACAGAAGCCTGATAGGCGAGCACTTGTCCAGAATAACAATGAGAGATAGCAATGTGATACTGGGGCTGTCTCAAACCACCCCCTAGCAGTGCGGGCAGCTCGACCACAAGAGCACAAGCGTAAGCTCAAAAGTCCGACAGCCGACCGAGGCACCATCCTACTCCAAACTTCACCATTAAGAGCACTTTGCAATTTTTTGGCGCTCTCCTTCTGCAGGGTACACTCTAAATTCATGAAAGAGGAGAAGAAAGAAAAACATCCTCAAAGTCAGATTCATTTGAATATATGAATAATTTACTGCACCAAAAGATTTGAGGCCCTTAAATTGCAAAAAAAAAAAAAAAAATAGAAGCCCTTAGTCTCTTACTCAGACATTCATAATTCATATGTCCCACAGCTCTGACTGGGAGATATTTGATGTACGAGCAGTCCGCAGAAGGTACTGGGGATACAAGGACAAAACGCGGCACTTTGTCTTTCAGCGTGATTACTGAATCGTTTTGTCTTTGCTGTGAATATCAAGTGGTTGACTTTGTTTTCTGTTCTGCTCTCTCCTCCTTTATGTTTTCCTCTCATTTTTTTAATTAATGAAAAGGAAAAAAAAAGAAGAAAAAAGCAGTAAACAAAGTTTTTGTCAAAGGTTTGTTATTGTGGCACGCCGTGATATAAAGTGTAGCCCTGGGGTTATAAACTGAACAGCCTGTGTGTGTGTGTGTGTGTGTGTTATACGGCATCCTGATTTAAGCAACATAATTATCCTGCCATTATAAGAAACAGACAATAGCACACCCCTGCTCTCTGTGCTAATTTTCCTTTCATGCCTCTGGTTTACTGCAGTGATGGACCTCTTAATGAATCAGACTGGCACCAAGCTTCCGCATCATATCCCTGATTAAAAAGTCCTTAAATCTACATGACAGCTTATAAGTAAACAATAAATAGAGTGGGTGGACGGTGGGAAACAATATGACCTTTAGTTAAGAGACAAGGGAGGAAGATTGTAGTCATCATATTTAATGTAGGTTGTTGGCATCTCCTGCGAGCACTTAGACTCCGTCCTGCAGTTTTCTTCAGTTTGGCACAGATGATTTGTCCTCTTTGGAGTTCTCTGATTTGAAAATGTGCTTATTAAAGCACTGATTGCCTTCTTTAAGAGCCAGTCACTGCTGCTGATCAGTTTTCAACCCCACACGAGGCCTGTGTTGGCAGCAACTAACAAAGCAATGCTAGAGTTAAAGACCTCTTCTGTGTGGTGTTTGCGTGTGCAGATAGGCTGCAGAGACAACGCCATACAATGGGCTTGTGGGAATAGGGATTGGGATAAGCTTAATCAGGCTGAGCTGCCAGTGTAGGTTAGCTACATAATATTTCCTCTTCTTTGAGCAGCTGTAGCATGAAAATGACAAAAGGTAAAAGGCAACTGTAAGAAGATATATCTGACTACATTCCAGTTTGCCATCCTCTAAATGTGCCATCACTGGGATGATTCACTGGACTCTGATGATACATTCATGACCAATTAAATCTTTTTTCTTCTTGCAAAAACCAGTGAATTTGAAAATATCTGTCCAGCAAGAATAATCCTCAGCAGATTGGGGATGCCTTTTCATCTCCTTATCCTTCAAGTTAGTGGCAACTTTCATCATCCTTGCTTCTATTTTTGAACTTTTCTGTGCTCAGGATGGGAGACAGTCTCAGCTCTGGTCCCTCTCAGCACTGTAACACCTCTGGACCAAAGGCCTCCTAGAGATATGAAACTCGTCCTCAGCTTGGTGTCTCCTGGACTGTCCTGCTCAAACCCCCAGCACATCTGATGCATCCAAGCCTTTCACTGGCAATGCATCCCACTAATGAAATGGTACCAGCCCTATGCTATCTGTCACGGGCAATCTGCATCTGCTTAGGGAATGAACGGAAATGAGAATGAGAGATTAAGAAAACAGAGGAAGACGGACAGACTTTGTGTCCCATGAGCTGGTGCCTGTGCAGATATTGATTTTATTTTAACAGAAGAAAATAACCACATCAGGAAACCTTATCCCCCATGCCTACTGTATAAAATAGGCAAGGATATATTATCAGGTCTTTGGTAGAACAAAGTTCCAAAAGCATTTTTCCTGTTAGAAAGAAAATTACTGCTCTCCCTCGACGTAACATCCTCCTGTTTGTGTTTGTTTCTCCCACACACTGATTCAACAGATGACGGATGATTCAAATTTTAACGTATCAATTTACATTACATTACTTTGGAGGAAAAGAATACACAGCTGAGTTTAAAAATGACCAATAACAGTGGAAGAAAGATGCTCCTTCCTCTGCTGTGGCATGAAAACACTGTTTAAATCCAAATCATCAAACATGAATTTTAAATACATGAATATATTGTTATATGTGTGAGGAAAACATGTCTAAAAAGGGTCGTTTTGAGACACTGTGGACTCTGTTTAAAGGTGGAAGGTTTGGTAATGTGCCCGTAAAAAGGCACAGTCGGCTACAAGCGAAGGACCCTTACATCAAATACTAGTGTCAGAACATATTAAGAGCAATGATTGACTCGAGGCTAAAGAAGCATCCTTGTGACCGAAAGGCTAAAAGTGGGAATTTCTAAACTCAGCAGCAGCATGACTGCTTCCTAAATACCTCTATACCTGTAGTTCCTGCTGTGACTAAATAACACTAATAAAAACAACAACTCAAGATTATTCCACAAGGTCTGTTGCCAAAGAAAGACATAGACTTTGAGACACTTTGGAATTTTAATTAGCTGAACATTTCCTCAATTTGCATCACCTCCTTTCCCGAGTGGGCAAAAGTTCAGGGCTTTTTTGCTAAATTAAATTTAACAGGGTCACAGTGTCATATGCTTAGAATTTTATTCAAATCTTATTATTATTATTTCCTTGCACCATGACTGAAGAGAAAGCCTGCCACCTGATGGACTACACAAAATGTGCACTCATTTTTCTCAGGCAAAACACACACAGGCTTCAATAAAGATCATTCATTCTCTGTGAATCCACTGACTACACATTTTTGTGTTTATACTTATGTACATGGAAACTCCCTGTTCAGGGGCACATTACATAAAGGTATTTTTTAGCTTCTAGCAATTTATAGCTTCTTGGAATACATTTTAATGTTTGGATATGAATGTTTCCGCTTTGTTTTCTGCTTGTTTGTTTTTGTTTTTTTGGTGTAGTTATCTAATAATGGATCAGTTGTGACTCCGACAATGTGTCATCTTAAAAATGTAAAAGATATTATTTGCATTGCTGCTTGTCTTTGATCAGTGGCTGTTGATCAATGGTCATGACAATTTGCATATTAATGATCAAAGAACTGACCTCACAGCCCATTGTTCACCAGAGGTGCTAGTTTCAGTCATTGTGCAGAGGTACTGTTTATAGGTTTGGGGAAGCCTTCAGGAAACCTGAGTAAGGAAACATTTCTCCCACTGAAAACGCTACATCAAGATGAACAAAATCAACTTTCTGTGACTTCCTTACCTGCATGATTGAGCCTGCATCAAGACGTGGTGCTGAAGGTTCTACAAAAGTCTTTTAACATGATAACTTGTCTTCTACTTATGGATCTTTATTGACTACAGCTTAAAAGATGGCTCAGTGCCAGAAAATCAACCCATTTAAATGAACTCAGTCAATTCTGCCATGAAAGTTCAAATTTCACATTTCAAATTTTATTTGTCACATTCACAATCATACACAGTACGACATGCAGTGAAATGCTTGTTGCTCTGCAATGCCCGACCATAAAACTACAGGAAACATTTACAGGAAAACGGATATAAGAGTTGCATAATAGATAAAAAAAAAAAACATTGAAGTAAGCTTGTAAAGAATAATATGTAAAGAATAAATTAAGAATTTAACCTAAGAAGTAAAGTTTGAACTAAGAATGAAAGTTACATTTTAAAATAAAATGTGCAATAAACAAATTGAAGAAATTATAAAAAACTGTGCAAATAAACAGTGTGCAAAGTAACAGTTTACAGTGGAGTAAACAGGTTACTGAGGTATAGTAATGAGGTACATCATGTTATTATTATTAGAGTGCATGTGCATTGATGTGATGTATGAGAGAATCCAGTCCTACAGTCCTACATCTCCTTATGATGGCTTCTAAAAGCATCTGATTGAGAAATTGAAAGAAATCATCAAAATCCCACAAATTGCTATGACATCCATGTCCATGATGACTGAAAGTAAACTTCTGACCACACATGGTTGTGTAATCAGGCCTGTACAGCTTCAGGTGTTTCACCAAATGCTGCTTGATGGAGTCAGCAGATTTAAACAGTGACCCAGATAAATGTCATCTTTACTTTCTGCTGTCACATTGTTCCTCCATCCATTACCAGGTTTCCCATGTTTTAGCACGTGAGTGAGAGAAGACACAACGTTAATATTATTTATAATATAATATAATATTTATATTTATAGTTGTGAAAATAAAAGTAGGTAAATAGATTTTGTACTCAAAACTTTACAAAAGTTAGGGTTAATCAGTGTGTATATTTTTGTAACACCCACAACTTTATAGATGACGAATATGGTAAGAAAGTGAATTTAAAAATAATATTTAACATTATTCATAAAGCAGAAGAGGGAAAAAGGCCAAGTGAGATTCTCTGTCAAGCAGTTTTTTCAGCATGTTATAAAATGATAAAGTCCTCTACGATTCACAGAAATAATCTTTTCTTTTTCTTCTTTTCCCTTTTTTTTAGCAAAGACTATTTATATGTGGAGTATGGCGAAGAGTATTAATAACTTATACATGCAGGCAGCCTTCCTGTTCAATAATTCTCCTACAGCCCCTGCAGCACCTGTAGATTTAATAAAACACACTGACCGAACACAACTCATTTTTCTCGCCTCAGGGCATCAGTTAAGATTGATCTATAATATGTAGAGTCGAAGTTGTGACGAGTTCAAATAAAACTAATCAATCACGGGAAAATATTGAGCGGATAAATCCAGTAACCCATGTGACGTTGACCGTCGGCGGTTGCGTTCTGCCACGTGATTGGACAGAGACTCAGGAGGAAATAGCTGATTTTCGAGGCAAACATCGCCGAAAGAAAGTAAAAAAAACCCTGCTACACCCAGAAACCTGCTTCAAGTCACGCGAAGAGATCCAGAGGGCGCTGTTGGTACAGATTATTAACAACCAAGTCAGGGGCAGCTGTCGATTGTCCGACTTGGTCGGTGGTGGTGACGCTGAAACGCTAAACTGCTAACTGCACTGATCCTGATCATGGTGAGTTTACAGTTAGGAACAAATACACTAAAAAGTACATGTAACCATGAGCTGGCAGTGGTCTGTGATACATCGGGGTGATGCACTGTGTTTTCACAGTGCAACATCCTGTTTTCCTTGATTTTTTTCTGACTGATTCCTTCTGCTAATTTTTAGTAACCATGGCAATGTGAGACCATAATTGCACCGGGAATATTCATAGTGCCGTGCAGGTCCTGAGTCACCCCTGATTCCTGGATATTTTTCCTCCAATGATCCAGACTGTCTTGTATTTTTTAAGTGGTCTTGAGCAGTAGCTCTCCAGGCTTTCTAAAGAGCTTTCACAGTGTTTTTTTTCCCACCCATTTTCTGTCCGGTCCGAGTAATATTTTTGTTTTCTTCGGGTTTCTTTTATTTATTTGTTTGTTTGATAAGGCACTTAACACTGACACGAATGATTAAAGCTTAAAAATAATATATCAATGTTGCATCTACAACAACTTAGCAAATAAACAATTTTTAATATCATACTTAAAAAGGCCGACACAAAAACATCATAATTTATTCTAACTGCTTTTTTTGGCGAAGAATTTTCAGTCGAAAATTTTGAAATGTATCCTGCATTTGCATGTATGTTTGCACATTTCAATAAATCTGTCCTCCAAAAAACCTTCTTTTTTAAAATTTTTCTAAAATATAAAGAAAGGAAGGGTGGCTCAAGACTTTTCACACCACTGTAAATGATTCTTTATTTCATTTTTAGAAAATATGAAAACAATGCATACTAATCTTTCCTTACTGAAAGATTAAAAACATGCCTTTTTAAAAAATAGAATTACTGAAAAGACACTGTGTTCACACGCTTAGTGAATGGGAACTTTTATACTTTTTAACATCCTAATAGTGGATTATGCTTCTGAAGTCACAGAAAGTTGATTCTGTTCATCTGGGCGTCGCATTTTCAGTGGGAGAAACTTTTCACCACTCATCCCAATGACTTCTTCAGTCTTAGCTGACTCCAGGTTTTCCCACCCTTCTAAACAGCGCATGCACTGACTAACGATGGGCTGTGAGTTCAGTTTTATGACTGTATACAATTGTCATGACCACTAATCAATGACCATGAGTTAATGTAATTAGCGAACTGTGTCCTGATATATTTATATGGCTCAGTGGTATTTCAGAACAGGATAATAGACCCCTTCTTTCACTTCCTCCATATGCAAAGTAGACATTCTAGGTGAAACTGGGGAACTTATGGCACGCCCATGTTTATGCCATATTTGTCTACATAGTGTGTTGATGTTTGTGACACACAACTTCTGATTATTAGATCAAAAGTAGATCAAATTTCCTTTACTGCCTGATCTCATACTTTAAATTCAGATACATTTTGAAGAGTTTACTTATCTCAAAGTCTTTATTGGATCTGCTTTTCCTCTGATTTTTAGTACATTAATGGTAAAAACAAAACAAAACTGTCTCACCTGTTTGTTTAGCAGGTGACTCTATGATTTGTGAAGCTTGGAGACCCTTAACAGAGGATTTCATTTATAGATTTAGACTCGTAATTTTTCTGCAATCCGCGACTGAATCTCGGTTCCTGTGATCCGCCATCTTACTCACGCACTAGCTTTAGGCAGTCCTTGCCAAAGTGAGTAAAAATGACATCAAGATGTCATTTGTAAGAGTTACAAACCCATTCTCTCTCACTGTAGTATTGAAAAAGGACATGCTCAGGAATACACGGTGTAACACTTTTGCAAACAGTTTTTTTGTTGCTATGACCTCAGTTGGTGTAGATTTAAGATGACCTATGACTTTTCTCTCTTTTACCATTTTTTTTGTGTATTTTTACTTGCAGAGCTGAAAGATTCACTTTTCAACTTTTAGTTGTTTAACTCATTTAATACCAGCAGTTTTTAGTAATAGTAAACTGATCAATCCATGCATTTTTTTTTTTCACGTAGCTTCACCGGTCCCTGCCTCTTGTATTTGATAGCTACAGTTGTGGTTAGACGTTTACATTTACTTATCAATGACATGAATGCCCTGCTAATTTTGGGTTTTGCCATCTTCAACCAAACAGTTTCAGTAAAAGCAGTTTTAATTATAGTATACGCAGCACAACACTGAGCATCATCCCTGCCATACATGCTCCATCTCCTGTTTTTAGAAAAACAGGAGGTGGAGAGTGATTGGAGTCAAAATGAGCTGGAAATCTGTGACAAACTAGAATCAGTAGAGCTTTAAAAAGGGAACAGTACAAATTTTATATAGAAATTCCACCCATGATGCCAGCAGGGACACAAACAGTAACTATATTCTACATTGGAGAAACTAAAAGGACATTCAGCTGTGGTCAGAAGTTTGAATTGACTTTTCTCTAATCCACACAGGGTCACAATTATACATACGGGCTCAAATACATGCATTCACTTAAATCTTTTTATAAGTGGTCAAAAAGTTGTACAAAGTCTTGAAAAGGCCAAGGAGTGTTAACTCATTATTAGTGATTATGGTCGACTACAACTGTTATTTTCATTTGCCAGGACAAAAAAGATTTGTTTGACAGCACTCATTGGATTGACCAATGCTCAGAACAATAGGGACGTCTAAGAAACTCAGTGAAGATCTAAGAAGGAGAATCGTAGAGTTACAGAAGTTGGGAACGTCGCTAAACAATTTCTAGACACCTGCAGATTCCAAGATCATCAATTCAAACTAGACTATATAAGTACAAGTTATTCAGATGTGCCTGAAGTCTGGAAGAAGACACAAACTTTCACCTTCGTGCTCATCTGAAATTTGAAAGTGCATACATGGATGACCCAAATTCCTGTTGGAGAAATGTTTTATGGCCAGAGGGGTTTAGGAACAACCCTTACATTGGGAGGGGGGTCTGATAAATTTGTTAAGCAATATAGGAATAAAAGCTTTAATCGTTACACTCCAGAGGCACGTCATCTCATCAGAAAAAGACTTGGCTATGTTGATCATGACTCAAAGAGGGAAGGACACTCTTGGCAGGGTTTACATTCTGGGCCAGAGAAGACAGACGGTTTGAGAAAGCAGTAAAGGAAACCAAAGCCCCCATCTGTGAACGACCATCGTTCAAAACGGGTGTTGGCTAACGACTCGAGCTTATCCACGTAATCATAGACAAAGATTAAGCTATTTGGCCTCAATGACAAGTAAATGTAGTAAGGAATAATGATATGTAATTCATCAACTTCACATCAAAACAACAGTTAGATGGCTGAAGCTTGGACACAGTCGGGTGTGAACTGTGATCCCAAACACAAAACTGGTTTTGTAATGGATAAAGCAGGCTAAAATTAAGCTTCTGGAATGGCCTTCCAAAAGCCCTGACCTCAACACGACTGATAATCTGTGACACATGTCCACCCTAGTTTAAATATGAACCCTGCCAATTCTGTCAAGAAGAGATCTACCCAGAATTATGCCAGAAACTCGTTGATGGCTACCAAAAGCATGTGGTTGAGCCACAACATGCTAAGAGACATTTAACCAAAGAGAAACTTATACCATAGGGTTAGTGGGGTGTGTATGTATATTTTAAAGCCTGTGTGTGTACTTTTGAGCCTGTGAGAATTATAGAAAGCTATTAAAGATGCTGTACAAATATTGCACCCTGTTAAAAGAGCAGTTGAAAGTGATAATTAAAAGCCCAAAGTGACCATGACTTTGATGCACATGATGAATGCGTATAAACTTCTGACTAAAACTGTAGTTGATCTCCCTTATATGATATTTTCTATGTGATAGTTTTATTAAAAAAACAAACAACTTCATCCACTTTAGCGCTGCGAAACCTGTAATGTGTTTTCCAACATTTCTCTAACTTAAAATCAGTCACTTGCAATCCTGTTTGGCTGCTATACTGCTTTAAAGCATTTTTACTCTGAAAGTAAAGTCTTCATACTTGCTTGCTGTGTTTGCCAATGTATACAGGAAATTGACAGAGACCTGATAATCATTATAATCTTTCTGGATAAAAAAAAGCATATTTTTTACTTGTTCTTTTCCAATGTCTTTGTTTAAAGATGAACTTTAGCAAAAGTCAACGCAGTCGAGCCAGCAAAGAAAATATGGCACCCTCAGCCAGAGTAGATACACTGCAGAGGTCCAAACAGCGGACGGTGCTCGGAGTCTTGTCAGAAAATGAACTGCGAGGTCGATCCCTCAGCCAGGTAGGTGACAGAGAAAAAACACTCCCCACCGCTGTTAACGTGACAATCATGTTAGCTTGTCTATGTTGGTTCTCAGTCATCTAGGACAAAGTAAATGTTTCAGCTTTCATTTAAGAGGCTTCTTCATTTGATATTCAACCTCTAATGGAGATTGTGCCATTGGATGTCATCCCGAAGGTCACTGAGCTACTATTGTCACATGAGCCAGGTACAGCAAATTTATTACACCATAAAAACAAGAAAAATTAAATATTTTAGAAATACCTCAAAACCTTTTTGAAACTAGCAATTACTGTATTTACCAACATACTGGTCTTGTCTGAGAAGCCAGAAATTAATCAAGCATAAGATTTAACATCTAAAATGGATTTTTCTGTTCAGGAATGCAAGTAAATAATTTTAGTTTGGCTTCGTAATCACATCATTTTCCTGCTTTTTTGTAAAACAGTAAAATTGAAAATGAACTGTTCACCAAAATAACAGTAATAATTATATTTTATACTTAAAATTGTCATTCTGATTAAAGAGCTTATGCGTATTGGTAGATTAATATTACAGAAACCAAGGTTGTTAAATCTAAACTGAAAATTAAAACTAGACACAAAAAACTAAAAAGCAGACCTTTGAAAAAAAGTTAAATTACTTTGTGAACTTGGAAAACTAAATAAAATAAATAATAATAAATAGTGTTTTTTTTTTTTTTATCAGAAATTGCCTCATGAGGCTTTGATAGTTGTGTTTATTGAGACTGTGGATGACTGTGTCAACTGCTTTCAAAAGGTAATGGGTCGTTATTGTAATGTATTTACTGATGTCCTTAAATCTTGTCTCTGGTATGTGCCCACCATAATAAAGTGAATTACTAACAACTAACAACTAAAACTAAGACTGAAACATTTGACTTGAAGCAAAAGGTTAAAATGAAATAAAAATAAAAATTAAGACTAGAAATGAATTAGAAAAGTGTTTTTGGTTATTATCAATACTGCTGATTTAGGGTGGATGAGTAATAAACCTTACACTAGGAGTTGGTCGGATAAATTTGTTAAGCACTGCATGAATAAAAGCTTTGATCAGTGCCAGTGCAACACAAGACTCCACTAGATTGATCAAAGGAGAAAGGAAACTCTCGCTAATGTTCACAATGTCTGGACTGAGAAAACAGACGGTTTGAGAAAGGTGTAAAGGAGGCCTTTGTCCACTGTGAACGACCATCGTTGAAAACGGGTGGTGGTTGACGACTTGGGAAGCTTTCTCAGGAGTTTCAGCTGCCACTCAAGTTGCCTCAGATAATTTTAACAAATCAAACGATGATGAATGGGACAATGGTAGATAGAGGCTTCACCCTTTGTCCCCATTCTCAGTAATGATCAACGCCCCTTTTTCATACCTTCACTCATGTGTCGACCCAATAGTAGGTCAGCGACTCTCAGGACCAAGTCCCACTGGGGGTTTATATATCTGGAAGTTCTCTCCTCTGTTATTTCAAAACTGAACAAGACTCGTGGAGGAGAAGGGAAACATCACGCAAGAAATCCAGCTCTCTTCTTTTTAAGGAACCAAGGCCATCATGTTGGGTTATTATCATTTTCAGGGTGGCCAGTTTTCCAGACACAGCTCAACCTCAGAAAGCTCTCAACTCAACTGTCTGGGCTGCCCTTCCAGCTCCAGCTTTGATGTGTACGTGGAAGAGGCTTGCGAAGTTGTCCTTGCGGCTTCTGGCGAAGAAGTTGTCGGACACCGTAATTACCAAGATGAGGAAACCAATGCCCTGCACAATGAAGATATGGTAATCATGCTGGAGCTGAGTTCAAGTGAGTATGACAGATTAAAAAAGAATCTACCAAGAAAACTTGTTGTTTTTTCCTCTTTCCTTAATGCTCATTACTTTTTACTTTTATAGGTCCACGCCAGGATGCTTCTACGCCTTCTGAATCTGAGGAGGTTTTTTGTGTGGAGTATGCCAGAGATATTCACCAGCACTTGAGGAATAATGAGGTTTGAATTTTTTTGTTTGTATGTTTGGTTATTTTTATTTATTTATTTGCCCAGTGACCTCCATAATTTCTTTCAACCTTATTGCAATGTAATTGTGACTTGTTGTTCTTTAGTTCACTATATAATGTTTTGGCTTCTGATTGCAGATTGCATTCAGGCCAAGGCCAAAGTATTTAGAAAGACACCCAGAGATCACGGATGATATGCGCGTCGTTCTGGTGGACTGGATGGCTGAGGTGGCGCAGGAATTCCAACTTCAAGCTGAAACTCTTCATCTTGCTATCAATTACTTGGACCGATTTCTCTCCCTCATCGGAAATGTGAAACGAGGCAAGCTGCAGCTGGTTGGCACGGCTGCCTTGGTGATTGCTGCGTAAGTCAGTTTGTTTCTAATGATCAATGCTTTTTTTCCCCTTTTCTTTTTTGCTAATAGTCTGTGCTAATAGTCAACCTTACATATAACATGCCATCTGATCTGCTACTTTTTTTTTTTTTTAGAAAATATGAGGAGAAGTCACCTCCTAAACTCGACCAATTTGTGACCATCACAGACAACACCTACACTAAGAAACAGCTGCTTCGGATGGAGCAAGCATTTCTAAGTGTGCTGGGCTTCAACTTGGCGGCACCCACCATAAACTCGTTCCTTCACCTTTTCATGGCCATCCAGTCTGTCTGTGCCAACACCAAAAACCTGGCCCTGGTGAGTAAATTGAACCATTTAACAATAGTCAGGCCAAATGCCTTTAAGGAATATGGATATGATTTTCTATTTTTATTTATTGTATTTTTTTTAATTTCTGCTTTCTAGTATGTGGCGGAGTTAAGCCTGCTGGAAATGGATCCATTTCTACAGTACAGCCCATCTATGGTTGCTGCTGCAGCCTACTGCCTAGCTTCCTACACCATAAATACGTCTTTATGGGTAAGTTTAATATTTTATTTGGTTAATCTAATTTTATTGAAATTTCTTAAGAAATTAGGAAAAAAATGTGACTTTTAACCTGTGTTTTTCTGCTTTAGCCCGATTCTTTAGTGGCTTTTAGCGGATACACGATGGCTGACATTTCTCCCTGCCTGACTCACCTGTACAAGCTATACGCCAGCGCAGAGAGTCGCCCACTACAGGGCATCAGAGAAAAGTACAAAAATTCAAAGTAAGGAATGGTTTATGTATTTTAAAATTCAAACCACTTTAAAAACAACTATGATAAGATGAAAGCCTGTCATGTGCAGTTTTGCATGTCTTATTTTCTGTCTTTCCTTATGATGTTTTCTGTCTCCGTTTACAGGTACTGTGGCGTTTCATGGATCACTCCCCCTGCTTTTTTGTTTTTCCCGTGACTCACTGCTACACCCATCTGACACAATGAAATGAAGAACAAAACAAACAAAAAAAAAACAAGCAAGCAAAGTGGCATTTGCTGCCAAGACTATTCATATAAGCCGATCTGGACTTTTTTTTTTAAAATTTATGCAGATGAAAATAACCTGTCCAGATGATCCAGATATCTGCAATAATAAGCCATGTCTGATATTTTTCGAGTTGTTTTGCATGAAAATGTCTGTTTTCTGGTAAGATGCCGTAGAAGTGGTTACCTCAGAAGGTTTCCTGCATCACACACTATTGTCTTTTCATGCAGAATATTTGCTTTTTACATTTGTATATATTTGCAGTGTGTGCTTTTTAAACTTTTATTAACTTTTTTTTTCTACAGCACTTGTACATGTGCAATACATACTTGCAAACACAAACCGCAAGATTTATGTTAACACAGAAAATGATTTGCATTAAAACAAACCGCCTTTTAAGCCTGAACTAAGGCACCATTCTGCGCAGTTAATGTAAAAGTGAACTAAAAGCCACTTTTTATATGTACATGGTGGCAATGGAAAAAGTTTTGGAAGGTAGTATTTAGTGGTAGTTTACTAGAATTATGTATTATGACTGATTGAAAAATGTTTTTAGATAGTATGAACTTTTCAATAAAAGTTCATAGTTTCACAAGAGTTTTTGTCACTGTGTTTTATTTCTTCTTCTGAATGAAATTCTTAATGCATTTAAATTGCAATGTTTAAATATTGTTGTAGCATCCAGTCGAACTGAGAAGGCCAGAACTGATGGTTGTTGAATGACCTTTATTATTCCTTGCCGTGTATCAGACAACGAACCAACGTAAGAGCTAGACAAACAAATAAAACAATTAACATATTATTCATGTAACAGCATCTTAACCGCTCATTACGCTGGTCTAACCGTTTTCTATTAAACTATATAATACATATTATGCATTTCAGATTGCTCAAATTAAATCATATACATTACAAACCTTGTTCCCCTGTCGACTGTAGCTAGAACCATTCGTTTTTGTACAATTTAACTATATTCTTCTCTCCCTTTTCTCCGTTAGCATTAGTTTTCCGTTTTCTTCCGTCTCTTTTGCACATCAAGTTGTTTACCGTTACATCATTCACTTCCGGTCACATAGAAAGTTACCAAAATAAAAGCACAAATGTCATATTACGTGAATATGAGATAGCTTTACATATTCGCCGTTACAATTGTGCATTAAATTGTAAATTAAATTTCACACCGGGATTTTCGGCGTTTTTAATTTGTCATCTTTAAAATGACATCTTTAATTTTTAAAGGTATAATTAAAGGATGTATAAAAGTCCGTGATTTGGGGGTCTAAACGGCTTTATCGTCATCATCATTCAGACGGGACTGACATATGTTTCGTAGATTTTAGACTGGCAAGGCATCTACAACAGTTAAAAGACGGACAATCGGTTTGGAGTTTACTTTGAAAGGACTGGCCGGAAGGCGTTTTTTTTTCTCGCGCCTATCCCGGTTACTTTGATGCGCGAGGCTGGTGGAGCGCGAGAAGACGCCGCAGAGTTAAGAGAAAACTGATATGAGGAGGGGATTTTCAAACCTAAATGTCAGTAGAACACTTGAAGATTCAAATAACGACTCTTTGAAGCATTTTCTTTTTTTTTTGGCAGTAATTGAAGTTCAGTTTCCTAGTAGTCTCCCAGTGATGTGTGGGAAAGCTTTAGAAAGCTCGCACGCAGGTCTTGTTGTTCAGGTAAAACCTGCCGTTTAACCTCTCTGCTGGCAACAGCTGCCAATAACAGTTACATTGCTGAGATTTTTCTCACGTAACTCATAAACGCTGCTGTCACAGAGTACGTAAGATGTGAATTAGTGCCACTGACTACATTTTCTTTCTAGAACAGGTACTATACACACACAGAAGAGAGCTAACAAGCTTTCATTATCTCCTCTCTAGTTTTCTTGCGCCCTTTCCTCAGTGGTAGGCAATGGGTGAACCTGCTGAATTACTGCTCATCAGGGACCAGTATGAGCTGGCGTTTCATTCTTTGAGTCGTGGACTGGCTGCTGAAGAGGCAGAGAAAAGAGCCGAGGCCCTCGAGTATTACAGGAAGGGTCGGCTGCACCTCACTCAGGGACTGGAGGTTCCCACTGGAGGGCAGCGGCAGCAGGGAGCGAACTGGGACACAGCCCGGCGGCTTCAACAGAAGATGAGGGATACTTTAAAGACAATTGAGAACCACCTTTCTGACCTGGAAACATCTCAGCTTACTATAACAGCAAACCAGAGAGACCAGCTGTTGAAGGATCTTTCTGTTCCCCAACTTTATCCAGACCTGGCACCTAACGGCCAGCCTCCCCAAAACTCTGTCCACCATCTCTACCCCACCATACCTGCTACCACCCACAACATTGTCCCAACCCCCAACACAGTCCCTGTCAGTCCTGCGACCCCTCCTGCTCCAGACACACTCCCTGCAGTGGTTTCAAAAACTATAGCCATGGCCAGTCCAGCAGAGCAGCCTCCAGCATACACACCACAGCCCACAGATGGGCACCGTATCCTGGCTTATGCTCCTGTTGAAGGTGGCTTTTGTCCAGGAAGACAGACTGCAGCAGTAGCAGGAGAAAATGGAACTGAACTGCTGTGCATCCCTTCCGGGGTGCAGCTGTTTTTTGTGGCACCAAACGGGCAAGTCAGCTCACTCTCCTCTCCAGGCTACCTTCGCATCATTGTGGTGAACAGTCAGCAGGATTCCCCTGCTGAAAAACCTGCAGTGTTTTTACATGTAAGTATATTTATTGTTAAGTGTATGTTAACCTGTGAGAGTGTGTATTTTAGAAAAGCATTTTTATTTTGGGCGTGTGTCCTGAAGAGCAAGCAGGTGTGACCCCAGGGGAATTGTTTCTTCTGTTTGAGAAGCCTTTCATAACTCTGAGTCAAAGAAATGTTCCTCTTACAAATGATGACGTGTTTTTGACACATTCCTTAACCACTTAAAACACAAGAGAAGTTCCCTACAATAATAAATACACCTTTTAAATGTATTTTTTTATGTACAAGTCGAACAAGACAGTGTGGGACTCATGTTTCATATTATAATTTATGCTATATGCAAGGTTTACGTAATTTATACTTACTTTTTATAGTAATGTAGTGTGAGAAAATTAAAAGGTGCCACTTTTATTAGTAAATTATGGTATTATAAAGTCTTAAGTTTTTTTGTAGACTGCAATTTATGGATATGTTTAGTTCAACAATAAGTATGTGTGTCTACAAAATGTTGGAACTGAATGCTAAAAAGGCAGTGTTGTTAACTGATTTCTTACACCTTTTTTTTTTAGCAACAAATGGTGGATTAGATGTATTTCTTTTCTGAAAAAAGGCCTTTAACATTTTTTTAAAAAAAATATTAAAATAGTTACATATTAAGTTTTAATCATGCCACCAATTGATAGATTGCCCAAATGCTTCACCCTCAGCTTGCAATCCCATCATTGTTGTTACACTGAAACAGCAATGTTGCAGATGAAATTGGTTGCTGAAGTACAAATGCTTATTATTTATTAGACTCTTAAATGAATAACAGTCTAGTTTTAATTTAACAGAAAACTAGACTGTTTCATTTGAGACTTATTATAGCTTGTTCATCTATAGAGCAGATATTCGTTGCTTAATCTTTCCTGTGCAACAGTGTGATTTTATCTACTTTATATCCATTCATATCCTTTTTACTTTGTGCTTTCTGGCAACCTTCTGTGTGATGGCTTTTGTATTGAGTTTATATAAAATACCAATCTATTCTGGCACCTTTACAAAGCCTGTATTATGCTGTGCTGTAAACTGCACTGCAACCCATGACTCTTGTTTCCCACCCGACCAGGCTGGTAGGCTGCTCCTGTATTCTGTCCTTGCTTTGTTTTGGGCCAAGACAATGGTCCCATTAACAGATGACTCTGCGCTTCTGTTGTATTGCTGTTCAGTGTCCTGTGCCCTCACAGGGGTCATGTTATCAGCCGGCATACCAGTGGTACGATGCAGCAAGTGTCTGTATTTTGCCTCAGTTGAGAAGTGACATTAATCCTGAATCCTTAAATCCTACAACGTGTCTATAAACAGACTAGAGGAAATTGTAAATACTTGGAAATGAGAGTACAGTTTTATGCTCAAAAGAGAAAAAGAAAGCACAAATCCTTGGGAAACCCTTCAAACCAAATCTTATAATATCTTCCAGTGAAGTTATTTGATGAAATAATTTTGCATATGGGACATATTCCCCCTCATGGAAACAAACACTCAGCAGATGTTGTCATTTCTCACTCTCTGTGTCATATTAAAGATTTCAGGTTTCTGTTATAAACAGCAGATGTGGATCTAATTTCAAGGACTCTTAACATTCATCACCTACATATTTTAATGTCATTGTGTTTTCCAGGTATGCGATTGGATGTACCCACTGACAAAAGACACCCCAGTGCTGCTGGCTAACTCCGGGATCTTTATGTTCCCTGACTCCTTGGCAGAAATGCCAGGGTGCTATGCGGGTATAGTGTTGTCTTCTGAACTGCCTCCTGCAGACCTGCAGACTTTTCAGGACCTCCTGTCACAGCTTGCTGAATTCAGGATCCAGGTCAGCTTTTACTTCCTTTAGGAAACAAATGCAAGGGTGTGTATGTGTTGGAGCGGAGCTTTGGTGCAATTTTTATAGGATGTTTCTCCTGGTTTGGAAACAGAAAGACCTTGTAGGTAGTAGCTCCTGATGGCGCCTTGGAAATTTTATACATACATATACTGTCAATTTGCTAACTAGTACAGGGAAGATGAAGCTTTTTGAGGTCTGCTATTTATTTGTGCCCAAAAATGATCATTGGGTATGTGAGGGTGTAATGATTTTATCTCTCCATTTTTACCTGTCTTATTGTCTCTATCACAAAGGTTAGCTGTAAAACTACCCAAAACTGTCAAACTGAATTAAAAGCCTTGTGAAACTCTACATTCAAAGCAGTTTGTTATATTGTGTCCATGCATTTAAACAAGCCCTGATTTAATAACTGGAAACGATGCAAAACAAACTCAGTGTCTTAGTGAGTTGTCTTAGTAAAAGCATTAATTGAACCTTTTTGTGGAAACTGAAAACTCATGTTGTGGCTGGTTTAAGTTGTTACACTAGATATACTAGAAACACATTTTTCTTTGACACTTCTTTGACACAGGAGGAATGAAGTGGTTATGTCATGTTGTAGGTAAAAAAATATGCCAACTCTGTTTGGGCGTACTTTTTTTTTTTTTTTTTTTAAAGCAACCCACCCACTGTTTTTGTCCCTTGACTTAACAGGGTCCAGAGGGCACAGAGTCAGAGGTAGTCAACTTGAGTACGAAAGTCCCCCTTAATCCCACAAAAGAGCAAGTAGAACCGACTACATCAGCAGGAGAGCAGGAAAAACTACCACTTCCTGGATGGAGTGAGAAGATGGGTCAAGGAATCTTGACAGGTGAGTTTATAAGCAAGAGTCCTAATGAAGGGGAAAAAAATAACTTGTATATATCCCTTCAAAGTGTTGTATTGAATTCTTATACATTAGACATCCCTCTGTATAAAAAAATGCCCACTAGTGGGTGTTGTTTATCTTTGTAATGCCCTTCAGTGCTTCAAAGAAAATGTTGTTGAAATAGCTTTCATATAGTTTTATTAGAAATTTTTTAAATGACAGTTTCTTTGCTGTTGTACATTCACTATCTCAAATATATCTCCATAGGAGCGCTTCGGTTGAGTGATTCACTGATAAAAGGAGCAGAAGCTACTGGTAGGGCCATTCACAAAGGAGCAGCCAAGATTCGAGACCAACTCACACCTGAAGAGACTCCTTCAGAGGTCAGCCCCAGTACCACCAAACGTCTGGAGATGGCCAGAAAGGCCACTGGGGGTGCTGTTCGAGTCAGCCAGTTCTTGGGTGAGCACTACTTTGAAATAATCCAAGACATCATGTTTTTAAGTCATGGAATCTCTGAACTCTACTTCCAAAATAATAATGATTACCTTTCTGTATCTTTAGTGAATGGTGTAGGCACAGTGGCAGAAAAACTGGCAGAAAAGATGGCACCTCATGTGAAGAAACATGGTGCAAAACTGGTTCCAGAAGCTTTGAAGAAGAAAGAAGACGGCCAAGCTTCCAAAATGGATGGAGCCAAGTTTGTAGCGGTCAGCACTGTGCATGGTATGTACAAGACTTCAGGATGTTCACAACAAGGTTACAGTGCAGTAAAAAAAAAGTACTGAAATGAGTGGACTTGTTTCACATTTACCAAAAAAAAAAACATCCTGATGATTCTCAAGACTTTTGGAAAAATATTCTGTGAATTGATGAGACAATTTTTTGGAGGGTTTGAATCCTCTTGTCTGCCATAAAGCTAACATAGCATTAGTAAAAAGAAGATCATACTATTAGTCAAACATGGTGGTGGTAGTGTGATGGTCTGGAGACTGGTTTGATGCTTCAGGACCTGGAGAACTTGATGGAAATCAATTATGCTCTGTATTAGAAAATCTTGAAGGAGAATATCAGGCCATCAGTTCACATCCTGAAGCAGAACTGTGTTTGAGTTATGCAGCAGGACAGTGACCTGAAACTCACCAGCAAGTCCACGTCTGAATGATTAAAACCCCCCAAATAAATGTCTTGAAGTGCCATAGTGAAAGTCTGAACTTAAAGCTAACAGAACCAGTTATTAGGTTTAGAGGGCATTTACTTATCTTTGTCCAATATTAAAATTTGATTGATGATCTGAAACAACACCTGCGTGACAAATATGCAAAAACTCAAGGAGAGGGCAGATGTTTTTTCAAGACACTAAATGTTAATCAGTTAAAAAATTGTGCATAGACTGATACAATTCTCATATCATCACTAGCACTAACTATCACATTAAAGTTCTAAAGTATAAGGTTTCTAAAATCGGTGATATTTTGAACTAGGTTTGGCTACCATTTGGTCCAGTCTGGAGACTGGAGCAAAACTTGTTGGGAAAAGTGTGGCAGCAGAGACGGTCTCAACTGTCACTTACAAGTAAGTTCATATATTTTAATTAATTCATGCTTTAGTATCATGAGTGGATTAATGTTATCTTTTGTTTCCATCTTGTTTCTGAACCTGTTTGGTCATTTTAAACATCAGTACCAAGCTGGATCAGAAACCAGTCTGATTCTTACCTACTTTGCCTCTTTCTTCTTGGGATGGTGGTGCTCTGACCTGCTTTTCACACCTATTTCTTTTCAGATTTAGGGGCTTAGAGAATCTTTTAAACTTGTCCAGAAACATATGACTGCACAGCGGACTAAAGGAAAAGGCTTGTAAACTAACACGTGTACCTGCTCAACCCTTTCATGCACACAGCAGTAAACTGTCAACAAGATAAATACAACAACATAACGCGGAACTAACTTAATCAAAATGGCATTTCTTAGTCATACATGTCAGACACAGAAAGTATGTGTTTTGGTTTCTGTTTTGACTCTTTGTAATTTAAAACCTTGCCTAAACAGGATACGTAACAGATTGGGTGTTTCCTTTGCTCTAGCCCCATAAATGCAACACTGCTTTTATGCTTCGTGTCTAATTCCCTCTGTGTGTTATTCAAAGAACAGTAATGGCTTTGAAAACATAGGTGACCTACACTCAGTGATATGTCTGAACACCTTCTGTGTAGACAAATACATCCCTGGAGTTGGTGCTACTGGGCTAATGTTCTGTTTGAGCTGTGGCTTCTGTGTAGACACAATATAAATATCAGGTGTCTTTCTGGGTCTGTCCATGTTACTGTTACATGTCAGCTTGTGCTGGGTGGTGATGCTTATGCTCTTCATACTATTTATCTGTAGATATTTTCCATAGTTTGTTGTTAATAAACAGCTATAAATAATGATATGACTGTGTTTTCCTAATTCTTTTGTCTTTTTTATGTGAATGACTGTAGTAAACAAACTTGCCCCAGATTTCAATTCACATGCTCATTAAATTTTCTTCCATCACACAACTCTACCACCATTTCTGTAACCTCACCACATTAATTGTGGTGAAGGTACGGCAACAATGCAGGCGAAGCCACAGACACTGGTCTCCAGTCGGTGATCAACATTGGCGTGACTGCAAACAACATCGATAATGTAGGCATCAAAGCCTTTTTCAAGAAGGCCGGCAAATGCACGGCCAAGGAATTGGCCGCAAAATCAAATGAAGAGAAAAAGTTGCAGAAGGAAGTACAAGAGGATGAGGCTGAGGCAAAAGATGTACAGAAGAACAAGGAAGAAGAGAAGAAAAAATAGATTTCCAGTGCATCTTAATGCCTTCCTGCATGTTTTATCTTTGATAGGGATCTTATGAAAAATAGACCTTTCAGTTCTTTGCTATATTTTGTCATGTCCATGTGAACATACTAGAATTAATTTAACACTGAATGGAGTTTTGCTTCTAATTTTAAGTTATTTAAGTCTGTGTTTCATTTATATACAGATATTAAGATATTCATGTTATATGTACAGATAGTCTTCAGCCTTCAATGTATGTATTCTTTTACTAATGTGATTAAACGTTTTTAGGCGCATTTAAGCAAGAGATGAATTTATAAAATGTCTGTCAGGAAAACAGAAAAGCAACAAACCAAAAACTCCTGCGCCCTTGTCGACGTTTCCTGATAAGCTGTGCCAAAAAAAAAAAGGTCGTCTGCCAAAAACTGCACGTATTTAAACTATGAATAGCTTGTTGGTCTATAATATGTGAAACATATGTCACATGTATCCCTCGTGGAGGATATCAAGTCATCTTGAGCCACAAACAACATTCGTGTAACAAGGTAGAAGCGTCTGTTTTTGGCAGTGACTTCTATATATCCTTAATTTTTCCAGTTATAAAAATCTGGTTGATATTAAAAACGTGTTTTTAAGAGTAATCTGGCCAAGAGGATAGCAGATATTGCAACAAATATAACAATAGTTCTGTAAACATACTTTAAGTGGACAAAATGGACCGGGTTGGTTATAATGTAAGTACAATAGAGGGAGTTATAAAGATACTTAAAAAAACATCTAATTTTATGATTTGATATATAACCCCTTTGTAAACCCTGTTCACGGAGGTCTCTCTACCAAGATACGTAAAGATATTCCACATAAAAAACACAAAAAACACTGGATATCATTTTTTGGCACGCGATCACTTTTTGGCACAACACCGGTGTTGTGCCAAAAAGTGATTGTCTGCCAAAAACTGATTTCCAGTGTTTCTGTGTATTTTTTATGTGTAATATCTTTACGTATGTTCGTAAATAGACTTCGGTGAACAGGGGATACAAAGGGGTTACATAAAGAATTAAAACATTATCTGTTTTTTAAGTATCTTTACAACTTGTACTTACATTATAACCAATCCGGTCCTTTATCCCCACTTAAAATATTTTTACAGAACTATTGTAATATTTGCTGCCATTTCTGCTGTCCTGTTGGGCAACTTACTCTTACAAAATACATTTTTAATGTTAATGAGATTTTTTTTACTGCATAAATAAAGGTTATATAAAAGTCGCTGCCAAAAACTGATTGCGGCTTGTATCTTGCTACACGAATGTTGTTTGTGGCTCAAGATGACTTTATGTCATCCATAAGGGATGCATTTGACATATGTTTAACATATTATAGCCCAACAAGTTACTTATAGCACTTTAAATATGAGCAATCGCTTTTTGGCAAATACCGGAAATCAGTTTTTGGCAGACAATCACTTTTTGGCACAACACCGGAAACGGCGGTTTCCGTAGAAACCCAAACAAAGCTTAGATTTTTTTCAGAAACATGGCTAAAGCTAGCGAGGACTGTAAATACGCGTTGGCACGGCTGCAGGTAGAACTGGAAAAGGAGAGGGGGATGAAGTAAGTCTGAAATAACAACAGAAAGACCTTTTTTGTTTGTTTAAATAAATGTTAACTTACACACTGCAAAAATAGTATAATTTAGTTCTTGGTCGTAGAGAAATGCTTGAAGAGTCAGTGTCTGATCTGCGGAGTACCACGAGTGAACTCCAAGAAAGACTGCACAGTGTTGATGGGGAAGGTAAGCAAAATTAAAGTGACTGGTAGAATTGGTTGGTCAATTGGTTGACTAAATATCCGTGCTAAAGAGCGCTTGAACAGGTGTAATAAACTGTCTAGTGAGTGTATGTGTTTAAATGTATGTTAGCTTGAGTACTGTTTACCACATGATATTACATTAGGACCTCCAGAAAAAAAATAAAGGTCAGACATGGTTCTCTTTTTGTTGTCGGTAATGTCTTCAGTCCTCAAAAGGACTATATTATGATGGTTTTCTATGTTTCTGCTGATGTATCAGGAAATGAGTGGAGGACAAGGTATGAGACACAGGTAGAGCTAAATGGGCAGCTGGAACGGCAGATCTCACTCATCCGTGAGAGACTGGAAGACATAAGAGGAAACCCTGTGGGTAAGTTCTCAGGCTTTCAAAAAACTTTACTGTGAAAGCACATTCATTATGTTGCAGTTTTTTCACAAGTGTTTGTAAGTAACAACACTATACCTCTGTGTATAGTGTGGTTATCTTTCTCCAGATCAAGAGTAGTGTCATCTGCAAAAACTCTTTTAAATATATGAGCTCAACATTTCCAATACATGAAGCATTTGTGATGATGATGTTGCTCGTGTAAAATAGGCAACTTGGGAGGAAAATATTTATTTTTCAAATAAACTCTCTTTTTCCATTTAGTGCAATAAATAAGACAAGATGGAATACTTCCACCCATCTCGAGAAGTTTTTTTTTTCAGTATTATGCATACACACATAATACTCAAATGCTCTTGCTTTTTTTTGCAGACCGACTGGCTTCTATTCGGTCGTATGAGGACATGCCAGTGGTGAGCGCAAATGTTCATTTTCCACTGAGGGTTTGTCTTTATCAGTTTTGTTAAATTTGATATTTTTTTTCCAAGGACAGTTTGACAAAGCGAGAGGGAGCTGCAAGTGTAAGACAGAAGCACGCGCCACAAGATAGAGCCAGAGATGCAGAATCGGTTAAAGAGAGTGGACAGCACAGGCAGAACTGTTTGGCCAGCTGCTCTCTATTCTCCTGCTGATGCAGGATGAATAAGCCAGAGTTTAATCACAGCGCTGTAATCACAGGATTACAAACCATGGGAGAGTAATACACACTAATTACAATACTTTAAGGCACACCAAAGGTTGCACAATACAGTCTAAATATGTGTGTATTTCTTAGAGCAGTGCTAACAGATGCTTATTAGTGTAACCAAGGAAACAATATTGCATACTGGAAGTCTTTAGACAAACTGAGCATGACAGTATGAGAGAGTGAGCATGTGAGAGGAATGTTATCACGATACTGTTAATATGGAGGTAAATGAAAGTGTTCTGGTAAAGTAAGCAATACAAGAGCATGCTACTATGTCTAAAGCTCTAAAGAATGAGGCTAAGAATATTTCTGATTAGTGATCTCAGTGCCTCAAATGCATCCTCTTAGTGGCATACAACTCTAACACAATTAATGATTAGGAAGAAAAAAAATGTGATCTAACCAAGCAGAAAAGAACACTTGGCTGATCCGAAGACATCAGACTGATATTCAGAGAGTGGTACTCATAGATTTCAAGTATTGCAACCTTAAAACACTCTCCTCTCAGGTGCACAATGAAAAGAAGCAGACTGTTCCAAACCTAGAAAATTGCAAAGGTCTTACTGGTCTTTTCTGGGCTATAAATCTTACCATTTCACAGGGCTAATGTGTTTATATGGTTATTAAAATACGTATGAGCTCAGTCCATTTTTGTACTCGTGTTTTCTGCATTAACGATGCTGCTATTGTTTGATCCCGTCAGGCAGCACAGTGCAATTCAAGAACAAATTGATTGGTAATTCAGCAGCGTGACACCCTCGTACTCTGTGGCCTCTTTGTCGTGATTTGTTTCTAATTAACGGGAACGCTTTGGCACAGGAAACACTGAGACAACGTCTGAAGCTCCTGACCGGGGAGAAATCTGACCTCCAGAGTCAGCTAATGGATTGTCATCTTCAAATTGAACAAGAAGGAAAGGTGTGACTCCTAGCTGTCCCTTTTGACATAGAACAGTGAGAGGGATTGTTTGAGGTCACAACGTCTGCTGTTCTACTTATGTTTTGTTTTTTTTAATTTCTTAGACAAGCAGCTTTAGTTTTTTCCAGGTAATAAATAGTTTACTTGTGAGTAGCCACCATTAGCAGTGGATTGAGAAAGATTTAGTTTTGTTTATTGTTCTGCTCAACAAAGAGAGAGATATTCGCTGAATGCTGGTTTAGCAAACGACACGTGCAGTCAGTAATCCCTGTTGCTAATTAACATTGAAGACTTGAGAAGTGCACACACAAACATACACACATTGTACCCACGAGCAGATAGATTATTGCCTGATAGAACAAGCGTGGCTCATGAATACAAATTTGTGACGGTATAGCTTGCTGTTTTTTCCAAATTTCAGGCTTTTCATAAAACCAATGATGAGAGGCGGGCATACCTGTCAGAAATTGCTAAGGTAAGCAGTCACAATCTTAAGCAAATACCCGTTAACGACTAATCCTTGACTGCTAAACACATGCTCTGGTAAGTGTTACAGTAAGTGTTATACTTCTAATGACATACTCTGCATACTGTGTTTCTGCTTTTTTCATGCAGCTCTCATTTATTCTCCTGTTATATAACAGGTCAGTCTGCTCAGGCAAAAAAGGAAGTCAAGGACTTTCCTCTGTATGTTGCAACAAAACAGGTTTCTGCAGAGCGCAAGCTGAAGTGAAACTGAGTTCACTGTGTTTTAGAGACCATAGGTCACAGTTACTGCAGCTTTACATCATGTGTCTACAGCAGGGATGTCAAACTCATTTTACATCATGGGCCACATATAGCACACTCTGATCTTAAGTGGGCCAGACCAGAAAAGTACATTTAACTGAAGATTTAATCACTGAGATGTCTTTAATGTACAAAAATGTCAGTTTAATGGTGCATTTACGTTTTTCTTCATAATAATGTGTAAAATTACAGAAAAAGGTTCTGGTAGCTCATTGCTTGCCCAGCTGTAAAACTGATGAAAATAAAGTTAAAAGTTCAAAATCTATGCACTTCTTCACATTTTTCAAAGCCTTCCAGTGAGCCAGATTTGAGTCTTTACTGGGCCAATTCCTGCCCACGGACCTTTTGTTTGACACTCCTGGTCTAGAGTGGACTTGAATTACTAATCGGTTCTCTTCTCCTACAGCTGTCATCTACCCATGAAGCTCAAAGAAGACAGTACTTTGCACAGCCACAGAGGGCACCAGAGAGCAAACAAATGAGGTCTGTGAAGCACAAGGCCCACAGATTATGGACAAAATAACATAAACTGCAGCGCAATAACATGCTTTATAGAATGAATGCAGAATGAGCTTCACTTATTAATTTGGGAGGAAGCAATACATGTGTCACTGAAATCAGTTTTCCCTCAACTCCTTAACTGTGTATTCATGCTTGACAAACAATTCATGCTGTAAATAAATAAATAGATTCTGACATTTTCTAAGGCTATTATTGACATAATGACTGTTAGATAAAGCCACTGACATTGTTGTTTTAATCAAAGCAATTTTGGTAGATATAAATTGTACTTTTCTCCCTTTCATCTCCTGTTGCTTAGAGGGAAGCAGACTGGCAGGAAGGCAGAGGCTGATTCTAAGAAAGGAAAAGAGGGAGGAGAAGAAGATGGTGGCGAGGCCTTTGTGAAAGAAAGAGAAGGAGGTGATGGTGGAAGAATAGCAGAGAGAAAAGGAGAGAAGAAATTACAAAGGAAAAGCAGGTTACCCACGCTTAAGCACAACCCGAAGCATGATCCGTAACCCAAACTTAGTCATGTTGCTTTTGGTTATGCTTTAGTTCACATTGCGACTGATTATGTTGAAATACTGCAGTTTCTACACTAACCAGCCACTTAATTAGGTACACTTTGTACTGTCCAGTACTCAGCTGGACCTCCTTTTTCTTTAAGAGCTGCCACAATTCTTTATGGTATTGATTCAACAACCTGCTAGAATAATTCCTCACAGATTTTGGTCCTTTTTGCATCATGCAGTGGCTGTACATTTGTTGGCTGCACATCCATGATCTAAATATCCCATTTCACCACAACTCAAAGTTGCTGTACTGGATTGAGATCTGGTGATTGTTGAAGACATTTGAGTAAAATTTGAGGTGATTTGAGCTTTGTGACATGATGCAGTGTCCTGCTGCAAGCAGCCATCAGAAGATAGGTACACAGTGGTCATAAACAGATTATTAGCAACAACACTCAGGCAGGCTGTGGTGTTTAAACAATACAGCGCTGATACTAATTGACCCAACGTGTGCCAAGAAAATATCTCTCACACCATTACACCACCTCCAGCAGCCTGAACTGCTGACAAAAGGTATGATGGATCCATGCTTTCAAATTGTTTATACCAAATTCTGATGCTGCCAGCTAAATGTTTCAGTGGCAAGACTCATCTTGCCAGACGACATTTTTCCTATCTTCTGTCGTCCAATTTTTGTGAGCCCTTTTTCGATTCAGTTAAATTTGATTTATATAGTTCTCAGTCATCACAAGGCACTTTATATTGTAAGGTTGAGAGCCCACAGTAATACAGAGAAAACCCAAACAATCAGAAGGAACCCCCATCAGAACCAATTTTGAGGGAGGGGCAACCACCTGCAGCAGCTGGTTGGGGGTGAGGGGAGGGAGACAGGACAAAAGACACGGTGTGGAGAAGAGCCAGAGATTAATAATGACTAATGATTAAAAGTAAAGTGGTGGATAAACACATAATGAGCAAGAACAGGTGAATGAATGAGAATTGCTCAGTGAATCATGGGAATCCCCCAGCAACCTAAGCCTATTGCAGTGCTGCAGTGGGAGGATTCAGGGTCACCAGGCCTGATCCTAAAATCAGAGAGGGTGTCTGTCACCAAAACAAAATCAGAACCGCAAGTAAGATAGCAGTCTGAGTGCTCTATGTGGTACTATGAGGTCTTTGATATGAGATGGACCTTTAGATTTGATTCGGGATTTAACATGGAGCCAATTAAGAGGACCTAAAATGGGAGAAATACTGTCTTTCTCTTGTCAGGACTCTTGATGCAGCATTTTAGATCAGCCAAAGGCTTTTTAGGGAGTTTTTAGGACATCCTGATAATAATGAATTACAGTAGTCCAGCCTAGAATTTGTTTTTCCAGCATTACTCTGACACAGGATGTTTCTAATTTTAGAGATGTTGTGCAAATGCAAGGAAGCAGTCCTACATATTTGTTTAATATGCGTATTGAAGGACACATCCTGGCCAAAAATAGCAAGTAATACCATACTGAGGTGCGGTATTCTACTTCAGTAGCTCGTTTGCTTCAAGGTTCAACGTGTTGCGTGTTCAGAGATGCTCTTCTGGTTATTTGAGTTACTGTTGCCTTCAATTTGAAGAAGTCCATTCTCCTCGGACCTTTGACATCAACAAGACATTTTCAACCTGAGAACTGCTACTCATTGGATATTTTCTCTTTTTCTGACCATTCTCTGTAAACTCTCAAGATGGTTGTGTGGGAAGATCCCAGTAGATCGGCAGTTTCTGAAATACTCTCTGGCACAAACAACCAGGCCACATTCAAAGTCACTGAAACCACCTTTATTCCCCATTCTGATGCTCAATTTGAACTTTGGCAGATCAATTTGATCATGTCCATATGCCTAAATGCTTTGAATTGCTGTCGTGTGATTGGCTGATTAAATATTTGTGTTAACAAGCAGTTCAGCTGGCATACTTAATAACATGAATGTGAATGTATTTCCTTTTTTCTGTCCATTTGCTGCAGTTGGTATTGTGTTTTTATTTTTGTATTTTTTTTTCATTTGATAAGGTAACCACAGTATTAACCTGATGTCAAGCTATAAAAGGCTACATTCACAACAAAGTGTGGGCTTAGTGTTTTCTTACGTGTTTCTTTGAACAAGGAGATGAATTATTTAAAAAGAGAAATGTTTCAAATATGGGTTTTTAAACTTTTGTGGCTAAGGCCTTTATTTCAGGACAGGAAACAAGCTGAAGGCTTTGAGTCTAGTGTGCTACAAGCCTGCCAAGTTGAACATTTCTTGTGTCACTGCAGTTTTTTTTAACACCTCCTACGATTCACATTACGTATGCAGCACCACATCACCGCTCTCGCTGTTTGTAGTTTCTCCACAGAGCAAACAGTCACCCATGTCCCACCTACTGACCACCTTTTCAAATGTGGGTGTCAGAAAACTCTATCGATATGAGATGAAGTAGTGAATAGGAAAAAAACAACAAAAAAAACAAACACCAGGAGTACTGCTTCAGTTGTATTTGTGAAACGTGTAGGATGGTTTCAGTTCTTCTCAGCCTTGCTGAATTACACTGAATTAAAACAAAATCACAAAGCGGACAACATGGTGCCATAGGCATAAATTGTATAATTTAATTTTTTTGTCCTGTCCCTGTAAATCCTCTGAAAAGTATCGCCTGATCAGCTCGAGTCCTAATGCTTCAATTTCCACGGGAGGAATTTGTTTATTGAGCTGGTATTTACTTTTTGATATGGCTGACTTGGTGTACGCTTCTAAGTGTGATCCACAACAGCTTGTTTATCTTAGATTCATGACTTCATTTAGGCATAGCCAGTTCACATCGCCTCATGAAACACTGAGCACATTTGCAGTGTACCACTCTCTCCTTCTAACTAGTCTCTAGTCTTCTGCCATCTCAATTTCACGTATAAGCTTTTTTTATTTATTACAACTCAATGCGTCTTGCCGATGAATCACACAGCCACAGAGGAACTACCCAAATGTCTTCTCCTGACAGGTGAAAGAGAATGACAAATCACAACAGCGACTCTCAAAACACAATGATTCACAATACTGCTGCATTACTATGCTAATTCATTTGGCTCGCGCACTTTTGTGGTAGCACACGTGTTCACACACCCTTCTGTGTAGTGTGAAAGCATTGCATCAAAATACATTAATCACAGGTTGTAAATTGAAAGCAGGTTTTAATTACTCCAGATGAGACTTCAATATCAGTTATCAGTCCATAAATCCATCCAATTGAGCTTCAGCTTCTTTATCATAACCTCACAGAAGTGTATTTGCAGAAGTGTTCTACATCGTGCCTTTTTGTGTTTTTCTAACATTTGAATGAAAACGTGGCCGTTATGCACATTGCTGAGAAAAGGAGCTTGGCATAAAAATATGTTTTTATGATTGTAAAACTGTCCACTTACATACATAATATACAAATAAAATCATACATGCCCACATGGAGGCTTAAAAGTCTTAACCACACACACTTCTCTTTATATCTGCTACGAGTCATGCTGTGCTACGCTTCAAGAGTTGGCCTCTATGAAGAATTGAAGAAATGAAGAACTTACCTAATTAGTATGGATGCAGTATTTCCAAGCTTATTTCATTCTGATTTTGTTCCACCCGGTCTGTAATTAGTCAGTGGCACTGGTGACACAAATGTAGATGGAAGCAATATATGTTTGAAATGCTTGATTACTATGAAATGCTGCTTGCTAACTGCAAGATACTGTATGATCCTAAGACAAACAGAGCTGCTTTCACAGTGTACCTCACATTTTGTCAGTTCTAATATCAGATATGTTTGTTTTAAGTCTACCACAATACCAAAATCCATTTCTCTGCGCTCTCATCTGTTATTTGAACAAAATGTGGAAATTTATAAATCTGACATATCTGACTCTCTTTTGAAAATCACATTATGTCTGAGAGTGTCATCTCCTCTCTGTTTGTGACGCACACCAAGTCCCCAAAATAGAAAAAAAATTGTGGGTGTGTTTTTTTAAATTATTTTATTTTAAATGTATTTATTTGTCTTTCACTCTCACACAGTAAAGAATTCATGGGCACTCACAGGCCACTTTATCAGGTACAAGTACTGGGTTGGACCCACATTTACACACATTGCTCTCAACAATGCTTATTTTGTTGTGGCGCAAATTCAGCAAGGTGCTGGACACGTTCCTCTGAGAGTTTGTACCATATTGACAGGATAGTGTCACACAGTTGCTGCAGATTTATTGGTTGCACATCCATCATAACCTCCTTAAACTACATCCCAAAGGAACTTTAGTGGACTGAAATCTGGTGACTGTTGAGGACATTCGAGTGCACTGAACTCATTGTCATGTTCAAGACACCAGTTTGTGTTGATCTGAGCTTTGGGACACGGTATGTTATCCTGCTGGAAGGACCCATCTTCTGATGGAAGCAGCCATGAGAATATGGGAGCACTGTGGTCATAAAGGGATGATCATGGCTAGCATGGTAGGCTGTGGTGTTTCATTATCACACACAAAGACACAGAGAAAGACTCTGTATTATTACTGATGAAAGTGACATCATCAAAACATAACGCTGTAAATAAAATAAACGAATGGCAAAGATGTGAGAAATTGACGGCACCTTCTTGTTCTTCTTTTTTTTTATCATCATCACTGGCACATATAAATGTTAGATAATACGCACATGCATGTGTGTGGTTCATTAGTGAGTGGTGGAGTGGGATTTTTGTAGTCTCTGGAGTCTATGATGTAGGTCAGCGGTCTTTATCTCTTCCTGCACTGTGAGACTGGTTCCTGTCTTAACCTCAAATTTCAAAGCTCATAGGAAGAAACGAGACAGAAGCATCATTTACATCTCTCAGTTCTCTGCGTTGATGAATTCAGTGTAACTGAACCTCTTTTGAGCTCATCCATACATTTAATTCCCAAGAAAAAAAAGTCTTCATACAGCAACAACAGTAAGTCATTGTAGAAGAAATACAGCATGTGGGTTTGTGTATAGAGTTAAAGTATTACATAACAACCCACGTGCAAATGTGGGTTAAACACAATGCTGCATTTACGATCAGTTAAGCTATAAATAATGATTTATGTGAAATATGAGGAGGGAATTAAACTGGAAAATAATCACAGAAAAATATCTGTTTTCTCTCTTTACTGAGCACCACAGTGATGATTTAAAATGCCACAAAGCAGGGTTGACACCACCATCCACCCACCTCAGTTGACGCGTGCTTTTGAGGGGCTGGGTGGGGGTGCAGGACCAACATCCTCCCCAGCACGGGTGGGAAGCGTGTGGTTGCATCCTAATGAGGGGTGGGGGCGCCGAATGAAAATCACGACAGAGTGACGTGGAGGAGGAGAGAGAAAGGGTGGGTGTAAAAAAAAAAAACAGAAAAGAGAATGGGAGGGGAAGCAGCTGCTACCAAGTCCATTTCCAGTCCAGCCTCTGCTGCTTGCTTTCTCACAACGCGCACACAAGCACACACACGCACGTATTCACTGGTTTGGTGTGGTGGGGCACATCAACCGGACAACAAAGAGACGCACAGGGGGGGCTCACACACTGCAGCCAGGACAGCATCACATATCACCGGCGTCCAGTGTCAGGGACGAGCGCACTGAACTCCTTTCTCACATCTGCTGGGAATTAAAGCGTCAGTCAGACTGGAGGTGACCGTCACAGAAGCGTTAATTGCTCGCGTAGGTAAGCCTGAGCAGTTGCTTTTTAAAATTATTATTATCATCTCATACCAGCGTGATTAACTGTTTTATTTGTGGTTTGCTGCAAAGTCTTGAAACACACTTTTATATGTTTTTAACGAGTCTTTTTGGGACTGCAGAATATAACCTGGCATATTTTAATGATGGGCATCTATAACCGATGTTGTGTTTTAACTCCGGCCCAGGAGGGATGTTGGTCCAGCTGCGGCTCTTCTGAATATTTATAGGGCCAAATTAATAGGTTATTATCGATTCGTGACCGAGGCTCTCCAGCCATCTGCGCGTCACAGTAGCTCGGGCGCACTGTCACACACAGCGTGGGTCGTCAAGAAGCGCACTGTCCACTGCTCGGCTTAAGAGCACTTAATCTGTCATTAGTGGGGTATTTTGAGACAGTGCGCCAGCGACGGATACCGGCTGGCGGTTATATCAGCCTTCCGAACCTCTCTTGGGTCGGATATTCATTTTCGGCACCTCCTTTTCATTTGTTATTCGGTAGTTCAAACTTTATCTTCTCCCTCCCCTCCCCTCCTCTTTGTTGTTTCCCAGACAGTACTGCCGTACTTGTGAGCCTCGGTAGCGAAATGGAGATGGAGCATTTTGACGAGCGGGACAAAGGTCAGAGGCACAGCCGCTCTAGTGCGAAGATGAACGGTGTGCTGAGTCCCACACACAGCGCCCACTGCAGTCTGTACCGGACCCGGACCCTGAAGACACTGAGTGCGGAGAAGAGAGCCAAGAAAGTCCGCTTCTACCGCAATGGAGACCGGTACTTCAATGGGATTGTGTACGCCATTTCTGCTGACAGGTTCCGGACCTTTGACGCCCTGCTGGCGGACCTGACCCGTTCCCTATCCGACAATGTCAACCTGCCTCAGGGCGTCCGGACCATATACACCCTGGATGGGTCAAAGAAAATCACCAATATTGAACAGCTAGTAGAAGGTCAGTATAAATACATATGTATATCTGCGACAATTCAAAGCACTGAGACACACTTCCTCTCATCTATGACCTTATCAACATGTTTGTGGTTATCTAACATAATAGGATGCCTCTCTTCTACTCTCTAAAAGAGTAAACACTCCCTGACCTGTGAGCTGAGGTGTTATGTGATCTTCCCTTGCTCCCCCTCCTGCTGCATAGAGTAAGGTCACTAACAAGACTGTAAATGTAAAGTAAGAAGCCCCAATGATAGATAATATGAAACAGCCTGTACATGATACTTTTAGGGGGCATTTCTTCACACAAAAAAGCCTAACCCAGTGAGCACACTGTAGATGACTGCTTTAAGATTATGCAACTCATTTGATGGCCAGATGGCGGTCCAGATATCCGGTGTGTCAGCTCAGGTTATCTTGGTCTGTTTTACTCTCTAAAAGTTACAAGCCAATATCATTAGGTCAGGAGGGGTGAAAGAGGAAGAGCTCTAAGCTGTTGGCAGCAGGTTTAGATGATATGGACTGTTGATTATGTGCAAACAGTAAAGAAAAAAAACAAACCTTTGACCTCAACATTGATAGGGTCCACTGACTCTGGCATAATTATCGCCTGAGATGGAAAGGTCGCTTCAGATCAATACAAAGCTGATCTGAGTAATCGCATTCGTCCAGTGATGAAACATCTCTATTGTGACGGGAGTGGCCTCCTCCAGGATTTAAAGGGCACCAGGGGTCACTGAATGGTTTGAGGGATCTGAAACCAATGTTAATCATATCCTTTATATGCACGTCGCTCTGAATATAGCAGAACAAATAAGAGTGTATATTTTTTTAAAGAATGGTGTTCACCCCTTCAGTAGAGTTTACCTTTAGATTCTCACCCAAATATATAGTTTTTACTCTTTATAATCTATTTCTTTTGCCAAAAGAAGCCTAAAGATTATCTCTTTTGTTTGGCTGTTTTCTAAATAATCCATCTTTGATACCCTCTCTTTTTTCCAACCCCCCATCCCAACAGGTGAAAGCTATGTTTGCAGTTCGACCGAAGCCTACAAAAAGTTGGATTACGCAAAGAACGTGAACCCCAACTGGTCAGTGAACGTCAAGGCTGCGGCAGCATCGTCCCGCGGGCTTCCGTCTCTGGGCAGCACCAAGACCACCGCCTCAGAGGGTCGCGAAAGCAAGGACTTCATCCGTCCGAAGCTTGTGACGGTGGTGCGGAGCGGAGTGAAGCCCCGGAAAGCAGTGAGGATTCTTCTGAACAAGAAAACAGCCCATTCCTATGAACAGGTCCTTACCGACATCACAGACGCCATAAAGCTCGACTCTGGAGTGGTGAAGAAGATCTACACGGTGGATGGCAAACGGGTGAGAATTCCTTACACGGTTCACTGATTTGTAGTTGTATGGAGTAAATAGAATTGCGCTTGCAGAAGATAAGCAGCCTGTTAGTGTTTGCATGGTATCAAAGAACATTAGACGTGGCTTTGAATTGGTTTTATTGTGGATGACATTGGCTGTTAGCCTGTATTAAATTCGAACTAAATCTCACAATGGAGCCAGTGGGAGATGTGTCACACATGATGAGTGTCTCCACTGAGAGACACACTCAGAAAAAGAGGGAGATATTATATGGCTGTTTTAGACTGGATTGGAGAAGGGAACTGAAGATCTATGGTCTGGTAAAGGAATCAAAAAAAGGGTGTAAATATTTAATGAACACGATCCTGAGCCTTTTATGAATGACGAACATTTTTGTCCCCGTTCACAGCCGGAACTGTGTAGGGAAAGAGCGGCACAGAGACTGAAAGAGGTCAAATGAAGGTAAAAAAAAGAAATCTATGAATGGAGTCTGAGTTCTCACCCACGCTGCAGCGATGTGTGCCAGAAATCATAGTCATACCCCCCCTTGATAGTCCACCCACCTAACCCGCTTCCTCTCTCAGTGGGTGGGAGGCAGACACTATAAAAAGAACAGGGTTTAAACCAGTTGTGTACGCAGACGTAGTGTGTGTACGTGGATCACACATATTCCTCTCTTTATGTCTGAGTGGAAACAGCACTGGACTTGACCTGCGTGGCAGCCGTGTGAGATCAAGTGCTCTTTCTCACACCTGTGTGTCAACAAGAGGACGGTGCAGAGAGAAAGAGGCCGTCTCTGCCAGCGTGTCAGGTTTTAGCTTATACTTCTGACATGCTTTAACTCCCCAGTCTCTTCCTGTTTGCTTTCATGTCCCCAACTCCATCCCTCACGCCAGCCCACATCATCATCATCATCATCATCGTTTCTGTCTGTGCATCTGTCCGTGCTCCCCCCGTCTCTCTCTCTGCCTCTCTCTAGGTCATGTCGTAAGTTATTGAATGCACCGCCAGCAGGAGCATCAGTTAAACAGATTGTACTGGATGTAAAGGGTGTCTGGCTACTTGGTGTCATACAGCTATCTCCTAATAGGGCGCTGTTTGACTCGTCTTAACAAATATTCTCTTTGCCTTGTGGTATTTTCATGCTTAATAGGCATTTTGATACACTGCGCTAGCATCTATCCCAACTCTAATCATTGATCTGCATGTGTTCGCACTGGTTTATGATCCCATTTCTGAAGCCACACTGTCTATTTAATGATCCACCGCTAACCCAGCAGGAAGTGACCTGCTGTTTGAACGCAGGCCCAGCCAATAACATCCTGGAATCGCCTTAAGAAACCTCCTGTCGGGGATTAAACTCACACTTTTGCCCAGTGCCCACTTCCTCTGCCACTGGTTACACTTATGTTGGAAATTACAGAATAAATTCTGCTCCTGCCACGTTCAGCCTTCTGCAATTTGAAGTAAGCGTATTACGGCTATGCTATTTTTAGTTAAAGTATTGATCGGGCCTGTAGGCATGGTAACACGCACACTGCCAAATTAGCTGGGCTGGGCTGAGTGCAGATCCAGCTCCTTCGCATTTTTATATCTGATTTTGTACGTAGGTGTCGATTAATGCCTGTGGGAGAGTTTGCGATTATGTTATTAAGAGAGGAGAAAAAGGGGAGAATGTGGGATTCAACTTGTAAGGTGGGAATTACTGGTGAATAAGCAGCGAGCAAAAGGGTTCAGAACATTTTTGCGTGGCTACAAAAAGGGGAACTCATTAAAGAAATTTAACCTCAGCATGTTTTTTTTTAAGTACCAATGAATGAACTATTATGTCTGAATAAGCATAGGAGTAACATTTTGGATAAATAATGGCAGGGGTTACCTAATGTACCTTTTGACATATCAGAAGTGTGCCAAAGGTAATTTCCTAAGGATAAAGGGACTTTAAGGTTTAAGTAGAGTGTGCGCGCAGGTGCATGCTCGCGTCCTTGCATGGTTTTGCCTGTGTGGCCTGCTGCCGTCAGCTGAGCCGCGTCAGTCATTGAGCCTACGGCAGAAGTAGGTTTCTGGGCCTTGCTGGCAGTAGCGTCGAGTCCCAACAGAGCTGCAGAGCCTAGAGAGAGAGAGAGAGAGAGAGAGAGAGAGAGAGAGAGCTTGTGAAAACCAGAGCTTGGGCTTCTTTCCTTCATTAACCCCTGTAATGAGGACAGAGTCAGTGCGGAAGGGTTTACGTGTACGTGAAAAACGATCTTCAGAAGTTCAGTTCAAGGAAAAACATGCATATAGATGCTGCTGAGGGAATGTGTTTAGCTGTCAGTCATTTGGTTACACCTGTTCATTTCTATATGCAGGTTCAGGTGCATGTATGAATCTGTACCTGACTGTGTGCAGTGTTTCAGGTCTTTTGGTTGAAATGAAAGCAATCGTCTTTGGGAAACGCTGGGATATTTCTGCAGTGCTTGTTATGTTAGTATGTTATGTAATCTCAAACAGTCTTATAATAACATGCCCCGATTAAGAAATACATACTACATATAATACATATATAAATTAGATCTGATTCTTAGTTTGAACAGGCATTAAGTAACACATTTCTGCACTTAGTGCCGCCAGTACATTTTAGTCAGTAATAATAAAGTATTAGGATGTTCTAAATCCTGCATACCTACGTGTTTATCTACAGTAATGCATGTATGCAATATAAATGGTAAATGGCCTGCATTTGTATAGCGCTTTTCTAGTCCCTAAGGACCCCAAAGCGCTTCACACTACATTCAGTCATTCACCCATTCACACACACATTCACACACTGGCGATGGCAAGCTACATTGTAGCCACAGCTGCCCTGGGGCGCACTGACAGAGGCGAGGCTGCCGGACACTGGCGCCACCGGGCCCTCTGACCACCACCAGTAGGCAAACACGGGGTTAGTATCTTGCCCAAGGATATTTGGCATGCAGCTAGGAGGAAGCCTGGGATCAAACCACCGACCTTCTGATTAGTGGCTGACCTGCTCTGCCACCTGAGCTACAGCCACCCCGGATAATGCATGCGATGGAGATTGGACAAGTTGTGAACTCTCTCCGTGAGCTCATTCCACCGTGTCCATTTGGATATCATATTTCCGACTGTAATGCAAGAATCTAGATCAAGTTCCGACCCCCACTATACTGCTACATTGATGCTAACATGCTGGTCTCTTAGTATCTGATAGCTGTTATTTTTAGCTCCATCCTTTCGCCTTTGGGGTTACCACAAATCTCCTATTTCTCGGCAAACTCTTAACCCTGCCAGTTTATATGAAGATTTGATCTAGTTGCTTAGGAACCAGCAAACCTGATGTGATATCATAGCATGGTGGGATTGTGTAGCTTGGTCGGTCTTAGGAGAACAGAGACGAGCCATAAGTGGCTTAGGACACAGACACGGCTGGCCTATTAATACTTTTGAGCTGTGTTCACACACACACACACACACACACTATGTAGGACCCCAGCTGCCAGCCTTGAGCCTGCTGAGGCCACTTAGCATGGATAGTGACACACACCCTTTTTTGAATGGATTCATCTAGATTTCTGCTCATGCATCGCTGGCCATTAACTGCAGGCACTTGATGCTGATTACTCATTTCTAAGGTCGGTTGCATTCTATTATTCAGAGTCTCATTACTCAGACCTTGTAGTTTGTACCTCAGGGGGTTGAGCACAGGGAAATAGTAGCATTCTCACATTAAGCGCTAATGCTAATGCTAAAGCTAAAACACGCATAAAAAAGGGGACACTTACCCAAAGTGGTATAAATGCTTACAGAAAAGGTTTTAAAATGGAAAAAATATGCAAAACAAAGAGAAAAAACTGCTAAAGAAGAGGAGCTGGCAAACAGTCAATTAACTTCCATAAAGTTAGAAGACAAAAAAAACCATGAAATATTTGAAATCATTGGTAAATTAAGCAGCATAGGCTGATATGCTATTTTTGTTCTCTAAACTGAACAAGGTGGAACATTACTTGAGTCCACACTTCTCCTAAAGCATCATATCATATCATTAAGTTTAATGCCATGGTGGCCATGTTGCTTTAGGGTTAATGGCATCAGCCTGTCTACTTGTTCGTCCCTTCAATGATGAAATTATGCTAAATTATAGAAAAAAACCACAACACTGTTACATGTAAGTTGCTGTTTGCTGCCAATTAATTTGATTTAATTTAAAGAGGTTATGCACTGTTCATCTCCTTTTCCATTATATTCTTATGTCAACCCTCTTTTACATTTGGTATTAAAAAACAACATAATAACGTCTCTTAAGGTGAGGTAGAGGTTACTTGTAGGAGTGATGAACTACTTGTTCACTATCTGCAGTGCAGCTCTCGCTTCTTTAACTGCATTGTTGGCTTGTCCTTCTGCTTGTTGGCAAGGCAAAAGAATCTCTTATATCCTTTTATCGTCATCTTCTGTTTCCTCTGCAACCTCCTTTTTCTCCACCACGCCCCCTTTTAAAATTTTCTCTCCACCCATGACTGCATCTGTTCTATTTGCATCTTCATATATTATTCATCCTCATCACCCAGTTTTCAATCCCCACATCTTTACGTCCTCTGGTCTTATATGTCCTCTCTCCTAACTTTTCTCAGTATGTCTGTCACTTTGCCGGCAGCCTTCCGCTGTTTTCTTTTTTTCATGGCTGTCTAGTCTTCATTTAATTAGCACACTCGACATGCATCCCCAAATCCAAGAGGCTGCAACATATGGCATTGCTCTTTCTGCCCCCCCACCCTCCCTACCCACCCTCCTTTTTTTTTTTTTTGCACATTACTCCATATTTGCTTTGTTTTTCATTGTTTTAATTGTGCCTGTCTCCTTTCTCCCTCTGAGTCTGAATCCAGCTCTGCAGTGACTATAGACAAGGTGCTACATTAGTGATACTTACAGAACGCAAGGACAGCAATTATGTTATGCTCATATGCAAAGCATTAGATCTTGTTATTCGCTGCGGGATGTATTTAATGTTGATGATGTCACCTTTTCTGTATATGAGGATCGTGGGAAGCAGAGCCCCCATCTGCTCCTGCTGTTCTGCTGAGTCACAGTTACTCAGCACAGTGTGGATATGTGTATTTGTTGCTAGTACATAGTCAATTTGTTACTGTGGAGTGTAGTTTTGCATTCCCAAGCAGAAATGCTAAGACTATACTGCTGTTTTTGTGTGTAAACAGGCAATATAGAAGGCTTTTTTGTCAGGCTGTCTGTCTGTCCGTCTGTTTCCTTCTGGTTTGGTAAACCAGTCTGTGTGTGTGTGTGTCTTGGTCCACCAGTGAAGAGTGACTGTAGCAGATTGGAGAGCCTATTGTAGTCAGAGGATCTGCTGCCAAATTAGGATCGATGGCAGACGTTTCCAGCCCTGGCAGACTGTTCAGGACTTAGTCACACCACAACTTTATCACACGCACACACGCACACGCACATGCATATACATATACATATACAGTCTGACTCATTCACTTCCTGAGTCACTCGTTCTCTAATCTGCCTCAAATGAATCTGCATTTGAAAGATTGGATTCCAGCTTCATGCTTTTGGCTGCTTAAAGAGTCGGACTGACACATATCATCTGTCAGATTAGATTTTGTCTAATGTGACAGAAGATATATCTTATTTGAACAAAGCTTATCCAGGCCAGCTGGAAGGCAAAAATGCCGTGCTTTGTTAATAAACACCTCAGAAGTTTTAAAATCGCAAAAGATAAATGTTAATGTGTGGCTAACAGAACCAAACTTTCAGAAGCAAAATCTTTGCATCCTTTATGACCAAGAGTTGTATTTAATGCAGTAGTGGGTAGTCAGCACAACTCACTACACTTATTATTATGCATTTTTTTAATGGTGTCATGAATGTTTTTTAAACCATCATCAGAGCCTGCACTATTGCTCATTGTTCTTTATTTCTGTCTATCAGCATCAACTTCAAAAGGTCAGAGTTTAATCTGCATGTTATGCATTATAGAGTAGTGCATGTTTGTCTTTCCTCTATTATTGCAGTTAAAAAAGGCTGAAGTTACATTTTAATTGGAAGCCATATTGGAAGATTTGTTTAGCCGTGGTTGAGTCAGTCAGACTTGGACTGACGACTTATTTGTTCTTGATTTATTGGTAAATGTTTGTTTATGTTTATTGCAAGTAGCATATTGGGACCGCATCCTTATCCAGCCTCGTTTTGTATAATAATTAACCTGATTTTGAATCCTTGCCACAGGTTTTATTTTCTTCTGTTAGTTGAGCAAAATAAGACATTTCAAAGCATTTGTCAGAAAAAAGTATGATGGAATTTACATTTTATGGATTAATTGAGAGCGTGATCAGCAGGTGAATCAACCATGAAAGAGTATTCCATCTCAGCCCTCAAGTTTGTTCTGCTTAGCAGTTAGTTAGACTGCTTCCTCGCTGCTCACTTAATTGATCCCATGGCACCCGCTTACTTAGGCTCTAAAAACCTGTTTTAGCTCATTAATTCAGCATACATTCGTATTTTATGCATCACACACACGTGCTCCTGCACGCGCACCGGTTTCCCACTATTGGCTGAAACCAGTAGCTTGAAAGAGAAAGAAGGAGGAAAAACATCTTTACACAAATGAATGACAGGAAGATGTTGTCAAATTTAGAAAGACGTGCATCAAACAGCTTCACAAGAAAGTTTGCTTTCCCCCTGTGGAGGCCAGAAGCAGTTACACAAGCTGTTATGCAACAAAGCATCCAGCCAGGCAGGCAGGCAGCCTGCTGCTCTGGTTTGAGGTGAACGCAGTAACACCAGCGCCAACTCAGCCTGCTGCACAGTTAATTGGCCCCACATCAATGCTACTTTTTGTTTCTTCTGTTTGCTTTCCCCCCGGTTCTTCCTGCCATCCCTTGTTCCCCGCTCCTCTCTGTCAGTTCACATTCAGTTTCTGGTGAAACTGGGCTCTTTGCGTTGTGCTGATTAAATCAGCGGGAGGTCACGTGTAAATTCACCGTCAGGGTACGGACAGTGTCCTGATCTCTGTTAGATCACTGTCTCTCTGTCCTTTAGTCAGGTGGCTCTGCACTTCTCTGCGTCTCCTCTGGGTCTACGAGGACATTAGGAGGTGATTAGAAGAATAAGGAAATTAGCTTTAGTTGTTTCATGTGAGAATGTTTTTGGTGATGCTTTATTGCTGCTTAAATATTAAAGCTTTGTCAGTCAGTGTCATGGTTTTTTTTCTTCACATCAGAGGCTCTGAATGATAGAAACAAACACTTTACCCTTTGTTGTTTCTGTATATCCATATTTGTGTCAGAGCATCTGTCAGTTAATCCGTCAGTCTGTGTGTCTGTCAGTTCCATCTGTCTACCCTCCCATCTTCGGTATCCTTACAAGGAAAGTTTTTTTTCAGAGCAGCGTGAAAGGCCCTGTTGGCTCGCTACGGTCGATTCAGCACCACAGACAGCTCCTCCTCAGTCTGAGACGTGGCATTTCCGTGGGCTGGATTATGTTGACCTCACCATCTATTGTGGTGCAAAAGATTAGTGGTTGAATCTTCTTTTCTTCTCCTTCTGCTCTTGTTTCTTTTTTTTTAAATTCTGGAATTGTAGCCATATGTTTGACTAAGTTTGTTAACAGAGAAAGAAAAAACATTTTAAAAAGTACCCAAAAATGAGGTGCAGGAAGGGTACAGACTCATTTGTATTTTTGTTTTCTTTTTTAATTAATTGGGATTATTTCTGGTTCATAAAAGTCATTGAATGATCAAAATCACAAACTCCCACCTATGCTGATTTGTTCAAAAGCCAACAATATCAACTGAGTGACTAGTGATGTGAAATCAAGAGTACGAACTAAGTGAAATTTAAGCAGAATTCAACCTCCTGTTACCTAGTAGTAAATACAATTGCATGCAGCCTCACGTAGTTACACATTATCGTCTCTATCTATGATTGGCTGTCAGAAATTCCCACTAAAATGTGACAGGAGCTGACAGGTGTGTCTTCCACCTGTCAGCTCCTGAAATCAGACAGAGGGACATAAATAGGCGATCCAAATGAGTAGAGCGAGAAGTGTTGTCACTGATCATTTGCTACCAGCATATGATTCACGAGAGCGGATGGAAAGTGAGAGCCAGGCAGATGCTTTGATTTAAATGTGTGTGTGTGCATTTTTCCTTGCCAAATAAGCATTAACACTGTATATGCCATATGTTATGTGCGATCTTATAAAAAACAGGATAGATGCTATGACTCACAGTAGATTAATCTGCATACTTAAACTGTTTTCATGTGTTTTTTAAAGTTCTTTTGAGTCCCAGATGTTCCTACTTAAGCTTTACGTAGGCGAATTTAGGTGAATACATTTGCATATGTTTAATTTCAATTGTAGGTTGTTCTTTTGTCATTACATTTATGTGCTTCAGTTCTCTTGATTCAAGGTAAATTGAGTCAATTTCTTTTTTCATTTGTGGGATTTTGTACTGGCTGTGTCCTCTTCCTGTGATTATTAACCAGCGCCACCGTGTGGTGGCAGTTATTTCCCTGCGTCAGTTTCTCATCCACCTTTGCTGTGATGTTCTGGACATTGCATTAGCTGCGACACCGTGTAAGACCAAAACCTGCAGGTTTCCCCAGATATGATTTGTATTTGTGCTGAAAGACAAAATGAAAAGCAAATAGAAGAAAGAGCGAGGAACAGACACGTCATGGAGTTAGGTGATTCTACACTAGATGGCGCAGTGGCGACATAAAACAGCTTCATAATGGCCTGTTGGTTGTTTTATGCACGATGATCGGGAGCTGGAGGCTTATTCTGCAAGGATTTCTCTAACTGTTTTTTTTTCCATTGTGGAAAATAAACAAAACTTGCCCCCATTGTTATATAAAACACAGTGATACCTATTAAACTGGCCTGTTAAGCGTGATAGCAGTGGACAGTAAAGGAAGAAGTTCAGGGTCAGGCCCATAAGGCCCAGCAAAGAATAAGCTGACATTTTTTTCCTTACTGGTGCTGAGCTGATGGGAAGATTATGAAATCTCCACACTCCTCTGCTCTCCTCTCACTGTTTTAGACTAGATTAGATTTAGATGAGTCTTTTCCTCCGGTGCTCCGTTTCTCTCACCCCGGCCTTGTTTATAGCAGCAGTAGATGTTGTGTAACTGTGCTGGTTCTCTGGGAGAAGGGAGCATCAGAAACATCAAAGTGGCTTGTTTTGTCATTGGGCTCGGATAAGGGCTCGGAGCAGCAGTCAGGAATAAATCTTCTCCGCTGCCCCCCCCCCCCCCCCCCCCCCTGTTTGCTTCCTCTCTAACTCAGGGGATTTGATGATTTGGTTTAATCTCTCTCTGATTTTCTTTTTGATTGTTTTCTTTTCCTTTTGTTCTCTTCACCTTTACCAGCTCACTCATCTCTTCATCATCAGTTGATCCATCTTCCTGAGTGTTTCAGAAAAGCGCTTCTTCCTCTCGCAACATCTTTTTTTCACCATTAACCAGGTCATTTGCCACAAGGGCGTGTTTCTGCATTTGTGTGAATGAAGCAGATCATATCATACTATGAGCAAATCATACTCATAGTAGGTAAAATATTAATAATGGAGCTCTCTTATCACCATGTACGCATTGTTGCAGTCAGTGGCATGCATCAACCATGCAACAGTGCCTTAAGGGCATCATCACCATGGCAGCTATACTTTTACTCACCAGTCTCAGTAGACAGTTTGTGTTTGTGTGTTGCTCATTAGCTGCCCCAGATGAAACTCGTCCTTATCTTCCCGTCCTTATCATCCCTGAATCCTCATTCTTTCGCTTATTTATCTTATTACACTCTGCTTTTTCCCCTCCGTGTTTGCCCAGTATTTGCCCAGTGTTCTCAGGTTGATATGCTTCAAATATCCTAATTTCAAACAAGGGTCTTTGTTAAATAGCAGCAGTCCTGGCTTAAGGACTCAATCTAACTGCTTCAGAGCAGCAGATGTATACAGATATATAGAGCCCTCTGCTCCAGTCCTGCACAAATTGATTGGAACAACAGGATGTGCGTCATGCCAATAAAGATCACAGATTTCAAAAGAGCCCAAGTTTTAAATCGATGAGGCTCAAACGAAGAGTCTTAGACGTCAAAAGAAAAATCTTTCCATTAGAGATGAAACAACTAGTGGATCAATATTTGCACTCAACATTTTGCAGTTGTAGCTCCTCAAATCAGAGAGCATTGTTGGCTCATTTTCTTTTATATAGTGTATACAACATAAACATTGTTAGAATAGCTCTAATAAAGAAACTTTTTTAGAGATCATAGATTTGTGCATAAAAATGCATATATAAGAGTCATTTCTACAGTCTCTGGTATGGATGAACACACAAAAATATACTGGTTCATATTGATTAATAAACAGTTGTGCAAATGCAAGGCTGTATTAAACTAAAACCATCAAAAGAAATATTTGTTTAAAGTAATTTTTCTGTGTTTAAAAAAAAGTGCAAAGGTGCTGAGACTTAGCATGATAATTACTATAATTGCATGCAGTACAAGAGGGCAAAAGGTAGAGGGCGAGGACAGTTTGGCAGTTTTTGCAAAAAGGAGAGAGCCACATGTGTTGGTTTATGTTATGCTGTCTGTTATACACCTGGAGACAAAATCTGTGTGGTTGCACTTTTTTCTTGTTTTTAGGGACGTAAATGAGAAATACACAATATAGCATATGGTGAGCCCATAGGATGGCAAGTCCATGTCGTGCTTTTGGGCTGTGCCTGGCTGGCCTCTTGGAGTTAGATGAGGTGCTTTGGGCATCTGGCTAGGGGACCTCCTTTTCACCTCCTAGATGAGATGTTTCAGGCATGTTCTGCTGGGAGGGGGATGCAGAGCAGACCCAGGATACTCTGGAGAGGTTATTTCTCTCAGCTGACTTGGGTTTCCTGTGGTTTCCTGCAGACATCAGTGGTCAGAGTGCTTGCTGCGACCACACATGCTGCAAGAAGTTAACCACTGAGCCCATACAGCTGATAGGGGACACTGCCACAGCAGCTGAGAGCGGCTCAAGATGGCTATGATTAATGAGAGCTTGCAGGTAAACCCTAACCTTGTCTTCATCACTCAGGTAACCTTGACACACCTACTGAAGGGTTCCCAGGAAAGTGAGCACTCTCACCACCTCGCCTGTCCTTGATTATGACAAGAAAGCCATTACATCCAGTTGCTTCAGCTTATAGCAAAGCATCTTTGACATTTGTTTCACCCTGTCAGATCAGTAGTTCAAATTGCAAAGATATCATCAGGACTCAGAAGCTCAACATCTCTCATCTCTCTCTCAAAAACAAGGTCACAATTGTGTTTGATTATCTAAACAATTGGCAATTCATTTTCTTTCAGTCAGCTCATTAATTAATTGACCAAGCAGCATGCGTCATTAGAGAGTGACTGATGTAACGTAGGCTGTGTAAAGACAAAGAGAGATGCGTTCATTGGAGCATCACAGGTGACAGATTCAGCTTGCTGCAACTAAACACGAGTGTATGTGAGACCAAAGTTTGCCTGAGCCTGAAGCAGCCAATAACATTATCAGTGACAAACTTTTCAGTAATCGCTGTGCTTTCAAAGTAGAAGTTGTGTTCAGTGTACTGTAAGCACAAAATCTGATATCACTTCGAAAAAAATGTGAAAAATACTCGAATTAAAAAACTTTACCTTTAGAGAAGTGGCCAAGTCGTCAGCACTGACGCACTTGGGAAATGTTTCCGGCATCTGTATCACGCCATCTTGTTAGGAAGTTGAGCTGCTCGCCCCTGAAATAATCACCAGCGCTATCAGGGGACATCAGGGAACAAAGCAATATGCACTCTGTTATGAAACTGGAGTAATATCATTTCCACACGCAGACACACACACACACACACACACACACACACACACGCACACATATGCAGACACACACACACACACACACACACGCACACATATGCAGACACACACAAGCATTAATTAAAAAAGTTAAATGAAAGTGATCCATACTCCACAGAGAGCCTGTGCCTGAGATTAAACTTGTTTTCTATCTCCCCGCTGGCTCATCTGTGGGTCTACGGGGGGTAAAGCAGGACAACTCCCTTCTTGACACACACAGACGCACACACAGAATGGCCTCTTTGCTGTTTATTTGGCATTTTGCTGATAATGCTGTTACATCATTTGTGACTTTCTTTTGGGGCACTGATTGGTGGCTAATGGGAATCTAAATGGATTCTTAGATGCTAATTGCCATGAAAATGCAATAACTGAAGCTTTGTGTTTGTGTGCTAACTTCAGGCGGTGTTACACTTGCATGCAGCCTAAACTATAATAGCTCCTAATAGGTTTTTGGTAGGAGATTTGTCATACTAGATGAATGAACTATTGTCTTCCAGTAAATCCCTTTCTGACTGTACCGTTTCCAGTGGAGAAATATCATTTGGAATATTGATGTCTTGGAATTGAAGTGTGATGGTTGGCCTTTGGGGTGTAATTAAAGTTATTTGAGCAATTCACGCAGCGTTTAGATCAGATATGGAATTAGCTGTTGACTAAATCAAATAGGAAAAAAATGAACGGTGGTGTGCTTTTCATCCTGTTTGTCATCATAAACAGCCCATTGCTGAGGTTTCTTCCTGGTAGAGAACCAGTGATCTTACAAATTAAAAAGGCACATAACACCTGTCTTGTGCTGCAGCTGAAGATTTGTGAACAATGTGTTTATTAGGCGTGTCTTAATGAAATGGTGTCCATCTGTAGACAGCCTTAAAAAATAATCCAACACTAACTGTGGTGTTAACCAAATCTGTGGCTTTGGTTTTAACTGCACATTAGGGAGCTCATCAAATAATGACAGCGACGCCTTCAGAGTCCTTTTATCCGTAGGTCCGTCTACCTCATCCATCCTTCTCTTTGTTATTCACCACCATTTATAAGATACTGGCCTTCATTTAACCCCACTTGCTTCTCTGGATGTCCGGTGCATGAGCTACGGTGCATCAACAAATTAGTGAGTCAGCAAGGTCCCATTATAGTTACTGATAGACTGATTAGGTGCAGAAGCAGCACAGCGCTGCTGCTTGGGGACTTGTCGGGAACATGGACTGTCTATAAAGAGGTTTGGCGAGCACACAAAATGAACCAAACAAAACCAGCACGCACACACCTCTGGTGTTCTTCACAGTCCTCGGGCTCAGTGAATGTGCCCCTTCACCCGAGCACAGGCAGAGGAAGCCAGTGTTGTGAGCATGCACAATGCAGAGTATGTGAGTGGCTCTCGCAGTTTGCAATGTATACATACAAACACTATCAGCAGCTTACAAGTGACTAAAGTAGACTATGTGACTAAATTTGCCAACATGTTAGCAAATTGCTGTTGTCAGAAAATCTCATTTTCCTGAATAAAACGTTGAGCATTTATCCAACCTTACAAAAACTGAACTCTTCCATCTTTTCAGGTGTCATGCCTGCAGGACTTCTTTGGTGACGAGGACATCTTCGTGGCTTGTGGACCAGAGAAGTTCCGCTATCAAGATGACTTGATGCTGGATGAAAGTGGTGAGAAATACCTTCTGTTACATTTCTATCCTCACGTTTCCTATTTTATTCTTCCCTCCCTTCCTTACTTTCTATTTTCTATCAAATTAACCAAATCTTTTTTTTTAAACCATTAGTCATTTTATAAGCACTCTTTAAATGACCCCAACTTTGTTATTGTTACGGTTTGACGGGGAGAACTCAAGCGCAGGACTCCAGAATCAGCTGTACACAATAATTTATTTACAGAATCCACCTTGTGTATTTACAGGAAGTGCAGGGCAGTGCTATATACAATTAAGTGAGCGACGGGGCTCTGGGGAAATCCAAGGGGGTAGTCACGCGTTCTCCAACTCTCCACACTCACGGCCACAGGTTCACTCATCCACACTCGACACAAAGAATCACACGGGGAGGGAATCCAGGAGGAGAGACGGGGAGACGAGGAATAGTTACACAGTTCACTTCTAAACATTTGACTTAGCTTTGCTGTAGACTTGACTTTCACTAACGCGTGGCAGACAACGATCCAGCGAAGAACAGCAGTCACCTCCTGGCTTAAATGCTGACCGCCCTGATTAGGCTCAGTTGTTTCCTCCCACCGAGGGCGTGAACCCACAATGACAAGAGGAGAGAGAGAGAGTGGAAGTTGGAGAGAAAGATAGAAAAATCCTCAGATCAGCTGGACACTGATCCTGCTGGGTGTGACAGTTACTATTTGTGCTAGAGACAAAAGGAAAATACTTTTGGAAAGAATAGAAGATATTTGGTGTATCATGGCAGCACAGAGCTGTCATAAGGTACTGCTTTCTGAACACAGCTCTTCCTTCATTAGCATAACTTCTCAACCACTTTAGGCTAGAGAGAAAATTCAAAGGATTCCTGAACGATAACAATTATTTTGACATTTTACAGCCAAAATTACAAAATAAGTCCAGGGTCCTGCATGATACTTGGGTGATAAAGGGCTAAGTACATGCACGTCATCATAAAACATTTCAGTGAATAAAATAAAAAAAACATTACCGGTAATCTTCCTGGTTCAACCCTCTGCTTGATGTCCAACACATTTTACATTTTGGGCCACAAACAGCCCACTTTGACCAGTGAAAGTCCCATTTCTGTCAGTGTAAAAGAAATTTAAGTACACATTTCACCCTGGAGATATCTTCATATAAAAACTGTCTGTTTCTCTTCATGATGAAGCAATGCTGCTGACACTTTGGGCTAAAGTTGCAAGAAATAAATGTATAAAATTGCAATAAAAAAAAGGTTTGGTAGCTTGTTGCCCTGACTGTGTTGGAATTGTAACACAGAAGAGTTTTGCTAATTCACAGCACGATTTGTCTCACTAAAATAAAACAAGATCTTTTCTGTCATTTAATTGTTTTTTCTATTACTTTTTAACTGGTGTTGTACAAATGTAGCAAAGGCTGTAAAACTAAAAAGCAGTTCAATAACCGAAATTTATGTCCTCATACATTTTTTCCGAAGCCATTGCATGGGCCAAACTGGAGTTTTTGAAAGGCCCATTCTGGCCACCGGGCCTCATGTTCGACACCCCAGCTGTAGGCTGTCTACTTCATCCTCTCCTCTCGGTCCACTGCACTTAAACCACCGTCTAACCTATTTTACCATTGTTCCTCTCCCTCTTTTCTGCCTGTCTCCCCACCGCTATCCACTGAGGATGTGTTCTGTCCTCACTTTACCCATCTGTGTGTGCTGCTGCCTGTCTCTCTCCCCCTTCCCTTCACTCCTGCCATTTAGTGCTCATCTGTATTCTTACCCTCTCATCTCTCTTCCTGTCTCCTACATGAATGAGTGTGCACTGGGTTTTGTTGAAAGGTTTATTCAATTTATTTGTTTCCCAGGTATCCATCCCGCCATGGTTGCAAACCTCCGCCCCCTACCCTCTTTTGTCTCCCTTTTCCCCTCACTCCTCCTCCTCACTGTTCTTTCATTTGGAGCACATTGTGCCTTCCTGCTTTCATTAGCTATGTCTTCCTTTGGTAACCTTCCTCTGTCTTGAGAATGATAACAACAAAACTTTTTCCTTCATGCAGCAAGGTTTATAAGCCTGTGATTCGACTATGTTTAATTAATTACTGACGATTGTCTCCATAAGCATTTTAAACCAATCACTTATAGCTAAGAAGCACCTCTTATCCGTGTGATGAAAATTTAATTATCTGCCCACGCTTGCTACAACTGTGTGTGAACAAAAAACACACTAACAGCACAGCAAGCATGCCCACTGTCGTCCTTGCTCTTAGAGTAGAGTACATTAGTACATTTTCTAGTACATCAGGATTTGCTGTATTTTCTTGCTGGAAGAATACAATAGGGTCATTTCCGCCTCAAAGCTTCCTCCAAATTTGTTTTTTGAGCTGCTGTTGTGAAAATCTGTAAATCTGTGGAGTTCAGCTGCCTGTTTTCGGTTTCTTTTCATGTATTCCCAGTTTGTCTCAATGATGTTGAAATAAGGGCTCTGTGAGGACCACAGAAGTGGTTGCAGGGCTGCTTGTTCTTGTGTCTCTGCCTGTATCGTAGGCTGCTGTCATGCTACTGAGTGAAGACTAGTCAGACAGCTCCCTGATGAAAACACGTGTTTGAAGAATCCAGATATGTCAAACTCAAGCCTGTACATCTCTAACTTTCACCTAAAACTGCGTTTAAACTTCAAGCGTTGATTTCTGACCTTGTGTTGACTATTTAATGTGTGAAGGACATAAAGGCCTGGTAATGTAATCGTAATTCAGTTAATTATACTATAGTGATCTAAAGGAAAGTTTTCAGGCGCCCATGTTTATATTTTGCTAGAAAAGTGTGAAATAGGTCCAAAGATGCATTTGTGCAAATACATAATAACAGGCAAAAACTGAGGTTGTATAAATCTAATGAGCCTGAAAGTCAATGTTTGGTATTCCCATCTTTATTCTTGCACACAGCCTGAATGCTCTTAGGCAAGCCATCTTTTAAGTAGTCTTCAGGAATAGTTCTCCAGGCTTCTTGAAGGATGTTCAAAGCTTCCTTTTTTTTCTGTTTTCTGTCAAGATGATCTCACGCTGCTTCAGTAATATTAAGGTTCAGGCTCTGGAGAGGCCAATCCATGACTGATATAGAGTTTGTGTGTTTTTCTATTCAGGTGTGCTTTACGGCAGCGGGAGTGTGTTTGGGATCTTTCGCATAAGACCTGTTGTCACTAATTTTCCGTTCAGTTCTTGTGTAATTTGGCATCCATAAGTCTTTGTTCTCTATTTATCTTCCTTGAGAATGGCTTCTTAACAGGTACACTTCCATTAAGACCATTTCTGATGAGACTTCAGTGAGCATTAGATTTATTAACTGAAGGGACAGATGTTGTTGGTACAAAAATACTATTTTAAGTCTGTCAAACTGTGTTATCTGTATTATTTTTCATAGACTCATCTAAAGAAATTGGAACAAATAATGTGTTTTGTTCAGGCTCCTAGTAACAAAGTGGCTAAAGATACTATTTAAAATGGATTCTGTGTTATCCGTTACGTGTGGACACAACACTGGTCATTCCTTGTGTTATGTGCGTTTTTTAAGCCTGAATGATTGATGGGTCAGTGTTAAGTGGCTTAATAATTAATGAATAAAAACATTCCTGTGAGAATGGTCCGGTACAAAAATGAGCAGTGATAAAGCAGCCAATGTCCAAAGAAAAACTTTGAAAGACCTTCAGAAAGCCTGGAAAACTAAACCAAATTAGTAATGGCTCAATACATGGTACCATATATCAACTGTCCCCCGATCACTCCCAGTATTTCCCAAGAATGTGTGCCAAATGCATTTAAATGCAACACTTCTAGTTGCAAATAGCCAGATGTAACATTATCTGATTGTTGTGATAATTGTTGTAATCAGACTACTCCTTGCTCCATCCCCAACCATATCCAATATTTATTAAACTTCAGTTTCATTTAACTTTTATTAAAACGAAAAAGGGTGCAATCTCTTACATTTATAGGGAACATCTTCTTCATATCCAAAATGTTTCCACTAGTCTCGTATGAAAGGTCCTCATGTAAATATTGTGAATAACAGATTACCATAAGAAAATGTACCCCAAAGATACCAAATGTCTGCTATGAAATGCTGCAACATGACCATAAAGGAATGAAAATGATCTTTTTAAAAATCTTACTGAGAATGGAGAGTATACATTCAGCTTTTACCCACGTAGGATCCTTTGTTTAATTTCTCAATTAAATGATCTCATGTGACCATTGAGGGGCAGTATGGGAATGTTCTCTAAACATCCCAAATGTCCTTTATGAAAGTTTGGGCACAATCAACACCGTTAAAAACGTTACACAGACTCTTCTACATAGGTCGATTTTCGTCAGGAGAATTCGTCTGAACCACATTTCCCCCCCAAAAACAGTGATTATAACACAGCCATATCTAATGTTTTATAGACACAGAGCATGATTTGACACCTCATCATGCGCTGGCAGACAGAGAGCAAGAGGCAGAAATAGACAGACAGGAACGGAGAGCGACAAACGAAACAGACAGCGTAACAGAGAGACATCTGGAGTCAGAGCTGCAGACAACTTCGCCTCCTCTCAGCATCGCTATAATTATCGCCTCTGCCTCAGCTCTGGCACACTGTCATCATGTTAACACTCGGTATTGTACATTAATCACTGGGCCACAAACGTCTGCCACACAAGCAAATGCAAATACAGACAGACACACAGCCAGGCTCTCATATGCACGCACGCATGCACACACACACACACGCACGCACACAGACATGTGCGGGGCAAGCTGTACAATTTGTCTTTCCCACTGGTCTATAATGGCAATGAGCTATAATGGGGCTGGGTTAATGAACAGTGGAGGAGTAAAGTTTTGGGGATGGAGCCGACACGGAGCGTGTGTTTTAATACCATCACATGGCTCATTTACTAGCGCTGTGTGTGTGTGTGTGTCTGTAAGACCTCCGTGAGTCTGAAGCACCACAATAATTGCGTTTGGAAAACGAGCCCACTGAAGGTCAGGGCTCGTTTTTGCAGGGGGACCTGAAGGTAAAACCAATTACAAGTGTGGCGATACATTAGTGGTTTGCTGTTCTCTTGCATGGCTAAAGGTTAGACTCACTCAAAAACAATATTAAAACAGTAGCTGGCTTAAAATCCATAAACTTTTCATTTCAGACTAACAGAGCTGTCGTGTTGTTCGAGTGCTCTGATGGTGTAATATTAAGGCTGTTTCTGTGCCACAAACCAGTGTCATGTTACAGTGTCGCACACCTAATGTCAGTTTATTTGAGCATGAAATCCCGAGTGCTGCAAGAAGGTAAAAAAGCTGCTACCTCCTTAGGATTTGAATTTCTACAGCTTACACATTTTGGATTTCAGCGCACTGGATGAATACATAAAGGTGAGTGGATTAATATTTGCTAAACAGTCCCTGAACACCTCTATCTGTCCTCTCTTTGTGCTTGCAGAGTGTCGTATGATGAAATCATTGATCTATGGGAGGATGTCAGGCTCTTTGAACCGAGGCTCCCCCAGAACTGTTGTCCAATCGCTGCGCAGCAAGTCGCCTGCATCTGGTAAGACAGCAAAAGTTTCTGTCTTCTTCTAGTCCTCTCTTTAAGTAGTTTAACACACCCTGTAACTCATCCCCTGCCTTTTTTTTGAGCTTGTGCATGTCTGCAGCACCTCAGATGCGTTCGCCGTGGTCGGGAGTTGTTTGTGTAATAATAGCTCATCGTCTGATTGCTTGGTGTTTTCTAGATCGTCACTTAATCGGCATCTCAGCGCAGTATGAATGAACACGATGAAATCTGAGCTCTGTGGAGTGTCTCGCGGCGTACATATGTGAGCTGCGCCTTGTTGCTTGAATGTGAATTCAAATGAGAATGTTTTCACAAGGGAGGAGAGAAAAAGGCAAACAGGGATGAGAGAGGTAAAAAGCAACAAAAAAAAGAGAGAGAGAGGGAGGGTGGAAGGAGTGAAGATGAGAGGGAAAGATGAACGGGGCTGGTGACTCAATCCTGCAGCTCCCCAACAAGCCGTGCTTCACCTGACATACTAATGAAATGTAATAAGCTTGCACTGGTGCCTGCTCTTATTGTTTGTGCCTGAGAGTCTGTCTAGAAGTCCTTTTGAGATAACAACAGACCAAACGTGTGTGAAAACAATCATTCTGATAGATGAATGCAGCTTTCATTAATGCACCACAACTGTTTGTGTGTGTGTGTGTGTGTGTGTGTGTGTGTGTGTGTGTGTGTGTGTGTGTGTGTGTGTGTGTGTGTGTGTGTGTGTGTGTGTGTGTGTTTAAGAGGCCAAACATTCATTCGGTCTGTCTCAGAGCTGGCGAGAACTTGATGATTAGTTTAGAGCTTTGAACAAAATCAGGCATTGTCTGATTGCACAGCTTGAGCTTTGGTTGTGTGTAATATGCCTGGTTATGCAACAGTGCACTTAACTTTTCCTCCACGCTGTAATCATTTTATGATTTGTACGCGTATAAAGACCTATTGGGGTTTTTTTTGGTAGGGGGGTTATTGAGTGGGTGATGCAACACAGAAACTACTAAAGAAGAATTTGTTCCACCTGCTGCTGAAGTCCAGAGGCACCATTTATTTCTTTATTATTATTATTATTATTTTAACCTTAAATCGTAACCGTAACGTGACCACGCAGAACGAACGCGAACATTTGCTGCTGGATTTTTTGTTGACCTGAATAGGAAGAAGGATGTAAACAGCTGGGGTAAGGAGAGAAACTTCTGGATGCTGAAGGCTTGAAAACTTTGGGGAAAGGTTATGAGAGTGAGTCATACACCACCATCTGATCTCGCTGGCTGCAGCAAAGTCTGGAATAAAGGTGTATCCTGGTGTGTGTGTGTGTGTGTGTGTGTGTGTCTGTGTGTGTGAGAGAGAGAGAGAAAGAGAAAACAAGAGACTGGCGGAGGGAGGGACTGATTCGTCTTGGTTGCCATGGGAACATAGCACAGTAGGAGCATGTAGCTACAGACACAATGGCCTGTGACAACCATATATGGCAGGGACTTCCTGTGAAATGGCCTGCAGAGGGGAGAGGAGCTGACTGACGTTCGGCCCTCGCCCTGACTCAGAACGTCCCTGCGTTTTTTTCACGTCGCCAAAATGTTCACCTTCTGGTGTTGCTTCCGCTGCTTAACATCATCAAATATTCCCTGACTGGTGTTGACTGTTTTCTGTTTGTATTTACTCCCTCAGACATTGTTGGTCAGGAACAAAACAGCAGTGGAAATCTGTCTGACCCTGACTAACCTTCTGCTGCTCTTTTATTCAAATGTTAAAAGCACATCGTGTTCCCTCCCCTTGAGGACAACATGTTCTGTTATAGTAGTGAACAACAGCTGATACTGCTGAACCAGGAGCACATTCACTTATCAATCTGTATGTACAGTTAGGTTCATATTTTCTTTGGACAAAGACACAATTATTGTAGTTTTCTGTGGATTTTAAATCAAACAATCACTGTGTGACTGAACCATAGACTTCCAGCTTTAATTCAAGGGGCTCAGCAAATGTATTCCATTAACTCTTTAGGAATCACTTTTTTTTTATACACAGTCCCCAATTTTTAGAGGCTCTAAAGTAATTGGACATTCGTCTAACAAGCAGTTTAATGGCCATGTGAGGCCTGTTCTGCTGTTATTCCTTGAGCTCATTCCAAGTGTTAAAATTTGAATTTGGAAGCTGTTCACTGGACCTCTCAATATGAGGTCTAAAGATCCATTCTTAAAAAGAAGGAATGAACTGGCCAGCTCAGCAACACCGAAAGACCAGAAAGATCACAGAGGAGAACTAAAGTGGATGATCAGAGAATATGTTCCCAAAGAAAAACAACGTCATAACATCAAGCCAAGTCAAGACCAACACTCTTGGGGAGATAGCAGTATCATTGTCAAGGTCAACAATCAAAAGACACCTTCAAAAATATAAACAGACACTTGTGCAAACTACTGGTTTGGCTCAAGAGCAAGACATCCATCCACGTTAGGCTTTGCCAGAAAACATCCAAAACAGCCTGCACACTTCTGAAGCAAATTCTTTGGACAGATGAAACCAAAATGAACTTTGGGGAGGAGAAAAGTAAGAGAAGGAGAACAATAGCTCATGATCTGATCCACAGTATCTGCCAAACATGGTGGAGTCAGTGTTATGGCATGAGCATGGATGTCTGCCAGTGAAACCAGTTTACTAGTGTGTGTCGATGATGTGACTGCTGGTAGAAATGATAGCAGATGGACTGTGATAAGGCGTACAGGGCTGTACTCTGCTCAGACTTGAGAGCATGCTTTTCAGTTACTGAAGAAAAACTGAAGACAGAGAGACCCACAAAAACACATCTGAAGATGATGTAAAGGTCTAAAGAAAACACAGCATTTGGTGATATCTGTGGTTTCTAGACTTCAGGCACTCACGATTTTCATCTAAGCACTGAAAACAGTCTTTATATTTAAAATCATGTTATTTTGTTCAATTACTTTTGAGCGTCTGAAAATGGGGGACTGTGTCAATGTCCAATGACATTTGATAGGCGTTACTGTGATCAGGTCTCATCACTGGTAATGAAAATAAAGACAATGTATTTATTTACAAACTTTATTTACATCTAAAGTGTTGCGTTAAAGGCAAGTTCAGTGGTGCAGTTTCCCAGTGTGTGCCGTCTCCTCTTGCTATGTGCAATTTGCAGGTTTAAGTATTACTACTGCTGAAATATTTGATCACAAGTGTTTCTTTACTCTGTTTTATATCATTCTGATCGGACACGTTATGGTTATTGGACTGCTATTTACAGATGTCAACTTGGGATTTTTGGAAATTTTGAGTATTTTGGGTAATTATAGACTACAAGCATTTAATCAGTAAATCAAGAGAGAAATTAACAGATTAATTAGCCGTGAAGCTTATTCTTAGTCCTAAATTAGAATAAATATAACAAAAACTGAGATCTGGGGAGCATGTGATCTTACATCATCAACACATTTTCTCAAAATAGAGACATTTTGAGCAGTAACCTGCTATTCCTGAGCTTTGAGTTCACAGCCTCCTGATATCAGGACACAAATTAGAGTTAGGTCTTTCAAATAAACATCATAAAAGACATCACATTTTGGACAGTTACATTCACTTGAAAGCCAAGGCTAATTTTCTCCATTGTAGTCCTGTGTGCGGCAACGTATTAGTTAAAGTTGAATAAATCCTCAGAGTTAAAATGCAACAAATTACTCAAAAATCACTGTGTGATCATATTGCTGTTAGTTATGGATGGACATCTTCACAGTGGAAATAAGACTTCGACATCAGAAAGACTCTTGGCAGACAGTAGAAGTGTTATTTTTCATCCATGATGTCAGTGCATGATGACGATCTCCTATAGTTTTTAACCTTGCTCCGGGTCTTTGGGTGTGCTGAAAAAGTAGCCTTGAATTCCCACATTAATTTTCCCTTCAGCCAACACAGACATAAAATTCTTGATCACATATAATAAGCTGGACCTGAGGAGCTGCACAGAGCAGATGTGAGGCGAGAATTATCTGCAAGGTAGTGAAAGCCAGATAGTGAGTGCACGTAACACAACACGTGTGCTGCTAAGCACCACCTGGTGTTCTTTGTGTGTGTCTGGCTGCTCCTCATTCTGCACGTTTGCAGGGTAGACCTGGACACCACTAAAGAGGCACAGAAAAGCAAAACAAGCGAGCTATAGACAACCGCACACTCATACGGAGACAAAGAATGCGATCGGGAGAATCAAACTGAAATCAGAGCTTTTAAAATGTATCCACATAAGGCACAGGTGTGGTGTTTAGTTTTCTGACTTTGTGCGGTTCGCTTGTGCAGGTGTGTCGACGCAGTGATCGCAAGACCTTTGGAGGAGTTGGTCTCGTTGCGTTTCTAAATGAACTCCAGAGTGGTTGGTTTTTGGTGTGAACCTCATCCAATCAGGATCCCAACCAGCTACCAGGTGTATGTTGTAAGTTATAGCTAAAAAAAAAAACTATAACCCCGTGTGCTTTGCATTCTGAGACGCGGCAAGATACTATAGATGTGCAAAAGTCTACACCAGCTAACAGCTAACTGTGAAACAAATGCAAATGTTCAGTGTACTCCAATAGTCCAGGACACAGCACCTTTTTCCTGTATTTGCTTTTGTTCCTTGCATCCCAGACACATCTGGGCATTAAGGAGACTGTATAAAAAAAACCCAACCAAACAAAAAAAAAACACGGGGAAAAGCTCCAAGCTCTTCCATGCTGAAAGAAGGTGGTTAGGATGCCTCCTGGGCAATTCCCATTAGAGGTTTTCCAGGCACCCCTCACTGGGAGGACACCCAAAACTCACTGGAGAGATTATGTACCACATCTGGTTTGTCTTGTCATCTTATCAACTTTAGATAATCAGAAGGTAATGGATGGATGGAGAAGTTATGTGACTTGTGTGGTGGGAATAGGCAGCAAACGATTAGGTAGAGCTACTCTACAGACCTGCTGTGCAGTATGTGGAGCAGGTCATCTACTGATAAGAATCCCTGGCACTTAGTCATTGAGGGCTAGCAGGAGGGACTATGCGCTTACCTGCTGCTCCTTGGCAGGTAGCTCCATGCCCTCCTGGGTTTTAATTGCACCTTAGAACACATATGCATCAACACTACAATGAGCGGGTGGAGGGAGGTTTGGAGTCTTCTCCCACCCCCATTCTCTGCGGCCTGCTGGAGCGGGAGGGCTAGTAGGAGGAGTTGGCCGTCCGACTGCGGTCTGGGGTGTGGGGCCTCCCTGCTGCTGCGGAGTCGGGGTGGTCTGCCTCTCCCCACCGCAGGGAAAAGGGTAACACCACCTGGGTCTGGGTGCAATTCCCCCCTCCAGGGGCAAGGGTACCTAGACCCGGTTTGTAGAGTACGCTTGGGGAGTGTGATCGTGTGTACAGCGTCTCTTTATGTCTGTCTCCACGTTGGTTGAGTGTGGAGTGAGTGCATATGAGAGCATGAGGGTGGGAATGGATGTTTGTGTCTGTGTGTGCCTGTATGTCTGTGTCTATATGTCAGGTTGGGTATCAGACGCCACCTCTCTGGGGACACCTCAGGCCCTCCAAGGTTTGGAGGCCTATCTCCACCCACCACCACTTCCCCTGCCGGTGGCGGACTCCCTCAGGTGTCGGTGTGTTGGTGGTTCTTTGTGTCTGGGGGTGGGCGTCCGGGTACACACCGGCTCACTCCTTGGCGGCCGCTTGTCGGGGCCTGGGGCTCGCTCGGGCCCCTTTGGAGGTGGGGTGCCCCCGGCCTCTCGGCCTGGGGCTCGGTCACTCAGGCACAGCTGGGGGCCGGCGGAGCTCACGGGCGCGTCACTGCAACTCCCCCTGACTTCTGCTCCGCGGCTGCTGGGCGAGCCCTCATCTGGGACTCTCCTCAGCTCTTACTGGAACAGTGGCGCGGCTGCCCCTCTGTTGGTCTTCCATGGTCTCTTGTGTTCTGGGGGCCTCTGGATGTCTGGAGTTTTGATCTCCTCCATACCCGCTTCACACCCTGGAGGACGGGGCTGTGGCCCCCCCACACTCCCTAGCAGATCATTACATGGAGAAACCTTTGGAATGCAAGCATGCTGATCCACACAGGTATGCACACATGGGTATTCACAGACGCGGACTAAAGCTTTCTTGGCTGCTGCCTCAAAGCACACTGTGCGCTGTCTATCTTGCGTGCTGCACAATATCGTTTATTATTTAGTAAATATTGATATCTATGACTAGCTAGTTTATTGTGATGGTGCTTTGTTTTCTCTATTATTATGTTGCTCTTTGTTGTTTGCTGTCTCCTCTGTTTGTTTTTTTTTGTTTGTTTTTTTTTTTTTCTCCATACAGGTGACCCAGGAGTTCTTTTTTTTTTTCTCTCTCTTCCCCCCCCTTCTCACCGTCTCTTCTCCCCTTTGGTTTTCTTTCTTTCTCTCCCCCTCTTTCTCTCATTCATTCCCCCTGTCCTATTTATTAAAAAAAAAAAGAAAAAAAAAAAAAGAATCCCTGGCTGCTCCAGTCTGCATGCCAAATATGCAAGATACTAACCCCAAGTTGCTATGAGTATGAATGTGTGTGAATGTTAGAAAGAAAGAACTTAAGCATAGAAGAAAGTGTTTATGTGAATGAGGCATGTTGTATAAAATACTTTAAGTGCTCCGGTAGAGTAGAGAAGCTCTATATAAGAATCGGTCTATTTACCACGAGTCTGGTTCACTCTGAAAAAACGCTTTCTTGACTAATCCCTAACTTTTTAACAATTTTACTGTGTTTTCAGAAGAAAGCAGCTATTCAAAAAAATCATTCTATTTTTAATAAGCATTAGATCTAAAAGGTTCACACTAAGGATTTGTGATAAACAGCGCTTGTATAGTGATCAACAAAGCAGTCACAGTTGTGTATTGCTCACAGTGAGATTATACTCCATATAAACTGCAACACACAAAAGTGAATGGAATATATGTAAAAGCATCTCTGTCGAGTATCGGATTTATGTTGGATATGTGATGGAGCAAAAAAAGGATGGTGCAGCCTTTGCGTTCCTTTATCAGACTAGAAAAACACGTTGTCTTTGGTCTCTTTCATGAACAGAAAGCCTTCTGAGAAATATGCTGAATCAATGCAGAACAAACAACTTCTCGTCCCGCTTCCCAGCACAGATGAAGTTTAACTCTCCGTCCTTGTACGTACCGAAGAACATCAAAGCTCAGAGACTTGTGTGCTGAATGTTTGTTAGGTGAATCATGCTCTGTCTCGCCGATGAATCATAATTGCACAGAAATAGAATAATTTGAAATTAACGAGAAGGCATCAAAGTGAAGGAAAATTAAATGTTATGTTACAAATTCCATTTAAAATTATTCAACCTTGCAATTTTAATGCGTCGCTTGGATGCTGCCTCGTTCCCCTTTCGTATTGACGGTGGTCGTATTTAGCATTAGTCTTTTGGTTGTGTGTCGGCAGATTGTTGCTTCTCAGGCTGACATTGTCACTCGAGCGTCGCTCTGAGATGATGTCACAAGCACACAAACCCAAAATAAAGTGAGAAAACATTTTGCACTCATACATAGTTTCTCCTTCCCCTCCCCTCCATTTTACCATCTGTCCCCCGGCTCTCCTCGAATGCCTCATGTCAGCTAAAATTAACTGAGAAGTGCAGATGTAGTCAGGAAGAATCGCTCTCTCGCTGCCTCGGCGTCTCACCTCGTGCTTTCCGTCATAAGCGGCTCCTCGTGAATGGAGAGACGTCACGCTGAAGTGTTTGGGGCAGCTGACCCAAAAATAAATGCAGGGTGTCTCGAGAGGATTCCCTGCTGGCAGCGGCAGCTTCTGAACTGTGAACACATGATGTCTGCAGCCTTCAACACATCTCTTGCTCGGAAAAATCCAATCATGAAAGGCCCGAATGTACTTTGAGCAGAGGGGATGCAACAAATACAAAACAACAGCACTAAATGCATAAGGACACATCCTTTCAGGCAGCTTTGGTGTTATGAAACAGAGCTGCTCTGGTGCTTTTATTGACTTCTGTTATGTCATTTGAGAATTGAGAATTGAGTCATATGAGAATTTGTAATGTTTCACTGTGTTGTCCCAAAACCTGCCTTCATGCATGATTTTATCTATAGAATTTGCTCAAATATGCTGAAAATATTCAATTTTTAGAACAGAGTGTGCATATTTGGATCTAAGAATAAAGGCTGGATACACACAAGCTTCCAAATTCCTCATATGGAGGAGGATGTGAGCCGATGACAATGTAGAAAATCAAGATCACACATTTTTCTCTTATACTGACAGTTTTAAACCACTGTGCTTGTTTACCCATACAGCTTGTAATAGCTGAATGTGTTGCTGCTGGGTACCATAATTGAGCAGGCATTATTTTATGCTTGTGTGGATTAAATTGAATTTTTAGACGCATTAATGTCTCGACTTGAGGAAAGGCAGTGTTGGTCTATACTTGGTCCGCTCTGTCACAGAAATTTACAGTTCCCAGATGAAGAACGGTGCTGTCTTGTTTTCTACTTAGGAACCGAAAACACTTTAATTAACTCGCAGGCTTTACGTCGGCTCCGTGTAATGGGTTATTTAAACAATGAACATTGTACTGTCACACTGCTCGTCAATAGCAGTGACAGATCTCCTGGATATACTTCACATTCACTCTGAGGCTGTGTTTTTATTTCTTTTTTCAAGAGTCTTACATAATATGCAGCCAGTGCATCAATCAGGGCATCACTCAGCAGGAGACAGGAGCACACGAGGTGCTTTTCAATCTTCGATACTAGCCCAGCTCACTTGTCATTAATATTATTATTATTGTTGTTGTTTTTTTCTAAGCATAACACTTGCTGCATTTAACACAGTAGGTGTGAAAGAAGCTGAAAAACAGCGTCTTTTTGTGGCTGCATTGTGGCCAAATTGGTATCCTTACTCCAACAGTGGATCTCCTCATGTGTGAATGTTGAGTCACGCTGGAAAAATGAACCTAGAAAGAAAACAAGTTACACTGAATTCATTTGGAACCGTTCGCTTTACAACCTGGCGACACATACTGGGAGAAAAAACCTGCCTGTGTATCACAACCACAAACTTCTCCATTAACTGGTCTTACCAGAAAGTCTTCCAGAGCTTTTGTGGTGGAGTTGTTTCAACATTTAGCCTAAGGTGGGCCCATTTTACAAGCACTTTTTAAATGACCATAATCCTGTTATTGTTGAGACAAAACTCAAACGGTTTCTGAAAGTAGATAAGACGAGCTTTACGGAGATATTTAATGTATCATAGTAGCACAAGGCATTCATAAGGCACTGCTAGCTGAACACTGATAGAAAGAGATTTCATCATCTGTGTGTCACCTTGCTGTAACTCCTCAACCAGTCTGGGCTAGAGAGAAAATTCAAATGCTTCCTGAAGGATGAGATTTTATTTTTTTCATTTACAGCCAAAATTAGAAAATAGCTCCAGTAGGTCTGGGTGAATCTTGTTTGCAGTATCCTCTAGTTTGGCCATGTAACTTGAGGAATGATAAAACCTAAAGACATGCAGAGGACGCTGGTGCAATGGCTGCTGCTTTGGGTGAGACTTCTAATAAATAGAAGAATTATTGTTCTTGATTTTTCCTGAGGATGTTTCCACGAGGAAGTGTAAAGCTCTTAAAGTAGGACAGGCTGCTCCTGAGCATTACAGCCTCCTTGGTTGGATCTATATCTACTGCATTAGTTATATTATCAGTTCTAATCCGCCCCTTTCTCAGCTTGTCTCATACAAGCAAGGAGGCCAGTGGATAGATATTTAAAATATAGATGTTATTTTTTTGTACTACACCCCCCTCCTCTCTCTCTCTCTCTCTCTCTCTCTCTCTCTCTCTCTCTGTCTCTGCTCACTGGTGCGCGTCAGAGTTTGCGCAAGCAGCCTCTCCGCCTCTCTGTGTAGTACACTACAGCCCTGCTCCGTCTCTCCCATTCACCACAGTTTATTATCACACTCGGACGGAGCGAGTACAAAGGTGCTGTTCTTCCTCCTCCTCTCTTTATCCCATTTTGGATTATCACTGTGCTTTTCATCATGCTGGAAGTGGAAGGTAGGAAACCATCCCATCCAGAAAATAAACCCCTGTAATGCATGCAGCTTTTATAATACCATTTCCCCGGGTAACGTAAAACTTTAATTGTCCCTGGATCGGATCATTTTTGGACACCTCTGATTGTGTCCGCCGTGTCACCGCAACACATGCCAAGCTGCTGACTTTGTAAAGTGTCGTGTAGGGATTTTTCTGGTAAGAGGTCAGTGAGAGCTGCCGTTAAAATGTTAATGCTTTTGTTGTGTAACCAGGAGGAGTGTCTGCCTGTGTGCGTAACGCCGTGATGTTGAATTTCATCAATGAAGAGCTTTAGGAGAAGGGTTTCTTTATTTTTTTATGTTTTAATGATGATAATGATGATGATGATGATGGCGATGATACGTGTGATACAGCGGCAGATGTTATATCTTAGTCTCTTTTGTGCTTTCCTCCTTTGTCTTGAATAATTCAGAAAGTTCTTTGATCTCAGCAGGAAATACACAGACTTGTGAGCTGGGCTGAAATTGTATTTAGGTGAACGTTACAAATAAAAGGAACTCTTTACATGCTGGAGCTCTTTATATCTCAATGCCAATATAAACAGAGCTCAGTGCTGGCAGCCATAGAAAGGAAATTAAACCGCATTTTTAAAAAAGGGGTGTTTGTATTAAGTCTTGTAGTGTTTTCTGAATTCTGCTCTGAATCTCTTCAGGAAGATGACATATGCCTTCAGCTGAACTCAGTTGCGTCTCTGACCGTTTTTGTATTCTCCAAGCAGCCTCTTGTTGCCAAGAAACAATAAGTCATGTTTTCAGTAAGATGAAATACAGGCTGGTGGGTTTTTTGCCGGTTAATGATGCTCCTGGATTTTTCTTTTCCTCCCCCTGCCAAACTGCACACAGGATTGGTGTGCGAGGTTGATTAATGTATGTTCTTGTTTAATGAGATGCTGTTGCTGGGTTTGTTTTGTTAGACTGAAAAAAGAAAAAAAACTAGTGTGGACTTCGGTGCTCTTCTTTATCTTTCTCCCTCACTCTCTCCCTTGCTCTCCTCTTCCTCTGCCTCATTCATGTTAATGGAGAGATGCTGAGGGCGGAAGTGTAGGCTGTTGCTAGACACTAATATAGCTGTTCTAAAAAAATAGGCATTTTCATTTAAGGAGTCATCTATTACAATATTTATGTGTTTTTTTTTGTTTGTTTGTTTTTTAAAGTGGTCGCTCCACTCTCATCCATCCTGCTCCGTTTTTTCTCTCCTTTCTTTTCTCCCTCCAGTGAACGGGACGCCGGCCAGTCAGCTGTCAACTCCTCATTCGGGAAAATCTCCCAGCCCCTCCCCAACCAGTCCAGGCAGCCTTAGCCGACGCAGGGTAAGAATGGGAATACACGAGCACGCTCGCAAAGCACGCACTAAGAGTCAGCCCGTAGCATTTAGTGACTCCAAATCACAAAACTTATAACACAATTATTCTATTTTCTCAGGAAATGGACAAAGCCGGGACTGAGCATAGGCCGACTACATCTTAGAATCACTAGATTATGAAGAAAGCACAACTTCCCAGCATCTTTAGTATTTCAGACCTCACCCAGTGCTGCTCTGGGCTTCCAGCAAGGCAAATGTTCATTTCATTTGGATATTATAGCACATATTCTGTCCCTCATAAAGAACTCTGTCTGCCTTTGGTGGCTCAGCACTGAATAACGTTAACACCGACCTGTTGAGATCACCTGATCTGCTAGTCGGTAAATTGTGCAGTATCTGATATAAAGATGAGACTGGCTGATTGGCAGTCTGCCCCAGTCTGCAGTGTGTTTTTAATTTCCAGAAATTGGATTGCATCCTTCTTCACCTGCTGGGCATTGCATTGCATTTGACCATCTTTCAGCAAAAAGATGCAATCAGTACACACTTCTGATATAGAATTTCTTTTGTTTTTTTAATCAAGTCACATTATTTTGTACATGTCGAGTTGTGTAAATGATGTAGAAATACATTTTATACTAGTCTATTTGATTATTTAAGCCCTTTTTTGTCATGTATGCCTGTTAAAGTACCTTAATAGCAGTCTGTTTTCTGTAGCTAACAAATAAAATTACTGCTGTGCAGAGCAGGAGCATGCAACTCAAAGGGAAAACTTCGAATTAAATATCTCGACTTCGTGTACACTGTGCGCGCGCGTGTGTGTAGATGCTTATATCAAAGTATTTGTTAATCCAGTCTTTGACAGTGATGTGGGTGAGCTTTTAAGAACAGCTCCAATCCCAATCACTCAGCTTTCTGACAGCATCTCTTAAATTTGCGCTTAAGCCGACTGCTGTTTTAGTGTCTTCTCCCTCCTAAACAAACACTCGCTAGCTCAGTTCACCTCAGCCTCTAGAATACCGAAATACAGATACATGTGTATCCACATAGGCTTCTACTCGCAGGTTTCGTGTGTTTCTAATGCACACTGATTGAAACTCACTGCACGTTCTGCCTGACTGCAGGGATGCAGCTATGATGTATGTTGCAACTATTTATTTACACAGGCGGATTTTATGGGAGGAAAGCAGAGGGGGTCATTACCTTTTATATAAGTATGTGTGTGCGTGTGTGTGCGTGTGTGTGTTCATGCATGACCGTATCCTCAGTCAGCGTAGGTTAAAGAGTCCATTCCTTGGGTTTTCCTGTGCTATTTTCCGTGAATCGGGAAACATAGATGAATGGCAGAGAGTCTGAATCCATCAGTGAGAAGTTATATTGACGCAATCTGAAGGTAACCCAGGATAACAGATCAGCTATGAGCTGTAGCTATAACAGGGCTTCCACATTCATCTGAATTATGGAACTGGGTCATTATAGTTTACAGTGTTGAGAGGAAATGTTCTGGCTCGTGCGCACATTTATAAGCTCTACCTCCCTTTCTATGTTCTTTGCTCTGGTTAAATAAATGTGGGGCAGTCATTGTAGAAAATGACCCTGCCCACTTTCTGCCTCTTCCACAATATGAAAATCCAGTGCTATAAACGCAAACACACCACCTATCCTTTGGTTTTCGTAACCTCCTTAAACCTTCTTTTCTAGCCCATTTCAGAGCTCACTGTTGCAGCAGTTACATTCCAGTTGAGTGTCTGTTTCTCAAAGAGGGATTATTCCAGCCTCTGCAGCAAGCCCGCGATGGCTTGACTGCTGTAAGGAGGGGAAGAAGCCTCACAGGCCATTATCTCTTCCTTCCACTCTGCAGCTCCACGCTCTTCAGCCATGTTACGATGTAATTCTCCTCTCCACTTCTTACTTCTTCTATCTACCCTGTTACAGATTTCCTCCCTGTCCCTGTCCCTTCCCTCCCCGACACCTTCTAATTTCTCTTTTACAGTCGTTTCCCAGTCATTCTCACACCCACCCCCTCCCTCTCGCCTCCCCATATCAAAGGGTATTAACCTCATGGGGAGAAATTATATTCCATCATCTCTCTTATAGATGTTATTTAATCTTCTTTGAGAAGGAGGCAATAAGTCCAAGACCCTAATTTGCACATTTCCTCCTCTCCTTCTTTGTGATTTGCGTGTAAACCCGCACGAATAATTACAACTCTGCACCCCTTTAAAACTAGCAAGTAACATTACCAACCCTGAAGAGCAATCTGAGGCTTAGAGTGGCTAAAATAACACAGATATGAGGTTTAGGTGGTAAAATGCAAGTTAAATATAACAAATAAAAGAATGAAAAATCTATTTCCTAAGCAGCCACAGGAGCTCAGTGACCTACTGCGAGTGCTGTATTTAACAGTTCACCTCGCTGGACCATGCATTTAAACACTTAGAGGCACTTTGCTGCTTGAAGTAGGTTGCTAGCACATCTAGGACCATCACAACCTATTTCCCCAAGCAGAGACTACAAACATAGCATTGCACCATTGCATGCACACGTCTTCAGAAGAAGGTGCATGCACAGTAACTTTCATGTTCGTGCACACTTCAGTGGAACACTTTTGTACAGAAAATTTGTGCACAGCAGCTTCATGCACACTCACACATTTTGCAAATTTGATGCTCTCTGTGATCCATTTTTACTAATTGTCAAGCGACGCATGAAAGTCTGGTCTACATTCACAAAATCGTCCCCCTGCCCGCCGTCCCCCCGCCCTTCCACTTTGCACTTCTTATGAGCTTTTCAAGGCCGCTTGCCTCAGTGAAAGCACTGAGAGCATCCTAAATTTCCGTATTAGTTTTATTTTCATATAAGATCTATAGACACATTATTCCACACAGGCACGCACCCAAAACAGTGTTTTCTGTCAATATCAGCTCTGAGGCATAATTCAATGTGCCACCGAGGTCAGCGCTCTTCGCAGTCTGTCTGCTCCATTTGGTGTGAAAACAAATAAACATACAAAAAAAGACAATGCATTAAGAGGAGAGAGTGACAGATCGAAGGCGACACTAACAGAAGGTCTGTGTCGCAGCAGCTGTGATGCATTTAGGAGTCTAAGAGAAACAGAGTGCTAATTGTTATCTGTAGTATCACCTTCATCCTCCTCTCACCGTTCATCCATTCACATCCGTAATCTGTTGAATTGCATGCTCCGTCTCTCATTCTCAGCGTTCATGTTATGTGTCGGGTGATTCATTTTGAAATTATTTGTGTGCGAGTATGTGTGAAAGGAAGAGTGCCGACTGAAGCAGAAAGTGCGCATCGTGAACTTCTTATAAATGTCTCATCTCATTCCCACGAGTGTATTGTTGCTGAAGATTGTATTTGTTATTTTTGGTTGTAATATATTTCTTATTATGTGTTGTGTTTGATGTCATTAGTTGGCTTGTTTCTGTGACTGTCAAAGAGACCGGCCGCATCACACGGTGGACTGACCCGGAAGAGTGTTTTTTGCCTTTTTTTCAAGAATCATTTTTTGTCTTTTGTTTGTTTGTCACACGCACAAAAACAACAACCACAGAAAAACATCAGTTATCCAAATTACTCACTAATGATTCAAATAGCACTCGCATCTAAAAAGGCTTGATGATAATTTTGGCTCTTTCCATTAATGCGGATTTTTGTAAACATGTCAATTATCGACATGTTGTCGTGGTTCCATCGTGCGATGCTGCTCTCTCTTTTTGGCTCATTTTTGTTTTTGTTTGCTAAATGTGTTCATTTTCATTTGTTGACGTCCTCATTAAATTCATTGTCATTTCATTTTCATTTCGTGGTCTTTATTCTCTTAACTCGACACCGTCACTCATGTTCCTCATGTTCCATCAGTACAGCCGTGGGGATGGCGATTTTCTTCTGTAGCACATTTATCAGTGCTTCTCCTTTGTTAAACCTGCCTGCTGTGGGCATTCATCAGAGCAGAACAGCTATTACAACACAAACAGTCTCAGAGGAGCAGTTATCTTTCATTGCTCACTGCTTTTACTCTCAATTTCATATATATATGGGCGGGGCAGCCTAAATCTCCCCTTCTTCCCTTCTTTAATTTTCCCTGAAGTATTTAATCACGTTTCTGTGATTTCCTGGGATTGGAGTCCATACGGATTGTGATTAGGAACCTTCACTGTGTCCAACTGGCAGAGCAGAAAGACAGAATCCCCCAAATGGTTTTGATCTTTTCATGAAAGTCAAGTAGATTATGTTTTCTGTCCGTCTCCCGTACCCTGTGTTCTTGAGGAACAACAAGAAGGAAAAAAGTCCCATTAGCATCAAATCTTATTAGATTTTTACCACCAAAGTAAACACTAATAAATCTTGCTTCTGCTGGATATTGCCTGACAGGGAAAGCAAAAATAAGAGGTCTGGCTCTGGCAGCCTGAGGGGCAGAGACCAAGAAAGCCTCGCTATGTGTGCTGTAATCAGATTCAAACAGAGGCATGAAGGACAAAGCTGGCATTACGCTTAAGTTGGTTATGTAAATGTGTGGTGCATTTTTAATGCTCGGCTCTACAGTTGACAGATTTCCTTTCCAGCCACGGAATGAATGATTCTTTCTTTCTGCTGCAAACCTACTTCTGAGATGATGCTCCACATTTAAGGTCAACTGTGGACATCCTGTTTAATTCCTATTTATGAGCTGATCAGTATGCAGTTGCTGAGTGTTGCCCTCGCAGGTCTGAAGAGCAGTGGCTCCAGTCATGATGTAAAAGGTTTGTCAGTGTCGTTGTGAGTCATAGTTACAGAAAAGGTGTAGAGATGTAGAGCTAGGAATAGTGTATTGTGCAACAGGGAGAAAGCTGGAGTGTCTAACAATAACAAGACAGTTCCTGCCAAATCTCATGATCAATATCAGCCAGACCAGACTCCATACATTTCTCTGCTGCTTCATCACTCCACCTCTCTCCCTCTCTCCCTCTCTCCGTCTTTCTCTGTGTTTCCCACTCTGTCTGTCACCCCATCTGTCTCATCGTTTTCCACACAGAAACGAGAGACTCAAATTTCATAGAAGGCTGAACCTATCTCTCAGCCCGCAGACAGGAAGTGCCCATATATAGGCTACCGTCTCTACACTGGAAGCTGCTGTTCTCCTGTCTGTGAGCAGTTTCCATAGCAACAGTATTTTGTTTCCCTCAGTGGCAGGAAGCGAGAGAGAGAGAGAGAGAGAGAGAGAAAGGAGTTCAAAATGAGAAAGCGAGCTGAGGACAGCACTGGATGTGCGATAAGAGCACAAGAGAGGTAAATATCCGAGTTAGGATGAGAAAATAAAAGAACAGAATAAGGATGTTTTTTGAGATAAAGCACAGGAGGGTCATTGGCTTTATGGGTATTAAGTGGGTTTTCTTGTTCCGGGATGAGTGCCCAGCCAACAACAACATTACATAAACCAAACTGAGCCTGACTCACAGCTACATTTACCTACGTGGTTTTCAGGTCACAGCAGCTGAGATGAGTAAAAGAGCAGACAGCTACTATGGCAGAGATACAGGGCAGATCAGCTCTGCAAATAGTTTTCAGATCCAAGTCATTACAGGCATGGCTTTTATCCCAGTCTGCCAGGACAGCAAGCTCCCCGGGATTTACAAATGCTTAGGACATTTCTCTTTCACTTAAAAAAAAGACATTCAAGATCACACACAAATGTTCTTTTCTGAGCTTTTAATCACAGACTGTATGTAAAAGATGGAATTAAACGCCGTGACATCACCCACAGAGTTTAAACATATCTTTAAGACTCAGTTTTGATTTTAAGGATATTGTCATGTTGTCAATTTTTGGAGCCAGAAGTCACTGTGTTTGAACAATAGGGTCCAAGTCCAATATTAATTATCAAACAAAATCACAGACAGCAGATCCAGCTCAGTGACTTGAAAGAGCAAATGTGAAGCTTAGCAGGCAGCAGTCTATCACGGTGAAAGGGATTATTGATGAGCGATTGTTATACAACGGAAAGCAGCAAAATACATCTGGCTACACATGTAATGGGAAAAATGTGTCATGTCCTGGAGAGGTCGTCCATAATTATGTAGTTGAGTCATGCATGACGCTCACAGACACAGACCATCTACAGAGCAAACTGCACTTGTTAATAATGCACAGTGGCAACGTTGCTCCACTTATATTTTAGAGGAACTGCAATGGTGCGTGTTGCCATCACTGGCCAGCCTGCGTCTTCCAGCTGCAGCTAGTGGATTTATTCAAGCACTGGAAACGCCCCAACCCCGAAGACTGACTGTAAGCCACGAGAACGGATTTGAGCAGAGGAGAGATTAGTAAAGAGTAAAGAAGGTGGTAAAATCCACCGAACACGTGAAAAACGCCACCTTCCAAACGAAACAGGATGAAAGTCTTCTAGTGCAGTAAAAGACTGAAGCAAAACAACAGAGTTTGGCAGCGAGGAGAAGAGAAAGGTGCACAGGAGTGGAACAGACACAGAAATACAAGAGGGGTAGATTCCCATTTACAGTCCCGACTAGATACTCTCCATCCTTGTTGCTTCCATGACAACCAGACAGAAGGTTACAAGGTGGAGGGCATAATGAGTTTTTGTCTTTAGATAGATAGATGCAGACGCCTCTTCTCATCCTCTCTCTTTCAATTTAATGACCCCCCACTTACTATCCAGATGAAAGGCATCTGCCTTTATTTAGTGTCACCGGAGCCCATGTTTTTATGATTTATTAAAGGTAATCGTAAGGAGTGAGAAAACAGGGAAGAATTACTTCCAGTTGTGAGGTGAATGGAAAGGAGCTTATTTGGATGCAATCATCTCTATGATATAGACACACATAGGGGGGTTGCTGGCTTATATGCAGATCAAGTAAGTCTGTTCGGACTCGTTTTCAGATTTTTTTTTTCATGAGCACAGTATAGACACAGCACAGGGCATTACATCAGAAAGATGCGCAAACACAGCCACAGCAGTAGGGCTGTTGTGAGGATAAGGCGGGTTACACAGTGTTCCTTTGTCTATTTTTGAACATACATATTTGTTTAGGCTAGGACTGTAGCAGAAGGGACTGTGATTGTGTTTGTCTGGGTTTTTTTAATCGTGATTATGGATTGCAAACTATTTTGGGTAATGCCGCAGATTAGTAATAAACCCCTTTCCATCCTGCTCTCTACCCTGTTCCTTTCTCTGCAGGGGTCCCAGGGTTCTTCCACCTCTCTGTCTTCCACTAAAGGTTCGAGCCCAGTGGAAGATGGTGATGGACTTGTTCCTGAAGGTGAGGAAAAAAAGCTTGCTTTGTGCTTGCAAATATCATGCATGTCTGAATCATGCGCGTGACCTTTGACGCGTCCCTTGCCTGCATAGCATGATTAGTACACGATGCTTACGGCAACTTTCCGCTCTTATGCTGTCTTACTCACCTCTCTGTGACACTGCTTTGAAAGGCTGGAGGATTTTTGGTCTCATATGTGACATTTTCATCTTTGATTTTATTTATTTTTTTTAAAAGTATCCAGAGGACCTTTTTTTCCCCCTTATAGATCTTTTAAACAGATTCATGAGACTCATTAACACTTAGCTGAGCATTGATAAATCATGCCTATTTGCATCTTGATTTATAAACAAAAAAGTCTTCTGTGTGATGTAATTGCAGACCTCACTGGCTGTAAAAATATGAATCTTTTAGATTTAAAAGGTTTCTGCTATTTGCTTATTTTTACATTTCAAGTCTGCAATCATATTACAGTTTGTTTAATTGTGAAGGTTTTTAAATCTACCTTTATGTCTTGAAGAGACTGGTTAGACAACAGTTGATAATCAGACATCATAGCTTCCTCAGCATATATCTGTGTATATTCTATGGTGCTAAACTGTGTAAACCAGTTTATGTTCCCTCTAAAAACCAGTGCTTCTTCTCTGCAGCTGAAGTTCTAGTCAATGAGGTTCCAGCTGTGCCGTCCTACATATCAGACCGTTACAAGGTGGGGCGAATGTTAGGAGATGGGAATTTTGCAGTCGTCCGGGAATGCACGGAGCACTCCACAGGACGAGAGTACGCTCTGAAGATCATCAACAAGGGCAAATGCAGAGGCAAGGTAAACAAACATCCACCGAATACGACCCAAAAAAGGCAAAAATTGTACTGACACGTCAAGAAGGCTAAAGCTCCACATAATCCTAACTTCAGAGGATAAATTCTTCCTCCTTTCACCCCATCCGGGTGAGGCAGATGGCCGCCCTTCTTGAGCCTGGAACTTTCTTCCTGTTAAAAGGGAGTTTTTCCTTCCCACTGTCACCAACACGTTTGCTCAAAGGAGGTCATGTGATTGTTGGCGTTTTCTCTATTTTCTTTGGACTGTTGTGGAGTCTTTACCTTACAGTTAAAAGGGCCTTTAACTATTGTTGTGATTTGGCATCATTTGAAAAAACTGAATTGAATTGAAATTCAGTTTTGATAGCTCATTTTTTTTCCACCCAGAAAAGAATATTTTGCATTTTTAGAGTAATATCCCTATTTTGCTTAAAGACCCGCTGATATCTTCGGGTTAATGTGCAACCTTTATTGGAAGGTTGTAGAAATGTACTCCAAGGTGCTACTGAGTTGCTGTAGAGAGGCTGGTGTGACATACATAAAATAAAAATCTTCTAAATGTCTTCTAAATGATTCCTTTACTGAATGTCTTCCACTTGGCTGAACACCTGAACTTCTTTTTACCAGGAGCACATGATCCAGAACGAGGTGGCCATACTTCGCCGGGTCAAACATCCAAATATCGTCTTACTCATCGAGGAGTTTGACACTTACAACGAGCTCTACCTGGTCATGGAGTTGGTCAAGGTGTGTGGCCATGTTTGTACACTGTTACTTTATGAGTTTGTGCACCATCTGCTCCAGTTAGGAACGAGCAGGGACATTTTGCCAAGCTGAGATAACGGATGGGTGTATTCTCTTACAATACAAGGGTGATCATCATTATCTCAAATCTACGACTTAGAGGAGCAGGGAGGCAGTAATAGTGACAGAGACAGAGGAGCGGCATTCAGCCTGTGAAGCAACTGATGAATTTTTCCAACCAGTCACACAATTCGGGACTAGAGTGAATCCGCCAGTGGCCCCGAGTGCTCGTGCGCTCGCGTTCTTCATTCTCTCTCGCTCTCTGAGTCAAGAAATGTTTGTGCATAATTCAGGAGCCAGGAATGTGATCCATCTGTTCGTGCTGTGATGTGGAGTACTACAGAATATAGATGAGAGGCAATTTGTGGAAGAAGTGTGTGTACTTGTGAGCATGTCCAAAGTAGGAGGATCAAGAGGAGGCTGTGGATGAATGGGGTGAAAAGAGTCGCTGCTAAAATAACAGGGGCCGAGAGAAAGAGAGAGATAGATGAATTGAAAGTAGAGGATAGGCGCAGAGAACGAAAGAGAGAGAAAATGAGTGTTCTTTTGCTTGGTCCTGCTCAGTTCAAGTCCTTTAGTTTAAACTGTGGAAAAGCAATAATGAGGCAATAATGTGATCAGACAAAATTGTGTTGCAATTCCAGGGAAGGCTCATTCCTGTTTTTACAAGCGGAAATGATACCCATAAAAAAGAGTGAGGAGAGGATTTACAAAGGACTGATGTAAATCCCATCTTTTGGCTTAATTTCTCATTGACTAACTTCAGCAGCCACATCCCAAAACTTTGCAGAATGCCCCCAAATTTACAGCAGTATATTCATGTTCGTGTACTTTTGGGCCTCCGATAGCGGAGGCAGAGAAAAATAAGTGAAATGTATTAGCTAAAGCCTGAGCTGGCATTTGACAACTCTCATATTGAAACAGCTGCCAACGAGCAGGTCAAAGCCTTACAGTGTGCTGTGCTGTTCGAGGATAGAGGGAGATTCAGCACTATTTTAAGCCTCTGTTCCACTTAGTCCACTCAATGAGAGAAACGCAGAGGGAATGAGAGGGAGATTCGGACAGGATGAAAAATCAGAGAAAAGACACTGAGAAAAGCCTAAAAAATGACAAAAATGAAAAGAAATATTAACGCGGGGGGGTCGTCTTTCAAGCAAGGTGAAGAATTAGGATTTACCCCCACCTCCTTGCTGCTGCTGAGCAGACAAAAAAGTCTTGTGGTTAAATGAAGTTTTTAGCCTCTTTTCAGAAAAAAAAAAGGCAAGCAGCTGTGAAAATTTGCAAGTGAATCTGTTCTGCTGGTGCAAAAAACACCAACCAAACTCTTGTGACATCTCCTAATACTGACCCGTCCATCATGTCTTGTCCACAGGGGGGAGATCTGTTCGATGCCATCACCTCTGCCAATAGATACACAGAGAGAGACGCCAGCGGCATGCTCCACAATCTGGCCAGCGCCATCAAATACCTTCACAGCCTCAACATTGTCCACAGAGACATCAAACCAGAAAACCTGCTGGTGAGTGGACGTCACGCAGATTGCATACATGTAACTTGGTGCGGCACTGGTGCACCTCCTCTCCTTTCCCGCCGCCTTTCTGAATGATCAGTGAAGTAATATCACTCACTACGGGGCCCTCCCAGAGCAGAGAGATGACTCATCCCTGCTGCCCTCACACCTTCTGCACGCTCCTTCTCCAGCCTCCCTCGTTTGTTCTTTCCTTCCCTCCTTCTCCCTTCTGTCAAACTCCCCATCGTCCTTGCTTAACTTCAAATACCGCTCTTTGCCCCCCTACTTGAGATTGTCTGGGCAGGAGTCAGACTTCAGAATTCAGCTTTTTAGTGGCCACATTTAAACCTAGTCAGCCGATTTCCTGTTTTGCTTTTTCTCTCCAACGAAATAAGAAAGCCTTGAATGGTTAAAAAAAAACAGTGGCCTTCTATTCATGTAACTGTTTGAAGGTAATGACATGCAGATTACCCCATCCATGTAGCAGACACCCAGCAACACTAACATTAGTTTTATTTTTGGCCACATAAATGCTTTGCTGCGTTAAAAAGCTGGTCGCTCGCTTCGTCTGTGTCTGTAGGCGTAGGGCAGATAGAGTAGCTACAGCTGTGAGCTGTTAAACAACACACTGAGTGGTGAAATTATTAATAGCAACCCCCATCACATAATGTGTTTTAAGTTTGTTTGTTGTTTGTTGCCCTCATAATAATGCTGTACATTATGATCCTGCTTCTTTTTTTAAAAACATTTTTGCATTCCTGTGTGTTTAGGTGTACGAACATGCAGATGGCAGCAAGAGCCTCAAACTGGGAGACTTTGGTTTGGCGACCGTGGTGGACGGACCCCTCTACACTGTCTGCGGGACCCCAACATATGTAGCACCTGAAATCATTGCAGAAACAGGGTGAGAGCTGCAGCTGCATTTAGCAGGCACCTTTAAGATCAAAGTATGATCACTATGACGGCCAACATATCTGTCGTGTCTTAATCCATTTACAGTAGTAGATATTTGCCTTAAAGGTCATGCTCTGCACGTTTTCTCTATGTTTGCTTTGATTTAACCTCTCTTTTTTTTTCAGGTATGGTCTTAAGGTTGACATCTGGGCAGCTGGAGTCATCACCTATATCCTCCTGTGTGGTTTCCCACCCTTTCGGGGGTAAGTTAACAGCAAGCCCTACCCTACATTTCTCCCTCTGCTTTAGCGCCTTTCTTGAAAGTGTGTTATGCAGGACCCTCTACTGGTCAGCAGTAGTATTGCACCTTTATTTGTTGACTCGCTAATTAATATTTGGTTGATGCACCCATTCATGTGAACTTTTTTTTTTGCAGGAGCAGTGACGATCAAGAAGTGCTTTTTGATCAGATACTAATGGGTCAGCTAGAATTTCCTCTGCCCTACTGGGACAATGTGTCAGAGACCGCTATGGTAAATATCTGCTGTATGTCTGATTGGTGTGGATGGATCTACATGTTATAGAAAATCCAGAGTAAAAAACTAACTGCTTTTTACTTTTGGGGGGGTGTAGGAGCTGATTCGATCCATGCTGGAGGTGGAGGTCGATAAGAGATACACTGCCCTCCAGGTGCTGGAGCACCCCTGGGTCACTGTAAGTACAGTGTCAGTAAATCTGTTCATTTCCTTTGTTTTCACCAAAACACTGAATTTACTTCCTTTCTCCTCATTTGTCTAATCCAGGACGAGGGTCTGTGCGAGAATGAACACCAGCTGTCGGTAGCAGGAAAGATAAAGAAGCACTTCAACACCAGCCCAAAAGGCACTGACACCACTGCTGGAGTGTCAGTCATTTCTGTAAGTAACCATTAGCAACCATCTAAAGATGTAGCTGTTACACTGAGTTGCATCAGTTTGTAGAGAAATCAGCAAGTTTTTCACGTGGCGTTTAGATTGATTGTGCCGATTTCTCTTTTGTTGTTCAGTTGGATGACAGCTTTTCTATGCAGAGATCTGGGTCGTTGGATTTCTACCAGCACCCGGCCATGTACTGGATAAGGTACGCCAGGTTTCCATAGAGACACGACTGGGTCACAAATCAGCGAGAAATCAAAACAGACCAAAACAGTGTCTCTAAAATTGATGTCTCCCCCTCCTTTGCGTGCTGCCCCGCTGACTGGCTGCTGCTGTGCTGCTTTGACAGCCTCATGTTGTACTTTCTGTGCTCGGCTTTTTGCCTTCTCTCCTTTCATCCCTCGCTGTAAACACAGATTTCATTCCTGCATTACCTGCATCGTTATTGTGCGTCACCGGTTAAAGCCTTGTCCTCTGTGTTGTGTCACCTTTTTATCGGTGTCCCCTGCTTTTCTTTAGTGTGTGTGAGTAACGACGTGCCCAATTAGAATCACCCTTGCTGATGATTCTCCTGCACATCTCGTTTGCACAGTTCATTTGTGAATGAACCCTTTCTAAAGAAATAACCCTGCGGTGTTGCTTGTCTGAGTGATTTGCTGTGATGTTTTTGTCTGATGTGATGCTCCCTCACCTGGTTACCTCCTCAAACACCAGGGCTCGTTACTGAGCTCACATTACCTGACTCCTCTTGTGTGACTGTGTCCCCTGATTTAGGAGGACCACAAAGTGCATTGTTATAAAGGTCACAGAACTTAAAGTAATATGGACACTGACTAGAGGAATTAAAAATAGGCTGGAAAAAATTAACAGTGACTTAATTTATGAATTATTTGGGTTGAGATTCCCAGTTTTCCAGCACGACAGAGTTTAGTTTGACTGATTAGAAGTCCTGAACATGATGGACCCGAACTTGTGCAGATGTTTCTGATTTGTGTTGTGATTAAAAAGTGATATCCAGAATCTCCTCTTTATAATATTTACTGTGCCTGAAAAATTAAACAAGAATGTTGAACCTGCCTTTATCCAAGAGATTTATTGTGGAAAATTAGATAGACTGTTCCTCAGATAAACATAACATTTCAGAAAAGAAGAAACAATTGTCAGTGTCCATGGTTTTTCACTTCCTTGTTACTGTCCAATTAAATATTCATTAGTAACTTAATGAACATGTGCAAAGTTCTTCTGCTCCTCCTTCCTGGATAATTGACTGTGCAGCAGACAGATCTGATCCTTACCTTTTCCTCCTTCTCCTCTCTTTTTCAGGCCACCCCTCTTGATAAGGAGAGGCAGGTTCTCGGACGAGGATGCCACCCGGATGTGAAACCGCTGCCGCTGCAGATGATGCCAACTGTGAATTCAGTAACAACAACAACAAAAACACTACGGGCGGAGCCCCCCAGTTGCCTCCCTGGCCTGCCCACGGCCCCTCCCTCTCTGACCCCTGACACTTGCTCTGACCCCTCCCCAGACCCCAGACTCCCATCCGACTCTGATGACATCTCCATCAGCTCAGCCAGCACCGCCTGCTCCCCCAGCTCGCCCTTCTAGAGAGCAGGCGAAGGGGAGTAGGGGGAGGAAGAGGAGGAAGGTGTGCAAAGGAGGAGGCGGCGAGGGAAAATCCTCATCCAGCTCCTCCCTCTGCATGTGGAGGAGGAGGAGGACGAGGTGTCAACCCCTTTCTCCCAGTATCTCTGGAAAAAAAGAAATAAAAATATCAACAGAGAACTTCACACTTCCCTGAATCCAACTTTCCGAACCTGGAGGAAAGATGGACCAAGGGGTGGATAAGAAGACGTTAGAGAGGTTGGGAGAAAGATTCAAGAGGCAACAAGAAACAGGGATCGAGAGGAAGAGGGAAAAGCCAGAGTGAGGTGAAAGACTTTTGTTGATTTCTTTTTAACATTTTCTCATCTGAGCACATGTTGTAGAGCTCAAGGAGCAAGAAAGGGCTTTACCCTTCAGTGATGATCCGGGCTCGACATGGAAACTTCCTCAAGGCGGAACAGCTCTACAAGGCAATATGAGAATATGGACCAATGTTCATGTTTTATTGAACCTTATTTATTCATACTTTAATTCACAGCATTTTTTGATATGTATTTCTCTTTTTCATAGAAAAAAAAACAATGTTTTTATTGACTTCTCCTTAGAGCTTGGTGGATTTAAAATAATGGCAAAGTGCTTAGAAGTAGAGTGCAGAAACGTTTAAGTAGGTGACAGCAGACGTGATGAAAACACAATGTTGGAAAGCGAGCTAAAACACGTTGGGGAAGGATTTTATGGTTTTTTTCAGTTGCAAAATGTGTTTTAAAAATGGCTTTGATGAAAAAAAAAAAGATGAAATTGTGCTGTGACGCTGTGCTCAACACAGTTTCGGCGCTGCCTTCCCCCGTAACGTTGGATCGCAGTCATACAGTTTACATTTTACACAGACTGCTATTCTAAGACGACAATGGTGCATTTGACTGCTCCTTCTGGTTTTGTTACTTGCTCGGTTCACGACATCTTGATACACAAAACTCAGCAGCATCCTGGTGCTTGTGTAGCAAACTCGACATCTGAACCCATTTGTCCTCAAGCCACACATTTTCACAGTGATCATCACGCTAATTCTTTTTATATTTTATGAACACTAGACACATGTTTCATCAACATGTTCAAGCTATGGTTGGTGCAGCTCAAGTATATGGTTACACAGACACGTTTTCAGATGGAGAAGGCGCACAGTTAACAGTTCACAAGAGGTGCCTATTTGCACATTTGCACTGCAGTCTAGGTGCAGTGAGACATGATCGAGAGAATGACAGTATGGATGCCAGAGAACCAGCAGTACAGCGAAAAAGGGTGGAGGAGAATTTATTTCAGCTCTGTACAACCTCATTCATGGCTTCATTTCTTCAGATGAAAGCATGACAGACATACAGTAGCCTATTCTTATAAAAGAAACAGTTTAGTGATGAAGTATTGTTTATATGTTGTGTAAATAACAATTTTATTTATTTTGATAGTTCACAATACAGTATATTTCTTTACTAGTAGTCAGTCTATGAGAATTGTACAATAATAATACAAAAAAATACAACAAAATCAGTCGTACATGCGTATCAGTCAGTCAGCGAAGAAAAAAATAATAAACTAGAGGAGATCATCAGGTTGATGTGAAGCGTTAAGCATGGGTGAGTTGGATGGATCGGTAGTGGATATGAAGAAGAGATCATCAACTTTGCCTCCTACTGGGAATGATGTCACTTCTTTTCTTCAGAAAAGCAGCCAGTAATATGGTTTCCCTTAAACTGATGTGAGATAAGAGATGAGAAGACAGATGAGTGAGAGAAATACACAGAAGTGTTAGGTTTTTTTGTTTGTTTGTTTTTTGCAGATGATCTCCTTGCAGTCGTCACACCAGTCAGACTCTCTGTATTTATTCTCATCATTGCACATATGCGGTAATGTGCTGCCATATTGACCAGATCAGTATGAACTTGTGCTCTCCAGCGCACGGACACGTGGTTTACCAAAGTGCTCTCACAGCTGACCCACTGTATTACAGTCCATTGCAATACCAATACCTGTACCTCTGTTCAACAATGGTCTATGACTATAGTAATAATTAAAATATGTTTAAAATCAAATTGTTTGAGTCTTTTGTTTTGTGTTTAGCTCCTGTTTATAGGACTTTTGTTTCATTACCGGTCTGTACCAAATACACAACTCAGTCCTTGGCTTAACTTTTTATCCATACAGACGTCAGTTTTGTTTTCTATGAAATAATTGCACTTATTCCACACAGGCCCTCTGCTTATTATTAACTTTTGAATGCTTGGTGGTACTTGGCTCTGTTATGGATCCTGTCTGGATTTGAGTAGAAAGTGTGCAGAGAGGTTATTTGAAAACCTTCTGCGAACATAAATTGTAAATGAAAGATGAATGTATTGAAAGTATGAATTTAAATTCATACTGGCTGCGGGAGCAAGGCCAGAACATCCAAGTAATATGCTTCCTAGCATACCCCTCTTCCATCAAGCCTTTTCAAGAAAGGTGTCTATTTTAGTCTATTTTTACACATAGTAGAACTCTAATGTGTCCATGTGACAGGAATATTGTGAACATAAGCATCCACTATGATTAGGAAAGGGTAAATATATAAGTAGGATTGTAGGGGCATTGCCCTTTCAGCAGGCAACAGTGTTATAGTAAACATCTCACAAGTTGGTCGTAGTTGCCCGTAACTGGCGTGCATATGTTATTTTGACCACTAGGTGTCGCTTTAACACATAAACCTAAAGCAGAGAAGAAGAAGAAGATTTTCATGTTTCCTGACCGGTGACAGGCTAAACCAATAGAAGTAAAAACTATGACATTTGCTTCTGAAATACTGGAATATTTATGACCTTTTATTTAGAAATTAATTTAACGTCTAATACTGGAAAAATGGACCAGTAAATGTAAGCGAGTAGCTGTTTTAGCTAACCAACGTGGGGCTACTAGCTAGGTCGCTGTAGCGTCGTTTGTTTGTTTGCTGCTATCATGAGCGAAGAAGACGCTTCCGTATCATCAAGTAAGGACAAAGACTCCACTCTTCTGCTTACTAAAGACGGACATAGGTACTATGTAAATAAAAGCGGAGTTGTGGACAGTAGAAATGTGATAACGCCGCACGAACCGGAGAACAACGCCTCCTACGACATGGACGATCCGGACGAAGAGAGCGACGTTCTGGACGCCTCAGATCCCAGAGACGGCGCAGCTAGCCCGGAGGAGCTCAACGACGAAGAGACCTCCGAGGGCGACAACGCCCCCAAACAGTGTACCTACGATGGGTGCACGGAGAAAACGACGCAGGTGGCCAAGCAGAGAAAGCCATGGATGTGCAAAAAACACCGCAACAAAATGTACAAAGACAAGTACAAGAAGAAGAAGAATGATAAGGCCATGTCCAGTGGGAAACTTGATGTAAGTTAAATACTCTCAGTGCTAGAAGCATTTACCATGATGTGGAGGTCTGATTTCCACACTTTAGAGCCAAGCCACAAACAAAACCTGCACATTTAATTGCGTTTTTCTGTCTGTAGGAAAACTCTGAAGAACGTCCTGTGTCTGTGAACAAACAGCGTCTAGGTGCCATGGGGGACCGTCCAGCCAGACCTTCTCTGATAGAGCAGGTCCTCAACCAGAAAAGACTGGTAAGACTGGTTGATTGTTCCATGACGAACATGCAGACAAATGACAAGCATATTATTCTGTGGCACCCGGCTTTAAGGGTTAAATGGACATGAAATGTGATATATTTGCATGAAATCGCATATTTGCTGCAGATTTATTGGCTGCACATCCACAATATGACTCTCCTGTGCCACCACATCCCTAAGGTGTTTACTGGATTGAGATCTGGTGACTGTGGAGGTCATTTGAGTGCAGGGAACTCACTTTCATGTTTGGGAAACCAGTTTGAAATAATTTGAGCTTTGTGACATAGCTTTTTGTCCTGCTGAAAGCAGTGATGAGAAGATGGGTACACTGTGGTCATACAGGAATGGACGTAGTCAGCAGTAATACTCAGGTATGCTGTGGCATTTAAACAATGTTCATTTGGTACTAAGGGAAACAAAGTGTGACAAGAATATATCGTCCTCATCATTATAGCATCGCCAACAGCCTGAAACATTGATAGAAAATTTGATGAATCTATGCTTTCCTGTTGTTTACCTAGATTCTGAACCAACCACTCGAATGTCCAATTTTGATGAGCCATACTGACTGTAGTCTTAGTTTCCTTTTCTTTGCTAACAGCAGCAGCATTGGTGTGGTCTTCTGTTGCTGTTGCCCAGCTGCTTCAAGGTTTGACATGTTGTGTTTTCAGAATAGTTTGGTTCTAGCAAATGGTTGTTTATTTCAGCTCAACACAGTCCAGCCATTATACTCTGACTTCTGGCATCAACAAGGCATCTTCACCCAGAGAACTGTTGCTCACGGGGTATTTTGTCTGTTTTTGGACCATTCACTGTAAACCTTGGAGGTGGTTGTGTGGGAAAATCCCAGTAGAGCAACAGAATCTGAAATGGAGCAGCCAGACTGGCACCAACAACTACTCTAATGCTTAGCCTGAATTTCAGAAGGTTTTCACCATGTCTGCCTTAATGCTCGAGTTGAGCTGCCGTTTGCTTTTTAATGCAGTTGAACAGGGCCACCTAATGATGTGGCCTGTGAGTGTAAGTGTCCTTATTCTTAGTTTCACATATTTTGTTTTCTCAAAGGAGAACCTTTAACGTCTCCTTTTTTTTTTACTTTACAGTTTTTTGGTTTTGGGTTACACTGATGTATTTTCTTCCAATGATCCCAGAATTAGGAAAGTTTCTTTCAGCTGGACTAAAAAAACAAAAAAGAAAACTTACATAAAAAACAGGCATACACTCAAACCCAAATACTGTAATATTTTAAAAGCCAACAATGTTCCAAGTTCATAGAACTCGAAGATTCCCGGGAATCATGGGAAAACACCTATTGGTAACATTAAAGCATCCAGTTCATAGAACAGTTATGACACATATTTTATTAGTGAAAGCAGAGTAATGTTGATTGTCTTGTACTGCAGCTTTGTAGTGAAATATCTTATGTTTTCCAATGTATTTGTCTTGCAGTCGCTTCTCAGGAGTCCAGAGGTGATCAGCTTCCTGCAGCAACAGCAGCAGCTTCTAGCTACACAGAGCCGTAGCCAGTCACAACAGCAGTTCCAGAGCTGCTGACGGTGGGTGGCGGGCGTTAGTTTTTGTGATGCATAAAGCGCACTAAAGAAATACACTGGCATCTGATGCGTAAATGAATCGTAAGCGTACACTGAAAGCATGGATTTCTTCCGTCATGCTGTGAGAGAATAAAAGGACATTTTGAAGTTGTGCTGAGAATGGAAGACTAAACTGATTCAACTCCCAGAGAGTGAAGATTTCTTCAAATCACATACTGACCATGTATTTAAACCAGGACTGGTGCTGTTTTTGGTACATTTTGTCCTAAATTTAAGCCAATATTCGTTTTCACTTTTTGTTCATTTTAAAAACATTGTCCTGTTTTGTTTTGTTTAGTTTAGTTGTTGAAACTCCAGTTCAGACTGTTTTCTCTGGAAGAATTGCGCCTTATAGGAAATGTTGTGATTTGGTGCAGTATTAATAAAATAAAATGAGTTATAAATCCTTAGTGTGTGTGTGAGATTTAACTTGAAATGCTATTGTTGTGACAATCATTTGTGTGGTGCATGTCGTTTCCTGCAGGTTGACGACTTGGTTTTGACAAGACTTTGTCTATTCTCCCTGAACTGTTGCACAAACCTTAAGTGATAACTGAATACAGAGAAGGAGGGATATACTTTACAAATGAAACTCTGTTACTGCATTATCCCTCTGTGTTTAAGTTGTAGTGTTTGTCCCTGATGAGTATATGACAATAAAAAAAGATGCAATATGAGTTTTGTTTTTTTTTAATGAGAAAAAAAAAAAAAAAAACACCAGAAATTCAAACCTTGGAAAACTGGAATCACAGAAAAAACTTAATGTAAAAAGTAAAAAGCAACCAGAACATGAAGTCAAACATTGGTTGACACAAATACAGTACATACCACGCCAATAACACTTTGGACGTATAACAGTTTAAGTACCTACAAATATATCCCACTTTTCCTGTGCAGTTAAAGCATCCCAGAGGAAACGGAAGAGGCTAACTGCGTTATACTGAAATTAGGAACGCTTAGTGTAAATTCAGCTAAATAAAATTCATCTTCACGTCTGCTTTAGCCGTGTGACAAAGGTGTAACGCATCTTTGTAACTTTGCATGAGATGTCAAATGTAGGACAGAAAAATGTACAGAATCTGTGACTACCTGTCAGGAATGAGAGCGCGCGCGCGCGCACACACACACACACACACACACACGCGCAAGGTGTGTGTCTGTGTTCATGTTACGACACTGAAGAAATTGGGTTGTGTGGGGAACCCATCTGTGTAAGGACTTTATCCAGCCACTGCAGCGGCCCATGCAGATGCACTTCAATCCAGCAGGGGGTGCTGGTCACATCTTGACGGTGGTATTCAGCTCCCCAGCCCTAAAGGAAAAGATGCAACAACTGGTCAGCTGGTAATATTGGCTCTTCAGTTAACTATAAAATATTTAATGCAAAGAAAACAAGTAATCCCACCTTGTGTATGGGAGGATCTGACATGACTGGCAGCACTAAGCATGGGAATTTTAAGTTACCCTGAGAAACTGAGCGTATATCCAACCCTTCTCATTTGATTTTGACTGAGCATGAATAAAAGCATTCGTATGCACTACAGAAGTTAATTTCACGGTTTCCAACCTGTACCGACCTCCGTTTCTATGCATCTAAACAAACAAAACTGAGAATTGCCATAATGGGCGCAAAAATTGCTATCAAATAATCAGCATCCTCTTTCATAAGAAAGCTCAGTCAGTACCTTTACGAAGCTCATGCGGATGGTGCACATCTTGGTGAGCTCATAGACGACCTCGAAGCCGTGGTTAACGGACTGGGCGAGAAGCTGAGCAAACAGCTGGTTGTTAAAGATCTTGAGGCTGCAGCCACTGGGAATCTTGCACACGGTGGTGGTGTGGAAGCCGTGCTGGAAATTACAGTTGCGACTCTGGACAAAGATGCTGCTGTCACTCAGACACTCTGCATACACTTCGCCGCCCACGTAGTACAGGTGCAAACCTGGAATTAAAGGGAGATGATTAAAAAAACAACAACAACTAAATACTAAAGTTGCTGAATGTTTGGTGCTTTAAATGTGGTGGAAATGCAATATTTACAATTTAGCATAGCAGATCTAAAGAGTATAAAAAAAAGCTACAAGAAAGACATAATTAATGAGCTAACCACAATATTTCATTACTTCACTGAAAATTAACTGATATTGATGGATTTTTCTCATATTCCCTTGAAAGAAAAACCACAGAGGCTTTTATGTCCGCAAACAAGGAAACGCTGAGTGGTGTTGGTACTGTTTGTGAACTGGGGACCAACTATCCTCAAGCCTTTGTCCCATCTCTGTCATTTAAAACCACACACATCCTCACACTGCACAGTTTATTGGAAGCCACTAAAATGCTTGATGTCGATCCAACAAAGGCAGGCTTTGTAAACACTGAGCATGAGGGGAAAAAAAAAAAAATCAAACATTATTTGGCCCAAAGGATTTATTGCAAAATGACAAGCCGAGTTTAAAGCATGACAATGTTTTACAAAGACTAGCACATGCACACCAAAGGCAGTGATGAAACCAATAGTGAGCAGATTAACTTTTTAAACAACCTTCCTTTAAAAGCTCTTGCTCTCACCAAATGCAAAAAACCCCAAAAACCCCCAAAAAACCCCCCACCCCCAAAAGCCATCCAGCCTACCTTTGCCTATGTGCCTGCGCGTGTGCTCGATGGTTGAGTTGCGGTTGACATTGGAAAGTAGGCCGAGGCAGAAGCGGTTCTTGTTGTTGGACGGGTCTGTGAAGCCGTCCACCAGGACGCTGCGTGATGAGGCATGGAAAGTCTCCCCCACCCGGTTGTTGAGCTCATAGTAAGCTATGGAGCACCAGTACTCTGGTTCCTCGTAGCAAACGGGCCTTAAATCTGAACAGGAACAACAAATGCTCGAGAGGTGGGTGTTAGGGATAAAACATTTTATCCTATTTATCCATTTTAAATTTTAAACCCAATGCAAATTCATATGAATCCAACCTGATAAAACTAAAGCAAGTTTTGCATCGATTTTATGTATTCTAACACAGACTGTATATAAAAGATGGATGCAGCTTCCAGCTCTGAAAAGTAAAGCAAAGTCTATTAAACTTATATTCTTTCTGATGGCTGGTATTCCTCAGCTTATTTAGACTGTGAGCTCAGTAAACTCTCCTGATGAGTTCATGGTCTCCATCACTGGTTTTAAGTCTTGAGGAATACAGCACGATTGTCATTTTGTAATTGATGTTCCTCGTTATAGTCACAAGGAGACCAGCGCATTGCGATTGACAAGTTGCTACCATACTATTTGAACTTCACTTTCTCAGTCAGTCATCACATCCACTTTCAAATCATGCACCTTGAGGTTTTACAGCAGGACAGGTGGGTGATGTCACAGTGGCTAACACCATCTTCCACATAGAGTCTGCTGTTCCTAACACCTGTATATCTTTGTGTTGTGAAAGGATACCTATGTGCGGAGCAGAAAATGTGAGTTTAGGGGTCTCCATGGAGTTGCTTGGCTTCACGTCCTCTTGGGGATTTGTCTCCATCATGCTGTACGGAGGTGGTGGAGTCTCAGCTGGAAAACCGTGTTTTGAATGACAGAAGAGAATAAATTATGTACTGTTGTGTGAAGATTCAAAGTGAAGGTATTAGCTTGCATACTGTGATTCTTACCTGTGATATGATATGGACTACCAGGTTCTGCAGAGCTGTTGGGGGAGTTGGGGTAACTCTGCGAGCTGGGAGACTGGGCGAGGGACAATGGAGGGGAGGAGGAGGAGAAGGAGGAGCAGGGAAGGGCAGGGAAGGAGTCTGGGTAGATGGCGTTCTGGGGCATCAGCGGCTCGTTGTGAAGGGAGGCGTTCCTAAACTTTGCCAGTAAACTATGTTGAGGGTTGAACTCGCTGTGGCGTGGAACAAGGACTGGTGGCAGCACTTGGGGGAGGGGGGCAAAAAAGGGTGGGGGTGAGAGCCAGATGGAGCTTTAAAAGATCATATTACGGCAAGTGCTTTAGGCTTGGGAACACTATTTGATCAGGCGCCCTTTCTCTAAGGCTAAAATTCAATAAAGGCCATATTTTTACAGCAAATTTAAAGTACCTGGCGTCTCCACCCGTCTGTAGTGGTAGGGGTTCACGCAGATGTCCTTCTGCTTGGAGCCGAAGGCGAACTCGCAGCACTCGAGGGCTTTCAGCTCATGGTGGGACTGCAAGTCAGGCCAGCGCCACACCCTGCAGTAGATAACATGGGGCAGACCCTTCCTGTGGGACACCTGCAACCTCCCGTCCAGCGACCGAGGAATGGTCACACACTTACCTGGAGGATTCACATGAAATAGCTCTTTTTAAAAACAGAACTCTACCAAATTAAATGTGCTGTGTGCACATTAACATTAAATGTTTTTGTACCACTGACCGTTTTACTGAAATACTAAAGCATTATGAGAAACTCTGTTTTCATTTTATTTATTGTATATTTAATTTACATTTTTAAATTCTTCTGGATATTTTTAACCATGTTAAAAAAAGAAAGAACCAACATTGCATGTATGTGTGCATGTTGCAACTAATGTGGCTTTTATTTGAACTGTGAAGCACTTTGTAAATCTACTTTTTGAAAAGTGCTATACACATGTAAAATAATTGGAAATAATTTATTATATAATATATATTATGTATGAACTCTGATTTATAGTTGATAAAATTTATACCTTGTGATCTCATCAATGAAGTGATGCCCAAGTAAAACCCTTAGTCATTTCCTTTGATTCCCCACACAGGTAAAAGCACCCCCCCCCCCCTGCTTGTGTTGTCTTTCCCATCTTGTAAACGTCATCCTGTCTAAATAATCTTCATGTTTATTTTGACCTCTACAATTAGAACCGCTAGACTAAACTTCTATATTGGACACTGTGATACTCACTAGGCTGCCCGGGGCAGCTGAGCGCTCTCTCCAGCTCTTCCATTGCCCCCTTTTTCTTTTTCAGTTTCTTCACTAGAGAGTCTACAGCCTTTTCCGCCCACTTCTCCTCCTCGTCCCCTTGTTTCCAGCCGAGCAGGCGCTTCACTGCCGGGCTGGTGAAGGAGAATAAGGATGTAATGGAGGTAGAGGAGTTCATTATGAGATGGATAAATGGGTGGCAAGACGAGCTGATGGGTCCTGTTAAAGGGATAAAAGTTCCCTTGTGGATAACAGTGAAGATGCAAATAATGAGCAGCCAGAAGAGGAAACAGAAGAGGTGAGGATGAAAGACGTGGCGTGATGAGTCTGTGTAAACAGGCGCCGTTTTTTCTTTTCTGTATTCCACTGTTACTTCCGAGCAGCTCTAGTAGAGGTGCTGGACTCCTGCCAGTGCAGCGCAAACCCCCTAAATCCCCTCTCTGTGTTGGGATCCGGCAGCTCTGGAGTCGAAGCCTCCAGCGGGGAAGGTTATTCTTTACACAGCCAGAAATCCAGGTCAAGTTTCAATCATCTGGCAGGAGAAGCAAGAGATTGTATTAACAGATAATTCAGCCAAAAAACAAAAAGAAAAGAAAAAAAGTTTGGAGGTTAGGAAGAAAAAAAAAGAAAAGAGACCTCGGGTTTTATTGGAAAAGCAGAATTAAGACAGAGTCACTAAGGTGATAAGCTGGTGATGAGATGAGAACAGCCAGAGAAAACACCTCATAACCAAAAACTACTCATATTTAATGAAGTGGGCATCAAAGGTGGATTTCCATGATAAGGACGGCCGTATCAGCAGGGCGCTGTTACAGAAAGCACGCCCGCATGAAAGTGATCTCCCCACATGCTGAACAGCAGTGTTATTATTCTCTATGGAGAAAATGAAACACTTCACAAAACTGCTGCAGAAAGCGCAGGCCAAGATGGCCAAGCTCATTTCTAGATTCACCAACAATGAGGAATGTCCTTTCTGGCCTCTGTTTCTATGAGCATGCCACTGACGCCCAGGAGCCATACTGTCTGGCCAGAACACATCACAGGGCAGGAGGGGGAGAGGGAGGGCGACAGACAGAGAGCTCTCTCCCTCTGTTAGCCTCTCTGTCCATCTAAATCTACTGAACAGTATATATTATTATATGAATGCCAAGAATAAGGTGCAGACAAAAAAAGTATCAGATTAAAGTTCTATTATTTAGGTAGGGTTCGTGGGTTCGGCAGCATCTTTCTACTCAAAGAAATTCCTAGATATTCATAAAAATAAACACGTAATTTTATTAGTCTCCTGTTTGTGAGTCTTTCTGCAGCATCATGCCCAACCTTTTGGGTAAAACGCATAGTTTTACATCTTGTACTATCAGCTCTTTGCACATCGTCCTTGCATGTCAGAACACTTTTCCACATGTTTGTGCGCATCTGATGCCGAAAGGGGAAAAAATATGAATCTATTGGCAGACAGAGTTTATAAAAGTGAACTGGAAGCTCAGCTTTCCCCCTTTCCTGTAAAAGAAACAGAACCACTTTAGACTTTCTTCCGAATTTCTGTTCTTTTTTCTGTCAAACTAAACACAGGTGATGAGTTATGCGGATCTGTATGTTCACTCTTTTTGCCCTCATGTGCTCATGGCCAGCGCCGGTGTTGTGCCAAAAAGTGATTGCCTGCCAAAAAGTGATTTCCAATGTTTCCGTGTATTTTTTATGTGTAATATCTTTACGTATGTTGGTAAATAGACTTCGGTGAACAGCGTTTACAAAGGGGTTATATATAGAATTAAAAGATTATCTGTTTTTTCAAGTATCTTTATAACTCTGTGTTATTGTACTCACATTATAACCAATCCGGTCCTTTTCCCCCACTTACAATATTTTTACTGAACTATTGTAATATTTGTTGCCATTTCTGCTGTCTTACTCTTACAAAATACATTTTTAATGTTAATGAGATTTTTTTTAACTGCATAAATAAAGGTTCTATAAAAGTCGCTGCCAAAAACTGATTGCGGCTTCTACCTTGTTACACGAATGTTGTTTGTGGCTCAATATGACTTTGTGTCATCCATGAGGGATGCATTTGACATATGTTTCACATATTATAGGCCATCAAGTTACTTATAGCAGTTTAAATACGAGCAATCAGTTTTTGGCAAATACCGGAAATCAGTTTTTGGCAGACAATCACTTTTTGGCACAACACCGGTTTCCCGCAGACAGACACACAGACAGCTGGGGTTTACAATGACAGCAAAAAGCGCACAGGGCTCAATGCGGCATCAGTCCACCGCTGCTGCTGCTTTTATGAAGCCTGGCGTCACTCAGTCTGCAGGCTCAGATAGGCTAATTACCTAATGCTTTATCACCAGGACACCCCTTCCCAAAAAAGTAAACACGCCAGCTTCCTTTTTACTACAACTCAACTGCGAGTCATTCTGCAGCTACAAAATCCAGGCTCGGACCTAACCTCCACACCTTCACTGCAAATATGCGATTAGGAGCAATGACATTGAAGTCGCTCGGCTCATTCTTGTGTGATGAAGGCATGCTACTACAGAGAAAACACGTGTAGGAGCAAAGAAAACTGCAGTTATTATTTTTAAATACATCTTGAATACTTAATTCAGCTCAGCTTTGCAACTTTATACTGAACTCAGCATGTAGATGACAACTCTGAACAAATGAAACCCCCCTTAAAGTTTACCGACAGTGCAAGAGGGTAACATTTAATTTTGATACTATTTCTCTCTTAACAGGAATTCAAATTCGCGTGACATAAAAAACAAATATACATTTAAAATATTTAAAGGAAAAACGAGCCAGTTAGTTTAATTTCTCACCTCTGTAACAAGTGCAGTGCAGACAGCCGTGTGAGTGTGCGAGGCTTTCCTGTTTGTAGTAAGTCAGGCCAGCACACTGAGGCTGCGAAGGTGTGTGCCTGTTTGTATGTGTGTGCGATTGAGTCTGTGAGCATGTGTAGAAGGGTCAAGTTGGCCTCAATAACACTTTGCGCCCTGCTGGTGATTTCTAAATAAAAGCATCGCCAACTCAATTTGTAGATGCCAGTTTATAAACGAATATAGCCAAAGGCTCCATTTGACAAAAGCCAGATTTAAAAAAATGAGAGAAAAAGTTTCTATATGTTTATACATTTTTGTCTATCTTCAATCAATATTTGAAAATTCTACTTTTAAAAGTGAAGTACAAAACTACTTTTGTCCGCTGTGGAAGAGAGACAGACATAATTAATAACTAATGATTAAATGCAGAGTGGTGCGGTAAGCACCAAGAAAGTGGAAAAGGTGAGTGAAAAAAACACAAACACTTGGCATTACAAGTCATTAACTTTAATAAAATAACATCATTATTTTTTATTTAAATCTTCTAAGTGAAATTATTATCAGTAATTTCTACAGGTAAGTGTTAGAAAGGAGGTTGTAAAGTAAGTCTACATGAAAATAAATAAATAAAAAACATTAAAAAAAATGTTTTGTTTGCTTTTATAATCTTGTAGAGGACATCGCACATAGTGTGAACTTCCGCGTTTATTATGAAGGCTCAGTCTTAGTTATTTCCGGCGTTGTTCGTTGCGGTCGCTTTGACGCAGGTTTGTGAAGCTCGGAGGCTCCACTCCTCCAGCAGCCCCAGCCGAGCGCCACACAGCCTCGGCGGCGTCAGCCTGGCTGGAACCGCAGCGCCTGCATGCTAGATCCCTCCGCCTCCCCCCCCCCCTCTCCTGGAACTTTCTCAGGATTTCAGATTTAGCGCTCGCGGCAGCACGCACGAGCGTTTGTGTTCGAGCACCTGAGCTCCCAATCACCTAATCACGATATAAAGGAAAAGAAAAATAGAGAAATAAAAATCCCCAAACCACACCTGTTCTAGTATTGCTGAAGATTTCACTGACTTTACCTGATAAAACTCTAATAATTATTGTACTTAAAGTGTTTATCAGCGAGTTTTTGTTACACCCATCTCTCTGCCTGTGAGGGTCTGTTTGCTGTCATCTTCTTCCTTTACAGCAACGAGCACCTGTTGGGCGCAGGCCAGGCTATTGGTGCAATGTACCGAGTATAAGACTAAATCTGCTTCAATATATTAACTCTTAAGTTATATATAAAGTCCAGCTCGGGGAGGATCAAATCTGCTATCATATCCAACCACCTCACACTGTTACTTGCCTGTGGCCGCGCGCACGTGCACGCACATGCTGCACCTGTAGGCTTAAAAAAGAAAAGATCAAGTAAAACATCTTCCCGTTTAGTACTCAGTCTTTATGCATGATTCCACACATGCGGTGAAATAATCTTTATTTATATATATAGTTTTTCCTCGTCTTAAAAATCCAGGTTTGTTTTTTTATCCATTGTTGGGAGCGCTGAGGTCTTTCTCATTGCGGATGGATACGATCCTTTATTGGGAGTGCCGTGACTGGTCCAGTTAATGACGCAAGCCCGGCTGGCGACAGTGAGTCTACAAGTTTGACATTTTCAGAGTTTACAGCAACTGCTGCGGGATGTAACAACACTCCCAACGCGAAGTGAAACTACTTTGAATATCTCATAAAAAAACATTTTTTTTTCATCTTAACCACCAGGTAAACCATCAGGACACACCACTAAATTCAATTGGCCGGTGTGCGCCTAAAAAGGTGGGGGACTAAGAGTCCAAGGTTTGGTTCGGGGACCGCCAAAGAAGCCGCGGGAAGGTTTCAGAGCAGGACCGAGAGCAGTGGGCTGTGCAACCTGTTTGATCACCGTTTTAGATGCGAGCACAACAGCCTGGAAGGGTTTTAATCGCCCATTAGAAACACAGGGCCTATTTTGTGGAGCATTACATTTGGTTTCTTGAAATTAAATTTCATTTCATATCATGGAGCTAATTGGTGCCAATCGAATGCTTTTGTAAATCTTTAAATAGGGCACCCTAATTTTCTGCAGTGCCAAATCTGGAGGCAGGAAACTAGAAATGTGCAGCTTGCGATTCCCCACTTCTGTGTCTGGTAGGGCAGACACAGCCAGACGAGCGGGGCACAAACAGGATGCGCTCCCTGGGGCTCCGGGAGGCCCTCAGAGACATCTGCATGAGCGCGAAGCACAGACCTCAGGCTTGCATAAGAAAACAGCACTATTAAAGTTCATTTACTCAGACCACAAAAACGCTTGCTGGACTCCTTCCAAGATGTCCACACTGGGCCTGGGAGACAAACAAAAGGATGAATATTGAGATAAATACCGCAGTCCAGGGTTTCCTACTTTCTTTCATGTTGAGGAAAGGCCAGATCACACTGCCTACTGTGCTGAACATTTCCTAGAGCTGACCCCAGATAACTTAATCAGTTAAACATGATTTATACCAAATTAAACGTTTAGTGGAGTTAGAGCCTGCAGACATCTAGTAATAATATTTCAAAGGTACTTTCCTGACCCTGGTACTCTGTGTAAGAAGCCTGAAAGGTGCCTCACTGCATGTTTGGGAACATCAGTCACAATTAGTCAAGTTTTAAGACCCATTAAAGATCCTCGGCCCTACAACAAGAAACTCCTTTAGCTTCAGTATTAACAAAGACATGTCATGTCTTTACCAAACACTGTAGCTGCAGTAAGCATTGTTACAAACACAGCAGAGTAGTTTAAGTTTCTATGTATTGTATGAAACCATGTCATCACTTATGGTTCTTTAATCTCTACGTCAGAGGTGTCAAACACGAGGTCTGGGGGCCAGAATCGGTCTGGCTAAGAACTCAATTTGGGCCACTGCTCGAATTTGGGAAATATAAAATGTGAAGGAGGGCATTGATTTTGGATTTGAATTCATAGGTTTCATAGCATTTCCTGCTGATAAAGAGCTGGACCATTGCAATTAGACTTCTTTTTATACTAAATGGGGCTAACTGTGTAGTTAAACATCTTTACACTGACAGAAAGGGCAGTTTCGTTGCTACGGCCAAAGATCAAAGTGGGCTGTATGTGGCCGACCGTGTAAAATGAGTTTGTTTACTGCACATTTCTATCAATTTCTTTCTCTTTCTGCTCAGGATAAATCCTGCCTGTCACTCGGTATCAGCTGGAATAGGCTTCAGCCCAACTGCAACTAAGGTGAGAAAAGCAGTTAAAGGATTGGATTAATGGATGTTTTTCCTCCCATTCACCAATCTGATTACATACTGTAAAGCATGTTGTTGTTTTCATACCATCAGTCATTCGTTGATTCTATTTGACAGCAGTGCAAATTGGGAAAAAAAAACAAAAAACAAAGAAAATCAGCAAATTCTGACAACTCAAAATCAATCAAATGCTCATATTTTTTTGAATTAACAACAGTTGTCAGTTACATTTCTGTAGCTCAACCTATTGTTGCAGCTTTGGTTACTAACAATTATCGAGTCATAAATCACTGACTTTTTTATTATTCTTGTTCATGTCATTAAGCCCATCAACCCTACAAAATAAAATTAGTCCTCCACATAACACCACTAAAAGTCCTTCTCGCGGCTGACTGGGCACAACATGATGTAACTTAGTTCAAGGACGAGCCACAGAGATGTTCTGTAACCCATGGCAACAGATTTTTTTTTTTTTTTAACATAAGCCATAACAAACAGTAATCAAATAAAAATAAAGGCAGGATCCAGGAGGAAACCACAACTGTGTCATTACTTCACATCCAGTGATGCCTGGAAAGGAGAAGTATTGATACAACGTGCTTTGCTTCTGATTACAGTGAATGATGGACACAGCTGTAACGCTTCCCCCCCCAAACCACCCAAAGGCTCGGTGGCCGTATCATAGGCCGTCTCTATGATACAAGGGCTCGTCTGATTGGCTAATCAGTCTTATGCGACGACTGCAGTTTCCAGGCTCCGGTGATGTAGCGCAGGCGAATGAAAACCAGGTCTCGTCCCATCTGCAGCCAGCTCCAAAATGGTACCAGCTTGGACCCTGTTAGAACAAACCCAGAGGCGCTTCAGCTTCAAGTCGTGCTTTCATAAGACAAATACTGGAAATATGCCTGTGTAGATCAACTTCTACAAATGCCTACAATTTTCAATTATTACAAAAGGTCTAAAAATAAATGCAATCAACCACAAACAGACTTCCAAACACACCCTACAGAGATATTTATAGCCCTCCAGATAGGTGGCATGGTGGGAAGAGACATATTTCATAGAGAGAGAAAAAAAAGTCGTACCTTCTATTTCAGTCCAGTTGACTGCCACCTCAGCTATGGGGATTTTAAAACACTGGGCGATATACAGGAGCTCCACATCAAAAGCCCTGTGAGAAGAAAGTGGATTTAAAGTTCCTGTTTTACTGCAGGTTAAAACCTAAAACCTCACTGTAACTCCATCACCTGTGCTAGGTATAAATCCTCAGGACTTCTTAGTTATTTCGTATTAATTAAGACTGTTTAAATTTCACCAAAAATTCACTTCTTGGAGTTTTCACCAGTTAATTATCAGAAAACAGATGAAACATCCTTGTGACTAGTGTTTGTTTCTGTTACTTTGTATCGTGGACAGTTTGCTGCTCACCTAACGGCCACTCAGGAGGGCTCTTAGCAAGATGTCTGAACCACCTTAACTGTCTGTTTTTGATTTGAAGGAGAAGCAGATATATTCAGAATCTATTTTAAATTTCTAATGGAGAGCCCAGCAAGCTCATTTCTTTCACTTGTATCTGCACTCTCCTTCTTTTTGGTCTCTACCCACAGCTCATGGCTCTGGGTGAGGGTAGAAACGTGGATTGACCAGTAAATCAACAATTTCACTTTCACACTCAGTGCTCTCTTCACCACTGCAGATCCATCTGTGAATATCCCAATCCACTCTTCCCCCACCCGTGAACAAAAAACACAGGATACTTAAACTCCTTCACTTGGGGCAGCAGCTCATCCATGTCCCCGAGTCAGCGGCGCCACACCATTTTATGCCTGAGAATTGTGGACTCAGACTGCTTAAAGTCCTAATTCACTTTAAGCGTGTGTAAAGTTTATCTGGTTGCAATTTGTAACATGACATAAATGTGGGTCTCAGCCCTGAAAATTCCTCATGACATAGATTTGCCATCCTACAGTTCATCTGGGGTTGAGATGACACTAAGAGTACACCAACTGTAATTCCCTGAGGCATGGATTTTGCACATATAATGTCCACAGCTCCACCGAGACCTTGTACTGCTCATGTGAACGTCAAAGCTCTGTGTAAAGTCTTCTCCAGCACATTCCAAAGAATCTCAGCGAGGTTAAGGTCTGGACTCTGAGGTGACCAATCCTGCTCCCTCAACCACTCTTTGACTCATGAATCCCGGCACTGTCATCTTGGAATACTGTGTGTTGATTTAATTGATGTAACTTTCTGGGTTTAGACCCGACCAACTGAAGCAATTGCAGACATAACAATAATCTTGTACGGTAGGCATCACTCCATCTGCCTCTCCTCTCAACCTGATGTAGTCATCAGGTTGAGACGACTCATCCACATGACCACATGACCTTTTTCCATTGCTCCAGAGTCCAATCTTTATGCTCCATAGCAAATTAAAGCCATTTTCTCAGATTAGCCTCACTGATAAGTGGTTTTCTTAAGGCTATGCAGCTGTTCAGTTCCAGCCCCCTGAGTCCCCTTTTGCAGTGTTCATCGTGCACTTTGCACAATTAAACATAGCCCTGACTTCTACTGCTTTCATAAAATGGCTTTATTTTTTATTTTATATTTATTCATATATATATATATATATATATATATATATATATATATTTATTTATTTATTTATTTATTTTTTTTTTTTTTTTTATTTTTTTTTTTTTTATTTTTTTATTTTTTTTTTTTTTTCTCTTTGCGGCTGAAGTTCAATTTCTTTGAATTTCTGAATAAAAGGACCTGAACAATCACACCACTGCGTTTGGCAACAAGCACGTTCGCAGCTCAAAAAGCGCACTTTACTGAATAAACAACGATGTGGAACAAGTGAAGTAACACTATTTTAGCTCAGACACACAGCTAGACGTCGCTCCGGGTCCGGCTCTCTGAAATTATTTCTCTGCCTTCTCAGATGTGGCCTCAAAACTTAATTTGACTTTTTCACAATGCGCTCAGTGTGTAATGGCCTTTAGACAAAATTTTCCAGGAATCCCTTTGCTAAACATATGACACATTGGTTAAGATTTGTAAATTTCTGCTTTTAATATAGTCGAGGTGAATGCACATTAGAGCTAATACTTTAAGCTAAGACATCATCATGTGCCAACAGTGGAGGCTGTTTCCTTACCATCGCTCTACATGGAGAGAGGAGAAGGTCTTGAGTGCAGCCTCACGTGTGAAAAGCTTGAAGCCACACTGAGTGTCCTTGATCCCCTTCACGCAAAAGAACCACACCAGGAAGTGGAAGCCATACATAAGGAACGTCCGAAACAAAGACCGCTGCAAAGACACCAAAGTGTGGTTATTTACTGCTCTGAAATTTGTTTTCGAACACATTATTTTTTTTAAGCAGAATAAAATAAAACCCTGTTACCTGAGCTACAGAGTCTTTCTCTAGGTGAGCTCTGGATCCACATGAAATTGCCATGTTCTCCTAGATGTGAGAGCAGCACATGAGGCGTTAGGCTTGGCCACATTTTAACCACTTTTACACACTTACATATCGAATAAGTGAGACTGAATTTAAAACAGAACAGAACACCATCACACCGGTTTGGGGTTGAGGTCATTGAGTCCAGCCTCCACTTTCTCAATGTCAGAAAACTTTGTGGCTCCATCAGCATCTGCCATCAGAATGACTTTCCCTCTGGAGCTCAGAGTTCCCTTTAAAAGAGATAAAAACAAAACAAAAAAACCAAAGTCAGCTCCAAACTGCTGCTTCAGGGTTCCCATTTGGACACACACTGTAATCTCACATCTACAATCTCACCATCCGCACAGCTCCTCCTTTCCCTCTGTTCTTCACCAGCGTCAGGACGCGCACTTTATCAGCACTGTACTTCGTAGTGTACCGCAAAGCAACCTGCCAGGACAACACAACAGTGTCCACTCATGAAACCGATCTATACTGGCTGAAAATGTTTAGCTGAGCAAAACGGAGTTGTGCTAAAATAGAAGGCCTGGTTAAATTTGCCCCAAAAAAGATTTAAAATTATTACCTCTGTGGTTTTGTCTTTGCTGCCATCATCCACCACGATGACCTCATAGGTAAAAGAGGGGTTTTGTTTCTGCAGTCAGAAACAAAAACAGACAAAAAAACAAAAACAGGAGAGACTTGTTTCACAACAGCCACTTTACCCAGATCATTGTTGCCACCTACTGGTAAGTCTGAGAATAACATATCCAGCAATATGTTTTGTTTTTTTTTTAAATAATGAACGTTATCCATCATCAGTGCAGACAAAAAGGCACTAACATCAGTTATTCAAGAAACCTAAATACACAAGGTTGTGGAAAAAAAGGAACCAGTGACCAAAAAATGTAAACAAAAGATAAAAAAACTAAACAAAAAACAAACTTGAATTGTATCTCTGATAAGATACAACTAATTTAAGGGCTTTCCTGTCATTAAAATTTTTAAACCATCTGTTTATACATAGTTTAGCCTTAAAGTATGTACATTTATTTATTAATAAATGTTCTTAATAAAAACACAGTCCTGATAACAGCCTTTTTTTGTTTGCTCTTTGTGTGTCAGATTTTGATTATAAATAAATATCCCAAATGTAATTACAGTTACTGTTAAATGTGGTAATTGGATATCTGGTGATACATGTCGTTGTATATGCTTTTAAATGTGCTGCTTTTTACTGTAAATATAATTAAGCTTTAATTCAGGCTCTGCACTTACCTGCCTGTTTTCCAAGTACTCCATAGCTTCATCCATCATCACAGGTACTGAAGGGACACACAGTAACACACATATAATAGCAAGTACAACCTACTGCAGGTGCACAGTGACATGACGACTGACTGCACCAACCTGGATGGATTGCACTACTAATGCCTAAGTGAAAACTGTGACTATTTACAGTGTGTGTCTAATGTGGGCATTCATAATGACTGACTGAGCAGAAAAGCAGACTTTACTCACATCGGAGCTCCTCGTTGTAGGCCGGGACCACCACAGAGAGCTCCCTGGAATGGGGATCATGCAGACTGGGGAAGAGCCGCTTCTCTCCGGTGGCGGTGAGAAAGTATTTCTCCTTCTCATGGCGTGTCAGGTCCACCATCCCTGCGGTTAAGTGTGCTATTACGAGCAACTGAAAAGTGAGAAATATGAGAATTGCATTTGATTTACAATTGAATCTTTCTTGTGATGCATTTTGGCCAAACATCTCCAAACCACATAAGTCTTGTGGTTTGTTTAGATCCAAGACTGAAAACCTACGCTTCGCTCCCATGTTGGTTTTAGAGAGAAGACCTTATAAGACTTTCTAGACTCATGATAACATATGGTACATATTTGCTCGCATGCTTTTAGATATAGACCAGTTTCTAAAGTTTTACATTTTAGGATATAATAAAAAAATAATCTCGTCCTTAGCAGATCTTAAAATTGAGTAAATACAACCTCAGATGAACTACAAAATATGACATAGGAATGCAGAGAGTAATTAGCAGTCAGGTGCCTGCTATTAACTAATGATTAGCAAGTTTGAGCACCTCTATAAAAAAAAGAAGAAGGACGTTTTCGGTCTGTGTAACCCCATCCCAGGGGTGGAGTAACACAATGCCAAGGAGGAAAGAGATCAACTGTGTCTGTCATCATCAGCTTGCTTCTCTGTGCTAGAGAAGCAATTGGTGGTTTTATATATGCTTTCTATAGTCAATAGGACTAAAGCTCTGAATAAATACCAATCAATACATGACTTATTTACAACCAAAAGATCCGGTATCAGCCAATGTCTAGTTTTTCTGAATTAAATGTCCGTTTCATGCTCAGATATTTTTTCTGCATGACACTTGACCCCTCTGTTGCTTTAGAACAGAATGAAAAGGAAGTATCATAAAACTGAGGTACATGAACAGGCCTGTAAAAGTCTACAATGGCCCGAGTCAAACACAATGCTCAAGGATAACTTGGAAAAAGTACAAAAGGAAAGATACCCACGCTATCACTGTAACTGTATTTGGGCAACTTCTCCCAAAACAACTTAGCTACAGCATCTCTCATCCAAAGCACTGATTACTCACCACGACGAAAACTACAGCTGCCAGTGCGACGAGGGCTTGAACTATTTCACAGAGGAAATCCATTTTCCATCAGGTTACCTACCCTACACCCACTGACAGACAGACCACCTGCAGGGGCTAGCTCAGAAACTAGCTGGCTTTCTCCTTTCTTTTGCTTTTTGACACACAGCCTGTGCTCTAACTTCCTGGTGTGTCCAAATATATGTACCAAATTACGGGCTTACGATATTATTCAGAAGGTTAAAATGTTAAAAATGAGTCCTTATGTTTCCATTGCTGTGAGGACACTTCACCTAACTCCACTTCCAATCACAACTGAACACAACGACGATACGGAAGTAGTGACTGTTTTTTTCCCACATCATCATATTGGAGGAGGAGAACAATATCGGCGCTGGGGCACACTGCCTCATAGCGGACAGGGGTGGAAATGGTGGCAAGGACTCTCTTTAACATGTACGGTACACAAAGAGAAAAGGGAGGTATAATGCTAGGAAGAATATGATTATTTGTCAAAGCAATAAAGACTTTTCTTCTAGTCCGCAACATTTTGTTGTAACATTTATGGAAAACAAGAGTTGGGAGTTCGCCTTGTAATCGGAAGGTTGCCGGTTCGAGCCCCAGCTTGGACAGTCTCGGTCATTGTGTCCTTGGGCAAGACACTTCACCCGTTGCCTACTGGTGGTGGTCAGAGGGCCCGGTGGCGCCAGTGTCCGGCAGCCTCGCCTCTGTCAGTGCGCCCAGGGCAGCTGTGGCTACAATGTAGCTTGCCATCACCTGTGTGTGTGAATGTGTGTGTGAATGGGTGAAAAGGAGTTTGCATGTTCTCCCCGTGTTTGCGTGGGTTCTCTCCGGGTACTCCGGCTTCCTCCCACCGTCCAAAGACATGCAGCTTGTGGGGATAGGTTAATTGGATAATCCAAATTGCCACTAGGTGTGAATGTGCGAGTTAATGTGAGTGTGAATGGTTGTCTGTCCCTGTGTGTTAGCCCTGCGACAGACTGGCGACCTGTCCAGGGTGTACCCTGCCTCTCGCCCTATGACAGGTGGGATAGGCTCCAGCGCCCCCCGCGACCCTGAAAAGGAGAAGCGGAAGCGAATGGATGGATGGATGGATTTATGGAAAACAACAACCTGCATCCCAGCAAACAGTCCCCCAATTCCCTAAAGGTCATATTTTGGACAAAAATGATTTTGTAAAACCTATCGGAAATGTTTCCTGAAAATGTCCTACAAGTTCAACAAAAATATAAAAAGCAACTCAATAAATGGCTGGAGTTTATTTACTTGCAGATAGATTTGATCAGAGACGACTATGGACAGTATAATGCTATGATTTGGTTAGAAACGCGTTTGGTTAAACTTTGGTTATGCGCTTCTTCCTACCCGGCTACCGTAGGTCATAGCGCGAACCCACGTGGTTAATCAAAACATCATGGCGGCTGGCTTCAAGTAAGAATATACAAGCTCTCCGTTCTATGTTAGTGAAAATATCACTTTTAGTTTGCTCTGTTTATTTTTTCCTGTACTTACCAGCGGAGCAAATGCATATTTGGTGTTATAATAAATTAAATTATTTATTACACAAAATAAAACGAAAATTCCGGACATCATGCACGTGACATACAGCGCACTTTATTCATTCTTGTGTCACAGCTGTAGTTTATGACTGGCTCAGATATTTGTCATTGACGTGTATAGCAAGAGTACTCGGTCACTCTCTTCGCTGTGCTGTTTCTGACGGAGCTTCTGATGTGTCTGTGCTATGGCTTTCTTTACCGCGTTCCCTTTTAACTTGCAGGACTGCTGAGCCCCTGGAGTACCACCGGAGCTTTCTGGTCAGTGTTGAAAACAAGTTTATCCAACACTTGACAGACAAGTGTTGCTCTCTGGATAGATATGAACTGTTATTTGTTTCTCTTCAGAAAGAAAACTGTCGGCCTGATGGACGAGAGCTGACCGAATTCAGAACCACAACACTGAACATAGGTGAGACTTCCCCACAGTGTGTGTGCGAGAGAGAAGTTTCTGTAACCTACATAGGATTTTTAACTTTATTTCCATGTTTAGGGTCAATTTCCACAGCAGATGGCTCAGCCCTGGTGAAGCTTGGAAACACCACAATCATATGTGGAATTAAAGCGGTAAACACATTTGCTTTTCCTTTTTGTTGTTTTATTTCGTGAGTGTGGACCAGGTTGATGAGTACTCACCTATATCTCCTCCTCCTGCAGGAGCTAACAAACCCTACAGTGGAGGCACCTGGTAAAGGCTACATTGGTAGGTGTAGTAAGAAGTCTTCGTTTTCTCCCATTCTTTCTTTGTTAATTATCTGATATCACATCATTCAAACATTGATGTCATCTCTGTCAGTGCCCAACGTGGACCTGCCACCCCTGTGTTCCTCTCGCTTTCGTCCGGGACCACCGGGAGAGCAGGCCCAGGCTGCCAGCCAGTTTATCGCTGATGTCATTGAAAGGTGCGCGACTTCAATATATGTTAGCTTTTTTAGTTTTTATTTTAAATGAGTGACAGTTTTTAAGCCTGGTGCTGGTTTAACTGAGTTTTTATGTGGCTTTTTGAAGCTCTGAAGTGATAAAAACAGAGGATCTGTGCATCGACAGAGGAAAGGTAAACCCAAGAGTCGCGGAGCTACACTGACACACAATTTGACCTTTAATTATCCAGCCATGGGTACTAAAACTGCGGACTCTTGTTGCAGCTCTGCTGGGTGCTGTACTGTGACCTCATGTGTCTCGACTATGATGGGAACATATTGGATGCTTGTGTTATCGCTCTGCTGGCTGCTCTAAAGAACAGTATGTAAATTTCTACTGTAATGTAAAAAAAAAAAAAAAATTAAAATAAGTCCATGTGTCGTAACTGGTAATAATCAGTAGTTGAAACAAATCAGTAGTTTTTCTTTAAGCAGTACATGAACTTAACAGTATCCTGGCTCCTCACAGCACGACTCCCAGAAGTCACCATCAACAAGGAGACCTCTGCACCAGAGGTGAATTTAGAAAAGAGACGTGAGCTTCAGATTCACAAACATCTGGTCAGCGCTTCTTTTTGCATCTTTGATGAGTAAGTTTGTCTAGCCATTATAAAAAAAGAAAAAACCCAAAAAACAAATTTATAATTTCTATTTTTAAGTGACATGTGCTTCTTTTTCTAATCCTGGCCTAATCTTGTTGCAGTTCCATACTGATTGCGGACCCCACAGCTGAGGAGGAGACTCTGTCAACAGCAAACCTGACGGTGGTGACTGATGAGGATGACCGGCTCTGCTCTGTGCACAAACCAGGTGAGAAATAAGTTTGAAGGGATTTGCCTTTCTGAGACTGCATGGTATGTAGCATGAATCTAATTGGGTTGAAGATATTTTGGGCTTATCCCTTACTGGAAGAGCCAAAGCGTGTAGCTGATTTGCCAGATTTAATGCCAATGTCCTTCCTGGCACGATGATTTAGTATTAACACGAAAAAACCATCCTCAAAATACCCCTGTTGTATGAATCAATGCATGTGTAATAGTAACACCAACATAAACTGACGGCTTCAAAATGAACACTCAGGTTCAGTCAACAGAAATTAAAAAAACAACAACAACAACAACAACAACTCAAAAATGCCAAAAAGACATTTTTAACTTAACTGGGAAATACTGTTCTATACATTGCTACTTGTTGCTCAGGTGGGACATCACTGTCAGGAGAGAGGCTGCAGGAGTGTATCAGCCGAGCAACAACACGACAGAGAGAGATCCAGAAACTCATTGACAAAGTTGCACACAGTGTGAAGAAGGCACAATAATGACACTCGGACGATGTTTTGTTTTTTTTTTTATCTAAAAGTTGTATTTTTCACTGTCAATATATATTCTTTTTTTTTTAATAACAATAAAACTGCTGACAAAGACCGCTTTAAAAAATTATTTCTCAGTGTCCGGAAATGTCTCACACACACACTCAGTTGATGTCTCGTAAGAATATGCTCATGGCTCCTGTACTAATTAAAAGGAAATGCCTTTTCAAAATGTGCTGTACAAAAGCAGGTACACCATCTTGCATGATGATCTTGAGTCCTCGTTTGAGCCCTGTGCTGGGACTGCTTAAAAGAAGAAAGACTTCCAACAGACTGAGAGGTAGAGAGCTGCCCCCAGGCACAATTCCAAGATCAGATTTGCATTTCACATGTAACGGTTACACAGGGAGGATTTGGTGTCGGTACGCTCTGTCGGGATCCGTGCTTAAAGGGCAGTTTCTACCTGGGTCAACCGAGCAGAGGCAGGAGGATCGGGCTTCTCGAGGGGAATCCTCTGAGAATGTGCATCTGCGATCCTCTCAGTTCACAGGGCCTCCATCAGAGACAGCTCTTCCACAACGGAGGGGGGTGGTGCGTTATTGTGGAAGCCCACTACCTACAACAATCCTCTTCTGTGTCATCTCAAAAAATAGCATTAATAATTTTTTTTTAACTTTAGGGCTCCCTTTTCTAACACCCCCCCCCAATCCCCTACGGTGGACACAGTTTTGGTTCTCTCCCAAACATCTGACAACCATTACATACAAATTTGTCAGCTAGAAAAAGACAAACAGAAAAGAGTTTTTTGTGGGGTTTTTCGTTGTTGTTTTTTTGCCTACACTCTCGACAGCGAGGCAGGTAAAGAGCACAATGTGGATCATTCACGTCCTTTTGTGTGTGGATTTGGGTGGGGGGAAGGTTTTAGTGTGATTTAAGTCTTTCATGATTTGGGGAGGGGCTGAGGCGTGCTCCTCTTCCTCTTACTTCTTGGTTGGCTGGCGGTATGGTGCCGTGGCACTCCCCCCTGAGGAGCTGCTGCTCCCATAGCCATTTGCTGCTGCTGCTGCATTTGGTGCTGCAAGAATTGCAACTGTTCAGTGCAAAAAGAAACATGGAAGAAGGACAAAAAAAATAGACTTCAGTATGTTACGACAAATAAGATAATGCAGAAAGAAATAATGATATTGACTTTAAGATTTATGTAAGCATCTCAAGCTCGTTTAACACATGTAAACTGGAATCCCTTGCTAAAACGTCGTCTAGCAGAGTGCCTTGTGTTGTACAACTGGCATGGGTTAGTGAAGCCTGATACATAGAACATACAAGAAGAGTGTGCGGAGAAACACAGGAGAGTGGTTAATGGGTTGCAGAGGGGAAGGAAGAGGAAGGAAGAGATAAGATTTGGGGCATGTCATGTTTTGGGGAGTGAGGCGGGATACAGTCAAGCAGCACCAGTGGCGTCTGGAAGACAAAAATTATTGGCTGTGATCCTGGCATAAAAACAAACAAACAAACATGCAGCTCAGCAAACCGTGCGTTGTGCTCAGAGTAAGCCAGCAACCTCAACTGGGCAAAAGAAAAAAAATCTTAACTCAGATTCATGCTTACAGTGGAACAACTTAATGTCTCTGTCGCAATGCCGTCGGCTACCTTTCAGCGGTCTGTTCCCAGTGACACAGTTTCAGAACCTGCTGCTAAATGGCTGTGCAAGAACATGCCTCCCACTCTGACACTTTGTTAGTTGTTGCCATTGGAAGTGCTGCGAGCTCTGGTGTGTGGGTTGCTGGAAGTACTGGGGCTACTGTGGTCTTTATCAAACAGCATAGTAACCAAACATACAACACAATATGGAGTGAATGGTGTTTATCTATAAAATGTATTTGAAAGAAGATTTTTATAAAAACTTATAATTATTTATTTATTTTAGGAAAATAATACGGTTTATACTAAAACTATCTCCGTATTATATAAAGGTTATGGATGGAAGCTATTTTTAAAATCCATTAACGTGATAAAAATACTAAATCTATATGTCATAAAGCTAGTTTACCTAATTCCCTCACACTTTATGGTGCAGCACAACAGAAGCCTGCAAGATAAATAAAAACAAGGAGAGCTGGTGGAAGCAGGTGTGTCTAATCTCAACAGCTCTTATAAACTCTATATGTGTATATGGATGTTAATGTTGCCGTATTACTTGGATCTGTGGCTGGTGCTGCTGCTGAAGCCTTGGAGAAGGCAGCGGGGGCCCAGACCCGTCCAGCCCACAGCCCAACTGGGACAGCACTAAGGTGGAGGGGAAGGGGAGGAGGGAGACAGGGAGCCCCAGAGGGAAGGACATGATGGCAAGAGGGAAAGAAGCAGCAGAAGAAGGAATGGGGGGGGGGGAGGAGAGTGTAAAGACAGGAAATGAACAAGTGAAAAAAGTAGAATATTTGCGAGGATTAGCGGGAGAGCAGGGGTGAGTTGTGGTTTCAGGAGTGCGTAAACACACACAGAGATGGAAGAGAGAGAAGCAAAAACAAATGTTGCAGGGAGGCCAAAGATAAATGACCGTGTGCGTTGAGTTTTAAAAAGCGCATTATGGAGAAATAGCGTGAATTGGGAGATTCAGGGAATTTAGCGAATAGGGCAAATTGAGAAGAGGGACAGGAGGACAGTGTAGGAGGAAAGACAGAAGGGTGGGGGCAAAAAAAAAAAAACAATTAAAAAAGAAAAGAGAAAATGTGGCAGAGAAGAAGGGGAAGTTGAGTCTCTCCTGTCAGATGTTACATGTTCCACTGAGAGGAACAATGGCTAACTTCAACAAAATGGTCATGTTTAGTTACAGACTGAGAGTCCTAACGAACAGTAATTACAGTCATGAATACATTAGTACATCTTATCTTATTAGTACTAGTTAGTGTCACGGTGTCATTTTGTTTAGGAACAGGTTAATGAAGAGAAATGTTTTGCGTGTGTGTGTGTGCTTGTGCGGCTCATACCTGCTGCCTGTGGAGACATGAAGCCTCCCACTCCCAGATTTATGACAGCCGTTTGCTGGTTCCCTAAACTTTGATCTGACCCCTGGTCACTCTATGAAGAAAGTCAAAGACAACACAAGGCTGTCACACACAACTGCCACCAAAGCAGAACATGTGACAGTAAATCACACACATATATGTGGGGCAGGGATAGCTCAGTAGGTAAAGTGGTCGCCCCATGATCGGAAGGTCGGCGGTTCGAATCCACTTAACGGCTACCCTGAGGTACCCCTGAGCAAGGTACTGTCCCTACACACTGCTCCCCGGGCGCCTGCTTAGTGGGCTGCCCACTGCTTCACTGAGTGAATGGGTCAAATGCAGAGAAAAACAAGTAATTTCCCCATGGGGATCAATAAAGTATCCATTATTATTATTATTATTATTATATATTTAAAAAACTTAAAAGGGGCAAGCAGTAGTGATTTTGGTTCCATATCGTTAGGAAGTGAAATGTTTTGGCAGTGGTTACAGATTCTGTACATCACGGCCGCTAGACGCCATTCCCTGTTATTCCAATCAGATTTGTTCAAATTAATCTTTTTTAAGATGCAGAGTGTCTCAATAACTATTAAGAGGTGTAAATATTTCGCAACGACTCAAATCCAAGCAGGATTTATCAGGTTCAGTAGTTTCAAATTGTTGTTCTAAAGCCATTATTCATTCGCCTCTTTAGGACTACATTTCTTTTGTATTTGTGACTTTTTCCTAGTCAGTCTGGCATGCAGCCCAGTTACTCCATCACATTAGTTTAATTATAGCCCTTTTCCCATTGTACCTACTCAGCTCAACTCAACTTGGCCTTTTAGAGTTTTCCATTAGTTGGCAGTACCTGGTGTACTTTTGTAGTACCTACTCGCCAATCTGAAAATGTGGCATCAACAGACCACATACAACCGACTGGCCAATCAAGTCCACTGGCGAGTCCTTCCCAAAAATCAAACCCAACATTTTTACAACACAGCAACGAGGGAAATGCCAAAAACCCAGCGTAGTACACCATCATCTCGATATCCTCCATTGCTGTGTTGTGTTGCATTAAAATGACGCCATGGGACTTTTGGCTGTGTTGCTATAATGACGGAAAACCCATTGAGATGGCACTCAACTGTAATGGAAAATGAATGAAATTGAGTAGAGCTGCGTTTAATCTAAAATGGTGGCTTGGATTTTTGTGAAGGAGTCGCACTCATGACTCATTGAGTGATGCCACTGATTGGCCAATCGGTCGCATGAGATCTGTTGATGCCACATTTTCGGATCGACTCAGATCGCTTGGATCCCTGGGCTGAATAAGTACTAAAAAGTACATGGCAGGTACTGCCACCTAATGGAAAACCCTAAAAAAACCAAGTCGAGTCAACCCGAGTAGGTTCAAGTGGAAAAGAGGCAGTACAGCGCTCCCTTTAAAACCATGCTAGTTTTCTCAGTTCACAGGTATGAATAGTTTTTGTATTCTATATTTTTTTAATAGGTGTGCCTAAGCTAACTAACTAAATGATGCCAAGCTACACATCTGTGAAGATGGACACTAAACATGACCAAAATCAAACCTCTCATATTTATTAGAAGATAATTTCTAACATCCCTCTGTTGCTGTAATTTAATTAAGATGTGTTCTTCTATACTATGAAAATATGGTGTTTGAGTCTCACCGTCTCCCCCCCTTGCTGCTGAGGACTGGAGGTGGCTGACTGACTCTGCTGTGGGGAGAACTGAGACAGCTGCTGCTGCTGCAGAGAATTAAAGATGAGAGGACCAGTGGGGATCTGAAGATGTAAAATACACACACCAACGAACAAAAAGTGGTGGAATAAAACACAGGGAAATGAGGATGAAGGACAGAGGGAAGGCAGAGGGAAAGGAATGATGCACACATAACCAAAACGGGAGGAAAAAGGAAATGGAGCGTTAACAAAGAGATCGGCACTGATCATTACTACTATCAGACTAACAGAGCTACAAAGGACTATAAAGGGAATGGCACAAGCAGTGATCCTCAAACAGGCTGTGTCTGCATTCAGATTACATCCTTTACTTCTTCTGCTGCTATTCCTCTAGCAAAAAAAACCTTTGCTAAGAGACTCTTAGCAGTTCAAGAGGTAAAGGGGGTAAAAATGTTATAAAGCTAAGTTGTTGTTCAGGCCAGGACATTGCATAACAAAAGATGCATGCCCCTTATTGCACTAAAGCACTTTCAAGGGTTTACACTACATTGCATATGCAATGAGGTGTGGGGAAATTTAAGCTGCTGATTTCACTATTTCAGGTGTGCCAACACAGGTGAAGATCAGGACTAAGTCACTATGCCAAACAAATACCCAGTGCATGCTACTGAAAGTGTGTTAAGACTAAACTGTAGAGTCATACCTGGAGTAGGTTCAGAGGTCTCAACCCAGCATTGCTATTCAGGCCAAAAGGACTCCCTGGAAAACAAATCGGAGTTACCACGAAACAGCGAGACAATCAGGGCTTTATCTTATCTCTTCTAATGTCATTAGACCCAGTCTTTTTTTTTTTTTTTACTGGACAGCTACACTCTCTAGAACTGGATTTAATTAAAAAATAACTCTGTAAATGTAATGCAAAGGTAATAAAAAGGGGGGCATAACTATGGAATCTTACCCGCCTGTGCTGCAGACTGCATGGTAGGCATCAACCCTCCAGTTGGCAGGATTCCACTCAGGTTTAAGCCTGTGCCCAGCATGGGATTGGAGCCACTCATCAAAGCCTGAGGACTGCTACACAGACAGTACAAGATCATTATTAAAAGTGACAGTGATCAGCAGGTGCTATGTGGCATTCGAGACAGTTTAAAATTATTACCAGACTGAGCTGACCACGTTGATGAAATTGAGCCCTGCTGGATTGGCCATGACCTGTGACGATGTGGTTCCTGTGGTGATGGATGTACCCATGGTGGGCAGGGGAATGGTCATGACGGGCAGCGTCTGGCTTAAAGCTAGCGGCTGTTGGGTAAAAGGCGTGAGGAGGGCATTCTGTGACTGGTTCTGAACCAAGGGAGGGTCTGAAGGGGTAGGGGTCACTGAGAGAGGAGCGGAGAGGGCATCAGGGGGGTGAGGGGTCGAGCATGGCGTATTGGTAGGCGTTGGGGTAGATGGCTTGGGGGTTCCCGATCCTGAAAGGGGGAAAGAGGGCCAAAATAGTACAACACTTTAACAAGACACAGTACTTTTCAGTCAATTAAAATCCATTATTAAAACTAAATTTAAATTATGAGGCACTAGTTATACCAAAACCTGATCCCCCTTTTAATGTCAATTTGCGTGACATCTTAGTTAATCCTTTGATAATACTTCAGAGAATAGGGCTTGCAGTTGTCCAGTATTATGTGTATTTGCTAAGCTCCCAATATGTTACTGTTTTTCCATTTTTGTCAACATAATTTATGAGAATATGTTCAAAAACTCCAAATTGGGAAAATTCAGAAGCTTAAAGCAGATTTAAAACATTCCAGAATAACTAATCGGACTCCAGCACTCACTCTGATTGGATCCCATTGGGGAGAGGGAGGCAGGTGACAGCAGGCCCACCTGGCCCAGCTCCATTGAGTGCTTTCTGTTCAGAGACTGGCTTTTGGCTGGAGGGGGTGTAGGACACTTAAGTAGACCACTGGTGGTTTGTGAACTATATGGATTACCTGAAAAATAAAGACATAACATATTTATAATAGAGATGGCACGATACCACTTTTTTATGTCCGATACCGATACTGATATCATAAATTTGGATATCTGCCGATACCGATATAAATCAGATCTAGCGTATTTTATAATCAATAAAACGTTTTTTTAATATCTTGCTGCTTTTTGTGTAAGTTCGTACTCAAGTTTAAAAAACAAAACAAAACTAAATCTATTCTGTTATACCTGTATGCAAAAAATACACTGCACCCAAAATATTTCATAGTTCAGCAATACTGATGAATCTAATAAACTTAAACCCTACACCATCCTCCCTATGCTGGTATTTTAAAGAGTAATTCGTGGAAATACTAAGCAACCTAACTAATAGGGTTGCCAACTCCCAGCAAAAAATATAAAAAAATAGGAAACCACCTCCACCTCATAATGCTTAATTGACATAATCGACTTTCATTTAATGCACGTGAAAAAAAAAAAAGAAAAGAAAAAGAAATGCACAGAAATCAATAATTTTTCTACAATAATTAAATAGATTCAACATCTTTCTTCAACAGAATTGCAGACTGCACAGATGGTACCTTCCCAAAGGAAAAATTACTGTAGCTTACTAGGTTATAAATTGGACATAATAGTTCCTATATACAATAATGGATTTCTGTACATTTCACATCAGATGAAAACATTGGTTGTAAGATTCAGATAATTATTTATTAAAAGTTAGACATAACAATTAGAAAGAAAACTATGTCTTTGTGCCCCCCCTTCCCTGTTAATGTCCTACCAGCCGTCAGCTACGTAGAAAAGGATCCTGGTGTACAAAGTAATATTAAATAAATTTTAACAACAGATTATCAAGCTTAAACGTGCTGCTGTTGTTTATCCGCTGGTTTCCTCTTTCTGGTGCAAAGTGGGCGATAAACTAACAAGAGAGACGGACTCGCGACAGAAAAGCCGATCAGCCGATCATTGATCAGTTTCATGATTGAAGTAGCAGCAGGAGAGGGAGGGGGAGAGAAGAGGCAGTCGCTCCATATATCGGTTGTTAAGCTTAACGTGGGAATGCTTTACAAACATTCAGAGATGAACTTACACACTTAGTTTACTTCTCTGGGACAGCTTTCTCAGAGATTAAATGCTGGTTTGGAAGCACGTAGCGAGTCTCCAAATGTTCAACCAGACCGCCGACAGGTCGCGCAGGCCACAGTTGCTCTATCACGTGATGTATACGGCTCCGACGTGCTAAGGTTATGAGCTCGGTTACGTTATGTCGCAGGTTTTGTGAGATGCTTTTGTGATATTGAATGGATCAGATTACATTTTGTATTTCTCTCCGATATCCGATCCAGTAATTTAGGTCAGTATCGGACCGATACGTAATATCGATCGGTCCATCTCTAATTTATAATACTCTTTTCCAAAAAGAATGCACTATTAGAGCAGATCTGGTTCCACCTTTGCTGAGAATGACCTTGAACAGACTCAGAAACATGTTTGCAGTGCACTTAATGCCTCTCTTATAATGCAACTTAATTATCCTAAAGAATCAAACTATCAGATTTGCCTGCAACCCTTTTTTCCCTTCAAAGTAGCACACAAATACGGGGTGTTTTTAGCCACTAATTAAGGATTTGTGTGACGTCAATGAACAATCGCACTAGAAGTAGAAGTTGTACCTGAGGAGCTGCTTCCTGATCCTGACGGCAGTTTGATGGGAGGGGGCCGGTGCTTCACCCCTTTTCCCAACAGAGAAGTCTGGACCAGTGGAGAAATACCATCACCCTGCGTGTGACAGTTAAACCTGTTTTTTAGCCGCACTGCATAACAAGAGTAACCCAAAAGTAATGTTCTCATCTGCACTAATTCCAAATCACCAAATATTGATTAGTTTGACACATCTGAATCTCCCAGGCAAAGAAGTATGAATCTTCATGTTTACCTCATCTTTGCTAGGGGAGGGAGGCCCCTGACCCATGTTGCCTGAGTTATGGGACACTTTGACCTGACACTTGACGTCTCTCTCATACACTCCTTTGTACTGAGTAAGAAATCTGTTAAAAAGACAAAAACCTTGCATCACACTTTCTAACACCAGATCCCTAAAAAGTCTGTATGAATGAATGAATTTCTGAAGAGCAGCCCACAATGTGACTTACCGGTCCGCATCGATCTTTGAACCTATGAGGAAACTGTGAATGACACACAAAAAACGATGAAGATTAATTTAATCAAAGCAGCATTTTAAATTCAGTTTAATATAACCAGTTTGTCTTAAAGGTGTCCTTACGGAGGATGTATGAGCTTTAGGTCTGGACTGTCGTCCTCTGCTTTTGATTCTTTAGCACAGTAGATCTTCCCGTACACAAGCGGGTCTCCCATTGACTGGAAAATAGAAACCTTGGTCCTCTGAGCTTGGCCCCCAACTTCACACTCAAATGTGTAGTCATCTACAACTTCCTGTGTAAGGAAAAAAAAAAATAAGAGGACAAAAAAATCTAATGACAAGAACACCTTAAATGGATGTGTGCAGTGACATTATATTTTTGTGCAAAATTTAGCAACTAAGTATTGTAATCATACAGTCCGTATATTTAATGTATGGTAGAACTACCTGTAGCATCTTCAGTTCCAATGCTACAGTCACAATAGAAATTGTAGATACTGGGAGAATAGTATTGCTAACTTGGTTTATATAAATATTTTGACTTTATATAATATTAACACATTAAGACATATTGAGAAGAAGCAGAGGTTGAAGAGAGTTGGGAGTAAGCAGTCTTTAATGTGGATATTAAAAGACACATTCCCTGTATTGAGCTTCAATTCTTTAACCTTCAGGCGACCAGATGACCCCAACTTCAAATTTATATTTGCCATTATCATGTTTTTAATGGTAAAATGTTACATGCCACATGTTTAACAATCTACTTCTCCAACGTTTTTTCCCCATTTTTAAAACAGAAACTAACCGATTGTTGTAGCAAAGGATAATGGAAACTAATGTGGAGTCATAATTTATGACTTTATATTTTAGTGTAATTTGTTGGTAATTAAGCTTCTGAGTTTTTTGTTTGTTTGTTTTTTTACACAAAATATTTTAAATGCAACACACTTCAAATATGATGCATGTCTAGATTAAACAGAAGCATGGGGACAAAGGCTGAACAAGACCCTGATGAACAAGTATTGCCTAAACAAATGAAAAATTGATGTAAATTTACTTGTAGAATTTGTGTTTTTTTTTTTAATTTATTTTATTTTATCACATAAAAATGACTGAAAACCATCATTAATCATATCAGAAAATTTTAGCAGATTTGTGACGGACAAGGAAATAGTACAAGCAACTGGATGTATTTAAAAAACACAGCATAAAAAGGTGACAGTAACAACCTCAGCTCGGTCATTTTATTCGTCAGTCCCACAACATTAAAAGTGGGACAACCTCCTTGTGGATAGGGGAAAAAATCAGTGGTTATCTGTGGACTGCATAATTTTTTTTAATTTATTTTTGCCCTTGAAGACCAATTGCAAGTAGCTGCACCATAGTTATCTCAGTTTTTTAGAGACTGGTTGCCTCCCACCATGTATCCTGTGCAAACACTTTGCAATTGCAAAGGCTGCTTGGTGGGAGAGATGTCTCTAAACACCTGTGGTCTGACTCAGACTGACTGCTATCACTCTCAGACAAATTGGAAAAGATTAGTATATAACTGCCGCCTCATTTACAAATAGAAAAGAATTGGAATCAGTCTGTGCCAGTAAGCTCAACTTATCTGTGACATCTCTTTGCAATAGGAGACTCGGCTCAGCTGGTTAAGTAAATGCATAAAACCAAGTTGCAGAGCACCTTTATCACTTTCCAGTTAAGCTGCCATCCTGCAGAAACTGTGTCACTATTTGTGAAAGAACTACACTGTAGAGTGTGAGAATGTAAATGTTTGCTTTTCTTCCTTTAAAGAAATAATTACCATTTTAAACAAACACTCCTTGCTTATTTCTGACAGCAAACAGCCATTAATGATCTCAACAATGTAAGGTTATCTGCTGCAAAACTTACCTCAGCAGGCCAGATCACAGTTTTATGTTCAGAGCTTGCCAACTGCAAAGACCTCTCAACCACAGCGTACTTTTCCACCTAAATCAACATACATATAAAACTGTCTGTTACAGGATGCAAATTTCATTGCCAAGCAATCACTTGTGTGGTATTAAGTGTTTTTGTTTTTTTTATAAGTAGTGTTGGATCAAGTATTTAAGTGTGGGTTTTATAAAAGAGCCACTCACATCAATTTCCTTGGGCACAGTTAGTTGGCAGTTGTTCTGCTTCCACATGTCAACACACTGCAAGAGATGATAGTTGACAAGCCAGAACAACAGGAAGAAAAACAGGAGGTGTTAGAGAAAATCTGTGAGAATTAAGTGACGTGAGATTTTTGTCAACGATAGTTAACGGTAAAGAGGAACACACCAGAGTACTGACACACCAACTTGTTTTCACCTATTGTTCTAATGACTCCCTTTGGGTTTAGTCGATAATTTAGAAAGATGTAAATAGACAAAAAAAATGGGATCTGTGCTTTGGGACACAGTGAATAGACCCGAGATTTTACCATGGCTGTTATGCAAAGTAACATCATCTACAATTATATTGTCATAACAAACAGGCGAATGATTCTCATTTACGAAAACGTCTGCCAAATTTATGTGTCACGTTTTCATGTAAAACTGTAAATGATCACAAAAGTATCAGCTTTTAGAAACATTCAAAAACACAGAAAGTGTCAGTGAGATAGAAGCTCATCCAGCTCGTGAGCCATCACAATTCAGAAGTGATTGTGCAGAATTAAGGTTATAAGTTCTGTTGTCACTGATTGGCTGTGTAATCTAACGAGGATTTAAATCCACTAAGAAATCAAAGAATCTTACAAATAGTCATATCCAGAATTATTAATTATTATTCTTTCACTAAAATCTGACAGATCAAGGAGGAGTAGCAATTCTTGTGAATTGTGGAGGGATGGAACAGACAGATACCTCACCGTTGAATAAACTTATAGGGCCATTGACTGGATGAGCTAAAAACAATTAATGCAGCAATCAAATTGAAACAAATTTTTGGCATTTATCTTAACTCTTCTGTACAAAAGGTCAGATATCCTTGAGCTATATCTTCCCAATGAAGCAGAAGATGCTCATATTGGTGCCACAGCAACTCTGTTATAAATACGGCTGTACCTCGAATTTCCAGGTCAGTGTTACTTTTTTTTTTTTTTTTGCCTGTCCCATTTGGTTCTTTAGCCGTCAGAATTGTTGTCTGAAGACCAACAAGGATACCCAATGGATTTACTTTGCCAAATGGATCATCACGGCCTTGCCGTATTGGTCCATTTGATCAACCTTTGTTGTTATTATTTATTTTATTTTATTTTCAGTTGTTACAGACGGGGCAGACATGAAAGAAAGAAAGATGAAGGAAAAGAAAAACAGAAGGGAAGCGGGACAGTGAGAAAGGGTACTTAAAAAGAGAAAGAAGAGGAAAAAAAATCTCCTGGGTCACCTGTTGAGAGAAAAAGAAGAGAAAACAAGCAAAAAAAAAACCAGCAACATCAATCTAGCTAAGTGTAAACAGCAGTAAATACTAAATGTTCAATGTTGTTGTGTAGCAAGCAGGACCGACAGCGCACAATGTGCTTGGAAATAGCAGCCAATAAAGGTGTAGTTTATATCCCTCCTCTGCACCCTGGTGACACACCCGCACCCCAAGGCCCTACTTGTGTGGGTGGGTGTGTTGGAACAGGAAGAGGGAGGCAGCCGGGGATGGGGAGGAAAAGAAGGGAGGAGCAAGATGCCCCTCCCTGGGGCCAGCTCCCCCGCTGACCCCAGTAGGCACCCCCGTCCTTCGGCACCCACCAAGGCAGGGGAGCCCAGGCCCATCCAGATTGGGGCCTACGGCAGCAGGACCGCCCAGCCCCACAGGACCCGGGGCAGCCCACCTGACCCCACCGCATAGGAAACTGTACCCACCCTAACATTCAATCATCTCCCAGACTGCACAAGACAATAGACACCCAGGTTAAGTTTATTCTCCACCTCTCCTATGACTCTCCCCCACCTGCAGAGTGGACAAGGATGGAACAAACTCCCTGTCAGTTGAAGAGCCCCCTAGTTAGGCCGATGCGCCAGAGGCCCCCTGCGCCAGGGCTAAGCCCCCATGCACCCACCCGCCCACAACCTCGGCCCCCAAGGCCCAGCCAGAGCCCTAGCACGGAGGCGAAGCACCCATGAACCCCAAGCCCCCACGCCTGCCCCGCATCCACTCAGGGGCAGCCAGGCTACCAGACCAGTAACCTACGTCCGCCAGCACAGACCCTCCCCCAGCCCTGCTGCACGCAGCCACAAGGAAAACACCTTGGTGCAGCTACTTGCAGAAAAGGTCAGTGTTACTTACTAAATGACATAGTTACAGCGGGAAACGCAGCATCAGAACTAACTGTGCTGTCTTTGAGAAGGGCTTTCTCAGAGTCAATCACGCGTAGCCTAGAGGCTACCAAAGCCTCCAGTGGATGTAAAATACTGCACCAACAGTGCTAACAAGACACATCATATTTCTCCCATATTAGGTTCTCTTCATTGGCTCCCTGTTAGAATTGAATGAATTGAATTTAAAATTCTTCTCCTAAAATACAAAATCTTGACCAATCAGGACCCATCATATCTTAAAGGCCTCTTAGTATCATGCTATCCCAAAAGCACACTTTGCTCTCAAACTGCTGGCTTACTTGTAGTTCCTAGAATTCCTTAAATTAGAACAGGAGACAGTGCCTTCAGCTATTAGGGCCCTCTGCTGTGAAACCAAATCCCAGTTTGGATTCAGGCCCTCACCTTCCACATAACCTGATGTGTACCTCCCGAGAAATGCAACCACACTTGGGGCTGACGCAGCATGACTGGCGCGGATTATGGCATATGTCTAAGAGGGGATTGCAGTTACACTGCAAGTTACAATGTTACAACGTAGATTTCCTGCATGTAGATTTCATAGATTTCAGACTAATGCCTGAACTAAAGCACAATTCAGGCATTCGTCTGTGTTTAGTTTTATCTCCTTTTTCGCTCTCTTTGCTCCCTGACCCTGATTCTGCTGGAGGCTTCTTTAAATATTTCCTTCCAATTGTCCCAATTTCTTGATCATGAGGGGGATTGCCTCATTGTTGGGGTTTCCTCTTGAATACCGCAAGGTCTGTAACTTGTGATTTGAAGCGACATAAATAAACCTGAATTGAGGGGCATGGCATAAAAAAATGGATCACCTGCATCCATTATAATAACATGGACCCTCAGGTTTTACACAAACTTGTGGAGTACATACTGTTAATAAAGCCAAATGGAGGAGACAAAATACAAGGAGATACAAATATAATCTATAATAAAGTAGTAGTAGTCCCAGTTCATACTTTTGGACCTTGATATATACTCTACAAACTGTGTGGATGTTTCCCACTTACGTTTCCGATCTTTGAGATCTTCAGGTCTATGACAGGCGCGGGTTTCCTCTCTTTTCTTCTCTGTAGGTAGTCGTAGAGTCGTAGCTGTGGTGGTATGGGAAGGTGGGACAGCTCCTGCTGCCTGTTCAGTGCAGCCCGAGAGTGCCTCTTGAAACACCTACAAAGCAAACAATTAACGCGTGTTAACAAAACCAAGGTCTTTGCTTCATTTATTGGCTTTTTTCCTTTATACAGTCACAGAGCTTGCACTTCCCTGCCTTCAATTTCACAAAATAAACATCCGTAAATGAGATCTTTATCCTGGCATAACCGATTTCACACTGAGCTGGCTTCAACCTAGATGAGCATGAGAGGGTATTCAATACCGTTTCATGGAGCGAGTGTTCATTTTCTGTTTGTTGTAAAGCAGGCGGTTAGCTGTGCAAGTAACAGAAATGGAGGGGTCCAGGCACAGAGGTTCAGCTGTAGCCAAAATCAACTGACTTTCCAACTGCAGTTTGTCATCCTAAAGCAAAGAGAAAGGACATGTTACAGAAAACACCTGAGCCTGGAAAATTCTGGGATGGAGCACCACACTAGTAACTCCAAATGCACTTTAAATGAAAACACACAACTACATGTTTCAGATAAAACATACTGAACAATACTTTACCTGTGTCCACTTGTGGTGGTCACTGGTCATGGCATGGACATCACAGATGAGAGTCTGCAGGGAAACAAAGTTGTTATGAATATAATGTAAGTCAGATTTATTGTGCTAAAGATCTAATGTGGTTTTCCACTCATGCCTCCTCATAATCTTATTCTGTCTTTACCTGCATGGTTGGCCGCAGTAGGATATGTCTGCTCTGATAGGTGGGAATCTTGGTATTACCAGACTGCCGGTAGTCTCTGACCTCTACTATTACACAGCCACAGTGGAAGATGTTCACCTGACACACAAAGCATGACCGAGAGGTGGTTACAAACACAGGGAGCTCATTAATCAAAATAGAAACCTTACATGGTTCTTAGCTCTTTATATAATTAAGCAGAAATGTGACACTTTTGCACCATCTTTTGTTTAAAATGATTAGATTTCAAAATGCACCACGCTTGCACACAACCTGTGATTTCTCCAACAAATCCACCAAAATAGGAGGCAACTCCTCAGCGTCGAGGTACTCCAGCAGTTCTCCTTCTTCATATGGCAGGCGAATGGTTTCAGAATCTAGAAAGTAACACAAACATGCAGGTGAGACAACTGCAGCACAAAGAGCCAAAAAACAAAACCCAACGGTCAATGTAATGATCTAACTTGACTTACCAGATCCATTTTTGCCCCTGAGCATTAAAGAATAGCCTTCATTCCCAGGGTACAGATTGACCACCAGACATGATACAGACTCCTGAGACACCAGCTTCTCCAGTAGATTCACATTCCTCCTCAAATTCTTCAGAGAGACAGCAAATGAAACACACAAAAGGCAAATTCTCCTCATTAGAAGCACAAACCTTATTAGTTATACCTGCTTAATGGCATTTAAAAAAAAAATTTTTTCTTAAAAAAAAAGAAAAAAGAAATTTCTCTTATGGCGAGTGCTACAGAACCAAGGACTCCTCGAAGTGAAGCCTAAGATGCCGCCCCCCCCCCCCCCAAAAAAAAGAAGAAACATGTATACAGATTAGCAGCAGTGTCTCTTTCCAAAGAAAAAGAAGAAAATCCACAAACCTTGTCATAAGCAACTTAACATAGGGTCTATTTTACCTTTCTTTCTTTCTTTCTTTCTTTCTTTTTTTTCCTTCAATGAAAAAGCAAGCATGCCACTAGGGAGGACGACTCCGTAAATGATTATATCCTGTCATGCTGTTACTGGCAATAATCTCTTATCACAGCTAGATATAGACTTCCTTCTTCAAAGTTATGTAGTGAATGTGGTTAGTTAGAGGGAAAGTAGTTCCTGCAAGAGGCTGCTGAACAACATTTTTTGTTGTTGTTTTTTGAACAATTGGTGGGGTTTAGGTTACGATTTATTTGAGAAAAGACATCTTAAAAATCTGACAACTCTCATCAAAACAATCGAAACAACAAAAGAAAAAGTATGTCAATCTATTCTTGAACAAATTGTCTCTCTAAGAGAATTTTTAACCAACAATTTTCCTCCCCAGTGGCATGACAATTTTAAATAAAAAATACACAAATAAAATAAAAGGTACTTTGAAATGCTCCCTTATTCACAAGAGGTTGCCACAGCAGGTAGCATGTTGGATTTGGCAGATCTTTACGCTGGATGACCTTCCTTGCTCAGCCCTAAAGAAATCTGTGTCTACTCCCCAGATCAAACCAAGAATCTTTAACTTGTTTGGCAAATTTGTGAAGCAGTAATATACAGATCCATTAATTTATAAAAATGATAGAATGTGTATTCTCCAATGAACAAATACGAAAGCCAATTTAGATATTCCTGAGCTAATGTTTATAATACTTTAATAAACATGTACATGCTTATTCCTATATTATTTAAAGATAATAATGTGAGTTATGTCACGTTAATTCAGCAGGTTTCGCAGTAAACAAAAGCAGGAAGCAACTGTAAGTTCTGGATCCACAAGTTACTGGGGTAAATAACTGTTACAAAATTGTTGTTTCTCTAACTTTACTACAGCTAAAACGTGTTTGTGCAGGTGATGGGAAACAAAGCGGTTTTGTGTCGCAAACAAAAAAAAATCCACTTTTTCCAAATCATTCCCCAAGCTTGGGTTTAAGTAAGGTTTTATTAGATCCAGTAATTACCAAGTAACAAGTGAGTCATGGTGCATAACACAAACCTTTAACTCTGGCTCTTTCTCACATTCCTCTATGTAGAGCTCATAGAGCTTCTGGTACAAACTCTTCCTCCCGCCAGATGAAATTCTTCGTTTGGCTGGTCGTTGTCGAGCACTTTCAACAATGTACTGAATAACAAATAACACACGCGTTATTAATGAATAATGGGGCAGGAAAGAACTTAATAATACGATGAATAAATTGTGCTTCATGTTTCTGAGTACATAGTTTAAATTTATTTCAGAGCAAAAAAAACAACAAAAAACAGTGGTTATATTACCTCCGCTCGATCCAATGCATATTCCAAAACTTGTTGCTTTGGGGGATAAAATTAAAGTGAAACAGATCAGCAACAGCTGGAAGTCACAGACCAATAGAGATCGTAATCTCACATGAAACACTACAGCAGGAGTCCTTTGTCTATGTAGAGATGAATGAACTGACAGAGATTAAACTTACCATTGTGGTCCACCGCCAGCTGCGAGCTGAGTGACGGTAGACGATGCTGTCCTTTCTGACCCACACTGTCACCTTCCTAAAGTGACCATTCACAGCCTGCACGGCAACACAACAGAGGACACGCAGGCAGCGTGAAGAGAAAACAAAAACACAGATTACTGGTACATTCATAGAGATGCACTCAGTGTGTTGCTGGCACGCTGGTAAGAGAGTGCTGATGCCAAATCATCCAGCTGACACTCAGAGATGCCACACACAAGCAGCTGCAAGGACTGAGGAGCCAAACTGTTCCATCTAAGTTCTTTTACCATTAGCTTATATTTTAAAATGCAATAACAAAGTAAACGTGACCACACGATGTGTCAGAGTTAATACAACAAAACGGCAAAGGTTAGTGAACTCTGGTGACTGTGAGCCCAGCCAAGAGAGAGCAGCTGAATAGCAAGAACTCGTTGATGCCTGACCGTTGGGCTAACATAGCCACCGTTAGCATGCTAGCCCGTTCCGAGTGGGCAAAGCTGTAAGTTACAAGCTACGCTGCCAGGCTCACGTCTTCCGAGACACAACCCGAACAAGCGACGACAGTCTAAACAAACAGAGTCGACTTGCCTTTTAGATTGCATAGCGGTCGACTGTAGCTCCGATGTAAGAAAACGAAATGAAATTGAAATATCGGTGTCTTCATTGAAAAAAAGTCGGAGCAGCAGCCATTTTCTTCCAGTGTGTCAACAACAGCTAAACTTCCGGTTTGAGCAGCTGTGGGCGGAGCCATACTGAGCGCCTACAAAGTTGCGCGTACTCTTGGACTTATAGGTATATTTATATATTTACAATAGGCTATAACTGTTCATAAATAGAGGCTGTCCCAAACTTTAAAGCAAGCACATAACTAGTTGCAGATGTAGACCTCTGGAGGTTTCAACTTTATTTACTTTCATTACTTCAAGCAGTTAATTTCATAAGTGAATAAGTTCATAAAAAAGCAAAAACATGTTGTAAATGCATCTACAGTTACATGTCTTATAATATTGTATATTTTTAAAGGTTTTTTAAAAAAACAAAAATGTTGCTAGGCTAAATTATACCTAATGTACTATGTCACCTTTATTACTAAGCTTAAATATGTTTTGTTGATCTTTTGTTTTTTTTCTGTTTTTTTTCTGTCAAGAAATAAAAAAAAAACAAAACTAAAAAACAGCTCTTATGATAGTAAAGGTTGCTGACTCCCCTGACCAGACACATTTGCTTTTTTTTTTTTTTTGCAAAATATATGATTAAATTAATCTGAAGATTATAGTTTACATCTTGATATGAAAGTGGTGGAAAAACAAATGTGTGCAACTGCTGATTAGCCAATGCTATCAATTTAAAGGATGTTAGTAAAATAGAATTCTTTAGAACTGCGGACTGAACACAAACATCCCCCCAAGGCAGCTCACTCTCTGGGCAGCATCTACTTTTAAGGGAATTGTTTTATAATGTTTATATATTCATTTTGTTTCCAATGTTATATTTAAAAATACTTTAAGAAGTTTGTAGTGCAGTAAAAACCTGATAAAGGTGGTATGACAGATGTTTACTTTTATTACCAAACATTATGTATTAGGTAATGGATAATATTAGGTACTAATTTTTAAATAACTGGACATAAACGACTTAAGCTTATGTAACTTGTTTATTTCTCAGCTCATTCTCTTTCTCTTGACAATACTTCAATACTTTATTTAGAGATATAACACAAAGAAGGAAAGGCAAAATGTGAAATGTAAAACTGAGGTCAGAAGTCAAATGTTACATGATATTTGGATGCAAACAATATTGTGATATTTACATCATTTCATACATGTTCCCAGTATAAACAGAGAAGGATAAAATAAATTTTATTCAATTCAATTTTATTTATACAGCGCCAAATCACAACAGTCACCTCAAGGCGATTGTAAGGTAGACCCTACAATAATACATACAGAGAAAACCCCAACAATCATATGACCCCCTATGAGCAAGCACTTTGATGACAGTGGGAAGGAAAAACTCCCTTTTAACAGGAAGAAACCTCCAGCAGAACCAGGCTCAGGGAGGGGCGGGGCCATCTACCAAGACCGGCTGGGAAGAGAGAAGGAAGACAGGATAAATCTTTATTAAAGTTTGACTTTATTTGACCTTGAAAAAGAGGTCAGAGATCCAAAGCACTGTGATATTTAAAATCCCCATATATCATTCCCTACATGCCTACATGTTGTCAACGCAAATAATGTCAGTAAGAAACATAGTTTTAATAAATAGCTCTGTATTATTATATTATTATCAATTTGACCTTCAGATTAATCTATTGACCTTAAAGGAGAGGTCAGAGGTCAAACGTGACATGATGTTTTAAATCTTTTTATGGTATTTTCTATTTTCAATACACCAGCATTTGTAAGAGTCATAGTTTCTAAGTTATAAGGCTTTTTGTCAACCAAAAAGTCATTAAGCCGACCTTGAAGACCTTAGTGGATGCAAGAAAAATTTGAATGGATTGTTCGCATGACCCCACTCCAAACCCCTACAAAGTTGTATCCCAATTTATTCCAAATGTTTCGAGTTATCATGTTTATATTCAGACAGAATGAAATGCAAGAGGTTTGGAAGAGACAATGAAAATGATCCGAATGGATGCATTTAAAAACAAACAAACAAAAATCGTTTTAAATAAGACAGAGCAGCAGTTGCAGTATATTAATTCAGGTTTCCAAGTAATTTAAGAATTTATTTGTTAATCAAACAGCAGCTACTTTGTTACCAAATTTTTTGCAAAAACAAATCGTTCTTCTAATTCTTGAAGGGATATTTCAAAGAGGATGAGAAGCCACTTAAATGATAGTAAGTTTTACATACAGTTACAGTGTATGCAAATTGGTTGATTGAAATGCCATGACTGTGCAGTAGGGGGAAGTGTAGGATAGCCAATTCATCATGCTCATGTTTCATGTTCCATTTGGCCAACAGATGAGGTGCACAAATATAAAGGAAAATTGATTTCATATGCTATAAAGTTACTGTGTGCTTTTTTTCTTTCATTCTTTTCTTTTTTTGTACAGTTTTTGTACAGTTTACCTCTGAACTTACCTCGTAAACTTAATATTCACTTTAGAACACAACAGAATTTTAGTTTTGAGCATATAGTAACTTCAGATTGTGCTTTAGAAATGTATATAAAAGCATTTTATATAGCCAAAAGAATGGGCATGATTATGATTTCAAAATATACACTTCACAGAGAAGTTAGATAACTGAAAAGTTCTGAATATTATTGGTTTATTTCAGTATTAGTGAGCACCATAAATGTTCTGGCTGGGAATCAGTTAGGACCAGTACTCACCTGCTCTGCACACACACATGCACACAGGCAAACACAGGACGGGGCTTGCCTGAGGTCAGTCACATTTCAAATGAAAGCTTCTAAAACATTTGTATGTACACAAAGGGCAGGACTGCAGTTCATTTGCCTGTGGAAACGGCTTTGACTGACTCAGTAATGAATGTTTCTCCACTGACTCAAATCCCACAGCTAGCTTTATGAAGTGATGAATTTACCAGAAATGAGGCATTACAGCAACACCACTTCTTGGACAGTTATTTGAAAGGAAAATAACAATCAAACGAATGGGTTACTGAATTTTTGTGTGCACATATATAAACAGATTAAGAAAATGAGTAAAGGAAAAGTCTGTTTCACATTGGATAATGAACACCATTCTCTAGCTTTTATACTCTGACTTGTTTCTGTCCAGGACTTTCGCAAAGACCCATGCTGCGATGCTGAATTGACATATCTCCTCACAATAATTCATTCTTTATGTCATTACAAGCTGAAATTCATTGGAGTTTGGCATGAACAGTGAAGTATCACATAATACTGAACAGCGGGAGAGTTGGAGACTGTGCTGAAGAAAAGCGCAATGTGACTAAATGTGATGCCAGTACTCCGTAGAAGTGCCCAGATGAGCCTTCCTTACTGGATCTGGAGCATTTCTAGATGTGTGAAAAGATTAGCATCAGAGCTTGTGCAAAAAGCAAAGTCACATAAATCTGTTAAAAGTTACTGCAGACATGTGCACCGTGAATGCATACGAGGAAGGTATGTTCCATTTTAAGCTTATTGGGATGATTATGACTCCGAACACAAGTGATGGGAAATATTTGGCAGGAGGTCAAGTGGGTGGCAACTGGTGCAATACATCATAATTTATCTTGCTTGGTCCTGAGTTCAATTCAACCATCAGGCCAGGGTCTTTCTGTGTAAAGTTTGCATGTTTTCCCCATGTTTGCGTGGGTTCTCCCCGGGTACTCCGGCTTCCTCACACATGTCCAAAGACATGCAGTTAGTGGGGATAGGTTAATTGATCAATCTAGGTGTCAATGCGGAAGTGAATATGAGTGCGAATGGTTGTTTGTCTCTGTATGTTACCCTGCAACAGACTGGCGAGCTGTCCAGGGAGTACCCCGCCTCTCGTCCTATGACAGTTGGGATAGGCGCCAGCGCCCCCCCGCGACCCCGAAAAGGATAAGCGCAAGCAAATGGATGGATGGATAAATAAAGTGCAATTCAGTGTTTTAAAATGAAGGATGCTTGTTTCCATACAGATTTTTTTGCTGATTTTTCACACTGAATGTATACATTTTTCTATTTACAGAAACCTCTGTAATAGTAAAAACAAAAACTGATGGCAGAAAATTACCAGCACATTTTCCTTTTTTGTTGGAATGTATTTCTTTTTTCTTTTCTTTCTTTCTTTTTTACAGTGTAGTAATCCTTTGTTCCTGACAAATTAAAAATGACAGCTCAATACTCATGAACTACCACTCATGAATTGTGGAGAAAGTTGCATTTGGGTTTTTGGATATTGTTTCCAAAATAGACCTGCAATCATTTTGCTCATCCATGGTGCACTCTGGCAAGGTAGCCAGAGGCCAAGGCTGTCGACTTACTATATAGGACATATTTGTATGCAATGGTGGGATTGCAGTATAAACAGCTCTTGGTTTTCATAGGAGTGTACTGAGTCCAGACCACATTTGTTTTTCTTTGGATAAACAATATAGTATATTACTTTATTCTATTGTAAACAGTATTTTATTCTATTTTATCTTATCCTATTCTGTTGTGTTTTTCTTAATTTTTACTGCTCTTAACTTGTACTTTCTGGCGTGACCAAAAATTTCCCGTGTGTGGGACTAATAAAGCTTTATCTTATCTTATCTTAAGACATCTTTTTTCATAGCTGTCTCAGATCTATTGGGGATACTGTAAGGATGCTTGACAGTGATTACATTACAATTAAACAAATTAATGTTCAAATTGACATTTGCTTTAATCAACAGCTGTTGTGTTTTTCACTAATAACTACAGAATAAACTTGTTCTGGCTTAATTAACTGTGTGACTTTGACCTATTCTTTCCTGTACATCTGCATTTGTTATAAAAATGTACAAAATCATCATGGCAATATTTCTAATTTATTCTTACATGGTGGAATTTAATGTGTGATTTTACTGGATTGGCACAAGCAAGGTTGACAGGTGGTCTACATATTTGTATACCATGGTTGTGAAATAAGCAAAATTAGTTATGACAAGCAAACCTTGAGGGAACAAAATAAGCACAGTAAATGACTTTCAGGATTCACAACGTGGCAGAGTTTCAAAGTCATTTAGATGTGATTTCTTACTATAAAAATCTTAAAAACTAATCATGCTGGTTTACTTACAGAGCACAGGGGGCCTTTTTCCAAATGCATTGTCATTATTTAGCTGTGCCGTGAGCTCTATTCATATTTTTCCACTCCAGGGGGAGATTTGAGTGAACTTCACGCAGGCACGTCATGGTAAGAGAGACATTTGAACATAGTAGCAGATCACGAAATAACAGGGAGATAAACATGTGCTGAGGAGGAATGGCAGAAACAAATTCTTTACACACTGATGACAAGCAGCTGGCCTAATTATGCACACATCTACCATTAGTCTGTTCCCCTCCACGAATTCTCCCACCTTGTTAAATATGCAACCTGGAAAACTATGGGAAAGAAGACTTTTCCATCGGGACTTGAGAGTCAAAAGATGGAGACTGCAGCTGTGCTGGAGTTTATAACATCAGCCTCAGCTGAAGGCAAAGGATGCACTGATTTTCCAAACCCAATACCTTGAAAAGCGGATGAGATAATTCTCTGGAGGATGTGGCTTTTCAATACTGCACAATCTGACTCCACATTTACATTTATCTAACTTTAATTATAAACCAGACAGTTGCCTCTATCCCGAGGAAACTGACTTAAGGGCATGAATGAAACACAGGAATTGTTTGAATGTGAAACTAAAATAAGTGAAATGCCTATTTTCTAGAAATGTTTTCACCTAAAATCTATTTACTCAAAGCTACCTGAATTTCTGAGGATCATCCACTCAGTGCTCTCACTAAGCGAGCTCTTATTATTACTTAACAGGGAAAAATGTGTAGCATGAGTTATTATTCATTAATATTAACCATCCTTGAAAATATTCAATTTGCATCCCCACTTGAGAAGCTTTTATCCATGAACTTTCTGCTGTGAAATTTAATAATTCAACTCAATAATTTGATCGTGTCACATCCTGACCATAAAGCGAATAGCGAACTGTTCAGAAGTGGATCCAAATGTAGCAGCAAGCATGAGCTGCATATGATTACTTTATGAATGCTGGGGAAGATAACAACGCTGTGGTTCTGAGGGCCACCAATCACCGCTTCAAAGGGCTCAGTTGTGGTCCTGAGGGGATTATACTGTAGCTGTATAGTTGGACCTGCATGCTGCGAGCTTGTGACTTGGCTTTTGTTCCAAACAATGAGCCATTTGGTCCTGTTGCATGGAATTACACTGCTGAAAAGGAATCTCATGATTTCACATGGAAGAGGAGCAGGAGACCCACAGAGAGTTGGCCTGTAGCAGCAGTGAGAAAACCGCCTTTCGCTTTATGGATATGATTGAAATATAGCCCGTGTTTTACTCAGGGTTTGAAAAACAAAACAAAGTCTCGTTTGTTTTAATACACTTCCTTACTTTTTCAGATTTCTCATTCAATATTTACTTCTTATGACGCATCAGACACAGGTGATAAGTTATGCATTACATGGTAAAACAGAGAGGAGAAAACAGTTGAGTTTCTAAAGGCTGCCTTCAATTATAAATCTAATCTTCAGTTCAAAAAACTCCATTCCTGTGACATGCAGTAAACACTCACACATATTAAATCAGTTTATTATTATGACTTTCATCAGCATAAGTCTTTTGCTGTTGGAGGTCTAAGATGACTTCATCTGTTACAGAGGCAGAGCTGAATAAAAAACGAAAACGTTTCTTTGGTCATTTGCTCAAGTTCAACTCATACTACACTAGGAGCTTACGAGAATTCAAAAAAAAATTCTCAGCATTACATTTCCAGCTCTGGGGAAGATTGGGAGATTTACATGGAACCAAGCTGCCAAGTTGTGATCGTCAGTCCCACTGACATCACAGCTGCAGCAGTTCAGTAAACTGTACACATTTCTTGTTTGTCTTTGACAAAAACCACAGCCGTGAAACTAGCACACTTCTCCTTTGTTTCAGGTGGACAAATATTAAGATAATATGCTGTTTAAACCAAGATTCATGGCTCAAGATAATCTTGCTGAATGGTAGGGCTATTGAAAACCTGTCTGACCCTGTGGTTTCATGTTTCTTGGTCACTTGGGGATTGGTATAGTAGGGATGCTGCCACATTTTAACAACTGACAAATAATAGACACAGTAAAATAGAATAGAATGTGGTGGAACTGGACTAATACAGCATAAATAAATATTTATAATCTCTGTTATATGTAAGACTATAAGAAAACATATTAGTATATGAAAAACTGTACTGGATCTTAGAAATACATATATTGCACACCATCCAGTGTACATACACCATTTTAGATATTTTGCACAGCCCTAATTATACAGCCATTTAAAACAGTTCAGGAACAGTTTCAGCATGTGGCTTACGCACATATTGAAAGAGGGGGAAGCAGTTGGGGAGGGGTTGCTGTGGGTTACTGAGAGTTCAAGAGTCTGATGACTTGAAACAATTACAGAATCTGGCTGTCTTGGTCCTGATGCTACAAACCCTCTTACCAGAACATTGCATGATGGGGGTGAGCAGAGTCTCTGTTGATGCTGCAGGATCTGCTGAGACAGCCTTTCTGCGCGACATCCTGGATGGATGGAAGAGACGTCTGGATGAGGTTTCTTTTCTGCAGTCCTCACTACTCTCTGCAGGACTTCTTATCTGGGGCCTTATCTGGAGCTGCCAACCCAGACGGAGCAAGAGCTGGTCGGCACGCTCTTTATTGTTCCTCTACAGAAAGTGATGAGGATAGAAGAGGAAAGGTGTGTTCTCCACATCAAGCACAGAAAGTGCACATGCTGCTGAGCCTGTTTAACCAGTGATGATGTGTTTAGTGACCACTCCACGCTGTCAGTCATCTGTACACCCCAGAAACTTGATGCAGCTGACTGCCTTCAGCTCCGCTCTATAGGGCTGATTTTTGCTGTTCTGATGCGACCCATCACTGTTGTGTCATCTGTATACTTGATGATGTGATTAGAAGCAGATGCAGCGTAAACAACAGTAGACTGGGGACAAAACCCTCAGGGGATCTGATGGAGAGAGAGAGATGGAGCTGGAAATGCTTCCCACTTTGTTTCACACTCTCCCTGACTCTGGTCTGTTGTTAAGCAACACTAGCAGCCAAGTGAACAGAGAGATGCTGGTACCCAAGTGGCTCAGTTTGCTCACCAGCTACTGGGGGATGATCATATTCAATGCTGAACTAAAGCCAACAATCAGCATTCATACATGAGTGACTTATCCATGCCATGCTAGTGTTGTGTATTTGTGTGCGAGTTAATTTGTTGCACAAAGTTTTTTAGTCCTGTGCTGATGCTGGGGGAAGAGCAAGAGCTGAGGGCTTCCCTTCTGAGGTTTTAAGTCGTGTCATGAACAACCCCAAAGCCAACTAAAGAACGGAGCTACAGTTTAAAGCTTGAAGCTTTGGCAACCGCCTCTCTTTACTTGTAATAGCATGGTAGCAGACTAGGTGTCTACATTTCAATAATGTGACCTCTTGGCACTCTCTGTTGTTAATGGCAGCTTCAGAGTTCAGGCCAAAATGGGGTGATTCACATCCAGAGAGGCAGCTGAAGAGCTGCTGGATAAGTAATAGTGAACGTCAGTTACCCAGCAGCTCTTGGAAACAGTCCCGAAACTGCAGGAGGGACCAACGAATATGTGGGTGTGGGGGGTCAAGGGAGGAACAGAGTGAGAAGTGGATGGTATCCAAACCAGCAAACATTGTTCAAGTTTAGTGGGTAAGCACTGGTGGTTATTAGTCTTGGATGCATTTTCCTGGTGGAGGCATAACAAACAACATCCTTGAATGATATACTGGGTAATGAGGTCTTCACTGGCTAAAGGAGCTTGTTTCCCCTTGTTTATTCGACTTGGGCATTTTTTTTTTCACAATAGTCTTACCACACCACTCATTATCTTGATGGTTTTAATGTCTTTATGGACGAACTAAACTGGAGAGGGTTTGTTAACTGGTAAGTTTACATACTTGAGCTAATAAAAAAATACATATAAGAAATATGTCTGAAAACCACTAACCTAATTAAACTCTTACCTACAGTGTGTGTTGCTTTTGTAACAATTATCAAATTAACAAGTTAAAATTGCTCTGCACTGAGGCAGCTCCTCTTCCTCTGAGTGAAAATGAGACCACAGAAACAAAGTGTACACACCAATCAGACATAGCCTTATATTTAATATTGTGTTGGTCCTGCTATTGTTGCCAAAATAGCCCTGACCTCTGAAGGTATGCTTTGGTGTTTGGCAACGAGATGGTAGCAACAGATCTTGTAAGTTGTGAGAAGAAGCATCCACGGATCAGAATTGTTTGTCCATCACATTCCATAATTACTTAATTGGATTGGGATCTGGGGAAGTTGGAGGCAAAGTCAATACCACAAACTTATTTTTTGCTCCTTAAACAATTCTTGAACCATTTTTACTTTGTGGCAGGCTGCATTATACTGCTGCAAGAGGCCACAGCCATCAGGGAACTCGGTTTCCATGAAGTTGTGTACATGGTCTGCAACAATGCTAGGTAGGTGGTATGTGTCAATGGACCCTAGCAAGGGCGTAGATTTGGTTTTGGCATTGGTGGGGATGGATGATTCACCGAACCCTGCCGTTTCTTCCCCCCCCCCTTTTTGTCTTTGCTTCTTGATAAAAAAGGAGAAATATACTTGCCTACACAGGGCTCTAGACTAACTTTTTGCCATGGGCGTACCGGTAAAAAGTTAGGCGTACACAAATTTTATAATAATTTATATAATATAATGTGTTTTTCTGGGTACACTGTGCTTTTTCAGCATTCAAAGATTGATGACACCATGTCAGAGCACTGGCTATGAATTTCAGAAGGATCAGGCCTTAACTTAACAGAAAAGTTAGCAATAGTTCTTTTCCTATTACAGCTACATCCACGTCTGTCGTGCCTAGGCTGCTCACTAGGGCTGGGTATCATCACTGATTTCTATAATCCATTCGATTCCGGTTTTCAAAGTCCAGATTCGATTCATCTTAGCCTCAGACAGTCAGAAATATTATAATTCTGATCATTTATCAGTACTGACTTCTTCAGAATTGTGAACATCACAGCAGATGCCTTTGTGTGAAAGTAATTGAAAGTATATTATTTTTATTTATTTTTTTTACATGCTGTAGTGCCATTTGTGGGAGCATTTCAAGTTGCTATACATCAATACAACTGTTATAGCCCATATTTTAATAATATGTATGCATTAAGTGCATAGTAATTACATAAATTGCAAAAAAGTGCAATAAACTACAAAAAAAATTGAAAATCGCTTTTGTTTTGTTTACATATATTTCTACTTGGAGAAGTTTAAGAGGTTTATCCCTCAAAACTTTAAATACAATAAAGTTGCAAAAAATAGTTTCCCACCACAGGAAATTTATTTTGAGTGTCTTCATAGTTTTATTTTGGAGATACGGCAATTTTTATATACTGCAGGAAAAACAAAAAACAATCCTATGATGCAAATTTGCAAAGAAAACAGCATGTGCATCATTTTACTGTGGGAAGTGTTACGAACAGCTGATCAGATCGGCAAAGCGTGTTTCTGGAATATTATGTTTTTGTTCCTGCAAGCGCTTTTTATGCAGTTTTTGCAAAGCTATATGTGGAACGAAACCGTGACCGAGGACAAGCTGATGGCATCAGATGTAAGTACAACTCCTCCGGTTTCATATGCAAAACAAATTATTGCGCTAGCTTACACGGTTCAGGTTCTACAGGGATTTAAAAATAGTTACGCAAAACGGAGCGTGCTGCTCTGACCGGCTTTAAAGGGTTAACAATGACTTTAAAGAAAATATATATAAAATAGTGTGCAACACCACTGAAGTTTTTTTTTTTTTTTTTTTTTTTTTTTAACTCTTTTCAACCAACGGCAGTCACTCTCCAAATAACTTCTGCTTAGCTTTCCGAGCTTCCCTCGGGTCCTCTTAATCAGCGGTCTCCAACCTTTTTTGCGCCACGGACCGGTTTATGCCCGACAATATTTTCACGGACCGGCCTTTAAGGTGTCGCGGATAAATGAGGGAGGGGCTAATAATCGGCTCCGTCATTTTTAATGATCGTTGAAAGCCCAGATCGTAATCGTGATTAAAATTCGATTAATTGAGCAGCCCTACTTCAACCATATTCCATATAAATCAGGTATCATACAAAGATAAAAATACAGTCATGACAGTAAGAAAATATGACTTTAAGGACTTAACAACATTACTTCAGTTATATTACACCAACATCTCTTATACATTAGCACTAAGGGAACACTGAATGACCTGATGGTTTTTGTCCATAAAACTACTCATCTAAGATTTCCACAAAGTAAAAGACCTCTCAGCAAAATGATGCAACATTTTAGCCACACTATTGGCCCGATCAAATCAGTGAGCTGGGATTTTTTATTCTAAACATGAACTACTGCTACAGCAACAGACATAGACTACTGGTGTCTCACACAACAACTCAATGTCCACTATGTGAAGGAGCCAAACACATGCCTTCTCCTCTCGTTAACTGAGATAAACTGCTGGCATATTGGTTTTTACATCTGTACTGTCCAGTCTGTCCTGGTGGACATACAGCAGCATTGTTTAATCTCATTTGAGTCACTGTTGACCGTAGCTATGTTTTTAGTCTTCTGAGAGCACTGAAGCTTCTTTTAGCCTCAGTACATGCGTTTTATCCTCAGATTAAAATTATTAATTATGTGCTTGATGTGCCTCATGTTTGGCCCTGGCTCTTCCCTGCCTCTGTCACCTGATAAATAACAATTCCAAATACATGCATCAAATTTCACCTGTAATCTTGTATTACCATTGCTCTCTGAGCTTTGTGTTGGTTGGAATATTTGCAAAATCATGACTACCTCGTGACATTTTGTCTCAAAAATTAACCCTATGAATATGTCAGTACCATTAGGATGAAATTATTGTGTCACCAACATTTAATGTTAGACGTATAATTTTAACAGCCTCTGTAAACTAATATCCTGGCTTGCTCGAGGCTGCCGTTATCTCTGACAGCTTCAATCAAAATTAGAAATGCTACTGTGGGAGACTGAGAGAACTAATAGTGCTGCCTGTTGTGCATTTAGTTTCCAAAACACGTTATTCATGGTTACATACAATTTTATACTGATGTGGGCCAAAGCCTAGCATAGCCTGTAACGTTATTATGACGGACACATTTTATGCGTGAACTTGACTTTAAGTGACTTACAGGTTTCTTTGAAAAATACTTTCTTATATCCAGGTTCTTCATTTTTGCTGCCATCCTCCTCTCCTCCTTGCAGGGCCTCGCAGCGCAGGCTTGCCGCTGCTAAAACTAAACAGAGCTCCCTAAAAGGCACAGCCAATCACATTGGCCATATTTGTCACATGATATAGGACTCCATTAGAGAACGTAATTTAACTCTTTCTGCACCGCTGGGTGAATGAGACGTCGACAGATCGTTTTTTTCTTTCTATCAGGTTTGTTTTTCTTTACTCAAAGAGATCAAATTATTGGTGGGTACAATTCAATAATTGCTGGATATTGGTGAGGACATGTCCCTTCCGTCCATGCCAAATCTACGCCCTTGACTCGAAGAGATCAAATTATTGGTGGGGACAATTCAATAATTGCTGGATATTGGTGGGGACATGTCCCTTCCATCCATGCCAAATCTACGCCCTTGGACCCTAGGCTTTCCAATACAATATTGCCTAAATCATCCACATCCTCGATGTGGATCCTGTTGCCAGGTTTTCCCTGGGTAACCAACACACATGCAGCTGGCCATCCACATGATAAAACAGAAAGTGTGATTCACCAGACCAGGCCACCTTCTTCTTTTGCCCATTTTTTGTGCTTCTAATGCATCAGTGACTGAACTGCCTACAAGGAGATTTGCAGAGATTTCCAACACAAGTGCTAATTAAATTATCCTTGTCAGGAATTGACACTCACTACATTACCAGCACTAACTGTCTTTTTACAAGAGTCACAGTGCAGCTTCATGCAGCTGTGGCTCCAGGGTAAAGTTGGTGGACTGATGCCCGACTCGTTGAATCTACGCGCTGAGGTATTTTTGAACTCTGAGTTGCAACTGATGCATCCATCAGAATGCAAATGTTAGAAAGTGTTTAGGCATGTGTGCATGTGACTGGGTGAATCATGACTTGCAGTAGAAACTGCTTTTGATTGCTCAACCGAGTAGAAAGGCACTATATAAATACCATGTGCTTTTGACTGTCTCAATGTGCGGACAGGCAAGAGCAAGTCACTCGTTTTCTTTGTCACTGACTCATTCTTTCTACTTTTTTTCAGCTGCAAATAAAGACTCGAAGGGACTTTAAAAAAAGACAGGAAACACACACGCACCTCCTGTTTCCTTTTTCTGCTCATTTTCAGATCTGGCAGCTGGATGTGTGTTTTGTTAAAGCAGAGATTTACTGCAAACCCAACACTGTGCCAGTGTTTGTATGCATGCATTAACATCCAATCATAGCAGGAGCACATGCACGGCGTCACACTGAGAAACATGAAAATAAGGACAGACATAATGTAAGCCAATTACTGATGTTAGTGACAGGATACTTTGGCTGCTGCCATGCTGACAAAAACATGTCACAGCAATACGTAACCCAAATCAAGGAAATGGTGAAAACTAGTAATTGCAGTGAGCCATAAATTAACTTCTGCTCAAGTGCAGGAGAAATCCTATTCTCTTATGACTCATGCACTTGTGCAACAAAGGGGGTAAAGCGATCCTTTATGGCGATACAAGACATTACCGAGGATGGATGCCATGTAAAGCAGTAAAGTGCTACTCCCCACCAGTTACACTGGTGCAGGCATAATTATACCCATCATTACTGTTCTTTTAAAGATAATGAGATGATTTCAAAGTTTCCCAATTCATTGCAACATAACACACATATGGATGTTGTAGTTTGCAAAAGAAGAAATAAAAAAAGCCACTCATACCCCCCTTTGTTATAGAGGGCTATGGACTGAGTGGGAAATATGAGTTTCTACCTGGAATCAGTAAGATGAGCCACTTACAATACATGCTGTGGAAGGAAATGAGGAGCAACAACTGTCAAAGTGATCAGGGGGGGGGGGGGGGGGAAGTGGGGAATAATTTTTAATTTCCTGTTACTTTTATATTAGTGGAAAGTCTCAACATAGCTTTAATATTATCAAGTGTCAAGGAAAAACACCAACAAAAGCTGGCCGTGGGATATACTATGACAGAAACAACTGCTTTATTGTGACAAATAAAACCTCACAAAAACACAAGTAACCTTAAGCCGGTGTAGCATTCCCAATTCAATAATTTATGAGGCAATTTATGACATTGCCAGGACAGATGCAGTAAAAGTGAGAAATGTAAGTTGAAGCAAACTGCGTACGCGCTCACCTCTGGCGAGGAAAATTAATTTAGTGAGAACTGGCAACATTTCAGGCTTTAAATCCAAAAAAGTGTTAGGATAAGATAAAGAGTCTTCGTAGTTTCAGGCAACACTCGTGAATTGCAATAAACTGCTGCACAACAGGTGTGAAAGTCTTTGTCCTTCAGTGCACGCGTGTAGAAAAGGCAGACTCGGCAACAGTAAGCTGATGTGAGCTGATGTGTGGTGACGTGAGTTGGCTTTCGATATAAAGTGCTGCTCTGGAAATGACCCAGATTTGTTCTGTCTTCGTCCCATGCTTTTGATTTTATCTTAGCATGGGCAGGCCTCGGACTTTGAAACAACACATGGCGGTCCTTTATGAACATTAAGCTGGGAACAGACCCAAGCTAAGTGTGCGATAGTGTGCTTGTGTTTGTGTTTGAGACAGGGAAAAGGAGAAAGCCAGGAATAATTTCAGACGGGAATGGCCTGATGGGACAACTTAGCATGAGGCCCTGGCCAAGGGAAACACATGCAGTGCCAGTGAGTGAACACATGTCCTCTGTTTTCCAATACAGTGACAAGTTTACTCCATTACAACTCTTCACACTTTAATACAGCAATTGTCTGTGAGGATTAACTGGACATTCAGGGCACATGAATGTGGAACAGCCTTGAATACAACAATAGAAAGTCCTGTCATGTAACTACAATGGCAAAGACCACTGAAGGTCCTTAAATAAGATTCAGAACATTCAAATCGTTAGTAGCATCAGAATTATTAGGCTTGGAGCTCTGGGTGACATCTATTGAGTGTTAAATTCCATTTTGACCCTAACAAGGGGAAAACGCATTGATTATACAGTATTATAGCTGGACAACAGCTTCTCAGACAGTGCTGCTCATAGGGTTTAAATTTCTGCAAGATTGGCGAGATTGCTGAGGTGTGTTTTCCTACAAGTCCTTCAAAATTCAGTCCCCGCACTGAGGAAATGTTGTGAGGCTAGCCAAAATATATACACTACATGTCTCCACAACTCTAAAACAACTAACACTTTTTTCACCCCGATGACTTCAATTGCTTTTAAAGCTTACTTTAGTTTATTGTTCAACACACGACAGGCCAGAAATATTTAGATTCCTATGATGTAGTCTGTGTAATGGAGGGGTGTCAAACAAAAGGCCCGGGGTCCAGAATCGGTCTGTTGAAAACTTAAATCCAGCCCACAGAACAGCTATAGAGAGTGCATAGATTTTTATTCTACGATTAAATGACAAATACTTTTTTATAACTATTAATATGTTGACAGTAAATTAACAAAAGTGTGTTTATATTGAATGTTTATTGTAAATTACCAAAAAAACCTTTATATTTTATAACGACAGAACAGTCTGTGCAGTGGACTGCCATACCCTTTTCAGTAATTTTACTCCTTGATCATGTAGATTCACTGTTCCGACCCATTTAAAATCACTTAAGATCAAAGTGGGCTGTATGTGGTCCACGATGCAAAATAAGTTTTGAGCTTCCTGGGCTAACGGTTGATGGTTGAAAAATTGAAGGGCTTAATGAAATATAGACATTTCTTTTTCTTCTGGGAATAAAAAGTATTGTATTTCAACAAAATCCACAAATGTAACCCTTTCCCTTTTTATTTATTTATTTTTTTGTACATGTATCAACAAGTGAAACCTTCTCTCAGACACAATCAAAAGACTTTTTCCATTAAGTTTTCTTCTATTTGTTTCAAACCTGACGTGTAAATGTCTTTGCTTATTTAGGACTTCTAAAATTGAATGCTTTATATTTGATCTTCTCTGGTCCTTGAACAGCACATTCTGACTGTGCCAGTTTTCTTAGTATTAAAGAGTTGACATAGTCTAAGGGCAAGTGACTCACGCTTACATCAACCCTTTAATATCCTGCTTCAGCATGTTGAACCGTAGTTCACTTTGTTCTCTTGTCTCTGTCTTTTCTGGCCCTAAAATCTTATGGAATGTACAAGGAAAGTATGATCAGACAGACAAAGTATTTGCCAAGGTCAGTGTGGTGACATGAAGCAATAAATCATCCTAATTTCCCTGCATGTGTTTTAAGTGAAATCCATGGTTGTTTGATTTTTTGTTTTTTTGCTGAAACTTTTATTACAGTGAAATCAAAATAAAAAAGCACTGTGGTTTACCAGAATCCAGATTTACTGTTTTAATTTAATCTAGCAACATGTTTTTGTTGTTGATGTTGTTGTTTTCAATCAAAATATATACATGTCTCCACAACTCTAAAACAACTAACACTTTTTTCACCCCGATGACTTCAATTGCTTTTAAAGCTTACTTTAGTTTATTGTTCAACACACGACAGGCCAGAAATATTTAGATTCCTATGATGTAGTCTGTGTAATGGAGGGGTGTCAAACAAAAGGCCCGGGGTCCAGAATCGGTCTGTTGAAAACTTAAATCCAGCCCACAGAACAGCTATAGAGAGTGCATAGATTTTTATTCTACGATTAAATGACAAATACTTTTTTATAACTATTAATATGTTGACAGTAAATTAACAAAAGTGTGTTTATATTGAATGTTTATTGTAAATTACCAAAAAAACCTTTATATTTTATAACGACAGAACAGTCTGTGCAGTGGACTGCCATACCCTTTTCAGTAATTTTACTCCTTGATCATGTAGATTCACTGTTCCGACCCATTTAAAATCACTTAAGATCAAAGTGGGCTGTATGTGGTCCACGATGCAAAATAAGTTTTGAGCTTCCTGGGCTAACGGTTGATGGTTGAAAAATTGAAGGGCTTAATGAAATATAGACATTTCTTTTTCTTCTGGGAATAAAAAGTATTGTATTTCAACAAAATCCACAAATGTAACCCTTTCCCTTTTTATTTATTTATTTTTTTGTACATGTATCAACAAGTGAAACCTTCTCTCAGACACAATCAAAAGACTTTTTCCATTAAGTTTTCTTCTATTTGTTTCAAACCTGACGTGTAAATGTCTTTGCTTATTTAGGACTTCTAAAATTGAATGCTTTATATTTGATCTTCTCTGGTCCTTGAACAGCACATTCTGACTGTGCCAGTTTTCTTAGTATTAAAGAGTTGACATAGTCTAAGGGCAAGTGACTCACGCTTACATCAACCCTTTAATATCCTGCTTCAGCATGTTGAACCGTAGTTCACTTTGTTCTCTTGTCTCTGTCTTTTCTGGCCCTAAAATCTTATGGAATGTACAAGGAAAGTATGATCAGACAGACAAAGTATTTGCCAAGGTCAGTGTGGTGACATGAAGCAATAAATCATCCTAATTTCCCTGCATGTGTTTTAAGTGAAATCCATGGTTGTTTGATTTTTTGTTTTTTTGCTGAAACTTTTATTACAGTGAAATCAAAATAAAAAAGCACTGTGGTTTACCAGAATCCAGATTTACTGTTTTAATTTAATCTAGCAACATGTTTTTGTTGTTGATGTTGTTGTTTTCAATCAAAATATATACATGTCTCCACAACTCTAAAACAACTAACACTTTTTTCACCCCGATGACTTCAATTGCTTTTAAAGCTTACTTTAGTTTATTGTTCAACACACGACAGGCCAGAAATATTTAGATTCCTATGATGTAGTCTGTGTAATGGAGGGGTGTCAAACAAAAGGCCCGGGGTCCAGAATCGGTCTGTTGAAAACTTAAATCCAGCCCACAGAACAGCTATAGAGAGTGCATAGATTTTTATTCTACGATTAAATGACAAATACTTTTTTATAACTATTAATATGTTGACAGTAAATTAACAAAAGTGTGTTTATATTGAATGTTTATTGTAAATTACCAAAAAAACCTTTATATTTTATAACGACAGAACAGTCTGTGCAGTGGACTGCCATACCCTTTTCAGTAATTTTACTCCTTGATCATGTAGATTCACTGTTCCGACCCATTTAAAATCACTTAAGATCAAAGTGGGCTGTATGTGGTCCACGATGCAAAATAAGTTTTGAGCTTCCTGGGCTAACGGTTGATGGTTGAAAAATTGAAGGGCTTAATGAAATATAGACATTTCTTTTTCTTCTGGGAATAAAAAGTATTGTATTTCAACAAAATCCACAAATGTAACCCTTTCCCTTTTTATTTATTTATTTTTTTGTACATGTATCAACAAGTGAAACCTTCTCTCAGACACAATCAAAAGACTTTTTCCATTAAGTTTTCTTCTATTTGTTTCAAACCTGACGTGTAAATGTCTTTGCTTATTTAGGACTTCTAAAATTGAATGCTTTATATTTGATCTTCTCTGGTCCTTGAACAGCACATTCTGACTGTGCCAGTTTTCTTAGTATTAAAGAGTTGACATAGTCTAAGGGCAAGTGACTCACGCTTACATCAACCCTTTAATATCCTGCTTCAGCATGTTGAACCGTAGTTCACTTTGTTCTCTTGTCTCTGTCTTTTCTGGCCCTAAAATCTTATGGAATGTACAAGGAAAGTATGATCAGACAGACAAAGTATTTGCCAAGGTCAGTGTGGTGACATGAAGCAATAAATCATCCTAATTTCCCTGCATGTGTTTTAAGTGAAATCCATGGTTGTTTGATTTTTTGTTTTTTTGCTGAAACTTTTATTACAGTGAAATCAAAATAAAAAAGCACTGTGGTTTACCAGAATCCAGATTTACTGTTTTAATTTAATCTAGCAACATGTTTTTGTTGTTGATGTTGTTGTTTTCAATCAAAATATATACATGTCTCCACAACTCTAAAACAACTAACACTTTTTTCACCCCGATGACTTCAATTGCTTTTAAAGCTTACTTTAGTTTATTGTTCAACACACGACAGGCCAGAAATATTTAGATTCCTATGATGTAGTCTGTGTAATGGAGGGGTGTCAAACAAAAGGCCCGGGGTCCAGAATCGGTCTGTTGAAAACTTAAATCCAGCCCACAGAACAGCTATAGAGAGTGCATAGATTTTTATTCTACGATTAAATGACAAATACTTTTTTATAACTATTAATATGTTGACAGTAAATTAACAAAAGTGTGTTTATATTGAATGTTTATTGTAAATTACCAAAAAAACCTTTATATTTTATAACGACAGAACAGTCTGTGCAGTGGACTGCCATACCCTTTTCAGTAATTTTACTCCTTGATCATGTAGATTCACTGTTCCGACCCATTTAAAATCACTTAAGATCAAAGTGGGCTGTATGTGGTCCACGATGCAAAATAAGTTTTGAGCTTCCTGGGCTAACGGTTGATGGTTGAAAAATTGAAGGGCTTAATGAAATATAGACATTTCTTTTTCTTCTGGGAATAAAAAGTATTGTATTTCAACAAAATCCACAAATGTAACCCTTTCCCTTTTTATTTATTTATTTTTTTGTACATGTATCAACAAGTGAAACCTTCTCTCAGACACAATCAAAAGACTTTTTCCATTAAGTTTTCTTCTATTTGTTTCAAACCTGACGTGTAAATGTCTTTGCTTATTTAGGACTTCTAAAATTGAATGCTTTATATTTGATCTTCTCTGGTCCTTGAACAGCACATTCTGACTGTGCCAGTTTTCTTAGTATTAAAGAGTTGACATAGTCTAAGGGCAAGTGACTCACGCTTACATCAACCCTTTAATATCCTGCTTCAGCATGTTGAACCGTAGTTCACTTTGTTCTCTTGTCTCTGTCTTTTCTGGCCCTAAAATCTTATGGAATGTACAAGGAAAGTATGATCAGACAGACAAAGTATTTGCCAAGGTCAGTGTGGTGACATGAAGCAATAAATCATCCTAATTTCCCTGCATGTGTTTTAAGTGAAATCCATGGTTGTTTGATTTTTTGTTTTTTTGCTGAAACTTTTATTACAGTGAAATCAAAATAAAAAAGCACTGTGGTTTACCAGAATCCAGATTTACTGTTTTAATTTAATCTAGCAACATGTTTTTGTTGTTGATGTTGTTGTTTTCAATCAAAATATATACATGTCTCCACAACTCTAAAACAACTAACACTTTTTTCACCCCGATGACTTCAATTGCTTTTAAAGCTTACTTTAGTTTATTGTTCAACACACGACAGGCCAGAAATATTTAGATTCCTATGATGTAGTCTGTGTAATGGAGGGGTGTCAAACAAAAGGCCCGGGGTCCAGAATCGGTCTGTTGAAAACTTAAATCCAGCCCACAGAACAGCTATAGAGAGTGCATAGATTTTTATTCTACGATTAAATGACAAATACTTTTTTATAACTATTAATATGTTGACAGTAAATTAACAAAAGTGTGTTTATATTGAATGTTTATTGTAAATTACCAAAAAAACCTTTATATTTTATAACGACAGAACAGTCTGTGCAGTGGACTGCCATACCCTTTTCAGTAATTTTACTCCTTGATCATGTAGATTCACTGTTCCGACCCATTTAAAATCACTTAAGATCAAAGTGGGCTGTATGTGGTCCACGATGCAAAATAAGTTTTGAGCTTCCTGGGCTAACGGTTGATGGTTGAAAAATTGAAGGGCTTAATGAAATATAGACATTTCTTTTTCTTCTGGGAATAAAAAGTATTGTATTTCAACAAAATCCACAAATGTAACCCTTTCCCTTTTTATTTATTTATTTTTTTGTACATGTATCAACAAGTGAAACCTTCTCTCAGACACAATCAAAAGACTTTTTCCATTAAGTTTTCTTCTATTTGTTTCAAACCTGACGTGTAAATGTCTTTGCTTATTTAGGACTTCTAAAATTGAATGCTTTATATTTGATCTTCTCTGGTCCTTGAACAGCACATTCTGACTGTGCCAGTTTTCTTAGTATTAAAGAGTTGACATAGTCTAAGGGCAAGTGACTCACGCTTACATCAACCCTTTAATATCCTGCTTCAGCATGTTGAACCGTAGTTCACTTTGTTCTCTTGTCTCTGTCTTTTCTGGCCCTAAAATCTTATGGAATGTACAAGGAAAGTATGATCAGACAGACAAAGTATTTGCCAAGGTCAGTGTGGTGACATGAAGCAATAAATCATCCTAATTTCCCTGCATGTGTTTTAAGTGAAATCCATGGTTGTTTGATTTTTTGTTTTTTTGCTGAAACTTTTATTACAGTGAAATCAAAATAAAAAAGCACTGTGGTTTACCAGAATCCAGATTTACTGTTTTAATTTAATCTAGCAACATGTTTTTGTTGTTGATGTTGTTGTTTTCAATCAAAATATATACATGTCTCCACAACTCTAAAACAACTAACACTTTTTTCACCCCGATGACTTCAATTGCTTTTAAAGCTTACTTTAGTTTATTGTTCAACACACGACAGGCCAGAAATATTTAGATTCCTATGATGTAGTCTGTGTAATGGAGGGGTGTCAAACAAAAGGCCCGGGGTCCAGAATCGGTCTGTTGAAAACTTAAATCCAGCCCACAGAACAGCTATAGAGAGTGCATAGATTTTTATTCTACGATTAAATGACAAATACTTTTTTATAACTATTAATATGTTGACAGTAAATTAACAAAAGTGTGTTTATATTGAATGTTTATTGTAAATTACCAAAAAAACCTTTATATTTTATAACGACAGAACAGTCTGTGCAGTGGACTGCCATACCCTTTTCAGTAATTTTACTCCTTGATCATGTAGATTCACTGTTCCGACCCATTTAAAATCACTTAAGATCAAAGTGGGCTGTATGTGGTCCACGATGCAAAATAAGTTTTGAGCTTCCTGGGCTAACGGTTGATGGTTGAAAAATTGAAGGGCTTAATGAAATATAGACATTTCTTTTTCTTCTGGGAATAAAAAGTATTGTATTTCAACAAAATCCACAAATGTAACCCTTTCCCTTTTTATTTATTTATTTTTTTGTACATGTATCAACAAGTGAAACCTTCTCTCAGACACAATCAAAAGACTTTTTCCATTAAGTTTTCTTCTATTTGTTTCAAACCTGACGTGTAAATGTCTTTGCTTATTTAGGACTTCTAAAATTGAATGCTTTATATTTGATCTTCTCTGGTCCTTGAACAGCACATTCTGACTGTGCCAGTTTTCTTAGTATTAAAGAGTTGACATAGTCTAAGGGCAAGTGACTCACGCTTACATCAACCCTTTAATATCCTGCTTCAGCATGTTGAACCGTAGTTCACTTTGTTCTCTTGTCTCTGTCTTTTCTGGCCCTAAAATCTTATGGAATGTACAAGGAAAGTATGATCAGACAGACAAAGTATTTGCCAAGGTCAGTGTGGTGACATGAAGCAATAAATCATCCTAATTTCCCTGCATGTGTTTTAAGTGAAATCCATGGTTGTTTGATTTTTTGTTTTTTTGCTGAAACTTTTATTACAGTGAAATCAAAATAAAAAAGCACTGTGGTTTACCAGAATCCAGATTTACTGTTTTAATTTAATCTAGCAACATGTTTTTGTTGTTGATGTTGTTGTTTTCAATCAAAATATATACATGTCTCCACAACTCTAAAACAACTAACACTTTTTTCACCCCGATGACTTCAATTGCTTTTAAAGCTTACTTTAGTTTATTGTTCAACACACGACAGGCCAGAAATATTTAGATTCCTATGATGTAGTCTGTGTAATGGAGGGGTGTCAAACAAAAGGCCCGGGGTCCAGAATCGGTCTGTTGAAAACTTAAATCCAGCCCACAGAACAGCTATAGAGAGTGCATAGATTTTTATTCTACGATTAAATGACAAATACTTTTTTATAACTATTAATATGTTGACAGTAAATTAACAAAAGTGTGTTTATATTGAATGTTTATTGTAAATTACCAAAAAAACCTTTATATTTTATAACGACAGAACAGTCTGTGCAGTGGACTGCCATACCCTTTTCAGTAATTTTACTCCTTGATCATGTAGATTCACTGTTCCGACCCATTTAAAATCACTTAAGATCAAAGTGGGCTGTATGTGGTCCACGATGCAAAATAAGTTTTGAGCTTCCTGGGCTAACGGTTGATGGTTGAAAAATTGAAGGGCTTAATGAAATATAGACATTTCTTTTTCTTCTGGGAATAAAAAGTATTGTATTTCAACAAAATCCACAAATGTAACCCTTTCCCTTTTTATTTATTTATTTTTTTGTACATGTATCAACAAGTGAAACCTTCTCTCAGACACAATCAAAAGACTTTTTCCATTAAGTTTTCTTCTATTTGTTTCAAACCTGACGTGTAAATGTCTTTGCTTATTTAGGACTTCTAAAATTGAATGCTTTATATTTGATCTTCTCTGGTCCTTGAACAGCACATTCTGACTGTGCCAGTTTTCTTAGTATTAAAGAGTTGACATAGTCTAAGGGCAAGTGACTCACGCTTACATCAACCCTTTAATATCCTGCTTCAGCATGTTGAACCGTAGTTCACTTTGTTCTCTTGTCTCTGTCTTTTCTGGCCCTAAAATCTTATGGAATGTACAAGGAAAGTATGATCAGACAGACAAAGTATTTGCCAAGGTCAGTGTGGTGACATGAAGCAATAAATCATCCTAATTTCCCTGCATGTGTTTTAAGTGAAATCCATGGTTGTTTGATTTTTTGTTTTTTTGCTGAAACTTTTATTACAGTGAAATCAAAATAAAAAAGCACTGTGGTTTACCAGAATCCAGATTTACTGTTTTAATTTAATCTAGCAACATGTTTTTGTTGTTGATGTTGTTGTTTTCAATCAAAATATATACATGTCTCCACAACTCTAAAACAACTAACACTTTTTTCACCCCGATGACTTCAATTGCTTTTAAAGCTTACTTTAGTTTATTGTTCAACACACGACAGGCCAGAAATATTTAGATTCCTATGATGTAGTCTGTGTAATGGAGGGGTGTCAAACAAAAGGCCCGGGGTCCAGAATCGGTCTGTTGAAAACTTAAATCCAGCCCACAGAACAGCTATAGAGAGTGCATAGATTTTTATTCTACGATTAAATGACAAATACTTTTTTATAACTATTAATATGTTGACAGTAAATTAACAAAAGTGTGTTTATATTGAATGTTTATTGTAAATTACCAAAAAAACCTTTATATTTTATAACGACAGAACAGTCTGTGCAGTGGACTGCCATACCCTTTTCAGTAATTTTACTCCTTGATCATGTAGATTCACTGTTCCGACCCATTTAAAATCACTTAAGATCAAAGTGGGCTGTATGTGGTCCACGATGCAAAATAAGTTTTGAGCTTCCTGGGCTAACGGTTGATGGTTGAAAAATTGAAGGGCTTAATGAAATATAGACATTTCTTTTTCTTCTGGGAATAAAAAGTATTGTATTTCAACAAAATCCACAAATGTAACCCTTTCCCTTTTTATTTATTTATTTTTTTGTACATGTATCAACAAGTGAAACCTTCTCTCAGACACAATCAAAAGACTTTTTCCATTAAGTTTTCTTCTATTTGTTTCAAACCTGACGTGTAAATGTCTTTGCTTATTTAGGACTTCTAAAATTGAATGCTTTATATTTGATCTTCTCTGGTCCTTGAACAGCACATTCTGACTGTGCCAGTTTTCTTAGTATTAAAGAGTTGACATAGTCTAAGGGCAAGTGACTCACGCTTACATCAACCCTTTAATATCCTGCTTCAGCATGTTGAACCGTAGTTCACTTTGTTCTCTTGTCTCTGTCTTTTCTGGCCCTAAAATCTTATGGAATGTACAAGGAAAGTATGATCAGACAGACAAAGTATTTGCCAAGGTCAGTGTGGTGACATGAAGCAATAAATCATCCTAATTTCCCTGCATGTGTTTTAAGTGAAATCCATGGTTGTTTGATTTTTTGTTTTTTTGCTGAAACTTTTATTACAGTGAAATCAAAATAAAAAAGCACTGTGGTTTACCAGAATCCAGATTTACTGTTTTAATTTAATCTAGCAACATGTTTTTGTTGTTGATGTTGTTGTTTTCAATCAAAATATATACATGTCTCCACAACTCTAAAACAACTAACACTTTTTTCACCCCGATGACTTCAATTGCTTTTAAAGCTTACTTTAGTTTATTGTTCAACACACGACAGGCCAGAAATATTTAGATTCCTATGATGTAGTCTGTGTAATGGAGGGGTGTCAAACAAAAGGCCCGGGGTCCAGAATCGGTCTGTTGAAAACTTAAATCCAGCCCACAGAACAGCTATAGAGAGTGCATAGATTTTTATTCTACGATTAAATGACAAATACTTTTTTATAACTATTAATATGTTGACAGTAAATTAACAAAAGTGTGTTTATATTGAATGTTTATTGTAAATTACCAAAAAAACCTTTATATTTTATAACGACAGAACAGTCTGTGCAGTGGACTGCCATACCCTTTTCAGTAATTTTACTCCTTGATCATGTAGATTCACTGTTCCGACCCATTTAAAATCACTTAAGATCAAAGTGGGCTGTATGTGGTCCACGATGCAAAATAAGTTTTGAGCTTCCTGGGCTAACGGTTGATGGTTGAAAAATTGAAGGGCTTAATGAAATATAGACATTTCTTTTTCTTCTGGGAATAAAAAGTATTGTATTTCAACAAAATCCACAAATGTAACCCTTTCCCTTTTTATTTATTTATTTTTTTGTACATGTATCAACAAGTGAAACCTTCTCTCAGACACAATCAAAAGACTTTTTCCATTAAGTTTTCTTCTATTTGTTTCAATATGGAACGCCAGGACTGCCATAATGAATTAATTAAATACACCATTAAATAATTAATTAAATGTGGCAATAATTAATTAAAATTGGAATTAATTAATTAAATAAATAGTTATGACACATGTAATTAATTAATTATTGACACATTTAATTAATTATTTATGTATTTCACATTTTAATTAATTATTGACACATTTAAGTAATTAATTATTGACACATTTAATTAATTATTTATGTATTTCACATTTTAATTAATTATTGACACATTTCATTAATTATTGACACATTTAATTAATTATTTAATGATATATTTATTTATTTCATTTTGGCAGTCCTGACGCCTGGCTCTCATCATGAAATAATTTTATCTGTCAGCCTCACCCATCAAACTCAGGGGGCGGGGTTAACGCTGATCGAGTCAAAACCATTGCTTTGGCCTGGTGGCCATTGTTTCTAGCACACAACAACCGGCATGTTGAAACTAACAGAACTGAACTTTGAAAAACCCTGTTTGTGTGTTACCAAATACCGTTTTAATATTTTTTTAGCCGAGAATGTAGTGGTTTAATCTTCATGTGTCTGGTCGGTTTGTCAAGATACAGCCTCTTTGCAAAAGTGTTTCGATGATTTCGGAGATGTCTGCCCAGTCTCACGGCAAAGCGTGGGATAGACCCGCTCGCCTCGCAAGCAATCCCACCGACAAAGCGCAGGCCCCGGTACACAGCTGTAGTAACCCCCGCTGACTTCTTTTACTGAGGTTATATTTATCGATGTTTTATTTCCTGATGTTCTTATGTGTCCTATGTGTTTCAGTCGCCAATTCTGAATTATAACTAACATTAAAAACATGTTTAAGGAGGAGAGAGAGCAAATAAATCTGTTTAACATCTGATCTTTGGGTTTTTGTTCAGTAATCAGCGTGACCTGTGTATAAACGCATAAAAGAGATAACGTTGGTGTTTCCGTCATGTAGTAACTGCTGGCTTTAACTGTACAAAGGTTGTTCGACACTATGAAACACATACAGACTTCATGATGTTCGGCTAATATTTTTATTGTGAATATTAATCATGCTGACCTCGCTCTGTACACCACGCAGCGAGGTCAGCATATCCACGATATCCTCAGCTCCATGAGTTAACACAAAGTTTCCCAGCTGACTATCTAACTGCCAACTATTCCAGAGACGTGAAAATATACAGCATAAAGAAAAGTGTAAGAGACTCAGCAGCAGATTAGAATAACAGTTATACATTTAATAAATCACCAAATGAATCCAAGAAACGAGCAAACCTGTTCCGACAATTTGAATTTGTATTCCCTCAGCTGCAGACTCGCTGCTGTTTAAATGTTTGAAAAGGAAGATTAGATATAAAAAACGTCAAACATAGACTCAGTCTGCCTTCACATTTGATATGAGGCCAGCACATATAGTGGCCTCAGCAGGCTATTACTGAAATACACGTGCTATATCATAAACTATGATATAAACAGGGAGGTCCTATTAACATGTTTAGTTTTAAAGGACACCTTCCTGCCTTTAGTCTCATTCATGAGCAGTATTAGTTTTCTTCTAACATCCAGAAGTCTGCACAATGTGTTTCATACTTTGTAACAAGCCTTTGACAGGTAAACATAACATGACCGAAAAAGAAAAAAAAAAAAAAAAAAAAAGAGAGAGAGTGTTGACATAAGAAGAGAAAATTCTCTCAATTATGGAGACAGACAAATGGTTCATTTATGTTTGATGTGTGTTTATTCCTCCCTAAATATCGTCGGTGAAGTTTGCCATGCACGTCAGATTTTCCTGCGCATTTTTATACCTCTGCCAACAGAGAGAAAAAAAAAAAAAAAAAAAAATCACATTCTGACAGCTGGTGCTTAGAATACAGTTGAATAACTATTAAAAAACAGATGATATTTAGATGATAGTTCAGTCTAACACATGTGAACCATTAAACGTCTGTGAAACTATGCAGTTATGAAACGTAACTTTAACCTCAGCCAAACCGATTTGCTCAGTTGTAAATAAAACAGCGAAGTAAACGTGACCCGACAGACAGAACCTGAGTGAATGAAGTCCAGCGTTTAACCACTGAGAGCTAAAACTCAGCTGAGGTTTCAAAGCTGTGTGCCGGTGATTGGACATCAGCCGCTGATAAAGCTGTTCGCCTATAAAGTGCTGTGGCATGAATAAGGCACGGCGGGACCACGGAGCGACGTTCAGAGCCAACTTTATTTGATTCACGTCACACCACACCACCACCAACCCCTGAGTCCGTGTTTTAACACGGCGGGCGTGATTGCGGATGCCGTGCAGGTGCGTCCGCACGGCCCCGCAGACCACGCCCCACCACATACCCCCATCGCCCGATTGAGGCCGGGGAGCAATCTGGCCGAACCTACTCCCCCCCCGCGAACTGGGGCGAGACTCGGCCCCTACACATCGGCGCCCCAGCCCCTGACCAAGCGACGGGGACGCGTCCGTTCTGGTGGCCGCCCGCGCATCCAGCGGCAACGGCGAAGCTGGTCCGGAGGTCGGCCGCGTAGCACGCGGACACGGCCCCACAGGCATGGCCGTGCGCTCCTGCACACAGGCGGCTGGGCAGACGTCAGGCGCGCAGAATCGACTGGTGGCAGCGAGGCTGGACTAGCCAGCCCGCCGATCCCCGGCCTAGCGGGGCTGTCCCGCTCCTCTGCCTCCAACTCCGGCTGCACAGGCTGCCCTGGAGCAGGGACCTCCGTCTCCCCGCACAGCTGCTCCGCCACCGCCTCCGCCACTCCCGTTTGGAGCGGCTCCCCGCACTGCGCCTCCGCCCCCAGCAGGCACAGCCCCTCGCCCACCTCTGGGTGGAGCGACTCCTCTGCCTCCGGCAGGTGTAGACCCTCGCCCGCCTCGTCCTCGGCCTCCGATTGGAGCGGCTCCTCCACCGCTCCCGGCAGGAGCAGCCCTTCACCCGGCTGCTCCTCCTCCTCCGGCAGGCTCGGACCCCCGCGTGGCTCGTCCACCACCTCCGGCTGCCGAGGTGACCCACACGGCTCCTCCACCGCTTCACTGTCCTCGGGACACACTTGTGGGGGTGGCGCCCAGGCCCAGAGCAGCGCTGCCAGCTCTGCCATCTTCCCCAGGTGGCGTTCGCTCTCCTTCCGCAGCTCTTCCTGTTGGCGACGCACCTCCGCCGCCTGCTTCCGCTGGGTGGCCGCTATTTCGGCCACCCTCTGGGCCAGCTCTTTCCTTTCCTGGCTCTGGTAGGTACCCGCCATGCCGCCTCCTGGGTTTCGGCACCAATGTGGCATGAATAAGGCACGGCGGGACCACGGAGCGACGTTCAGCGCCAACTTTATTTGATTCACGTCACACCACACCACCACCAACCCCTGAGTCCCCGTGTTTTAACACGGCGGGCGTGATTGCGGATGCCGTGCAGGTGGGTCCGCAAGGCCCCGCAGACCACGCCCCACCACAAGTGCTCTGTAAGGAAACGAGCTCCAGCAGCTCTGCGCTCGGGGAAAACACTATATTTACTTATCTTGTGCAGAAAAATGCGCTGACATTGCGTTATATCGAGCACCGGCTGCCCAGTTAAACTGTGACTATCACCAGGTAACTAGGCGTGTTTCTTGAATTAGCAGCAGGTGTTAAACAGCTGACAGATGAGGAGGAGGATGCATGCAGGTAAACTGAGGGTCTGTTGAGCTGATCGCTGGTTTCGTGAGAAAAATGTCAGCTCGTTCTTTATGTTACAGAAGCACAGAGACACAAGACCAGGCGGAAAGAGACGATCGTTCGGTGAAAATGAGAATCTGCGAATGCAACATGTGGAACACGGAGAGTGGAATATGTAAACAAACCGGTTAACGTAACCCCCTGGGTGCACTCTGCATGCTAACTGTTAGCAGAGCTAGTGAAATCTCTGAAAACATCTGAGCACTTTTGCAAACATGTTCTATGTTGACAACCTGACCAGACATACGTCGCGACATTCGCGGCTAAAACACTGTTAAAAGTGTAGCTGGTGACAGAAAAACGGGGTATTTTAAAACTACACCACCACCATTGCTGCTTGTGGTTTGATCTGCATTCTGGGATAACTGGCTGCCCCAAGTCTACACAAGCAATCGATTTTCTAGGATCGACCTGTTTTGACTTACTTTGCACGGCAACCAATCAAATGTTAGAGAAGCTGCATGGGCAGCGTTAACCCCGCCCCCTGAGTTTGATGGGTGAGGCTGACAGATAAAATTATTTCATGACGAGAGCCAGGCGTCAGGACTGCCAAAATGAAATAAATAAATATATCATTAAATAATTAATTAAATGTGTCAATAATTAATGAAATGTGTCAATAATTAATTAAAATGTGAAATACATAAATAATTAATTAAATGTGTCAATAATTAATTAATTAAATGTGTCAATAATTAATTAAAATGTGAAATACATAAATAATTAATTAAATGTGTCAATAATTAATTAATTACATGTGTCATAACTATTTATTTAATTAATTAATTCCAATTTTAATTAATTATTGCCACATTTAATTAATTATTTAATGGTGTATTTAATTAATTCATTATGGCAGTCCTGGCGTTCCATAGTTTCAAACCTGACGTGTAAATGTCTTTGCTTATTTAGGACTTCTAAAATTGAATGCTTTATATTTGATCTTCTCTGGTCCTTGAACAGCACATTCTGACTGTGCCAGTTTTCTTAGTATTAAAGAGTTGACATAGTCTAAGGGCAAGTGACTCACGCTTACATCAACCCTTTAATATCCTGCTTCAGCATGTTGAACCGTAGTTCACTTTGTTCTCTTGTCTCTGTCTTTTCTGGCCCTAAAATCTTATGGAATGTACAAGGAAAGTATGATCAGACAGACAAAGTATTTGCCAAGGTCAGTGTGGTGACATGAAGCAATAAATCATCCTAATTTCCCTGCATGTGTTTTAAGTGAAATCCATGGTTGTTTGATTTTTTGTTTTTTTGCTGAAACTTTTATTACAGTGAAATCAAAATAAAAAAGCACTGTGGTTTACCAGAATCCAGATTTACTGTTTTAATTTAATCTAGCAACATGTTTTTGTTGTTGATGTTGTTGTTTTCAATCAAAAGCAGATGGCTGTTTTTGGTGAAATATATACAAACACACTTTGTTAGGTACATGTGTTCAACTGCTCATTAAAGCAAATATCAAATCAGCCAATCACACGGCAACAACTCATTGCCTTTGGACATTTAAAGATGGTCAAGATGACCTGCTGAAGTTCAAACTGAGCATCAGAATGGGGAGGAAAGGGGGTCTAGCAGATTTTGAACGTGGCATAGCTCTTTCTGTGAGTGGTCAGAGTATTTAAGAATCTGCTGATCTACTTAAATCTTCCCACACAACCATCTCTAGAATTGACAGAAAATAGTCCAAAAGGAAAAATATTAAATGAAAATGACAGAGATTAGAGGAAAATGGCCAACCTGCTTCTAGCTGATAGGAAGTCAAAGAACCAACCAAGGTATACAGAAGAGCATCTCTGAATGCACAACATAGCAAACATTGAAGCAGATGGGGTACCGCAGCAGTGCTGCTCATGTCAGCTAAGAACAGGAAACTGAGGGTACAGTTTGCACAGGGTCACCAAACTTGGACAGACGACTGAAAAAATATTCACGAGTCCCTGCGTGGATCCATCTCGCCTTGTATCAGTGTTTCAGGCTGGAGGGAGTGGCTTAAAGGTTTAAAACATGGGTGCCAAACACAAGGTCTGGGGCCAGAATCAGCCTGGCAAAGACTCCAATCAAGTCTATTGAACAGCTTTGAAAAGGAGCTTTTGGAAAGGAGCGACGGAGTCCATACATTTGAAACTTTTAGCTGTATTTTCACAGGTTTTACAGCTTTTCCTATAGAATTTAGAGTATAGCGCAAAGTAAAACAGACAGACTTTTTGATTTAAATTTGTCATTGACACGAATGACTCCCATGAATGTTTCCGAGGTGATGAAGTGTTGGCTTTTTCTTAAATATTTTACTGAATTAGTAGGACAGTAGGCTGGCTTTCAGACAGCCTTTGTGACCCACACAAAGGATGAAAAAGAGAACTGCTGGTGGAGGCGGAGGTTTTAGTGTTCCTGTTTTTTTGTCTAAAACAAGTGGACCAGAACTTGACTGGAGATTCATACAACTGCCTGAGGCTGTTGGAACCCTTTACCTTTCACCAGACCAACTTTCAGCTCTCTGCTCTGTGAAATCACTGCTGAGCCCTCCTCCTAAAAATGTAATTGCTTTCATCCTTCACCCAAATACAGTTGAATGGCTGTTTAGTTACTCTGTGATATAATCAAGATTATAAAGGAGCTTTATAAATGAATTCCACTGACTAATATTACTACCACTACCAGTAGTAATAATGATAACAATAAAGGTTTATTCATATTAAAAAATATTTTGTAAATGAGAATTGTTGTCCAAGTCTACAATTGAGAATAGTTTTAAATTTTAAAGTCTTACATTTAATCCTCCTGTATACCTTTAGTCATTCTTAAATCTAGACAGAATTAAAACTGCCAGCATTCAGTACGTATTTAAAACAGTTTGTGCCTGTATCACATTATAAATGCCCGAGGAATGGGTAAAAGTACAGCCAGTTGTGGAATCACAATGCCCTGGCCAAGTCTTATTTAACCATAAATCATTGATACTGTCTAATATTATTTCATGGTTTGATATTCTTTTAAGATTTATATCGCTGATAGCCTTGGCTGTACTGTGCAGTTCAATGGATGATTGAGCTGGAGGGATTGTCGGCTGTAAATGTATTTGGCAATGGTTATTGGTTACTTTCTGACTCCTTTAATTGCAATGATGACTACTGCCTGAGAGAAAAGTGCTAAAATGATGGAATGACACCCATGCATGCATGAATATATCCCCATGGGCTTTCCAAATGCACATATTCCATTTGCATTAAAAAAATACTTGTTGCTTATTAGACATTATGGAAATCATTAATTGTCTTTTTGGCTCCAAAATCTCAACTGAAAACATGCGTGCACAGTAATTACTTGGTAAACATTTTCCCCATTTTCTGGCATGACCTAATATGTCTGGATAAGTGCCACTGAGTGGAAAACCTCAATAGGTGGCAAGAATAGAAAATATATAATGTAAAAAATCTATTTCTTATGTAAATGGATGTTTTGGCAGTGTTTGTTGCATGCATCAGTTGCATTCCTATAGTTTCCACCCAAAGGGGAATGTGTCCTGTTTAGGATTTAGGGGGGGAAAAAAAATCACAATTGTTATTATGAATTATCAAAGTCAAAGTCAAAGTCAACTTTATTTGTCAATTCTGCCACATGTACAGGACATACAGAGAATAGAAATTTCATTACTCTCAAACCCTAGATGAAATAGCAAATGAACATTTAAATATAAGAGAGTGATTAAAAAATGCAAATAAAATAATTAAAAAGTAAAAATTTAAATAAATAAATACAATACAAATTAACAAGAAAGCTATGCAATATACAATATACAATATTCAGGTAAGGGTAAATGACATTGAGTGTAAACCAGGCAGAGTAGTGCAAATAGGCAAATAGTGCAAATGGAGATTTAGTAGTGTACGGTAAGAGAAAGTGTAACAACAAAGTCTTATGAGGTAATGGCAGTCCAATGCTCCACAAAGTGACTGGTAACATCAATGTTGCATCTACAACAACTTAGCAAATAAACAATTTTTAATATCATACTTAAAAAGGCCGACACAAAAACATCATAATTTATTCTAACTGCTTTTTTGGCGAAGAATTTTCAGTCGAAAATTTTGAAATGTATCCTGCATTTGCATGTATGTTTGCACATTTCAATAAATCTGTCCTCCAAAAAACCTTCTTTTTTTAAATTTTTCTAAAATATAAAGAAAGGAAGGGTGGCTCAAGACTTTTCACACCACTGTAAATGATTCTTTATTTCATTTTTAGAAAATATGAAAACAATGCATACTAATCTTTCCTTACTGAAAGATTAAAAACATGCCTTTTTAAAAAATAGAATTACTGAAAAGACACTGTGTTCACACGCTTAGTGAATGGGAACTTTTATACTTTTTAACATCATAATGGTGGATTATGCTTCTGAAGTCACAGAAAGTTGATTCTGTTCATCTGGGCGTCGCATTTTCAGTGGGAGAAACTTTTCACCACTCATCCCAATGACTTCTTCAGTCTTAACTGACTCCAGGTTTTCCCACCCTTCTAAACAGCGCATGCACTGACTAACGATGGGCTGTGAGTTCAGTTTTATGACTGTATACAGTTGTCATGACCACTAATCAATGACCATGAGTTAATGTAATTAGCGAACTGTGTCCTGATATATTTATATGGCTCAGTGGTATTTCAGAACAGGATAATAGACCCCTTCTTTCACTTCCTCCATATGCAAAGTAGACATTCTAGGTGAAACTGGGGAACTTATGGCACGCCCATGTTTATGCCATATTTGTCTACATAGTGTGTTGATGTTTGTGACACACAACTTCTGATTATTAGATCAAAAGTAGATCAAATTTCCTTTACTGCCTGATCTCATACTTTAAATTCAGATACATTTTGAAGAGTTTACTTATCTCAAAGTCTTTATTGGATCTGCTTTTCCTCTGATTTTTAGTACATTAATGGTAAAAACAAAACAAAACTGTCTCACCTGTTTGTTTAGCAGGTGACTCTATGATTTGTGAAGCTTGGAGACCCTTAACAGAGGATTTCATTTATAGATTTAGACTCGTAATTTTTCTGCAATCCGCGACTGAATCTCGGTTCCTGTGATCCGCCATCTTACTCACGCACTAGCTTTAGGCAGTCCTTGCCAAAGTGAGTAAAAATGACATCAAGATGTCATTTGTAAGAGTTACAAACCCATTCTCTCTCACTGTAGTATTGAAAAGGGACATGCTCAGGAATACACGGTGTAACACTTTTGCAAACAGTTTTTTTGTTGCTATGACCTCAGTTGGTGTAGATTTAAGATGACCTATGACTTTTCTCTCTTTTACCATTTTTTTTGTGTATTTTTACTTGCAGAGCTGAAAGATTCACTTTTCAACTTTTAGTTGTTTAACTCATTTAATACCAGCAGTTTTTAGTAATAGTAAACTGATCAATCCATGCATTTTTTTTTTCACGTAGCTTCACCGGTCCCTGCCTCTTGTATTTGATAGCTACAGTTGTGGTTAGAAGTTTACATTTACTTATCAATGACATGAATGCCCTGCTAATTTTGGGTTTTGCCATCTTCAACCAAACAGTTTCAGTAAAAGCAGTTTTAATTATAGTATACGCAGCACAACACTGAGCATCATCCCTGCCATACATGCTCCATCTCCTGTTTTTAGAAAAACAGGAGGTGGAGAGTGATTGGAGTCAAAATGAGCTGGAAATCTGTGACAAACTAGAATCAGTAGAGCTTTAAAAAGGGAACAGTACAAATTTTATATAGAAATTCCACCCATGATGCCAGCAGGGACACAAACAGTAACTATATTCTACATTGGAGAAACTAAAAGGACATTCAGCTGTGGTCAGAAGTTTGAATTGACTTTTCTCTAATCCACACAGGGTCACAATTATACATACGGGCTCAAATACATGCATTCACTTAAATCTTTTTATAAGTGGTCAAAAAGTTGTACAAAGTCTTGAAAAGGCCAAGGAGTGTTAACTCATTATTAGTGATTATGGTCGACTACAACTGTTATTTTCATTTGCCAGGACAAAAAAGATTTGTTTGACAGCACTCATTGGATTGACCAATGCTCAGAACAATAGGGACGTCTAAGAAACTCAGTGAAGATCTAAGAAGGAGAATCGTAGAGTTACAGAAGTTGGGAACGTCGCTAAACAATTTCTAGACACCTGCAGATTCCAAGATCATCAATTCAAACTAGACTATATAAGTACAAGTTATTCAGATGTGCCTGAAGTCTGGAAGAAGACACAAACTTTCACCTTCGTGCTCATCTGAAATTTGAAAGTGCATACATGGATGACCCAAATTCCTGTTGGAGAAATGTTTTATGGCCAGAGGGGTTTAGGAACAACCCTTACATTGGGAGGGGGGTCTGATAAATTTGTTAAGCAATATAGGAATAAAAGCTTTAATCATTACACTCCAGAGGCACGTCATCTCATCAGAAAAAGACTTGGCTATGTTGATCATGACTCAAAGAGGGAAGGACACTCTTGGCAGGGTTTACATTCTGGGCCAGAGAAGACAGACGGTTTGAGAAAGCAGTAAAGGAAACCAAAGCCCCCATCTGTGAACGACCATCGTTCAAAACGGGTGTTGGCTAACGACTCGAGCTTATCCACGTAATCATAGACAAAGATTAAGCTATTTGGCCTCAATGACAAGTAAATGTAGTAAGGAATAATGATATGTAATTCATCAACTTCACATCAAAACAACAGTTAGATGGCTGAAGCTTGGACACAGTCGGGTGTGAACTGTGATCCCAAACACAAAACTGGTTTTGTAATGGATAAAGCAGGCTAAAATTAAGCTTCTGGAATGGCCTTCCAAAAGCCCTGACCTCAACACGACTGATAATCTGTGACACATGTCCACCCTAGTTTAAATATGAACCCTGCCAATTCTGTCAAGAAGAGATCTACCCAGAATTATGCCAGAAACTCGTTGATGGCTACCAAAAGCATGTGGTTGAGCCACAACATGCTAAGAGACATTTAACCAAAGAGAAACTTATACCATAGGGTTAGTGGGGTGTGTATGTATATTTTAAAGCCTGTGTGTGTACTTTTGAGCCTGTGAGAATTATAGAAAGCTATTAAAGATGCTGTACAAATATTGCACCCTGTTAAAAGAGCAGTTGAAAGTGATAATTAAAAGCCTAAAGTGACCATGACTTTGATGCACATGATGAATGCGTATAAACTTCTGACTAAAACTGTAGTTGATCTCCCTTATATGATATTTTCTATGTGATAGTTTTATTAAAAAAACAAACAACTTCATCCACTTTAGCGCTGCGAAACCTGTAATGTGTTTTCCAACATTTCTCTAACTTAAAATCAGTCACTTGCAATCCTGTTTGGCTGCTATACTGCTTTAAAGCATTTTTACTCTGAAAGTAAAGTCTTCATACTTGCTTGCTGTGTTTGCCAATGTATACAGGAAATTGACAGAGACCTGATAATCATTATAATCTTTCTGGATAAAAAAAAGCATATTTTTTACTTGTTCTTTTCCAATGTCTTTGTTTAAAGATGAACTTTAGCAAAAGTCAACGCAGTCGAGCCAGCAAAGAAAATATGGCACCCTCAGCCAGAGTAGATACACTGCAGAGGTCCAAACAGCGGACGGTGCTCGGAGTCTTGTCAGAAAATGAACTGCGAGGTCGATCCCTCAGCCAGGTAGGTGACAGAGAAAAAACACTCCCCACTGCTGTTAACGTGACAATCATGTTAGCTTGTCTATGTTGGTTCTCAGTCATCTAGGACAAAGTAAATGTTTCAGCTTTCATTTAAGAGGCTTCTTCATTTGATATTCAACCTCTAATGGAGATTGTGCCATTGGATGTCATCCCGAAGGTCACTGAGCTACTATTGTCACATGAGCCAGGTACAGCAAATTTATTACACCATAAAAACAAGAAAAATTAAATATTTTAGAAATACCTCAAAACCTTTTTGAAACTAGCAATTACTGTATTTACCAACATACTGGTCTTGTCTGAGAAGCCAGAAATTAATCAAGCATAAGATTTAACATCTAAAATGGATTTTTCTGTTCAGGAATGCAAGTAAATAATTTTAGTTTGGCTTCGTAATCACATCATTTTCCTGCTTTTTTGTAAAACAGTAAAATTGAAAATGAACTGTTCACCAAAATAACAGTAATAATTATATTTTATACTTAAAATTGTCATTCTGATTAAAGAGTGTGGCGGAGGCGTGGCCCCGGGCGCAGCTGCAGGGGAGGAGTGGAGCGGAAGGCTCAACGGGGCGGCGCCGCGAGGCTGGTAAGAACAGCTGATATTGTTTATGGACTAATGATGGTCTCCTCCGCTGTGTTTATAGTGAGACGAGGAGGAGCGGCCAGGGGAGATCAGCTGGGCTCGAGCTGTCAGACGGTGCGACTGAGTCAGCTGTCAAAATACAAAAATATCAATAAACGTGGAAGTTGGCTATACCTGCCTGTGTGTGCGTGTGTCTGTGCTGGGTGTACTCTACAAAGAGCTTATGCGTATTGGTAGATTAATATTACAGAAACCAAGGTTGTTAAATCTAAACTGAAAATTAAAACTAGACACAAAAAACTAAAAAGCAGACCTTTGAAAAAAAGTTAAATTACTTTGTGAACTTGGAAAACTAAATAAAATAAATAATAATAAATAGTTTTTTTTTTTTTTATCAGAAATTGCCTCATGAGGCTTTGATAGTTGTGTTTATTGAGACTGTGGATGACTGTGTCAACTGCTTTCAAAAGGTAATGGGTCGTTATTGTAATGTATTTACTGATGTCCTTAAATCTTGTCTCTGGTATGTGCCCACCATAATAAAGTGAATTACTAACAACTAACAACTAAAACTAAGACTGAAACATTTGACTTGAAGCAAAAGGTTAAAATGAAATAAAAATAAAAATTAAGACTAGAAATGAATTAGAAAAGTGTTTTTGGTTATTATCAATACTGCTGATTTAGGGTGGATGAGTAATAAACCTTACACTAGGAGTTGGTCGGATAAATTTGTTAAGCACTGCATGAATAAAAGCTTTGATCAGTGCCAGTGCAACACAAGACTCCACTAGATTGATCAAAGGAGAAAGGAAACTCTCGCTAATGTTTACAATGTCTGGACTGAGAAAACAGACGGTTTGAGAAAGGTGTAAAGGAGGCCTTTGTCCACTGTGAACGACCATCGTTGAAAACGGGTGGTGGTTGACGACTTGGGAAGCTTTCTCAGGAGTTTCAGCTGCCAATCAAGTTGCCTCAGATAATTTTAACAAATCAAACGATGATGAATGGGACAATGGTAGATAGAGGCTTCACCCTTTGTCCCCATTCTCAGTAATGATCAACGCCCCTTTTTCATACCTTCACCCAATAGTAGGTCAGCGACTCTCAGGACCAAGTCCCACTGGGGGTTTATATATCTGGAAGTTCTCTCCTCTGTTATTTCAAAACTGAACAAGACTCGTGGAGGAGAAGGGAAACATCACGCAAGAAATCCAGCTCTCTTCTTTTTAAGGAACCAAGGCCATCATGTTGGGTTATTATCATTTTCAGGGTGGCCAGTTTTCCAGACACAGCTCAACCTCAGAAAGCTCTCAACTCAACTGTCTGGGCTGCCCTTCCAGCTCCAGCTTTGATGTGTACGTGGAAGAGGCTTGCGAAGTTGTCCTTGCGGCTTCTGGCGAAGAAGTTGTCGGACACCGTAATTACCAAGATGAGGAAACCAATGCCCTGCACAATGAAGATATGGTAATCATGCTGGAGCTGAGTTCAAGTGAGTATGACAGATTAAAAAAGAATCTACCAAGAAAACTTGTTGTTTTTTCCTCTTTCCTTAATGCTCATTACTTTTTACTTTTATAGGTCCATGCCAGGATGCTTCTACGCCTTCTGAATCTGAGGAGGTTTTTTGTGTGGAGTATGCCAGAGATATTCACCAGCACTTGAGGAATAATGAGGTTTGAATTTTTTTGTTTGTATGTTTGGTTATTTTTATTTATTTATTTGCCCAGTGACCTCCATAATTTCTTTCAACCTTATTGCAATGTAATTGTGACTTGTTGTTCTTTAGTTCACTATATAATGTTTTGGCTTCTGATTGCAGATTGCATTCAGGCCAAGGCCAAAGTATTTAGAAAGACACCCAGAGATCACGGATGATATGCGCGTCGTTCTGGTGGACTGGATGGCTGAGGTGGCGCAGGAATTCCAACTTCAAGCTGAAACTCTTCATCTTGCTATCAATTACTTGGACCGATTTCTCTCCCTCATCGGAAATGTGAAACGAGGCAAGCTGCAGCTGGTTGGCACGGCTGCCTTGGTGATTGCTGCGTAAGTCACTGTTTGTTTCTAATGATCAATGCTTTTTTTCCCCTTTTCTTTTTTGCTAATAGTCTGTGCTAATAGTCAACCTTACATATAACATGCCATCTGATCTGCTACTTTTTTTTTTTTTTAGAAAATATGAGGAGAAGTCACCTCCTAAACTCGACCAATTTGTGACCATCACAGACAACACCTACACTAAGAAACAGCTGCTTCGGATGGAGCAAGCATTTCTAAGTGTGCTGGGCTTCAACTTGGCGGCACCCACCATAAACTCGTTCCTTCACCTTTTCATGGCCATCCAGTCTGTCTGTGCCAACACCAAAAACCTGGCCCTGGTGAGTAAATTGAACCATTTAACAATAGTCAGGCCAAATGCCTTTAAGGAATATGGATATGATTTTCTATTTTTATTTATTGTATTTTTTTTAATTTCTGCTTTCTAGTATGTGGCGGAGTTAAGCCTGCTGGAAATGGATCCATTTCTACAGTACAGCCCATCTATGGTTGCTGCTGCAGCCTACTGCCTAGCTTCCTACACCATAAATACGTCTTTATGGGTAAGTTTAATATTTTATTTGGTTAATCTAATTTTATTGAAATTTCTTAAGAAATTAGGAAAAAAAATGTGACTTTTAACCTGTGTTTTTCTGCTTTAGCCCGATTCTTTAGTGGCTTTTAGCGGATACACGATGGCTGACATTTCTCCCTGCCTGACTCACCTGTACAAGCTATACGCCAGCGCAGAGAGTCGCCCACTACAGGGCATCAGAGAAAAGTACAAAAATTCAAAGTAAGGAATGGTTTATGTATTTTAAAATTCAAACCACTTTAAAAACAACTATGATAAGATGAAAGCCTGTCATGTGCAGTTTTGCATGTCTTATTTTCTGTCTTTCCTTATGATGTTTTCTGTCTCCGTTTACAGGTACTGTGGCGTTTCATGGATCACTCCCCCTGCTTTTTTGTTTTTCCCGTGACTCACTGCTACACCCATCTGACACAATGAAATGAAGAACAAAACAAACAAAAAAAAAAACAAGCAAGCAAAGTGGCATTTGCTGCCAAGACTATTCATATAAGCCGATCTGGACTTTTTTTTTTTTAAATTTATGCAGATGAAAATAACCTGTCCAGATGATCCAGATATCTGCAATAATAAGCCATGTCTGATATTTTTCGAGTTGTTTTGCATGAAAATGTCTGTTTTCTGGTAAGATGCCGTAGAAGTGGTTACCTCAGAAGGTTTCCTGCATCACACACTATTGTCTTTTCATGCAGAATATTTGCTTTTTACATTTGTATATATTTGCAGTGTGTGCTTTTTAAACTTTTATTAACTTTTTTTTTCTACAGCACTTGTACATGTGCAATACATACTTGCAAACACAAACCGCAAGATTTATGTTAACACAGAAAATGATTTGCATTAAAACAAACCGCCTTTTAAGCCTGAACTAAGGCACCATTCTGCGCAGTTAATGTAAAAGTGAACTAAAAGCCACTTTTTATATGTACATGGTGGCAATGGAAAAAGTTTTGGAAGGTAGTATTTAGTGGTAGTTTACTAGAATTATGTATTATGACTGATTGAAAAATGTTTTTAGATAGTATGAACTTTTCAATAAAAGTTCATAGTTTCACAAGAGTTTTTGTCACTGTGTTTTATTTCTTCTTCTGAATGAAATTCTTAATGCATTTAAATTGCAATGTTTAAATATTGTTGTAGCATCCAGTCGAACTGAGAAGGCCAGAACTGATGGTTGTTGAATGACCTTTATTATTCCTTGCCGTGTATCAGACAACGAACCAACGTAAGAGCTAGACAAACAAATAAAACAATTAACATATTATTCATGTAACAGCATCTTAACCGCTCATTACGCTGGTCTAACCGTTTTCTATTAAACTATATAATACATATTATGCATTTCAGATTGCTCAAATTAAATCATATACATTACAAACCTTGTTCCCCTGTCGACTGTAGCTAGAACCATTCGTTTTTGTACAATTTAACTATATTCTTCTCTCCCTTTTCTCCGTTAGCATTAGTTTTCCGTTTTCTTCCGTCTCTTTTGCACATCAAGTTGTTTACCGTTACATCATTCACTTCCGGTCACATAGAAAGTTACCAAAATAAAAGCACAAATGTCATATTACGTGAATATGAGATAGCTTTACATATTCGCCGTTACAATTGTGCATTAAATTGTAAATTAAATTTCACACCGGGATTTTCGGCGTTTTTAATTTGTCATCTTTAAAATGACATCTTTAATTTTTAAAGGTATAATTAAAGGATGTATAAAAGTCCGTGATTTGGGGGTCTAAACGGCTTTATCGTCATCATCATTCAGACGGGACTGACATATGTTTCGTAGATTTTAGACTGGCAAGGCATCTACAACAGTTAAAAGACGGACAATCGGTTTGGAGTTTACTTTGAAAGGACTGGCCGGAAGGCGTTTTTTTTTTCTCGCGCCTATCCCGGTTACTTTGATGCGCGAGGCTGGTGGAGCGCGAGAAGACGCCGCAGAGTTAAGAGAAAACTGATATGAGGAGGGGATTTTCAAACCTAAATGTCAGTAGAACACTTGAAGATTCAAATAACGACTCTTTGAAGCATTTTCTTTTTTTTTGGCAGTAATTGAAGTTCAGTTTCCTAGTAGTCTCCCAGTGATGTGTGGGAAAGCTTTAGAAAGCTCGCACGCAGGTCTTGTTATTCAGGTAAAACCTGCCGTTTAACCTCTCTGCTGGCAACAGCTGCCAATAACAGTTACATTGCTGAGATTTTTCTCACGTAACTCATAAACGCTGCTGTCACAGAGTACGTAAGATCTGAATTAGTGCCACTGACTACATTTTCTTTCTAGAACAGGTACTATACACTATACACACACAGAAGAGAGCTAACAAGCTTTCATTATCTCCTCTCTAGTTTTCTTGCGCCCTTTCCTCAGTGGTAGGCAATGGGTGAACCTGCTGAATTACTGCTCATCAGGGACCAGTATGAGCTGGCGTTTCATTCTTTGAGTCGTGGACTGGCTGCTGAAGAGGCAGAGAAAAGAGCCGAGGCCCTCGAGTATTACAGGAAGGGTCGGCTGCACCTCACTCAGGGACTGGAGGTTCCCACTGGAGGGCAGCGGCAGCAGGGAGCGAACTGGGACACAGCCCGGCGGCTTCAACAGAAGATGAGGGATACTTTAAAGACAATTGAGAACCACCTTTCTGACCTGGAAACATCTCAGCTTACTATAACAGCAAACCAGAGAGACCAGCTGTTGAAGGATCTTTCTGTTCCCCAACTTTATCCAGACCTGGCACCTAACGGCCAGCCTCCCCAAAACTCTGTCCACCATCTCTACCCCACCATACCTGCTACCACCCACAACATTGTCCCAACCCCCAACACAGTCCCTGTCAGTCCTGCGACCCCTCCTGCTCCAGACACACTCCCTGCAGTGGTTTCAAAAACTATAGCCATGGCCAGTCCAGCAGAGCAGCCTCCAGCATACACACCACAGCCCACAGATGGGCACCGTATCCTGGCTTATGCTCCTGTTGAAGGTGGCTTTTGTCCAGGAAGACAGACTGCAGCAGTAGCAGGAGAAAATGGAACTGAACTGCTGTGCATCCCTTCCGGGGTGCAGCTGTTTTTTGTGGCACCAAACGGGCAAGTCAGCTCACTCTCCTCTCCAGGCTACCTTCGCATCATTGTGGTGAACAGTCAGCAGGATTCCCCTGCTGAAAAACCTGCAGTGTTTTTACATGTAAGTATATTTATTGTTAAGTGTATGTTAACCTGTGAGAGTGTGTATTTTAGAAAAGCATTTTTATTTTGGGCGTGTGTCCTGAAGAGCAAGCAGGTGTGACCCCAGGGGAATTGTTTCTTCTGTTTGAGAAGCCTTTCATAACTCTGAGTCAAAGAAATGTAACCAACTTTAAGGTATAAAGGTGAATTACAGCGCAATAATTACTTGGGCTCGTAATAAGACCCTGGCCAGAATCAGAAGACACCAAATTCGTATGGAGCCAAAGTATTGAGCAGCAATAATGACCTGGACACAATGTTAACTTTTGAGTAGCCACTCTTGTATTGTTACAAAGTATAACAGGTATTTGTCCAATTTGTACAGATAAAGTATAAAATAAAATAAATAGTGTGCACACTCAACAAAATAAAAGTACTCGTTGGGGCCCTTTAAGAATTTAGAGTTAAGCTGGCGATAGCCAACTTCAAAGGTCCTTGTGAATGTAACTGGAATGTATGAGTGCGTGGTGTGTATCTTCTTTGGGGTAGATCATCCTCAAAGTGGTTGGCTCGCCATCTATCACAACCAGAATATCGTCCTGGTCCTTGGACTTTTCCGTCCTCTCCAAAAAACCTGACCTATAATCCAGGTCATAAAATGTACATTCTAATCAGTCTGTTTCAGATGCATTGTTTAAGGTTAAAATACAAAATCAAAATATTGCATCACCTCATATTCATTGCATCAACATCTTAAATCTTATCAAATCTCACAGTTCTGTTGTACAACATTCAATTTTCAAGCATATCAAATATGAGAACTAAACATCTAAGTTGCTCAAATATTTCTCTATTCATGTAAACATTAATTAAACAATACTTATGGTAAGTAACCATTGACACTCAAAATACAATACACCATAACAAATTCAGAACTATGTGCAAATAAGCAACAAAATATACATATGAGTTCAGTTCAGAGGCATTAAAGCAGTGTGCTTAATTTCTCCACGCTATAGGCCTATTCGTGAGAGAGAAATGCACTAAAAATTACCCTCTAGATTACTTTAAACTCACAGTGAACTGACAAAATTTAGCTTTAGAGCAGCTAAGAACATGTTGCTCACCGTTGCTCTGTTTCACAAAAGCCCAACACACACTGGCGTTGGAATTGCAGCAGCTCTCCGGATGAAATGTGAGTGGTTAGCCTGTGAGACACCGAGCTAGCATTAGCATGATCGCGACGGTAAGTCTCTACAAGTTTTTTCCATCAGAATAACACTCGTCTTACCGACGTTGCCTCTCTCCTTCATCCAGCCACTCGACTCCGGACTTCCAGCAGGTAAGTAGGCTGGCTTTCCTTCCTCTCAATCCTGAGTTTTCCTCTCTTTTGTCCGTGGATTTCTCGGTTTGAGTAGCAGATGCCTCCACTCCTCTTGCTGAGATAAGAAAAACCCGGGACACCATGCACCTCCACCTCACTTCCTGGCTGACAGGGTCAATGCGGCCTGGGTAGGCTCTGATTGGTTGCTGAGCTAGGTGCCCTCACGTGGGGTGAACTGAGAGGTGCATTCAATGGTCATAGGAAATACGACGCTTGTTGATGTGGACAGTTAATATAAAGAGAATAAGTATGATATTTTTCATCTGGGCTACAGAAATGTTCCTCTTACAAATGATGACGTGTTTTTGACACATTCCTTAACCACTTAAAACACAAGAGAAGTTCCCTACAATAATAAATACACCTTTTAAATGTATTTTTTTATGTACAAGTCGAACAAGACAGTGTGGGACTCATGTTTCATATTATAATTTATGCTATATGCAAGGTTTACGTAATTTATACTTACTTTTTATAGTAATGTAGTGTGAGAAAATTAAAAGGTGCCACTTTTATTAGTAAATTATGGTATTATAAAGTCTTAAGTTTTTTTGTAGACTGCAATTTATGGATATGTTTAGTTCAACAATAAGTATGTGTGTCTACAAAATGTTGGAACTGAATGCTAAAAAGGCAGTGTTGTTAACTGATTTCTTACACCTTTTTTTTTTTAGCAACAAATGGTGGATTAGATGTATTTCTTTTCTGAAAAAAGGCCTTTAACATTTTTTAAAAAAAATATTAAAATAGTTACATATTAAGTTTTAATCATGCCACCAATTGATAGATTGCCCAAATGCTTCACCCTCAGCTTGCAATCCCATCATTGTTGTTACACTGAAACAGCAATGTTGCAGATGAAATTGGTTGCTGAAGTACAAATGCTTATTATTTATTAGACTCTTAAATGAATAACAGTCTAGTTTTCATTTAACAGAAAACTAGACTGTTTCATTTGAGACTTATTATAGCTTGTTCATCTATAGAGCAGATATTCGTTGCTTAATCTTTCCTGTGCAACAGTGTGATTTTATCTACTTTATATCCATTCATATCCTTTTTACTTTGTGCTTTCTGGCAACCTTCTGTGTGATGGCTTTTGTATTGAGTTTATATAAAATACCAATCTATTCTGGCACCTTTACAAAGCCTGTATTATGCTGTGCTGTAAACTGCACTGCAACCCATGACTCTTGTTTCCCACCCGACCAGGCTGGTAGGCTGCTCCTGTATTCTGTCCTTGCTTTGTTTTGGGCCAAGACAATGGTCCCATTAACAGATGACTCTGCGCTTCTGTTGTATTGCTGTTCAGTGTCCTGTGCCCTCACAGGGGTCATGTTATCAGCCGGCATACCAGTGGTACGATGCAGCAAGTGTCTGTATTTTGCCTCAGTTGAGAAGTGACATTAATCCTGAATCCTTAAATCCTACAACGTGTCTATAAACAGACTAGAGGAAATTGTAAATACTTGGAAATGAGAGTACAGTTTTATGCTCAAAAGAGAAAAAGAAAGCACAAATCCTTGGGAAACCCTTCAAACCAAATCTTATAATATCTTCCAGTGAAGTTATTTGATGAAATAAATTGCATATGGGACATATTCCCCCTCATGGAAACAAACACTCAGCAGATGTTGTCATTTCTCACACTCTGTGTCATATTAAAGATTTCAGGTTTCTGTTATAAACAGCAGATGTGGATCTAATTTCAAGGACTCTTAACATTCATCACCTACATATTTTAATGTCATTGTGTTTTCCAGGTATGCGATTGGATGTACCCACTGACAAAAGACACCCCAGTGCTGCTGGCTAACTCCGGGATCTTTATGTTCCCTGACTCCTTGGCAGAAATGCCAGGGTGCTATGCGGGTATAGTGTTGTCTTCTGAACTGCCTCCTGCAGACCTGCAGACTTTTCAGGACCTCCTGTCACAGCTTGCTGAATTCAGGATCCAGGTCAGCTTTTACTTCCTTTAGGAAACAAATGCAAGGGTGTGTATGTGTTGGAGCGGAGCTTTGGTGCAATTTTTATAGGATGTTTCTCCTGGTTTGGAAACAGAAAGACCTTGTAGGTAGTAGCTCCTGATGGCGCCTTGGAAATTTTATACATACATATACTGTCAATTTACTAACTAGTACAGGGAAGATGAAGCTTTTTGAGGTCTGCTATTTATTTGTGCCCAAAAATGATCATTGGGTATGTGAGGGTGTAATGATTTTATCTCTCCATTTTTACCTGTCTTATTGTCTCTATCACAAAGGTTAGCTGTAAAACTACCCAAAACTGTCAAACTGAATTAAAAGCCTTGTGAAACTCTACATTCAAAGCAGTTTGTTATATTGTGTCCATGCATTTAAACAAGCCCTGATTTAATAACTGGAAACGATGCAAAACAAACTCAGTGTCTTAGTGAGTTGTCTTAGTAAAAGCATTAATTGAACCTTTTTGTGGAAACTGAAAACTCATGTTGTGGCTGGTTTAAGTTGTTACACTAGATATACTAGAAACACATTTTTCTTTGACACTTCTTTGACACAGGAGGAATGAAGTGGTTATGTCATGTTGTAGGTAAAAAAATATGCCAACTCTGTTTGGGCGTACTTTTTTTTTTTTTTTTTTTAAAGCAACCCACCCACTGTTTTTGTCCCTTGACTTAACAGGGTCCAGAGGGCACAGAGTCAGAGGTAGTCAACTTGAGTACGAAAGTCCCCCTTAATCCCACAAAAGAGCAAGTAGAACCGACTACATCAGCAGGAGAGCAGGAAAAACTACCACTTCCTGGATGGAGTGAGAAGATGGGTCAAGGAATCTTGACAGGTGAGTTTATAAGCAAGAGTCCTAATGAAGGGGAAAAAAATAACTTGTATATATCCCTTCAAAGTGTTGTATTGAATTCTTATACATTAGACATCCCTCTGTATAAAAAAATGCCCACTAGTGGGTGTTGTTTATCTTTGTAATGCCCTTCAGTGCTTCAAAGAAAATGTTGTTGAAATAGCTTTCATATAGTTTTATTAGAAATTTTTTAAATGACAGTTTCTTTGCTGTTGTACATTCACTATCTCAAATATATCTCCATAGGAGCGCTTCGGTTGAGTGATTCACTGATAAAAGGAGCAGAAGCTACTGGTAGGGCCATTCACAAAGGAGCAGCCAAGATTCGAGACCAACTCACACCTGAAGAGACTCCTTCAGAGGTCAGCCCCAGTACCACCAAACGTCTGGAGATGGCCAGAAAGGCCACTGGGGGTGCTGTTCGAGTCAGCCAGTTCTTGGGTGAGCACTACTTTGAAATAATCCAAGACATCATGTTTTTAAGTCATGGAATCTCTGAACTCTACTTCCAAAATAATAATGATTACCTTTCTGTATCTTTAGTGAATGGTGTAGGCACAGTGGCAGAAAAACTGGCAGAAAAGATGGCACCTCATGTGAAGAAACATGGTGCAAAACTGGTTCCAGAAGCTTTGAAGAAGAAAGAAGACGGCCAAGCTTCCAAAATGGATGGAGCCAAGTTTGTAGCGGTCAGCACTGTGCATGGTATGTACAAGACTTCAGGATGTTCACAACAAGGTTACAGTGCAGTAAAAAAAAAGTACTGAAATGAGTGGACTTGTTTCACATTTACCAAAAAAAAAACAACATCCTGATGATTCTCAAGACTTTTGGAAAAATATTCTGTGAATTGATGAGACAATTTTTTGGAGGGTTTGAATCCTCTTGTCTGCCATAAAGCTAACATAGCATTAGTAAAAAGAAGATCATACTATTAGTCAAACATGGTGGTGGTAGTGTGATGGTCTGGAGACTGGTTTGATGCTTCAGGACCTGGAGAACTTGATGGAAATCAATTATGCTCTGTATTAGAAAATCTTGAAGGAGAATATCAGGCCATCAGTTCACATCCTGAAGCAGAACTGTGTTTGAGTTATGCAGCAGGACAGTGACCTGAAACTCACCAGCAAGTCCACGTCTGAATGATTAAAACCCCCCAAATAAATGTCTTGAAGTGCCATAGTGAAAGTCTGAACTTAAAGCTAACAGAACCAGTTATTAGGTTTAGAGGGCATTTACTTATCTTTGTCCAATATTAAAATTTGATTGATGATCTGAAACAACACCTGCGTGACAAATATGCAAAAACTCAAGGAGAGGGCAGATGTTTTTTCAAGACACTAAATGTTAATCAGTTAAAAAATTGTGCATAGACTGATACAATTCTCATATCATCACTAGCACTAACTATCACATTAAAGTTCTAAAGTATAAGGTTTCTAAAATCGGTGATATTTTGAACTAGGTTTGGCTACCATTTGGTCCAGTCTGGAGACTGGAGCAAAACTTGTTGGGAAAAGTGTGGCAGCAGAGACGGTCTCAACTGTCACTTACAAGTAAGTTCATATATTTTAATTAATTCATGCTTTAGTATCATGAGTGGATTAATGTTATCTTTTGTTTCCATCTTGTTTCTGAACCTGTTTGGTCATTTTAAACATCAGTACCAAGCTGGATCAGAAACCAGTCTGATTCTTACCTACTTTGCCTCTTTCTTCTTGGGATGGTGGTGCTCTGACCTGCTTTTCACACCTATTTCTTTTCAGATTTAGGGGCTTAGAGAATCTTTTAAACTTGTCCAGAAACATATGACTGCACAGCGGACTAAAGGAAAAGGCTTGTAAACTAACACGTGTACCTGCTCAACCCTTTCATGCACACAGCAGTAAACTGTCAACAAGATAAATACAACAACATAACGCGGAACTAACTTAATCAAAATGGCATTTCTTAGTCATACATGTCAGACACAGAAAGTATGTGTTTTGGTTTCTGTTTTGACTCTTTGTAATTTAAAACCTTGCCTAAACAGGATACGTAACAGATTGGGTGTTTCCTTTGCTCTAGCCCCATAAATGCAACACTGCTTTTATGCTTCGTGTCTAATTCCCTCTGTGTGTTATTCAAAGAACAGTAATGGCTTTGAAAACATAAGTGACCTACACTCAGTGATATGTCTGAACACCTTCTGTGTAGACAAATACATCCCTGGAGTTGGTGCTACTGGGCTAATGTTCTGTTTGAGCTGTGGCTTCTGTGTAGACACAATATAAATATCAGGTGTCTTTCTGGGTCTGTCCATGTTACTGTTACATGTCAGCTTGTGCTGGGTGGTGATGCTTATGCTCTTCATACTATTTATCTGTAGATATTTTCCATAGTTTGTTGTTAATAAACAGCTATAAATAATGATATGACTGTGTTTTCCTAATTCTTTTGTCTTTTTTATGTGAATGACTGTAGTAAACAAACTTGCCCCAGATTTCAATTCACATGCTCATTAAATTTTCTTCCATCACACAACTCTACCACCATTTCTGTAACCTCACCACATTAATTGTGGTGAAGGTACGGCAACAATGCAGGCGAAGCCACAGACACTGGTCTCCAGTCGGTGATCAACATTGGCGTGACTGCAAACAACATCGATAATGTAGGCATCAAAGCCTTTTTCAAGAAGGCCGGCAAATGCACGGCCAAGGAATTGGCCGCAAAATCAAATGAAGAGAAAAAGTTGCAGAAGGAAGTACAAGAGGATGAGGCTGAGGCAAAAGATGTACAGCAGAACAAGGAAGAAGAGAAGAAAAAATAGATTTCCAGTGCATCTTAATGCCTTCCTGCATGTTTTATCTTTGATAGGGATCTTATGAAAAATAGACCTTTCAGTTCTTTGCTATATTTTGTCATGTCCATGTGAACATACTAGAATTAATTTAACACTGAATGGAGTTTTGCTTCTAATTTTAAGTTATTTAAGTCTGTGTTTCATTTATATACAGATATTAAGATATTCATGTTATATGTACAGATAGTCTTCAGCCTTGAATGTATGTATTCTTTTACTAATGTGATTAAACGTTTTTAGGCGCATTTAAGCAAGAGATGAATTTATAAAATGTCTGTCAGGAAAACAGAAAAGCAACAAACCAAAAACTCCTGCGCCCTTGTCGACGTTTCCTGATAAGCTGTGCCAAAAAAAAAAAGGTCGTCTGCCAAAAACTGCACGTATTTAAACTATGAATAACTTGTTGGTCTATAATATGTGAAACATATGTCACATGTATCCCTCGTGGAGGATATCAAGTCATCTTGAGCCACAAACAACATTCGTGTAACAAGGTAGAAGCGTCTGTTTTTGGCAGTGACTTCTATATATCCTTAATTTTTCCAGTTATAAAAATCTGGTTGATATTAAAAACGTGTTTTTAAGAGTAATCTGGCCAAGAGGATAGCAGATATTGCAACAAATATAACAATAGTTCTGTAAACATACTTTAAGTGGACAAAATGGACCGGGTTGGTTATAATGTAAGTACAATAGAGGGAGTTATAAAGATACTTAAAAAAACATCTAATTTTATGATTTGATATATAACCCCTTTGTAAACCCTGTTCACGGAGGTCTCTCTACCAAGATACGTAAAGATATTCCACATAAAAAACACAAAAAACACTGGATATCATTTTTTGGCACGCGATCACTTTTTGGCACAACACCGGAAACGGCGGTTTCCGTAGAAACCCAAACAAAGCTTAGATTTTTTTCAGAAACATGGCTAAAGCTAGCGAGGACTGTAAATACGCGTTGGCACGGCTGCAGGTAGAACTGGAAAAGGAGAGGGGGATGAAGTAAGTCTGAAATAACAACAGAAAGACCTTTTTTGTTTGTTTAAATAAATGTTAACTTACACACTGCAAGAATAGTATAATTTAGTTCTTGGTCGTAGAGAAATGCTTGAAGAGTCAGTGTCTGATCTGCGGAGTACCACGAGTGAACTCCAAGAAAGACTGCACAGTGTTGATGGGGAAGGTAAGCAAAATTAAAGTGACTGGTAGAATTGGTTGGTCAATTGGTTGACTAAATATCCGTGCTAAAGAGCGCTTGAACAGGTGTAATAAACTGTCTAGTGAGTGTATGTGTTTAAATGTATGTTAGCTTGAGTACTGTTTACCACATGATATTACATTAGGACCTCCAGAAAAAAAAATAAAGGTCAGACATGGTTCTCTTTTTGTTGTCGGTAATGTCTTCAGTCCTCAAAAGGACTATATTATGATGGTTTTCTATGTTTCTGCTGATGTATCAGGAAATGAGTGGAGGACAAGGTATGAGACACAGGTAGAGCTAAATGGGCAGCTGGAACGGCAGATCTCACTCATCCGTGAGAGACTGGAAGACATAAGAGGAAACCCTGTGGGTAAGTTCTCAGGCTTTCAAAAAACTTTACTGTGAAAGCACATTCATTATGTTGCAGTTTTTTCACAAGTGTTTGTAAGTAACAACACTATACCTCTGTGTATAGTGTGGTTGTCTTTCTCCAGATCAAGAGTAGTGTCATCTGCAAAAACTCTTTTAAATATATGAGCTCAACATTTCCAATACATGAAGCATTTGTGATGATGATGTTGCTCGTGTAAAATAGGCAACTTGGGAGGAAAATATTTATTTTTCAAATAAACTCTCTTTTTCCATTTAGTGCAATAAATAAGACAAGATGGAATACTTCCACCCATCTCGAGAAGTTTTTTTTTTCAGTATTATGCATACACACATAATACTCAAATGCTCTTGCTTTTTTTTGCAGACCGACTGGCTTCTATTCGGTCGTATGAGGACATGCCAGTGGTGAGCGCAAATGTTCATTTTCCACTGAGGGTTTGTCTTTATCAGTTTTGTTAAATTTGATATTTTTTTTCCAAGGACAGTTTGACAAAGCGAGAGGGAGCTGCAAGTGTAAGACAGAAGCACGCGCCACAAGATAGAGCCAGAGATGCAGAATCGGTTAAAGAGAGTGGACAGCACAGGCAGAACTGTTTGGCCAGCTGCTCTCTATTCTCCTGCTGATGCAGGATGAATAAGCCAGAGTTTAATCACAGCGCTGTAATCACAGGATTACAAACCATGGGAGAGTAATACACACTAATTACAATACTTTAAGGCACACCAAAGGTTGCACAATACAGTCTAAATATGTGTGTATTTCTTAGAGCAGTGCTAACAGATGCTTATTAGTGTAACCAAGGAAACAATATTGCATACTGGAAGTCTTTAGACAAACTGAGCATGACAGTATGAGAGAGTGAGCATGTGAGAGGAATGTTATCACGATACTGTTAATATGGAGGTAAATGAAAGTGTTCTGGTAAAGTAAGCAATACAAGAGCATGCTACTATGTCTAAAGCTCTAAAGAATGAGGCTAAGAATATTTCTGATTAGTGATCTCAGTGCCTCAAATGCATCCTCTTAGTGGCATACAACTCTAACACAATTAATGATTAGGAAGAAAAAAAATGTGATCTAACCAAGCAGAAAAGAACACGGAGTTCACATCACGCAGGACCTGTCATGGTCCTGTCACATCAACACCGTGGTGAAAAAGGCCCGTCAGCGTCTCTACCACCTCAGACGCTTGAGAGACTTCCAACTGCCCTCCAAGGTGCTCAGGAACTTTTACTCGTGCACCATAGAGAGCATCCTGACGGGAAACATCTTAACCTGGTTCGGGAACAGCACCATGCAGGACAGACGAGCTCTACAGAGGGTTGTGCGGTCAGCTGAGCGCACCATCCGCTCCGAGCTCCCTGACCTGCACTCAATCTACAGCAGGCGGTGCTGGACCAAGGCCAGGAAGATCGTGAAGGACCTCAGCCATCCCAACAACAGACTGTTCTCTCTGTTGAGGTCAGGAAAGCGATTCCGCTCCCTGAAGACCAACACAGAGAGACTGAGGAGGAGCTTCTTCCCGCAGGCGATACGGTCTCTCAATCACACCACCACACAGTACTGATCCACACATATGGTTCTTACACACACACTGGACTTTCTGGACATTGTTTTCACTTCATTACTTAAATCACGCTGCTGTTATTGTGTATATATTTATTTATATTTCTTCATACATTCTTATATAGTTCTATATTGTGTATTTTGTTGTACAGTTATTTTATTTTCAACTTTAATTTATATTTTATTCCTTCTTAGTTAAATTTACCCTTTTTAATTTTTCATATTTATTTCCTATCTTATTCATAGCCTTTTCCTTTTTTGTTTTCTTTAGGTCACGAGCAGTTGTCCAAGCATTTCACTACATATCGTACTGTGTATGACTGTGTACGTGACAAATAAAATTTGAATTTGAATTTGAATTTGACTTGGCTGATCCGAAGACATCAGACTGATATTCAGAGAGTGGTACTCATAGATTTCAAGTATTGCAACCTTAAAACACTCTCCTCTCAGGTGCACAATGAAAAGAAGCAGACTGTTCCAAACCTAGAAAATTGCAAAGGTCTTACTGGTCTTTTCTGGGCTATAAATCTTACCATTTCACAGGGCTAATGTGTTTATATGGTTATTAAAATACGTATGAGCTCAGTCCATTTTTGTACTCGTGTTTTCTGCATTAACGATGCTGCTATTGTTTGATCCCGTCAGGCAGCACAGTGCAATTCAAGAACAAATTGATTGGTAATTCAGCAGCGTGACACCCTCGTACTCTGTGGCCTCTTTGTCGTGATTTGTTTCTAATTAACGGGAACGCTTTGGCACAGGAAACACTGAGACAACGTCTGAAGCTCCTGACCGGGGAGAAATCTGACCTCCAGAGTCAGCTAATGGATTGTCATCTTCAAATTGAACAAGAAGGAAAGGTGTGACTCCTAGCTGTCCCTTTTGACATAGAACAGTGAGAGGGATTGTTTGAGGTCACAACGTCTGCTGTTCTACTTATGTTTTTTTTTTTTTAATTTCTTAGACAAGCAGCTTTAGTTTTTTCCAGGTAATAAATAGTTTACTTGTGAGTAGCCACCATTAGCAGTGGATTGAGAAAGATTTAGTTTTGTTTATTGTTCTGCTCAACAAAGAGAGAGATATTCGCTGAATGCTGGTTTAGCAAACGACACGTGCAGTCAGTAATCCCTGTTGCTAATTAACATTGAAGACTTGAGAAGTGCACACACAAACATACACACATTGTACCCACGAGCAGATAGATTATTGCTTGATAGAACAAGCGTGGCTCATGAATACAAATTTGTGACGGTATAGCTTGCTGTTTTTTCCAAATTTCAGGCTTTTCATAAAACCAATGATGAGAGGCGGGCATACCTGTCAGAAATTGCTAAGGTAAGCAGTCACAATCTTAAGCAAATACCCGTTAACGACTAATCCTTGACTGCTAAACACATGCTCTGGTAAGTGTTACAGTAAGTGTTATACTTCTAATGACATACTCTGCATACTGTGTTTCTGCTTTTTTCATGCAGCTCTCATTTATTCTCCTGTTATATAACAGGTCAGTCTGCTCAGGCAAAAAAGGAAGTCAAGGACTTTCCTCTGTATGTTGCAACAAAACAGGTTTCTGCAGAGCGCAAGCTGAAGTGAAACTGAGTTCACTGTGTTTTAGAGACCATAGGTCACAGTTACTGCAGCTTTACATCATGTGTCTACAGCAGGGATGTCAAACTCATTTTACATCATGGGCCACATATAGCACACTCTGATCTTAAGTGGGCCAGACCAGAAAAGTACATTTAACTGAAGATTTAATCACTGAGATGTCTTTAATGTACAAAAATGTCAGTTTAATGGTGCATTTACGTTTTTCTTCATAATAATGTGTAAAATTACAGAAAAAGGTTCTGGTAGCTCATTGCTTGCCCAGCTGTAAAACTGATGAAAATAAAGTTAAAAGTTCAAAATCTATGCACTTCTTCACATTTTTCAAAGCCTTCCAGTGAGCCAGATTTGAGTCTTTACTGGGCCAATTCCTGCCCACGGACCTTTTGTTTGACACTCCTGGTCTAGAGTGGACTTGAATTACTAATCGGTTCTCTTCTCCTACAGCTGTCATCTACCCATGAAGCTCAAAGAAGACAGTACTTTGCACAGCCACAGAGGGCACCAGAGAGCAAACAAATGAGGTCTGTGAAGCACAAGGCCCACAGATTATGGACAAAATAACATAAACTGCAGCGCAATAACATGCTTTATAGAATGAATGCAGAATGAGCTTCACTTATTAATTTGGGAGGAAGCAATACATGTGTCACTGAAATCAGTTTTCCCTCAACTCCTTAACTGTGTATTCATGCTTGACAAACAATTCATGCTGTAAATAAATAAATAGATTCTGACATTTTCTAAGGCTATTATTGACATAATGACTGTTAGATAAAGCCACTGACATTGTTGTTTTAATCAAAGCAATTTTGGTAGATATAAATTGTACTTTTCTCCCTTTCATCTCCTGTTGCTTAGAGGGAAGCAGACTGGCAGGAAGGCAGAGGCTGATTCTAAGAAAGGAAAAGAGGGAGGAGAAGAAGATGGTGGCGAGGCCTTTGTGAAAGAAAGAGGAGGAGGTGATGGTGGAAGAATAGCAGAGAGAAAAGGAGAGAAGAAATTACAAAGGAAAAGCAGGTTACCCACGCTTAAGCACAACCCGAAGCACGATCCGTAACCCAAACTTAGTCATGTTGCTTTTGGTTATGCTTTAGTTCACATTGCGACTGATTATGTTGAAATACTGCAGTTTCTACACTAACCAGCCACTTAATTAGGTACACTTTGTACTGTCCAGTACTCAGCTGGACCTCCTTTTTCTTTAAGAGCTGCCACAATTCTTTATGGTATTGATTCAACAACCTGCTAGAATAATTCCTCACAGATTTTGGTCCTTTTTGCATCATGCAGTGGCTGTACATTTGTTGGCTGCACATCCATGATCTAAATATCCCATTTCACCACAACTCAAAGTTGCTGTACTGGATTGAGATCTGGTGATTGTTGAAGACATTTGAGTAAAATTTGAGGTGATTTGAGCTTTGTGACATGATGCAGTGTCCTGCTGCAAGCAGTCATCAGAAGATAGGTACACAGTGGTCATAAACAGATTATTAGCAACAACACTCAGGCAGGCTGTGGTGTTTAAACAATACAGCGCTGATACTAATTGACCCAACGTGTGCCAAGAAAATATCTCTCACACCATTACACCACCTCCAGCAGCCTGAACTGCTGACAAAAGGTATGATGGATCCATGCTTTCAAATTGTTTATACCAAATTCTGATGCTGCCAGCTAAATGTTTCAGTGGCAAGACTCATCTTGCCAGACGACATTTTTCCTGTCTTCTGTCGTCCAATTTTTGTGAGCCCTTTTTCGATTCAGTTAAATTTTATTTATATAGTTCTCAGTCATCACAAGGCACTTTATATTGTAAGGTTGAGAGCCCACAGTAATACAGAGAAAACCCAAACAATCAGAAGGAACCCCCATCAGAACCAATTTTGAGGGAGGGGCAACCACCTGCAGCAGCTGGTTGGGGGTGAGGGGAGGGAGACAGGACAAAAGACACGGTGTGGAGAAGAGCCAGAGATTAATAATGACTAATGATTAAAAGTAAAGTGGTGGATAAACACATAATGAGCAAGAACAGGTGAATGAATGAGAATTGCTCAGTGAATCATGGGAATCCCCCAGCAACCTAAGCCTATTGCAGTGCTGCAGTGGGAGGATTCAGGGTCACCAGGCCTGATCCTAAAATCAGAGAGGGTGTCTGTCACCAAAACAAAATCAGAACCGCAAGTAAGATAGCAGTCTGAGTGCTCTATGTGGTACTATGAGGTCTTTGATATGAGATGGACCTTTAGATTTGATTCGGGATTTAACATGGAGCCAATTAAGAGGACCTAAAATGGGAGAAATACTGTCTTTCTCTTGTCAGGACTCTTGATGCAGCATTTTAGATCAGCCAAAGGCTTTTTAGGGAGTTTTTAGGACATCCTGATAATAATGAATTACAGTAGTCCAGCCTAGAATTTGTTTTTCCAGCATTACTCTGACACAGGATGTTTCTAATTTTAGAGATGTTGTGCAAATGCAAGGAAGCAGTCCTACATATTTGTTTAATATGCGTATTGAAGGACACATCCTGGCCAAAAATAGCAAGTAATACCATACTGAGGTGCGGTATTCTACTTCAGTAGCTCGTTTGCTTCAAGGTGTTGCGTGTTCAGAGATGCTCTTCTGGTTATTTGAGTTACTGTTGCCTTCAATTTGAAGAAGTCCATTCTCCTCGGACCTTTGACATCAACAAGACATTTTCAACCTGAGAACTGCTACTCATTGGATATTTTCTCTTTTTCTGACCATTCTCTGTAAACTCTCAAGATGGTTGTGTGGGAAGATCCCAGTAGATCGGCAGTTTCTGAAATACTCTCTGGCACAAACAACCAGGCCACATTCAAAGTCACTGAAACCACCTTTATTCCCCATTCTGATGCTCAATTTGAACTTTGGCAGATCAATTTGATCATGTCCATATGCCTAAATGCTTTGAATTGCTGTCGTGTGATTGGCTGATTAAATATTTGTGTTAACAAGCAGTTCAGCTGGCATACTTAATAACATGAATGTGAATGTATTTCGTTTTTTCTGTCCATTTGCTGCAGTTGGTATTGTGTTTTTATTTTTGTATTTTTTTTTCATTTGATAAGGTAACCACAGTATTAACCTGATGTCAAGCTATAAAAGGCTACATTCACAACAAAGTGTGGGCTTAGTGTTTTCTTACGTGTTTCTTTGAACAAGGAGATGAATTATTTAAAAAGAGAAATGTTTCAAATATGGGTTTTTAAACTTTTGTGGCTAAGGCCTTTATTTCAGGACAGGAAACAAGCTGAAGGCTTTGAGTCTAGTGTGCTACAAGCCTGCCAAGTTGAACATTTCTTGTGTCACTGCAGTTTTTTTTAACACCTCCTACGATTCACATTACGTATGCAGCACCACATCACCGCTCTCACTGTTTGTAGTTTCTCCACAGAGCAAACAGTCACCCATGTCCCACCTACTGACCACCTTTTCAAATGTGGGTGTCAGAAAACTCTATCGATATGAGATGAAGTAGTGAATAGGAAAAAAACAACAAAAAAAACAAACACCAGGAGTACTGCTTCAGTTGTATTTGTGAAACGTGTAGGATGGTTTCAGTTCTTCTCAGCCTTGCTGAATTACACTGAATTAAAACAAAATCACAAAGCAGACAACATGGTGCCATAGGCATAAATTGTATAATTTAATTTTTTTGTCCTGTCCCTGTAAATCCTCTGAAAAGTATCGCCTGATCAGCTCGAGTCCTAATGCTTCGCGGACCCGGAGCTTTACGTGCATTGATCCTGCTGAGGGATCTCCTCACGCTGTCCGGGGACAGAGTCATCACCTGGTCACCAGGAGGGGGTGGGGTCTTCTGTGCAGTGGTGCTGTTTTGGACTTCAAAGCGAGCAAAGAAAGTATTCAGCTCGTTCAGCAGGGGGATAGTGCTATCACAGGTCTGTGGTGGGGGCTTGTAATCTGTGATGGAATTATTGTTCTGCACACACACACACACACACACACACACACACACACACACACACACACACACACACACACACACACACACACACAGAAAGTAATGATAATTGGGCAGTAAAATCCATATTGGCATGAATACAGAGACTATACTTTCTTGTGTTTATTGTCCCCAGAGTTCTGGATTATAGGGTTGCAGTGAGGTGAAATCAGAACTTTTTGGATTTCTATACTCAGAAACTCATGCTTGTCATCTGTTTTTTGTAGATGGCAAACAAAGCTTACTGCAGAGTGCAATCATTAAGACACCTCATGTAGTGCTCTTGTGGGGTTTAAAAATGAATTATGAGTTGTGATGATGCAAATGATAGAGCCGTATATTGCATTTGAAATAAGATATACAGCGTTGATTTGAAAAGCGCAATACTTACCACACACATATGTATGGAAGGGGCGAGTCCTTGGTGTCAGAGATGATAGAAACCCTCAGGTTCCCATCACTCTTTTTCACTTCTTGCACTCCTTCTTTTGAACCCACTGACACCCTATTAGCATTCCAGCTCCTTTTCTCTGATTGTTGCCAAACATAAATCACAGGTTTGCATTGAGAGGGGAATGGCTCAGTCACGATAGTGAACCTGCTGGTTCAGGGCAATGACATTATACTTATCCCTCTGGTTTAAATTTGCACTTGGATAACTGACTGGTTAGTGTGATGTCCCTGGGTTATTTTACACAGAGGGCCTGTGAGACTGTTAGGCGATGATGGCATCTTGACTAAGGATAAAAGGAAACATTCATTATCAAAATACAATAGAAAATGTCAACTAAAAAAACCACTAAGAAACAACAAAATGAATATTTCAAGAAAGCAATGAGAGCACTAAATGCACCATTTAAAAAGCAAAGAGATTCTGGGCTATGTACAGTACATATGTGGCTCACATTACTCTGTGTTTGGTCGTGCACTCTGCCACACAAATAAGTCAGAACATTTTGTATTGATGACGCAGCCCTATTTGCAAAGCAAATAAACCCAGAACTCTCCACATATGCTTTATCTCTGCTGTCCTATAACCTCAATGGCCAGAAACCTCATGACCGATGTTACATTACCAGCAACAAAACCTTTCAGACATAGATGGAGTGATTTCTAGCACATGCATGTTTGCTTGTAAAGTTAAGTTAAATGTTTGACATTTTGGAGAGTGCACCTTCATGACACCATTTTCATCCATATGGTAACACTTGAGCCAGCAGCTGGTTCTCCTAGTTTAGCATGAAGATGGTAGCTGTGGGAAAACAGCTGTCTTGGCTCATTCAAACGATGATGTCTATCCAACCAGTTTAGAGTGGTTTTTAAAAAATGTACAGCACTGTTCGTAAGTCTTAAGCCACCCCATGTCTCTTTATGTTTTATTAGAAAAATGGGGGTGGTGGTCCAATTCGGCTCGGGCCTCCTCCATGTGTGTGTGGGGCGGTGTCTCTGCCATGTGCTGGGCAGTTTTTGGATGCCTGTGGGCCTGGGGTCATGTTCTTGCTTCGTGCCAAGGTGACAGGCCTCTGGCAGGGTCAGCTTACAGTTCCCTTTGGTTCACTGGGACTCTTGCCTTTTGGGATCAGCCTTTCCTGCTAGGATAGTTGCAGAGTTGTTGCCGAGATGTGAGGCCTCAGGCCTTTGGTACTCTTGGGGGCTGTGAACGCCCGGATCTCAGGCTATAGTGGGGGGATTATTGTACCTTCCTACCCGCATTATTAATTACATTTTATGACAAAGACACAGATACTCACGCCCACTCACGCAAACACACAATGAGAAGATCGTTGATTTGTGTATTTGTGCACTTTCATATTTTTCTGTTCCAGGTGCTGCATGTCTTTTTCCTTTTTCTTTCTTTCCTTACTTCCTAACAGTTGGTGAAACATTGTGCTTTTTCATTTGTGCTCTAAACTTTATCTATATTTTCTCCCATTTTTTCCTCACCTGTCAGCTTACACTTTGGTTTTACTACACATATATTGTAAAAACTGAAATAAGAGTAATGGGAATTAATAAATACACAGATAAACAAAACATACGAACAAGAGACGTCTCGAGAAAATTTATAGAGCTCAAAGCAAAATATGTTTGGCACTACATCACATTCAGAGCGTAATTCTGATTGCAAAAGCTGCAAGACAAGACAGGTTTAAAAAGGAAGAGAAAAAGATAGATGGGAAATAGGAGCAGTGATTTATTAGAACAGGTAAAGACACATGGAAATATCAGTCTGAAATTTAGCCCCAAACCATGGCAGAGTCTCGACTGTGTTTAGATGGTGGTGGTAGACACGCAGCGTTGTACCTTTCAGCCACTGTTCCATTGACAAAAGGCTTTTACTGCATATCCTGAAGGGTATCTGGCCCTTCAGCTGATACATACTGACGGGTGGATGGATCAACTGAAGGAGCAGATGCATCTCTCTGATCATGTGTCAGGTCTCTACTGGGTGTTTTCCTATTACTTAAGGCCTGACTTTCAGGTACTGTTTATCTGCTGTTGGCAATTTTTCAGGCCTGCCACATCGCCCTTAGTCATCCACTTATCCAGATTCATCTTTTTTTTTATTATTAGAGGCTCACTGCACACCTTATGCTAATCTCTCTGATTGTTGCCAAACATAAATCACAGGTTTGCATTGAGAGGGGAATGGCTCAGTCACGACAGTGAACCTGCTGGTTCAGGGCAATGACATTATACTTATCCCTCTGGTTTAAATTTGCACTTGGATAACTGACTGGTTAGTGTGATGTCCCTGGGTTATTTTACACAGAGGGCCGGATAATATATCGAGTACGGGAGAGAGTATGAGCGTGCAGCGTTTAAAGCGTGGAAGTACTGACCTTACTTTGAGTTTGACTCCATAAAAAGTGACAAAAACATTAGTGTCCGTTGTGCGTGGGAAGAAAACTTCTTTTTACAGCGAAAAAAACCCTAAACAAGCTCCGAGTGCGCAACGACGTAATGGGAAATTCACAGAGAAACTCGCGGATTCCTCCACTGACCACTGCGGCACACCTGCACCAGGGTAAACCTCCGCCTACCTCAGTCCTGCTTTACAGGTGAAAATAGAGCAAAAGGACCGCTAGTCTTTGACTTTATTTATTTTCTGCTGTGTTTTACTTGCATCTATTTGAAAGACTGAGTGTAAACGCAAAAAATATTTTATTTTATGTACTGGAATGTGCAGAAAATAGGTTTAAATGTTAAACTAATTTCTTCAAGTCAGAGAATGGCGCATATTTTAGTTGATGCATAAAGTTAAAAGATTAAAACTGATAAAACAAGTTAAAAAAAGAGACTTTTCCATTTGATTACATTTTGTATGATGGATTATGCAGAAAAAGTAGAATTGGGCTGAAAGATCTATCACTTTATCACCTATTCAGGTTGTAAATCGTGTAATTAATTACTTTTGAAAATAAGTAATCAGTAAAGAAACAAAATTACTTTTTTGGGGAAGTAGTCAGTAATTAGTTACTGATTACTTTTTTCAAGTAACTTGACCAACACTGCGGCTGACTGCTTGAACAAACTACCAAAAGGCAAACAATCAAACAATCAGCTGCTATTACGTTGGCTAAGGAAAGCCTCCATAACTAATAATTTATGACTGTTTATTTTATTGTTACATTTTTAATGTAATTTATCAACACAGTCATGCAATGTTGACGCTGCCTTTAACTAAATCCTCCAAACTATGTAAACATCAAAATTTGATTGATTTAAGAGTCATTCATTTTTTCCACAGAGGCATTTTTATATGGATATTTTTATCCATAGATAATTATTTTTATCCATATAAAATAGATAACATTTTTATCCATGTAGAAATCAGTGATTTACTTAAAACCTAAGTAAATTATTCAGTAAGATGATATCTAAGATGATATCTAAGAACATATCAGACCACTGTACTTGCTTTGGTTGATCTCCTTGGTTCTCCTTTCTACTTCAGTATTCAGCGTGACTAAGTAATAATGCTAAGCAGGCCCAGTAACTCAAGTCTGGTCTGGAGTAGCATGTTCTGGCCTTGTGCTATTGCCCCATGTACCTTCAAATAATAAACAGCTGTGGTTACTTAGACATTTTTTTTATTCTGTCTGGATTGGATTCAAGATCTGATTACAATCTGATTACCTTGTGGCTATGTAATCTTTCTTGGCATTTCTTCGATTAGCTCCCTGAATTCTCTGTTATCTGTTTTTTTTTAATTTAATGCAGTAATTACCCTTTTTTATATGTTGTCCTCAAACAGCAAAGGACCAGTTCAGCTTAGAAGCTGCTATTTTTCCTGAAATAGGAGGAGGATTTCTATGATTAAATTATGATTTGATATTAATTGGATGCACAGAAAAAGAGAGCAGAGCAGGGCAGAGGGCCTGTGCTGAGAGAGCCAGCAACAAATCTGGTGAAGTCATGTATATGGCACAAATTTTCTGGACTCTTTTTGATTATTTTATGAAAACATTTAAACCATCCCTCCTAAACTTGACAGAAATCTATTCATTGTAACAACCCACCTTCCAGGCTTCATGCTCTACTTTGTTTTCTTTTGGCAGCAGCCTTGATCATTAGAGAAGTGAAGCTAAGAGTTGGGAGTGATTAAGGTTACAAAAGTCTGTTCCTCTGGTCTACTCTCTCTCTGGGAAGTTGTACTTATAGTTTCCTTGGTTTGTTGGTTTTCTTTGTTTTGATGACTTTGTCTAATTCTCTTACATACATTCACAATCGCCCACGCATGCCTCGATGCATTACATTCCACAACTTGCTGTAAATTTTGAGAAACTAATTAAATAAGGTCACTGGAAAAAATAAACCTTTTGTTTGGACTTTCTTTTGTTTCTAGGCTAAGCCAAGTTTGTAACATCATCCACAACTGTGTCCAATGGGAACCGTCAGGAAAAGGCACGAGAGATGCTGGAAGCAATTGCTTAACAGATTCCCAAGAAAGTGCAACAAAAACCTGGAAATGAGTGCTTGAGCAACTATGATGCTTAATAGTTTAAGAAGAATTTTTCTGGAAAGCAACGATGCCCCAATGGATACATTTTTAGAGTTTTTATAAAATTTACATGATGTCATTAGGGTGTTTGATTTTCACTGGAAACGTGAGGTAGAGTGGGTTCAGAGCTTTGCAATGGATTCCACATTAAATCTTACTTTAAAACATGACCAGTGCTGGATTTTGTAATACTGGAACACATCTGGAAAACAAATGTGGTAAACATGATGGCTGCAACTCGGTGCATTTAGGAGTGTAGATATGGTTAAGATTACCTGCTGAAGTTCAAGCCATGCATCAGAATGGGGAAGAAAGGTGATATAACTGACTTTGACCATGCCATAAAACTCACTAGACACTGCTGGTCTACTGAAATGTTTCCACGACCGGCTCTAGAGTTTACAAAACTATCCAAAAAAGAGCAACTATCCAGGGAGTGGTGGTTTCCTGGGTCCGAATACCTTGTTGGTTTCAGAGGTCAACCAAGGTATACAAAAGAGTATCTCTAAATGTAATGTGTGTTCGTCGTCGTAGGGAAATTACTCCTGTGCATTTAACCCATTCACCTAGTGAAGCAGTGGGCAGCCAATGCAGTGCCCGGGGAGCAGTGTGTAGGGACGGTACCTTGCTCAGGAGAACCTCAGGGTAGCCGTCCCATGGAGTCAAACCCACGACCTTCCGATTGTGGAACAACCACTCTACCTACTGATGTGTGAATATGCAAATGTAAAACTTACAGCAGCAGAAGACTGCATCAGATGCCATACCTCCCAACTAAGAAAAGCAATCCTAGACTACAATTTGCAAAAATATGAATAATTTTTGTTTGTTACAATATTGCTCTGATGACTTTTGATTCATGCTGCAACAGTCAGATGGTGGGGTCAGAATTTAGCATAAATAACATGAAAGCATGGCTAAATCCTGCCTTGTATCCACAGTTCAGGATATTTACTTGGCACATTTTAGGCCCCCTAGTACCAATCTTCTGATGGCTACTTCCAGCAGGACAATGTGCAATGTGATAAAGCTCAAATAATCTCAGAGCTATTTAAGCTATTGTGTTTACTGACAAAATGATGCATGCAGGCACACGCAAATTCTACCAGTAACATAACCTCCTTGACAGAGGTGAAAAAGAAAAGCCTGAAAGTAATAAATTAGGTACTTTAAACAACCAAATTCAAATATAAAACTAAACAGAGGAATGATACTTAAGACTTTGACGTGCCATGACCTGCACTGTTGGCTTTCAGAAGGTGGAGACTACAGTGAACCTGGTTTGTCTTTTCTACCTAACACAGACTTGTCAGTTTCTCCTTTTCACCTACTGACAATTAATCTGATGTTTGTGTTTACAGTTAAATTATTTTTTTCTCATAACCACCACTGATGTTTGAAGTTTGATGCACTTTTAATGCATTTTTATAGTCAGCAGTGTTGTCCAGTGTTCTGCACACAAGATTTTATCTGCACTGACAGGAACATGTCACAACATGACACTTACCTGTCAAATCTCCAGGTACATGTGACATGAATCTGTGTGGTATGCCATGAATCTGTCTATTTAAATTGCTGAGAAGAAAAAAAGAATTCACTTTTCTTTTTTTCTTAGATACGAGGTAACTGCAGCTGAATGCCTGCCTCTCCAGACAGAAATCAATCAAAGCAGCTGTACTTTTCAGCCAGTTTGTGCTGAGAAGTGTTGGGGTTGTTACTCAAAAAGTAATGTATTACACATTACCCGTTACTTAATTGCTTGCTGTAAAGTAATTTGTTACACTACTCATTACATTATTATTTTTTCTTTGTAAAATGACCTGAAATTGTCTCATAATTACCAGCTGACAATGTTAACCTTAGGCTAGAGTCCCACATACTGTACCAGCACAAATCCCTATCCCAATGAGGATGCACAGATGATCTTTCTTTTAAAGAAAGACAACAACACAAGGAAATTTGAAAACCCAGCCTACAGACACTTCCGTGCGATTGCCAGGATTCAAACCTGACTTATCATCAATGTGTTATCTGTTGAAGTTCAGGCTCTGGCTGCTGGGCTGATGTTGTATTCAGCTTTATCATCAGTCTGGATTTTTGGCTAGCTTTGTGTTGGCATGCTGTCTGTGCAGATGCTTGCAAAGAGCCTAAGTTCTGTTAGCAGTGGAATGTAATTGTTTCTGTCTGGGATGCTGTTTGCAATTTACTGTTGCAAAAAAAAAAAAAAAAAAAAGTAATATTCATACCATCCACTCATCAAAAGCTGTACTGCGCCACCATTTTCCTTCTTCTGCATAAACTAAAATCAGCTGATTGTCGCCAGGAAGAAAAAAAAAACAAGCCCTTGTTTATTTGATTTTTTTTAAAAACAATTTCTCAGCAATCAGATAACTGAAGAACCTTTGCAATACAAGTAACGCCATAATGAAAAATGTAATGTGAGTACTGTAGTTGTGATATGCGTGTTATGCCCAAGACTGGTGCTGAGTTTTTCTTTAAAAACATTTGTGAATGTGTTACCTGTTTGTTATACTGGTAACTTTCTTAAGTGAACCCCAAACCCGTAAACTCAGAAAAGCTTCATATTTAATTTGTTAGGAAAACATCTGTAAACACCTGGCAAACACAAGTTCTGCCACTTGCATTGATAAGGTAAAAATCAACCAAGTATTAAGTAAACTCGAATTTAATGTGTTCTCATAGATATGCTTGATGATTAACATGTCGTATGCTATGTTACTGGAGTTGCTTATTATTACAACAGCCTGCAAAGCCATTGTGACCTCAGACTTAGTGCAGCCGACATATTTAAAAGAAGATTAACTCCACTGGTGTTTAATTTGCTAATGTGTGTGTGTGTGTAGGTGAGTGGGAGGTTGTGCAAACAGTCTGAAAATATAATTTAAGAATGAATAGACATGATCAGCCTCTGCTCATTACTAGAGTGTTATAACACACCGAGGAAGGAAGCAAGAATGGGAAACATATCTTGGCTGCAACATTAAAAGCTGTTCGACAGTTGTTCAGGTAATGATACTTCACAGATGACAGTGGGCGTGGGAGGAACGTTTGAATTGAGGAGCTGGGGATGTAGTCAGAACTTAAACTGATCCAGAGTGGGATTTTATTGTGGGTGATCACAGAGGACAACTCAAAGTACATGTGTAGATTATATTTCTCAGACAGACTGAGACTGACTCAGACTGCTCAGCAGGTCATCTGTCCAGCATTTGAAAAAAATTGTTATATTTTCAGGAAAGTAAAAAATATTATATCAGCTCACTCATTAAATCATAATTTTTATCTTCTTCAGAACAAGGAAAACAGTTGGACTGGAACACTTGCAGAAACTGGTGGGATACTAACATTAATTATGAAGTTTTACCATTGCATGGTTGAATACTTGAATTGTACTAAAAAATGTAAGATGTGCAACCATATTAAACAGTATGATCAGATAATTAACATTTTAATTTAGTCCAGAGCTGTAATTTAATCCCGAGTCAAAGGCTTGATAGTCATAGCTGTCTTAAAACTGTGTGCCTGTGAGGACTGCCTTTACATCTGTTCATTGACTAGACTGGCCATCTACCACTCCTTAAAGTTGCAGTCAGTTATTTATTCAATTTATTTAATAGATAAAAAAGAATATTGTAATCATAAAAATACATTGATTAGTGTGCAATTATGCCTTTCATCAGAGTAATGCATTTTCATAAAGATGAGGTCTATCTGATAACCCTGTGCTAATGTTGTTCCTCGATTATCATAACAATGTTGTTCCAGGATCAACATTATTACTGTAAAAGACAAAGGAAAAAAACAAAACATTTTCTTTAATATAAACCTCTCTTCTGGAACAAATTGTAAGATTGTCGAATGTTTTCTTTATTAAGCTTTGAAATATGACAAATATGTTATCACGCTAGGTTTGCGGTTAGCCAAATTTAGGGTACTCATGTTGGTTTGCTTGTGATACTTGTTATTAGCATTAGCTAACTTCTGGCTAATACTTTGGTCAGTTGCAATGTTGATCCTGGACCGAAACTATTATGATGACATAGGCAGTGTTGGGGAGTAACGGAATACATGTACCGCCGTTACGTATTTAAAATACAAAATATGAGTAACTGTATTCCGTTACAGTTACCATTTAAAAAGGTGGTATTTAGAATACAGTTACTTTGTTGAAATAAATGGATTACACTGGTATTTTCCTGTTTCATAATGTGGCGGGTCAGGATTTTTTGGGTTTGTTTGACAGCTATGTTCTATCCGGTTGTTAAGTGATGACGTGACGAATCCTACTTCCGGGCCTAAAGTAGTCTGCGTTTAATATGGCTTTTGTGTTGTTAACATGTTTAATGTCTTGTATTTTCTTCTATTTAATCTCAAAAAGCTCCTAAAACAGTCAGTGATCACTGTTGACCTCCCTCGGCTTTTATTACCACTAATCATTTATTTAAGCTCAGTTTTTAAAACCTTAGGATGTAACTACAGCCCAGCCCATGCAGCAGTATATGAATGACTAACCTCGCATTGTGGATGGATTATCTCAATTGTTCTCCTGGCTGAAGTTTAGTCCTTTTACAGCATCCTGCCATGCGATTACATTTGTTCCTGACCACCGAGAACACTCACGTTAACTTTTATCGAGTGGAAAAAAAGTTAGCTTGTTTATATTATGCTAACATAGCTGTGTCGCTAGCGGTCACGTAGCACATCATTATATACCAGCTAGCCAAACTTCAGTAACCCTACAAACGTCACTGCTGTTTAGTTTTGTCTTCATTTATATTGGAAGTGATAACAGAGCTGTACGTTTTAATTTGTTTCCAAAACCCCGCAGTCAGGACATGCTATGTTGTATTTAGATAGAAGCTAGCGAGCTAACTTCCTGCTAACTTCTAACTCCGTTAAATGTCATAAATTCCATTTTCATGGATGCCTGGATGTTAAACTCAATTGTTACACCTGGTAGAGCAGAACACTGATCATTTTATTAAAGATGAAAGACTTTAGACAGTTTTTCAACTCTCAGTAATGCCATAGTGATCGTTTGATATATGGACCTGCAGCGGAGTTTAGGCCCAGTGACGTCAGACTTAACAACCGGATTGCTCCAGGCAGCAGCGCTACGGTTGCCATGGTTACAGGGCGACGCTCTCTCTCTGCGACTGTGTGTTTCCTGGGTGAGAGAGCACCTTTTTGTTGTTGTTGTGCTAAGCTAATAGGCAGAATGCTACAGGCATAGCTCTAAAGAATGTAGCCTCATGGGCAGTGTAGTCCGTGTTGCAGGGAGAATGGACTGCCATATCCGTTATGTGTCTGTGAGCAAGAGGAGGTAGAAAAATGATAGTGGACAAGTACGAGCTGTCATCGAGCAAAAACAGGAGCTGGAAGCATGTAAATATAATAATAACCACTGCAGCCAAGAGGAGTGCCTGACGAGCCCAGTTGTAAGTACGTTATTAAGACTCGACTGTACACTGTGTTCGTGTTTTCCTCCGAAAACAATAAGTTTCATTGGAGCAGTCTTTCAACGCCTCTCTCTGTCTCTTGCAAGCAAAGTCGACCCACACAACAAAGTAAAGCTTTTTTTCGGCTAGAGCCCAACACGGAACCCGCCGTATTAGTCAGAGGTCCCTTTACTACGGTTCGGAGCCGCAGACCTTCTGTAATAGTAATAAATCACACAGCAATAGTACTGTACATTCACGTAGTTGTAAAAAGCATGATAATATATTAAGTAATCCAAAGTATTCAGAATACGATACTGTCATTGAGTAACGTAACGGAATACGTTACAGAATACATTTTGGGGCATGTATTCTGTAATCTGTAATGGAATACATTTTAAAAGTAACCTTCCCAACACTGGACATAAGAACAACAGCAATACGGCAATATCAGATTGTCCTAAAAATATATAGCAGAAGGTAGAGGTTTGTGGAAGCTGCCATGTTGCCCCATGATCCTGAACACATTGAATAGACAGATGTCACCCTTTACCTCCTCACTGCAAGCCTCATCTCCTGAATGGAAGTCGGGGCTTTAACACGCAGCAGCCTACATAAATATGCTTATTTATTCCTGATATTGTCACCATTTCTTATTTCGAGCAGATCTGGACAACGAGACAACTCAACAATAAGAACAACAAGAAGACACTTTTCCCCTTTTCAGCAGGAAGATATGAATCACTTAAAAAAATAATAAAATTGCACAGGGCAGGTCTGGTCAGTGCATCCACCCTTCTCAGGAAAAATACACTTGCACATCCTGTGAGAATTTCTTAACATTAGCTCCTGGAAATATGACTGAGTCTGCCATCACAGAAAAGGTGGGATGTGCAGTGGCTGTTGGCCAGCTGGCACCTCACCAAAATTATCCTGACAAAAGAAAAGAAAAAAAAGAAAGAGACTGAACAAAGTGAGAGTGAGAATGCTGTTTTAGATAAGAGCATGAGCCTGCATTTAGCCAAAGTGCTCCTACACCAAAAGGGCTAAACCTAAACTTTGGCTAAGTTGTGAAAAAAATGGTTGTCATAAAATACTTATGACATATGCTAATTTGACTGTGGAAAAGCAGCATTACTGTTTTTAAGGCATAATTACTGAATCTAGGCAGTCAGTGATTAGATTCTGTTGGTGACTGTTAAGGTAAATTATCTTTATAAACAAATGTCCTGCAAGCTACCGTAAGGGTTAGTAGCAGGAGGCACTGAGACATGTGCACTTGTTCCTCATTTCTTTTTGTTTGTGGTCTCCGATGTGTGTGTGTGTGTCAGAAATAAGCTATCATAGGAGCCCTCTGGAGAAGCTTGAAGAATTATCAGCCAACTGTTTGTATTGCAACGCCAATGACAATGAGAAGGATTAATGATAAATTCCTTACCTAAAAACCACTCAACAAAACTGTCAAGTAGTAGGGATGCTGGAAAAACTGAGGAAGGGATACAGAAGACAAACAACTGTGTGTGTCTCTGTGTGTGTATCTCTGGATTCTGTCTGCATACAGAATCCAAGTTCAAACTTTAATAAGTTCATGCACTGATGGAGGCCAGCTCATTATGGAGCATGTTTGCAGATTAAAGATTTTGACTTGGAGGGTTCTGACCTGTTTTAAAGAAAAGTGTTGACAACACAAACACATCAGTGCTATGAGGATAGGAAAAAACTCGTCTTTCAGTAATGCTGATGCAAGTTGTTTCAAGTTGAGTCAGAGTGGCTGAGCATTTCGTGGAAAAGATAACAGCGGCACTTCCACAGTCTGGCCCGTTTCAGGAAAAAACAGTCCTGTGAGAGAGCAAACCCTCTTTGAAAACTACAGTATGCAGTGTGCTGCCATGTAGACTGAGTTGGTATACGCTGAACCTTAAACCTTATAAGTGGTGCTATTAATGTTGAATGACAGTGTATGTATAAGGTATGCACATGTGTGCTTGAACATGTTTTAGCTAACCATATATGAGTTTAAAAAATGGGGTTGAGTAGCTTTCATTCGGTCTTCTGAACTCTATAAGCTTCTAAAAACAAACACTAGATCATGATTCACACACAAGTGTTGATGTGGATGTGGATGTGTGTTTGTGTATGTGTGTGTCTGTATGTGTGTGAATGGCTGGGCCTGGGTCTGGATTTTGCCAGTCTTTGGTCCCCGTGGGAGATGGCTGTGGAGGGTTGGAGGTTGTCCCTCCCTATAATATTAATATAAAGTATTAATAATGTAAACACTAATTTAAAGTTAAGCAACTATCATCGAATTATATCAAATGAGCTAAACAGACTGCAGCTTTCAAAGTTGACCGTGGTTTGTCTTTCTTGTTCAGTCCTTTCTGCATTCTTTGCTTCTAACCTGATGGGTTGAAGATAGCTCATGCATGAAGGTGGAGAGATATGCCAAGTATTTTTTTTTGTAGTGTTTGCCCTTTCCTAAGCAGTTTCCAGGACATCATTCCAGATTTTGGTTAATAAACCATCTGGCCTGTAAGATTAATGTGACTTCAGATAAAAAATATATAAATGAAGATTAACTGCAGTTCCAGTGTGTTCATGTGTATATTCCAACACGTAACGGGCTGGTATATTCACACACAAACACACGCACGCACGCACAAATACACATCTTCTTGGAGCAGCTGTGACTCAGGCGGAAGAGTAGGTCATCTAGGTTCGATCCCCACTGCTACTCCAGTCTGCCTGTTGAAGTGCAATGTACTGAACTCCAAGTTTTCCCTAATCTATGCGAGTGTGTGGGTGAATGTTACACAAAGTCTTTAAGTATAGGAAAAAGCACTTGTATTAATGTGTGTGTGAATGAGACTTGTCTTTACTGCTCAGTGGTATAGAAGTGTCAGTCTGTTTAATGTTTACATGCGGTAAGCTAGTGTAGTGTAGATTATTGCAGTTTATTACAGATGGATAAGACCGCCAAAATCTCTCCTTTATACACTGTGGGTATAGCAGCCTGTCACAGCCACCATTCTCCTGTCACTCATTACCTCCACTGGGACAACGGGGTTCAGTGAGCTCCAGTCCATTGTATTCTCAGAGAAATGCTTGATGGTTAACGTGTCATATTACATATTACTAGAGTCAACTTAGGGCACCAGTCTGTACTGTCTTGCAGCCTACTGTCAAAGACAAAAACAGACAAAAACATGTAAGTGAAGATTAACTGCAGTGGTGGTGTGTGTTTGTGTGTGTGGGAGGATGTGTGAACTGTCTGAAAAAATACTTTGAGAATGAATACACATGACTGGCTTGTGCCAGTCCGATGCAGCGTATGGAGTCTGTGTCTACAAGAGTGTTATAGCAATTTGAGGAAGCAGCCGAGACTCATTTAGAGTAGGAGACAGTTATCTTGGCTGTAATATTAAGAGGAGTTTGACATTTGTTCAAGTAATGATACTGTAATGAAGAAACATATGAGTTAAAGGCCTGGGGATGTAGTTATATTTTAAACTGGTAAAGTAGTAATAGCAACAAATTACAAGTATTTTGTATTTGTACGTTGTTGCAAATACTAATATTATTTTATTAATATATTAATCTAGGACAAGGTTAGGTTTGCACAAACATAGCATAAATGTCTTTTTACCTTCTTACTTTGAGTACATTCTAGAGCCTGTAGTTTTTTAGATAGTTACATTTGCACTTCAAATTTTAACACAAGATTCTTTTCTTTTACTTTAGTAAAGATTCTCTGTGGTTTTGCTACTCTGATGGTGTTGATTCTGAAGCGAGGCACAATCAGGAGTACAGGCCACGGGAAAGAGCTGGTCTGAAAGATATGGGACTGCCAGTCAGTGACAGCTTTGAATGTGAGAAGCAGGATTTGTATTGGATACACTGGGAAATGGAGAGCAAATGAACCTGGATGAGAATAGGTTATGATACAACCCAGTGTCGTGGCAAACACACCGGTCCACCGTGTCCATTTCATGCTTGGCCTCTCCAAATCGTGAAATGTACATGCATGCAAAAGTTGCAGTAACAGCAGAGAGAGATGTTTTATTTCAAGCCAATGTGAAAATAACAACAGGAAAGCGTTGAAAAAGACATTACTAACACATTACACTACCAGTCAAAAATATGGACACACCGTCTCGTTTAATGGTTTATCTTTATTTGCACTACTATCAAATATATGAAGCAAGATGTATGGAATTATGTAGCAAAGTCTTATATGTCTAATATATTTTAGATTCCTTAAAGTACCCGCCCTTTGCTTTGTTGACAGCGCTGAAAACCCTTGGCCTTCTCTCAATGAGCTTCATGATGTAGTCACCTGTAATGGTTTTCACTTCACCGGTGTGCATTGTCAGGGGTCATCTGTGGAATCATCCCAACAATGGACTGTTCTCTCTGTTGAGGTCAGGAAAGCGATTCCGCTCCCTGAAGACCAACACAGAGAGACTGAGGAGGAGCTTCTTCCCGCAGGCGATACGGTCTCTCAATCACACCACCACACAGTACTGACCCACAGATATAGTTCTTACACACACACTGGACATTCTGGACATTGTTTTCACTTCATCACTTAAATCACTTTAAAGCATATTTGCACTGCACAAGACATAATGTGGATTGCACAACACTGGTCACTATATTCTTCATTTCCAGTTAATACTTGTACAGCTGCTGTTAGTGTGTATATATATATATATTAGGGGTGCAACGATATTCGTATCGATATTGAACCGTTCGATACAGTGCTTTCGGTTCGGTACGCATATGTATCGAACAATACAACATTTGTAATTTATTTTATCAATTTTCCTTCTGACGATGCTGTCTGTGTTGAGCGCTCAGTGAATCTGCGTTCGACTACTCCGCCTAGGCTGCACTGTCCAGCGCAGATCCACTGAGCGCTCAACACAGACAGCATAGTCAGAAGGAAGAGCGCAGGGCAAGCTAGTGAGACAGAAGTTAAGCTCTCCTTTTAACATGGACCTCCCCCACTCTCATTCAGATCTGGCGTTTGGAATTATTTTGGTTTTCATGTGACGTATGACCCTGAAGGTAAGCGAGTCATGGACTAAAGTAAAACAGTATGTTGAATGTGCCATGCAATGCTCAATTACATGGGTGGGAACTAGTGTGTTAGCGCAGTTAGCTCGTTAACGTGTTGGCCGTCTAGCCCCATGCACGGAGCGATCGGCGGTAGCTCGTTAACGGAGATTTGCCGTGTTGTGGCGTTAAGGTCATTTCAACGAGATTAACCTGAAAGCACTAGTGGGAACACAATGAATATGACTGCACATTTACGCCGACATCATCCTAGTGCAAAGACAAGTGGAAGCAGACAAAAAAAAGCAAGCATGCTACTAACTTTAGCTGAGTCATTTAGACAGCTGTTAGCACATGATTCTCCTTATGCTGCTGAGAATATAGCCCAGAAGAAGCGGATAGTATAGCTTTTAATTTGGAAAGAGCCATTTCTCTGTAATAAACTCTCTTTTCCAAAGATGAGTGATTCCTCAATCAGATACAGGGCTTGCAATATCGCTAGCCCGACGTCCCGGAGCTAGCGATTTTTTCAGTCGAGCTACCAAAATCTATCTCTTCCCTGCCCGTCGGGCTATTGTAGGAAAAATATATGTCAATGCTTTTGCATTCTTTCAGAAATGTAGCTGGGTAATTATGTCATTGGCATCGGTGAGCCACTGTCAATATGTGACATATTGAAGTCGCGTTTGAATTTGCGCTTGTTTTTTTGCTTTCACTTTGCAATCGTGCGAACTGTGTATAGAGAGCGACAGCACTGATCTGTGAGTGATGATAATTTGTGCACCAATTCCTCTGACATCGTCTTATTAATCGTTAGCTTACTATGCAAACATGACAAGTGAAATCTCCCGCAGCAAGCTTAAACATGTGAGAGGTTGATCGCGCAGAGAATCGCTGAGCTTATGTGAGTGCGTGTAAAAGCATTTCAGTTCTGCTGAGCCAAATAAGACAGGTCAGGGTGAAGAAGTGACAGCCAAAGAAAAGCTTACCACAAAACGGAGAAGTTATGACAAATCAGACTATAAGGCAAAAAGAAAGTGCAGCTTTATGGTTTCATGGACAAAAGAATTTCTGTGGCTGCAATATGATGAGCTAAATAACCAGGGCTGCACATAAGTGGTCCGCAGGTGCGTATTCGCTGTCAAAATAAAAAACGCGCACAAGGGTTAGGGTTAAATTTAAAAACTGTACTTTTGAGTTAAAATATATATTTATAATTTTAATAAATGACAAATTAAAAAGGCATGAACATTTTTTTTGTATCGAAAAAATATCGAACCGTGACACCAAAGTATCGAACCGAACCGAACCGTGAATTTTGTGTATCGTTGCACCCCTAATATATATATCTATATATATATATATATATATATATATATATATATATATATATATTCTGCACAGGGAGTGCAGAATTATTAGGCAAATGAGTATTTTGTCCACATCATCCTCTTCATGCATGTTGTCTTACTCCAAGCTGTATAGGCTCGAAAGCCTACTACCAATTAAGCATATTAGGTGATGTGCATCTCTGTAATGAGAAGGGGTGTGGTCTAATGGCATCAACACCCTATATCAGGTGTGCATAATTATTAGGCAACGTCCTTTCCTTTGGCAAAATGGGTCAAAAGAAGGACTTGACAGGCTCAGAAAAGTCAAAAATAGTGAGATATCTTGCAGAGGGATGCAGCAGTCTCAAAATTGCAAAGCTTCTGAAGTGTGATCATCGAACAATCAAGTGTTTCATTCAAAATAGTCAACAGGGTCGCAAGAAGCGTGTGGAAAAACCAAGGCGCAAAAGATGCCACTTGCCAAAGCTGCCAAGATGCCACTTGCCACCAGTTTGGCCATATTTCAGAGCTCCAACATCACTGGAGTGCCCAAAAGCACAAGGTGTGCAATACTCAGAGACATGGCCAAGGTAAGAAAGGCTGAAAGACGACCACCACTGAACAAGACACACAAGCTGAAACGTCAAGACTGGGCCAAGAAATATCTCAAGACTGATTTTTCTAAGGTTTTATGGACTGATGAAATGAGAGTGAGTCTTGATGGGCCAGATGGATGGGCCCGTGGCTGGATTGGTAAAGGGCAGAGAGCTCCAGTCCGACTCAGACGCCAGCAAGGTGGAGGTGGAGTACTGGTTTGGGCTGGTATCATCAAAGATGAGCTTGTGGGGCCTTTTCGGGTTGAGGATGGAGTCAAGCTCAACTTCCAGTCCTACTGCCAGTTTCTGGAAGACACCTTCTTCAAGCAGTGGTACAGGAAGAAGTCTGCATCCTTCAAGAAAAACGTGATTTACATGCAGGACAATGCTCCATCACACGCGTCCAAGTACTCCACAGCGTGGCTGGCAAGAAAGGGTATAAAAGAAGAAAAACTAATGACATGGCCACCTTGTTCACCTGATCTGAACCCCATTGAGAACCTGTGGTCCATCATCAAATGTGAGATTTACAAGGAGGGAAAACAGTACACCTCTCTGAACAGTGTCTGGGAGGCTGTGGTTGCAGTTGTCTAAGCATTTCACGGCATATCGTACTGTGTATGACTGTGTACGTGACAAATAAAAATTTGAATTTGAATTTGAATTTCTGGCTTTCTTAATGGGGTTGGGACCATCAGTTGTGTTGTGCAGAAGCCTGGTTGGCACACAGCTGACAGCTGTATTTAACAGCTGCTAGAATTCATGTTTAGTTGTTTTTTTTTCAACAGCACAGCCCAAACACACTTCCAGGCCGTGTAAGGGCTATTTGACCAAGAAGAAGAGTGATGGAGTGCTGCACCGTATGGCCTGGCCTCCACAGTCACCTGACCTAAACCCAGTCAAGATGGTTTATAATGAGATGGATCGCAGTTTCCTATGATTAAGAACCCTGGGATGTACTTTATACATTTTTTGCTCACTATCCTACATCCATGTTCATTTCAACTTTTGCCTCTCCAAAGTGTGAACTGGCGTGTCTATTACATGCTTTGCCGTGACACTGGGTTGTATAATACGGTGAGACATTACTGATGTGGGTGGTAAAAGAGTGAGTGCAGCATGACTCAACAACTTTTGACACTAAGGAAAGTGTTGACCTGACAACCATTTATAGAGACAACGAAAGCTGTAACTCAGTCCTGGCCAAAAGACTTGAGTTACAACTGCTTTAAAATTACATGTGCCTGTGAGGACTGCTTTTATGTCCATTGAATGTCTGGACTGGTCTTCACAGAGATTGCTGCACAGGCATTAGTTTCTTCTTTTGCTCGCATATTTAACACAAGTTCACACAAGAACCCATTATCTTTTGCCACCCAGCACTTATTCCAATTGTTGGCATTTGTATAGCATAAAAGAGCCGTAACACAAAGTCCCAGAACAAAAGAAAATCCAAGAAGTAGCTGCTGGCAAGACAGATAGACAGAGAGACGCTCTGCAAAGCAAGACAAACAAATGTTTAACTTTCCTGTTAATATTACTGTTATTTGCTAAAACAAAACTTGGATTGGAAGGAATACAAGTTTATTTTGACTCCTGTTCACACTCGAGTGTCAAATTTTAAACCTTGACACCCACTTTGACTTGTACTTGTATTTGCAGACCCGTATTGCACCCTGAGAAAACAGGGTATCTATTCAGTAGTCGTAGCAAGTGAAACAAAAATCTGAGGAAGACGATGCACATGGATGCTAAAGTATGCAAAAATAAAGAAAAGGATAAGATTAGATTGCCCTTCTCTATTCTAAGTTCTTCATATTATAAGGTCAGTGATGACTTTTGTCTTCAAAACTACTCCCCCAATTTAAAGACCCATGTTTAACCCATTGCATCACTGTGCTTTACTCTACCTCCATTCTTTTTTTAAAGCCAGAGCATGTTTTGTAGTGTTTTCATAATGAAAAAGATATTTTTGCTTCCTACTGCAATAGTTGTGTTGGCCTTGGGTGGGCATGACTATGAGTTGACTGCTCCACTGCTTATTTCACGGTGTGACCTTGAACTCTTCAGTGTTTATAAGTATTTATGAAAGAGACTCTCTCCAGTGTAAACAGTTGGATACAGAGATCTTTTAACAAGGTGTGACTGAACTCTTCTGTGTTCTGCATGAGGTCCTCGTGGCTAAACACAGGCCTGGTTCATGTAAAGAATTTCTGACTATAACTGTCAGTAGCACGCAGACACGAGTCTCCAGGGCCTTTTAAAAAGTTTATTACTGGTGTTATAACTCTCTGTATTTCTCCATTACAGTGTGTCATATAACAGTCTTTCCTCAGGCAAGTGGCTGACTTGCTCGTCATTAGAAACCTTTTGAGAGAATTTATGGAATCCAAATACTGCATTTTAAAGCCCATGAATAAAATATTGGCATATTAGCCCTTTAAAACAAAGTGCATCACATTCAATACAAAATAATTAAAGAAATAAATAAACTGCATGATAATTTTTTTCAGGAATAAATTGCAAGAAAAGGAAACATGATACAAATGTTAACTCTAATACGCAAATTAATATTTAATTTTTTTTTTTTAAATTTCATCTGAAGGTTCAAAAAAAAATCTGGCAATTATTTTGTGGTTCAGGCTATAAAGACATAGAAAGACAACATCTATCCTAATCTTATATAACATAGCAAGAAGCAATACATAATAAAAAGTTGATAACCTAGTGCTCTATTGAGTCTGAATTTTGTCTTCCTCTATACAGATAATCACATTAAATTCAACATAGTGGAATTTTACCAAAGAAATCAAAAGATCAAAGAGCAAACGTTATCTCTATGAGGAATTGGTGCACATAAGACACGTCCCTTCCTTTTTCCGTGTTTATTCTTTGTTTGCCAGAGAGCAGCAGCAACAGAGTTCAACATCCTCTATGAAGATTATGCAGTGAAACAATAACCCGCCCTTGAATGCTTCTTTCAATCGACTTCTGATGGATGTTTGTATGATTAACTTTTAACTTCTTGTTTTCTTACAAAAGACATGTTTTGTTTTCAATGGACGTTTTCTCCTAGAAACATTGTTTTTACAATCTTCACTGTGGCTGACATGAGACTGACAATCAGTCTATTACTTTGGTCCAGACTAACATTTCCCCCCAACTGCTGAATATCTTGCCCAGAGGGACAGAACTTTGTGCAGACATTCGTGTTACCAAAAGGATGTTTGCATGCTTATTAGCACTGAGAGTCACTGACAGACTTAAAGATCTGCTAGTGCAGCACTGCAGGCTTTTTCTCCACATCCACAAAAGACCCATGTACGAACAATTTTTGGCTGCTGTCACTCAACTGACAAAATAACTAGAATTGCTTTCAATCTGACTATGAGATACATTTTTCAGATAGATGTACAGCTAAATATATGAATATGAATGAATGAATTTCCTGTCCAGAAAGCTGCCAGTGACATTCTACTTGTTCACAATGAAAGACAAGGTTAGTGCTGGAAAAATAAACAGTGCACATGTGTCACATCTGCTGAGGTTGCTGAGGCACTATGCCAAATCAGTGAGGATGGGGAAACAGGACAGAACCATAAAACATGAGTTTTTAAATTTATTTTTTCCAGATCAGCAGCTTAACTTTAGTCAGACCTGCTTCATTTTGGATCTTGATGAGAAGATTTCCTTGTCAAGTACTGACTTGTACATTTAAGATAGTGAGTCGGAAAGCCAAAAGCATCACAGATGTGTCTTTTCAGCAAATTATCAGTATTTGTATCTAAACTGTAAATGAATTGGTTCATGTGTGCTTCATGTGTGACTGTGTGAGGTCTCTGTAGAGCAAGTTTGCTTTTACACTGCAGTTCAGTTGATGACCAACTGATCTGTTCTTATCTTATCTGATCTTATACTGTAACAAATGTCTATAAAAATTACATTATTTTATTTTATTTTGTTTATTTGTTTATTTTATTTTGTTTATTTTGTTTGTTGTCTTTCTACTGGAACCAGCTAACTTTCAAATGAAGTGCATCAGCCCTTGCTGGCAAATGCATTACTATTCATGCATCCGTTTTTTGCTGTTTATCTGGGATGTGGGAAGGGATGTGCTCAGGGTGGTGTGGCTTCCATACCAAGTGCATAAATAACAAGTCGTCATCCCAAATATGTAGTGCATAGTAGTGAAAAGTATTACTAACACAAATACTGGTTGCAAACATTGGTTTTTATGTTGTGGACGTCTCTATATATTAAATTAATTACAGTGTCAAATGTTTGTTTATATAGTTGGTGGCAGATGTCAGTTTATAGTTGGGGTGAGGTGGGAAATTCCTGCGTTATTCCATAATGACACAGGCTCCTCTGGTGTGTTTAGCTTAAGTGCGACTGCGATGTAAAATTAAAAGAAGCGGCTAAAAGAAAACAAAGACAAATCAAAAGCAGCCGGCGGAGCTCGAGGATGTAATCAGTTTTTGTATTTTGCCTCTGTGATCTTATCTTTTCTTTAATTTAGCTTGTTTGTTGTTTAGAAAAGGCAGAAAAATTAAAGAACAGCTTGATTTTGTGCATTAGTGTGGATTCATGCATATGACTGATAAACTAAGGCCTTATATGAACAAACAAACCCACCAAGATTGGTCTCACATTTTTTTCCCTCCTCAAAAAAATCCATCCATCACTAAAACATCCTTCTTGTGAGCAGGCTGGCACATGAGAGAGTAACTTCATCGAGTGAGTCTTGCATTTGTGTTTGTTTTAAGATTTTCATCTGTCAGTTGCAGAATCCTGCCATAGCCCACTGAGATCATCCTCATTTCCACCCCTAGGGAAACATGAACTTTGACAAAGGCTTACATTCAAATAGAGGCATGAAGAGTGTCACTGTAATGAGAGAGTCATTTGGCGTGTCTATACATGCTCTCTAAGTAAAAAAAAAAAGGAATGTATGCCATTTCTTGTCTATATGTATCCATGTGAGGTACTTTAAGGGCCATTAAGTCATTTTCCAGTCATGCTTCACCTTCACCATGGCTACTTCATAAAACAGTCCAGCAATGGACAATTTCATAACTATTATTTGTTAGGTGTATGCAAATAAATTTGTGCATCTTCAGCTCAAATCAGAATTTTTACCAACTAGTAAATATCAGGAGAAACAGTTTTTATAATTTATCTACGATGTTGTTTTTTAAACCTTTCTTCTCATGTTTCTCTTACAGCAGCTAAAGTTTCCACATGGTCACAATCCTCTCTGATACTGTGATGCCAACATCTGCTTACTCAGACTCAAGCTGTCATTTAAGATGCATGGCACTTCTGGCAGAGTTTGCCGTTGCTTTTGTTTAAATTACCCTCTTAGTCATTCTGAATTTGTTATTTCTTTTGAATCATTTGACAGCTGATGAAGCCAAATCTACAAATAGATTATGTTCTAGTTTAAAGGATGTGCTTGCTTTCCGTGAATAGCTGAGGAAAGAATCAAGAGGAACCACCTGGAAAAATAAGGAACACAGACTCTAAAAGCTGATGGGAGCAGTTTCCTGTAATGTCTGTTCATTACTGTAGGGGGTAAGTTAAATACCAGCACTTTTCTTTTCTTTAATAAACATCAAAAACGTTTCACTCTGTCATTGTCATGGCTAAAATAAATGTGTCACATGTATAAATTTAAGTTCTTTCTTTTGCAACCCCAATAAAAAATGCTATAGGGGAGGTTTTGAATCACTGACCTCCATAAAGAGAGAAGGAATTCATTTTTGGAAGGTTTTGTTGTTTCAGCCTTTAACAGATGACTTACAAGCAAGTTCTTCATTTTAGTAAGCTGTGCTGAAACTGATTTTCTATGGGGACTTGAAAAAGCCTCTAAGTCTCTAGAATAAAAAGGCATGGGGGAAAGAATGATATCAAATTTCACATGTGTACCAGTTGTCTTTGTAAGTGCCCTGTCAAACTTTGCACGCTATGGGTGATGAGCCTTTGGCCTTAGTTGTGTTTATAATTGTGTGTTATGCAAGTGGAAAAGTCACATCAGACATATTCCCATTAATGCTTGACAGCTAACTCAAGTGCTGATGTTCAGGCAGGTAAAAAAAAAAACACCTCCCAGCGAGCCAGTGAAAGGAAATATTGTTCAGTACCAACAGAATAAAAGTGCTTTTGAGTTACTGGACATACCAACCTGCCTTCTGGACATCTATTGCATTTTATTTGAAGATATTTAAAAAAAAAAAAAAAAAAAGGTTTTCCAACAGTCCGACTTCAACAGACCAAACAGTCATCTAAGGGCTTAATTTTTCCATGTGGATACTGATAAGTTTGAATCAGGGCACAGGGCTGTGCTACAACATACCCTGGCCGTCTTTCCATTATCTGCATTCACTCACTCTAATATTGGATTAGGGTAAATGGTCATGCACAGAGCAGTAAAATAAACATTCTAATCATTTTTAAGGTGACAGCTGCACATTCGAGCTCTGACACTTTAAAGTGGATCCATTAAAACATACTATAACACAGCCTAATAAAGGAGAAGTGGAAAACGTGCTGCCCTTCGACTTGATTTCAGATGGAAGTAGAAGAAAATTGCTTGGATTTATGGTTTTATCATTTGAGATTTTTATTGAGACGATTGTCATGAACTGTAGAACAATCTGCCTCATTAATAGCGCACAACACAATGTGACACACTTTCCAGTCTCAGTTTATTTGTTTCTTACATGTTAATTTGTCATATTATAGTAATATGTGAACATCTTTCCCAGTAACACGTTTCGCCTATGATATTTAACACTGATTTATTTGTTGTGGTTTTCTTCTTTCATTATCTGTTTGAAGTACAAAATGCAATGTTTATAATTAGGGATTGGTATCGTTTAGGTTTTATCCGATACCAGTACCAAACCGGTACTTTTGAAACGGTGAAACACAAACTTTGTCCAAAAACCTCTCATGTTTAGCTGTTTTCCACTTTTTCTTTGGTCATTTTAGCCTTTTTGGCAAGGGTGAAGGGAGTATCTGCCATCAAACAAGAAGACAGCCGCATGTAACTACGACGGTGTTTGCTAGTTTACCTTACATGCATTAATGTAATAACGTGGTTAGCCTACTCAACGTAAATTACACACGAACAACATTAAGCTACTCATGCAGAGAAGAACGGCTGTTGCTGCCATCATCATCCGTCATCATTTCTGCTACACTGGCAGGGCTAGGGGCCAGGACTCTCCTCTTTGGGTTTTTGGGGGATGTTGCTAACTCCGGGTCAGATAACAGGCAACCCACCCGCAGTAGATGTGCTCAGTGTGAGGTCTCCCAGCAAGCTATCAAATATGGTGCATTTCTCAGCTTTTAACAAAATGCTATACGTCAACAGGTGTTTCATCAGATTCAAGGAGTTACCTCCTTTGCACAGTATCACCTTAAAGCACTTGTTGCAGGCTGCTGAGTTTGATTCTTTTGCATCTTTTGCTGTGAAGTACAGCCAGACTTTGACCACTTCGCCTTGGGCATTTTTAATCTGTAGCTCTGCTCCAAAAGAACGTACGTACCTGGACCCGCCTACTACGCTCGCAAAGGTAAAATGATTGGCTGGAATCCAAAGTGTATGACATCTCAGGAAAAAAAAAGCACCGAAATGTGCGCTGCTTTTCGGTCTGGTTACTACCGTTTATGTTAGAATGGGTACCGGTATCCAGTGCCATTACCCATCCCTATTTATAATGCACCTGGATAAGCCAAAATCTTGCTTTGCAGTATAGGCCTCAGGCTGTAAAGTTTTATTATTACTAACAACGAGACGTTCACATGCCCTGCGCTGGTGGACTCCGGGGCGGAGCAAAACTTAATGGATGAGAAACTGGCAAGGAAATTAGAGTTATCACTTACTCCGTTCGAACCACCCATCCCCGCGTCTACGTTGAATAATCAGGTGTTTGCTTTTATCACTCACCAGACCGCGCCAGTAAAATTAGTCACATCAAGAAAACCACAATGAGCTACTTTCCTTTTTCACTTTCCCTTCCCCTGACACCCCACTTATTTTAGGTTACCTCTGGCTACAGAGACATAATCCTCACATTGATTGGGCAGGGAAAAAAATCACCAGCTGGAGTCTGTTTTGCTTGGTGAACTGCTTGAGATCAGCCGTTCCCCCCGCCTCTGCAGAGCGGATTCCAGCCCTGTCACAAGCACCAGACCTTTCCTCCATCCCCCCAGAATACCATGATTTACAACAAGTGTTCAATAAAGATAAGGCGCTCTCTCTTTCCCACCTCACCGACCGTATGACTGCGCCATTGACTTACTCCCGGGAGCTCCGCTGCCCTCCAGCAGACTGTACAATCTGTCTCGTCCCGAGAGAGAATCGATGGAGAACTACATCCAAGAGTTGCTGGCAGCAGGAAAAATCAGACCGCCTTCCTCCCCCGTCGCCGCGGGCTTCTTCTTCGTGGGAAAGAAGGACGGGCCACTCCATGCATCTGTCACGGCTGCCGAGGCGAGCCGTGTGGAATAAATGAGGATCCAATCGCAGGCAGTCGTGGAGAAGTGAAGGTGATTTATTGAACACGAAAAGAATGTGGACAAACAGCAAACGGACCTCGAACTAAACTAAACTGGGAAACAACTAAACTACAGAGCAGAAACCTGAATGAAAACGAGCAGAGGAGGATGACGATGAACAGCAGGGAGAAGACACGGTGGATACACAGACTGACACTGAGTAATACAGACGAACCGGGCAACAGGCAGGAGAACACACAGGGCTTAAATACACACACCAGTAATCAGGGGATGAGAGACAGGAGGGCAACACAGCTGGGAGAAATCAGAGCTGACGGGACAGGGGAAACGTAAACTGATCACACTCACATACGACACGGACCTTCACAATAGAACAGGAAACTCAGACACATGGAACCAGACAAGACATTGAACTAAACAGACAGATTCACAAACAGATGGGGTGACACCATAGACAGACAGATACAGACGCAGACTCAGAGGCAGACCGAAAATAACACAGAACTTAAACAATCATTATCTAGAAAATGATAACAAACTAAAAGCGCTGGGTCACCGACCCAGGACCATGACAGTACCCCCCCCCCTCAAGGGCTGGCTCCAGACAGCCCAGCAGAAACACAAAAACCGACCAAAACAAAACAGAAAAGGACCCGACCAGGGCGGGCGGAGGGGGCCCAGGACGGAGGGACAGAGTCCAAAAAGGCCCAGATGGTCAAGTTCAGGAGGCCGGGGACATCTCAGGCCCTCCAAGGTTTGGAGGCCTATCTCCACCCACCACCACTTCCCCTGCCAGTGGCGGACTCCCTCAGGTGTCGGTGCGTTGGTGGTTCTTTGTGTCTGGGGGTGGGCGTCCGGGTACACACCGGCTCACTCCTTGGCGGCCGCTTATCGGGGCCTGGAGCCTGGGGCTCGCTTGGGCCACTTCGGAGGTGGGGTGCCCCCGGCCTCTCGGCCTGGGGCTCGGTCACTCAGGCGCAGCTGGCTGCCGGCGGAGCTCACGGGCGCGTCACTGCAACTCCCCCTGGCTTCTGCTCCGCGGCTGCTGAGTGAGCCCTCATCTGGGACTCTCCTCAGCTCTTACTGGGACAGTGGCGCGGCTGCCCCTCTGTTGGTCTTCCTTGGTCTCTTGTGTTCTGGGGGCCTCTGGATGTCTGGAGTTTTGATTTCCTCCATACCTGCTTCATACCCTGGAGGACGGGGCTGTGGCTCCCCACACTCCCTAGCAGATCGTTACATGGAGAAACCTTTGGAATGCAAGCATGCTGATCCACACAGGTATGCACACAGGTGTACACACGGGTATTCACAGACGCGGACTACAGCTTTCTTGGCTGCTGCCTCAAAGCACATTGTGCGCTGTCTATCTTGCGTGCTGCACAATATCGTTTATTATTTAGTATCTACTGATATCTACTGCTAGCTAGTTTATTGTGATGGTGCCGTTTTTTGTTATTATGTTGCTCTTTGTTGTTTGCTTTCTCTTCTGTTTTTTTTCTCCATACAGGTGACCCAGGTGTTTTTTTTTTTTTTTTTCTTTCTTCCCCCCCTTCTCACCGTCTCTTCTCCCCTTTGGTTTTCTTTCTCTCCCTCTCTTTCTTTCATTCTTTCTCCCTGTCCTATCCCCCAGTCATGTCTGTCCCGTTTGTAGCAACTGTAAATAAAATAAATTCATAATTATAATAAAGGTCAATCAAATGGACCAATATGGCAAGGCCATGATGATCCACTTGGTAAAATAAATCCGCTTGGCATCTTTCTTGGCCTTAAGACAACAATCCTGATGGCTAAAGATCCAAACGGGACACAAAAAAAAAAAAAAAAAGTTCAGGAGGCCGACCATGCGAATGGCAGCGGGGCAGGTCCGGATGCCGGCCACGCAGTAGGCAGTGGCATGGAAACAGTTCTGGGGGCAGACCGTGCGGACGGCAACAGCGGCGTGGAAACAGTTCTGGGGGCCGACCGTGCGGACGGCAACAGCGGCGTGGAAACAAGTCCAGAGGCCGGCCACGCTGAAGGCAGTGGCGGCGTTCAGGAGGGCGTCCACGGTGGCGGAGATGCCCAACAAGCGGCCTGGCAGATGACCGACGATGTGGAGTTGGTAGTAGGGGACCTGAAGGCTGCGTGGCCCCTGCAGCCCCAGGCGAAGCGGAGGCTGGACCAGACGAGGCGGAAGCTGAGGCTGGACCAGGCGATGCTGATGCTGAAGCTGAAGTTGGACCAGGCGATGCTGATGAGGATGAAGACACGGAGGCTGGACCAGGCAAGGCTGAAGCAGAAGCGGAGGCTGGACCAGGCGAGGCTGAAGCAGAAGCGGAGGCTGGACCAGGCGAGGCAGCAGCTGATGAAGATGCGGAAGCTGGACCAGGCAAAGCAGCTGATGAGGATGCTGAAGCTGGACCAGGCGAAGCAGCTGATGAAGATGCTGAAGCTGGACCAGGCGAAAGCAGCTGATGAGGATGCTGAAGCTGGACCAGGCGAAGCAGCTGATGAGGATGCTGAAGCTGGACCAGGCGAAGCAGCTGATGGGGATGCTGAAGCTGGGCCAGGCGAAGCAGCTGTTGGTGATGCTGAAGCTGGACCAGGCGAAGCAGCTGATGGGGATGCTGAAGCCGGAGCCGGACCAGGCGTGGGTGATGCTGAAGCCGGAGCCGGACCAGGCGTGGGTGATGCTGAAGCCGGAGCCGGACCAGGCGTGGGTGATGCTGAAGCCGGACCAGGCATGGGTGATGCTGATTCTGGACCAGGCGAGGGTGATGCTGAAGCCGGAGCCGGACCAGGCGTGGGTGATGCTGAAGCCGGAGCCGGACCAGGCGTGGGTGATGCTGCAGCAGAGGCCGAGCCAGGCGACGGCATGGGTGAAGACACGGAGGCTGCAGCTGGCGTGGAAGCTGGAGACGGAGGCGCTACAGCAGGCGGCGGCATGGATGAAACTGCTGCTGCAAGCGTGGATGAGGCTGCTGGTGGAGCAGCTGGTGGCTGGACGGGCTCCTCGGGCCCCCCAGCTGACGAGGAAGGAGGCTGGACGGGCTCCTCGGGCCCCCCAGCTGACGAGGAAGGAGGCTGGACGGGCTCCTCGGGCCCCCCAGCTGATGAGGAAGGAGGCTGGACGGGCTCCTCGGGCCCTCCAGCGAGAACAGTCTCAGGACCAGTGGGCACAGGGGCCCCTGGAACACACAGGACAAAACCAGCAGGTGCGACGACCTCTGGCAGGAACAGATCAGAACCAGCAGGCCCACGGGCCTCTGGCAAGGACAGATCAGAACCAGCAGGCGCACGGGCCTCTGGCAAGGACAGATCAGAACCAGCAGGCGCACGGGCCTCTGGCAGGGACAGAACAGAACCAGCAGGCGCACGGGCCTCTGGCAGGGACAGAACAGAACCAGCAGGCGCACGGGCCTCTGGCAAACACATAGCAGACTTCAGCCGCCCAGAGCATTGACTCTGCTCAGGCAGTGACAGCCGGGTGCAGTCCTCAGCTGGGTTCCTAGCCTCCAGGGGTCCAGAGTGGGCTGAGGGCTGAAACTCAGCCTCTGGGGAGGCCCTGGAGCGCGTCACAGTCTCTGAACTGGCCAGCTTTTTAGGAATGATTACATTATCATTAGGTTTGACGCTCTGCTTAGAACAAACGGATGAAACACAGTTCCTTTTAGATTGATTTGACTGAGCTTGTTGTACCGGAGTAGCAAGTGACACAGGGTGCAGGGCTAGTGGCTGCTGAACAGGAGGCTGAACTGAGGGTGACTGAAACAATGGTTGGGATGACGACGGTGGTGGAATTGGAGACTGAGCTTGAGGCCGGGCGGCTAACTGAGCTTGAGGCCGGGCGGCTAACTGAGCTTGAGGCCGGGCGGCTAACTGAGCTTGAGCTTCCGGTTGCAGTTCAAAAGAATAAACAGTCCTGGTATTATCAGAGCTGGTGTTAATTGTCTCTGGGATATATGCCACAGTTTTAGCAGACCCTGGGTTACCTGACATGGGTTTAACAGGTTCAGAAGAACAACAGCCCTTTGCTTTCACTGAAGTCTTAAAAATGCCAACCTGGGAGAGATCGGTTATCACGAAGGTAGGTAAGCTTTGTGAATTAGCTCCCACTGACACACCCCGAACAACCCCAGAAGAAAAAGTCTCAAAGTTCAGATTGGAGCTGTTATCCTTTTTACTCACCACAGTCAGCCGCTCTGATATCCTGGGGTCCGACTGTGGCGAGGGGCGTCGACGGCGTGAGTGCCGTTTCCCATTTGAAGGCTGGACCGACGGGCCGGGCAGGACACTCTCCGTCGGGTCAGGGAGTGAAGCATGAGTTGCAGGGTGGGTGGTAGCAGGGGGGAGAAGATGAAGCTCGTTCAGAACGAAATTCTGTGTGAGCGGGTGAAGTGAGCTGAGCAACCAGGGGAGACCAGAAACTAAGCGCTGTAGCCGAACAGCTATGCCTTGGCGGAATTCTCTCCCCTCATGCTCGAGCCATAAGTTAATTAATTTGTCTACCGAGTAAATAATGTCCTCCCGGAGCTCCTCGGGCAGGTTGACTGCTGCTGGGTCCATAGTGGCCGGTTCGTACTGTCACGGCTGCCGAGGCGAGCCGTGTGGAATAAATGAGGATCCAATCGCAGGCAGTCGTGGAGAAGTGAAGGTGATTTATTGAACACGAAAAGAATGTGGACAAACAGCAAACGGGGCTCGAACTAAACTAAACTGGGAAACAACTAAACTACAGAGCAGAAACCTGAATGAAAACGAGCAGAGGAGGATGACGATGAACAGCAGGGAGAAGACACGGTGGATACACAGACTGACACTGAGTAATACAGACGAACCGGCAACAGGCAGGAGAACACACAGGGCTTAAATACACACACCAGTAATCAGGGGATGAGAGACAGGAGGGCAACACAGCTGGGAGGAATCTGGGCTGACGGGACAGGGGAAACGTAAACAGATCACACTCACATACGACACGGACCTTCACAATAAAACAGGAAACTCAGACACATGGAACCAGACAAGACATTGAACTAAACAGACAGATTCACAAACAGATGGGGTGACACCATAGACAGACAGATACAGACGCAGACTCAGAGGCAGACCGAAAATAACACAGAACTTAAACAATCATCATCTAGAAAATGATAACAAACTAAAAGCGCTGGGTCACCGACCCAGGACCATGACAGCATCGATTACCGAGGTTTGAACGACATCACTGTAAAGAATAAATATCCTCTCCCATTAATCAACTCTGTTTTCGAATCTCTCCAGGAAGCCACAGTTCTCACTAAGCTGGACCTGCTCGGATACGAGAGGGTGATGAATGGAAGACTGCCTTCAATACTCCATTAGGGCATTTTGAATATTTGGTGATGCCGTTCAGCTTAACTAACGCACCAGCGGTTTTTCAGGCCCTAGTCAGTGATGTGTTATGGGATTTTTTGAACATGTTCGTTTTTGTGTACTTGGATGATATTCTGGTTTTCTTCAGGACTCTCGAAGAGCATCACGTCCATGTGAGGAATGTGTAACAGCGGCTGCTGGAGAGCAGACTGTACATCAAGGCAGAGAAATGTGAGTTCCACACCTCATCTATTTCCTTCTTGGGCTACATTTTGGCAGGAGGACAGGTGAAGACAGACCCTGTGAAGGTCAAGGCGGTGCTGGAATGGCCGGTCCCGGAGTCACAGAAGAAGCTCCAATGCTTCCTCGGGTTCGGGAATTTTTATCGCCGCTTCATTCGGAACTACAGCCAAGTGGCCGCGCCTCTCACCCAGCTCATCTCGTCTATGGTACCTTTCTTCTCGCCCCCAGAAGCTCATGCAGCCTTCGTAAAATCAAAGCAATTATTCACTTCTGCACCCATTCTAACCCATCCTGACACCTCAGCTTGAGGCACAGAAAAGAAGATCAGACACCAGCGAGGGAAGATAAGAAGGACAGACGCAACAACATTGCCATCCCCTATGTAGCCGGTGCATCAGAAAAGCTCAGGAGAGTTTTCTCCAAGCATGACATCCCGGTGCATTTCAGACCCAGCAACACGCTCAGACAAAAACTGGTTCACCCAAAAGACAAAACTCCAAAACACAGACTTAACAATGTGGTGTATGCTGTACAGTGCAGCGAGGAATGCCCAGACCTCTACATTGGAGAGACCAAACAGCCACTTCACAAGCGCATGGCACAACATAGAAGAGCCACCTGCACAGGACAAGACTCAGCAGTCCATCTGCATCTTAAGGATAAAGGACACTCTTTCGAGGATGCCAATGTTCACATTTTGGACAGAGAGGACAGATGTTTGAAAGAGGAGTGAAAGAAGCCATCTATGTCCACTGTGAGCGACCATCTTTGAACAGAGGCGGTGGTTTACGACACCAACTGTCTGCCATCTATAATCCAGTTTTGAGTTCCCTCCCCAGACGCCTTAACGCCCATTCACATCGTGGGCCATCTGACCTCAGGAATTCGCATGATAAGGTGGGGCCAGGTTTCACAATGAGCTCACCCGAAACCCTGGCTGATTGGGACCCACACCCAGTTTCACACTGTGGTGGGGCGTGGTCTGCGGTGCCATGCAGGGAGGGCGGACGCACCTGCACGGCATCCTTAATCACGCCCGCCTAGTTAAAAACATGGGGACTCAGGGGTTTGGGTGTGTTGTGGTGTGACGTGACTTAAATAAAGATGGCTCTGAACGTTGCTCCGTGGTCCCGCCGTGCCTTATTCACGCCACATTGGTGCCGAAACCCAGGAGGCGGCATGGCGGGTACTGACCAGAGCCAGGGAAGGGAAGAGCTGGCCGAGATGGTGGCCGAAATAGCGGCCACCCAGCGGAAGCAGGCGGCGGAGGTGCGTCGCCAGCAGGAAGAGCTGCAGGACCAGCCCGAGCGCCACCTGGAAAGGATTGGGGAGCTGGCGGCGCTGCTCTGGGCCTGGGCGCCACCCCCACAGGTGTGTCCCGAGGACAGTGAAGCGGTGGAGGAGCCGTGTGAGGCACCTCAGCAGCCGGAGGTGGCAGACGAGGCGCGCAGGGATCTGCGCCTGCCGGAGGAGGGGGAACAGCCGGGTGAAGGGCTGCTCCTGCCGGGAGCGGTGGATGAGCCGCTCCAACCGGAGGCGGCAGACGAGGCGCGCGAGGGTCTGCGCCGGCTGGAGGAGGAGGAGCTGTGCGAGGGGCTGCTCGAGCCGGAAGCAGCAGCAGGAGCAGCAGCAGCGGCGGAGGAGGAGCTGCGCGAGGGGCTGCTCGAGCCGGGAGTGGCGGCGGAGGGAGTAGCAGTGATGGAGGAGTCGCGCGATGGGCTGCTCCGGCGGGGAGCGACGGAGGGGCCGCGCAAGGAGCTGGAGGTCCCCGTGCCAGTGGAGCCTGCTCAAGTGGAACAGGCGAGCGAGGCGTGCGCCACGCTTGAGATCGCCGTGCTCGCCAGACCGGCCTCACCACCACCAGAGGCCAGTACACGCTACACCTCTGCCCGGCCACCTGTGAGCTGGGGCTCACGACTGTGCCGGCCGCGCTGGGTGCACCTGCCACGCGTCCGACCTCCGAACCAGCTTGGCCTGCGCCACTGGATTCGAGAAAGTTATTTTCTGTTATTTTACGGTAGTATTTTGGCGCACCAGCTGCCGGAATATTACTGTTTTTTTAAGATTTGTTTTTTTCCTATTTATAGATAATTTCATTGTTTAATCACATTAACATGTTCCTAATTTAATGTTTAAAATTCACTTGAAAAGGCAAGATCCCATGTAAAATTAGCACAACAAACTGTATTTTCATTACTGGAAATAACCGTATTTTTATGAGGAAGTTATTTTCTGTTATTTTCTGGTAGTATTTTGGCGCCCCAGCTGCCAGAATATTACCATTTTTTTAAGATTTTTTTTAAACAGTGTGGGACACCTTTGAACTGGGAACTTGGAACTAATAACAGCATCTGACTGGAGGAGCGCAGAGTTCGAGTGGGTAAGTGCAGGCTAAGAAGATCTGAAATGTAACCTGGAGCCAAACCATGGAGAGCTTTAAAAACAAATAATAAAACCTTAAAATCAATTTAACTGGCAGCCAATGTAGAGATGCGAGTATCGGAGTAATACTCTCTCTCTTTCTGGTACCCGTCAGGAGCCTTGTGGCTGCATTTTGAACAAATTGCAGGCGGGACAGGCTTGAGTGACAGATGCCTAAGTAGAGAGAGTTACAAGAGTCAAGACGTGATAATATGAAAGCATGGATAACAGTTCCAGGTCTTTAGATGAGTTGGAAAAAACTGCGCGAACAACCGAATTTATTTGCTTGTCCAGCTTGAGGGTAGAATCAAAAATGAAACCAAGATTTTTTACATGGTGATGTACATTAGCTGATAATGGGCCTAAATTGTTTCTTATAAGACTAATAGAGTCCTGCTTGCCGAAAAATATAATGTCAGTTTTGTCGTGATTTAGTTTGAGAAAGTTCAGAGACATCCAGCAATGTATGTCGCTAAGACTCTCTGAGACTTTCTGAGACTTTCTGCAGTGTACTATTGGCAACTGTGTATCATCTGCATAAGAGTGATAGGAGATCTGGTGTTTCTGAAAAATGGAGCCTAATGGGAGCATGTATAAGGAGAATAAGACAGGGCCCAGAATAAAGCCCTGAGGTATTCCACAAGTGAGTGTAGCTGGGGAAGAGTATCTGTTACCCAGCATCACAGAATATGTTCTGTTCTCCAGGTAAGATGCAAACCATTTTAGAGCAGAGCCTTGAATGCCGACACATGTCTTTAGACTGTTTAATAGGACTGTGTGGTCGACAGTGTCAAATGCTGCACTCAGGTCTAAAAGAATTAAAACTGTACTTTTTCCATAGTCAGCAGCTAGAAGCACATCATTGAACGCCTTCAGTAGAGCAGACTCTGTGCTGTGGCAGGCTCTGAAACCAGAAGGATATTTATCCAGAATATTATGTATATCTAAGAATGAGGATAATTGGTGGAGGACAACTTTCTTGAGAACCTGGTTAGGCAGCTTTTTTTTTTAGAAGCGGCTGGACAACAGCTTGTTTAAACAAACGAGGAACAGTTCTATTTGAGATACTGCCATTTACAATAGCAAGGATGGTTTTTTTTTGTTGTTTTTTTTCCCCTGTCCCGTTTGGCTCTTTTGCCATCAGAATTATTGTCTAAAGGCAAAGAAAGATAGCAAGGATGTTAGGGCCGACTGTCTTCAGCACATCTCTGAGAAATGGTGTAGGTAACACATCCAAGGGGCATGTAGTTGGTTTCATGTGCATTATTGTATCAGTAAGATGGGATAATGAAACTGGTTTAAATTCGGAGAAAAAGAATCAACATGTAGGTGGTTCAGAAGGGTCTTGGGATGGGAGCAGCTGCTCTGATATTATCAATTTTTTCAGTAAAAAATTGCCGTGTGTGAGGCAGCCTCAGATATGGCTGAAGTGGTGGGATGCAGGACAGAGTTGACTGTGTTGAATAGAACTTTAGGATTACCAGAATTCTTAGTAATGATCTTGGATAAATAATTTGCTCTGATGGTGCGCTGATAGTTATTTAGACAATCTCTAAACACTTGGTAAGAAACGTGGAGCTTATCTTTCTTTGATTTTTGTTCTGCTTTCCTGCATTCCTGCCTGACGGCACGAGTGACCTTATTTAGCTAAGGCTGAGTTTTAAATTTTTTCCATCTACATTTTAGAGGAGCAATTGAGTCCATTATGTTGGTACAAGCACAATTAAAATATGCAAGTAGCTCATCAGGATTATTGCAATAAGGAGAACGTTCATCAAAGGTGGCTAAAGGAGATGAAGCGAAGGCAGCTGAGAATTGGGGAGCAGTTTCAGGTGTTATAGGATGTATAAGAGAGGGGGCCTGGGTTTGTTTGAAGGATGAGTGAGCAGTGGGAATATTAAACAAAAAGGAAATTATGATCAGATGGACACACATCAATCACCTCAACGCCGATCACCGAGAGCCCAGATGACAAGATGAGCTCAAGAGTGTGGCCCTGCTTATGTGTAGGGCCGTTGACAGACTGGGTCAGGATAAATGAGTCCAAGAGTTGTGAAAATTCCCTAACCAAAGGTTTGGAGGGGCAACACATATGGATATTGAAGTCACCAAGGATTAGCATTCTGGGTAGCATTCTGCATTTAAAGTGATCTCTGAAAACTGTTGCCAAGCCGCCTCCACGATGTGTTAAGGAAGTTACAGTTTTCAGGACTCAATTCCACAAAAGCAGCTAGATCATCAGTGGGTAGCCAAGGTTCTGTAATAAAAAGAAGGTCCAAGCCATGAGAGACAAACAGGTCACGGTATATGAAAATTTGTTCACCATGGACCTTGCATTGATTAATGCCAATTTAAGTGGTGAGGAATGTGTGACAGCACCAGATGGTACAAATTCCAGATGCTGAAAATTGGTGGTGTTGGCACCTCTGTTTTTCCCGTCCAGTCTAGTTGAGAGACAACAGGAAGCTGTCGAGATAGATGGTATTTGGTGAGAAAGTCCGTTTCCCACAGGAAAATTATATACATGCAGATTATGACGGCAGCCCCGGTGAATGTAGCACGGACGGCGAGCTATCCCCAAAGCAACACAGCGCACATAAGTTTGGGGAAGTAGCCGAGTCCTTGTGTTAAGATGTAGCAGTTCCAATTTTGAGTAGTGCATTCTGTCATTTGCATAAAGGTCCGAGCCTTTGATACGGCCATAAAAACACTGCATAGTCCAATAATAAAGCTGAGCAACGGTAGGCATATCAAGCATATAGTTAAAAGGGGAATCATAGTTTCTCCATTTGTTCACACAGCCAGGTTAAAACCACGTTAGCCAGCATGCCACAGCCACGAATTACAGCCCAGTGCCAGAAAAGTAGCTGTGATTACCTACCTGGCACTGTGCACACCATTGGCAGCTTGAGAAGGCAGATACTTGATGTGGTGACAGGCCAAACAGTAGTACATGCAGGGGGCAGCGAGGGCTACGTTAGGCTGGTGAGTCAGGTCCCCAGGAGAGTCTTTCACAGAAAAACGATAAAATCCAGGCTTTCCAGGGTCAAATAAAAAGCCGTGCTCAAAGGCTAAAACAGTTAAATTAAATACTTTAGTGAAAAATGAAAACGGAGCTACATACAGAGAACACACACACGAAGAGCAGCGGCAGAAAGACCCACCAGCGTACGCTCACCCGGAAACAGACTGCCAAATCAATAAAGTTCTGTTGGAGCAGCCTTTCAACGCCTCTCTCTGTCTCTTGCTAGCAAAGTTGACCCAGATAGTGAAGCTAGTTTTCGGCTATGAGCCCAACACAAAACCCGACGTATTAGCCAGAGATCCCTTTACTATGATTTGGAGCCGTGGACCTCTCTGAGGTATCAAGAGAGTGAAAACAATTTATTTTTATTTTTTTTACTAGCAGTCATAAACTACCCATGTGGAAAAGAAATACTAAAAACTTATAAAAGACTTGCATATGATGTGGCCTGCTTCATATAGTGAATCATATAAGGCTTATATGATTTACTCATGAAAGTGGCCACTTTCTCATTACTTTCATATATTGTTTTAATAAGTATCCAAAACATACAAGTTTCATTTATATAATTTTTCAAGGGATCTTATATCTGTTTTCAGTCTTGTATCCTTTTCATATGAGTTTCATACAAGACAGATACAAACTTTATAAGATTTATATATATATTTTCCATATGGGTAATGTGTACACTTACAGCTGCATTTTTATTTTGTTAAATACAAACAAAATTATAGCAGAAGTGCTGTCACATGTCTGGCCAAAAGAGAGTACCAATTTGTTTATTTGGTACTTCAATGAAAAGCTTAATTTAAGAATTCACGTTCACGTTTGCAGTTTTGTCTAGTTATACAATATTTGAAATTAAAAACACAAACAAACAAATAAAACAATACATTTTTGTGGGTGTTTTCTTGTTTGTTTGGTTTTTTCTTTTATACTATTTGAACACTAAAGTGGCCCTACAGTGAGATGACAGTGCCAGCAGTGGCCCACAGCTCAATTAAATTTGAGACCGCTGCTCTAATGTAAGCGTCTTGTTAATGTTAGTGAAGTCAGTTACACAGTGGACCCTGGGCCAGCAGTGCATGGGCAGGAATGCATTTCTTACTTGGAAATTTGGAGACCACTTTACATTTAAAGAACAAATGGATGGGCAAACTCTGCCAGTAAACAAGCTTCTCTCAGCTGGAAGTTCTTTTTAAAAAACTAATGTTAGCCTACTGCAGCTACCTTGTTTTAGTTGTGGTAGCTACCTGGGTTATGTGCCACTTCAGTATCTTCGATGTACTTTTGCTGTGTGATTTATTACTATTACTGAAGGCTGCATTACAACCTGCTAGCTGCAAATAATCATGTGCAGTTCTGAACACAGACAAAAAGAAAACATATCACTGATACAGAAATAGTTTCCTATACGAGATCTCTGCAAAAAGTGCAGCATTACCTAATGTCCACTCTACTGTTACTCATTTTATATTAAGATTTAAAAAAAAATCTAGTTGGTATTGGTATGGCGAGTAGCCTTCAGTAACATTCATGTAGTTGTAAAAAACATGATAATATATTAAGTAATCCAAAGTATTCAGAATACGTTTCTCTCATTGAGTAACGTAACGGAATACGTTACAAAATACATTTTGGGGCATGTATTCTCTAATCTGTAATGGAACACATTTTAAAAGTAACCTTCCCAACACTGGGCGTGTTTATATTGGAAAGTAGATATGCACCTGAAGGGTGGACTCTCACCGGCTGACTGTAAGCTGACAGTTGGCTGACCTCTGGCTGAAAGTAGCAATTTTGAGTGGCTGTATCTATACACACATTGATAACCTATCATGGGTGATGTCCATCTTCTATACTGACACTACACTGTTATACTGTCTTTATACTAGAGTATGACATTGGAATTCAGTGAATGAATCCAAGCATCATCTTAAATCAAATTAATCGCTTCTACACTTGATGTAACCTAACTCTGTCCATGGGCACCACAGACACTGTGCAACAGTCCAACACAGAGATTTACTGTGAATTCAACACATGAATGCAAACTAACCTTTTTATCCTGCACAAAACTACCCAGTATTTGCAACATTTAAATAACACAAAGTTAGCAAAATAGTAAGTTAGTAAAATGAAAGTACATAGTTTATCAAGACATATCATTTGCAAATACAATATGTGATTAAACATTTGTGATGACACTACACGCAAGCTTTTAATTTGAAGTTTATCACTGAGCAGTCCTCTCCTCTTCCTCTCCTGTCCTGTCTGTCTACATCTTTCAGCATCTCTGAGTGAAGTTAATCTTGTACTCTTTTGTCAAAGGAGCTTGCAAAGAAAAGCATCTTTACTTCTTTAAGTTGCTTGAAGACGTTTCACCTCTCATCCGAGAAGCTTCTTCAGTTCTAAGGTCAAATGGTGGGGAGTCCCAGATGGGACTGTCTGGGACTGGAGGTGGCAGTCTGGGACTCCCCACCATTTGACCTTAGAACTGAAGAAGCTTCTCGGATGAGAGGTGAAACGTCTTCAAGCAACTTAAAGAAGTCCAGACGCTTTTCTTTGCAAGCTCCTTTGACTACGATGTCCTGGATGACTGAGAACCTTCACAGACACTTGCACTCTTTTCTCTCCCTGTGAAATACAGCAGCTGGATGTTTAGCTATCACCACCAGTGCTGGTCAAGTTACTTGAAAATAGTTAATGATGACTTCCCGAAGAAAGTAATCCCATGACTTTACCGATTACACATTTTCAAAAATAATTAGTTACTTTATTACTTAGTTACTTTTGAAAAACATGATACATAACCTGAATACGTAATAAAGTAATAGACCTTTCAGCCCAATTATATTTTTTCTGCATAATCCATCATATAAAATGGAATCAAATGAAAAAGTCTCTTTTTAAGAATTGTTTTCTTTTCTAATCTTTTAACTTTATGCACATTGCGTCAAGCAACAATTAATTTATATTGTTGCGAAATCAATCAATGTAGAGCAGTGTCACAAACCACGGAGGCCCCAGAAAAGTGCAATCAAACGTTGAGTTTATTAACAGCCCGGAGAAAACATCAACATATGTCTTCTGACCAAAATACATGTTGTGGACACTTATAAAGCAGTGGGGTACACGCCCCCCCATGGCGTCAATGACAGATTAAAATAGGTTCCAGACCTTAGTCACAGTTAATTGTACATCTTGTACATCTTTAATAGCTATAAACAGACATAGAACTTCTCATTTTGATAACACCTTCCATACAAGGTAATAATCTTAAGCCCTCAGGGTCTCTGAGGCTAATTCTTGACTCTGCTCATCTGTTACCAAGTAGAATAAAATGCAACAAGTTTGCAACAAGAAGCTGGAAACATTTGGGCCTCTGCTCAGGCCTATTCCTAGATTATATGTATTATATGTACTGTAAGCATGCATTGCAGTTATCCTTCTATGTTCTAGTTTCCCTCAGCATGTATCACCTGGACAGTCACGCCAGTGAAGCTTAAAACCCTTAATGAGCTGAACATCAACTCAAAATAGGCACAGATATGCAATGTATATAAAATACTTCTAACCGTACTTTTAGTAAAAGTTAACATAATGGAAGGATCCTCAAATGGACATCTTCAATAAACAACTGTAATGCAGTATCAAGACTGTGAGAAATATTATTAGGTGAACTAATGCTTTAAAGAATGTTATTAATGCAGTTATAATGATGCGGATTATATGGCAGCAATAAAAGAATTTCTGTATCTCCACAATATGCAACAGTCTTTGACTTGAAGAAATTTGTTTAACATTTAAACCTATTTTCTGTATATTCCAGCATACAAAAAAATATAACTTTGTGTGTTTACACTCGCTCTTTCAGATAGATGCTGTCACGATCGGGCGAATTACACACAGTAGTTCGGCGTGCCCATGTGGCGTGCTGGCTAGACCCAAACGCGGCGAAGGCTAGCGGTTGGTGGGAACAGACACGCAGTTATTCTAGTAACTATCAGTGCACGAAGCGTGGCTTCGGAACTGGCGTTACAGACGGAGAGCGAGCGGAGCCGGGATGAGAAAAAGGATTGAAGGGAAAAACACTCACGGTTGCTGAATCAGGCAGAGACTGACGTCGGCAAAGTTTCGGAGCTCCTGACATGAAGAGAACGATGTCTGAACGGCGAACAGGTGGGTGGCGTCTCTTTTAAACCCGGCCCCGTGATCAGCTGATCACCGGCTGACAGGACCCCCCCCCCCCGAAGACCGGCACCCGACGGTCCAGGACGGCGGCGGCGGAAATCCGAGATGAGAGAAGGATCCAAGACGAAGCGGGACGGCACCCAGGAGCGCTCCTCAGAACCGTAGCCAGCCCAGTCCACCAAATACTGGACCCCCCGACCCCGGGGACGGGAGTCCAAGATCCGCCGGACAGTGTAGACAGGACCCCCATCGACGAACCTGGGCGGGGGCGGGGCCCGGGAGGGGGGCGCCAGCGAGGAAGTGACGCGCCGTTTAAGCTGCGAGACGTGGAAAACCGGATGGACCTTCATGGCGGGTGGAAGCCGGAGACGATAAGCCACGGGGTTGAGTCGGGCAGTGATCTTGTACGGGCCAACGAACCTGGGAGTGAGTTTCTTGGACTCGGTGCGGAGCCGCAGGTGCCTCGTGGAGAGCCAGACGCGATCCCCTGGCTGGAATGGATGACCCGGGCGGTGGCGGCGACGATGCTGCCGGGTGTACAGAGCGTTGGCTCGGGAAATGGCAGCCCGCGCCCTGATCCAGGCCTGACGACAGCGGCGGACCATCCGTTCAGCAGCAGGCACGTCGACCTCTGCCTCCTGATGGCTATAGATAGGAGGATGAAAACCATGACAGACTTCAAAGGGCGAGAGACCGGTGGCAGAAGAGACGTGAAGGTTATGAGACAGCTCAGCCCACAACAGGTAACGAGGCCAAAGCGACGGTTGGGCGGAGACGAAGCACCTCAAGAAACGCCCCAACTGTTGATTGGTCCGTTCAACCTGCTCATTGGTCTGAGGGTGATAGCCGGACGAGAGGCTGGTAGACGCTCCAATCAGGTGGCAAAAGGCTTTCCAGAACCTGGCGGTGAACTGGGGTCCCCGATCGGAGACTATGTCCTTGGGGAACCCGTGAAGCCGGACGACATGGTCCAGGAGGAGCTCGGCCGTCCGTTTGGCGGAAGGGAGGCTGGCCAGAGCGACCAGGTGCACCGCCTTAGAAAACCGGTCTACAAAGGTGAGGATGGTGTCAAGACCGTCCACGGATGGGAGGCCGGTAACAAAGTCGAGGCCGACATGGGACCAGGGACGTCCCGGCACAGGGAGAGGGCGAAGGTTGCCAGCGGGCGGCTGAGTGGAGGACTTGGCCCGAGCACAGGTGTCACAGGCGGAAACGAATTCACGGATGTCCCGAGTCATGGAGGGCCACCAGAAGGCACGACGGAGGAGTTGGAGGGTCCTGTCGGGCCCCGGGTGACCAGAGAGCGGGGAGGAATGAGCCCAGAGCAAGGCTTCCTGACGGCACCGGGATGGTACATAGAGCCTCCCAGCAGGGGTGTCAGGCGGAGGTGGTTCGGCGGTCAGGGCATCCCGGATAGAGTCCTCCAAGGGCCACCGAAGGGGGGCAGCGAAGCAATGAGAAGGTAGGATAGGTCCAGGGTCTGACGTGAGGCCGTCCTGGGCGAACTGTCTGGAGAGAGCGTCTGCCTTAGCGTTCTTGGAACCAGGGCGGTAGGAGAGGTGGAAATTGTAAGGCTCAAAGAATAAGGCCCAACGGGCCTGCCTTGGGTTGAGCTGCTTGGCAGTCCGAATATGGATCAGGTTCTGATGATCAGTCCAGATCAGAAAAGGGTCTTTCGCTCCCAGGAGCCAATGCCGCCACTCTTCTAAGGCCCACTTGATGGCCAGGAGTTCTCGGTCTCCGACACCGTACCGTTGCTGCGTGGGAGAAAATTTCCTTGAGAAATAGCACCATGGGTGAAGTTTTCCATCCGGGCCGTGTTGAGAAAGGACGGCGCCAGCGCCAACATCGGAGGCATCCACCTCCACCACAAAATCTCTGGCAGGATCAGGGTGGCGTAGGACGGGGGCCGTAGTGAACTGGTGGATAAGGTCTCGGAATGCCTGTTTCGCACCTGGGGAGAGGCAGAAGGGCTTAGGCAGGTTAGCTGGTTTGGTGAGGGATGTCAGTGGGGCGACAACGGTGCTGAAATTGCGGATAAAGCGCCGATAGAAACTGGCAAAGCCTAGGAAGCTCTGTGGCTGAGGCCACTGGGTCACGGCTTGGACCTTTTGCGGGTCCATGGTCAGGCCATTGGAGGAGATGGTGAAGCCTAGGAAGGTGGTGGACCGCTGATGGAAAGCACACTTCTCCAGTTTGCAGAACAGCTGGTACTCGAGCAGCCTGCTCAGCACGGCCCGCACATGGCGAATATGGTCCACTTCGGTGCGGGAGTAGATCAAGATGTCATCTAGATAAGCAAACACCCACCGGCCTAGCATATCCCGCAAGACATCGTTGATCAGATGTTGGAAGACAGCAGGGCTGTTGCAGAGGCCGAAGGGCATCACCAGGTACTCCCAGTGCCCCTTAGGGGTGATGAAGGCTGTCTTCCATTCATCCCCTTCCCTAATTCGCACCAAATTGTAGGCGCTGCGTAGGTCCAGTTTGGTGAAGATGCAGGCCTGGGAGAGGGAATCGAGTGCGGTGGATAGCAGAGGAAGAGGATGGCGGTTCTTGACGGTGACTTTATTCAAGCCCCGATAATCTATACAGGAGCAGAGCCCGCCATCTTTCTTCTTGTCAAAGAAGAATCCCGCAGCTGCAGGGGAGGTAGAAGGGTGAATAAAGCCCTGTTGGAGAGCCTCAGCAACGTACTCCTCCATGGCTTTGTCCTCTGCTGGTGACAGAGAGAACAGGCGACCACGAGGAGGGACCGCTCCCGGGAGGAGCTCAATGGCCATGTCGTAGGAGCGATGAGGAGGTAGAGTAGAGGCTCGCCTCTTACTGAAGACCTCAGATAGGTCGTGGTAAGCCGGAGGGATCTTATCCAGATCAATGGGCTCCGGGGGTGAAGCCTCTTCTGACTTTGAGTTCTTTTTGGTCCGAGAGAGAAGGCAGCGGCGTGGGCACTGGGGACCCCAATCCAGGATCTGGCAGGAAGACCAGGAGATGTGGGGGTCATGTTGACGGAACCAGGGGAATCCAAGGATGAGAGAAGAGGAAGTGGCCGAGACTACTAGAAACCGGATCTCCTCCTGATGATCCCCAATAGACATGTGAACCGGCTGGGTCTGGAACTGGATCGGGTAGGGTTGGAGGGGTCGCCCATCTACTGAGGTCACCGGGAGAAATCGATCGACGGAAGTTAACGGAATGCGAAGTCGAGAGGCTAGTTTTTGGTCGATGAAGTTCTCAGCGGCTCCGGTGTCCAGGAGGGCTTCAGATGAGAACTGTTGGTGTTTCAGGTGAAATATTACTGGTAACAGAAAACGAGAGGGGTCAGAGGAGTGGGAAGGGCCAGGTGGGACTCCCCCGCAGTCTACCTGGCGTCGTCGTTTCACGGACGTAGCGGGCACTGGGGACGACGGTGTCGAGCTGATCTACAGTAGGCGCAGAGACCCTCACGCCAGCGTCTCTCTCTCTCCTGTTTGGAGAGTCTACCCAGCTGCATGGGCTCCTCGCTGGATGTACTGCTTGGGCTAGCAGCGGCTCCGTCAGAGGGGGGAGGAGGCTGCGAAGACGTGGCCCTCTGAGGCTGGAAGGGTTTGAAGGCCCGAGGGGTGTGGCGAGGCCGCGACATCACTCGTTGGTCGATCTTCAGGGCGAGGTCCACGGCCTCATCCAGAGTTTTTGGGGCCTCACGGCCGGTCATCTCATCTCGGATGTAATCAGCCAGTCCCTCCAGAAAATAGAGTGCAGAGAAGCATCTCCCCACTTTAGCTTAGCGGCCAGGGTACGGAATTGGGAGGCAAAGTGACAGACGGGTCGACTGCCCTGGCGTAAATGAAGCAGCTGTGACTCCACTTCCACTTCGCTGCTCGGGGGAACAAACGTCTTTTTTAATTCCTCCACAAACAGGGCATAGTCATTGCAAGCTGCAGATTTATTGTTGTAGAGAGCCGCGGCCCATGCCTGAGCCTGGCCAGACAAGAGAGAGGTTAACAGTGCAACTTTTGCACGGGCGGTGGCGTATTTAGTGGGCTGACATTCAAACAGCATGTCTAAAGTGGCGAGCAAACCATCAGGCCGGCCATCAACTCCGTTCCACTTATCTGGTAGTCCGATCCGGGGCTCCGCGCTCACCGGCGCTGGCTGACGTTGCAGCGAGGTGACGGAAGTGGAAAGTTGGAGGACAGTTTTGGTGAGGGACTCCATTTTTGTGCTCATGTGATCTACCACACTGCGAAGATATAGTACTTCGGCTTTCAGCCGTTCGAATTCCGCTGGGTCTATATGCGGCTCACACATCCTGTCACGATCGGGCGAATTACACACAGTAGTTCGGCGTGCCCATGTGGCGTGCTGGCTAGACCCAAACGCGGCGAAGGCTAGCGGTGGGTGGGAACAGACACGCAGTTATTCTAGTAACGATCAGTGCATGAAGCGTGGCTTCGGAACTGGCGTTACAGACGGAGAGCGAGCGGAGCCGGGATGAGAAAAAGGATTGAAGGGAAAAACACTCACGGTTGCTGAATCAGACAGAGACTGACGTCGGCAAAGTTTCGGAGCTCCTGACATGAAGAGAACGATGTCTGAGCGGCGAACAGGTGGGTGGCGTCTCTTTTAAACCCGGCCCCGTGATCAGCTGATCACCGGCTGACAGGTGCAAGTAAAACATAGCATTTTTTTTTTTTAAATCCCAAGATTTAGCAGCATTTAGTCCTGTCGCTCTTAAATCTATTTTCACCTTTAAAGCAGGAGTGGGGCAGGTGGAGGTTCGCCTGGTTTTGCAGCGGTCATGTCAGTGGGGGGGATCCAGGAGTTTCTCTGCGAATTTCAAATTCCCGTGGCAGCGTGCTAGGTGCTTGCTCAGATTTGAAGTTTAATTTTCCGCTGTAGAAATAAGTTTTCTTCCCACGCAGAGTGTACAGCAGATGCTAATATTTTTGTCACTTTTTACGGAATCAAACTCAAAGTAATGTAAGTACTTCCAAGCTTTAAATGCTGCATGGTCGTACTCTCTCCCTCATTTCATATTATCCATTGTTGATCTGCACACGTCTGTTGCTGCCAAGGATGTCCTACGCTTGTACGTCATTGCCATGAAACACTCTCACAAACAAAATAAGGGTTTAGTAACGCAGTAACACAGTGTGCTTACGGGAAAGTAACAGTAATCTAATTACTTTTTTGCAATAGCAATTGGATTACCCCTCTCTGATCACCAAAATGTACGACAAACTGCCAAAACTGTGTGTTTGCTGATGTTTATTGAACTGAAAGAAATGCTGAATTTGAAATTAGCTTCCACTTAAAAAAACGCCACTCCCTTCCTGCCACCTCCTCTTCAGTAGCACAAGCTAGATCCTGCATCTAGTAAACTGTGTTTGACACAGAAATCCAAAAACAGAGCAACTCAGGCAGATAACAGGGGAAAAGAGAAAGAAAGAAAATGAGAACAATAACTAGAATAAGGAAAACACAAGAAATACAACTTAAAAAGGAATTTTGCAACACTTGTAGATAATAAATAACCTGGAAGTTATTTATCCAAACCCCGTATTTATTGATAAGACCACAGGATATCACATATTAAAACTGAGAAATATAATGGGGATTTTCTTTAAAAATATCAGAACAGGAAAATGTTTACTGTTACTACACAGTGCAACTAGTGTGGCTAACATTATCATTAGCTTTTTATTATGTGACCTCTGGTCAGAGCTATGTTGACACTATAATGATGAAAGAGATCAGAAATATCTAAAATCTTATAACTCTTTTATATAAATGACCATTGCTGTTGGCATAGATGTTAGGTATTTTAGTACCATGGTAGCATTTACTGGATATTGTTTTATAGTGACATTATACAGGAAAACTCTGTCATTCAATAAGGCCCCTTTGTTTTAGTTATTTTTCTCTTTGACCCAAGAATTGATGTGTGAGAATCACAGGCTGGTACAAGGTTGAAATACCACAGAGATCACTCCCTCAGCTACATTAGTTTCTTAATCTTTTAGACGCCTGTTGAAGGCCAAATGGTTTGTTTCAGATTTCACTAATGAAAGAACTCTTTGTTTTGTGCCTTGAAAATATGTCGCTGAGATAATCACAATTGTAGCTGAACTGATAAACTACACAAAGGATGCTTCTTCACCCATGGGCAGGAAGACGCTGCCTTATCTTGGTCTGTACTGGTTTAAACTGATAATCTGCTGTCTCATGAATTTTACCCTCTATATAAACTGTTATACTTGTGAATAAAGTTGAGTCAATTTGGGAAGACAATCTGAAGCAGTCTCTGTTTTCTTGTTCTCCCAAGCTGCTCCCGAGCTCGTACTAACACGCTGAATGGCATGCTTGAATATTACTTGAGAATATATTTGACTGTGTTACAGACTAAGGGACATTCTCTGCTGATAGGTGAAGGTACATTCTCTGCTGATAGACGTCCACGCCTCGAAGGAAGTCGATCCACGGATTAGGCCCTGGAAATCGTTTCCTTCAATTTTGGTGTCAGAAGTGGGATCCTGACGAAGGTAGGCACTCGTCTTTTATTTTATAAGACTGTGTTATGCCTTTCTCAGTGATCCACATAGAAACGGGATACGCTGACGAGGCCTTCTTCAGTGGCCCACATAGTAACAAGTGGGATACGCTGAGGAGCCTTCGTTAGTGGCCCACATAGAAACACAGGAAGTTGCCTGTTGTTTTGTAAATAAAAGCAGAAAGGACACAGGAAGTTGCCTGCTGTCATAAACTAAGAAGTTGCTCACCAGCAGAAAGGACACAGGAAGTTGCCTGGGGTCATAAAACGAGAAGTTGCTCGTTAAAAAGTGAGAAGTTGCTCACTAAAAAGATAAAATTGCTAGCAAAAAATCAAGTAACCTCAGGTGTGCCACAGCAAAAATAAAAACTAACTTAAATCCTTCAAAGCGTCTAAACCCCTCTGGAAATCACTGACCATGGGTCAGAATAATTCAAAGACCTTAGACGGGTCCGATAAAAAAATCAAAATTAACTGTAAAACCGAAAAAAATAAAATATAAAAATAGCGGCTCAGTACGACTCCCACTTCCGGTTACGTTTAACCCACGCTCGTGAATCAATGAAGACTTCCATGATTACGTATCCAGAACATGCGGAAGTGCTTACGTGACTGATTTCGTCTCGAACTTAAGAACTGTAAGTTTAATGCATCCTAATGTATTTCCGGAGCCCTATCCCGAACGATTATCGCCAGAAAACAGGTCAGTAGAAATGTTAAATACTATTTGTGATAAGGAAAGTAGGCTGATTAAAAAAGTCCTGTAAAAAATATATGATAGAATGTCGTGATGTGATCAATCGCATGCTACCACTATGAAAAAAAGGACCCGAGCCAGACGTAAATGCTTTAAATCAAGCCAGTGTAGGCTCTAGTAAATCCACTGCAGAAAAAACTAGCCTTATATGCCCATCCGTTCAACCTATGGCTCCGCCGCCTTATGATGAAAAAACAGAATTAATAGCTGCTGCGGCGGCTGCACGTCACCAGCGCGTATATCCTGATATAACAGCAAAATCCCAAAGGAGTGAGGAAGGCACTGAAATGACACCTAAATCAGAAGAAGATGACTGGTTTAACCTAGATCAAAGACAGGAACGAGAATACACTGAACGAGAAAGAGAGTTACAGGAACATAAAAAGCAAACAAAACAGTTAATGGCAGAGTGTGAGGAAATCATGAAAGATCCTTTAACTGAACGTACGGAAGCTGAACTGCAGCAAGCAGTTTCCGTCATAGATAATCATGTTCAGCGCCACACTAGAGTAGCGAATGGTTTGACTGTGCCAAAAGCAATAACTAACACCAGAAATTTAATAAGGAACTACTTAAAGCAGAAAAAAGAGGAAAAAACTCAAGAGGGCCCCCACAAAAACACCCGTTATAAAGAAAAGCAGGGATCACAATTTAATGACGTCAGCACCTCCCTTCCGTTCATGATAATAGGGGACATGTGTTGCATTCAACCCCCTAAAATTTCAGAGTTAGCAGCAACCATTAAAGAACTTCCTGATCCTCTAAAAAATCCTACAGCCTTTGTTTCTGCATTACAGAGAAGTACCAGATACCACCACTTGGGTGGGCCTGATTATAGATATATATTATGTCAACGAATCCCAGGTGTGACTGAATCTCAGCTTATTGAAGAAGTAGAGGAACTAGACCCTAAAAATGACCAAGCAGCCAACACCACCTCGTTTTTGTGGATAAACGATGACAAAATCACAGCCTTTTTTCAAAATCTAAAGAAATTTCTGCTCACAATGTCTAGAGATAAAATTGATTTAAATGCAGTAACCATGTGTAAGCAAAAGCCAGATGAATCCATTCTAGTTTTTATGAAACGTTTCACGCACTGCTGGACTAATGAGGCATGCATGCCTGAAGGAGGAAATGATCAGATTTTCATAACAACATTCTTAAACAATATTCATCCAGAATGTTCACAACTATTGAAGCTGACTGCCACTGATAATCTCTATGACATGAAAATAAAGAACTTTATCACACTTGTCAAAACAAAAGCTGGTGCAGATCTTTTCCCCAACAGCACGAAGGCTAAAAGTGTTAAGATGATGTTGAATTTTGATGTTGAAGGCTCAGAGGAAAGTGAAAAAATGATGTATGCAGGGGCCCCGCCCCCTCAACAAGCGCAGCAGGGAGATTTCAGAAGGAGAGATAGGAGTGGAGACGTATGTTTTTACTGTGGAAAAATAGGACACTGGAGGAGGGAATGCAAATCAGCAGCACGTAGGTCTCAACCACAAAACACAGGACCAGCTCCTGCCACTAGGCGTCAGCAGAGCTCTTACAGACAAGGTAACTGGCAACGCAGACAGGAATCACATCAAAATAATGGCCCCTTTGCACTTAGGGAGCAACCTTATAATCCACATTTTAATCCCCACCCATATGATAACGAAAGACTGGACCGACAATAGGGAGGCCCAGGTGATGATGAGGGACAGTGTGAAGCACTACACACGATGCTGCATTTGCAATTGTCCCGTAACACAGAAAGCTTGCCCATGTTAGATATAGAAATAGGTGAAAAGATTTATTCTTTTTTAGTTGACAGTGGAGCCACTAAAAGTTCACTGTCTGGAAAATTCTATAGTGGGCCTGTTTCCTCTGTGTGCATCAACACCATGGGAATAAACGGAACTCTAGTGCAATGCCCCAAAACTCATTCTCTAAAAACACGCTGGGGCCCAAAACCAGACGAAATTACATATCATCCATTCATAATTCTTCCAAACTCGCCTGTCAATTTATTAGGCAGAGATTTAATGGCAAAAATGAACTTGTGTATTTCATTTAACACAAAGGGTGAAATGTTTGCAGATACTGATAACAGCTATGTTTTCTCTGCCCTATGCACCGACACCATGGAGAAGGAACAGCCTCTGTGTCAGCTGGACGCCTCAGCGGAGAATGAACTCAATATCCATCTGACTGGTATCCCACGTCACACTCTGTGTCAAAAACATGTGCAAACACCGTTACCAGGTAGCCCCATGCCTGGAAGCCACATATTTGTTTCTCTCACACTGTTCAACAACATGATAACTGCACACACCAGTGAAGGCCGAACAGTGGTTTTGTCACATAACTCAGACATAGGCTATGACATTACTGCACCATGTCGACACATAGATCTAACCTACCCCATACACTGTACTATCTCTGCTGTCACATTGCCAGCTGAATATCAAAACATGACATTATGGTCAAGAGGTGAGAATGATGTAGGATTTATTGACTGTACACCTTATCATGCTCAGCTGAAAAACAACAAGCCGGTATATGTCAAGCAATATCCCATTTCCGCTGAAAAAGCCGCAGCCTTAGACATCATCATAGGAGATTTATTGACAGCTGGAGTAATAAAGCCCACAGTATCTCCATATAACACTCCTGTCAATCCTGTGCCAAAGCCTAACAAACCTGGCGTATGGCGTTTCACACAAGACTTAAGGCAAATTAATGCAGTCATTATGCCTCTACCTCCTCTTGTCCCAGATGTCCCCAGCATACTGACATCTATTCCAGCAACAGCCACACATTTTACTGTGGTGGATTTGTGCTCCGCCTTTTTCTCAGTACCTGTGCATGAGGACACACAGCCGATATTTGCTTTTACACATAGAGATAAGCAGTACACATGGACTCGCTTACCCCAAGGCATGGTAGACAGCCCTGCGGCTTTCTCAATGGTGGTACGTGCTACCCTGGACGGCTTCATTCCTCCAGAGGGCTGTACTCTGATCCAGTATGTAGATGATCTCCTCCTCTGTGCTGAAAGTGAAAAACTATGTCAAACTGCCACACACATGCTACTCTAGCACCTCCAACAGACTGGCCACAAAGCATCAGCAAAGAAAATGCAGTACTGTCAGACTTCTGTTCAATATTTGGGATTTACACTGTCTCACGGACAACGTTCCATGACTACAGACAGGGTCAAAGCTGTGACCTCTGTCCCTAAGCCCACTACACAGAAGGAAATGCTGTCCTTCCTAGGCATGGTGAACTATTGCAGACAGTGGATACCAGACTGTTCTTTTCATGACCACATTCTGCGTGAATGCTGCAAAAAAGACAAGCCTCCTCGAATACTGTGGTCAACAGAAATGACTGCCTCTTTCAATGCATTACAGGGAGCGCTGACCTCCGCCCCTTGTTTGGGTCTGCCTGACTACCACTTACCGTTCCACCTGTACGTCACAGAGAACGGCACAACCTGTGCAGGTGTATTGGCCCAAGAGCATGGCTGTGGCTACCGTCCAGTAGCCTTCTACTCAAAGGTGCTGCCAGCAGTAGTTCAGGGGATGCCGGCCTGCCTGAGAGCAGTAGCAGCTTGCTCTATCATGATAAGGGACTGCGAGAAGCTCACACTCTCACATGACACTATTCTACACACCAATCACCAGGTCACGACCATTCTAGCAAACATAACTACACAACATATGACCGCACAACGTCACTCAGGTTATGAAGCTACACTGACTTCAACAGCAAATCTCACTATAAAAGCAAGCAGCACACCCAATTCGCCAGCACACTTACTCATTCGTATGCTGTGTTCCTCTGACCGACAGGATGGTTCAGACGACCCTGACGTTCATGATTGTATGACACGTATACAGGAATCCACAGCACCACGCCCAGACTTAGAGCAGACACCAATCCCAGACTCAGTCATTGTTTATGTGGACGGGTCCTGTTCAAAACCAAATGACAACTCATTTCTTTGTGGCTATTCGGTGGTGACATTGCCTGACATCATACTAGAGGCTCACTCATTACCATTTCACTCAGCACAAAAAGCAGAGCTCATGGCTTTAATACGCGCCTGTGAGTTACATGTGGATAAGCGGGTAACAATTTACACTGATAGCCGTTATGCATTCGGTGTGGTGCATGACTTTGGCACATTGTGGAGACAAAGAAGATTTAGATCTGCTGATGGAAAATCGATCGCTAATTCTGACCTTGTTCAAAGACTTTTGCAGGCTATACAGCTGCCATCGGCAATTGCAGTTGTTAAAACGAAGGGGCACAGCACGGCTGACACAGACGAAGCAGTGGGAAATGCTCTTGCAGACGTAACCGCGAAAGCAGCTGCTGCCTCACAGCAACCACCCAGAAAGGAAGTATTATCTTTGCCTTTACAGCTGCCACTTGTCACACTCCCAGACTATTTAGAAACAAATGTTGACCTAAAATTCATACAAGAGCAGGCCTCTGCCTTAGATTACACTTACTGGGAAAGTAATGATTGTACCTTAGATAACAGAGACGGCTTATACAAAAACCTTGAGGGTTTGATTGCCCTCCCATCTTCACTACTGCCAATCCTTGTCCGCCATTTTCACGGTGTGAGTCATGTCGGACAAAGAGGGGTAATAGGAGCAATAAAATCAAGATTTGTAATCGAGAAAACATCACACGCAGTAAAACGCATATTAGCAACCTGTCTAACATGTGCACGAACTAATGTAGGAAAACCAAAAGCAAAACATCAGCATTTACCACAACCAGATTTCCCATTTCATACATTACAAATTGATTTTACACACATGCCAGCACAAGGAAGCATCAAGTACTTACTGGTAATAGTGGACCAATTTAGTAAATGGGTAGAAGCTTATCCAACATCAAAAGAAACTGCAGAAGTAGTCTGTCAAAAGTTGTGCAATGAAATAATACCCAGATTTGGAATACCTCACCAAATTAACAGTGATAGAGGACCTTCATTTACATCAGAAGTAATTCAAAAGTGTGCTAAAACTCTAGCAATAGACTGGAAATATCATGTGCCATACCATCCTCAGAGTTCAGGAGTTGTAGAAAGAATGAATAGGACCATAAAAAATCGCCTGACTAAAGCAATGATAGAAACAGGAATGACCTGGATCAAACTACTTCCTCAAATCCTCTGCGAGATTAGAATGACTCCATCCGCAGCAACCAAATTATCTCCATTTGAAATAATCATGGGAAGACCGTTTCCAACACCATGGTCAGCCTCCAGAGGGGCACCGCTATTGGAAGGGGACATAGACACTGCATTGTCTGACTATGTTCATAACCTGGTAGAAACACTGAATAATAACTATCAGAAAGTTTGTCTCTCTCAGCCTCTCCCTTCCATAGATCCAACCCATCCGTGGAAACCAGGAGATGCGGTGTTGGTAAAGTCGCTAAAACCAAGGGCACTCGGGGAGGCCGCGTGTTCCAGCCCCCAGACTGTACTTGCAGTGACGAGAACCAGCATCCTAACAGACGGACAACCTCAGTGGATTCATGCCAGCAGGGTTAAGACCAGCCCCACCAAACCACCTAAGGCGTCGGATCAAGTAGATGACGACTCAGGCGAGCCAACGCCCGGATTCAATACACCTACACACACACAATCACTGATTAACACACAACGCCTGAAAGAGCCACAGCAAGGTACTCGAACATCCAACAGGAATAAAAAGCCGAAAGTACCACACAATGTCTAACCTGATAAAGATAGACTCGTTTCATCCTGATAATGGAGAAAATGAAATGCCCATTGTCATCACACGACGCTTATACGGTGTCTCTCGAACCTGGGACCAGGCCAGGAGACGACTAAAGAACTGTCTTTTTTATATATTTAGGTTATTAATCATATCTACTGCATTAACCTTAGGATTTTTATTTACTATTTCGTATTGTAAAGTGCAACCCTGTTCACATTTCTGCAAGCCACATTCTCAATGATAACCCATATAGCTACCAGTACAGCTACTTCAATGTATTTGCAATTAGCACAAATTGATCCTGAGGATGTGCCAGATGTTACCAATGATGTTCCTGATGTGTATATTGAACATTAGGTTGTGAACTATTACATTTTATGATTTGCTTTTTATATTATGTTATTACATTTGTGATTTTTCCTTTCTATTTGAGTTATTATTTTAAAAAATAATAAAAGAGGGGAACTGTTAGGTATTTTAGTACCATGGTAGCATTTACTGGATATTGTTTTATAGTGACATTATACAGGAAAACTCTGTCATTCAATAAGGCCCCTTTGTTTTAGTTATTTTTCTCTTTGACCCAAGAATTGATGTGTGAGAATCACAGGCTGGTACAAGGTTGAAATACCACAGAGATCACTCCCTCAGCTACATTAGTTTCTTAATCTTTTAGACGCCTGTTGAAGGCCAAATGGTTTGTTTCAGATTTCACTAATGAAAGAACTCTTTGTTTTGTGCCTTGAAAATATGTCGCTGAGATAATCACAATTGTAGCTGAACTGATAAACTACACAAAGGATGCTTCTTCACCCATGGGCAGGAAGACGCTGCCTTATCTTGGTCTGTACTGGTTTAAACTGATAATCTGCTGTCTCATGAATTTTACCCTCTATATAAACTGTTATACTTGTGAATAAAGTTGAGTCAATTTGGGAAGACAATCTGAAGCAGTCTCTGTTTTCTTGTTCTCCCAAGCTGCTCCCGAGCTCGTACTAACACGCTGAATGGCATGCTTGAATATTACTTGAGAATATATTTGACTGTGTTACAGACTAAGGGACATTCTCTGCTGATAGGTGAAGGTACATTCTCTGCTGATAGACGTCCACGCCTCGAAGGAAGTCGATCCACGGATTAGGCCCTGGAAACCGTTTCCTTCAATAGAAAACAAGTACGAAATGGTTGACCAGATACTGCCTTTAACATGCTAAATTAAAGATAACACTTGTGCTGAAATTGAGAAAAAACAACCAAATGCCGTATTTTTTCTCTCACACACTCATTAATGTGCAAGTCAGTGAATCCGCGGTCAATGTACAATTCCTGTGGTCTACTCTCTGAACTCTTCTGAAAAGGGGAAAGTGGGCAGGAGGTCAATAATATTTACACCTACCAACACTGAAGGCGCCTGTTTACACATGAACCAAAATCAAGGGTTATAAAACATGTATGTTACATTGAGCTGAAAGATACATTTTATTATTAACTTAACTGATCTCTGTAAAATAACTATAATAACTAATTGGATGATTGAACAAAAAAAAAAAGAAAAAACCCAAAAGGAAGTCAATTAGGGAGAAGATGATTACAAAATAAAACAGGAAAAGAATGAATTTAATTAGGAAACAAATAAAAACGTGACAAATAACATGAAGTCATAAAATTATGAAAAAATTAGAAAAATTGTAAAATTATTTGTGAAAGAACCTCTGAATCTGGAGTTTGAACTTCAGATTCAGAGAGTTAGGCAAACTGGACTAGATTTCAAGAACAGTCTTTCTGTGGGCAGGCTAGACAGTAGTTGGATCTCTCAACCCAAGGTAAGGAATTTCCTAAAACACTGTCCTTTAATTTTGGTGTCTATTTGGTTAAAAGGATCATGTAAATATTCCAGTGCTTGCAAGTGATGTATAGCTCTACATATTTGGCTGAAGAGCAAATAAAATTTTTCTTTACATTGTGGATACTTGATATAATTTATGAGATCACTGAGGTGATTATTTCTCTCTGATATTATAGGAGCCATGACATTCCATCATGTCTTTGGGATGCTTTCTTTCCTCAGTTTATTCCTCATTTCATTTACACCACACTGCGATGGAGGAAACATTCTGGTGTTTCCTTTAGATGGCAGCCACTGGATCAATATGAAAATCTTGCTTGAAGAACTTCATGCTAGGGGACACAACTTCACTGTGATCAGGCCGTCTACCAGCTGGTACATCTCTGAAAAGTCTGATCTATACACATCCATTACAGTTGAAACGGCTGTAGATTTTGAGCATTTTTTTGGTGGGTGTCTACAGGAGCAGGTGGAGGTATGTGAATAGTGTATGTGATGAGTCTGAATATAAATACTCTGTTATTTATAAAAAAAATTTCTTTTTTCACTTTTCTTAGGTGGAAAGAGAGGGGGCATCATTGATGACTGCCTTCACACTCACCAAGAATTTTTTTTCTTTAATTTCTTTTGCACATTCACTTTGGTATGATGCTTTGAAAAATATTTTTGATGATCAAAATATGATCAAAAGATTAAGAGATTCCCAGTATGATCTGGTTCTAACTGATCCAGCTTTAGCCCCAGGGCTTATTCTAGCCAAATATCTCAAGCTCCCCTTAGTGCTCAACGTACGCTGGATCACCAGTGGAGAAGGCCACTTTGTGTTAGCTCCCTCACCACTCTCCTATATCCCAGTGCCAGGATCCGGCTTAACAGACAAAATGAATTTCATCCAGAGGCTCAAGAACATTCTTTTCTATAGCATTATACTGTTCCAGCAGAAATTTGTGGTGGACCCAGTATATAATGACATATGTGATAAGTATATTGAGGGTGGATGTGACGTCATCTCACTACTACAGGGAGCAGACATTTGGCTGTTCAGGTCAGATTTTGTGTTCGAGTTCCCTCGCCCCACTATGCCAAATGTTGTCTATATAGGAGGATTTCAGTGCAAACCAGCTCAGCCTCTGCCAGCAGAGCTGGAGGAGTTTGTTCAGAGTGCCGGGCAACATGGAGTGATCATCATGAGTCTGGGAACTCATGTCGATGCTTTGCCCAAAGAGGTTACAGAGGAAGTCGCCGGTGTCTTTGCCAAGATGCCCCAGAAGGTAACAAAAAGTCAAAGATTCATATTTCCACTACTGCGTTTTGGATTGTTAACCTATAGTATTTTAATTTGTCCATATCAGCCAATAGATACACTGTGAAAGATTCCATTGTTTGTGTATTGCCATTCAGAAACCACAGTTTAGCATTGCGGTGCATTTTGGAGCCAGAAGTGTATGTAAATTTATGAGAGGATGGAGTGGTATGTTATTAGTCAGGAAGGCTAAATTCTGTAAGAGTCTACACAAAAAAGATAGTATATTTAATGCTGGCACAGGTTACCAATAAAATAATATTAGAGTTACACTTAAAAAAAAAAAATAACACAAGCAAGATTTAGGACAGATACCTTGGTTAGACTGTTAGTACAAATAAAGAAAGAGAGAGTCACACTTAGCATAGAAATGCTCCAAAAGAAAAAAATAGAATAAACACTAACAAGAGGTTCTTTTCTGTAACTTGAATTAGGTAAGGTGTCCCTCCCATAGAGTTCCTTTGACGTATATTGTTTTTGCATTAGGTTGTAAACATACTTGCTTTTGATGTCTTGACGTTTTAACTACTGTAAGCAGCCTCAACATCGAAAGGAACAGCAAATGACACTTCAGTGATCCCATCATGTAACTCCCGGAAAAGTTACTTAAAACTCATTAACATTAAGATTTTAGTCTGAATTTGCATCTAAGTTAATTCTGTGTAGTTTTGTTAAGTGTTTTGTAAAGTCTCAGGGCTAATGGGGAAATCTTTTTTTTTGTTTTTTCTTACCAGGTGATCTGGAAGCATAAAGGAGACCGACCCTCTACACTGGGAAACAACATACTAATAGTCGACTGGATGCCACAGAAAGATCTTCTGGGTCATCCACAGACCAAAGTCTTTGTAGCCCATGGAGGAACTAATGGTGTCCAGGAGGCCATTTACTATGGGGTCCCTGTGCTCGGCATACCCTTGTTCTTCGACCAGTATGACAACCTTCTACGACTGCAGGAGAGAGGAGCTGGAAAGATCATTAAGCTAGCTGATGTTAATGGCCACAGTTTTGAGCAAGGTCTTAAGGAAGTGATCCATCAAGAGAGCTACAGGCAGAACATTCAAAGACTGTCACGTTTGCACAAAGATCAGCCAATAACACCCATGGAGAAGGCCGTCTTCTGGGTAGAATATGTGATGCGCCACAAAGGGGCTCGTCACCTGCGTACAGAAGCTTAAAAGATGCCCTGGTACTCTTACTACTGTTTAGATGTACTGTTCATATTGCTGTCTGTGGTCACTGTGCTGCTTCTCTCTATTGTGGCTGTTTTCAGATTTCTGTGCTGCCGAAGACAAAGAAAGATAAAAACTAAACAAAGCTAAAATATTTTCCATTTGGGAGATGAAATACTATGTCTATTAGTTACTGTGGTTTAGTTTTACTCTTTAGATGTACTGTTCATATTGCTGTCTGTGGTCACTGCGCTGCTCCTCTCTATTGGCATTTTGAGATGTATGTATAGCTAAAGACCAAAACAATAAAAACACAACTGAGTTCTCTTTTAGCAAATGTTTCAATGAGTTCTTTTGAATTCTAGATAAACATGTAAAAACAGACTTTAATTTTTTTTTTAGATTTCTATGAATTTTTAATTGGAAGATGGTGCTATGTCTGACCATTATTGTGGTGTTACAGCACACTTGCTAAAATGATTAAACTGGGTTTTAATTTAAAAACAAAACAAAACGTAACAGCAGATCGCTTGAACTTAAGATGGGGTTATTGCCACAGGCTAAACAAGGAAATGCCATCAGCAAAGGAGGAAAAGTTTAACTTGCTGATTGGCAAGGCTGCACACTTGGGTGTATAACAGCTCTAGAGCAGAGCTTTCCCTCATAGCTGAGAGGTTTTATACACATGGTATTAAGAAAAAACAAGACTAACATGTTGCAACAAATTATCAAGTCTGTGACATGCCTGGGATTAAAAAGAGCTAGAAATAGAACAATTTCAGAATGATGTGCATGCAAATGCTAAAAACCCCAAACATCTTGGCAAATAATTTTTAAAAAGGTTCAATTTGCTACTGGAAACTCTTCGATACAGAAAGTTTTTTTTTTTTTTTTTTTTTTTGGTTTGTTTGTTAGGAAGGAGAAAAGCAATGCCTAATTCAGACTGGCAAAAAGAAGAAAGTCACACATTTGGACATATTCATCGATTTTGACTGGTACTGCATGAATCAATGAAACACCAGAATTAGTGATGTTGTGGTTTGATATTCTTGGTTCTTCTGTTTTTAATGTGAAGTATTTTTGCACTTTGAACTTTAACATTTATGAAAATTATAATATTGTAATGTTGGTCTACCTGTACATACACATGAACTTTACCATTCACGGCACGACATCATTCAACGATGGACTGGATGCAACAGAAAGATGATCTGGGTCACCTACACACAAAAGGCCATTTACCACAGGCTCAGCATAACCTTGTTCTTTGACCAATATGTCAACCTTATAGATTTGTAGGGGAAAGAAGCTGGAAAGGTCATACTCTTGGCTGATGTTGAAGGACATAGTTTGGAATAAGGTCTTCAGGAAGTGCTCCATCAATAGAACTCATAAAAATGTTTTAATGAGTTCACATCTATTAACATGCAAACATAGATTTTATTTATAGAAGTCCAGAATTTATAGAATTTGAATTAGAAGATAACAAATTGTCTGTTAATCATTGTGATTTAGTAGTGATACAAAGTAAACTTCTGGACTTCTAAAGGGTCTGCAGCCTTAAAGTACGCAGCCTCAACCGTCCTCATGGGCCGCGTACTCAAAGACCGCTAAGGCCGGAAGTGCGAGGCTTGTGAAATGGGACGGTCTAGCCTCCGTCGCGCTGCCCAGGTTGCCTAGCAACCATGATACTAACAGCTGGAAACGTGTCATACAGCTTTGTTTGACAGACATGAAGGAAAAAATCTTTTGTTCATTTGTTTGTTTCTTTCTACATGAGCTTTGATCATTCTCTGTAAGATTAAGCTCAGCTCTCCCTTGTTTTAAATGCACTTTAGAACAACATGCAGCAACACTACACATGAGCGGGAGGAGGGAGGTATGGGGTCTTCACACACCCCCGTTCTCTACTAGCCATCGGGGCAGGGGGGCTGGGAGGAGATGTTGGCTGACTGATTGGCCTCCCTGCTGCTGCGGAGCCTGGGACGGTCTGCTTGCTTCCACCCCGGGGGGAAGGGTAACATCTCTTGGGTCTGGGTTCTGTTTCCCCCTCTGGGGGCGAGGGTACCTGGACCCGGGGTATAGAGTATATTTGGGGAGTGTGATATTGTGTACATGTCCATTTATGTCAATCCTTACGTTGGGTGAGTGCTGAGTGTTTGTATATGTGTGCATGAGGGTGGGAATGCATGTTTGTGTCTGTGTGTGCCTGTTTGTCTGTGTCTATATGTCAGGTCGGGTCTTAGACTCCACCTCTCTGGGAACTTCCAGGCCCATCTCCCCTCACCACACTCCCTGCCGGTGACTGATGCCCTCAGGGGTCGGTGCATTGGTGGCTACTTGGCGGGGCCTGGCGCCTGTTGCTTGGTCAGGCCTCCTCCGGGGTGCGGGGGGCCCTCAGGCCTCTGGCTCGGTTCACTCTGGCACAGCTGGCTGCCGGCAGAGCCGGCGGGCACGCCGGTGCAGCCCCCTCTAGCTTCTGCTCGGTGGCTACTGGGTGACACCTCGTCTGGGGATCCTCAGCCCTTCCCATGAGGGTGGCACGGATGCCCCTCCGGAGGTCCTCCTTGGACTCTCGCACTCTGGGGCCTGGATCTTCTCCATGCCTGCTTCATGCCCTGGGGGACAGGGCTATGGCTCTCTACATCCTCTTGCAGACTGTTACGTTGTTCCCCCCCCACCATGGTGGAGGCAAAGGTAGGAAGGAGACAGCAACACTGGACAACCACAATCAATGAAGGACGAAGACCACAGAACAGTTAAGTATCAGGCAGGATTTATTGGTTGCTTGCCTGGATAGTCAAACTTAACAACAGAAAAGAGGTGGGGGAGGAGGACTGGGCGGTTGATCTAAATCAAAGAAATTAATAAAACAAAAAGAGGTCGATAGCTTCCAGGGCCTAACTGAAAGAAAAAATGCAAAACAAAAGGCCTACCTAGCTACTCGACAAAAGGTCAGTAAAAACATACAAGAGTGGCATCAACCGCATAACCTAGTGTGACTAACAGAGTAAAACCTACAACCAGTGTATAGGGTACCCCAGCTTACCTGTCCAGCCTCCCACCACACACAATATAAAGAAGCCTGTTCGCAAATGTTTGTCAAAGCAGAAGCCAGCAGCCACCAGCTTCTTCTTCTTCAGTCAAGTTTAACGGCAGCTTGCATCCAAAACTGTTGCATTACTGCCATTTCCTGGCTGTTAACCGTCCATCACACCTGAATCCTCAGATCCTCCTGATGAGACCAATACTTCTCAAAAACAAAAACCACCACAGCCACCAGCTGGCCAGGGGCTGCTCATTTGTAGTAATCCTCGGCTTGTGATTGGCCAACTGGGCCCAGACCAGCCAATAGACACATGCCAATCAACTTCGAACTGGCCAATAGGTGGAGGCTTGACACCTGAAAGATAAACAGAACACAAAAGCAAAGCCACATCTCTTGGCACGTAACACAGACCATTACATGTGGAAACCATTTGAATACAAGCGCGCTGATCTACACAGGTATGCACACGGGTGTTCACTGTTCGTAGACTTAAATTACACCTTTCTTGGCTGCTACTTCAAAGCACATTGTGCGCTGTCTGTCCTGCGTGCTGCACAACAACATTGAATATTTAGTATTTAATGCTGTTTACACTTAGCTAGATTAATGCGATGGTGTTGTGTTTAGTATGTTGCTTTGTTTTTTTTTTGCTTGTTTTCTATTCTTTCTCTCTCAACAGGTGATCCAGGAGATTTTATTTATTTTTTTATTTTCCCCCCCCCCTTTCTCACTGTCCCTCTCCCCTTCTGTTTTTCTTTTCCTTCCTCTTTCTTTCTCCCTTTCCTATCCCTCACTCATGTCTGTCCCGTCTGTAACAACTGAAAATAAAATAAAATAAATAATAAAAACAAATTCGATCAAATGGACCAATACGGCAATGCCACGATGATCCATTTGGCAAAATAAATCCATTGGGTATCCTTGTTGGTCTTCAGACAACAATTCTGACGGCTAAAGAACCAAATGGGACAGGCAAAAAAAAAGGAAAAAAAAAAAAGATTAAGCTCAACTATTGAACGGCGTATATTTTAAAGTAAAGGCTTTAAAACCAAGTTAGTACAAACGTCACTAATGTCACATAACTTTGCCGACATATGGCCAACAGTAATGTTTTAATGTTCTTCGTTATTAAACTTTTTTTTTTTTTTTTTTTTTGGCCTGTCCCGTTTGGCTCTTTTGCCATCAGAATTGTTGTCTAAAGGCAAAGAAAGATGCCCAACGGATTTACTTTACCAAACTGACCATCCCAGCCTTGCCGTAATGGTCCATTTGATTCACCTTTTATTGTTTATTTTATTTTCACTTACTGAATACGGGACAGACTTGACTGGGGGAAAGAAGGGGAGAAAGAAAGAGGGAAAGAGAAACAGCTGAGAAGAGGGACGGGGGAGAAGGGCAAAAGACAAAAACCAACAGAACGGGCAGAGAAAAAAAAATGCATATATCAATCACCTGGATCACCTGCTGAGAAAGAAAAAAGAAAGCAAGCAGAAGAGAACAAGAGTAATAGAATAAACAACATCACAATGATATATGGGAATATGACAGTAAATACTAAATGTTAAACATTATTGTGCAGCACATAAGATCAACAGAACACAGTGTGCTTTGAGGTAGGAGCCAAAAAGGGTGTAGTTTGTGGGTGTGATCACCCGTGTGTACACCTGTGAGCATGGACGCGCTTGTTTTTTGTTTTTTTAAAAGGTTCCTTCATGTAATAATCTGCTAGAGGGTGTGGGGGGGCCACAGCCCCGTCCTCCAGGGCGTGAAGCAGGTGTGGAGGAGATCAAAACTCCAGACATCCAGAGGCCCCCAGAACACAAGAGACCAAGGAAGACCAACAGAGGGGCAGCCGCGCCACTGTCCCGGAAAGAGCTGAGGAGAGTCCCAGATGAGGGCTCACTCAGCAGCCGCGGAGCAGAAGCCAGGGGGAGTTGCAGTGACGCGCCCGTGAGCTCCGCCGGCAGCCAGCTGCGCCTGAGTGACCGAGCCCCAGGCCGAGAGGCCGGGGGCACCCCACCTCCGAAGTGGCCCGAGCGAGCCCCAGGCTCCAGGCCCCGATAAGCGGCCGCCAATGAGTGAGCCGGTGTCGTTATTAAACATTTGCACATAAATAAGTGACATAATATTCAGTACTTACTTAAAGTTTACTCTTCGGCCGCCCCTCATCCGCCGTTTTTTTTTTGGCAAAATTATCCACACCCACCGCCGCGCTATGCATTCTGGGATATGTTGGGCCACGAAGTCTACACTGCCACAGCCTTAAAATTCAGGGAAATGAAGGACGCATTTCAGGGCTACATTTCGAGCAGCCTTTGAATTGGGACAGCCTTCGGCGCGCCGCTGTGACGTAATCGGCCTTGAAATGCGTACTTTAAGGCTGCAGACCCTGAATTGGGATACAGCCCCTGTCTCCCGTTTACCTGCTTGTTGGATGAATGTGTGGGCGCGGGTGAGTGATGTCAGCAGTTGGGTGTGACCTTTCAATTATTGTCTTATCTTACTGGCTTTTGCCTTTGTTTAATCGTCAGCAGGAATTGTTAAAGAACTTTGGCAGGGGTATAGGGCTGGAGCAAAGGCCTTGTTGTTCTGGAAATTTCTAAAAAGGAACTGGTAGTATTTTTATTTTTATTTTTATTTTTTTGTGTGCAGTGTGGAGCTGGATGTGGGGAAAAAAGTGCATGAGTTTTACTGCCAGCTGAAAGTTGCACTGAAAGATGGTCAAGGTATATAATAATATAAAAGGCTGATCAGAAGATGCAGGCGGATGTGATTTGACATAGCTTTTTTTTTTGTACACCACCAAATTACAACAGACATCTTGATTTGCTTTATATTGTAATTTAAATCCTACAATCATAGAACCTCAACAACTAAATGACTACTTATGAGCAAGAACTTGGCAACAGTGGGAAGGAAAAATGCCCTTTTAACAGGAAGAAAGCAGCACAGGCTATTGCATTGTAACTAGGGGAAGTTTCAGGGTCACCTGATACAGCCCTAACTCATTTGCTATGTCAAAAAGGAATGTTTTAGGCCTAAGTAGAGGGTGTCTCTCTCTTGAATCCAAGCTGGGAGCTGGTTCAACAGAAGAGGATATTTAAAGCTGAAGGCTTTGTCTCCCTTTTTACTTTAAAATATTCTAAAATATTCAAACCATCTTTAACAGGTTTGATTAATCCACAATGCAATCTTCAACATCGGCTGCAGACTCACCCACCCCCACTGCTGCTGTTCCACCTCTGACACCTCAGACACTTCACACCTCCTCCACTCACACTGCTCACTACTCTCCACCCCCAACCAAAGCATCCAGTTCACATCCAACACACTGCTCCAGCCTGTCTCTCTCAACCTGTCACATCTTCAACCTGAGCCTGAGGCTGGGGACAGTTCCACAGCTCTGGAAAACCTCTTGTGTGGTACCAGTGCCAAAGATTCCACGTCCCAAGGACCCCAACAGCTACAGGCCGGTTGCTCTGACATCCCACTTGATGAAGACCCTGGAGCGGTTGATCCTGGCTGAGTTTCGGCCCCTGGTGAGCTCATCACTGGACCCACTTCAGATTACCTACCAGCCTGGCACTGGAGAGGATGATGCATTCATTCATCGCCTGTATTGTTCCCTCTCTCACTTGGAAACTGCTGGGAGCACTGTGAGAGTCATGTTCTTTGATTTCTCCAGTGCCTTAAACACTATTCTTCCCACAGTTCTGAAGGATAAGCTGGAGAACTCAGGAGTGGACCATTACCTCAAAACATGGATACTGGACTACCTCACCGACTGACCACCGTATGTGAGAACTCAGGGCTGTGTGTCGGACAGGGTCTTCTGCAATATGGGGGCCCCAAAGATGTCTTCAGCCATCTTTTATGGTGTGATCTGCTGGGGCGGCAGCATCTCTGCTGGGGACAGGAAGAAACTGGACAGGGCAATCCGGAGGGCCAAATCTGTTCTAGGATGCCCTCTGAACACAATGGAGGTGGTGAGTGACAGAAGAATGGTGGCTAAGCTGTCATCCCTGTTGGACAACATCTCCCGCCCCATGCAGGAGACTCTGACAGCACCGAGCAGCTCCTTCAGTGGCAGCTTGCGGCACCCACGGTCAGTGTTGGGAAGGTTACTTTTAAAATGTATTCCACTACAGATTACAGAATACATGCCCGAAAATGTATTTTGTAACGTATTCTGTTACGTTACTCAATGAGAGTAATGTATTCTGAATACTTTGGATTACTTAATATATTATCATGCTTTTTACAACTGCATGAATGTACTATTGCTGTGTGATTTATTACTATTACTGAAGGTCCACGGCTTCGAACCGTAGTAAAGGGACCTCTGGTTATTATTATATTTACATACTTCCAGCTCCCGTTTCTGCTCGATGACAGCTCGTACTTTTCTACTTCCTTTTTCTCCCTCCTTGCGCTCATATGGAAAAGATATATATAAAAGATATATATAAATCTTATAAAGTTTGTATCTGTCTTGTGTTAAACTTGTATGAAAAGCATATAAGAGTGAAAACAGATATAAGATCCCTTGAAAAATTATATAATGAAACTTGTATGTTTTGGATACTTACTAAAACAATGTATGAAAGTAATGAGAAAGTGGCCACTTTCATGAGTAAATCATGTAAGCCTTATATGATTTACTCATGAAAGTGGCCACTTTCATGAGTAATCACATATAAGTTTTTACTATTTCTTTTCCATATGGGACATAACGTGTATGGCAGTCCATTCTCCCTGCAGCACAGACTACACTACCCATGAGGCTACATTCTTTAGGGCTATGCCTGTAGCATTCTGTAGCTTAGCACAACAACAACAACAAAAAGGCGCTCTCTCACCCAGGAAACACACAGTCGCAGAGAGCGCGCCTCACCCTGTAACCATGGCAACCGTAACGCTGCCGCCTGGAACATAGCTGTCAAACAAAACCCAAACAGTCCTGACCCGCGACAATATGAAACAGGAAAATACCACCGTGTAATCCATTTATTTCAACAAAGTAACTGTATTCTAAATACCACCTTTTTAAATGGTAACTGTAACGGAATACAGTTACTCATATTTTGTATTTTAAATACGTAACGGTGGTACATGTATTCCGTTACTCAACAACACTGCCCACAGTGTGGGATGGAGAGATTTCACAGGTCTTTCCTTCCTACTGCTGTCAGACTCTACAAGATGGTCTCTGCAGGTGACCACACACATGCGTACAGACACATCCCAGTGTCAAGTGCAATCTTCCAATATAACAGTATAATTAGTACTTTGATCTATTGCATATAGTATTTTATTCTACTTTTTTTAATCTTATTCTATTCTATTGTTTTTCTCTCCTTATTTTTACTGGTCTTAACTTGTACTTTTTGCCATAACCAAAATATTTTCCACATGTGGGACTAATGAAGGTTTATCTCATCTTATAACTTATGATAATAGATCACAATTGTCTATCCTATAGGTAATACATATGTGATCTAATTTTTCTGCATCACTCTGAGACAGGATGCTTCTACATTTAGAGATGATGTGCAAATGCAAGAAAGCAGTCTTACATATTTGTTTAATATGCACATATGTAACCTTTACTGAAACCTGAGTGAAACTCTTTGAATGAGTCATTCCTCTGCAGATGATCAGTTAGCCATTTTAAAACTACTTTGAAGAGTATTTGAAATGAAAGGAAGGTTTGAGAAAGTTTGCAAGGTCAAGTGATGGCTTAAGTGATGACACATGTAAAAAAGCATGGATGCTCATGAGGATAAGAGTAAATAAAATAAGGAATGAGAACTTGACAAACACAGATCCTAAGAAGCTGGTGTGATCAATGGTACATGTGAACTGAGGCACGCAGCAGAACAACTCCAAATGATTGTGAAAGCACCTGCTCTGCATGTGGGAATGACAGCCCTGATATAAGATGTGAGAGATCCACTGAGTACTACAGTTGAACAGTTAAGTCAGATATATAATCCTGATTTTCATAATCTTTCCTACTACTGCTATGGTATGAATTGGCATACAGACACCTGGGCAAAACTTTAAACATAGTGGTGGTACAGGTGGCTTGAGAAGGCCTTTTTTTGTATGTAAGTGCATGGTGGTCAGACACGAGGGATGTTTTGCTACTAGTGGTGGATATGCAATATTTAAGTAAAATATAACTTACTAAGGGGCAGAAAAAGAGATAAACTAGAATACTCTGCAATAGAAATATGGCTAGGGAAGTGCCTTGTTCAAAATTTTTCAGAAGGAAGTACAGGAAAAATGTGTCGTTTAAAAGATTTAATTTGCTTCAGCAGCTGAAATTACAGGTTAAAGCGCTGGACCTCTCTGAGTGCAGCCACCTGTCTTCACAGAAAGGATGACCCTCATCGGGCTGTACAGGTTTTATACTGCGTCAATAAGAAATGATTATTATGCCAGTCTTCTTCCAGAACCCATCCTGACGTCTCCATTCGATGTCCTCTCCGTCTGCTCTTCGTCGACCTCCTATCTGCCCCTTTTTCCTGGAATCACAAAGACGGACACACAAACACCTCACTGCCTAGCCTTGATCATTTTAACATTACTGATACTAATATCTAGTTCAGGACATTTTGTTCGGACTCCCTTTGACCCCTATAACCATTATCAAGTGTAATGTGTAAGCATGCTGCAAAACCCTCTGCGCTACTACGTCATCTCAATATTTCAGCCCAGTCATACCACTGGATGAAGCTTCTGACCCTCAAACATGGAACGCCAACTTGAGCACACTGCACTGTGTATATAAAAATAATAAAACAACTTTATTTAATCCTCTTATAACGCTAACCGAAGGAGGCATTACAATGATCTATAATCCTTTTTTTTTTTTTTTTTTTTAAAAAGGGTCCTTACTCTTATAACTGCATGACATGTCAAGATGGTGAAAAATGACTTGGGGATTTCATTGCTCTTAGCACACGCTAGGAAGGAGAAAGAACTGATGGGAATGGTGAGGTAATGGAAGAACAAATAGATGAGAAGGAATTTGGATGTTCAAATGATGGACAAGGAACAAACATTAATATCAACTCAGGGGAAAAGTCTGCGCTGGATTTAACTCTAGTGTCAAGATCCGCAGCTGAAATTTGCAATTGGGATGTATGGGGGTAAGGAGGTATGTTACTGTTCTGCTGGAAAGGAATGATAATCCTAGAAAAGGATAACTTGTATAAAGACCACGTAGACATGCTGACCTCATGGTATGGAAATGGATTATGTAGGAATTTTACTAGCAATACTATAGTGGTCTGGCCCATTTAAGATTTAAATGCGCTGTATGTAACTCATATCATTGGTAGCATGACAATACCTTGGAGTGTTTTTAAGTAGGCAAAAGGGGCGCAGGGACAAAATTGGGGCATTCTAAAACTTCTGACCAGATGTATGTATGTGTCTGACTGATCCACTCACTCCCTGCCTCCGTCCAGGCCATGCGACATATGGTCATCTGCTCAACCACAGAGCTAACACAGCACTCTAGGGAGAAAGACATCAGGTAACTCATTTACATTATGTAGAGAGCAAGGATTCCTTTAGTTAAACTGCTGACGATAGGTAAGGAAAAATTTGAATGGAATCTTGCTGCAGTATGTATACTGTCGTTTGTCATACAAGTATATGAAATCATTCCATGTTTGAACATATAAGACTACCTGTACTTGAATGTCAGGCAGCGAGAAGTCTGTTATGAGTAAGGGGATCATTATTTGCTTTGGTCTGTTACAGAAGCGATGCCGTCATTTTGTGCCTGTGGGATGCCCATTTTCCTCAGTCTTTTCCTGATTTCATTTACACCACATTGCAATGGAGGAAACATTCTTGTGGTTCCTGTAGATGGCAGCCACTGGGTCAATCTGAAAATCCTTCTCGAAGAACTTCATGCCAGTGGACACAACCTCACTGTGATCAGGCCGTCTACCAGCTGGTACATCTCTGAAAAGTCTGATCTTTACACATCCATTACAATTGAAATGGATGAAGATCTTGAGCATTTTTTAGATGGGTCCATAGAGGAATACATCAGGGTATGTGACATCTTTGGCTCCATTTGATGGGGAAATTAAGTAATTTGTGTGTGATAAACATGTTTTAAACACTCTTTCCATTTTTAGATGCAAAGAGAGCGAGCTTCACTGCTGAATTCCTTCAAATGTATAAAAAAATTCCTCTCTATGATTTTTCAATTCCATTCATTGTGGTCTGAGTTCATAAATCAAATCCTTGATGATCAAAATATGGTGAAAATATTAGTAGTTTCCCAGTATGATCTGCTTCTAACTGATCCTGCCATGCCATCAGGGGCTGTTCTAGCCAAATATCTCAAACTTCCATTAGTACTTTATGTACACTGGATCCCTAGAGGGGAAGGCCACTTTGTGTTGACCCCTTCGCCACTCTCGTATATCCCGGTGCTAGGATCTGGTTTAACAGACCAAATGAGCTTTATTCAGAGGATCAAAAATATATTTTTCTATATCTTTACCTTGTTCCAGCAGAACTTTATTTTTCTGCCAATCTATGATGACATGTGTGATAAGTATATTGAGGGTGGATGTGATGTCATCTCAGTACTACAGGAAGCAGACATTTGGTTGTTCAGATCAGATTTTGTGTTCGAGTTCCCTCGCCCCACTATGCCAAACATAGACTATATAGCAGGATTTCAGTGCAAACCAGCTCGGCCTCTGCCAGCAGAGCTGGAGGAGTTTGTTCAGAGTGCCGGGAAGCATGGAGTCATCATCACGAGCCTGGGAACTTATGTCGATGCTTTGCCCAAAGAGGTTACAGATGAAATCGCCAGCGTGTTTGCGGAGATGCCCCAGAAGGTAAAAAATGCTGCAGGCTTTGTTTTGTCTCTTAATTGCACAGGTTAACACTATGCTTATGTAACAGAATGATTCTTCTTGTCAAGTTGCCTCTTCATGTAGAAAGATAAGTGCTCTTACTCAACATTGTGAGCTGAAATGTATTTATTTATTTTTTTCTGTTCAGGTGATCTGGAAGCATAAAGGAGACCGACCCTCTACACTGGGAAACAACACACTAATAGTCGACTGGATGCCACAGAAAGATCTTCTGGGTCATCCACAGACCAAAGTCTTTGTAGCCCATGGAGGAACTAATGGTGTCCAGGAGACCATTTACTATGGGGTCCCTGTGCTCGGCATACCCTTGTTCTTCGACCAGTATGACAACCTTCTACGACTGCAGGAGAGAGGAGCTGGAAAGATTATTCAGCTGGCTGATGTTAATGGCCACAGTTTTGAGCAAGGCCTTAAGGAAGTGATCCACCAAGAGAGCTACAGGCAGAACATTCAAAGACTGTCACGTTTGCACAGAGATCAGCCAATAACACCCATGGAGAAGGCCGTCTTCTGGGTAGAATATGTGATGCGCCACAAAGGGGCTCGTCACCTGCGTACAGAAGCTTATAAGATGCCCTGGTACTCTTACTACTGTTTAGATGTACTGTTCATATTGCTGTCTGTGGTCACTGTGCTGCTTCTCTCTATTGTGGCTGTTTTCAGATTTCTGTGCCGCCAAAGACAAAGAAAGATAAAAACTAAACAAAGCTAATTTTGCTGGGACATTCCAAATATTGTCCCTAGTGTTGTAGTTTCACTGCAAAACATGCTAATTATGACTCTGTATTTTTTTTTCTTAAGTGAAGTGACAATAAAAATAAAAAAAACCCTCTAGAACTACATTTCACACACATTGTGTGCGTGCATTAAAACTGAATTTGGAAAGAAATTAAGTTGCTTTTAAATAAGAATGGAATCTAATGATTTGTAAACCTTAAACCCATATTTTATTCACAATAGGAGAGAAGAAATGCATCAGATGTTTAAACTCTAATTTCTACTGCATGGAAAAATATTTTTTTGGCTTTGATGGCAAAAAACGGGCATGATTTTTGTCATGGAAGTTATTACAAAAGCCTGGGAACACTTTGAGAAATCACTGACTGTTGTGGAATTTCAACCAGTAACTTCTAATACAGGAAGCTCCGAGATAGGCTCTCTGCTTGAAAAGGAGCCGGGGAGGAGACTTGGCCAGCTCTAACTGCTTCTTAACCCTCAGGATGTTGATCCTGCTCTCTCTGAACGCATGTCCACAGGGCCCACTACTTAAGCGCTCCACTCAGGCACACCTGTTATTAGCAGCTCTCCTTTAAATCTGTGTGCTTGATAACTAACTAGATTTCAATGTAGTGGTCTGGAAAAGTAGGCCCCAAGGATATGTTCATTTTTAAGGCTAGAATAATCTACAAGAGCTCTCAGTGATGTTAGAGTAATATGGTGGTTTTTACCTTTACTCTTTCACAAAAGGAAAAAACCCCCAAAAACAAACGTCTACAATTTTACAGGTTCTGAATGCAGGGTAGGTTAATGCAATTTAGCAGGAGCAAAGCTGAAACCAAATCAAATAATCATATACTCAAGTGACTTTAATTATACCTACCTAATTAACCTACTCTGATCTAATGCTAATATGTGATACTGATCTTGGAGCAGAGACAGGAGGTTGGGCACATCCAGAATGAAGATGCCCCTGAAGTCCAACAGGGAAACAGCATGCCTTGGAAATTCAATCCCCAAGTATGCAGTGAAAATCCAAATCTTAAAGTTCTTATCCACAGGAAAACCATTAAAATCTTGGAAGTTGTAATTCAGCAGAAAAACAAAAGAAATCCAAATCCTCTTGGATTTATAATGAACACAGCACAAATAAGCAGAGAAAAAGCTGAATAATACATAACCAAGTTGATCGCTCTGGCATCTCTACTAAAACGTTGAACTAGGTTGATTCTTCTGTACTGCTCATATCACAGGAGACTAAAAGATGAATAAATGATCTCTTCTGCACAAAACTTTTATACCTGGTCCTCCTTTCTCCCCCCTCTCTTTCTGGACGTCAGTGAGATGACATCTAGTCTCACCTGTTGTGATATCCAATCACTTGATGTTAGTAACTCCATCACATATGAATATAATTTTCTTAAGACTTAATTTATGATTCCATCTCTTTTTAAATCCCTGTAGGAATACGTTTTCTCTTCACAACTCTGTGTTCGTTAGTCACAATACACTCAAAGGTTTCTTTTTCAAATTATACATGTTAAAGTCAGAGATCCTCTTAGATTAGTGCCTCCTCCGTGTCTCTGTTACTCCCCCCTCCTTTTCTTCTCTCTCTCACATACACACACACACTCACACGCACACATCTTTGCACAACCAAGCCACTCCAAATAGAATCTCAGTGAGAGGCCTGAAATTATAGTCATTGTTATATTTTCTTTTTTGTTGTGTTGGTTACATGTATAACATAAACTATCAGCAAAATCACAGAGATTATGATTCCATATTTAACAGTTACAAATACAATTTCTCTTATTTAAATCGTGCATAATCATGGGCTGGTGACACATTTCACATGGACGTTGCATTCGCTGAGCTTGTCTTCAGCTCTCACTTTATAAAGCCTGCATTTCTGATGGTATGAGGGTACAGATTGATGTTGATGGCCACAGTTTTGAGGAAGGCCTGCAAGAAGTACTCCATCAAGAGAGCTACAGGCAAAAAATTTAACGAATGTCACGTTTGCACAGAGATCATCCAATAACAGCCATGGAGCAGGCTGTCTTCTGGGTAGAATTTGTGATGCATCACAAAGGAGCTCATCACTTGCGTGCAGAGGGTTATAAGATGCCCTGGTACTCTTACTAGTGTTTAGATGTAATGCTCCTAATGCTGTCTGCAGTCACTGCTCTGCTCCTCTCTATTTTTGTTATTTTCAAATTTCTGTTTTGTAGAAAAGTAAGAAAGAAAAACAAGTAAACAAAGCTAAATGAGACCCATTTTAAAATGAGAAAAAAAATCTTGTATTACCTTGTATTTTCACTAAAATGCAAAACAGTAGTTTACAAAGTTACAAATACATATAAAAATACATTTTCTTAAGAACGTGATACTTTGATTTTGCTACAAAAAATACATATAAAAAATACAAAGAAAAGTCAATTGGACCCACTTTTTAAGAAAACTGCTAAGTAAAATCTTGACATTTTAAACCATTGACAAAAAATCTAATAATCTTTATAAGGGTCTATATATAGCTATCCATCATATTTGATCAGGAATGCCTTTTAAAATTATATTGAATGACTTATACTCATGTAAACACTCTACTGGAAGTTTTTTACATTTTTTATTAATTTATTAAATCTTTATTCAACATCAAAACTAATAAAACCAAATAAAACAAATCAGAGTTAGCCTAACAAACATCCAACTTATTGCACTCTTCACTTACAGAAGTCTTAATGAGACCTCTGGACTCTCCCATGGAGAAAAAAGCATTTAGCTATAGTGTGCTCTGTAGTTTCAAAATAAGGTGCAAAATAAGAGAATGCTGTTTGAGACAACTGCAAAGTATAGAAGATGCATTTACGCAAATAGAAAGGAAATTTAACCAATATTGCTTTTTCTATTAAAATGAAAATAAAAGAGGTCCCATCATTGAGTCTTGGGGCAAGAAACAGGAAAAATCCAAAGAGAAGTGGCAGGCCTGTGCCCAAAGCTAGGAAATGCAGCTGGACAGCAGGACAGCTGAACAGCTCCGTATCAGGAGAGTTATGTTGGGGAGGGCCTGCCAGAAAGAACATTCACAGACTACAGGGGTGACCTGAAAATTCAATCTATCTTGTTATAGACAGGTTGTTGATGGACAAAAAGGTACTTTTCAAACACAGGAAAATTCTGTACTGAGCGGTATGTCAGTTGATGCTCTTCCTGGTACAACCCAAAAGGGGATTTGTGTCTCATCCTGGAAACATGAGTCATTTGATTGTTAGGCAAACGTGTAAGCCAAAACACTATAAAGTCACAAATTTTATCAATAAATACAAAGAAATAGATTTCAAATTTGAATAAAAAACCAAAAAATAGGGTAATTGTTTTTAGAATATGCTACAATGTATCTGCTACAGTTATTTGTGAAAATACACTACCTCCTGAACAATATTATCTATGAAAGTTAGGGTTTCAGTGGTGATCCTTTTTAACATCATAGCACTTCTCAAAATCGTCCTTATTCTTTAGTTTATAATTCTTTGGAAACTTTAATTTCCCATTTACTGCAGTCATTCTTAGTATCTGTAACATCTTAAACAATTAGATCACTTTGAACTGAAGCAACCAACATTTTATTTGAGAAATTTAAAATGAGTATATCATTAATGCAAGTATGTCAATGTGTATGCATAAAAAAGGTAAACAAGGCATTTAAAACCCTGAAACTAAATGATCTCCTGTTGCTGGTGAGAAAAGAAAGAAAAAAGACCGGCACACCAAACCCTGTACAGGTGTGGCACCTCTAGACCTCTACCACTCCTTATGTGTTTTACACAAAACCAGGAAGAAAATACAGAGAAGAAGTAAGCAGTATGGGAGGAGTCATCACGTGTCAGTGTTAGTGGCTGATAAACCATAATACCCGTTCAGGCAGAAAGGGTTAACAGGGTTAAAGCAGTAGGTTTAAACAGATAATCTATCCAGATTTAAAGTCACCGCAACTCACAATAAGTTCCAGTAATTGTCAGTGAATTTACTTTCTTACAAATGCCAGACACGAATGTGCCATACAGATAACCGGACTAAAGTTAAGCTCTGGTAGGTTTCATTCTGTTTAAACGTTACAGTTTTACTGTAGAAGTGTAGCAGCTGGATTTTACAAAGTAATTGTTATACACTGCAACTTGAGGCAGGCAAAAACCGCCCTTAAATTACTGGTGATAGTGTTTCTATAAAGAGCAAACACATTAAACAAATAGTTTTTTTTAAGAAGCATTTAGAGATGTTCATGCTGTGTGTCATCTTGCCTGCTAATATGGACCAGTGCCAGGGATGTCTTAAATTCCCTTGAATTTCAAAGTAATTCTGTTGCAATCAGTCAGCTTGCTAATGTTTTAAACCTCATGAGCACATATGTCTCTCAAACAATTATCTCAAGATAATTAAAAAAAAAAAATCCAAAATAAATCTTCTCACTGAGTCTGTTAAACTTTCATTGTTTTAAACTAAACATACGACAAACCACTCTCACTGTTCACCTGCCAAGCATAATTTTTATTCTGTAAAAGTCCTGAATGAAATCCAAAAGGGACTAGAAAGCGGCAGGTGTTAGGACCCAGCAGAGACATCAGTAATACCTGCATTTTTTTCCTTCCTGAGGAAATTGAGATGGTTGTTTTTCTCTGGCATGTAAAACCAAAGCAGCAAGAGTGGGTTCACCAAGTGAAACGGTATTATGAAAATTAACTCACAAGTTTGCACTCTGTCTTGAAAATCTATCTGCAAATCGTAGAGGCACTAATGATTAGCTTACACAAAGCCATGATCGGTGCAGCTATTATGAAGTATAATTTTAAAGCGCTTCCCCTGCTTTTTTGGATGTAATGAGCAGCCATTAAGGACCTGTAGCTGACGCCCTACGATTTCAAAGTTTACTAACTTTACTGCAATCTACAGGCACAGCTCCGTGGACAGTCATGTAAGACACATAAAATAGTCCTTCAGAGTGATTACTGGGCATGTATTTTCTTATAAATATTAACATATTTAAAAGGTCTTGTGACAAATGATCAATAGGAGGCAACTTTGATTGTTTCCCCTTTACTTCTTGGTATTTGCTCTTTCTTTTTTTAGAAGCCTTAATTCGTATGAAAATAAGAAAATACAGTGTACATAAAATACATATTAAAATCTAATAATATTCTTGATGGTTACACAACTCATTTTTATGTATTAAGTACTTTTACTTGTGTCATTTACGCCACTGGACAATACCTAATTATACTTTTTAAAGTAGTGTAGCTTGAAACATCAAGGTTTTAGTAAAGGTTCTAAATTCTTTCTTTGACTGATCCTAAGTGGATCGTAAGAGGAATGTCAGGCCTTTCAACTAGATTTAATGTTCAAATATGGTCAAATAACCTCTAGGTCAAATCCCTGAGGAAACTAAATACATTCCATAAGAGCATGATAGCTTATGTATTTATTATCAGTTTGTCAGTTTGTCTTTTTTGACACGTTAGTCTGCTATAAGCATTGTACTTATGTAACAGCAACAGTCACAAAGGTGCTCACAGTGAAACAGTATCAGTTCTCTGATATCACTAAATTAAATTTAAAAAAAGTGACTTGTCACGTGTCACAGGTAACTAATTTACCAGAGAAAGAACTGCTCTTGTATAACACTGGAGTTTGAACCCATATGTAAGGAATGATGCATTGGTAGTCCCTGGGCAAGTCCCTGGGCAAGCAGGACTACTGTTGCCTCTTTTTACTGTGGGTAAGTTCATTTCAGACACATCTTCCTTCTCCTGTTGACAGTTGTTGAAAGTTTCTACTGTTTACAAATGTATAAAATAATCTTGAATTGTACTGTATATATATTTAGTCAAACTTTTTAACCTTTACTTGTCATATATATCTTATACGTGGTACATTGACTGATATGACCCTGTCTCCTTCTGACATTATAGGAACCATGGCTTCACATCGTGGGTGGGGGTTGTTTGTTATACTCACTGTTTGCCTCATTTCATTAACACAACATTGCAATGGAGGAAACGTCCTAGTTTTCCCTGTAGATGGCAGCCACTGGATCAATATGAAGATCGTTCTAGAAGAACTTCATGCCAGGGGTCACAGCCTCACTGTGATCAGGGCCGCAAACACCTTATTTATCCCTGAGAAGTCTGATATTTACACATCCATTACAATTGATTTGGGTGAAGATGTAGACAACTTCTTCGAGGTGTACCTTCAAGAGCATATGAGGGTATGTGACTATGGATTTAATGTATTTATTTCGGTGTGATGCATTGTGAGTCGGGCAGCGGTCAAAGGTGGAAGCTTTAGCAGTCTGATCCCAAGAGCTTTGAATTCCCACCAAGATTTGTATTTCCTGCTCAGTGCCTCCACTTTCTAGTTTTCCCCAGTGGGTGAGAGGGTTGCTTCGCTGCACCTTCAGGTTAGGGAATGTTGCATGTGCTAACTCCATGAACAAGTTGCTGGCCTAAGAGGAGAAGTTAAAGTATGTTGGGATCTTGTTCACAAGTGAGGGAAGGAAGGAGTGGAAAATTCTTTGTGTGAATAGCATAATATGCAAAACGCACTGTAAATAAACATCTACATGATCTGCACCACAGTTGTGTTTATAGTTTTATGAATGGTGAGTGATAAATATCAGAACTGAGGAACAATATTACCTCAATTCAGTGAGTTTTATGGTAAAGGAGATAATAAATAAAAGTGCTGAAGCACCCTCCCTTACTATGGCTGCCCTGCAGATACTTTGTGTGACTTCACTTAGGAACCTCCATAATGGAAAATGACCATTTGACTGGACCCTGTATCTCTTTGCTGCTGGATAAGGTGGTTGGGGAGAGGGATGTCAGTGGATTTCTGTTTAGACCGCTGCCCCAGACCTGAATAAGTGTCAGAAAATGGATGGATGCATTTATTTATGAATAACACGTTTTTTTCTAACTATTTTTAGGCACAGAGAGAAGGGACTTCACTGCTGACTTTTCTCAAACTCACCAAGGATTTCCTTTCTATGATTCATAAGGCTCACGTGCTGATATCTGAGATGGCCAAACATATTTTGAATGATCAAACTATGGTCAAAAGATTAAGAGATTCCCAGTATGATCTGGTTCTAACTGATCCAGCTATGGCCCCAGGGGTCATTCTAGCCAAATATCTCAAGCTTCCCTTAGTGCTCAACGTACGCTGGATCACCAGTGGAGAAGGCCACTTTGTGTTAGCTCCCTCACCCCTCTCTTACATCCCGGTGCCAGGATCCGGCTTAACAGACAAAATGAATTTCATCCAGAGGATCAAAAACATATTATTCCATGGCATTACGCTGTTCCAGCAGAAATTCTTGGTGGGCCCAGTCTATGATGAGATGTGTGATAAGTATATTGAGGGTGGATGTGACATCATCTCACTTCTTCAGGAAGCAGACATTTGGCTGTTCAGGTCAGATTTTGTGTTCGAGTTCCCTCGCCCCACTATGCCAAATGTTGTCTATATAGGAGGATTTCAGTGCAAACCAGCTCAGCCTCTGCCAGCAGAGCTGGAGGAGTTTGTTCAGAGTGCTGGGCAGCATGGAGTGATCATCATGACTCTGGGAACCTTAGTTGATGCTTTGCCCAAAGAGATTGCAGATGAAATCGCCAGCGTGTTTGCCAAGATGCCTCAGAAGGTGAGAGAGCCCCTATAATTTACAATTTTAAAGCTGATACGTTACGTTCATTATAGGTGTTGCATTAATTTTCAATCAGCTAAATTATTGTAAATACAATTTATAATCTGAAAGTTGTAGGTACTTAATAGCGTTACAAATAACTGCCTAACTGAAGCAGAATAATGAAACAATTATAATCATATAACAATATAATTTCAGCTGTCTTTCTGTCTGACCCAGAGGTAGTGTAAATCTTTATAATTTAAGATAGACAGAAAGTCTTTAGACTGAGAGGTAGGGAGAAAGAACCAAAGGTTTGTTGAACTTAAACATTTTTAATAACAAAAAGGGAGGAACAACTGAAAAAACATGGCAGTTGAAGAGTATATGAAGTAAGTAGGAGAGTTCATTTAAGGGTAAATCCAAATAAGCACAAAGTCTAAAAAAACAACTAAGGACAAGTCCAGCAGGTGAACTGTGAAGAGAGGGCAGACAAACAAAGGAGTGGAAATGACATGTAAAGCAATACTTTAAAAATAAAACAGGAAAACCACACAAAGACTACTCACAAGTCAGTAAGTTCTTTCCAGAAACAAAAGCTTTTATCATTACTGTCTGTTTCAGGGGTACTTACATACTAATGGTCTTTATTTTTTTGTTTTCTAACCAGGTGATATGGAGGCACAAAGGAAACCGTCCCTCTACACTGGGAAACAACACTTTAATGGTCGACTGGATGCCACAGAAAGATCTTCTGGGTCATCCACAGACCAAAGTCTTTGTAGCTCATGGAGGAACTAATGGTGTCCAGGAGGCCATTTACTATGGGGTCCCCGTGCTTGGCATACCCTTGTTCTTCGACCAGTATGACAACCTTCTGCGACTGCAGGAGAGAGGAGCTGGAAAGATCATCCACCTGTCTGATGTTAATGGCCACAGTTTTGAGCAAGTCCTTCAACAACTGCTCCATCAAGAGAGCTACAGGCAGAACATGCAACGAATGTCACGTTTGCACAGAGATCAGCCAATAACACCCATGGAGAAGGCAGTCTTCTGGGTAGAATATGTGATGCGCCACAAAGGGGCTCGTCACCTGCGTACAGAGGCTTATAAGATGCCCTGGTACTCTTACTACTGTTTAGATGTACTGTTCATATTGCTGTCTGTGGTCACTGCTCTGCTCTATTCTATTGTGGCTCTTGTTAGATTTCTGTGCTGCCGAAGAAGAAGAAAAGCAAAAGCTAAACAAAGCTAATTAAGGCCATATTTGTTTAGAAATACTGTAGTCTAAAGTGAGTTATGTAAAGCACTGTTTTTATAGAAAAACATATATATAGCCATTCTTATCTCAAATTTTTATATGGTACAAATGACTTGACAGTTGTTTTTTACTAAGTGAATTGTCAAATATACATTTGGTGATTAAATATAGATTTAATGATACATTAAAAATCAAGATCCTGTGATTTTTAATGCCAAAATATCAGTCTCTGACTGTTAGACAATGACCAAATCACATTTTATTTTGTTCTTTTCTCATAAAGTGCTCTATAAATAAAAAAAATTTAACATTTAAAAAATAGTTTTAGTGTTTTTACTAAAAATAATGTCTGGTAACTTTAGCAGTCTGATCCCAATACTGCTAAACTTCTGACCCCACTTCCGCCAATCCCTTTATTGTGGCGGGAATGAACCTGCATAAGTTCCGGGTCAAGCAACTGCATGTTTCCTGCTCCTCTGGCTGCTGTTGTCCCTGTGGTTGGCGTACTTGTCCGATATCGACAAATTTTACACTACATACCAGTTGGCAGCGTACAATAACCCGGCCGATTCATTCATCTTTACACCACCTCACAATCGACTCAACGGTGAGTTATTTGTTTGTTTTGTTTTGTCACAATTAATGAAAATGCGGAGCCGCCATCGCACATGCTAAAACGCCGGTAAGCTAATGCTAGGCTAGCGACAGTAAGTGCAATTACTAGTTTTATTTATTGAATATTGTGGTTTTTGTTTATTCCATTATGGCCGAATGTTGACTTAACGTATCTAGAGTTGAGCGAGTGATTTGATTTTTGCAGTTTTGTCTGCTTTGGATGTTTTTTGTTACTTTTCTGATGAAATGCCAAAACGGCCTTTAAGATTTTGCATTGAGTTAAATTCCATTGAGATTATTGAATCTGTTGCGCAACACCTCAAATTCAAATTTTATTTGTCACGTACACAGTCATGCACAGTACGATATGTAGTGAAATGCTTGGACAACTGCTCGTGACCTAAAGAAAACAAAAAAGGAAAAGGCTATGAATAAGATTGGAAATAAATATGAAAAATTAAAAAGGGTATATTTAACTAGGAAGGAATAAAATATAAATTAAGGTTAAAAATGAAATAACTGTACAACACAAATTAGAATGGAAGGGTAAATTTAACTGGGAAAGGATAAGATAAAATATATAAATTAAAGTTGAAAATGAAATAACTGTACAACACAAATTAGAAATTAGTGGTTAAATGTGGTTAAATGAGTTTTGTAAATATATTTGATTAACTTTGGATAATGTTTATTAGCTTTATTGCTGATATACTTTGATGGGACCCATGAGAATGTTTTTCCATAATAGTATTTTGAATGAAATTCATTATAAGAGATGATGGTTTATTGATTGTTGTATGAAACATGGCATTAGTTACTTGTCTTTGTTATTTATGTATTTATTTTGTCACAGCAGTAGAATACTGTTTCATTTTCTTCGGTGAATGATAATTTATGTTTTTGACCTTGTTTAGGTCAGGTTTTTTTTTTTTTCTCCCGCGATCAGCCCTGATCAGCACGAGATGGCGAGCCACCCGACCACCGCTACGTTGCGGTAGGAATCGTAAACCTATGGACTGAATTAAACTGTTGACACATGACCTATCACAGGTCCATGGAACTGAACTAAATCTCATACTGGACTACACCTCATCCCACCTCCTTTTGGAACCTAATAAGCTGTTTTGTATTGTCAACATTATTTTTGTTTGTGATATATATGCATATTTTGGTTATTATTTTGTACATCCGTCTATACATTTCTCATAACAAACATAATATATATATTTTGAGCTCTACTTTGGCTTCCTGTGTTTTATTCACACACTCAGGCTCCATAGTCGAAATGAATTTTGATAGCTCATTGTCTATGAAGCTGCAGTCAGGCGCCCTGGTCCTTTAACCGCGTCACACTGGCAATGTCTTTAGTAATGATAATAACAATGACAATTTTATTTATATAACACAAATCTCATTTACTCTACATGGAGGAAGATGGCATTAAAACTAGAGCAGGGCGATATGGCCAAAAATATTTATCACGATATATATTTGAAAATTTGCGATAACGATATAACCGACGATATAATTGATGCGAGACAAAATACAACTCCACAATATTACTAGTGCAAAAAGACAACCTTCCATTTATTTTCACTTAAACAAGAAGCTGGTTTTTATGTACATTAAAGCTTTATAAAAATGTAACAGTGCAAATGCAAATTCCTTGCTGAAAGTTTAACCAAAAGGCATTTCCAGTAGAAATGGGCTGACATATCCTGAGCATAACCATGTATAATATCCACTGATGTTAAAAAGAGGTGCTTTGCAACATTAAACTGCAGTGTGCAGTAGGGCTGGGCCATATTATACCGTTCACGGTAATACCGGTATAATGTTAGGCAACGATAGGAAAATGAAATATCGCGATAGAATGGGAGTAAAACGCGCATGCGCAGTGCCTTTGTTTTCATACGCACATGGCCGATTGTTGAGTGAAACAGATGAACCAGAATTGGTTTGTAAAAATGGTGCAACTTCCGTGATGTGGAACTGGTTTGGTGTTTGTCCGTCAGATACACAACAAAGCACATTTGTCGGACTAAGATGCTCTTAAATCTGGGAGTAATCTGGGTCCTAAACTCCGTATACTTCAGGTCAAACAACACTGCAGCATCACTTAGAGTTAAAAACTGTCTAAATTCTTTCATCTTTAATAAAACGATCAGCATTGCTGCTTTACCAGGTGTAACTATAAAGTTTAACTTCCAGGCATCCATGAAAACAAAAGTTATTACATTTAACGGAGTTAGAAGTTAGCAGGAAGCTAGCGGAAGTTAGCTCGCTAGTTTCGCTAGTTACCTAAGCATGATATTGCATGTTCTGACTGAGAGATTTCTGAAAAAAATCAAACGTACAGCTCTGCTATCACTTCCAACATAAATGAAGACAGGAAACTAAACAGCAGTGACGTTTGTAGGGTTACTGAAGTTGGGCTAGCTGGTATATAATGATGTGCTACGTGATCGCTAGCGACACAGCTATGTTAGCATAACATAAACAGTGAAGCTGGAGGACGAACACTAACACTTTTCCACTTATAAAAGTTAACGTGAAGGTTCTTCATGGTTAGAAACAAATGCAATCGCATGGCAGGATGCTGTAAACGGACCAAACTTCAGTCAGGTGAACAACTGAGATAATCCATCCACAATACGAGGTTAGTCATTACTATACTGCAACAACATGGGAATAGAGCAGCTGCCAGAGAATTCAACATTAATGAATCAATGGTACAGAAGTGGAGGAAGCAAGAAGAATGAGTTTAATAAAGTTTGATTTATCTGACTGCTTTGTTTCGCTTAATGTGCCTTATAATCCCGTGCACCTTATGGTCCGAAAAATGCGTACTGCACACTGCAGTTTAATGTTGCAAAGCACCTCTTTTTAACTTCAGTGGATATTATACATGGTTATGCTCAGGATATGTCAGCCCATTTCTACTGGAAATGCCTTTTGGTTAAACTTTCAGCAAGGAATTTGCATTTGCACTGTTACATTTTTATAAAGCTTTAATGTACATAAAAACCAGCTTCTTGTTTAAGTGAAAATAAATGGAAGGTTGTCTTTTTGCGCTAGTAATGTTGTGGAGTTGTATTTTGTCTCGCATCAATTATATCGTCGGTTATATCGTTATCGCAAATTTTCAAATATATATCGTGATAAATATTTTTGGCCATATCGCCCTGCTCTAGTGTGCAGTACGCATTTTTCGGACCATAAGGTGCACGGGATTATAAGGCACATTAAGCGAAACAAAGCAGTCAGATAAATCAAACTTTATTAAACTCATTCTTCTTGCTTCCTCCACTTCTGTACCATTGATTCATTAATGTTGAATTCTCTGGCAGCTGCTCTATTCCCATGTTGTTGCAGTATATTAATGACTAACCTCGTATTGTGGATGGATTATCTCAGTTGTTCTCCTGACTGAAGTTTGGTCCGTTTACAGTATCCTGCCATGCGATTGCATTTGTCTCTAACCATGAAGAACCTTCACGTTAACTTTTATAAGTGGAAAAGTGTTAGTGTTCGTCCTCCAGCTTCACTGTTTATGTTATGCTAACATAGCTGTGTCGCTAGCGATCACGTAGCACATCATTATATACCAGCTAGCCCAACTTCAGTAACCCTACAAACGTCACTGCTGTTTAGTTTCCTGTCTTCATTTATGTTGGAAGTGATAGCAGAGCTGTACGTTTGATTTTTTTCAGAAATCTCTCCGTCAGAACGTGCTATATCATGCTTAGGTAACTAGCGAAACTAGCGAGCTAACTTCCGCTAGCTTCCTGCTAACTTCTAACTCCGTTAAATGTAATAACTTTTGTTTTCATGGATGCCTGGAAGTTAAACTTTATAGTTACACCTGGTAAAGCAGCAATGCTGATCGTTTTATTAAAGATGAAAGAATTTAGTTTTTAACTCTAAGTGATGCTGCAGTGTTGTTTGACCTGAAGTATACGGAGTTTAGGACCCAGATTACTCCCAGATTTAAGAGCATCTTAGTCCGACAAATATGACAATAACGACGGCCGCTTGCATGTTCTGCAAAAAAATGTGCTTTGTTGTGTATCTAACGGACAAACACCAAACCAGTTCCACATCACTGAAGTTGCACCATTTTTACAAACCAATTCTGGTTCATCTGTTTCACTCAACAATCGGCCATGTGCGTATGAAAACAAAGGCACTGCGCATGCGCGTTTTACTCCCATTCTATCGCGATATTTCATTTTCCTATCGTTGCCTAACATTATACCGGTATTACCGTGAACGGTATAATATGGCCCAGCCCTAATTAAAACATATGTAATTGATCTCATGTCTGCAGGCAGGTTGTTCCAAAGTACAGGATCACAATAACTGAAAGCACTTTCAGCACACTGGGATGTTATTCTGGGAACAATTAAAAGATCTGAACACGATGCCCTGAGAGTCCTGCAAATATGAAATAATTAAAGCTACTTGATATGAATGCAAGTAATGTAACACCTCTGTGTAACTTGTTGTCTAAGTATCAAAGACAGTTTATTGTTTCCTTTAGGACTCCTGTATTACATCAAATTGTGAGAACTGGCAAGTTGATTACAAACCAAGAACACATGTAACTCATTCTGCCAGGATGCCGTAAAAGCCAATTTGTCATGGTCCTGGGTCGGTGACCCAGTGTTTTTGGTTGTGTACTTTTACTTTTGATAGTTTTTGTATTATGATTGTTGTGTTCCCTCTGTTTGGTGTTTCCCTGCTTGTGTATCCCCTTAGTGTAGTAGGTCTCTGTGTTTAGTCCGCGTCTCTGAGTCTGTGTTTCCTGTTTTACGTTGAAGGTCTGTCTTATGTCAGTGTGTTCTGTTTACGTTGCCCCTGCCTCGTCAGCTGTGATGTCTTCCAGGTGTGTTCCCCTCCTGTTTCCCATCCCTTGATTCCTGGTGTGTGTATTTCAGGGGCTGTATCCCAATTTAGGGTCTGCAGCCTTAAAGTACGCAGCCTCAACGGTCTTCAAGGGCCGCGTACTCAAAGACCGCTGAGGCCGGAAGTGTGAGGCTTGTGAAATGGGACAGTCTAGCCTCCGTCGCGCTGCCCAGGTTGCCTAGCAACCATGATAGCTGGAAACGTGTGGTTGACAGAAATGAAGGAGAACATATTTTGTTCGTTTGTTTGTTTCTACATGAGCTTTGTGTGATTTAATAAGTATCTGAGGCTGAGACCACAGGACTGTAAAACATGATTATTGGGCTTCATTTCTGTACTGAACAGTCATTTAAGATTAGCTAGTAAATAACAAATAGTTAATGTTGTTCATGAGACTAGAGTCAGTGTAAATATGATATGGCCAATATTATAGTTATTATATTAATCATTATTAGTTATTACAGCAATGAGTTTGAACTCAAATCAAATCACTTCTATTGTCACATTACATGTGCAGGTACACTGGTACAGCACATGTGAGTGAACTCTGTGTCAAATACTGAGCTTCAGTAAAGATTCAAGTTGCAGCTATTTATGTCCTATCACCTTAAATCTTCACTCAAAGACACACAAGTATCTTTGACAGTGTGTATTATATATGTATTATATATAAGAGACAAATGTTGTTCCTTCAGTATGTTGGCATTATTACATTTGGCTCAATGCTTACATATATGTGTAAAAACAAAAAAAAATAAAAATAAAAATGCGAGCTGTGATAACTGTCTGATAGAATGAAGAGTAGACTGATATATGAAATATTCCTTTATTGGGTGAGAAAATCAGACCATGTCATAACTGCTTTAAGTCATACAGAATAGATATCAGAGCCTTAAACAGGCTGACTTCTGCTAAATGGGTCAAACTGGGCAGAAAGTCTACAAACACATAACATCCTTATAGAATATGATGTAACACTATAGATCAACTTAGCTCAGAATATATAAAACATATAAACAATTACAGCAATATGATGCAACAAACACAGCAGTGCTACTAATCCAAAATACTCAAAGCTTCATAGAAGTGGAACAAACATTTATTTTTAGGTCCATTCTGCTGCTGATACATACTTTAGGTTTCTGAATATTACACTTGTTGCTGCCTTTCATAGTGTGTAACTTGAAGGCCCTGAGTACTTTTTCCCACACTGAAAACACTGGAATGATAAAATGATTTGAACATAACCTAATAAGACTGATTCAGGACAGACAATTAGTTATTTTAAACTTTTCTAGCAGTCCTTTACAAACAGGGAACAGTCTGTCTATTCTCTCCATCTGTCAGCTGCTGCTGGCTCTTACTCCTCCTCTTCCTCACACACTGCTGAGTTTGTCCTTGTGGATCGTCAGGGGTGCAAAGCCTCACAGATGATGTGCAGCAGTGGGTCCCTCAGTCTGTCCTCACTCTGGACAGACACACTTGCAGTTGTCACACATGGAAATCAAATGTGTGATAAGCTGCAGGATTCAAACACAAGTGTAACTTATAAATACATGTTCATACTTTTATTACACAATCAGAGAGAAAGAAAAAGAGAGAGAGAGTGCAGGACAGACAGACAGGTGACAGTCTCAGGTGCACACACTGCTACAAAACAGCACAAAAGAAGGAGGATTTAGTGTGTGTGTTATTACGAGTGCTAAACAAGAAGAATTCCCAGATGGTACAGTGGACACATGGGTGACTCCTGTGATTAAAGCATCTTTCTTTCAGCTTAACGAGTGAACCGTCAGCTCGTTCAAACACACGTTAAAGTCCGTTTGGCTCAACACCACCGAACAGAGGCAGCAATATAACATAGCTAACATTAACAGTGCAGTGGATCCTGCTTGTGCCGTGATATTCAGGACTGCAAACCGAGCAGCATCACTGACTTTCAGCTTGTTGTGTTTGTGGATATATGACTGACTTTAATTATCCACAAAATCATCACATTCTCTGTAAGATTAAGGTCGACTATATATATATTTTGAAGTAGAGGCTTTAAACCCAAGTTAACGCTGCAAGTACAAACGTCACTAATGTCACACAACTTTGCCGACATGTGGCCAACAGTAACGTTTTAATGTTCTTCGTTATTAAACATTCGCACATAAATAAGTGACATCATATTCAGTACTTACTTTTGACAGTTCACTCTTCGGCCGGTCCCTTCTGCCGTATTTTGCGGCAAAATGAAATACACCCACCACCGCGCTATGAATTGTGGGATATATGGGACCACGAAGCGTGCACTGGACCACGCTTGATATTTGGGGAACTCGACGGCGCAGTTGGAGTATGCAGTTGAAGTACACTTCGAATTGGGACAGCCATCGTCGCGTGGCGGTGACGTAATCGCACTTAAAATGCGTCCTTAATGCGTGCAGACCCTGAATTGGGACGCAGCCATAGTGTGTGTTACCTCGTCCTCGTTGCTGGTTTGTCTGCGTCTCTCCGTCCGTCTTTCTGTGTATTTCCCCGTACCTCCCTGCATCTTGGTTTCTGTTTAGTTCTGTTAGTTTTCCAGTTTAGGTTTTCTTAGTTTCATGTTTCACCCGCGTCATCCCTGTTGTATCCACCGCTGTTTAATAAACTCACTTGCACCAGAGCTGCCGCTTCCTGGGTCCTAACTAATTCACACGCTTGCCCCGGCAACCCGTGACACAATTTTTATGAAAGACCTGGAGAGCTGGTATGCACTGTTTGTTATTCTTTTTATTTATCAATTCAACTTACATTATCCTCTTATTTAAAATCAATACCAGTGCAGAAAACCCCCTAAAAAGATGATGATGGAAAAAATCCATAATTTTAGAAAATAGTGTGTATTAAAACTAGTGCTGTCAGCGTTAATCTCTCGTCTCGTTATCTCGTTTAACGAGATTAACGCTGACAGCGCTAATTAAAACCATTACTGTTACCTAAACAGTTCAAAAACAGATGCCTTGAAATAATCAGCAATTATGACCACAGCTTTCTGAGAGTTGTAACATATTAGCCAAATAGAGAAGGTTGTATCACAACTGATTATTTCAGTGAGTTACATCAACGAGTAATTGACGTAACTCAAAGTCAGCTGAGGTATGAGAGAAAAGAAAGAAATAATCGCAGATCTACCCAATGAAACTGTCATATAAAGGGATAGAGGGGATTTCCACTTTTTCTGATCAAATGAAAAACAAAACACAAATTAAGGCCTGTGTCAAGTTACATTTGCTCACTAGCCAAATAGAAATACAGAAAAACGGAGCCCCCTAACCTACTGTGTAATCAAGAAGTAAAGACAAGGAATTTATGCAATTGTTTCTTCAGTATTTTAATGACATGGGGATACAGGCAGGGTGGTATATTATGTCTCACAGTAAGAAGGTCCTGGGTTCAAACCTGCTGCCTACCTGGCACCCTTCTGTGTGCAGTTTCCATGCTAGACCTACCCCAGTTTCGGGTCTCTCAGGGTGCACTGGCTTCCTCTCAAAGTATAAAGACATGCATGTTAGTGGGTGATTCTTTAGGTGTGAATGTGACTCAGGTTTGTATCCCACCTCTTGTCCTATTACAGGTGGGGGCAGGCTTCGGCCAACCCTGAATTGGATAAGTGGAAGAAAATGGATGGATGGTGATACAGGCTAAACCAATAAATACAACTAAATAAAACAGTTGCAGATTACACAGTGTGCAACAATGGCAAATAAAGTTAATACCATTCTAATAAAATGAAAATGTGAAAAAAATGCTAATCTAGTTTCAATTTCTCCAGCAACATATACAGGTAGAAATTGTGAGGCCTCCCTTTTAAGAAACCTCTGGATCTGAAAAACCTCCAGCTCGCACTGGAACAGTTCCTGAAAAACCAGGCCAACATGAAATGCCAAAAAAATTGTGGCCCCCCTTATTTGGATTTTATTTCTTTTTATAACTCATCCATCTGGATACTGGAGTTAGGAATATGGCAGCTTTGATTGAAAGGTGTCCCAACAGAGGGCCTGTAGCTGATTAATGCCTCCTAGCCCTCACGACTGTAGACTGGAGTCACTGGAGTGAATCACTCCATCGCGTTTTTGCCGTTTGCTGTTGTAGTGAATGAAAGTCTGTTGCTTAGCATTATGTCTATGCATTGCACCCGTATTGTTCTTCTGCAAATACAGTGTCTACAATTTTCAAGATACGATGTTCTAATTTTATGCAACAGTAGATACCAATAACAACTTGAGTTGATTTAATTTAGGTGAACATCGGGTCAAAGTCGGTTCGCATTTTTCCTTGATCCTCATTGTTAGCTGCCAAGGTTAAAGTTGACCTTGAAAAAAACTTCTAGAAACCATATAGAGTAATATATCTCATGAAAGGGGACAGAGAAAGCTGTACACACAAGTGTAATTTTTTTCAATACGAAGCCCGACAGTGTTACAATTACAGCACAAAGCTTTGCAAAATTGCATGCTGCATGAATATATCTTAAAATCTGATGTTGTAACGGCTTATAAAAGCCAATGATTTCAGGGAATTCTCCTCCACTTGTATGTGTAAAGATAAAAAATTATTATGTAATGCTTCAAGGTCATAGGTTATAGGTTTGGCATCCGGAAATTGTTATAAAAGCAGGCTGACGTCAGCATGTTGTCATAACAACATTCTAAAACATCACAGTTTCAGTATAGCCCTTGCCCTTAGGGGGGAGTTGCACTCTCTGAGTACTCTTGTTTATGCTAAGGAAACTATTTTTGAAGTGATGACATAAATCAGCCTTCAACCTCTAATCCAAATTTGCCCACTTATGGGAAATGCTAATAATGAATGATTTCAAAACATCCAAAATCCATGGGTAATGTCTATTACCTCAATATTTACATTTTATACAGTCCATGGTGGTTTTCCACATAATTTTGGTAAAAGGAACACGTCAGTTATTCCAGACATAATGAATAACACTTTTACAAATGCGTGTGTTTTATGTTTTATGTGTGCATGTGGGAACGGCTCACATGCATACATAAAACAGGTGCTGTGCATGTCTCTGTATTGCCACTGCTATCAGCAACTGAGATAGCCAGCACCCAACCTTCCTTCCTTCCTTCCTCTGTGTCCTCATAATACTTACACAATCTGTTGCACTTTTCCTGCCCGACTCCCTTGTGATTCCTTGGAAAATTGTTCTTGTGAGCATGGCTGGTAATGGATGAGCTCACTGTGCATGTTCTGTGTTAGAGGCTAGTCAAGGCTTAGATGTAAGATCAAATAAACTTTCATTCTACACAGTAAAGGTAGATTTAAATGAGAAAATTGCCAAATTATAAGGAAGTTTTCAATATATCTATATCAATATCCATCTAAATATATATATTTAACTATCTCTTTCTCTCAAAATAAAAAACAACAACAAACACGTCCATGAGAGTTTCAAGTTTCCGTTCCCTGTCTTGTCACTCAGCTCACACACAGAGAGAGCCTCTTTGGCTTGTGCTCTCAAAGGGCATCTCCAAGGCCTGACATCATCCTCTCCACAGTCACACCAATCACATTAATTTCACCCTCTATGGAGGAACTACTGGCCAGGAGCACAAATGGCTCCAGTGATTCTGCACAGGAAATTCTGCTTTACTTAAGTTTGAAGCTTGCACATGTTACTGTCTGTTGAGTCTTGGCAGTCATAGCCATCCTTCAGTGATGTGGAATTCTCCCAGACAGACCACAGCATCCATTCTCCAAAATCTGCTGGATCATGTGGTTTAATGCTGCAGCACCTGCAGTGTTTATGACTGGAAATGTTTCTCTACTCAGTGTTGTTTTCTTTAAATGATTATAGTTTAAATTCATTTTTTGTTTGAATTACAGTTGGGGCTGGGTATTTCATTTTTGGCCTGATATTCTTGGGTACACGAAAAACATGTATCTTTTAGATGCTTTGGAAGACTCAGTTTTTACTCTTCTATATTTATTTGCACCATGATAAATTTTCACAATCAAAGATATTCCTGATGATCTGTTTGCACAGTGTACAGTACAGATGTACTGTATGCATTTTATACTTATTTGCTATTCACATATAATATGGCAACCTTATACATATCCAATGTTATGACATTTCATATCTCCTCTACTACCAATCTATGATGTTTATGCCATAAAAGTGAAGACATTTCCTTTTGATGTTTTCTTAATTTAAATTTTTCAAGTTCTGGTTTGACTCCTCATTTGTTAAAGATACCACCTGTAAACACTTTACTTTAATGTAGCATAGTAGTCTTTGTATGTAATATGTAACAGCAGAAAGAAATCACATAGTATGATTAGTAGCAGTGACATATTTGGAGTCATTTGTAAATGCTAGATGTCACAGTACATTAATCTTAAAGTGAATCCTGGATGCCACTTTGCTGTTTGTCTCTGCAGACTATCCTTGAGTTCCATAAATTTTAGATCTGCAGCTATGGTCAGCTGGTTTTAATTTAGAGTTGGAGCATCAACAGCAGAGCTGTCTGGCATTGATGGGGAAGAGTGTACGGATCCTTTGGGTCAGAGCCCAGGAGATATAGCGCAGTTTCAGTACATAAAAATTTGGCCAGAATTTGTCTACATGATGGAAAAAAATTGTACAGGGATCAATGCAGGGAGCAGTGCATGTGGCACAAAAGTAATAACGATGATATATCTTTGCTAATCAAGCAATTAAAAAAAACACATTTTGGGGCTGATTTATTATGGATGATGAATTAACATAAGAACCAGATTTAAGAGAAACATTGCCTCATTAAATTATTAAATTAAATAATCAGTTTTATTACTTTGCAATTATTCAGGGCTGATTTTGTTTTTTGTTAATTTATTATGCTCTTTTGTGTATGCAAAGTTTGATCTTCCTCTATCTAACTTTCAATATTAAATGTGTTACACTGAATCATAACAAAGGAATTATAACAAATGCAATATGTGTGTGTGTGTATATATATATATATATAACACCCAGCACGCCACTGCGGGCGGTTTATCCTTCAAGCTCGGGTCCTCTAGATCTGCTGGAGCCACTCTCCTAGCTTGGGAGTCACCGCACCTAGCGCTCCGATTACCACGGGGACCACTGTTACCTTCACCCTCCACATCCTCTCGAGCTCTTCTCTGAGCCCTTGGTATTTCTCCAGCTTCTCGTGTTCCTTCTTCCTGATATTGCTGTCATTCGGAACCGCTACATCGATCACTACGGCCGTCTTCTTCTGTTTGTCTACCACCACTATATCCGGTTGGTTAGCCACCACCATTTTGTCTGTCTGTATCTGGAAGTCCCACAGGATCTTAGCTCGGTCATTCTCCACCACCCTTGGGGGCATCTCCCATTTTGACCTCGGGACTTCCAGGTTATACTCGGCACAGATGTTCCTGTACACTATGCCGGCCACTTGGTTATGGCGTTCCATGTATGCCTTGCCTGCTAGCATCTTGCACCCTGCTGTTATGTGCTGGATTGTCTCTGGGGCATCTTTACACAGCCTGCACCTGGGGTCTTGCCTGGTGTGATAGACCCCAGCCTCTATGGATCTTGTGCTCAGAGCTTGTTCTTGTGCTGCCATGATTAGTGCCTCTGTGCTGTCTTTCAGTCCAGCTTTGTCCAGCCACTGGTAGGATTTCTGGATATCAGCCACCTCCTCTATCTGCCGGTGGTACATACCGTGCAGGGGCCTGTCCTTCCATGATGGTTCCTCGTCTCCCTCCTCTTTCTTGGGTTTCTGCTGCCTGAGGTATTCACTGAGCACTCGGTCAGTTGGGGCCATCTTCCCAATGTATTCTTGGATGTTCGTTGTCTCATCCTGGACTGTGGTGCTGACACTCACCAGTCCCCGGCCCCCTTCCTTCCGCTTAGCGTACAGCCCCAGGGTGCTGGACTTGGGGTGAAATCCTCCATGCATGGTAAGGAGCTTTCTTGTCTTTATGTCAGTGGCCTCTTCATGGTTCCCATTTGCCTGCGGGATCCCCAGGTACTTGTAACTGTCCTCTATGTCTGCAATGTTGCCTTCTGGTAGTTCAGTCCCCTCAGTTCTGACTACCTTCCCTCTCTTTGTTACCATTCGACTACACTTCTCCAGTCCGAACGACATTCCAATGTCATTGCTGTATAGCCTGGTAGTGTGGATCAGTGAATCGATGTCTCGTTCACTCTTGGCATACAGCTTGATGTCATCCATGTACAGGAGGTGGCTGACAACTGCTCCATTCCGTAGTCGGTATCCGTAGCCAGTCTTGTTAATGATCTCACTGAGGGGGTTCAGGCCTATGCAGAACAGCAGTGGGGACAGAGCATCTCCTTGGTAGATCCCGCACTTGATGGTGACTTGTGCTATGGGGAGCTATGGGGGAAACACCAAGACGTTCTCAAGCCAGCCAAGAGATATAATCTCTCCATGATGTCCTAGGTCTGCCCTGGGGCCTCCGCCCAATGGGACATGCCCGAAACACCTCACACAGGAAACGCTCAGAAGGCATGCTGGAACCACCTCAAGTAGTTCGATGTGGAGGAGCAGTGGCTGTACTCTGAGCCCCTCCCTTAGAAGTCCCCTCCCGAACTTCTCAACCTATCTAAGGGAGAGGCCAGCCACCGTTTTGAGGTAGCCCATTTCCACTGCTTGTGTCCGGGATCTCGTTCTTTCAGTCACTACCCACAGCTCATGACCATAGGTGAGGGTAAGGATGCAGATTGTGTGGTAAATCAATGATAAACTTTGCTTTTACACTCAGCTCTCTCTTCACCTCAATGGACCAGTACAGCTCCCGCATCATCAATCCATCTGTTGATCTCCCGCTTCTTTCTCCCATCACTTGTGGACAAGACCTCAAGATACTTAAACTTCACCACTCCACCACCTCTCCAGGTGCTGAATCTCATTCCCACCACTTCACAGTCAGCTGCGAACCGTTCCAGTGCGAGCTGGAGGCCATCACCCGATGAAGCTACAGAACCACATCATCTGCAAAAAGCAGAGATGAGATTCTAAGACCACCCAACTGAAAGCCTTCCGCCACTTGGCTACGCCTAGAAATTCTGTCCATTAAAATTACAAACAGAATCGGTGACAAAGGGCAGCCCTCACTGAGTCCATCATCCACCGAACCCACGGAACGAATCCATTAAATTGCCGGCTATGTGGACCAAGCTCTTTCAACGGTTGTATAATGAGCGAATGGCCCGTAGCAATGGGCCAGACACCCCGTACTCCCAAAGCACCTCCCACAGTACACTCTGAGGGACACGATCAAATGCCTTCTCCAAGTCCACAAAACACATGTAGACTGGTTGGGCAAACTCCCATGCACCTTCAAGTATCATTGAGAGGATAAAGAGCTGGTCCAGTGTTCCACGGCCTGGACGAAAACCGCATTGTTCCTACTGTATCCGAGGTTCAATTAACAGAGAGACTCTCCTTTCCAGCATCCTGGCATAGACTTTCCCAGGGAGGCTTAGGAGTGTGATGTCCCTATAGTTGGAACACACCCTCCGGTCACCCTTCTTAAAGATGGGAACCACCACCCTGCTCTGCCAAGCCAGGGGTACTGCCCCTGATCTCCATCCAACATTGTAGAGGCTTGTGAACCAAGGCAGCCCTACGACATCCAGAGGCTTCAGAAACTCACCCCAGGGGCTCTGCCACCAAGGAGTTGTTTAACTGCCTCAGTGACCTCGCCCCCAGAGATAGGCGAGTCGTCCCCTCGTCCCCAGACTCTGCTTCCTCCACGGAAGACGTGGGAGTTGGATTAAGGAGTTTCTCAAAGTATTCTTCCACTGCCTAACAATGTTCCCAGTCGAAGTCACAGCGCTCTACTCCACACAGTGCAGGTAGAACATTGTTTTCCCCTCCTGAGTCCTCTGACAGTTTTCCAGAATCTCTTTGAGGCAGTCTGAAAGTCTTTTTCCATGGCCTATCCGAACCTCTTCCACACTCGAGTTTTTGCTTCAGCCACTCCCCGATCTGTGTTCTGCTTGGCCTTGGGTTACCACCATGACAGGCACGAGCCACCTTGTGGACGCAGTGGCTTCAGCAATAGAGGTGACTCAATGTCCCAAGTCTCCCCCGGAATGCTGTTGAAACTCTTCCCGAGGTGTGCGTTGAAGATCTTGCGGACCGGGGCCACTGCCAGGCTTTCCAAGCACACCCTCACTATAAGTTTAGGTGGGCCAGGTCTGTTATGTAATAACAATAACAATAATAATAATAATAATAATAATAATAATAATAATGTGTCTCTGTTATTATCATAAGTAATTATCCTCATAATAACAATATTCAGTATTTTTCCATGTCTGTGAATGAAAGAAGAGAACAAAAAACATGCTGAAAACACAGAGTAAGCTGCAATTTGTTTTATCAGGGCCTTGTGATGTTAAGCAACCATTCCTTGTGCAAACTTTAACTTTTCAGAGGCAAGTTGCCACCAGTCATTTAAATGATATTACTAAAGAGCTACACCATGGACAGAAGCTTCTTGCGTAATGGTGATTCTCAGAAGCAAAAGTAAACCAGGAAAACATGAGGTCAATCAGTGCATGTGCTACAGTTAAGACACTCCTTGGTTGAAATCCAAAAGTGAAATTGGTCCAAAATTTTGCTTTCAAAATATTTTGAATAATTTAGTCAGATAAAGATCGTAAGATATGACAGCAAAGTCATCACAGCTCAACAGGTAGCTGCCAGGGCTATTGTCAGATTTGCAGATGAAGCATGCTTGATACTACAATTCTTGAAGCTGTTACCTGTACATTAGTAGACACAATCAGGACTAAGTACACAATAATAACTGTGTAAAACTTTTTTTTTGTTTCTTTTTAACCTGCATGTTATACTCATATTAACATATTAAAAATATACTGTAAGTGATAATACTTTGGATAATGTAATAATATACATGAGATATAATTGTGAACATTTCTTATTTAAACCATTTAAAAAATAGTAAAAACGTTATTCAGTTTTACATTTGATTTCAGGTCTATGGACTCTTATGAAAATTAAACTTAGGTTTATAGACATCTGTCTGAGGAAGTGATAGCTCATCTGATTTAGTGTCAATACTCTTGAAAACCTTTTGATTGCTTTATGCTTTTTTGGGTTTTTTTTCACCAGCACTTTACTTTCAGTATATTCATATACACGATGTAGCTCTACAGACAGAATAGCCATGTTAGATAATGGAAAAGTAGATGAAAGGAATTTCTTTAGTCATAATCTGCATTGTATTCACACATTTATTGGTCACTTGTTTGTAAGGTACAAACATAGGATTGTAAAGTCTGATTGTGTATAGACATACACGAGTCAAGTTCCCGATCAAAAGTATGAAACATCTGTCGATCTATCGCCATCATGATAGAAAAAACCCCATCGTGGCATTTTAAAATGATCATGCCATAATTTACAGAGGTACAGTAGAAGATCTACCGGTAGCAAAACACTATTTAAAACAGAGCACCATATGACAAAAAACAACAAACCAAAAGAATACAAAACTCTTTTGTACTAATCTGTTTGCAAAGTGATATCGAAAAAACAAACAAACAACAATTCTCGTACAATATACCTCACCTTTCACCCTATTTTGCCCCCACACTAAAAATCACTATTCCTTACACACCAAAATTAGGGAAATAAAGAGTTTAATCGTATGGCTATTACACGAACTGTGCCTCAGATGGAATAACAAACAAACTTAATGGTTCTTTGGATTAAGAAATGGCTAAATTAATTTAATCTCAATCTGCGGTTTTTCAATCCACCACTGCTCGACCAGGAGCGCTGGAGATGCATACAATCCTTGTGGTGAGCCCTAAGCATTTATCTTTCTGCAAGATTCACTCCCTTGGCTTATGGTGACGCCTGACCAGCCTTGCCCGCCTCTTCATTCCAGCTGAAAAAGACGAAGCAGAGCGAACAAAATGTATTAAGAAGATAAAGGCTGTGAATGCATCAGCAAGTAATTATACTGTTACCTGGAGCTTTCCTGGCAGCAGCAAATCTACCTCCTTCTGCGAATTTAAGAGATAATATGGTTAGTTTGTATATTAGAGATATACAGACAAGTATGTCACAAAATTAAAGTCAAAGCACTTACCTTTAATGATTCTGCTAATTCTCTCAGACTCCTCATCGATCAGACTTGGGTCTCCGTGGATTGTAGTGATCCTGGAAAAGTCTGGGCCTGAACGTTTGAAACAAAACCATTACATCTAAAATCCGAAATCATGTTCTGAGTCAAATCAGTTTTTAAAAAAGCTTCATGATTACTTTCCTACCTTGAGGTATCCACTTGCACTGAATATAGATTTATAATCATGATCATTTTAAGGAAATTAAACATTTGAAATAAACCTATTTGGTATAAAGTGTTTATGGGAGGACACATTACCCTCAATGATCTGAGGCTCGTTCGCCGTGGTGTGTCTGGCTCCACCTTCAGACCGGCAGCGGAGAAGGGTGTTGAAAGTCATTTAACGACTTAGCAACTGTACAAGTACTGACTGACAAATGGACAGACTGACAGGCACATACACCCCATAAAATACTGTACCTCCTCTGCCACCACCAACACAGAGTCAAGCACACATGGGTAAGCTTATGAACATACACAAATTGCACACAGACGCACAGTACCATTAGCCCAAGAAATAAGCTGCAAGACACCAGAAAAGCAGCTGAAAGATCACCTGCTATTGTACCCAAAAGACAATGGCCCAATGGTCTGATAATATAATAATATAATTTGCACACTGCACAATTCTCACACATACATGCCACAACATAGAGGATGTGCAACCTCCCCTAAGAAACAACAACATCTATACTAGGATGGAATTGGATGTCTATCCAGCAGATGGATTGCAAAAATGAACCTATGTTCCTTGCATGCTTGCCAAAGATTGTCGTCATATTCTGTGCAATCCCATGAACCAGGCTGTTAAACAGGGCTTTCCGAGCACAAACAAACACAAAAACAATAAAGAGCAGTTTGATGTATCCAGTCCGAAATGAGGACTAATTCATTTTTGTGTAAATCTTGCTCCAGTCAACACTTGTCCGTCTTTTGGGTACCTCAGTCATGAGCCTTACTGCTGAGTTAATTGCTAACTCCTCTCTCCTTTAGTGTTTTGCTTGTATGTTTTATCTCTAATTCCAAACTCAAATTATGATCCAGCCATCTAAACCGTCATCAAACAACACCTCCCTGTCTGTTTAGTTTGTTGATTATGTTGATTAGTCTGTTGAAGGATCACATTTCCTTCCACCACTACAAGACACTTTGAAAGTGTCTTGTAGAACCTTGCAGCCCAGTTCCTGTGATCTCTGTCAGGATTTGAGTCTGCCATTGTTCACCCCGTCGAACACAGCAGTCGTGGATGCTTTCACAAATCTGAGAAACTGAGATGACAGGTTCAAGCAGCAATGGCGGCTTTGACTGCCACTTAGCCAGCCAGAGAAGGACTGGATGTAAACGATCCACATCCCTGGTTTCATTCTACCGGCAGTCAAAATCCAAACTTCAGGCCTTACAATAAAAAAAAAAAATGTTGAAGACCATGGCTGAACAACTGTGCTCAAAAGAGCCAAGTCAATGCATGTGCTTTACAATCCCTTCTCTCTTCTTCTGGTCATCATTATTCTTAAGAAATGCAGTATACACCATAGAGGAAGAGAGAGTAGTTACTGAAGATGAGGCATTCACAAAAGGATCAACTCAAGACAAAGAATGGTGCAAACAGTATCTGACTTAGTAGCTGATCACCACACAAAAATGTGATTAAAGGTGAAATTAAATCTGCATTAAAAGAGAGTGACACACAGTGGCTAATATCATCATGCAGATCTGTTAGAAGGTGCATGAACGCTCTAAGATTAATGCTACTACAGTCTTCAAATCAGTAAACATGCAAAGGAAACTCACCTGTGCTGCCATCTCCACCAACACTAGCACCTGTGATTCAAGGCAACATCATCAAATCTGTTCCAAAAACTTTGTTAGCTTCAAATTTGATCATCTATGATGGAAAATGAATGATATAAGCATTTTTTATGAAAATTACCATCAATAACTCTTGTAACTTTAGTAATAGAAGGCTGTCCCTCAATGACCCTGGTGACTTTGGTCTGTGTAGGGTTTCCTTCAATGACCCTGGTGACTTTGGTCTGTGTAGGGTTTCCTTCAATGACCCTGGTGACTTTGGTCTGTGTAGGGTTCCCTTTGATGACCCTGGTGACTTTGGAAGCTGCAGAGTCCCGTTCTATGACTCTGGTGACTTCGGTAAGTGTAGGGTCCCCTTTGATGATCTTGGTAGTAATTGAAAAGTTCGTTTTGATGTCTTTGAGAAGTGAAGGGTCCCCTTCGATAACTCTTTTTACGGTAGTGATAGATGGTTCCACTGAAATAACCCGGGTAACATTGCGGATCACTGTTGACTCAGGAACTGTAGAGAGGGAAAGGTAATTTCAGCATCGGTCAAGAATGTAGGGAATAAGGGTGTAACTCCCTCAAATTCTTTATTATGGAGGAGTCTGAAGGCACATTATGTGTAGTTTTCCAAGCAGATAAGAACATGCATTCAAACCAAGAAGATGGCATGAGCATGGTAAGTGATTGCAGCACTGAAAAAAGGAGGCCTTAATCAGTCCTGCACTTACACACTTTGAGAAATAATCAGGACTGTATGAGAATTTTTCACTTTTTTCTTTAGTTGGTTTAGAGTCTTTCAGCTTTAAAAACTACTGGCTTAAATTATAATAAATGAGATGTGACATCTGACAAAATATCCCCATCTAACCCCAGAACCTTCCCCAAGAAACGTTTGCCAAAAATATCACTTTTTGTGTGTGTGTGTGTGTGTGTGTGTGTGTGTGTGTGTGTGTGTGTGTGTGTGTGTGACAGTATATGTACAAGAGCCAGCTGAAAGGTGAAAGATTTCCATTTTTATCAGAAGGCTGCTCTTTGGCCTGAGGTTGCTTGATAAGTGCCCTTTTTAGTAATCAGAGCCAAGATCATGTCCAGTAGAGGGTTTTGATACAGGCGACACGGGCGGTTGCCCGGAGCGGCATCGTTGTGGGGGGCGGCAAAAAAATAAATAAAAAAATTGCTCGTACTCATGCTGCCCCGACATCATGCCAGCGCATACTGGGGATGGCATAGGCACCGATCGGTTTTCTATTGCCCATTTGCTGGGAGTAAGGGCGCCCTCCGTTTGCTAGGTGCGCCTGCTGCTTGCGGCACAAGGAGGACAGGGCGGGGCGGTGGGGGGATTCTCTGGCTGGCTGGAGCAGCATCTAATAACCAGCTCGCAAAATAAAACGAAATAAAAACAAACCAACAAACATGAAAACACCAGACATTATGATACAGACTTACTATTTGCGCCGATGGTTTTTTGAAATTCTGTATGCGAGACGTGAGTGCGAGAGCCCTCAGTGCGCCTGATAGTACAGTATATAGAGAGACGAGACGACGAGGCTCCAGTTACAGCAGTGCAAGTAAACAAACAATAAATATAAGAAGAGTAAGAAAAAAACTATACACTAGGGATAAAGGGATCAATAACAATTTAAAATTTATATTTTATAGTTTGATGATTTAAAGTCTCACACACAACACGTCGAAAGGGGAGGGAGACCTGCTGCTTCCAAATAGACCACATTTCATTCATAATGTTTTCAGTCCAAGCACATATGTATTCATGATTTGAATCCTGGGTTGTGCAAAATGGCAGAAATACACCCTAGACAAAGTGAACTAAGGTGTAGGTTTATTAGGTTATGTTGTGGTGATCCTCGGGTTGAGGGATGGGTGTTCATACTGCAGTGCAAAATTAAAACCAAGATGGACAAGAAAAGTTCAAAGCCATCAGGTGCTCAGTTTAGAAAAAAGAGAAAAGAAGAGGAGGAGAAACGAGCAAAAGATGCAGGTAAGCAGATGTGTCATTGGATAATGGCAGGTCATCCTGAAACAATCAGAATCAAAATACTTTATTAACCCCTAAGGAAATTATGTGGGTTACAGTTGCTCCAAGAAGAAATGGTAAAAATAGTAACAGTAACAGACTAAACTCCAAACAATACATTATATTACAGATTTTAATATTAATTAGTCGTTGTCAATTGTTGATTTGTCCTGTTCTCATTGTATAATGAATTATGATGGCTGTATGGTAGCCGTTTGCATACTATGCATACTCTCTCTCTCTTCATGTGTGTGTGTGTGTGTGATTTTATAAATACTTCAAGAATGATAAAGTATTTAGCTTACGTAGCTTAGTATGAGGAATAGTTAGGATTCTCTACCCAGATGAGTAATCGCACATCAATTGTATAATCACTGTAAAGTTGTATTTTTAGATTTAGTTATTGTAGCCCTTAAATCTTATGAACATGGTTTCTTAAAAGATAAAAATGAAAATCCCCTTGAGATCTGAAAAACCCTTTGTTTTCTGAACCCACCCAGCAAAACAATGGCCTCTACATAAGTATTACCACAAAAGATCCAAGCAAAGACTGATTTTTCCTTCTTATATTCATTTGTTTGATTAAAAAACATACAAATATAACAACAAATAATATGTCTTAAGACCTACAATCCCTGTCTAATATACAAGTAAGAGTGTCCAGACTTTTAACTGGTACGTACTTACTTCTCTGAGAAACCTCCTATGAGACATGAATTATTAATGTCATTGCAAGACAGATTTCACTTTATGCATATTTGTATTGTTGAGCAAAGAATATGCATTTGTTTTAAAGGAATGTCTGTTATTTATGATCACTGCAGATTGTAAATCAAATAAGTGCAGACTCAAGTCCTTTGTGTAGTTAGGTCTTACCTTCAACAAAATGAGTAGTTGTTGTGATAGTCCTTTCTGAGAAAGTAATAAAATTAGTTTTAGGTTCCTGCTCAGGCAAAAATATCTAAACATAATACAGTGATAGTGATATTATGGGAACTTACTGATGAAGGTGAGCGGGATCTCAGTGTAAGAAAATCCAGAGACAAACTAAAAAACAAAAAGCATAACAGAATGAAAGCTTCAAAAGTCAACCAGTAAAACCTCTACACAAATACACAGACAGGGTTTCCCCTTCACTACCTTTATCTGAATGTACTTAATCAGCTTCCTCAGGAGGATCAGGAGGTCCTGACGGCCCACAGGAAGGTCTGTAAGTAATACACGTCACATTTAATATATATCAAACAAGCAGAATGCAACCAGGCATACAGGTGAACACACAGCACACGTTCTTACCCCCTGGATAAAGAACATTCTTCACAATATGGATCACACCGTTTGTTGCCATCAAGTCACTGTGTGGCACATCCACAGAGTTGACATGGATAGAGCTGTCTACCTGGTAAAACCAAACACAATTAAACGTTACCTTCACACAAATTTAAGAATATTTAAGTCATTTAAGAAGAATGCAGTGTGAGAGCTGGGAATTCCATTTATTAACGTTACTAATATCCTACAATTGTCCAACATGCAAAACTGAGGCAAATCACACTTTGAGCTGAGTTTGAAAAGTTTTTCTGCCCGTGGGCTGAATTTTAAACATTAATCTAAGAGTGATTTCATGAGTTTCATTAGCTGATACATCTGAAACTAACGCTCTATGACATTCCCAGAAGGATTTAGAAACTCGTTGCTGGCTTTTTTATTAAAAAAAAAAAAAAAACTCTAAAAGATGACATACAGATTTAACTTGCAGGTTCTTGCCCTGGAAGGTTTTGAGCAGATTGGTAACTCCTCCCTCTAATCCTCCATTGATGAAGGTCCCATTACTGAAGTGGTACAGCAGGATGTTTCTCAGAACAGTTAGATCACCTGTCGGTGTCAATATGAAGGAATTATAATTCATACTTTGCACAATGTTAAACAATGGTTTTTTCTCATTTCTGCATCAAATAGTTCCCTATTAGATGAAGATACATTGACAGCATTGCTGGGTTTTTCAAAAGATAAGTGCATATGTGCTCACTGCAGTGGGGTACTCACTTTTGAGCAGAGCCATGTCTTCCTTGCTGAGGTCGACAAAGGCATCGTCCGTTGGTGCAAAGACGGTGTAAGAGCCTTCCTGCTTTAACAGATCATACAGACCTGCTGTTTCCATTAACGACAGGAATTTCCTACAGTCATTCAAATAACAGAAAGAAAAGAAGAAAATCAGGGATGCAGGAATAAAATAGGCACAACGTTTAAGAGCAATGTACAGTTTAAGTGTTTACAATAATTGGTTAGTGGAAATCAGGTGATTTTAATGGTCCACTGGAAGTATATTTTCACCACAGCCTTAGTGTTGTGGTTCAGACAGAAAGAAATTTATATTCTATATTTGTGTATTTCCACAAGCAAAATGGTTCTAACTGCAATAACACAATGAATATCAGAACAGATAAAAAAAGGTTTCCCTTTTAAGCCGGGAGGATTATAGTGTTAGCAGGGAAGTTCAGGCAGAGGGTTTGAATGAGATTTGCATTCTCGTGTGGTCCCACTGAGTCACAGATTTGTTTTCCTCAGTTCTTCATCACCAACCTTTACTGGTGCCTTTAATTACACAGTGAGAAATGTTCTGCTGAAAGTGAATCATCAACAGCATCAGAAAAAGATGTTTTATTACGCACACAAGCAATGTGCGATCACTGTTTCCATCCCCACTACTGGAGATAAAAATCTCACTTGACTCAAAGAGAAATCATTTTCAGCAACAAGTATTTTAGAATGATACTTTGCTCTTACTTGAAACGTCCGTCAGCAATCAGGAGCTCATAGATAGTTTTCTCAGGTGGTTTGATAAGAGACCTCACAGAATGGAGCATCCCATTGCTCCCCTCCTTACTGCCACGGACCATACATGTGTTTTCTATGCACACAGCCTGTCAAAAAAGGAGCATTCATAAAGTTAAGCCACAGGTTTAAAATTCACTGTACAAATCTGGTAACTATTTGCTTGTGTGGAGGAGGGCTGTAAGCCTTTCTTTTTTTTTGATTGTCATCAATCACAATAAGACAATGTTTCTGTGGAAAAATTAAACCCAGCTGACTCTAATATGCTATCTAGTGGAGCAGAAACACACTTCATCTGCCAAAAGCTGGAGTAATTAGATGTTTACAGATTTTTAAAGACAGCAACAATATACCACACACTTGGTAAGGCTCACATAAATCAGACTAAGTTACTACTTTCTGTGGTTTCTCTCTTTTTCTTTCAGATTTCACTTGGTTAATGTAACAATACACACACACACACAGAATTCTCACAGTGCGGTAAATGAAGACTCGTAGCAGTTTTCCAGCGATTGTTTCCAGCGTCTGTTCGTTGTAAAGCTCACTCAGTTTCATTTTTGTCTTCAAGATGTGGTTTTCCAAAATGAGTCTCAGCGTGTTTGTGTCCATTGACATCACTTCACCTGACAGAGAGAAATGTCAGAGATTTAAATAAGATGGATAGTTTTAGATCCTGATCAAATAAGGCAAAATGCCTTGCAATTTAAAAGTGTGGCATACATTATAATATTTTTGGTTTGTAAAAGACAAAATATTATAACCACAAAAAAGTGCTACTTTTCTATAGATAAGAACATGTTTCAACTCACTAGTGAAGGCATTGTTGAAAGGAGCTAGGAGGGTGTACTCTGTCTTTGGACCCAGGGATTCAGCTAAGGCCAGTTCAGACAACTTGCTGCTGAAAGTGCTCTGGGAGGTTTCCAGTAACGATTTCACTTCCTTGGCTGACATGAACAATACAAAAAAGATATGCCTGTGACCCATTAAAAGGAAGACGCCAAACGATTTAAACAACTTCAAAATGTGTTTGTACCTGAGTCTGGGATCAGCATCTGGTCTATCAGGTGGATGACGCCATTGGTCGCTACAATGTCCTTCTTCAGGACCATCTTGATGCCGTTCACAGTCAGACTGTCACCGTCACAGCCAATCTCTATGCTGCTGCCTTCTGCAGTCTCATACATGAATCCTACCATGATTGCTTCTGCACACTGGACACTCTTTAACAGGTGGTAGTTCACCAGGGCTGACAAGGTTGGTCAAAGTGTGAAAGAGGCTAAATTAATTACATTTAATTGAGTAATTAAATAAACATAAACACAAGTTGAACATAGGTTTGCAACTCAAATTACACACCTAAAGTATCTAATTATTATGTGAAGCCTGTGCTGTGATGTGTTATTCAGGAATTACAGGTATGCAGATGAATCAAACATCAATGTTCTCTGTGCTCATTATTCACATTTAGGCATGTATTTATGCCACAGCTGAGCCCGACTATCAAGCTAAGCCAACAAATTTAGCCTGCAAAAGCAATGCATTAGAAACAGAAGCAAAATTTGTATTGTATTTTATTCCAAGAAGAAACCTGTCACTGACTTCATGCCTGTATTCATGACTCAGCAAATAAGCAGATAAGCTGTTTTTTGTGTGGTTTTTGGATTTGTCAATTCAAAAACAAGTTCAAAGTTCAAAGTCCACTTCATATCAATTTGTCTGCGGGCCTACTATGAGCTGTGTGAAGCTGCCGCACACGCTCATAGTAGCTCATAGTAGCTCATAGTAGTAGTGGCCCTTTTTTTTTAGCATATTTACCAGGCCACAGGAACAATGTGAAAATGTTATGGTTGTACTTTATGCTCTCATTAAGGCATCACATTTTTACTGTACCTTTAACAACAGCTGGGTCTTCCATGATATTCTCCAAGTAGTCTGGGTTCATTTTGTCAAAGGCGTCATTAGTTGGAGCAAACAAAGTGTATTGGCCAGGCTCACCCAGCTTGTCCATCACATTGGAAGCTAATGCGATAGCCTGGGGAACAAGACACGATGTAAACATTTTTCTAAGAATCAGATGCTATAATGAGTTGGATAAAAGTTACTGTTTGTTAATGGTGAACTGTACAACTGTAAACTTTTTTGAGAATAGTTTCATACACTAAAAGAAGAAAGGTCTTCATTGAGCTCCAAGTGACCCTTGATGGTGTTCCCCACGGCCTTGATTACCCGATCGATGACATGCACCACACCATTTGTGGCCAGCTGGTTAGCATTGAGAATCCTGACACAGTTCACTGTAACAACCTTAGGAAGTAAATATTTTATGAAGATCAAACAATCAATGGCTTAATTGACTCTTATAGATATAATTGTAATAATCATGCAGCATTGCGCTTGTCTACACCGTTCATAAACTGACCCCATTTGGGTAGTGGTTGAAGTGCAGTCCCTCTTCATTGTACATGGAACTGACAGTCATGCCATTCTTCATGTCTTTGGTGAGGACACGGTGGTTTACCATGTGGTAATGCAGAGCGTTGTAGAGTTCAATGTTCACATTGTTCTCTAGTGCAGATCGTTGAGCCTTTAAAAATCACAGTGTTAGTTTCATCAAAGTATAACTGTGTTTGAGCAGACATTATTGTAAATGCATTTCTCTCTAAGGTTTTAAACACAGGTTTACTCACAGGGTCCAGCTCATCCCAGGCATCATTGCTAGGTGCAAACAAGGTGAAGGCGCCTTTTCCCTCAATTTCTTTTCTCAGTTTAGAGACTTCAGCATATCGCTGTGTGGTTGTAGCCTTGACAAAGCCCAGTGTACCATACACATGGTCAATGGGAGCCACTGGTGGTAAGGTTGAGAGTTGTGAGAAACCAGAGGAAATATTCATATTGAATATATTGTAATTTTTAGTTGATTTTGAATGAATCTGTTGAGCCATCCACCTACCTGCAGTGCATCCTTTCGTACCCTCGAGTTTCATATAACCTGGACAGCATTCATATACAACCACCCTGCCAAACCATTAAAAGAGCAGTGAGTTATTCAATAAGTAGATAATCATTAAAAACATAGATTAATTTAATCCAGATATAAAATGTCAAAAATAAAAAATTTAATTGTTCAGGGTTGTGCATCTTTATCATATAAATTTCAAACAGAGCAAGAGTCTACATGACTCTAACACAAGGTGATGAACCGAAACAAAACTATACCATCTCAACAAACTAAAATAAATGAGTCATTGAAAAAAAACCTGTGCAGCTGTGAGATAATGAGGAGCCCTGGGAATGAGGGCATTGAAAACAACAAATGAGGAAGTAACTCTTGACACTGGCTGACCTGAAAACCACATAGTAAACTTATGAAAAAGTTTGACATGAATTAAACATAAAAAAAACTGTCAAAAAACCAACAAGTTAAGCAGACTGGAAAGGAGAAAAAAACATTTACATGGTTTGTGTTTCCACAAGAAAAGTGACAAAGAGCTCAAAAAGTCCCAAGAGGAGGTTAATCGAGAAAAATTTGGTGACTGGGAAGATCTCTAGTAACTTTTTTTCTGTCTTAAAAAGAAGAAAGAAAAAAATTACAGGACCATGTGTAAGCACTATTATCAAAAAACAGACTGTTATCTGTTACATTTTTATGGACAACTCTAAGTTACTTAGTTTCCTCTCTTCTTTGTGGTACACTGCTGTCAGACGTCTCACTTGTCAAGTCGAATCCTGTAGTCTGTAAATTTTCCAGAAAACATTTTCACAGATTTTCATTCTTTAATTTCACTTCTAAAAAAAACAGACGGGTGTCTTCATTTAGATTTTAGGTGGAAATAAAGGCTTATCAAAACTTGTAAAAGCGTAACTCAAAGAAATGTGTCATGGACCTGGATCTGGTGACCCAGGGTTCATGAGTGTTTGTGGACTGTTTTTTTTTTATGGGTTTGTCTTGGGCTGTTTATGTGTGGTGCTTGTGTCCCTCTTTTCCTTCTTTGTGTGTGTTTGTGTGTATAGGCGTTTATATGTGTGTGTGTGTATCCGGATCACCGTCAGGCCTGGTGAGTGTGTCCCCGCCAGGCTGGCCACACCCGAGGAGGATGATGGCACACACCTGCTGCTGATCAGCCTCGTCTGGGGGAGCTACTTAGAAGAGTGGCTGAGCTTCCCGTGGATGCTGGATCGTTGCAAGACTTCCCGTCAGTTTCCCAGTAAGTCAGTCGAAAGGGTGAGTCTATCATAATTGTGGGCTTTCTAACCAGCAGCAAAAGCCTGCATGCATTCATTGGTCAGCATATTTATGTCTAACTGCCTGATCAATTTTTCATAAGCACTTTTTAAGTATGTTTAGGGTTAGGGTTAGGGTGATTTCTACAAGAGGATTGCAAAGACAAGAGGGCAGCGAGCACGTTGTATGGAGGCACAAAGGGAGCAGAGACACAGAGCACGGACACTGGGGAACGCGCACGGGATTGACTGTCATGTTATTATTTACTGCACTGTAAATACTGCACTGTAAATACACTCACTGTCTGCATCCAAGAGTCCCTTGTTTGGGTCCTACTTTCCCCGTTCCATGACAAAATGCAAGATAAGCACCAGATAAGCTGTGCTCATAACAGGAGCTCAGCTGGCACTCTTTTGCATTGGCATGAATGAAAGAATGAGGTGTGAGAAGGCTAATATAATGAGACACAGGACAGTACTGTAGCTCTAATGTGAGAAGTTTTACTGAGAGTAAACAAACCATAGATGGTTTGACAGCATTTGATTAGGATTAGTCCCCAGTTAACGAACATTTTCTAAGACAAACTAGGAAGTGAATAACCTGTACTGGGGTTTAATTTGAAACACTTCCTGAGTTTTCAGCTCCGGAAATTAGTTTCGACTTTTTCTTTGAGCTCATTACACTTTCATTACATTTTGCAGAACTTGAGGTTTTCCTGCCTTTTTCTCATGGAAAAATTGTATTTCCACATGTGCACATTAGTTTTTCATGATTTACAGTAAACCAGTCTATCAATAGTTTGCTTTCTATTCAGGAATCGCCAGTATTGATAAATTACGCCAAAGCAATACTTTTTTAAAAAATAGCTTACTGCAAGTACACCAACCTCAACCATAGCTTCTAACTGCATAAAATGTAACATAAAAATGTAATTCTTACAAACAAACAAGCAAGGAACACAACCACAGTCAGTATGCAAGTAGATTCAAGTCCCCTCAACTGAAAACCTTGTTCACACACAATCACACATGTGCATGTACACACACACTTTCTACAAAGATTCAAGCTTGGCAAAGTTAATCCATTTAATTAGTATTTGTGTGTTTATAGATAAACGTCTCTGTGTGTGTTTGATTCTGCTGAATGTGTTGAATTAGTCATTTTGTGCAAAGAGGCATGTTGCTTATAGAGCAATCCCTCTTTGCCTTGACACTAATTTCGGTAATATAAAATACATAAATACCCCTCCACGACTGGCCGTCAGGAAGGTATGAAGTCATTGCTCCCCAGCTACGCTCTGACAGGATAATAGATTCAACAGAGACCTGAAACAGAATTAGCCAGTGCACTGTAGCCAAGCCCCTGGTTGCATCACAGCATGAAACAACTCAATGTGGCTTCCAGAGGAGCAGATGTGCAAATATGGGGCTTTGGTGCACGCATACACGCACGCACGCACGCACGCACGCACGCACGCACGCACGCACGCACGCACGCACGCACACACACACACACACACACACACACACACTGTACTCATACAAAGGCTTTAGGTGGGGTTTTCTGGCACCAGATAAAGACATTGGAGTGTTTTTTTAAATCCTCTGTAATCACTAATGAACAGTCTCTGTTCCATCCTCATCCGTCTGGTCTTAATATTGTGTAGAAGAGCTTTTTTTCTATAGATGGGTGTGGACTTCATCTAAATACATCTTTAAGAATCTGACTTTTACAGTGGTTTGTTATAAAGTCCACTTAATTTTAATCACACATCCTGTGCTTCCTGCAAATAGTTTTCTTTAACAGAAAAACCGTTTCTTTCATCCAACAGCTCAATTCAAATGAAATCCTCAAAAGATCCTATGGTACCATTATATCAAGAGAAACATGAGCAATTCCCAAACTATGTTAGGTTAATAGTTAATACTTTTAGGTTGGTATAGTGATCTGAAACTACACATGCTTTTAACCCGCGGTGTAAGATCAAAGTTTAGTTTTGGAAATATGTTCAGGATGCTCAACAGCAACAAAACCATTTGAAAAAGATTAAACGTGAAAGTGTGTGTGACTGACCCACTAGCGCTGGAAAAGAACAAAACAACTAACCAAAGCAAAACAGGGTATCTCTCTGGGTGATCCAATCTATCACCAGTGGTGCACTGCAAAGTGAGACAGATGAGAGGAGAATATACTGAACACTTCCAGCTGTTTAGCAAAGTGCTTTCTGTGGGAAAAACGTACTTATCTTTGATGTAGATTTTGCTGTTTGTAACACTACAAACCTTTTGCATGAACTAACAAATTAAGTTATAAACCAGAAAAAAGTTAAATGCATTGAAATTTATTTTTTCGGCTAACAAAATCCTATTTTAGAAATTGTTTAATTTAAACATTTTAAATATGCCATATTCACATTACATAAAGATCTGACAAAAATAATTTGTAAATAGCCTAATGGGACTTGGTAGTGATGTAATGATGAGGCCAAGCAATTGTGTTTCTTATCTTAGAAACCCCTACTAGCTTCTCGTAATCTACTGTCACATGTTTTGACCAGTAATTCCTGGTTGTTTTCATGTCTACTGCTGTACTGTTTTGGGAGAAAATGACTCACCCCTGAGCTCACACCCCATTTTCAGCCTTATCGATACTGCAACAGGTGCTCCAGTTGACTGCATGACTGAAAACAGACGGGTGTATGTCTACATGTGTGTTCTTGTGTGTGCATGTGGGCTAACGACAGAGACTAAGTGTGTATGTTATTTTCTGCTGCTTCTGCACTTAAGTATACCAGAACAGCTCCAACTAAGCCTTACACTCCTTTAGGTGCGTTTCATGTAATATTTTATGAAATTATTTTGCAGGAAATAACCTAAATAAATAAATCCACCACAAGCACCCTAAAGACGGGGCGATCGTGGCTCAAGAGTTGGGAGTTTGCCTTGTAATCGGAAGGTTGCCGGTTCGTACCCCGGCTTGGGCAGTCTCGGTCGTTGTGTCCTTGGGCAAGACACTTCACCCGTTGCCTACTGGTAGTGGTCAGAGGGCCCGGTGGCGCCAGTGTCCGGCAGCCTCGCCTCTGTCAGTGCGCCCCAGGGTGGCTGTGGCTACAATGTAGCTTGCCATCACCAGTGTGTGAATGGGTGGATGACTGGATATGTAAAGCGCTTTGGGGTCCTTAGGGACTAGTAAAGCGCTATATAAATACAGGCCATTTACCATTTAAAGTTTGGTTTCTTATTATTTTCATAAATGCACAAAGACATTACTGGTTTGAACCATGCAACTTCATTTTAAAGCGAAGGTTAAGAGGAGAAAGCGAGATGCTATAGGTTCAGATAAACTGAGGTACAAGTCTGAGGGTGCAGAAAGGGTTTGGTCAAACATATTGGGCTTCTGCTGATAGATGGGTGATGAAGCTGGGTGTGGTTTGCACTTTTGATCAGACCAGTCTAATTCAGTGCAAATAATGATAAAAAGATGCGCTAATTAGATCCATTCGGTCTTTCAGTAAACACTTACGTATTCTTGCCACAGATGCTGCGTTTGTACCAATTCCTGCATGTGCTGAAGTACTTCTTCTTGGTCCCTGTGACTTGCTGCAAAGCACACACATTGGGTCTGTAAGAGAGGAGAGGGAGGAGAGGGTGAGGTGGGAGTAACAAAAGAACGTAAGGAACAGGATCAGGAAGGTCAGGATATGGAACTGTACAAGCGTAGCAGGGGGAAGGAAGGCGACAAGGATAGACAAGTTGACGAAAAAGACCGTGAGAAGATGTGGGGAGGTGTGTATGTATGAAATGGAAAAGAATGCATGGCCGAAAAAAGCGATTTACACATGTCAATATGCAATATTTATGTTAATAAGACATTATATGGACAAAAGTACTGGGTCACCGGCAAATGACGAGTACAGGAGCTGCTCACTCATGGAAACTGATAAGCATGAAGCTCCTTGAGCACACTTTCTGTGCTGATGTTAATGTCAGAGGAGGTTTAGAGCTGTGCAGTCATCAGAGTTTTGGTAGCTTTTAAACACTAAGAGCTGCAGGACAGGAATCACATCAACTCTGCTACTTCATGGCTGAGTTGATGTGGTTCCTAATTGCTTCCACTTTACAAATATACCACTTACAGTTCATTGTGGTATTTCTAGGATGGAAGAAACTTCATGAGCTGACTTGTTGCAATACTGTTGTCTTAACACAGTACCATACTTGGATTCAGTGAGCTCTTAACAACAACGTTTCCCATTCACAAATGTTTGTAAGGACAGGCTGTGTGAGTAGCTGCTAGATTTTATACCCCAAACACGTGAATTTAAAGATAAAGGGGTGTGGTCCAGTACTTTTGTCCATACGGTGTATTACGCAAAACCAAAATTTGATGCATGTGCATTTTTTGTCTGCTTTGTGGGGTTTTTTTTCAAGTTAGCAGACATTTATTTCAGCAAGTAATAATGGTGCTTTATTAATCAAGCAGACAAAGCACTAATGTACAGTATCTGCTACAGTAATGTGTGCCGCAAGTGTACTGTACTTACAGTAAGGTCAAAACCACCCAAGAAGCGGAACGAATTATTTGGATCATTTTGGCATCAGTCTTAATCCAAAATATGATTTTAAAGAAGAGTCATCTTATTCAATTTACATGTGAATTTTAAATTACATTAATTACATAATTAATAAATACACAATTAATAATATTTGGAATATTTCAATAAGAAATACACTAAAACTTTTTTAGAAAGGGTTATTTCTTACAATATTTGGATTTCTCTGGACTTCAGTTGTTGATTTTTGCATGTTAAATATGTTGATGATCAAGCGGAATTTCCTATTTTTCATCAATATGACTGATCTGTTCATGAAACTGTAGTGCTCAGTAAGATTTAAAACCATATTAAAAATTGACGTAGTCTAACCTTTTACAAATGCTACTGTTTTATTGCCAGATCATACAATTTATGTTCTTGCACCTGCAAACAAGGTGATAGGAAAAATACTAAGTCTACCTACCCTTGATCCCTGGCCCGTATGCGGCTATGGGTGACTATCTTGTCATAAGCTGAAAAAGCTGTGGTCTCCAGACTGCAAAAGGCCACCAACACTAAGGTCACCACCAGAAGCCGATGCATCCTGTGAAGTTATCAGTCCTCAGTGCTGCAAGGGCTCAAACACACACTGCTCTTGTCTTTCAAGTGCACACATACACACACACACGCACACACAAGCAGGAGTCCACAGAAACACACGAGATATGTGGGAACACAAATGAGAGAGGGAGCTTTTATATGAACAAGCTTCTCTAACACACCCACTCCCTTTTTAGTTCTTCACTGTCTATTCCATACCATTATATCCTTCTCCCACCCGCATACACCCTTCTATTCAGTCGAAATCCTTCCTCCACCACTAACTCTCCTCCCTCATGTTCGTATGAATTTTGCATGAATTTGCAGACCACCGTCACATCCCAGAGCACCAAGGGCACCCTGTACTTCAAACTTTACGTTGCTGTACAAGCTGCAGTGCCCGCCTGTCTCCAAACTGTGAATTGTGTTTAAAGTATGCAAACCAGTGATGATTTGTTCATTGTATGTAAAATATTAGAGGATTCATTTTTTTCTGAGGCTAACACCCACAGAATTTGCACTGCAATCAAAAAAGATGCCAATAAAGATGCATAAAGAAAAGCAGATTTTAAGATACAGATCCAAACACTAGTTTGACAATAACACCTAAACACGGGCTCTAAGCATACCTCTGATCTCTCTTCATGACACTTCTGGCAACAAAATGTAAATAAAATTGATATAAAATGCTATAAAATAGAGGTGTAAATCATGCATGAAGACCTACTGTGGTGAATCTGCACAGTCTGGTATTTTACTTGACACCCTTGAAGGAAACCTGACTGTATTTTTATCACACCTCCCCTGGGACCCCACTGTTCTCCCCTTTAACTTTTATCACATTGATTCATCGTTTCCATCAACGTCCCGTGAACTCCCTTTTGCGCTCCTCTTCTCCCATCATCCTCCCTGCTGTCATGTTCATCGTTATCAGCTCAACTTTTTCCCTTCAGCTGTCTCTGTCTCCCACATTGAAGCCAGATCTGATACAGCTCCAAAGAATAAATTAATCATGAATACAGGCTTTCCGGACATCCTCGTGTACAGTCTTGACTTTTCGACAGGTATGCTTCACACTTTACACATGCAGGTCGAGACAACTCAGACAAGGCTGATTTATTGGACCAAGAGCCATTTCTTTCATTGCTGTTGTTTGAAAACGGATACGCCAAGAGTGCGTGTTTTATTCTTTTACAGTAAATATAGTAAAGTAAGAGAGGGGGTTAAGGTTAGGGGTTAGGGGGTTAGGGATTGGGATGAGAACTATGTTTTAAAAACAAAGGTTAAGACAGCTTTGCTCTGAAACTGCAAATATGTACTCGCTCTTATGAACTCACACAACCTCTGTCTTTCCATGAATGACAGATGAACAGTCTCCAAGAGTCTCCTGACTTTGGAAACATCTTTCTGTCTTTGAGTCCGCTGTTTTTGAAATTTTGCTGTAATTGTAATTGTATTTTAATATTAACAGGTTATCCTCTAAAATCGATAAATGAAGCTCATGTGTATCTATAGCAGTTCTTTATACAGTAAGTATAGTGCTTGGATTTGTCACTCTACCTTCTTCAGGAATCACAGCAGGAAATTTGTGCTATGTATGACGTCTCCCCCTACTGGGAATTATTTGTCAGTACAGTCATATGTAAGGACAGGGACTTACATAAAACCTTTCACAACTTCATACATTTTTATTAGTAAGTTTTGACTAGGTAGTAAATGTTAGACTTTGAGTGTTGAAGAGCGGGCCACAATTTCCAAGGAGCCAGCACAGCCTTTACTCTAATAAATCTAACAGAACCCTGAGTGTGCGAACATTTATAACCACTGGCAAGCTTTGCAGTTTGGTCCTTAGGTTGCTAGATCCTTGAACATATGTTTTTTTTTTTTGTGGGTTAGGTAAATTGCTCCTATTATATATATAGTTTTTTCTTATAATTAAATAAAATGGTCAAAATGTTTCTATTTATTAATTCTTTATCAATTATTTCCTTGAGAAAACAAATCACACTCAATTTTAAATGTAAAAGACTTTTCAGGTTATTTAGGTCATATTTAAAAGTCACATCAGTGCTCTTAACCACGAGTATGCTACTGTATAAGACTTCAGCAGTTAAAACACGTAATTGTGAGTCATTTAAATATGCAATGATAGGAGATATCTATTCATGTGTTTCTGTGTCTGTGACAGCTTGGTTCAATCAAGTTGGAAGATCTATCATAAGCCCAGGAGCATTTCAGTACAGCCTTTTGATCCCACATGGAGCAAAATTTCATCAGCTGCTGAATATTTCATTTCCTTTTCACTTGCTCGGTCACTTGTTCACTGAAATTAGAAATTAGAGGCCAAGCAGCACAAATAGGAAAGCAACAGAAAGTTCAGAGAAAACAAAAAATATCCAGTCTGTGGGGAAACATATGCGGCAGCTGATGAAATTTTAAATAATTTCATAGTTTTACAGAAATTGTAAAAGTTTTGAACTGTGTTTTTATGATGCAGACAGTGCATACTATAGTTACTGTTACATTGTGTAGAGCACAGGTTTTCTATTAATTACAGTGCTTAAACCCCATTTCTCCACTTTTTGTACAAGTGTATAATCACTGTAATACATGTTCACACTCATGATGTTCTTAGGAGCAGAAGAGATGTTAAAGTGGAGCAAAAATATTGCCAAATTAGCCCTTGCAGTGTGTGGTTTTGGGAAACTGATTGTGAACTAATGGAAATGACATTTCACGACAACTGTTGCTGAGGCAAAAAGAGAAAAACATGAAAGGAGTTCTGTACAGTACTTTAGCTCACCTTATGTGACATCTGTTCCAGGAAGTCACGTGTTTTAACCACCAGTACATGACAATACAGCAGTAGTGTTTGGTCTGTTCACGCTGTTGACAGGGTGATAAACTTCATAAACTTAATCACATTAAGAATAACTACTATTACTACTACTACAGGCTTAGCTGGCAATGTACTGCCGAGGTGCTACCAGCTTTGAAAATTATTTCAGCGGAAATAAGCACAAAAACATCTTAGGTAGTGTTTCACTTGGAAACTTTAAGTAAGACTATAACTTAACAGTTTAGCACTTTAGTTTAACAATACCTAAAGTTGTCTTGTTTTTGTGTGTGCCAGGGAACCACTTCAAATTTGATATTGATATCACAACCAAATAAAAAGAGGCCCAGTAGCACTGATATCAATACTTTCAACTTCTTTGTTCTTCTGAGATGAATCATCACAAATTTGGAATTTCTGAAGACATTTTAATGGCCATTAAATCACTGTGATTTTTGTTTTCCAAAATAATGAGTTTACACAGCAAATCACCCTCTTTAGAGCTTTTCATGTATTTTGAAACTAGGTTGTTGTTTTTTTTTGAAGACCTGTAATGTAAATGTGTGTCTCTAATGCACCCCTACGGGGTGACCGTGGCTCAGGGGGTTGGGAAGCGCATCTGTAACCGGAAGGTCGCCGGTTTGATCCCCGGGCTCTCTGTCCTGGTTGTTGTGTCCTTGGGCAAGACACTTTACCCTACTGGCAGAGGGGCCGATGGTGTAATATGGCAGCCTCGCTTCTGTCAGTCTACCCCAGTGCAGCTGTGGCTACAACTGTAGCTTGCCTCCGCCAGTGTGTGAATGTGAGAGTGAATGAATAGTGGCATTGTAAAGCGCTATGGATGTCTTGAAAAGCGCTATATAAATCCAATCCATTATTATTCTCTTAAGGTGCTTCTTCTGTAGTTCAAATGTGCTATAGCCTATAACACAGACGTGACAGCCAACACAAAAAGTAGTATACGTTTGAAGTATATTTTTTCATTTACAAAAAAACACACAATCAATTTAACAGAGTGGATTAGATACTGAACTTAGAGGATAGAAACAACATATCAATCCTATCATGCTAGTACTGATCCGATACAAATACCAGCATTGGTATTGATACTAATGATATTTGGATCAATGTGCTCACCCTTACAGAGAAAAGGCATGGTATTGCTAATACCAGTGATATCACAATAGTTTTATATGAATTTATACTAGTATTATCACTGATGGTATGACAAAGCACTACTTGAAACCCACCTCTACTCTGCAAACAGTATATGGTGAGCTGAAGGCCCACATCCATTTAAGGAACTGATTTTCAGATAGTGTTCATCTGAATGTAGATAGTAAGGAGATACATGATATGCCCATTTTTTGGCTACTAGCTCTTTGAAAGTCACAAAAATACTACTTCGTGGCTGCCAAACTATATTATCTTTGCCATTTGTCAAAAATACAGAAAATCCACAAAAAATGACAAAAATTATGTGTTTAAAAAAAATTAATTAAAAAAAAAAAAAGCCAGGCTGCTAGTAACAAAGTAACAAAGCCTAAAGACACGCCTCAAGAGTAAAATAGACCATTTGGTGATGCTTGTCTGACTCCTTTAAATAGAAAGGTATTGTGTGACCCAATTAAAAAAAATATCAGTTTGCATAACAACTATTAACCATTTCATTATTTTTATACATATGCATTTGTTTCAGCATAACCTCATAATCTACTATGAAGATATACAGTTAACTTTTGACAGTATCAGTTACTGTGTTTATGCCTGTCTGGGATTTGCAATGAACAAAAGAGGAGACAGGAAATTAAGAGTGTATTTCTATATTTATTCTTGATTTATGTTTCAGTTTCTATAATGCCATTCATTCGAACTAACATGACATCTTAAACTAACAGTTAAAAACAGCAGATCTGTTCAAAATAATGAGTTTATTCTTGAGTGACAAAACTTGAATAATACGTTGCTTTAAATAATTTATCGGCTGTGTTCATAATGTCTATCTCAGATAGTTTGGCCACGCCCTACTTTACAGAAAATACTTGGGATGAACTGTCAGCGCTGAATTTACAGTCGGCCTAATCAGTGTGATGAGAATCATGATCCACAGTTCTTGCATAGAAAACTTTGACAGAATTGCTGTTGCAATGATCAGAGTTTGAGCGATCTTTGAAAAAACTGTATGCCATTTTAAAGTGTGTAAAGTGCAGAAACAGACAGAGTAAGGCAGAAAGTCACGTCTAAAACAGAACACATCTATTGCTCTAATAAGATACTGATGGGGAGAGTTAAATGTTCATGGGTAGAGGGAAAAAAAAAGAGGTAGAGAGAGACGGTTATATGGTAACCAACAGGACAATTTGAACTGAAATGCACATATCAGCTGGGAGAAAAAGCTTTTTTCTTTCAGGAAATCATTATTGTCCAATCACCTCTGGGGTCTTAAAACGAAATATAGTAATCCTTAAATGTGATTCCTCGTAATGCTTACACGGAGCTTCGAACAATGTTGCTGCATTTCCACTGCTAATATAACAGCGTTTAAAACAGTTAAACCAAAGGCCTCCCTGAGTCTCCAAAGATCAAAGCTGATCATAAGTTTAGTAATAACTGGAAAAGTTCGACTCATGTTCACAATTCTCACTCGAGGCTCACGTTGATTGTCAGTCTCTCTGTCTTCAATCCAGCATTACTGGGCCTCAGAAACGGCTCTAACCAATCTGGCGCCCTAGGCAAGATTTTAGGTGGCGCCCCCCTACATCAGCAGTGTAGTGTAATGTTGTAACAAATAATATTTCTATTAAATAAGCTTTACTTTGCATTTTAATTAACGTGGGATTATTTTTTGTATTTAGAAATAATAGTACCAACTTCTTCTTCTTTTTTTTTTTTTTCAACATTTGTGGCACTGGCACCCCCTGATGGACGGCGCCCTTAGCATTTGCCTATACGGCCTATGCCACGGGCCGGCCCTGCTGGGCCTGTAGTTCTGATCACATCGCATCACATCTTAGGCATCGTCTTTGTATGAGCCAGACATACATTCATCAGCTACTGAGTCAGTACAGGTTAAATCCTTGTCTCTTTCCACGGTTTCTCTTTCTTCACACTGGTCCAAGCATTTTTTGCTGTTCGACTCCTCCTTAATTTCCTCGACTTCTTCCTTCTTTTTTGTTTCCAGGAGTTTCCTCTCACTCTTTTCTCCAGCGATATGTTCCTCTAAGTCTGAGTCCCCACACTCCCCTGCTTCTTCTGACAAAGAGTACATCTCCCTCGAGCTTTCTGCTGCGCTTGATGAGGCTTCTTTGTTGCCCCTTTGGTGTTTCTGAAACAAACCAAAGTCAGATACATCTTTGGAGTTGCTTCTCCTCTGGCTTGACATTTCACCAGAGCTCTCATCAGAGACCAGGGACATGAATCCATTAGGTAGACCATTGGAGGCTTCAGGTGGCCTGGGTGCAGCTGTTGAACTGCCCAGCTTGAGGATGGATGTAGCGATTTTGAATCGATTAAATTTGCTTTTCATCTGGGTGCTCTGTGGGCAAGCAGAGACCTTGAGTGAGGAATTAGGGTACGCAAGGCTGGATTCCACTGAGCTGCCACTGGCCTTTGCCACATTTAAAGCTGACTTTCCTGTCTTCATCATTCCCATCACCTCATAACGGAAACTGGAGATATCTTGTTTCAGCTCCTAAAAAACAAAGAGCAGCTTGACTGTGAAATTTATAACTACTAGCTGTTGGTATCAGCAAAAACTGAGCTGTATTGATTTAGCTAAAAAAGCTATCTAGCTAGCTTTGTAACTAGTTAGCTAACTAGTTAGCTAGCTAGCTTTGACTCAAAAACAGTTATGAGACAAAGCAACACTATGTCTCTAAATGCCTGTAGTCTAGACTAATAATTGATGCATTATTTATCTTTGTATGATCATGGTTATGTCTGTTAAACTAAGAAAAACAGTCACAATGCCCTTCAAATACCTTTGAACTATGATGAAAATCTGGATTAGTGAGCACTTAAACCATCTCCTCATACATCCACATATATATTGTCTTATCATCATTATCTTGTCAGAAGATGACTGTTATTAGTTTGTCTGATGACTTCCAGGCATGTCCTTAAAGGATTTGCATTAACAGTCAACGCATTACAATAATGGAAAAAAAGATTAAATATAACCAAAATGCAAAAGAAAAATATACAAACATGATGATAAATAACATAACATGAATGTATAATGAATGAATGAATAACATGAATGTCATATTCATTCAAGAAGACTACCTTGAAGTTGTCTTCAGTCAAGCCTTCCTCTGTCTTGGCATCTCGAATCATGGCAGCCACATAACGTTTCACCAGGTTCCTCAGTACCTCCTACAATAATAAAAAAAAAAATCTTGAACACAAAAGATCTGAAACTTTATTCAATACAAACTTCAAATGAATGAGACAGGAAACAGACAAATGTGCTCCTCTACAATGAAAAGTGATTTAAATCCTACTGAGTTCAGTTGTTTGGCTGATTTTGTGAAACATCATAAAAGCTTTTTATGGAACGTCCGCTTCAGGGTGTCAGCCCTGCGTTGAACCTGCCCTGTGTGTATCCACCTCTCACCCTTTGACCCCCACCTCCCCTCCCCCCTTTTGTAAAAGTAATTAAGAAAATGAACAGATGAAAACTGAGTGCTGGAAACCTAAAAAGGCCAATTTGTGTCTGCCGCACACACTTACACAGACAGTGGTGAGAGACTGTAATTATTTTCAGCTTGCTTTCAAAGAGACTGCACTTACCTGGTACTGATGGTTTATCCTCAGGTTCTCTGCAGCTCGCCTCTACACAGACATCAGATGCCAGAGGTTGGTTAGAGAAAGAGTGGGAGATGAGTTAAAAAAAAACAAACCTAAAACATATTTTGTTTTTCTTCACAGTATCACACTTTTCTGTAAACTCTGCTATCTGTGAGGCTCGATATGTGTCTCCTGAGTGCTGCACCATCAAACACGAAAAAGTTTCCCTCTAAAATTAGGCTGCAATAAAGTGAAAATTCTACTTTCTACAGAAACGAACACTTATTTCACTGGGTTATTTCGTTTAGTGTCATACAAGACAAAGCAGAGCAGCAAATCTTGGCTCTCTCTTATAAGTAAAGTTGCCTGATTATTTTTTAAATAAAATTCAGCTCAAGTCATGGAAATTCAGCTCTCAATCACCGCTATTATGCCTGGTCATATCAGGAAGCACTCTGGAAGCCATTCCTATACAACTCCAGACTTCAACATTATGAGTTCAAACAACTTTGTTTGTATAAGTACAAGTTACTCTCCACAGTAAAGCATATTTTACATCCATGGACCGAGAGGGTCCAAGAAAGATGTCCCTGCTCCAAAACTAAGACTTTCACCTTTGCCAGAAAGTTTTATGGTCAGGTGCAACAAACATTGAGCTTGTCACAAGAGGTACAAGTATGTCTGGAGGAGTGAAGGTAAGGCTTTCAAACCTAAGAACACTGTACCAGGCAAAAAGCGTGGTGACAGCATCATGCTCTGGGGCTGTTTTGCTACTCGTGGTACTGGTAATTGTACAAAGTGGGTGGAACAATGAAGGTGGAGAACCTCCAAATTTTACAATTACACGTAAAATCAGTAACTAGAATGTTGAAACTTGTACAATTGGGTTTTCCAACCAGACAATGATCCAAACACACATCAACTGGTTTTGGAGTTGATAAAACCTTGAATGGCCTTTGTAAAGTCATAAACCTCCAACCACAACTTATTTACAAAATATGAATTAGTATAACTGAATTTCTCAGTTATAAGTGTCGAGAAGGGAAATTATGCTGCTTAATAAAAAATGACTGAGCTCATTTTGCTGAGGGTGGAGAATCTGACGCGGGAAGCTCCACCATTGGCAAATATATGGTGTGACTGCATGTGAGTGAATGTGTGACTGGATGAAGGTGAGGATGAATAAATGTGGATAAACAATTTGCTTTTACCAGAATAATTTTTGTTTTGTTGACTGGGGTTAGATTATGGGATTATAGTATATTGTTGGGAGAATGCCAAATGCTAAAGGGGAAATATTTTTGATGTAACTCAGTCACCATTAATTGAAGAAACACATGACTGATAACTGTTCTGTTTTAAGTTTATTTTTATGACATAGATTGGATCATGAGTGGGGAAACTGAGCATGTTTAAGTTTTGTATAGTATCTTGACACATGAAATGTATCAAGATAAAGGGGGGTTTAGGGTTTAATAATTTAATTGTTTAATAATTTAGGATCATTTCAGGACCTTTTGGGTTTTTGATCATTTGGATATGGTAAAACTGAAACTGAAAAAATAAGAAACCGGAAACCTAAATTGGGTAAGCTAATAACACAAACCAGAAACGAGGATGCAGGGAGGTCCGGGGAAATACACCCAGAGAACACAGGGAGAAAGTACGGGGAGAACACAGACATAACAGGCTGGGGGAAACATGGAATAAACACAAAGAGAGACGAGAGCTCATAAATAGACAGAGGGGCACAAGGGGGTAAGAGTCACAAAGGGAAAAAATACTTAGGGAACACCACAACAGGACACCTCAGAAAACCTGGCCTAAATAAGGAGCGAAAATACAAGGAACCAAGAATACTGGGCCAACATGGCCCAGGACCATGACAGAACTGAATCCTGTTTAGAAGATACAATGCCGGTTTTTCAAAGCTGTGAATAAATCTTAGAGGGAAAATTAGTGAGGGTTGAAGGGGTAGAACAGGTTTGATTTTTTGATCTTTAGAAGAAGTGGTTATAATGTAGGCTTACACATACAGATATTACATAGGAGGTATTTTTAGGATAAAGGGGGAGCTTAAATAGAAATGATTTTTATACATATTGCATTTTGTGCTTTTAAAGGAGTTGTGGCTCAAATTTGTCTCTGGAGGGTCACGAGCCTTTGGCTAGCGCTATGATTAGCCAATCTACTGTGAGGATAATATGAGTTCATGAAGGATTGCACACGCTTACAGACACAGAGTTAAGAAACACACATGACAGTATTGATTCCAGGCAAAAGGCCTCAAATTGATTTAGTTTTTAACTGAACTTAAAGAAGGACCAAAGAGGAAGGAAAGCATATATTTTGGTTAGGTCTGATAAACTAGAATTAGAAGGTATTGTTATATTAAAAGGAGCAAAATGAAATAAAGAGGCTATACCAAAACAGGTGATAACATAGGAAATGTGAGGTTAAAATGAAGTTAACACATAGGAGTTGTTTCAGGGCAGCATTTAGCTATGATGAAATGTATACAGGAGTAATTGCTTATATGCTTAAACTTAATTGATTAGAATGGTTGTTTTCTTTTGGATCTTTTAGAGTAGAGGAACTTGCAGCAGCGACAATTTGTGCACAGGATGTTGATGATCAGATAAGGGAAAATAGAGCGAGCAACCGGACGTGAAAGCAGGGCTTAAAGAGTTTTAAAGGGATGAGTAATGTTGAAGAATATATATAAATACAAGTCAATAAGTTAAGAAGATAATTAGGATCAGGCTTTTGATTAAAGAGTCCCAAATAGGATAAGTTAGGGAGATGCAGGAAAAGGTGTTTTGTTTCTTTTGCAGAAGATCGATCTCGGCGACCACAGGAGGGGCGAGGATCCTGGAGATCTCGAGGTTCGAGACCACCAGAGAAGGGTCTGCGTGAGGACACAATGTATTGTGACCTCTGGTGTTCCAGAGGTCATGAGAGGGAGTGTCGAGAAGGGAAATTATTTTACTGCTATAGTTAAATAATTGTCATCATTACCATTGCATTAATAATAAAATCTGGAGTTTATATTGCATTCAGGGGTTAAACAGTGTCTCTTTCAGAAGGACTGAGTTGCAGGCTGACAGGAAGTTGTATGCAGAAGTGAAAGCAGATAGTTATTTTGAGCCGCAGGCTAAGACGAGGCTTTAACAATGTAACAGATAGCTTTAAGAAGGCCTTAAGCAGCTATGACTATTTTATACACAATGCATATCTGTGCTTATTAAAGAGTTGGAGCTCGGTCAATTAATTGGGGGTCGGAAGCTTTGTTCGGCGCGATGTTCGGACAATCTATTGTGCAAGTGACTTGGAGCCATAGAAGGAATTGCAATACATGCTTACAAAACACTTATATATCAGATCATTTTATATTAAGGTTTTAGTAGAGGTTCTTGGTTAAAACATTTATTTAGTAGAAGACATACACATAGTCTCAGTGAGCTTCTGGTCTGGTAAAAGGTCAGAAGTGCAACAGGTGAATTGAGAAAGAGCATTTGAGGACGAGACACAGACAGTAGGTGAAGAGGTGACACAAAGAGCATGTGAGGTCGTGACACACACACATAGAGTTAAATTTATTCAGAGGAACCGTTTCTTGGTGTCTCGGCAAGAAAGAGGAACAATTCATTTTAAGATAAGAACGGAAAGTACCAAGCCATGAAAATAGAAGATGGTTTTCTGGGTGAAAAGTCATGATGATGTTGATCTGATCCATGTATAAAATGTACCGGTGACGCATGAAGGGGCGTCAGTAAATAAACCCTGATGCTATAAAATATCTGTTCATGCTTTGATTAAGTCGAAGACTACTTCCTGTCTGCGTACAGAGTTGTCTTCCCACGCGTGTATTCATTAAAATCATTGTTTGACCAAAGATCCTCTGGACCATGGGTGGTGTGTACTCTCCTTCCTCAACTTTGAACCTTAACATAAGTTAAAAAGATAACAGCAATAAAATCTTTCAGCTTATTATTCCTTATGTTCATTTTTTAAACCAACCAACCAACCCCCCTTTTCTCTCTCTGTATGTGAAAACCATACAAACACATTTGACACCAGCCTTACCCCAAGGGTACCAATGGTGTCAGGGTGCTTGGAGCTTGTCCTCCACACCTGCTTCTTGATCCAGCACATGAGGTACCAGAATGATTTGGGGCTGGGGATGATGTTGAAAGGAGCTGGCAGAGTACCCCCTTCTTCAAAATAACTCATCCACAGTTTTGTCCTTGCAAATTTCCACTCAATGTCTGCATGGTCCTGAAATCAGATTGAGGTATATTTGATAAGAATGAATGTTTTGGTTGAACTGTTACACTTACATGACTGTTTGCAGTGTTTTTGATTAGTGCTCACAGCAATGTGCTGGTAGGAGTTGTTCATCATAGCTATGAGCATGTTGAGGAGGACCACCAATGAAATGATGTTGTAGGCCCCGAACATGTTGGCACCGACAAATTCAGTGAACTGGTGGTCAGCATCCACATTGGTCACATACAGGCTGATCAAACCAAAGATAGACCAGAAAAGAGACTGCAGGGTCTCAAATAATCTGCAAGACAACGTATGCGATGTAAGCCAAATTTGCTAAACAGTACAGATACATGCAGTAAATAAAATGTGTCCTTGCTAGTTGAAAATGTATTCAGTTGCAGGATGGTTTAAAAAAGACTGAAGGAACCCTTCACTTAGTGTTAATGAGATTCTGCTAATACACCAGCTTTTCTTAGCAACTGAAAATTTGACTGAGTTCCCACATTTTGTAACAAGTAACAGCGATATACACGAACGCACAGCTCTCTGATTCTTTGACACTCTCTCTCACACACAAGATCACACATTCACACTACTCGAGCAAGCAAGACAGGATTCATGCAAACTCACGTGGAGAAAGCGTTATTCTGATGCACACATCGGATGCCCTTACACTTTCCTTTCTCATCTGAAGCCTTAGTGTCATAGTAAAAGTACAGCTGGTTCAGGCCATTAGCGAAGGCGAGCAGAACCTGAAAAGAAATGCAGCGTGTGGGCGAAATTATGTAACTTCATTCACTACTTCTGTCACATATAATTTACTGTTCCACTTCTTGTCTTTGTTCTGCTCGTGCGCAAACATTTACCAGGCAGTAGATGAAGAGGAACTTCAGGATGTCGAGCAACATTCGCCCCAGAGAAATCTGCAGTGGCCCCAGGTGAGAGTTGGCCGTGAACAGTGAAATGAGGCGCAGGGAACTGAAAATGTTTGCAATGGCAAACACTGCTTCAGCAACTAGTGTCGGGTGCCACATTTCCCACTGGTTTCTGGGTTTACTTCCGCTGTACTGGATGAGCAAAAAAAGAAAAAGAAAAGATAACTTGAGCATAAAGAAAGGTCACAGCCTGTTTAGTCTATTGTCAACACTAGTGGTTACCTTAGTATAGGCTACAATCTTCAGGGAGATAGTGGCCAAGTACAGAGAGTTCATGACAAAGTCCATCAGGTTCCACCAGTCATGAACATAGTCTTGAAAACCACCATCCCACATTTGCTTGATCTCTGCCCAGATGAATCCTAGAAATTAGATTATAGAAAAACAGAGCATGTGTCCAGTATTAGCATTTTATATGATTGCATATTATTTTAAAAAATTGAGGACTGTAAAGATAAAAATACTCCTTATGTTCTCTTCAATCTGCAGCTACTGTAGCACCCCTGACTCAGGCTGGCTATTTTATTGACATGCCCTTTGAGGAGATGTGAGCTACTGTACATTAGCAAACAAACATGTCTACCAAATTTCATTATCACAGTTTACAATGTTCCCATGTTGACATTTACAGGCTGGCTCGAACACATGATGAAAGAGAGCTAAGGCTGCGGTAAATGCCATTCAATTTTGTATTTGATTATAAACCAAAGTACTGAACAGCTTAAAAAATCAAAAAAGCATTTTCACAATTCTACTTGACGGACACCCTCAGTCTCATGATATTTCAATGGATGCAACTGTCATTATTTTATCTGGATAAATAGAGGATGGAAGTCCCACTGAGATTAAAAATCTCCCTTTCAATGGACACATGGTATTTAACTCAAAACTAAAGAAAAGTAAGTTAACCTCATGGCAGTGCAGGAAAAGAAAAAAAAAACAATCAGGAAGAATAATACATTATGCCTGAACTACAAACAGTTGATCAAAAAGCTACTTTCAGCTACTTCCTTATTCAGAAGCGGTCGCCACAGTGGGCATCTCTGCATGTTTGACTTGGCAGATTTTTTTGTGCTGGACACCCTTTCCAATACAACCCCCATTGGATTTGTTGGCTGTTGTTGAAGAGATTATTTTGGACCAAAGGTGATGGAAGGACTAAAGTCAATGACTAAAGTCATGTTGGTAGCATGGCTAAAAAGTAAATAGTAAAAACTGTGGAGGGCAGAAAAGCATGTCAACAAGAAGCACTTAGTCACTGAGCTCAAAATCTGCTGCGATGCCCGAGGCAGGATGAAAAAATAACATTTTTATAGGCTTAATGTTCATTCAGCACTTTGATCCAGTTCTACTTTGTGTAGTATTTGGAGTCGATCAGCAACGAAAGAAAAATCACTTGTTCCCATTAACAATTGTAAAGTTTGGAAGTTTGGAAAGTTTGGATTTGACTTTTCCATAGAAACATCAGCTGAGGTGTATGGTTGTCATAGCAAGAGTAATTTAAACCCAATATTTAAAGATTTAGTGACATTAACTGACCACAAATAAGCTCTCTACTTTTTTACCTTCAGCAATTCACCAGTACATTCACCATCAGTACACTATCAAACAGTATAATCATCCTAATGCAGAGTACAAAACCACTGTACTCACCCAGTACCCAGGGCAGGATCATCCACTCCACAGCGGTGGGTGGAGGGCCCTGCCTGTCCTGCCTGTTCTGCTCCATGATAACAATGTGCTGGGAGGCGAGGAGCAGCAGGAACAGAAAGGTCAGGTAGGACGCCGTGTGGCAGATGAACTTGATGAAGGGCTTGCGGATGAAGAGGCCATAGCGACTCTTGGGAGCGATGAGGTAGCAGAGAGCAAACACAGGGAAGAGGAGACCTATGAAGACACAGGTGACAAACTTTCCCGCCCAGTGACGCCGCCTCCAGCCAGGGAACTCATCATACCAGCGTGATGCCAAAAGCTGCTGACAGTTGGGCTGAGCTACAAACTTAAAGGGGGGATATAAGAAGGGATGGGGAGAGGTTTAAATGTTTCATCTATGCTGTTTGATTTTTTTGTTTTTAAATGGCTCAAAATAACTTTTATTACATTAGCTGTGTATAGCAGGCATATAGGCCTGCTTGGAAAAATCATCCTCAGCCTAAGACTATTTAAAGGTTTTACACCGACCATCATGCCCTTGTGTCAGTATCCTGGAATTAGTACCTGCAGCAAGCTTCAGTTAACGGAATACAAAAGACTGAGTAGGATGTGTTGGTGGTGTAGAAAATTGAAGGGTTATCATGTACACGCATGAGTATTTTAGACTGAAAAACATATTGGCTGTCTTACAGAAACAAAGGTGGCTTTAAGCAGGCAGGTGGGCCATCTCAAATATTTCTACATGTTTAAAAAAGAATGACTGCATAGGATTTTTCTGAGATTTTCTTAAAGCCCTGGTCTGAATATGATTGGAACTTAATTTAAAGACAAATACCTAACGTGACTGTGAATGCATGTGAGTGAGCAGAAATAAAATGTTCAGTAACGCTAAAATAGCGATGCATCAGAAAAGCAGATTAGCTTCAGTGCTTCTCGCCTGAGTGTATATGGAGGCATACCCGGTTAAAGCAAAACAAATTCTGCTACAAATGAGGGTTACATCATGAGCATGCATGCATATGCAAGCAAATTATGCAGGAGCACACAATGCTGTGAAAAATCCTGATGAGCTTCCATATCAGTATATCAAGTGTTGACCAGCACCGGCGGGTGCCAATTCACCAACTCTGCAGCCTCGTTTCCATGGGAACCACAGATCCTTATCTGTGTTGGGGTCTGAAGCAGAATGGCTCATATTTCCATACTTCAACTACAGTTTTACCTGAAAATGTGAGAGGAAATGCAGAGCAGAAGGATAGAAAGGGCTGAATTTTATGGATGAGAGGAGAAGAAGAAGTGGTATACTCGTTTTTTCTTCTTCTTTTTTTTTAACCAAATTTGAGAGCGGGATAAAGAGAAAGGGAAGACTGAATGAATGTGTGTGAGAGACAACGACACTGTATTTGAAGAATAAAGAGAAGAAAAAGTCCCAACTTTTTCTTTTCAGATGATTTCTTTGAGCACGGGCCTTACTGCAGTGAACCCATGGGTGCAGACTGAAGTAAAATAGAAATAGTAATAATGATAAAAAATAGAAAGTCTTAAATTCTACCACAGCTATAAATATAATTTACCACTATTTAAAAACCGCTTTTGTCACTTATTCATCAAACCTGCGTCATTTCAGGTCTTTAAAGTTCTGAGTGTTCCATTTATAAACAGAGGAATTTATTTTTAACTTGCATCTTTAATTAAACATCAGAACCTTAATCCTGATTAAGAACTGTAAACACTATTTCCTTGGGCTTCTTGACGTGTTGCGATAATCAGCACGATACATTAAACACTGGCAGTGATGGCGAGGCAGGAAATTATGCTAATTAACATGATATATAGGAAATCAATGTGAGTATTTACTCAACACGTGGGCTGAAATTAGAAAGTAATAAATGCCTGAGATTGAATTAAATTGTCTGGTATAAACTAAAAGACTGCGTTCTAAGTAAGATGTTGCTGGCTATTTTATTTAAGAGCCAGGTTAAAAGAACAGGTTTTATTCTCTACAGAAAATCTCTCTGGCTGTACCTTTGATTGCTCTTAAATAAAAAAAGTTCACCTTTCTATTGAAATATTGTACAGCCATTTCTCATCTGTCGCAGTCACTTACCAAAACCAGCCACAGTAAAGTGACATATTTGCTTTAAGTGGCTTTTTTGCACAGCTCAAACCATCCAAGTCTAGTTTGAAAAATGTCTCCTAGCAAACTGCCTATCACCAAGCCTAAGATGCCAGGAAAGTGCCTGTAACTGTGTGAGAGCTGTTGGTGCTTTCTAGCTCGGCAAAGACATGTTCCCCTGCAGCTCTACCGACATAAAAGAACTGCTGAAAGTTTTTTTTGTCGCTATCACAGACACACAGTGACAAGCAAACAGCATTCAGATGGGTGTAGGTTGAAATACAGGTTATATGAAATCCATTGTTTTGGTCCACTACTCTCTCAGAGTTGCAAGGGTAATTACATATCTAAAAATGTAAACATCTAATATCTGTCATTATAGTTAAAATGTGTGTATTATGGAAGATTTGAGTTTATAGAAGATTTTGGTGCACACTACAGTTACCTATCCATCATCTATGCAATACTGTGCAAAAGTCTTGAGCATTTCTTTATAATTTGCTGCTAAGTGGCTTTGAGTTCATCAGAAATCTTTGGCTCTTTTTTCAGTGCAGTCTTTGTACCTGACCACCTTCAAAGGAATATTTTGTTTGTTAAGCAACTTAACACTGAGCCATGAATCATTCAGCAATAAAAAAAATAGCTCATGATATTAAATAGTATATTGTGTAAACATAAGAGACAATTTAGCAAAGAAACAAATTTAAGTTGTATCTTTCACACTTTGTTACTAACAGTCTGTCAAAAACACATCACAACACAAAGATAAAACAGTTTGTAAAGTATAGTATTTTTCACCAACAAGATGCCAAAGAGATATTGTGTGCAGCGTGTCCTTAAAAAACTTCAGGAACCTGGGACAATTAAAGACAAAAGAAGAAGTGGGAGGTCTAAAAATCTATTTACAGTAGACACACAGTATCTGAAACTCATGTCCTTAAGAAACAAGAAAAAAAAATTCAAGTAAAGACCTGACAGAAAACCCAAGAGATCCATCTGGCCCCTCTGTTGATCCTACTACTGCAAACTTGTTAAACCTACATATGTGAGATACAATTATTGCTTCCCTTTATTTCTGAGTTTTACAAAGGCTGAACTTTTGGTCACAGCAAACTGACTTGTTAAATCAGATTCTTGCTCCTGGATCAGCTGAGCACAAATGTTTTTTTCCCTACACAACACTTACTACTCTTGGTGCAATTTAATTTCTACTTAATGGGGACATTAAGATGGCTTGAAAATCTGAATTGCAGTTTTTATGAGATATCACAAGGGGGCAACGTCAAACTACTGCATGTAAAATTGATGGGTTCCCCTCGGTGCCTCAGACAATTTTAAATATTAAAGAGACAGTCTGTTTATGTTTGTACTGTGATTTTTCAGTCTACTCACCTCACCTACATTTATACCAAGAATATCTGTATAAAATTTAAGTAATCAACATTTGAACGCTCCAGGGAGAGAAGATAATCTGCTCTTTAATGTTTATGGGTTACTGATCACATCTATCTGATTTGACCTCCTGCTGCATCAAAGCGCTGCCTGCCCTATGAGTTCAGCTCTTTAGACAGAAAACCTATGGAGATTTCTCTTCAAACTGTTATAAATGGCCTTTTTAAACCCTGGGAGCACATCAGCGCACAGAGCCAAAAACACACACAGATGCGAGGATAAATGCACAAATGTAAACAAGCCTATTTGCACTTTACACAAATGAGAAACGTCCTTCATTTTGTTCAGCCGAGGGTCAAAAACAGACTTTTAATGACTCACATTCATAAACAGAAAGCACTATTTAAAAAAAAAAAAGTCTTCCATGCAGACTGAGTGTCGTGATTATTGTGAGAGTTTTAAAAGGTTTTCAGATCAGAAACCAGTGTTTCAAAGCACTGAGCAGAGATCGCACCACAGACAATGAACACTCTAACTGCTCTCTGCATGAACAAACAAGCTTTTCCAGCCCCAGTAAGTGTCCATTTAACCCTCAACACTTCACTGGGGGCAAAACTTTACGGATCATCTCTCGCAAACAAAAGGCATTTCCTATTAAGAACTCTGCTTATCTGTGTGCGTGTGTGCGCGCATAAATGTGCACTATACAGATGTGATTTTCTGATGTGAAGCAGCAGATGAAAATGTTTTTCAATGGCCGATTCATGCCATGTTTCCGTTTTCCAAACGAATGAGAAGTTTATTGAAGAAAAATCTCCCCAAATGAGGTTACAGTTTATTGAATATTGTCTTGCGCCTTAAATTCATGTAAAATCCTGTTTCATGTCTTTGCGAGATGACTCTGCCTCTTCTACACAACAAAAAGCACTACCTTCATAACTGCTGCATATACTCCTCAATCAAACAAGAAATCAGGCATAAAACAGAGTCCAAAATGAGTTAAAAATAACACAAAACACCTTACTGCTCAGTTTTTCCACATGATAGTTTTTCTATCATAGCAAAATGAAAAGAAATCTGTCAGCTCTGCTCTTTGGGCTAAAGTTGTAAGAAATAAATGTCTAAAATTACGGAAGAAAAGCTGATAGCTCATTCCCCAGACTGTCCTGTAATTATAAAACACAAATTTGTCTTTTTTCTGTGAATCCATTGTAAATAAAGAAATTTCTCTAGTAGATAGGAACATTTAATCATTTATCTGTTACTAAATTACTTTGACGTAGCATAAATGACTGTGGGGGTGGTCTTTATTAGCTGGAAAACCTGTAAAATATATGAAAAGGTAGTTAAAAGTCCAAAATTAATGCGATGCTTCACATTTTCCAAGGCCGCCCAGTCGGCCAAATTGGAGTCTTTGGTGGATCAATTGTGGCCCCCAGGGCTTATGTTTGACACCCCTGTTCCAAGAGAACAAAAAAGTAAGAGTGAAAGTATTAAATTTACTGAAATAGAAACTTTTCAGGCAGTTTTACAACAATAAGACTGCAAAGAGACAGCAACAAACTTCTTAATCAAATTACCACATGCTATAATAATTTCTCACAGACTGAGCATTTCCAATGACTTCATCTTGAAAGGATTCTTAACAACTCCAGGTGGCGAGGACATTTATCATTTGAAAAGGGCGACTGGGTGGATTGTTACTCTCATCCTTGACACTCTGCTCTCCATCAAAATGCTGGAGCGACTGAAAGCTGCTATAGATAGCCGATCCAAGAGAAGGGCACGTTGGGACTCGATAATTAAAACACTGCTGGGATGAGGAGATGCTAGGAGGCACAGTTGCGGCAAAAGCAGCGCGAGGCTTGTTTGTTTACAGTGTGTGCAGAGAAAGATTTACTGGCAACAGCAGAGGGGTTCGGTAAGATGACAGATCATCATGTCCACCTGTGCACTCGCACGGCCCCAAACTGTCCTTCTGTGACTCAACATGCTCATCCGCCAGCCTGTTTGTTGATGCGCAACAACTGCATGGATGAAGGAGGAAAGAGCAGTGTCATAAAATGAGACTCCCCCAAAAGTGCATCATCTCTGACAGCCACGCAGGGCTCCCAGCTAAAGACAGCTGAATGAATTATTAGTCGCTCCTGGGAGGGATGCGTCTGCTTCTTCATCATTTCCTACCTCACCTTCATATGCAGCGTAACAATTCTGTTGTAGAAAATCGATTTAACCCCTTCTTCTTGCTTTTAGCCATCCCATAATTTAGCAAGTCACCGAAAAATCCCCTACATTCACCATCCCGACACTGGAAAGCGTGATCGGCTTTTGCATTAGCCTTTGGGTGTTACGATAGCTTTTAACACTAACAGGAACATTCATAACGACATGGACCTAACCGAAGGGGAGTGCCACATTAATTAGAGACGAATGCTGAAGATTGAGCAGATGCAAAAATCCACAGATACACTTTACAAGAATTAAATCAACTTATTTGCATGTTTATTGTTTATGGCTCTACCCACCGGGGAAGGTTTTACATCCCAGTGGAAATAAAAGGATGAAATCAGCAGACCAGAAAACTGAATATTGTTTTGGAGTTACCACGTTTGGACCATTTCCACCACAATTATTTGCATCCATTTGAATTGCAATGCAGCGCCTACAAAGCTGCTAAATAAAAGATCCCAATTTACTCCCTAGGAAATTCAAATCTGGACTGTGAATGTAATCAGTGTTTATATGGCATGTTTACAGCTCCTTCAAAAGCAGTTGCTCTGTATTAGACTTTCCAGATCGTACAGGGAAGGTGGATACATGTAATTAACAGTTCATTGTCTTTTCCTTCACTTAAAACCAGTGTTGGTCAAGTTACTTGAAAAAAGTAATCAGTAACTAATTACTGATTACTTCCCCAAAATAGTAATCCCGTTACTTTACTGATTACTTATTTCCAAAAGTAATTAATTACTTAGTTACTTTTTAAAAACCCGATTTACAACCTGAATAGGTAATAAAGTGATAGATCTTTCAGCCCAATTCTACTTTTTCTACATAATCCATCATACAAAATGTAATCAAATGGAAAAGTCTCTTTTTTTAAACTTGTTTTATCAGTTTTAATCTTTTAAATTTATGCATCAAGCAAAAATTTAATTATATGCAACATTCTCTGACTTGAATAAATTAGTTTAACATTGAAACCTATTTGCTACACATTCCAGCACATAAAATAAAATATTGTTTGTGTTTACACTCACTCTTTCAAATAGAGGCAAGTAAAACACAGCAGAAAATAAATAAAGTCAAAGACTCAGCGGTCCTGTTGCTCTATTTTTACCTGTAAAGCAGGACTAGGGTAGGCGGAGGTTTACCCTGGTGCAGGTGTGCCGCGGTCAGTTGAAGAATACGCGAGTTTCTCTGTGAGTTTCCCATTACGCCGTTGCACACTCGGTGCTTGCTTGGAAGTTTAGGGTTTTTTTTCGCTGTAAAAAGAAGTTTTCTTCCCACGCACGATGGACGCTAATGTTTTTGTCACTTTTTATGGAATCAAACTCAAAGTAAGGTCAGTACTTCCACGCTTTAAACGCTGCACGCTCATACTCTCTCCCACAATCGATATGTGATCCACTGTTGATCTGCACACAGCTGTTGTCACTAACGGCGCACTCGCTTACGTCACTGTCATGAGACATTCTCGCAAAAAATCATGGTTTTAGTAACGCAGTAACGCAGCATTCCTACGGGAAAGTAACGGTAATCTAATTACCGTTTTTGCAATAGTAATCCCTTACTTTACTTGTTACTTGAAAAAAGTAATCAGATTACAGTAACGCGTTACTGCCCATCTCTGCTTAAAACCGACCCTAACTCAAACCTAAACAATGAACATGAATGTTGAGCTAAATTTCTGACATGCTTTTTTAAGGGTATTAGCAAACATATTCAGTCTACAGCTACAATACAAACATGGATTTATTTATTAGATAGTTGCCTTGCAACTGTAATACTCTGGTTATTTAATCCGGGCATCTTCATTCCCATTTGTTATCTGTGTGAGCTGCCAAAGGGAAAACAGCTAAAAACCTTATAAGACCTTTGCACCTCATGTCATTAAACCCGAAGCTAATCTAACATAATTACAGCACTTCTCATCAGCTCACAGTGGCACAGACGAGACCACGTTGGCTTGGTTCAGCAAAACTCTCACATTTGGCAGGTTGACATTTTATTACAAAAATCTAAAAAACAAAAACAGCTATACAATAGATCACGAAGAAAACACTGTTAAGCAATGTGAAAGAAAGAAAAATACTAGTGGAAAACCTGCATAATTTCCTATTTTACACAGTTTGGAAGGCTACAGCTGTAATATTATAGTCTTATCTGACTCTCATTGGCCTTAAGGTAAAGGAGGGCACACTTGACTGAGATGCAGTGTTTGTGTGGGTGTGTGTGTGTCTGCAAAAGATCATTTTGTTGATATCTAACAGGATGGCATTCTCTGCTTCCTTCCCCTTCCTGCAACCCCGGCAATGAAAAAACAAACAAGCAACCCATCTCATTGCCCATCTGGAATTTTACACATTACCATATGTCTGTGTATTAATGGTATAAATTAAACGTATGAAGGCCTGCCATATATCAAAATATGACACTCATGTCATACACCCACTTCGGTATTAGTATTTATTCAGAGGCTGAATATTACTATACTTTTCCCTGCTCCCTTATTTCCAACGGGTTGCCACAGCAGACGGCTTTTTACAAAAGATGCTCTTCCTGATGCAACCATCCGAATTATCTGGGCTGGGACCGGCACAGCAAGTTCGCCAGCTTGTGTCTCCTCCTGGTCTCAAACTGAGGCTCTTTCATGTTTAAGGTGAATGTGTTACCCACTACAGCATGGAGCCACATTACACATGCAATACAATGCAACCATTGCTGGATAATAATTTTACTTTGCACATACCTCTTTTTGGTGGTATTTGATAGCTAGCTTGAGTCTTGCCAGATCATTAGCGCCCTCCTCTTCCAATAAGCTGATATCATCTTTATAGTTGAGGATCATCTCCAGCTCTCTGGAGCTCCTTGTTTGGTCCAGGAGGTCTTTTGCAAACTGCTTACACTGCTGGGACAGCTCTTCATACTCAGATTTAAACTCATTCTCCACCTGGAAGCAAAAGGTGGAGTAGATTTAAAACAAACACTGTAGTGCTGAAGAGCAGGAGTACGTAAAATGTGAGTAAATATGTCAGGAAAAGCCTTGGGGATGTGAAACTCATTTTACATCATGGGACACATACAGATGATTTTGATCGTAAGTGGGCCAAACCAGCGAACCTCCCCTTTCTGTCAATGTAAACTCGTCTAACTTTGTGTTTAATCCCATTACTAAAAGAAAAAGAAGGGCAAGTTTAGCAGTACGTCTCAGTTTATCTACATAAAACTAATAGAGCTGTAGTAAATGAAAGAAATCTGTCCGCACAAATAAATACGTTTTTTAAATTACAGAAAAAGTTTCTTGTAGTTAACTGCCTGGACATACACACATTCACTGAAAATGTCCTTTTTTGCTCCTGTGGACCCTTTGTAAAAAAAAAAAATAAATTCTATATTAAATAGAGAAAAAAACAGGAACTTTCATGTGTTTAATGGTTATTGTTTATCTATTACTTAATAGTAATAGATAACTTTCTGCATCAGGAAATCTCTTACGTCTTGCTTATACACCTTTTATGGATCACCTCTATTAGCCATGTTCTCTTGGAGGAAAACAGTTGACCTATCTAACTAAAATGTCTGTAAATCGTAGAGCACATACATAGATAACAGCATTTTATTATATTTTAGCTGGAGATATCAATAATATATATATATATATATATATATATATATATATATATATATATATATATATATATATATATATATATATATATATATATTATATATATATATATTATATAATATATAATATATATATATATATATATTATATAATATATAATATATATATATATATATATATATATATATATATATATATATATATATATATATATATATATATATATATATATATATATTATATATTATATATATATATATATATATATATATATATATATATATATATATATATATATATATATATACATATATTATATATATATAATGTTTGTCCTCTACACCCCCCCCCCCCCCCCCCCCCCCCCACACACACACACACACAACTTTTGCACATGTCGAGGAGCGTGTCAGGTTACATTTCACTGTGTGTTATACTTGTATAACTATGCATGTGACAAATAAAGAACCTTGAACCTTGAACCTTGAGCTTAATAAATATTAGATTCAACATAAGGGATTTATTTGAATTCTTATCTAATAAATTGAAAGGTCATTTTTTTGTTACACAGTCATATTATATAAAGTTTAAAAGGTTAATTAATATACATACTGTTGGTATTTCAGCTCCTCAGAATCAAATCTTACCAACTGATGCTCAAGCTCCACTATTAGCTGCCTCTCTTTCCCTCACCTTGCTGAGCTCCTGCAGCTCCCAGCTGAGCCTGAATGCGGTTAGGAAGGGGTCTTCGCTGGAGAGCGCAATTAGTGAGGGACTCGACAGTGCTTTGTAGATGTTGAGTCGTGAGCGCGAGTGCCGCAGGCTGTCCACATCCGAACTAGACACACACTCCACACAGTTGCAGCGCACCTGCAACATCAAACAAATTGTTGACGCATGGACACATTTTAATGAGGCTTCTCTGTGTTTAGCAATGGCTCATCTTCCAGTCTTGCAAATCAGCCGCTGTTCTGTCAAGGTATGATACTCAGACCTTCAAGGGACAACCTAACCTGTAGATGTATGTGCACATTTTTACATTTTATAGAAATACACCACCACATTGGATTTTAAATTAAACAAAGTGCATACTTTCAGCTTGGGTTTACCAATAGGATCACAGTAATAGTTCAGAAATTACAGCCATCTTTTTACACAGTGCCCCATTTTCAGATGCTTTGTCTTTAGTACTGAAAGGCATGCTCTGTTGGATAAATACCATGCAAATGACTTTGAAGAATCTCCCATTTATTTCTCTTGAGAAATGCTTGTTTTGCGTTTGTAGCACCCTTCGGGTCATTGCCCATTTGCACTGTAAAGCATCATCCCATCAGTTTTGCAGCATTTGGCTGAATCTGAGCAGAGAGCAAAGCCCTGTACACTTCATCACAATTCATCCTGTTACATCTATCAGCAGTCATACAATCAATAAACACTAGTAAACTGGCTCCACTGGCAGCCATACATGGTCATGTCATAAAAATGACTGCACCATGTTTGACAGATGATGTTCCTGCTTCGGTTCAGGACCTGCTTCTCTCCTTCTTTATTCTCCTGTCTTCCCATCATTCTGGCACAAGTGAATCGTAACTTTATCTCCTTTCAGAACTGTGCAGGCTTTCTTAAATTCTTTAGGAGAGGCTGTCTAACCTGGACTTGTTGTGTTTTTTAGACAGTGGTTTGCACCTTGTCTTAAAAACTCTCTATTTATCTCTGTCTTGATTGTTGACAGTGATTCTTGTGCCTCCTTAAGAGTATTTCTGACTTGGTTTGATGTTTTGAATTTGTTTTTCTTAACCATAATTCTCACTAATGCTGTCTTTTGGTGTTGTTAAGCTGGTCAGTGAACTCTTTCTTTTTAAGAATGTAACAGAGTGTTTATTTGGCCACACCAGCTAAAGTTTTATGATGCCTCTAATAGGTTTATTTTGTGTTTTCGGGTTAATGATAGCCTCTTTCACTCACATCAAGATCTCTGTGGACCTCATAGTGAGAATTCAAATTAAAACCTAATAAATTTAAGTTAATCTTGTTATCGAATCCATATATTTTATCTACTTACGTTTTCATGGAATAACCAGGAAACAGGCATCACCTGGTTATAAAACTGTTTATTACCCCAATGACTTCTGAGCCTCTGCAAATGGCTTTAATTACTTTTATGAAACCCTGCACTTCAAGCACATATTATGTTTGTTTTAGAATCCACTGTGGTGGTATACAGAAGAAAAAATCCATAATTTGTGTCTTTGAACCCACACTTTTATATGTGTAACTATGGTATCTTGCATAGAGATATTAGATATGGTTCACTCACCTCATGTGGCTGTGGCATAGACACACCTTTCTGCACCAGAAGCTTGATAATTTCATAGTTGTTGGTGTGTGCAGCAAGAATGATAGGAGTGATGTCAGGGGTGAAGTCAGAGAACTGCTTGTCCAGTAGGATCGGTGGAACCTTTGCAGGGAGATGAGAGAATGACAGCACATGTGAACAAAGCTGTCAAAGAAATACAATAGACGCTGACCTGCACAGTACCTGGGGCTTTTAGCTCCTGGAGGTAAAGATAGTTGAAATCCAAACAAGAAATTGTCCTCTTGGAAAAAGAAAAAATGCCTTACATATCAAGGCTAAGGGGCACCAGTAACAGCAAAGCGAGATGCATCAGCGTTTAACACATTTCAGAGGGAATTATGCTCAGAGAGAAACTCATTCTACCTATCCCTCTTATCACCCACTCCAGCTAAGTCCTTTTTCAATTCCCATATCATTCAAGAGGGGGAATACAGGTGCGGGCAGCAGAGGAGTAAGCTGTGCCTTTTTAATTCTTTTAATTGAAGGCCTGTTATCTGATTCTGTGGTGAGGGAGAATGGGAGAAGAGAGAGAAGACAGCTCAAGAATGATTGGAGGGTAAACATGGAATAGGTAAGGACCTGCTTAGCAACTCAAGGCAGAATAATGGCAGATGGGACTATGACTTTCTGGTTTTACTGAAAGAGCTTTGCCAAGAATGCTAAAGAGACAAGCTTGAGAAGGCTTGGTCTAAACTTTAACAACACCGGGAAAATAGCAATGTAGTTGATATTTTACACCTTTTGAGTCTACAGACTGAGTTTTGTTTAAGCTGTCTTGCTGGTTCAATAAAACAAAAACAAAAAAACTGCATATATACAGAATTGCATAGGTAATTTAAATGCAGTTCATCCATGCCAACTCACAAGTGAGAAATTTGCCACACTGCCGAGCTAAGCTAATTAGCTTAAGATAAGGAGTTTATGCGTAGAAATGGTCTGTGGTGTATGGTAAATGTTAAATGTGACACTTACTATATATTGTGCCTTTCTGCCTCACTGATTCAGTCACACACATTCATACAGTGCTTGCCTTAGTCCATGCCTAAGCTCTTCTAGACAACATTCAGACACACACGGATACTCTGACGGATACATCAGGGGAAACTTGTCATTCATTACCTTGTCCAAGGATCACCTACCTGAGCCACAGCCACCCAGTGGCAAAAATGGTAGACCAGCATTATAAAATTTCATATAATTATGAGATTATAAAACCCACTTAAGTGGTAGTGACATTTAAAGTTATATCAACTTCTATTTATTTTTTTTAAAACAGCATGTTACATTATAAACATTTTATATAAGATTAAGGTTTAGGGTTTTTCCTTGCTCAAAATGGGCCCATGGAGGGTATCACACTATTTGTAAGGTACTAAAAAATGATTCTATGATAGAAGAGTCCTGCATTATACAGAATTAATATAATATAAACCAGCAGTTATAGTGTCTTGGCTTTGCAGGGCAGTCGCAGCTACCTGAATTTAATTTATGTAAATTAAAATTACCTCAGAGTTATTACCTGCTCACTGTTTCTGCCAATCTAAACCCTTACAATCATAGTTAATTATACACTCAGTGTTTTTCCATTAAAACAGCAAAGGGCACTGTATGATAGTCTAACAAAACTCCTCATTTAAATCATGCCCTATAGATATATACCAGCGCCTCTTCTTCTTGAGGACTCTGAGGAAGAACCACCTGTCCTCAGACATCCTGGTGAACTTCTATCGCTGCACCATCGAGAGCATCCTGACCAACTGTATAACAGTCTGGTACGGGAACTGCTCTGCCTCGGACCGGAAGGCGTTGCAGAGGGTCGTGAAAACTGCCCAGCGCATCGCCGGAGCACCACTTCCTGCCATAAAAGACATCTACAGGAAGCGGTGTCTGAAAAGGGCTGGGAAAATCATCAAAGACCCCAGTCACCCATCACATGGACTCTTCACCCTCCTGCCCTCTGGGAGGCGCCACAGGAGCCTCCGGACTAAGACCACCAGGTACCGGAACAGCTTCTTCCCCACAGCTGTCAGACTCCTGAACTCTGCCTCCTGACATCTGACCCACGTTAAACTCATGGACTGAACATACACACACCCACAATGGACAACTGTACCCTCAAACACAATAATAACATGGACTGAACCACCACTCACAACCACTAGCACTTTATATAGCCTCTGTAGAAACTATCTACACCCTCACTTATCTTAACTGCACTACTGTATAGCTCTGTGTAAATAATCATTCTGTACATTCGATAATCTTTAATCCTACAACTGTTTACAACTTGCATAGTTCCCATTTCTGTATAGCTGTATATCCCAGATTCTGTAAAGTTATTTATTTCATATTCTGTATAGTTTTTCATATTTATATCCTGTTCATATCCTGTACATAGCTTGTACTCACTACAGCCTGTACATACTTATAGTTATAGAATATTCACAACATACTTCATACCGTGTACATTATAACATACCATAATAGACCCATTTCTGTAATATACTCACATATCTATATTATTGCTAATATATATTGTAATATATCTATATCACTAAAGCACTTCTGGATGGATGCAAACTGCATTTCGTTGCCCTGTACCTGTGCATGTGCAATGACAATAAAGTTGAATTCTATTCTATTCTATTCTATATCTGCATTTTTCCCATTAGTTCTGATGTATTTTGATCTGTATGTGCTAACACTGACATACACTCAGGCGCCACTTTATTGGAAGCACCTTGCTTGTACTTGCTTGTATCTTTGTGGCACAGACCCAACAAGGTGCTGGAAACATTTCTCAGAGATCTTGGTCCATATTGGCAGCTGCTGCAGATTTGTCAGCTGCACCTGCACAAAGTCCCGTTCTGCCATATCCCAAAGGTGCTCTGTTGGATTGTAATCTGGTGACAGCGGAGAACAGCGAGTACTTCGAGCACAGGGAGCTCACTGTCACATCCAGGAAACCACTTTGAGGTGATTTGTGTTTTACGACCAAGTGTGTTAACACTGATGTCGTAACGCAATGGATATGGTCAGCAACAAAACTCAGGTAAGCTGTTGTGTTTAAACAATGCTCAGGTGGCCCAAAGTGTGCCGAAAAAATATACCCCTCCCACACATTTATACCACCACCACTAACTAAGCCAGGTTGGAGCCATGCTTTGATGTCTTTTGCACCAAATTCTGCCTCTATCTGGGTTTAACATTCTATCAAATGTTAAAAAAGACATTTTCACCCATAGAAAAACCACTCACTGGATATTTTCTTTTTTCAGGCCGTTCTCTTTAAACCCTAGAGATGGCAGTGTGGGAAAATCCCAGTAGATTATCACTTGAAATACCAGCCAGTGTGGCACAAACAACAATGCCATATTCAAAGTCACTTAGATCATTTTTTTCCCCATTCTGATGCTCTATTTGGACTTCAGCAGCCTGCAGTGACCATGTCTATATGCCTAAATGCACGGGGCTGCTGCCATGTAGTTGGCTGATTACATATTCATGTTTAAAAACAGCTGAACACCTATATTTTAAAAAGATTTCTTTCTATCAAAAATACGTACACAAAAAAGAAAGTAAAAAAAGACCTAGACTCTTTGGTATTTGCAAAGCTAAATAAAGCTATTAAATCCTAAAAGACCAACTATAGGCATGACAGTATAAGTCACAGTTAAGACATGATGTGAGATGTTTTAAAAATATTTCACTTGCAAGCAGCCAAGCAGAAACAGAAATAGTAAGCCTTTGTCACCACTGCTCACTGAGGAACAAAGCATGAAGAATTGTTCTCCAGGGGTTTTGGTTCATTTTCTCCAAAATGTTTCATCATTCATATAGCATCCAAAAATCATTATATCACACAGGGACACCAATTACTTGGGTAGCTTACTCTCAGAGCAGTCACAGTGCAGCAGCAAGTCTAAAGCGTGGCACAGAGCCATGTCTAAGAGTCGCCACATTTCGCAGAGGTGGGTGATCTAATAAGCTACAGTATATATATTCTGTTCTCCATGTGGGAAGAGGTGGGACATCAAATAATCTACATCAAACAGCCTTGGCCTGTGCCCAAGCAAACTGATATATGTGAAACTATGGTAATTGCGGAGAAAGGAAAATAAAAAGCCCACTCTTCTGAGTAACACATATTTGTTACTCATAGGGAATCCACCATAAGCATATTGATTAAAAATACAACAATGGCATCTGCAGCAGCAGCAGAGTGTGCGGTTACTTTTGTTTTTACCGTGCTCTATTTTGAGCCTCCCTGCTGGTTTTCTACTGCCACCCGACATCATCACAAATGTTTAGATAGAACTGGTGTAAAAATGGGACACCGGGCGGTTTTTGAATTACACTGCGGAAAATAAGCTCAAGTCTCAGATTCAAGCGAGCATGAATGCATTTACTCCGCATCGTGCTCTGTGTTATGTAGGAAGGAGAAGGATTTCCTTCCATAAGCGCCCTTATATCGAAAGGCTGTCGGAAAAAGACAAAGATGAAAAAAAATAAAATAAAATAAAAACAAAACTCAAAACCACCCGAAGGTCATGCAACTGAGAAGCTGTGTGAAATCCATTGTTTGCCATTGACAGATGCATATCTGCTCTCAGAGGATAATACATGGAGCTATTTAAAAAGCTGATATCCATGCGGTCCTCAGCAGAAAACAAATAAGCCAAAACACTTGTGAGATTATTACAAACATGTCATTCAGACGGCTTAAAATAGAGAGACAAATATACACAATTCCAGCCAAGCGCAAAATGAATCTTGGTATTAATAAATCTCAGAGAAGACACTGGCAACAAATACGATGTGCTTTTTCCAAAGAGTTTTTTAATATAATCAATGAGCTTCTATTGGAGTGATATGGTGGCACTAGAGTGATCTGTTTTCACAGCCTACTCAGTGGATGGGAAAAAGCACTATCTTACAAAGGCAGTAAGATAAAGTGTTCCACCTGATTAATGTCACAGCTGAGCAGTTCAGACTGGAAATTTCATCCATTTGACAAACAATCCCAATCTCTCTCTTTGAGCTCACGCTGCCTTTCCCTGCTTATTATTTTCCCCTTTCCTTCCATTTTTCAACAATTGTTCAACTTAATTTTAACTTGAGCTTACTTCATTTATTAAAATTCTTATTGCAACAGGTTTAGAACAGGAGGAACATCTCTCCATCATTACTGCTCACAGGGAGAGGAAAAGAAGGACGTATGTGTGCATGTGAAAGCACACAGAGCAGTAAGTCAACAGAAACTAAAGCTCTACACATTTTGTTCCTGTTCATTACTATAAGTGGAGTATTAATGAATAGCGGTCCACAAACTAATGTGAAACCTTCCTAGAGTAAATAAGAGCAAATCTAAATTAAACAGTGTATTTTCTCTGAGTGAACTCAGTGCTCATTAAACCTCTCTCTCTGTAAGACTTGTTCCTTTTCCAAAACACAGAAGGCTTATGAAGCAGCTTTTTGGAGTGTCAGCTTTTGTTGTTGCCAGCAATACTGGGTCAGTTAATCTGGATGGTCTAAAAAGCTCCAGGCAACTGCATTCAGTTTATAAGCTATACAGTGAGTAGCAGTACTTTACTGGGACTGGCAATCACACTTTATCATTCAGTCACGAAAATCCCTGAGCTGCTGAATGTTGTTTTTAGATTTAAAACTAAAGTATCCAGAAATCCTTTACTGCCATTGGGTAGAAATTCAATAACAACCTTATATGTATCTATACGTAGTGTAATTCAAGCGGTTGGAGAGGAAGCTACTTCTGCACATACTCTTTGCTCCACCACTATTATTTAGAAACTCTTGAGTGTGGTGGGAGACTCTAGCCAATCACAGGGTTTTCAGAGAGCGCTTTCCGTACTATGTATGCAAATCCATACAGACTTTCTTCCCAATAGTACAGGAAAGGTTAACAACCCTGTATTTAAAATAACTGCACACAATATGGAACAAGGAAGATGGACTTAAATTATCATTCATAATGATCATCCATCTACCGTATTTTTTGGACTATAAAGCACACTTAAAATCCTTTAATTTTCTCAAAAATTGACAGTGCGCCTTACGTATGAATTCTGGTTGCGCTTACTGAGCTCGAACTAATTTTATGTGGTACACGGCGCTCAAAAATCTGCCAAAAATGTTTTGGTATGATTTTGGTAAGCTACGAAGCCACACCGATCTGGAGTCTGGGTCCAAACTCTGCTTCCAGTCCCAAAGTCAAACGAACACTGCGGCATCATTGAGAGTTAAAAACTGTCTAAATTCTTTCATCTTTAATAAAATGATCAATGTTGCTGCTTTACCCGGTGTAACAATTAAGGTTAAAATCCAGAACTTAAATTTAACGGAGTTAGATGTAAGCAGGAAGTTAGCTCGCTAGTTTCCACCTAAATATGATATAGCATGTTCAGACTGAGAGATTTCTGGAAAAAAAATAAAACGTACAGCTCTGCTATCACTTCCAATGAAGACAGAAAACTAAACAGCAGTGACTTTTGTAGGGTTACTAAAGTTGGACTAGCTGGTATATAATGATGTGCTATGTGATCGCTAGCAACACAGCTATGTTAGCGTAACATAAACACAGTGAAGCTGGAGGATGATCGCTAACTTTTTACCACTCGATAAGTTAGTGTGAGGGTTCCTGATGGTTAGGGACAAATGCAATCGCATGGCAGGATGCTGTAAACCGACCAAACTTCAGTCAGGAGAACAACTGAGATAATCCATCCAAAATATGAGGTTAGTCATTATTATACTGCAACAACATGGGAATAGAGCAGGTGCGAGAGAATTCAACATTAATGAATCAATGGTATGGAAGTGGAGGAAGCTAGAAGAATGAGTTGAGTAAAGTTTGACTTATCTGACTGTTTTGCTTCACTTAATGGACCTTATAATCCAGTGCGCCTTATGTTCCGAAAAATACAGTACCATACTGAAAACAGGACTGCTAACTTAGTCAGTTTGCATGTGGTGTCAATTAGAATACAACGCCGTTTAGGACCATTATTTGTCTTATTGCTCTACCATGCTGTGCTTAGGAATGATTTCTTGCCAGTGGCAAGACTCTGATTTACCTTTGAACATCTCTATTTGACACTGAAAGAAAACTTTTCAAAATTCTGTGTTTGCAGGACGTTTCCCTCTTTTATCTAACCATATTCATAGTGACTGGATAGGTTTTGTTGATGAAGGTTAAATGTTTGAATTGAATGTTGCAAATATTTAAGCCTTCTGCAAACGGCATCCAAACAATCAGGCACAGCTGTGTCTAATTCAATTTAATGTTGATGCAGCTCACAGTATCAAAAGTGCTCTTTTAGTGGGAGGGCCTGAGGGTGGAGAGAGTAGAGGGCAAAGGGAGGATGAGAGCTGCACCTGTATATTCCGGCTCTTTTTGCCATTTGCAGCTTTAAGGTGGGAATACTTTGGAAGTAATGCTCTAAACATAAAGAGTAAAGGATTTTTTTAAAAATGTTAATCATTCATTAATGCAGGCATTCAGCTTACGATAAATGATAAAGGCGGTGCATTTATTAAATGGTACACTGTACTAGCCAGGAGAATTTTATTATGTTGGCTACAAATGAAACTGGCACAGGTCCTGGCACACAAATGGATTAAACACTGCACTTAAAAACAGCAAAAAAAAAACAAAAAACCAAAAAACAAAACTCAAAATTTAAAAATGCAATTAACTACTAAAAGGACAGAAACATAAAACAATTCGTTGGAAAAGAAAAAAAAACAAAAAAAAGCTAATAACTTGGAGAGAAAATAAATGTCAACTATTGTTTCCCTGCTAGCATGTCTCCAACCTGGACAGCCGAGAACAGTCTCGGCAGAGAGGCGCTTGTGGCTCTTGTAAATTTATGTTAATATGCAACTCTTTCCACTTTCCTCAGTCCCTTCCTCACCTGCATGCCACCACTCGGCTTCTTGTGATTTAGCAGCAGCTCCACAGCTCCCACCACTTCCTTGCGAATTGCATGCAGCAGGGCGTCACCGACATACACGTTGAAGCTCAGCAAGAGTTCGATGATTTCCAGGTTCTCGTTCTCAATGGCGATCAGCAGAGCTGTGCGGCCGAGAGGGTCGATGCAATTGATGTTGATCTTGAAGTAGATCTCAGCCTCCTGCCAAAATAAAGTGATTGAAAGCCAGAGTTTGTTTCAAGACATACTCTGGGACTCTGGGGTTCAGATTATGGAGGAAGACACACAGGGAATGAACATTTTTGAAAGGAACTGTAAACTCTTCGCACCTTTTGTAACTGAACAAGCTACTAAAAGTTTGTAGTTTTTCCTCTGAATCTGGAGGAGTGGAGTGGGAGTGAGTTTACCAGATCTCTGTAGCTCACTCTTTTGTATCTGCATTTGAAGCTAGCAGCACAAGACTAAGCTCGCCACTACTGATGGCATAACACAACTCAATATCAGTTGAACTGTTGGCAGTCACGTTGAATTGTGGGGAATGTAGGAATAAGAGTACCCCATGTTTCTGCTGCATTGATTTTACACTTTATACTTTTCTTTTTTAACTTACTGTTTTGTAAGTAGCTTTCTGTCATTAGCTGCCTACACACGCAATATTTTAAGAAATATCACAACAAAAAGGAAGTTGTAAGAATGCAGATGTCCCTTCTTAATCTCTATATGGACAAGCCAAGCGGGCAAACTATCACAAATTGTTATTGTGGATCGTGATGTCATTTGTCACTATATTGCTAGATGACATGTCCTGATATATTACAATTTTCAGCCTCTCCGTTGCTACGGGACTACAAAGCAGCTGCTCCCTGCCAACACTTTGTCTCTGCTACTGGTTTCTATAAAGAGCCTGCGTATTATTTGAAATGCATAGCAATTATTGTGACTTTGCATCCTGCCCATGAATCTTCCAATCTCTTCCACGTCAATCAAATTACATTAACGCTTTAATATTGAGCCATTCCCTCATCCATAATTTTGAGCTTGATGCATCTGCATTAATTCGTCCCTTTATCAGTCAGTTTCTCCATTCCTCCACCCAAACACACACACCTCAAGCGCTTGCTTGACACTCGCATAGTCCCCTTTCTCGACGGCTCCAAGGTAGGCTTTCTCTAAAGGTGACAGCTCCGACTCGGCCCGCACAATTCTCAACGGGATTCGGTCCCGGTATGAGGAGCTGTCAGTCCGCCGGTAGTAGAGCTGTGACATCTCTCTAAGCTTCAGCTGACCAGCACCCTGTTAACACTGCTACAGCTGCTGCTGGGCTGGCGGGGTTCACACTAGAGAGGATAGAGACAAAGCTGTAGAATAAGCTTGTTGTTGGTTTTTGCATAACAAGTAGGAAAAGAAGGAAAAGAGAGGACAGCGGATACACATGCAGAGCAGAAAGGGCTGTAATACTGAGATGAAGCTACATTAGTAGTTGACCCCTCTCCATTTATTACATGCGCTACATGATCTAATTAAGAACTGCCTGTTTATAAGCGTTTTCCTACAAACTGTGCAAGAATTACGGTTGAATAAAAGGTCATTTTAAATGTAATATAAATAATGAAGAAATATAATATAAGATGACAAGTAGACAAGTGGAATAAGACAGTCAGGAGTCAGCTGTCATCGGGTGAGAGGTGGAGAACAGTCTAGACAGATGTCGAGCTCAACACATGATAAACCATTTAAATATTATGGTTTTATTTGGAAATAAAGAAAAAATTGCCTTTTATTGTTCTTGTAGCATTTAGTAAGTTTCAAATGCTCAGAATCTAACGCCAGGCAATGTTTACATGCTGGCAAAAATCAAGGATAAAAATGTTTAAGTTGTGAGGTAGGAAAGAAATCAAAAACACCTCCACTGCATTGTTTTCCTCTGGTGTCCTGTCAGAGAGCTCTAATATAAAGCAGAAAGATCAAGTGTAGACATGACAGCGGCTGCTCCTGCTGAACATGTTTCACAAACAGCCATCACGATACACAGCACACACTGCAGGAAATACTTGCAGCTGCACTGGATGGTACGATTCATTAAATCTCAAGTTTCTAACTGCTTTATGTAATGTGCTTAATCATTACTAGTTGACTGACACGTTGCATCTTCTCAAATAATATGCACTTTGTTTTATTTCCTCTGGTCCCTGGTTTCTTCACAATCTAAAACATCTCTAAATATATTGTAACATTGAAATACTGAATGTAGATAAAAAGATGAGATAATATTGTTTAAATCATGTGAAAAGCAGCTTTAGTACAATGCTTCTGTCACAAACCCATTTTAAAATTCAAAACTGGAGCAACCATAATAATGACTGAAAACTAGCATCTGTGCGGATGTGTCGACTGTCACCTCTGAACATATGTCCAAGATATTCTGACAGCCCTCTGAGAATTTAAAACTGAAATGAGCAAAGCAGACAAGAACACAGAAAGTGCTGGAGATGAGGGCGAAATATAAACCAGGTGAGTCAAAAACAACATTAAGTGGAAAACGTTGCACAGTCGTAAACATAACAAAAAACAAGAGGTTCAAGTAGTTAGTGCCTAAAGGCTCCCCTCTCTCTCTTCCCACCATCTCAGGACAACTCATTACTGCATCTATCTGAAAAATAATGATTGGACCCGCAGCAGCTAATTAGTTTATGAGAACAAGCCGAAATGCAGCGATTTCTTTAATAAATATGAGTAAAAATATTCATGCTGTGCCCATAGTCCCACATCCTAAAATAGCACATTTAAAGGCACAGTTCAAAACTTTTGATGCTATCATTATTGGCTCTTTTACTGATATGAGAACATGGTAGGTTTGGATATAGTTTGTTTCCCCTGTTTCCTGTCTTTCTGAGTTAATCTGCTTCAAGTGGTCAAGTCCTTCTCTCATAATCATCAGTGTGATATCAATCTTCTAGCATTAGCCACAGTTAAAAGGAGGATAAGGGTACTTTGTAAAACACTGTAACAAAGATTTAATTTAAATAAACAAGCTGTGTGATTGGTTATGCTTTCAGTTTTAGGTGTGAGAACTTTTTTTTCAGTCTGCTGTTAAGAATTCAGATGTTGAACATGATTGATCATCTATAGGAGCAGAGAATGTTTAAGATTGAGGGTAAAAGTATTAAAAGTGGATAATATTAAAGGAAAACAATATTTTCCTTTGATCCTGCCTGGACCTGCATTTTGATGGCAGCACTTCATACCTCATCTGAGATCCTTAGTTTGATTTTACAGAGACCAGTTTACCTGTATAAGTAATTGCATGCAACTGTCAACATAAGGAGTCTGTTTAGCAGAAAACTAAACTCTGCTTTCAGTACAACAAGTGGTTTACGATAAAAACAAGTAGCAAAGGACAAGCCAAACAAAACAATGTATATCTGTGTTTAAAAAAACAAAATTATAATTTAATTTTGCTCAAAAACAACACAGTAAGTTACGTCATCGGGGTTCTCTGTGACCTAACTATATTGGTTTGCATTTGTTTGCCAAAATATTATAATGTTTTAGACAAGAGTGTGTTTTAGTGTTTATCTGACACACAGATTAGATCAGGCTACATATTGCAATGTGAGGGTTATGTTATATTTTCTGGTGCTTGCTTGAACCTGCGACAGAAATTGCCTCAAAAGACAGCCGCTATTAAGGGAAGCTGCCAACCAAGCAGAAACACTACAAAAGGTACGGCCTGCTCATAGCTCTGTGTGCAAATACTGAAACGCACACGCACACAGCAAAATCTCCAGTGTTAAATTAACACTGGAGAGTGTCTATATGGGTCCACGCCTCTGAGTGTTAAATACAACACTGTTGAGTGTTAAATTAACACTTTTGACAGTGTTTAAAAGTAACCTAGTCAGTTTTGAAGATTAACAATGGCTAACACTGAGCAGTGCTGATTTTCTAACACTGGAATATTTCTAACATTTTTAGTTATTTTCCAGTGTTAGAAAATCAGCACTGCTCAGTGTTAGCCATTGTTAATCTTCAAAACTGACTAGGTTACTTTTAAACATATAACACTGTCAAAAGTGTTAATTTAACACTCAACAGTGTTGTATTTAACACTCAGAGGTGTGGACCCATATAGACACTCTATTTTGCTGTGCAGGCGCCCACGCTCAGTAGCGCACGAGCCAATACACACAACCACGCACGCACACGCGCGCGCACATACAGAGGTAGCCTTTCTGTGCACTGGCTCTCTTCCCCTAATGAGTTTGCCGAATTCAATTCATTACTTGGAAATGGGAAATCTCAGCTGTTTGATTACACGGTGCAGCAGCGCACCAACGCCACGGCAGGGAATCTTTTATTCTGAAAGTTGTAGTTCTCAAGCAGCATCGAATGGATTTCCAACAGACCATGCAGCATATTTAAAGCCCATCCTGCGCTTACAGTACGAGTGAAAACAATCATTAAACTGCCACGGTTTTAATTTTTTATCAGAAACCTTCCGAGGGTAACATGCCTTACTCTTGTCTGCTGAAGAGCCTTATATAGTCAAAGATCAGTAGTAGTACACAGAAGCAAATGACAAACCTTTGGGATGATGGACATTGGAACTTCGCTCAGGGAGCTCAGTGGTCTTCCTGTGGAAAACAGCATGAAAATAATTCGCCTCAACTTCTTGGAATTTGTATCCCCATAAATGTAGAAACAGCAGTGTTAAAATCCCGCTTGTTAGTGTTAGAGATGTCAGCGCGTCTTTTTCCTGTTGTTTTTTTTTTTTTTTTTAGTGTAGTACGCATTCTTCCTTCTCGTTTTTTGGATACTTCTTAGCACTCCTCCTGAGAATCCACATTTGGTCAGGTTTAATCACGATTTCCATTCCGTCTTTTAAGGAGGAGGTGCGGGAAAAAACGCAGACCGGCTCACACCGCATTAAACTCACCGCGCAACAAATCCTGGAGACGAAAATAGGCAACAACAACCAAGTTCCCTCGGTGGATTACACCTGGTTTTTCAACGCCTCCAGTTTTCCCCAGGGTGTACATCCACCAGTGTTCTTATCCACCTGTTGGAGGTGATTGAGCGAAAAGCAGCGCCTCCAGAAATAAACGCAGAGCAGCCAGATGCCTGGCAGGCGGTCTGCGGAATAATGCTGCTGCAGACGGGTTGTGCGCACTTGGAGACGCATCGAACACAGTGGCACTGCAAGAGGAAAGGGAGAAAAAAAACATCTTAGCAAGCAAGTCAGCCAGGCGTTTAGTCTCACTTCCACTGAATGAAAGTTACACTTGACAAACTACATGATTCCACCTTCACATTCAGCTGCTTATCCAATGAGTTGTGGGAATTTTATTAGCATCAGAAGCCAGGAAAATTCACTAAAAATCACATAAATATCAATCCGGATTACTTATATTCGGAATTCAACTCAAATTGATGTAGAGAAAAGAGACATATGTAGAATATTCACCGGACACACTTACTATTTGAATGTTTAAGAATTGGAATTACTAGAATAACTCTTTGAGATTTATCACCTAATCAGGCTTAAACCAGGTTCACTGTGTTTTACTGATTTGTTTATGTCAGTTATACTATGGATGCCTATAGGAAGAGAATTGACTCAGGCAGCTCACATCCCTTCTGTCTTAATTATCAGTGACCTGGACAAACTTCAGGTCCTTGGATTTGGCACTAAACAGTTCACCAGGCCTTCTTCAAACACAGTTCCTCTCTCCCTCCCTGATTTACACATTTGGCTGTGTTGTAAATTCTTCTTAAAAGTGTGTAACGTTGTTGAAAGTTTAAACAGTCATGTTCAAAGAGTCTCCCGGCCAGTCTTTGTGTTTTGCTGTGTGAGAGTTTATGTTGGCAGAAAATGCATTTAAACTGCAGGTCCGGTCACAATGAAATGTCACCGGGGACACTCATTTGGCTACAGAGAGCGTTTGATTATTCACTGTTTGCTTCTGCCAGGACGGATACACTGGATCCACACTTTGTTTGTGCGGACTGGATACAAGAAAGATATATGGGCTTTGACCGCTTATCCATCTTCCTTTGTACTCTGCTCTTGCTCATTCACAGCTAGTCAACGTAATCATTCAGAAATACTGGACGGTATATTCACTGTAACAACACACAGTGGATTACCAGTAATAGCTCGATAGGGTCTTTGTTTCATGCATGCTTACAAATACATGTCAACTTAGTCTTCAAAGAAAAAAAAGAAAGAATCTCCCCTTCTCTATTTGCACTTTCGGCATCCTCTTGAGAAATTTCTTAATTAAAATTAATTTAATGCGTCATGTCTCTGCTGCTAATTTCTTTGATGTACTCTGTGGAGTCAGATTAAATTACTATACCCTTGAGGCTGCAGGGTTCCCTGCTCTCACCCTGAATCCCACATGTAGGCTACTTTAAAGCAACTCTCTGTCTCCCTCGACCTTTTTTTAAAATCTGGTTCATTCATAATTATTACGATCTATCACCAGAACAAGGAACGCTTGCTTTTAAAGCACGATCACCTGCAGTTTTACAGCCCAATGAATTTGAATTAGTCACCTGAAAGTGATTTAGGAACATACATCCAAAGCAGCTGAGTGCTGATCCAGAAAAGAAGGTAGTTAATTGAATTACACATTCAAAATCAACGTGGAATATTTTATTTTTACTGCTCAATCAAAGACATGGAATTTAAAGTCAGTCATTGCAATCTGCTATAGTAGTAATACTCTTAGACATAACATTTGTGTATTTGAATAAGCATTTTTTTAAGAAGGTGTGAGGCAGATTTGGTTGTGTGTAGAGCACGTTAAAATACCTCTCCTACACAGCATTTGTGTGGCCGACTGGTCAGAAAACATGAAATGTTTTTGATTCTAAAAATAGCTCTGAGGTTAATTCTGCTCCCATAAAAGGCCTTTTAAAGGGGATTGATTGGAACAGACTTTTAAACAACATGTAATGCGATGTGGAGAGGGGTAGAAAACCAGCAGAAGATTCCTCCTGCCTCTTAAATCGTTTTAAGCTGCCTAGTGACACTATAGACATTTCGCTGTAATGAAGGCAACGCTTCTTACACTGGTTGATTGAATTTTGCCTCAAGGCGAAACACAGTATGGCTTCAGTAGCAGAGGGATTCAAAAGCAGGGGGCTTCTTTTCTGTTTTTGTTCAAGAGATGCTTGCTAATGGTGAATTACCCTTATCAGAAATGCGGTGTTGCTTTACTTGTTAATACAAACGCTCGAGCATACTGAAGAGTGGGCACAGAGCTGTTGGTTTGAACTGCTCTGCTGCTGCAGCACATTTTGTGCTTTTGGTGTGTGTGTTTTTCTGTCCTCTTAGATTTTTGCAGTAACTTATCACAATGAAAACTTTTGTAGTTGGCCATTTATGAATAAGCAGGACTGTAGTACAGTCGAGACGGTTCAATTTTTCTGGTCACGGTGAGAGATTAGGCAGGAGAATGTGTGGCAGGTAGTTTCTGTAGCTACAAAGCAAACAGGCACCGTCTTTGTCTGTGAAATGTAACATGGCTCCTATTCCAGTATGAGCATCCAGTTGGCAGTGACAGCTCCCTTTGCAGCATCCCCTCTGTCCGTCTGTCTCCTCCCCCTCTTTCTTGTTCATATCACTCCCTCACACTCTCACACAGCCGCAGGTTAGACCCATGTTTCCTCTTCACCTCCTCTGCCAGCCTTTAGCTGAGTCGAGCCTTACTGCATAAAGTAACTTAAAGGTTTTCATAACCCCTCTTTTCCTCTGCTTGCATCCGTGGGAGTTGAGCTATATTTTGTATCAGTTGTTCAGGGAGTTCCCTGAGGTAAGAGTGGCCATCCAAGCTGTTTGATTCATCATTACGCTCATGCTCTCTGAGAGGTTACTGGGTAATTAAAATTGATCTGTCTCAGTTGTCCCTGGAGATGCGTTGAGGCCGAGCCCCCCCACCCCGGATCCCCAACACGCACAGTTCATATTTGTTACAGTCAGCAAAAATTATAGAAAAGAAGAAGATTGTCTCAGCAACGCACAGTGAAGGATTGTAATTTGCTTTTTTATTTCCTCATATTGGCTAGGCACTGTCGTAGGTGGAAAACTACAATGGATTTTATTTCCTATCCCTTCACTTTTGCATAAGATAAATGAGTCGCCTTAAAAATTCTCTTATATAAAACTAATCTGCTCTGCAGAATACCTTTTGTCCAAGTAATTCCTGCTTGGATTGTGCTTTTCTAAAATCACGTTATCATGTAAGAATTGATCTTATTTTTTTCAGGGGCACTTTATAAAGAAAGCCTGGTGAATGACTGTCCTCACAGCTCAGGATGTGTGCTAAAAACACTGCAAAGAAGGAAGCTTGCCTTACTTAATTTTATAGTTTAAAATTGTCTTACAAATTTTTAATGGCTAAATATCACATGATAGACTAAGCTTATTTGTAAACTAGAAAGTACTTTTGGCTGCTCTCTTATTTCCTGAAGGGTTGCCTCAGCGGACGCATCTGCATACTCGATTTGGCACTGATTTTACACTGGATGTCCTTCCTGATGTGACCCTCCAATTTATCCCGGCTTGTGATCCCCCTCTGGCTGGGTTTGTGCCTCCCCGTAGTTTTGAACCAACTTTAACTAAATGCATAATATGCCTTTGCTTTTTGGTTAGATTGTTGAGAGCTTAAACCTGTAAGTGGAGGTTGGTGTGCATTTGTTGAGAATAAGATTAAAATAGAATTTGTCATTAGTTTCATGTGCAAACACACCATTAAATATGAAGCAATCATGCACATATCCCCAGAGTAATGGTATTGTCTTCTTATATACAAATACAGTGCAATTAGTACAAATTTCAGGGACTTTTGAGAGCTGTTTCCTGTGTAATATCAACACGCTGCGGTTACTTAGAGGTTCCACTATACCAGTGATGCCAAGGATAAGTAAACAGTTCTTCCTAAGAAATCATGGCTTGCTGCAGCAGAAATGCCTCTCACTGCTCAGATATCACTCTCCAGACCCCAGAGAGAATAAACAGATTGTTTCGGAATACACACATGTCATCTCTAAGTACATCCTGCGCTACTGTACACTGTTCACTAACCTCGAATCTTGAAAGAGCAGGTTTGACTCAGCTGCAGTGATCTGTCGAGGACATAGCAGTTACCCGCAGTTATTTTAGGCTTATGTAACTATATCTGTAATACTACTCCCCCCCACCCATTTAATTTTGCACAAAATGTTTCCAGAGGCCTGTGTGATATCTTTTTGATTTGTTTGATATTTTTATAGTGCTTTCTATAAAAGCACAACTGAAAAGTGCTGTTTAAAGATTCTTTAGAGGACTGAACCATGACAGTTAAGGGGCATTTAGAGGGTCTGATAACAGAAACCATTCAAAGTCACATTTTACCTCTGAGTCCTTTAAAGGCAATGAAAGAGTCCCTCACTGGCTGCTCTTTCGGTTTTGCCGTAACCATGCTATTATCACTCAAACAGAAGTGGTTGCCCTGGAAATCTCAATAGTTTTCAAAACAACATAATACATTTAAACCGTATTACCACATTCCCTATTATCTGTCACCTTCAGCTCTACTTTTGAGTGGCACGGCTGCTGCTAAATTGAATGTCTGCTTTTAAAGGCAATAGAAAAGTGGTTGTAATTTAACATTGCTGAAACTTGCTTTTGAACAAATTAATCCATCACTTTCCCAGCTGACAGGGGGAAAGGAAAAGAAAAACTTAGGCTGAATAATAAAACAGCAGGCTTTGTTCTGAAGAAATGTACTGGCATACCTTAACACATTCAAATGCAGGAAAGTGGATCCCTTCGCTTCTAACACATTTTTTTAAAGATTCATATATAGCCTGGATGTTTATGAGTTTCCTGTGGGTTCTGACAAGCAGCATACCTTCTTAACTAACACCATTTCGTGAAGTAATTTGCAATCGCTTCTATAAATAGGAAGCAATCTTTGTCCAATGAGTTGTCCACTCAGGTTGAAAGCAGTTTTTGACCCCTGAGGCAGCTCATTGTTGTTGCTGGAGGAGTTATTTTGGTGGACCTTACTGTCTATATAAGTTGGAGCTTAGGAGACTATAAAAGAGACCTTTTTTCCTCAAAATTCAATACTGACTTTCTCTTAAAGGTAGAGCGAAAGGGAGAGACCTTCAAATTGTGTTTGCATTTGGGACGCTTTTCTTGAAAATGTTGAAAAAATGACTCAGAGGAAGCAGCTGATTGAAAGTCTGTAAAAATCATAAACTTCCAACTTTTTAAGAATAATTTTGCATCATTTTGTTTAGAAACTGAACATCCAAGGAATTTTAATTTAACTTTAATTTCAGCACGTTTATCCAAATATGGCACACTATTAGGTTGAAATGATTCAGATCTCTATCAGCTTTATTAACTGTGATGGTGGCAAACAAGGACAGCTGCTTTATAAAACTAATCCAACATTATGTAGAAACAGAGTCCATGATTGAGGAGCTAATGGACTAACACCGTGTTTTGTTATTTTTAATTTGGATGATGGGTAATAATTGCTTGCATGTCCAATTAAATATCCAACTGAAAGAATCATTCTGGACAGAAAGACAACTCAATGTTGGGTTTTCTCTATCCCGCTATAGCAATAAAGAACAAAGGCAGAAAACTCAATATAGTCTAAATTCAGACCCACATTTAATTATTAGCATCCAACCAAATACAATTCAGCCTTCTGAAAGCTTAAGCAGACACCAAGAAGTAAAGAAATTTCATGTCAGAAGACTTAAAGCCAAATTTGCTTTAAACGTACTTTTCTCTTAAATAAGTTTGCCTGACTCTGTCTCCATGAAAAGAGAATGAGACATTTCACTAATTGATCATTCTGAACTCAGAGTCCTCATTACTATCAGTGTGATATTCGGGTCTTGCTTCCCGTCTGTCAGATAAATGATCTTATAATCCGAATGTTAGTTTATAAAAGTACATTTATGATTTTACTAGCCCTCTGTGATTGTTTTAGCTCTGCTCAGAAACATTTATGTCTGGAATAAACTCCCAGAAATAAATTTAATTTGTAGAAAATTATTCATACTTTCATAGTGTTTTTGTAATGATCTGTCCTTAGTTTTACATTTAGTGTTTCTGAATGGGGTTTTTTGTTCCCTTTTCTGTATACCATCTGTCTTTGTCTCATTTGTGTCTGTGTGAGATTGTTCTTGTTCTCCTTTAAAGTTTATTTGCTGTTTATTTCAAAGTTTGGTTCCTCGTGTGGTTTTCTGTGTTGTATATCCCTCCTTTGTTCTTTTCCCTGCCCTCGTTAGTGTTTGTGTACCATATTACCCTTCTCTCCCGGGGATAGACGCCACTTCACAAATTACAGGCCTGTTTCTTTACTACCACAATTCTCCAAAATCCTAGAAAACCTGTTTAATAAACGATTAGACAAATTCTTAGATAAATATAAATTACTCTCTGACAGTCAATATGGATTCAGATCAAAAAGATCAACATCTCTGGCATTAATCGAATCAATTGAGGAGATTACGAATGCTATAGATCAGAAACAGTATGCAGCTGGAGTATTTCTGGATCTCAAGAAAGCATTCGACACAATCAATCATGACATATTAATTAATAAACTGGAACGGTATGGGATTAGGGGGGTTGTACTGCAATGGGTGAAAAATTATTTAAGTGACCGGAAACAATTTGTGAAGCTGGGTGTCCATTCCTCATCATGCTTGGACATTGCTTGTGGTGTTCCACAAGGCTCTGTACTGGGTCCAAAATTATTTATTATTTATATAAATGATATTTGTAAGGCATCTGATATATTAAAATTAGTATTATTTGCAGATGACACAAATATTTTTTGTTCTGGGGGGAATCTAAAGGAGCTGCTGGATACAATTACTTCAGAAATGTGCAAAATTAAAAAATGGTTTAACAGGAACAAACTATCGCTAAATCTAAGTAAAACTAAAATTATCTTATTTGGGAATTCCCTTAGAAATGCACAAGTGCAGATTCATGTAGATGGTGTGGAAATTGAAAGAGTACTTGAACATAAGTTTCTTGGTGTGATTATAGATGATAAATTAAACTGGAAGTCTCATATAAATCATATACATAACAAAATTTCAAGAAGTGTCTCAATCTTGAGTAAAGTAAAACACATTCTGGACCACAAATCACTCCACATTCTCTATTGTTCCCTGATTGCACCGTATTTGAATTACTGTGCAGAGGTTTGGGGCAATACTTACAAATGTTCGCTATCATCAATCTTTATATTACAAAAAAGGGCCATAAGGATAATCCATAAAACTGGTTACAGAGATCATACAAATCCACTATTCTTAAAATCAAAAATTCTAAAATTCACAGATCTGGTTCATTTTCTCACAGCACAAATTATATATAAAGCAATAAATAACCTGCTTCCTGACAATATTCTAAAAATGTTTTCTAAAAGGGAACGGGGATACAATTTGAGGGGGGAATTAAATTTAAAACATCCTCGTATCCGTACAACATTAAAAAGTTTTTGCATCTCTGTGTGTGGAGTGAAGCTGTGGAACAGACTAAGTAAAGATATGAAGCAATGTCCAAGCATGGCGCAGTTTAAAAAGCGGTTTAAGGATATGGTTTTTACAGGGTACAGGGAAAAGGTAGAGATTTGATAGGGTGTTCTTGTCTAATATTTTCATGTGTGTGCGCATGCACGGGTTTGTTGGTATGGGTATATATATGTATGTGTATATGTATGTATGTATATGTATATATGTGTATGTGTATATGTATATATATATATATATATATATATATATATATATATATATATATATATATATATATATATATATATATATATATATATATATATATATATATGTGTATGTGTATATGTGTATGTATGTATATATGTGTGTATATATATATATATATATATGTATGTGTATGTGTGTGTATGTATGTGTGTATGTATATATATATATATATTAAATATATATAAAATTGTAGGTTGTGTATCCTTCAGGTGTTAATAGGGTTATTGAAAATGTGTATATGTGCGTATGTGTGTATATACGTAGGTATGGATAGATAGAAACATATATGTGTATATATTAAAAAAATAAATAAATAAAAAAATTACACATAACATATAATGTAATTACAAGGAGGTATTTCTGTAGTCTATTGATACTAGATAGTGGAAAAGGGGTGGGATTAAATAAGCTTATGCTTCTTCCTGCTCCTTTTTGAACATGGACGTTATTTGGAGTTGTGGTTGCTCGTTTTCCTTTTGTTTGCTTTGTTCATTTGTCTCTTTTAATTCTATTTTTTTTTTTATACTTTTTCAACATGTTCAAAATAAAGATTCAATCAATCAATCAATCAATCTGTGAATACAGTCTGTGTCTATGTTTGTCAGGTTGTCACTGCAACTCCCTCTTCTTTCTAATCTAATCTGGTTGATTTTGCCCTTGGATTTTCGTTTTTCATGTTTTTGGCCAGTGGTCTTCCTGCCTTCCTGTCTGCAGTGCCATCTGTTGATCACACGAGTTTTGCATATAAAGGGCTGGATTTCATTGCAGAATATTTTGACTCCTTTGGTAATGAAGCTTGTCTCCAATAAAAATGTTATTTTTATTACATTTATCTTCTTGTATTTCATTTTAAGATTACTAAATTTTGTCTTTGCCTTTATTATCTTCATGATTTAATGTCTCCTGTTAAGTACTTCCATGACCTTTTCATTCAGAGGTGCTATACAAATAAATTTGCTTTACCGTTGTGTGAAAACTAACAGCATTTAAAATGCAGAGATCAAATCTACTGTGTGTATGTTGCAGTAGATTAGATGTCCTTCGGTATTATAGCATTAAGCTTAGAACCTGGTTTGCATAATGCCTGACTCCATCACTTGTACTGTGTCTGCTGTTTGAATGATAATTCAGCAACGGCTCCTATTACTTAAAACACACTATTACTCATTACTCACTTTTACTCATTGCAAGGGTTAGCCGAGTACAGTAAGTTTATTGTTGCACTTTTTGGTGTTTTTGAAAGGGAATTTTTGCAAAAGCAGTGTGATCCAAACCACTGATGTGATAGGCATTAGTGAAGCTGTTTGCTTTTTAAACCACTTTTCTCCCGACTTTCAGAATTCTCAGGCACTTTTAAACTTTGATAATAATGTTTTGTACTAAATGTAACAACATGTGGAGAACAGTTTATCAGGGTTTTAAGTCATTAACACAATATTATAAGTTATTTTATGTTTTTTATGTTAAACGTTTCCATACCCTGTTCAGGGGTATGAGTGTTATGGTAATTTTGGGCTTCTGGTGATTTCTCTGAACTGGTCTTTTTACCAAAATGGAATGATTTTACTGGAGAAAAATGCAATAATGAATACGCAAATTGTCAATAGGGGTGAGGTCAGGGCTTTGGGGAGGCCATTCAAGAAGCTAAACATTAGGCTGCTTCATCTTTTCCAAAACCATTTTTCATGAGGTCAGTCTTGAGAAACCATTTCTCCAGAAGGCATTTTGCTTGTCAGGCGAGCTTGAAGGTGTCCATTTGGCTTCTTTCTTGGTCATCACTCTCTCAGTCTGTGGTAAAGAAAAACTCCTTCAGTGTGGACAGTGATGCTGGTGTTCCACTAGCTTCCAGTTCGTGGAAGGGTTGAGCCTTAGTGGTTTTCTTGAACATCCTAACCAATTTCCTTTCATATGAGGGTGACTGTTTGGCTCCCCTTCCAAACCTGTGGCATGGTGGCACGCCCAAATAACTTGTACTTATGTACAGTTTTTTGAATTAATGATCTTCTGATCTCCAGTTGTTTAGAAATGGCTGCAAAAGACATTCCCAACTTGTGTGAATCTACAAATCTTCTTAAATTTTGTTGGATTTTCTACTTGTACAAATTTGTCTATCAAGTTAAAATACATTCAGGACAACTTGAGTGTATGTCTTTGAGCCTGCATGTACACTTTTGACCCTGTGTGTATTAGACAAAATCCAAATAAATTCAAACTTCAAATCATAAAAATACTAAAATTACCGTAATATTCATGACCATGATGAGTAGGGATAAGAATCGAGAACAGGTTCTTGTAGAGAACCAGTTCGCAGTTGTTCATTTTTGTGGGGAATTGTCAGTCTGGCTGCTCATCGATCCCACTTGCACTACATTCAGCTGGTGCATCGGAGGAGGGAAATAATGGCACAGTCTGCAACCTGGACAGGGAAATTTCTTTTATTTTTCTTGCACAAAAGGACGAGCGCACAATGGTCCAAACTGCATCCACAATAGAAACAACTGCATTATGCTGCGAACGCTAGCCAAGAACCCAAAATGATTTTAAACATGAGTGAATGCCTCCCCAGCCCAGCAGCCAGACCCTGAACTTCAGCAGGTAACAAATGCAGTGATGAGCAGTCAGGCTGCAGCCTCTGTTTCTACCTGTTCATGTTTCTAAAGTAAAATCCCTGTGGCAATCGCTTTGAAGTCTATTTGTGCTAGAGAAATGTCTGTTGCCTAAACAGGACCGTTAAATCACTACACACAATTAAATGTCAGATACATTTAATTTAAGTCTATTCATTAATGTGGCTTCTCTTAAATGATGTTTTGACATTATTTTCTTTAAAATAGCACTGCCGCTACAGGTGCATTTTCTATTTCCTTCTTCTATAGATTTCCTCTCTCACCTCAAATACAAGCAAATCAGTGGGTCTGGAAGCCTGGAATCATTTGCCTGCATCCGTCTTTAAAATGGTGGGCACACAGCAGATTTTCTTCCCAGCACGACACAAAGTCAAAGAAAAAACGAATTAGGGGGGAAGCATCTCTTTTTAAGCAGGGCACCATTGTGAGATCTGAGGTCTGTAATTGAGAACCATGTAGGGATTTCATGCAAAAAGAAAAAAAAAATCTTTGCAAATTCTTTTAAAACAGCTCAAAGTAACTCTTGTCGCTTCAGTTGTTTTGAGATTTGGATCACATGTCCATAAAAATGTAACAGAGGGACATAGAAAATGTTAAAGCGAGGGGAGGAATAACCGACACAGCTCCGGTTGCTAAGGCTATCGTCCCTCGAGATGCAACTTAGTCTGTCTATGCGTGTGTGTGTGTGTGTCTGTGCAGCTGTGAGAGTTTTGTATGTGTATGTTTGTGCAGCTGTGAGTTTGTGCACATATGTATGCCTTAAGCATTAGTGTGTGTATGTGTTTGATTTGCTGACAGATCCTCTCACTTCAGAGAATTAATGTGTGAGACTCTATGCCCCAAGGCAGCTGGTGGAGAGCCAGGTGTTACCTCCTGTCTCGCTTCCTCTATCAAGGGCTATGACCAGATGAGGAGTCCAAAGGCCTTTTTTGTGTTTGTTTTTTTTGTCCTGGAGCTATGCAGACACCCAAACAGAGATGACAAAGAAAGGACAGAAAGAGGACAAAGTAGAGTAAAGTAGATCTGTCTTGTTCTGTCTTCACTTGTGTTGTACACCAGCTTTTCATAAGTGCTCAGTGCAGAGAGTTTGGCTTTTGTGTGTCTGACAGACGTGCTGTGTTCGAATGTTCACCTTACTCCAAGTAACAATGCAGCTATTGATTCCCCTGATGGTCCTCTTCCCACCTTCCTTTCAGGCTGACGCAAAGCTGTTTTCGTACTTCCTTCAATGTTCTACTCACTCATTATCGAATTCAACCCTGAAGATAAACAAATCACCAATTTGCCCATATAAAAACAGATTAATTTAACTGTGCTGTTTTTTTTAAGCTGTTAAATAAATCGTCTTACTGACCAGTTTTTAGTCAAACAGTGACTATTAGTGACTATTGTATTAGGCAGTCAGTGTAGTTGTGTCAAGACCCATTTAGTTCAAATAAGTTTGTTTTTCTATCTATAGTTATTTATATTTGGCAGTAAGTATCTGTCCTGAGACTTCCCTTTGCAAACGTAGAAAGCCTAAGGTGGGAACAGGAGCCAGAGCAAAGGAGACAATGACAACAGAAACAGTTGATTAAATCAGAAAGCATGATGTGGAGGAGCTAGGGGGAGGTGTGTTTGCAAAGTGGCTTACAGGAAGTGTATACAGCCTGAAGCATCTGAAATAGCCTACCCTAGGTTGCATGAGTGATGTGTACTGGTAATAAGATCAGCTAATTTCATGGGATTGCTGGCTGAACGAACCAGTATGGTTGAACATTGGTCCTGTAGGTAGTTTCAAAAAGTATATGGAACAACCAGTCACTGGGTCTAATCTTGTCTGTGTTGTTCTCGGCTCGCCTTCAAACTGCCACTGAGAAAATCACGGAGAACTCTTACCATACAAAGAGCTTCCTTATAGTAATATGAAACCAAGTGTTTTGTTTAAATTCTACCCTGGCATATCGGGTTAACTGTCAGGCTACTTGGACTTTGCTTTTGTGAAGGTTGCAAGCACATTTGTATTGTATACCTATAATTCTCCATTCTGCATAGCCAAGTACCCAAGCAAATCTGCTATTGCTAGGTCTGAAAATAACATAAATAAACATGTACTGATCTTAAACCACATTCTTTTACTGACCAACAGGCTGCACGAAGAAGCTTCTTTAGTGCAGCCCATGTTTATTTTAATCTAGATGATGAAGCAGGGTATGATATAGAGTATGGCTACCTGTCCTGACAAGTTGCTACCAAATGGTCATATAGTGTCATTTGTTACTCGATATACCACTCTCGCTGATGTGTAGGCTTTTGGGTTTACAAAGAGGTTACTTTTGGATTTTAAATGCGAGTCTAGTATCATGAACTCACATGTAAATAGTCTTTTAATGTTTTATCACTTTTTTTTTTTTGCTTTTTTTCATGCCACTTAATCTCTGAATTATTTTAAAATGGGATAACCATTCAGCATTAGATTTTCCAATGATTATTCATGTAGGTTTATCATTTATAAATGAAAATTGCATGCTATTTTCACTCAAATCATACTCTACATGGATGCTGAATATTTAATGACTTTTTAAAATTTCAGATTATAAACAGGTGGGAAGTAAACTTGGAGAAGGCAAACTTTTATTCTGCTGTTTTGCTGAGCTCGTTGTTTGCAGTGTTTTTGCAGATGCTTCACTTGTTCTGTAAAAGATGAAGTCATTAAAGACATTTTTGTGCTGGAGTCAGCAGCCGCCACTGCTGTAAGTTAGAAGGGCCTATGTCTGACAAAAACAGGGAAACTAACCAGTTTGACAAAACTACTTAATATGTTGAGCTTTTTAAACATTGCACATCTGTAAAAGTGCAATTAACAGTGTTTACACTAAATGCTTTAGTTGCCCTAAAGCTCTTTTTACAGCTCTTTGTTTATCCGACTGCTTTACACAACAAGCATTCAGGGTTTAGTTTGCTGCTGAGATATTCATGCACTGTGTATAAAGAAAAGAGCTTTTAACTATCTCTTGTTTGTGTGGGGGGGATTTACAGACTGCCAACCTAACAAATCCTAGGTTACAGTGACTTTTTTTCCAGATGCAGTTTCTTTTGTTTTTATAAACAGCATTTGTGTCGGTGACAAAATGTTCCCATAGTAGATGTTACACAAAGCTTCTGCAGCAGATTGTTGAGAATGGGTTTACAAAAGCTCTGTTCAAGAGGCAAAACCAGTGCCCTACTTGCAGGAGCACAGAGTGGCTTTGAATTCTTGTTCTTCTAATATTAGATTCTCAAATATTTCAAATTGTTTTAGGCAGAGCTGTAATTGGACAAATGTGAAATATTCATTTGTGTTAAGTTCAAAGTTAAGACAAAACTTGCTTAATTGTTTTAATTAAGCGTCTTTTTTTTCTCTTTTTTCAAATTTTCCTGGCAGACTCAAAACATCTGATAGGCATCAAATTGGACTCAACTTTCAGAAAATGAAATGGGAAAAACAAAAAATAAATTTTGTTTGATAAAATTACGTAAATTTGAAAATAATGAGTAAGTAGAGGCAATTATAATTGTTTGGCAAACCCAACACAGAAACCTAACTTTGCTTTTGGAAAGATGGATTTCTTGCTACTTTAAAACTAAGAAGCTTAATTTCAAAATGATTGTCATATGTGTTAAAAATAAACAACACTTTGCAAATGTATCAAATAGTAGTGTTGCTGGAACAGAGCTGAACAACAACAACAACAACACAGGATAAAGAAGGACATATTTCATGGTCACGTGAATATGCCAGTTTTCTTTAGTGACATAACATCTGCAATAAGCGTTCATCTAAATCTGTCTCTGTGACACTTTTTACATAGATTCAGTTTCTACATCCACTGACAGTTTTGCAGTTGTGCAGTGTAAGGCTGCAATCTTTTTAGACAACAATATAGGAAAGATTTGTGCTTTTTGTAGAGTAACCAACAGTTTGTCCACCAGTACTGCTTTACGCCTCCTTTTCTCCTTGATGGCCAGTGTTGGGCAGTAATATATTACTAAGTAAAAATTAATTACGTGATCCCTTGAACTATTTTAGGAATAAAAAGAGTGAGTGATTACAAATTTAAATTAAATGACCTGTTTTGGCTAATATATGCCGTGAACAGAACCTGATTTTATGAGTTCTTTATGTCAAACATGTGTGTGAAGTTACATAAAATTCTTCTGAGGCTCAATAATTAGTAACGTGGCTTTTTTGTAATTATTTAAGTCATTGCCATTGCAATAAGTGACATAATTAGGGCTCTAATGCTAATCGTCTAGCTGACAGTTGGTCAATTGCTCTTCCTTGAACATCTTACTGAGTGTACTCCCACTGGTGTCACTTTCATTACGACAAAAGCCAAGCTTCACTATCTTTCCAGGATTATTCCATAGCACAGGGAGGAGTAGACTACCTAAAGAGTGCTCCCGCCTTTGAAACAACCCAACTTATGAGAGACTGCTTGGTCTAACTCATTTAATATTGATGATTGTTTACTCAGTCGGCCTCAGAATAATTACCACCCTCTCATAGAAGTTTAATTGCATTTTATATATTTCATACTTTCAGAAAAAAAGCTGTTTGCACAACACAGCTCAATAACCAACAACAAAGCTTAGCCTCTAAAAACAGAGGGTTTACCTTCTTCATGTTAACACTTGAGGCTTTGAGTGTAAATATGTGAGCACATGAATATTTCATTAAGTCTGGCCTTTGCACACCCAACAACAACTTTCGTGGCTTCAGAGGACACAGCTGAGAGTTTGCTGAAACACTGTTTATTCTGTGAAACATCACATAGTTCTGAACAAGTAAAGTGCATAGTACCTGGCCTCAGGTACAACACACCAAAATGAAGTGTGTGTTGTTACATGAATTGTTGAATATAATAATTAAAGTCTGAGCTTCAGAAAATTAATTCAAATAAAATTAATTGTTGTATTCTTAGCAGGAATTAGCTTTTGAAGTAAAGATTAAAGACATTTGAATCAACAGTTGCTAGTTACATCACAGGAAATTACAGGGATTTTAATTTTTTGCACATTATTCCTACAACAAGTGAAATGCAAATATAGCCAAGCTTTTTTTTGTTGATAATCCAACAAAAAGGCCTCATCAGATCTATTTTAAATCTATTCTAATAGTTATTTTTAGGTCTACTCTAAATAGACATGATCCATTTTTCCACTTTTCTTTTGTGTTATTCCTCCAGTCTAAAGAAAAACCAGAGTCAACAAAAAATAACTGTTTCAATATAAAATTGTTAGACCCCAAATAAAAAATGACTGAACCCTTCAAAATACTGTTAATGCTCAAGAGAAATGTCAGAAGTGAAATGATAGTGAAAATACCACAAATTTGCTCTTCGGTGACAAAGAGGGTTGTGGATCCATACACTTCAGGTGCTAGACGCAAGATGCAAGAGTGGTTAAAACTTGTGCATCTGCTTATGTTTTACTAGCAATCAATTTGGTGCTGTGCTTTTCAGACAAGTGACTCTGGGGAAAACTAGCCAGTTAAACTGCACCTCAAACATCCTTATTAAACAGCTTTGAAAAAGCTCATCTGGGAAGTGAAGTTTGAGCAGTTCTAGTTCTCATTCTTAGGGTGTGCTGACATTTCTGTCTTTTTCATTTTTTCCATTTCATTCAGACAAACAATGCTGTCGGCAGAATGCATTTATTCTTTTGTGGCAGGTAATCTTGAGATACCAACCATCTCCACTACAAATTGATTGGTTGAAAAGCAAGGATGACCAAGATTTTCTTTGCTCAACTGCACTCTTAATTAAAATGTTACATAAGCTTTTTTTTTATTTATATATTCATGCTGCTTCTTTGTCATTTGGAGTACTCTGATTATGGATTGGGGTGTGTCCATCTCACACAGCATCACCAGTCATACGTCCCGATGCCCTGTGAGCCTCTTAGTAATTACCCTTATCGACCTCCCCAGATGTATCAGAGTCATGGGTTATCAGCCAGGGACTCCAATCACAATGCAAATAAAGGTAAGTTGAGCAGGATGATGCGAGTCATGTCTCATGTTTTATTCCTTCCTCTTGGTCCCTTAGGCGGAAAAAAAATGGGGGGGGGGGGGAACAGACATATCCAATTATTAGCACAAACGGCATTGATTGTGTCCTTCCCTTGCAGAGTTTTTAAGGAAAACCACTGGGAAAAGGAAGACAGCGTCTACTTCAAACATAATGCCTGTAGGAACGATTTCTGTTTAACAACACATTATAATAGCAAGGGCTTTGCCATTTAATCAAACAGTCATTGGCTCTGATATTTTCTCTAATGCTTCACTGAACATGCATTTTAATTATTTTTCAGATAGTGACAAATTGCACACGTTATGAACAATACAACCAAACACACTGTGTGTCACACATGATATACAAAGAACATAAATGTGTTTTTAATGAGGTTCCTGTCATCCTGTAACGGCTGCTCACAAATGATTAAGAAATCTGATGGACTTGAGAAACTGTGGTTTGATTGTGACTGCATGCTACAGATGTGTGCATCTGTGTGAGTAAAGCTGGAGCCAGGTGAGAGGAGTAGAGTACAGAAAGGATTGAAGGGAGATAAAATGCACCTGACTGGAATTGTGCTTCAGGATCCAAATCTCAGCTGTTATTGCTGTATGGCATAAAATGGCTTAAGGTGGTCGAGTACAAACCGCCCCCTTCTGTTAAATGCTTCTGATAGGGCCAATCCAAATGATGGATTTTTCCAGTAGGCACAAAATAGTGCAAACAGATTATAGAGGTTAACACTTGAAATGTGGTGCTGACAGAGTTATGGTTGCTTCAACATTTATAGTCATAGGTTCTCTTTTAGCAGTATGAATTATGCAACAAAGACAACCGGCCTAGGTTGACTATAAATAGCCCTTTGTTTAAAAGTCAATCATTCTTCACTTATAAATGAACACGCCTGTCATTGTTTGTCATTTGTCGATCACTGTGATAATGCATTTAATGTGCAGGACAGATTTATAGCTCTGCTTATAGATATACAGCTGTCTTCTGCAGAGAACCTAGCAGTCCCTCATTCTTTCTTTTATATTTGGTGGAGGCTTTGCTGGAAATGCAACAGTACACTAAAATAGGACTAAATACATAAAGATAATTTAGCTGACTCAGAACATCGGTGTAATTCACGATTTATTTATTTTTAATTGAGAACAAGGGAAAATACAGCACCATTAACCTTTTTGGTGGTGTAGTACATTATTTATGTAACCTTTAAATCATTCATGTTGGCAGCACAGGGTCTACATTTCACACATGTTTATGGGATTGTGTTTGAGGTTAAGTGCTTTGCTTGACAGCTCCAGTAATAACTGGTGATGGAGGGGAGGGGGCTGTTAGCCAACAAGAGCATGCACTATTTCTGGTAAGATGGAAGGACATGCAGAAAAAGCTTGTCAATCAAGGTTAAGGTATAGGCAAAAACAACACTCTTGTATCACTACCTCCTTTGGTGTACCGTAGCTTATTTTCACATCACCTAACATTTAACATTAGGGAACATATTTTAAATAAAACATTCATTAACAGATTCATTAACACGTTTATGAAGTCAGTGTTGAGCAGTAACTATTTCGAGCTAAGAATATTACTCCTTTCCTTAAGTCCACCTCAATTAAAGCAAACTGTGTGCTTCTTTCCTGATTTTATGAGGCTTGAGGTACAGCATAATACTCATGTAACAATCTTCCTCACATTTCATCTTGCCTTGTGGGTAGTTGCTCTTGCTGTGTAATTGCTTACGATGGGTACAAACGGCTGCAAAATGTTCAAAATATGTAATCTAGCACCTTGGGAGGAGAGAGCTTTCTAAAGTCTCTCAAAGGACACCATCACCATGGAAATGACCAGTCTCTGAAAATAACAGAAATTATCATTGCATAGTAATTACGGATGTAGAAACATGCACTACAAAATTTATTTGTCATTGTGGGGGTTTTTTCTTCTTGGGAAAGCTGTGCTTGTATAGATGGCAGGTCAAAAGAAGATAACATTCATTTGAATTGTGGATGTATGTTGTTAAAATGTAAATCACAAAGTACCTACGACAATAAAACAAAATGAAAGAATGAGATTACCTATTATTTGATTCTTGGATATGTTGTTAATTATGGGTACATATTGTATACTTATCCTATCATTAGTAACGAAGCAATGTCCACATCTGGTTTAAGCAATTCCTGTAGCAGTTAGTGATTTTCTTTGCTTTTTTCATTTCTGAAAGAAATGCTCGCTCTGAGTGCATGGTGCTGGATTTCGTCATCATGAATACATTTGTGCAGTCAGTGAAAAAATCCTCTGACCTGATGGAAATGTAGGGTGTCATCTGTATACAAATTCACATTGTTATAATTCAATCTTGTGATTGTTTGTGATTTATGTGTGACTCCTCCCACCAGAGGATCGCTGTGGGGGTTTTCCTCTTCTCTGTCTCAGGTGTGGACACCTGGGTGCATCTTACTGGAGTCCAGTGCCTGCTGGGTCGTTGGGTGGAATTCATTCCTGTTTTTGGGATTGGATAATTGGTTGATCACCCCCAGTGTGACAACCACCTGGCCCGTCTGTCCGAGCCTCCACCACCCAACAGACAGCCTGTGTTTTCCGATTGTTTAGGCAATGTCAGGAACAGACTATGACAGAGGCAAGTACCATATTATTATTATCATTACATGATTTGATTACATTTGACATAGTTTCATCTTATCTTTGTTTTCATCAATTGTTGTGTTTTACGTTTTGCAGTGTAGTATTTATTTATTTATGTATTTATTTATTTATGTATTTATGTATTTATGTATTTATGTATTTATTTATTTATGTATTTATTTATTTATTTATTTATTTATTTATTTTTTGTGTCCCGTTTGGATCTTTAGCCATCAGAATTGTTGTCTTAAGGCCAAGAAAGATGCCAAGCGGATGTATTTTACCAAGTGGATCATCATGGCCTTGCCATATTGGTCCATTTGATTGACCTTTATTATAATTATGAATTTATTTTATTTTCGGTTGCTACAAACGGGACAGACATGACTGGGGGATAGGACAGGGAGAAAGAATGAAAGAAAGAGAGGGAGAGAAAGAAAACCAAAGGGGAGAAGAGACGGTGAGAAGGGGGGGAAGAAAGAAAAAAACAAACAAACAAAACACCTGGATCACCTGTATGGAGAAAAAAACAACAGAAGAGAAAGCAAACAACAAAGAGCAACATAAAAAAAAACCCAGCACCATCACAATAAACTAGCTAGCAGTAGATAACAGTAGATAGTAAATAATAAACGATATTGTGCAGCACGCAAGATAGACAGCGCACAATGTGCTTTGAGGCAGCAGCCAAGAAAGCTGTAGTCCACGTCTGTGAACACCCGTGTGCACACCTGTGTGCATACCTGCGTGGATCAGCATGCTTGTATTCCAAAGGTTTCTCCATGTAACGATCTGCTAGGGAGTGTGGGGAGCCATAGCCCCGTCCACCAGGGTATGAAGCAGGTATGGAGGAGATCCAGGCCCCAGATATCTAGAGGCCCCAGAGTACAAGGACCCGAGGAGGACCACCAAAGGGGGGGAACCCTGCCACCCTCCTGGGAAGAGCTGAGTAGAGCCCCAAACGAGAGGTCACCCCGCAGCTACGGAGCAGAGGCCAGAGGGGGTTGCAGTGGCGTGCCCGCGGGCTCTGCCGGCAGCCGTGCCAGAGAGGACCGAGCTTCAGGCCCAGAGGCCAGAGGCCTGAGGGCATCCCACCCCCCGGAAGGAGCCCAGCCGGGCCACAGGCGCCCGGCCCCGCCAATCGGCCACCAGGAGTGAGCCGGTACATACATGAGCGCCCAGCCCCAGACGAGTGTAGTGTAGTATTTAAAAGTTTAGACAATTCCACCATCAGGCTGGGGTCTTTCTGTGTGGAGTTTGCATGTTCTCCCCGTGTTTGCGTGGGTTCCCTCCGGGTACTCCGGCTTGCTCCCACAGTTCAAAGACATGCAGTTGGGGATAGGTTAATTAGTTAATCCAAATTGCCCATAGTTGTGAATGCGGGAGTGAATGTGAGCGCGAATGGTTGTTTGTCTCTGTGTGTTAGCCCTGCGACAGACTGGCGACCTGTCCAGGGTGTACCCCGCCTCTCGCCCTATAACAGCTGGTATAAGCTCCAGCGCCCTGGAAAGGATAAGCGGAAGCAAATGGATGGATGGACTCCTTATATGTTTTGGTACATGCCATTTAATAGTCACTGTTCAATATATTTATTTCTACATTTTCTACATTATTTCTACATTTTTTATTTCTATAGGTAAATACATTCTCAGAGGGTTCAGTCAAAATGTTCCCATTTCTTCCTGTTATTCCAGTATTTATTTTTTGTGCAGCTAACAGGATTCCCTGCAGAGGTCTTTGCTCACAGATTGTAGAGGCAGATTTACCTGCTGCTGTGAGGCAGTAAATAGAAAGTAAAATGTTTCACAAACCTAAAAGGATTGCCTTTTGCTACTCAACCCAAGCTGGGAAGGGGGATATTGAGAGTAAATGCTTATTACCAGACAAATGGATCCTCTGCACCTCGGGCAATGTGAAAAGGTTAACTTAATACTGGTTATCCTTTTATAACTCCATATGCAAGCTGACATAGTCCCTGCAATCAAGCATTTACAAGGACAGAATCTTGATATTATTCACCAGTTTAAATGGAAAAGATTAAGTAAAATGCAAACACTACTACTACTAATAATAATAATGATAATAACTGCAATTGAAATGGATTTTATGGAAGTAATTTTTCTTTACATGGTAACATATGACTTTGATAACATAAACTTTCACCTGTCCTAAAATCAGGAGTTTATTATGATGGTCAATAATGGCAATAGAAATTATGGTGATGGAAAAATGGGCAATTAAAATCTTATTATTGTTCTCAGAAGCTGAAATGAACTGGAACTGGCTGCAGTGCTTCTCTGAAACTGCTATTAACTCTGGGTTAATGGTCATGCCCGCTGAAAATGAGGGAAATGGCTGAAGAGGGGACAAAGGAAAATAACAGTGAAAAGACAGCAGCTGAGTGAGGTCAGACTAAATGTCTACAAGGGTCTAATTTCATCAGCTTCAACTGGGAAAGAACTATTAAGCCTCTGGCGCTTGGTGAGTGAATGTCACTGCATTTAGCTTCATATCCACACATACACTTTTTAATACACTTCTTTTCTTATACAGACTGTGAACCTCTGGGTCTCTAAAGGGCTATGTGTATACATTTTACAGACACAAACAGTAAGCAGAGACAGTACAGTGAGCGTGGTTATGATGATGAATATCATTTATAGTTAAATCTTCTGTTCATTGTGCTCTGTAAACACATCTCTATTTCCATTTTCTTTTACAGGCATCCTTTTGCATCATTCGGCACATTACCAACACTGCTGTCCTTGCTTCCTCAGGGGACTGAACATGTTGGAGTGCTTGGCATACTTATTAAACCATATGGGCTCTGATGTACTAAAAGTGGCAACTTTGAAAAATGTCATTTGAATTAATGTCCATTGAATCAATAGAGCTAAATGAGGTAACACACTGGCAAGTATTGCAATAGTTGCGGTATTGTGAATTGGGCGTCTGTGGCAGGGGTTGGATGGAAGGTGGGGGTCTATTAAATTACTGCTCGTGAAAATTAAACCTTTCTGCCATGCAGCTTCACATTACAAAATTTTACCTGAGAAAACTCAAGTTGACCTTTATTATGAGCGCTTTTAGTCAGAGGCCAGAGGATTGTGGTTTTATCTTGCTAATAGCCAATTTTGGGCTATTTCTCAGCACCAGCCGTGTTTGTCAGTGTTGGAGACCAAAAAGAAAAAAAACAGTTGCAATCATTGGGGGCTTATTCTGCACTTCACATGAAATGTGGAGTAATGCATTTGTTTCTTGTGGTGTTCCCTAGCCACTCAAAGCATTGCATCCGTTGGTCTTAGAATGCAAGGAAGGGATCTGACTGACTAACCAAGGACTGACACATCTTAAAACATACCCTGACTTTAAAGGGAAATGCAATGAACAAAATTAATATTTTCTTATATTAAAAAATAGAACAAAACAAAAAGAAATTGACGCTGTGAATGAGACAATAAATGTTTACTCAGGAGAGGTAACTTCTCATAGACGTCTATACAAGTGGATTTCTTTGTACAACTAGTAGTCAGCCACTGCTGCTGAGAAAATGTGCAGGTTTAAGCTACCTTCACATTTTCTTCACTTGTCAGACCTAAGTGCAATATCTTGTTTTATACAGTCTATATTGGGCTTAGAAGGCACCACTACTGTTCATCAGAAAGAGTCATTTTCTGTACTTTTTGACAGCAGATCAGGTTGAAACATTGCAGGGAGTAAGGAAAAAGGGGAAGAGCAGCAACGGTGAGCTGAGCTGTTAGATGAGGAGCTGCAGGTAACAGTGTGCAGACTTCCAACTTCAAAGTGAGGTAACAAACCCCTTCCACTGTGCATCGCTCTCTGTAGACTATTTTAAAAGATCAGATCACGCTAACTCTCTGAATGATGTAACTATTCCAATTAATTCCTTTAAATGACAACATTTTTTTGTTTTGATATCCCCAGAATTCTGTGGCATGTATTATTAACCAACAAGGGATTAAGCTATTTAATAAAATGGGCTTTAGTTAATAGAATGTTTATCTGGGTAATAGTTTATGGTAATATTATTATTTTTGCAAAAGCTGTAATATAGAGATAAAGGAAGAAGCAATAGATTGAGAGAGATTCAACCGTTTATCATCTGGTTTAATTAAAATGATTGTATACAAGGTTGCTTATATATTAAAACAGCATATCTTATCACAGGCAATTATAATACCACTCAAGTCCTTTTCTGTAAGGCTTATTTTGTGCATAGATACATACACAAAGAGCAAATATTAGAGCTCTGTTGGTTCTGAAAGTCTGAAAGCACTTCAATCAAAGGGAAGAAAAAAAACAGCACAGGAAGTGACCATCAAGGACAAAAAACAACTAAAATGCAGACACAGAAAAGCAGCATTTTACCTGCGACATGAGCACCAGTGTAAAAATTTAACAGTGCCGGACTATTTAATCATTATTTCTAAATAGATGTTAATGGATTCTACTGTTTGATTGTTTCTTGGAATGAGAATTGCCTGTTTATGCTTCTAGTCATTAAGCAACCATCTTTGATTCGTACGGAGCCCCGCAGGGGACATGGGAGAAAAAAAAATTAAGACGGACTTTTGCGAGATCTCGCAAAACTAACTCGGGATCTCGCAAAAGTTTTAGCCGCATTCTTCCCGTTAGCTCGAGACCTACTACAGCCGGGAGGAACACTGCTTTCCCGGCACATCGTGCCTCGACCTCCCGGTCGGCTTCGAGCCGGCGTCCGAAGAATGCGGCTAAAAGTTTTGCGAGAACCCGAGTTAGTTTTGCGAGATCTCGCAAAACTTTTGCGAGATCCCGAGATAGTTTTGCGAGATCTCGCAAAAGTCCGTCTTAATTTTTTTTTCTCCCATGTCCCCTGCAGGGCTCGGTAGATTTGTGATGGAGTTTGACAGCAAAAATAATAAGTGCATTTCACAATGTTATCAATGTCCATTACTCAACATATGCTGTTACACTAAATGCACATGCACATTTTCTGTTAGTTGTGAAAATACATTATTGCAGAGGCTCTGGAGCATTGTTTATAATCTACAATATTCTAGTAATGTTTCCATTGTAAATTTAGTAGATTAATTGTAGACACTGTGCAGGGTTTCTTTGTGTTCTGGTTGTTTGACTTGTGAAAGAAATGGAAAAGTTTAATTAGTTTAGCTCCCATTAAGTCTGCCTCATGTTTTACTTGTCAGATAATCGGACCAGTATCACATAGAGGAAGTTTGAAATGTTTACAAAAAAGGTTCATTCTGTTCATCTGGACGTAGCGTTTTCAGTGGGAGAAATGCTTCGTCACTCATCCAAGTGACTTCTTCACTCTCAGCTGACTGCAGAAAAGGGAAAGACCATCTCTGTATCAAGGAGGGGGCCTAAGTGTACATCTTTCACCATCTGACAATGCTGTGATTGCGGCCATTCAACTCTCTGTGAATGGTACTCATGGATCAGAGACTGAAGAATTCACTTGGATGAGTGACGAAATTTTTCTCCCATTAAAAACGCAACGTTCAGATGAACAGAATCAACCTTTTGGGATCTACTTACCTGGATGATTGAGCATGCATCAAGACACTTTGAAAAAAAAATCTGTCTCATTTTGTGTTGGCTTATTTTCTCCCACTACACTATTTTACATGTGTGTTGGCAGTTGTGTTGTCAATAAGGTTACATCATTCAGGGAGTTAGTGTGATAAGTTATTTTACTATTTTGGATCCTAAATGTCATCAGCACACTTTACAGGCAGTAGGTGGAGTTAATAACTGGTACTAACAGCTCAATCGCACTACAGTAAAACTAGGATGAAAACCTCTTAGAGACTAGATGGTTACCAAGTGACTGATTGCAAGCAACTGCGATGACTTCACTGGTCACCTGTTGGTCACCTGTTGGGAGGCAATCTGTCTCGTAACAATCGAGGTGCTACTCAGACTGTTTGCTGTCACACTCAGACAGATCGGCAAAATATGGCAAATAACTGTCATCCAATTTATAACATTGCTAACATGTTGCAATCAGTCTGAGTGAGTCTGCACCAGTGAGCACAACTTGTCTGTGATAAATGTCTTTGCAATAGGGGACTCAGTTGAACCTGTATTCTAGTTATATTCCTTCCTTCCTTCTTCAAATTAACGATTTCATAGGCAACAACAATGCAGCTTCATTACTGCAATTACAATAATTTGGTCACGCAGTCACATGCAGTCTCCAACGAATATCTTTCCTAGTGCGACTGCACCGTTAATGTGTTGGGTTACTCATTTTTCTCTGGAACTAGTCTCCAAGCCTTGTGTAATGTAATGATACAACAACATTAGCTGACTCAGAGTAATACTTACATCTAATTGCCAAGGCCGTGTTCAAAGTGCCTTTAAATGCCTTGTGTGTCAATACAGACAGACCGCATGTCATTATGGTGCAGCAATCTGCTTCATCATAATAACAATGAATCACTGTCACTTTGGGTTGTTCTCAGTATTAAAGCTTGACTGAAGACTAGATGAGTAAGAACATGTACTTTTTTCCGTCTTGACAAAATACAAATACATTTAACAGGAAAATAAATTAGCAGCAGTTTATCAGTGTCCGAACGGCTACAGTCTTCTCTGAGATTAGAAATCAATAGTTCATCTGACGGAGCACATGGTGACGATTCTACAGAGGAGCTAGTGGTACCACATAGCATTCGCCTCTGTCTTCAGGCTCATATTAGTGATTTAGTAGGTAGGCTTTGCTTTCTAACTCCTTTTAAAGGGGAGAAATTGTCAGGTCATGGAGTCATTTATTTTTAAGAGTAATCCATCATAGTAACTACATTTCTTTTCTTTTTTTTCTGCTAACACTTCTGGAACCCTGTCATTTATCATCCTTGGGGACTTGTGCGACTTTCCAAAGGTTTCTGATAAAGCTATGACAGTTTCCATCCAGTAGCCTTCTCGATAATGAGAACCTCAAATGAAACACAAAAAATGGTGTTGTTCAGTTCTGTATTGGAGACATTGCAGTACCAAGATTCAATGGTTCTTTGAAGATATTTGGGAACAAAGTGAATATGGAGTCAAAGACATATGCCTGTGAAGTACAGAGAATATTTCATTAAGACAAGCTGGTGTTTTAGCATATGGGCAAACTATAAAAGAAAAGACTTGAGGAAAATAGAAGGAGATAAAAAGATAAAACTGCAGTGCTAGAAGATTTTTAACTTGAGTAACTTGAGCCAAACCATTTGGAAAATACATCCCATGCTTTGAAAAATAAAACCCTCTTGAGAAAGAAATGCTTTGAATGAGATTTGCTCTCCATTTGGGTGCACCATCTTTTAACTCAACACCACCGAGGCCCGTTGTTTAAAGCAGCCAGAAATCAATGTTACCATTAAATGTTTACAAGCCATCATTAGATTCTTTCGTGTTTTTGTTTGGTTGTGATAGAGCATTAGTTTAAGGATATCCATGAAAAATAACTCCACTTGCTCTAATCACATTTTGCTGCTCTGGTCTTATTTCTCATGAATATATATTGCTTTAGGAACCTTTGACACTAAAAGGTCTGTCTAATCAAATGCTTTACATTTATCAGATATATGTACTCCAATTATAACATTGTTATGCACTGCAACAGTGGGTTTAGCTATACAGTAATTGCCTCGAATAAATTTGGGTCTACACCTTCAAGGGAACAAACACAGCTAAGATAACCTAAGCTAACCTAAGATAACAGTACAGGCACTGCAATGTCAGGTGTCGAGAAGCTACCAGATTTAATTGGTTTGCCGCCTGTAGAAATGACAATGGACCTTTGCTTGCTCTGTAAGAACAAGCTTTAAAAGTAATACTGTTCTAGGGATAAATGTTAAATTATATAAGTGAAATTCTGTGTTCTGTTTTCTCTCTCTCTCTCTCTCTTTTAAATAAATGAGAACAAAGCTGTTTTGATTCCACTTTGACTGACACTATATATCAATACAGAGCATGGAATCAAAGGATCAATGAATGAATTGAATATTTCTTTGTACAAATGTGATATCCTTTCCCACATCAAACAAAAACAAGCACACACAACCGCATTTCTGGCTCTGTAAGACTGAACGCATTGGCACACAAGCGCTCACTGATTGTGGGCAAATAATTAGCATATTCACTATTGTAGTTTAGCATGCTAATTCCTCATTTGCATGCTAATAAACAACACAGCTGATGCTGGAAGCAGTCCAGAAGCCGAAGTGTGCGTCAAAGGAAAATATCAACACCAGATGATTCATCCTTCAGGGATCGTAAATGTCACACAAAACTTGAAAGGAAAAAAAAATGGGAGATTTCAATCTGGAGCAAAATATCGAACTTACTCTTAGTTTGACTCTCAACATTACTTATTCTCGTGCTGCTAAAAATGCCTAGTTCTACAGTTCAGTTCAAAATCACTGAATGCCCAGAGGAGATCAAGAAATGTGCAGATGTCTTTTAAAATACATGATATATGAAGAAGGAAGCTATTGGAACTGATGGAAATACATTAGGTTAAGCGGTTGTAGATGCGCTTTGTGCTACGCTGACGAGTAGACATCAAAGAGGCTTTCTACCAGACAGTTATGCAGATGAGTATCCTGATCCAAGCTATCTGAAAACAAGTATTGTAAGTACTTATACACATCACTGTATTTCCAAGCAGTTAAATGCTATCTGTTATGTCAGTATTTGAATGAACTGATACACTATTGTGTAAAAGCAAGTGTTAAGAAGTCACGTTGGTGACATTTAAAAAAAGGGGGGGGGGCTGTTTGTTTTTTGCTTTTATTAAACGTCAGCTCAGTGAAAGACTGATTTTGTTTGGTGATTTATTCGTGACTGAGTAGTTTTGAAAATGTCTTGTACTAATACATATTCAGCCAGTGGCATTTCACAGATGATGCCGGGAAACAAAAATTCCATCATATTACGTGGCTGAGTCCAAAACAATGTGGCGTAACAAATGATTCCGCAGTCAGAGCTGTAGATGATCCAATATAGAAAGTTTTGCATACAACAACAGCAATCTGTGTACTATATCAAGTGAAAATAACATCAGTTTCAAAAGAGGAAAGGTTGAGATATGCCTTCCAAACAGTTTTTGTCATAATTTTCTCTTAAAGGGAGGTGTAGAAGTATAACGCTGAAAGAGCTAAGTGAGTTGATTTGACCTATGTCACATTTATTTGGAAGCCACTGAGGTGACAAATAACTCTAAGCACCCACTGCCGTTTCCTAGTGCTCTGTGTGTCCACTTGACCTCATTAAGAATATGCTTCACACAGAAACAGCTTTAGTCTTCATGGGACTTTTTCGTGCCTCAATTTCAGACTGCATTACTGTCTGCCTGAGGCAGAAAGGTTCTGACACCCTTATTATCACAATTAATGGGCAATATTCAGCAAACTGAATAGGTCTCTGATGATAACCAAAAACACACATCATTTAAACTCACCTCTCACAGACAGAGGGAGTGCGCTCAGAGTAGAAGACGAATGGGATGAGACATTCGAACACTCCCATAAAAAAGGAAATAAACAATCTGAACAAATGTAAATGTCAGCATCATTATCGAGTCTTTTCAGTTCAGATATTTTGTATCATTTGAGGACAGATGATGGATAAAATGATGCCTGGTGGAGCGGAGCGTGAACATCACTGCAGTAATCAGTGCATATTGCTTTTTTATCTGTCAGACCTAAAGTTAGAGAAGGTCAAAAGCAAGTTTTATATATTTTGCTGAGAGCACGTAGGGGCTAAGAGCCTTGTTGTCTTTGCGTTTATATGTCATTCTGATATTTCGTTTTTCATGCACTATTTATAGCTTTTTTTAAAGATTTTAAAAATCAGGTGGGCGTGCTTCAGTCATGTGTTGGATCCATGTGCTTTTAAAGCTCTGCACACTGAAGTGCCCTATTTGCACAGATGAGGGGACAGGAACCAGGGAGCTTGATAGACTGCCCAATTCATGTATCATCATCACCTTTAGATAGTCAAAACACATTACTTAATCACCCTGACAAAGTGCTGACTCACGGGATATGTAACCGTTCCAGTGGGTGAGTAGATGTGGTCTGATGTGGTTTTACAGCACATGACCTCTTCTCTGCCTGCAACCTACACTCTCTTTTATGTTGAAGCAGCTTCAGAACATGGGCGAACATGTTTCTTTTGCATATTGTTTTTGTTTTAAAATGTAGTACCATGTCATATGCTCTTCTAAAATTCTCACATTTTGCACAATTTTTTACATTTGATCTGTTGGCACTATTGCTTTTTTATTAGCAACTGATTTTAACCAGCAGCAAAGTGTTTCACATTTAACACAGGACAGGGTTACTGTCTTGCTAAAGGAAGAGTGCAACAGTACTGGTGATAGCCTTGGTATCAGAGTTACATTCACAGGAACCACAACACCCAGGCTTTCTCACCTTTGGATTAATGGTAATTAGATCATGCAATTGTTTTCAGTCGTGGTTGATTGCTATAGCTACTTTACTATGCTCTTCCCCCAAGCAAAGCTACAGTATACTGAAAAAATTTCTCTAGATTGAGGATCAAGTTTTATCTTTATCATTTTAAAAATGACTGTTAAAGTTTATGGCACAATACCTTCTATCCATCAATGAAGCAGTTTCACACAAAAAATATCCAAAGTTTGCATCAGTGACCTGTCCATTTTATCAAGTGCTACTTAACTCTTTCACGCTGTTATACTATCACATAATATCATGTCCTCTTTTATCTAAAACATGTACACACAGCAGCCATGATGATTCAAATATATATTACTGAAAGTGAACATGGAATTTATTATAAACATAGATGTCATAACCAACAGGGCACAGGACTCCAGAGATTCAGTTAGTGTATTTACAGTGCATGTGAAAAGGGTAACTATTTACAAAATCTTCAAGCAAGGATAATTTCACAGTCTTTATTTAGATAGTCCTTGGGAAGGTAAATCTGTTAGTGAATCCAGAGCTTCCAATCACACATGACCCAGGAACAGTATCTCTGTCACAAAAGGCCTGGCAGGGAAAAACACCAGAGCTTCTGCACAGAGGAGATGACAGGTTAGTAATCTTTGAGGAAACAACAGGAAAGCAGACTTACAGCTCTGCAATGATCTCAGTAATACAGTTATTTCAACATTCAGGCAAACACTGAACATTTAATCCCAGCATAAGTAGCAGCCGCCTGATCAGCAGATGACAAACAGGTGAGGTTGATTGCTCCAGGTGTGCCCAGGAGGAGGACGGAGATCTCGAAAGGACCCCGCCCCTGCAAGGTAAGGCGTGGTTCTCTCCAAAATGGAGAGAGAAAGAAAGAAAGGGAAGAGGCCTACAGGATGACTGGAGGACTATTACAGTTTATAACCATTAACAGCATTAAACACTGCGTTCACTGCTATATCATTAAAAAAAACTTCATAACTGCACACTTGCAAATCAGTATGTCCATTCAAAGCTGTGTAGGGAACCTTGAGTGTTTGGGATCTGCTCTCATGTTTTCAACACTCACTGAAATGGCAGCTCAGGTGTCTTTATAATCCTATGACCACGCCCACATAATATCCTTTGATCTCTGTTATCAACTCAGTTAGTTCCATCTCAGTTAGCTTAGAAAAAATAACTTCTAATTTGTTCATTTTTAGATTATTTAGCTACATTGCAGGTGCAGATTTCATGATTCTCTCAAGGCTCTCTCTCACCTCTGCATGACCTCTGTGTCTTTCGTGCATCATATATGATCACTCTAATGGCCGCTTCACATAGAAACTGGGATGTGCTCCACTGACCGTTAGGTTGAGTGAATGGCCTGCAATTTCTGGACTCTGTGCTCTAACTGCACTTGTAATAGTTTGCACATACTCATGGTTTAATATATGGACTGTCATGTTTCTAATGGTTGTGAAAATTTACACCGTGCCATGGTTGCCACATGTGTGAAGGCTCCTCGTCTGGTGTTCCTGCACTTCAGCATATTTTGCTTGACATGGCAACAAACTATTCGTGCATGGCACAAGCCATGGGACATAATGGGTTTCAGAGTGCCATTGGTGTATTGAATGTGAAGGGCCCTTTCTGGTTTTCTTTCTTTACACTTTTAAAATCCCCCCAAGACCCTTCAAACACCAGCAGGTGTCTGTTTCTGCAGAAGCTTGGGCAAATGTGCTTGGAACAGAGACAGTTCCTGTCACAGTGTCAAGGCCTCCTTGAAATCTGTCATCACTGTCACATAAAAAATACACACAGACATGGCAAGTACAGTTTCACAGTATCCAAAAACATTTTTGACCCACATTGGTGGATCTAAAATGCATCTGAAAAGATATGACCCAGAACAGCCCGCAGAAAAATTTGTAGCACATGTAGTTCACCAAATTTCAGGCTAAAATAATTACATTTAGGGAATTGTTACTGCTGTTACTGAAATATCAAAAAATGTTAAATTTGACTCAAACAATATGTAAGGATTAATGAGACGTGCTCTGTGCACAGTATCCCATTCCATTTACAGAAGCTTCTATCTAAATCTCACAAACAAAAGAAGCAATTTGGCTTAAAATTATAATAATAATGTGTATGTGTTAGTCCCCATAGGGAAATAGTTCCTCTGCATTTAACCCATTCACCCAGTGAAGCAGTGGGCAGCCACCAATGCAGCGCCCGGGGAGCAGTGTGTAGGGACGGTACCTTGCTCAGGGCTACCTCACGGTAGCCGTTCAGTGGAGTTGAACCCCCGACCTTCCGATCATGGGGCCACCACTCTACCTACTGAGCTATCCCTGCCCCCTTTTTTTTTTTTTTTTTTGATGATTGATTTGCTTAATTAATTAAAAGACTTCAAAGAGTCCTGTAAAAACCTTTCTTTGTTGCATCTCTGTATAAACTATACGATATACTGTTCCCAGATTTGTGCTTTAACATGAAAAAATATCGAGGATGTACCTCTCTAATGGTGCCTGTCTTTTTTAAAAGCTTCTCCCGCCTGAGGTATTGTCATCAGTCTGCAAAACTATCTTTCAGTTTTCTCCATTTCCATTCTGTTCTCCTTTATCTCCTGGGGTGGCCGCTGAACATAAGGAAACATTATTCATCCTCAGACAATGAGCCAAAACTTGTCTCCATGGTTACCAGGTGTGAAGCGGATAATGCCAAAAGCTGTCTTGTGCTTAATCTCTAAGATGTCTTAATTGTGTCATTTCTATCCCTCTGTCTATCTCTTCCTGCCTCCAACGACCTGAACAGGGTTCACGGCTGACACGGTCACAACGAAATCTGACCTCTCTATAACTGAAGCCGTATATACTGGCTGTATTGTGACCTGTTCAATGAGGTCCATTAAAAAGGGCCAAAAATAGTAAATGAGCTCTGTTCAAAACCTATACTGCCCCTTCCTTTTGTACTTTAACTAATAACTCATTAATCCTTACATATTGAACCTATTCCCTAAAATTACTAGACCTACCAGGATTACATCACATTGTGCAACTCTCATAGACAACATTTTTGCAAATGACATTGAAAATAAGACTGTAAGTGGACTCCTGATTAACGACATAAGTGACCATCTTCCAATTTTTACAATCTATGATAGGAATTACAAGATCAATAAAATGGACAGTAAAAAAGAGTACAGACGAGTAAGAACAGAAGAAAGAATGAATGCATTTAAAAAAGATTTATTGAAGGAAAACTGGGGTGAAGTATATCAGGAACAGGACGTTAATAGTGCTTATAATAAATTCCTTAGAATATTTACATTACTGTACAATACCAACTGTCCAATAAAGCAATATAGTAGGAAACAGAAATATATGGACTGTCCATGGATAACAAAAGGTCTGCAAAATGCATGTATAAAGAAAAATGCTCTATACAGAGAGTTCTTAAGAACGAGAACTAAAGATGCTGAAATCAGATACAAAAGATATAAAAATAGGTTAACTAATATACTTAGATTTAGTAAAAAGGAATACTATAAGAAGCAATTAGATATAAATAGAAATAATAATAAAAGATTATGGGAAATCCTGAACAGTGTTATAAAATGTGGGACTGAACAAAAGAACTATCCCAAGTATTTCATTTGTAATGACCATGAAGAATACAATATGGATGTTGTGGCAAATAGTCTCAATGAATTCTTTGTAACTGCTGGACCAAATTTAGCAAGAACAATCACTCATCCTGGGAAAGCACAGGAAAAACCCGATACACTGATTGACAGAAATCCATATTCTATGTTTCTCACAGCCGTTGATGAAAATGAAGTTCTTGAAATTGTCAAAAAATGTAAAAATCACAAATCTTTGGATTGTAATGATATTGATATGATAGTGGTTAAAAGAGTCATTGAGGCTATTATAAAACCATTTACATACATCTGTAATTTATCATTTCAAACTGGTCGATTTCCAGACAGAATGAAAATAGCAAAAGTTATACCTCTATACAAATCTGGAAACAAACACCATTTCACAAACTACAGGCCTGTCTCTTTACTACCCCAATTCTCAAAAGTTCTTGAAAAACTGTTTAAAAACAGACTGGAAAAATTTATAGATAAACATAAACTACTCACTGAGAGTCAGTACGGATTCAGATCAAGCAGATCAACATCATCGGCACTATTAGATTCAATAGAATACATCACAAATTCCATAGACAAAAAGTAATATGTGGCTGGGTTATTCATAGACTTGACAAAGGCATTTGACACTATAGATCATGATATATTAATAAGAAAACTGGAACGTTATGGTGTCAGAGGGGTAGTTTTAGATTGGGTCCGGAGTTATTTAAGTGACAGAAAGCAGTTTGTGAAAATAAATGGTGGTTGCTCCTTATGTATGGACATTGCTTGTGGTGTACCCCAAGGGTCAGTTTTGGGTCCAAAATTCTTCAACTTGTACATTAACGACATCTGTAAAGTGTCCAAAGTATTAAAAATGGTTCTCTTTGCTGACGATACAAACATTTTTTGCTCTGGTGATGATCTGCAGAATTTATTGGAGGATATGACTAATGAAATAAGTAAAGTGAAGTTCTGGCTTGATAAAAACAAATTATCATTAAATTTGAATAAATCTAAACTGATGTTATTTGGAAATAGTAGTTTAAATACAAATGCAAAGATTCAAATAAATGGTGTTGATATTGAAAGAGTCAGTGAAAATAAATTTCTGGGGGTAATAATAGATGAAAAACTTAACTGGAGAGCTCACGTAAGATATATTCATTCCAAAGTATCACGAAGCATTGCAGTACTAAACAAGGCAAAACAGGTATTCGACAGAACATCACTTCATATTCTCTACTGTTCACTGGTTTCACCATACTTAAGCTATTGTGCAGAGGTCTGGGGCAATAACTATAAAACCACATTACATTCACTTTTTACTCTTCAAAAGAAAACAATTCGAATCATCCACAATGCAGGTTATAGGGAACATACAAACTCACTATTTTTGCAGTCTGAAATATTGAAAATTGACGATATAGTGAAATTCCAAACAGCACAAATTCTATTCAAAGCAAAAAATAAAGAACTGCCAGGTAATATTCAGAGTATGTTTTTTTTGAAAGAAGGAAGTTATAATTTAAGGGGTTTTTGTAACTTCAAAACAATGAAGGTACGTACTACAAGAAAAGGCTTTTGTGTTTCTGTTCAAGGAGTGAAACTATGGAACAAACTGAATATGGAATTAAAGCAATGTCCAAACATAAAACTGTTCAAAAAGAGTTATAAAAATATGATCTTCTCGATCTATAAAGAAAAGGAAAATATTTAAATTATGGTAAATGGCCTGCATTTGTATAGCGCTTTTCTAGTCCATAGGACCCCAAAGCGCTTTACACTACATTCAGTCATTCACCCATTCACACACACATTCACACACTGGCGATAGCAAGCTACATTGTAGCCACAGCTGCCCTGGGGCACACTGACAGAGGCGAGGCTGCCGGACACAGGCGCCACCGGGCCCTCTGACCACCACCAGTAGGCAAACACAGGGTTAGTATCTTGCCCAAGGATATTTGGCATGCAGCCAGGAGGCAGCCTGGGATCAAACCACCGACCTTCTGATTAGTGGCTGACCTGCTCTGCCACCTGAGCTACAGCCACCATTAAGTGAATGTCTCTATTTAAAAACAAACAAACAAAAAATTCATGATGTGATATTATAGTATATAGTATATCAGAAATCTGTTCACTATTTTTATTACAAATTATATCAGTAAGGAAGCTGACTAAATATTCACTGATAATTTATGGGACAGGGGTGGGATTAAATAAGTGTATACTTCTTCCCACTCCCTTTCAACATGTAAATTAATCAGAATGTTTTTTTGTATGTAATTTGTATAGTATTTTTTTCTCTCTTATTTCTTTTCTAAATGTACTTGTATATTGTTCACATGTTGAAATAAATTACCAATCAATCAATCAATCAATCAATATTGTATACATTAATTGCAACTCCATTGTGCACACACAGAAAAGCCAATATACACATTCCCTGATCTCTGGTTTCTCTTAAGTAGTTATTAGTATTCCCAGATGCTAAATTACTTTATATTAGCGTTCATTATTTTTTATATATCAGAGCATTGCATGCATTGGAAAAGGCACAAACTCAGCCACCACTAATAAAGTTAAAAAAACAGGGCTGAAAAAAAGCATGTCAGACCTAGGGCATAGGGATTAAGCTGCTGTACGTTGTTGCAGAAATCTGGTTCTTCAAATCAGATTACATTTGGAAATGTATTGAGGCAGAAATGGTGGCGCTGCACAAACAAGCAGAGTGAAGAATTGAAGGAAGCTGTTGATAACCTTAACCCTTTCAGGCTCAAATTAAGTTTTAGTTGCTAATGCACAACCATGTCCTGCAGTGGTACTTATGAGTAAAAAAAACCCATAAAATATATATGTGGGGTAATCAGGTTGTTAGTTTTTAACTGTTGCACATCGGCAACGCCTGCCTCGAGAGGGTTAAAACAGTTGAAAAACATTAAGATAACTGCATATTAACAAAGCAAAAGATGCAAGAAAACACAGTCTCAAATGTAAGGGTGGGCGTTACAGGCTCACCCATGCATTTCTCAGGACTGTGATACTAATAATAGTATCACAGTCTTGAGAAATGCATATCACCAACAAAAAAAGAATCTCCAAAAGACAGGAAAATATCATTAATCATTCAGACCTTTTTATTCACTTCATTGTGCTAATGTGTGTTTTCAACATTATTCAGTTTGAGTCATTTTTAGTATTAAATTGGACCTGTTGTGGGGATGCTATTCTCCTGTGATTTGTTGTTTTCCTGCACAGCTATGATGGGTTATTTCACTTTTAGGCAACTAATACCAGCTCTGGTTTCACCACAGCTACATGTAAATGGATCAGTAATAGAGCTGGCTGAGTTATTTTGTTGAATGTTTAAAACTGCTTTGCTGCTAATGGCTACTCTAATTTACTAAAAAATGAGAAAATCTACAGATAAATATGGTTCAACTCCATTACATTTTTAAAGCTTGAAATAATATGAATTCGATTTAATTATGTGATGCATTAACTGGAGATATTTGTTCCCATTCTATCGATAATATATATGAGAAAACATTGAGTATGACTATTTGTCCTGTTCCTACAGGACAATGATGACAAATTCATCATTAAGCAAATACACAGCCAAGCGCTTAAATACTAGCTTTTCACCCTAACAGTTGGAAACTTGTTAATAATGTCACATAACAAGCGTTACAGAATCACACAGAAGGCTCATTGTTCTAGACGTGACATATAAAATTAGATCATTATAACTCCCCATTAAGTATAAAAAAAAACCTTCTTGTCTTTAAAGAGCATTAAAGTTAATAACCTTATCAAAGTTTAACAGCAAAACACAAAAAAATGTGTCATCATTAAGTATGTATCATTGTTTTTATTCACCACAGCTTTCAGTAATTGCATTCAGCAAGCTTTTTGAACCAGTGGGCAAATGTTTAGAGGATTGGTATGAAGGTAGAAATATCTTTCTTTAACAGAATTAAACCATATGATGGCTAAAACGTGGTGGGTTTGAGAGAAATACATTTGAATGTGTCAGGATTGTGCATCGTGGCTATGTCATTGTACAGTTTCACTGTACTAGTGTGTATTTAAAGAGAAAAATCTTGAAACCAAACCCTGAATGAACAAAAGTACCCCAAACTAACATATGGCATCTAAAGTTAAATTACTCACAGGAGTTATGGCATTTACTTCCCTTGCTACACTTTCATAGGAGAACAATTGCTTAGGATGACAAATGGTCAATTTATATAACAGCAAAAACAGATGCAGTGGTTACACGCAGTGACAGTTTTGCTACAAGAATAACACCTCCACAGGCACTACAAGGTGCTGGCAACCTCCATTATTGACACTTTATGTAATAAGTGTATTATATACACACACAAGCTAAACATATATTCATAGACCTCCAAATAATTCAAATAAATATGATTTTTTTTCCTTTAATGGAAATGTGTTGATTTCCAGAGAAACTGTCAGAAACAGGCACTGATAAGCTTTTGAACAGAAAGCCATGAAAATAGTCCCGACCTCCACCGCAGTTAGTGTCACAAGTCGTGATGAGCAGGTAGGCTCATCAAGCACAAATCATAGGCTGCTGGACTGTCCACACTGTGTGTGCTTCCAGCCAAATTGGAGACACACGTCAGTTGCTGTATAAAACCTACGGCTAATTGTCTCTGAAAGCGCACATTTTCATTTAAAAGTCATTTGAAATGCTGCTTTTTTTAGTGCTCATAAGTGTGTGTGTGTGTGTGTGTGTGTGTGTGTGTGTGTGTGTGTGTGTGTGTGTGTGTGTGTGTGTGTGTGCATGAGAGAACGAGAGAGAGTCTGGCATATCCTGAGTTAGTCCTTTACACTTCAGTATAGCGCCTGCAGTTTCTCAGGCCAGTCATCCATTAAGACTGTGATTGCCGAAGGAGGCCCAGGGTACACTCTGTACTGACACCCTGGTGCCAAAAACAGCAAGCTGATCTCCACCAGCTTCACAGCTTTTTTTTTTTTCGCTCGCACTATCTCTGTTTGTAAAAATGTTAAGTTTAAGAATAAATAGAGAATCTTTTTGTTCCCCTTTCATTAAACGGTGCCTTGGCATGCATTAATGCGAAACAAGGCCAAAGCATGAAAACTGATTTGTGTTAAAAGTGTTTCAGAAATTCAGGCTTTTCAGCAACTGCACATGTGAGCTCTACAAGAAGTGTGACTCTTTAATTAAGAAGAAACCCTGTAGATCAGGCACATTGTTTTGCTGAACAAGTTACATTTGAGCTACTTTTATCCAGCATTTTTATGAATATCCTTCTTTCTTTCTTTTTAATAAATTAAATTGCAGTGGTTAGCTGCTATCCAAAAACAATCAGTTTAATAGTATTTAAAAAAAGAAAACTACATACATCAATTGACTTTCAGGTTACAATAATTCCTATTATACTGGGAATTATGCTGGAATAATAAAAGCATTGATCTAACTTCACTGGTTTACTTCCGCTCTTTTAGAGTACCACTATCAGGCTGACTATGTGACTGTACTCCAAAAAAAAGCCTATGTATATTAATCCTCTTATTCCCCAGCTCCCAAATAATTAGTCTACACTCTAAAAATAAAGTCCTGATGTGAAGATATATATATAGATACATAGAAATGAGTAAAAAGGTGGTCAGGCAACTTTTTAAAGCTCAGACTAGGTGTGGAACACTTTATAATTAGATGCACTTTATGTGTTTTGTGTAATTTTAGTAACACTTTGCACCACAGCGTTTGATGATGCTCAACCCTGCCTTTCATCTCTGTTTCATCCTCAGTATTAACTGGAGCAGAGCGGAAGCTGCTTTCATATGTTTCTAATTTTATCTTTTGAATTCAAATTCATTGTAGCAACACTCTGACTGTCATTCATAATGCTCACTTCACAATACAGCAAATAACCTGCTGGAAGACAAGACATAATGGCTAACATCACAGCCTCTGTGACAGGGCTTCAATTTAAGCCTTTTCTCAATTGAAAATCTGTAGTTGTGTCAGATGTTAAGCGCTGTCAAATATTACGTTTGATGACAAGCTCTGATAATTCCTGTTCCCCCCTCTATCTGTGTGGCACAAAAAACATCTTATTGTAATTCAAATGCACTGAATGTACATCAAAGTGGCCCGCTTCTACTGGTTTTTATGAACATATTAGCGAGCAGCATGGCATCGCAGCACATATGGAAAGAGAAGGCGACAGGAAATACAGCAATAAAAATAAACAGCTACTAAACACTTGGCATATACATTTTTTAAAAAAAAAATTCAATATGGGTGCCTATTTCATCAGCATGGCCGTGTAAAAACGCTGTGGCAGTTTTACAGCCAAGTGCAACAGGCGGTCAGCTGAACAGGATGACATCCATGAAATTCATTACGAGCGTGACAGCACCATGAAAATAATTCCCCAAGCTAATGAGTGGTAGGGAAGCAAGTGTTTGAGCGATCTGGACTGTGAAACAGGACATGGGCCATCTGCAATGACTGACTGGTGTTTACATGGCAGGAGATGCAAAGACGTTAGTGCCAGACGGGTCCCAATCCAACATCACCAAACTGGACTGAGATCAGTCTGAGCGCATGGCTTCAACAGTGCAGGTTTGTATTGGTGAGGCATTAAATAATTTCAGACTTGTAGAAATTATTATAACATTACAATAAAATGTTCTTTTTAAATTATATTTTATACTTGAACTGTTCTTTTCCTATATTATTTTTCTTGGTGTTTTCTTGGTATCCTGATTTTAATCTATGTTTTTAAAAAGCTGTTGGAGTTTAATTATACAGTAAACATACAGAAGCTGCAAACGCATCAAAACTGTCTGTTCAAGGATGCTAATTAAATATATCGCAACACTGAAGCGATTAAGTGACCACATGGCGTGTAAATCTGACTCTGTTATTATCTGAGTATAATGATCCAAAACCGAATCTGAAAAACATTTCTCCCTTTTTTGGTGTTGAGTTTAGTAATGATCCACTCATTATATGTGTTACTGTTTGGATAACTAAAGTCTCCCAATAATTTTAGCACTTTAAAATTTAATAAGCTGCCAGTTCTTATAAAAATTATGTAAACTTGTCTTAGAAAAACTTAGAAAAACTAAGTACATTTCACTTAAGGTACCCAAGTTAGGGCAACTTGTTCATTATGAGGACACAACGTATTAAGAATAATTGCTTTTTATAAACTGCTGGCAACTTTTAGGTTTTACAGTGAACAAGCAAGAGAAAGGTCAGGCATAGTCTTACTCTTAAATGCCACCGACATCCAGAGAAGATTGTCCCTTTCTTTTACTTCTAAAACATCTCGTGTGATTAAATGAATTAACTAAGCATATTTGATAGCTTAAGTTACATCCATTAGTGTCGCCAGACAGCCTTTTAGTTTCCAGTGATTAGAAGATGCTGTCCTGAGCTGAAAAAGCTCCCTGTAGCAAAACAAACGATATGCACTAAGTAGGTTAGTATTGATTTCACATGGGCTGTCCCCACATAGATAAATCTGGCCCATTGTAGAGGGAATGAGGGGGGAAGGAGAAAAAGTTCAAACTTTAGAACTACAATAAGTCTGTTTTCTGTGACTTAAACTAAAGTGAGGCTGTGTAGGCGGTTGAGATGCGGCACCCCCTGGGCTTCCAAAATGCAGTGTTGTCATGGTCCTGGGTCGTTGACCCAGCGTCTTGCGTTTTTTCTGATCTGTATTAGTTAGGGTTAACCTGAAGTTTGGTGTATTGTCAGCCCTACCTGTGTCTGTCCTTGGTGCTCTGTTCATGTCCCCGTGTTGTGTTGTACATCAGTCTGTTTCCTGTTTTATTTTGAAGGCTCGTGTTCTGGATTTCCTGTTCTGTTCTGAAGGTCTGTGTCTGTTGTTATTGTGTTCAGCTTGTCTCCTCCGGTCCCCAGGTGTATTAGGTTCAGCTGTTCTTCCCTCCTGTGTGTGATTACCTGATTACCTTGTGTGTGTATATTTAGTGGGTGTCGGTCTGTGTTCGTTGTCGGCTCGTCTGCGTTCATCCATGTATCACTGTGTTAATCTACATTCCTGTCTCTGCGTCTCTCTGCCCCGCACCCCTTTGTATGGTCCCAGGTTTGTCACTTAGTTTCTCCCAGGTTAGGTTTCCGTTTGTAATTACTCGTGCTTCATTGCCTGTTTTTGCCACTACCACCCTGTAAATAAAACGTCACTCGTATCATCAGTTTGCTGCATTTTGGGTCCTCCTTTTCCTCCACACCACACGGCTCCCTCCGCCAGCCGTGACAAGTGTACAGTACAGAAAATTTTATAGCCTGGTTTCAATATGCTTACAAACCTTTTTAGAGATGCCTTTCATGTACATCCCAGACAAATTATGTTATGTTGTTTTCTGGCAGAAACGATGATTTTCTTCTTATAAATATAGAGGCTTTGGCTATGTCTGGAAATATATGTTTGTGGTGACAGCAGAAGGGAAATGAGCTGTAATCATACTAATTAGAGCTTTAGGCCTCGTCCTCTGTAGGCAGCCACAGCTTATACATGCACACATGCAAACATAAATAAATAAATACACATTATTTATAGGAATTATGTACACTCACCAAATTCAACAAGATGTTAAAGACATTCCTCAGAGATTTTGGTCTTTACTGCTGCAGATTTGTCACATGTGCATCCATGACTACTACATCCCAAAGGGGCTCTACTGGTTTGAGATCTGGTGACTGTGGAGGGGATTTGAGTACAGAGAACTCATTGTCATGTTCGTGAAACCAGTTTGAGATGATTTCAACTTCGTGACATGGTGTTTCATCCTGTTGGAAGCAGCCATCAGATGATGGGTACGCAACACTCAGGTATCCTTTGTTTGTATTAAATGATGATGATTTGATACCAAGAGCCCAAAATGTCTGTAAAGAAAATATCCCCCGCACCAGTACATCACTACCATCAACCTGAACTGTTGGTACAAAGCAGGATCGATCCGTGCGTTCATGATGTTTATGCAAAATTCTGACCCTATATCCAAATGTCACAGCGAAATTGAGGCTTTCCAGACCGGATCAGATCTCCTGTTGCTGTACCTGCTTCAGCATTAGACACGCTTTGCATTCAGAGCATCGAGGTTCAGCATGCCTTGGTTGTGACTGGTGGTTATTTAAGTGAATTTTCTCCTCCTATTAGCTCAAAGCAGTCTGGCCATTCCTCTCTGACCTCCTGCATTAACAGGGCATTTTCACCCAGAGGACTGCTCACTTTTATTTGTGCTTTTCCTACAGATGATTGTGTGGGAAAATCCCAATAGATCCGCAGACCAGCTCATCCTGCACCAATAACCATGCCAAGTTCAAAGTCACTTAAATCGTCCTCATTTTGAAACTCGATTTGAACTTCAGCAAATCGAGTAGGTTGTCTTGATCATGTGCTTAATGCATTAGTTGCTGCAGCATGATTGGCTGATTAGATACTTGTGTTAATGAGCAGCTGAACAGTGGGGAATAACCAGCACTTATAAACTCCATGGATGTTTACTTTCGGAGAGCTTAAACGGATGGTAAAGGCAGTGATGAGCCCATTAGTTATTACCGTTTCTCAAACCTTCTGTGGTGTCTGCCAGAGTCATATAATGGTCTTATATGACCACAATTGTTTGTGCTTTCGATTTTAGGATGAGAGTGTGAGGAGGGCAAAGTCACCAATAAAACCACTTTACTGCCACTTCACTGTGACGAGAGGCTGCTTTAACTGTCAGCAGCTTCATTCAGTTACTACATTTGAGGAAGGACATGCGGGACAGAGAGACAGTAACAAAGAATTGAATCCAGAACTGTGAAGGTGAAAAGAGACAGAGGGGAAGAGAGGTGCTAAATCTGGACAGCAGGGATTCTTTTTTTAAATAAAAAAGATATATGACAAAAAAGAGAGAAAAAGAAAGGGGAAGGTAAAACAATACCAAACGATGGAAAAAATATTTAAAAATTATGAGAATATTTTTACTTTTAAACTGTTTAACTTTGTCTGCAAAAACACTCTATGTGAGTCACTTATGATTAAAGACATTACTGCACAATTTTCATATGACTATGAAGATTTGTCACATGGAAAGAATAATATATGCTACAGTACAGTATTAAATTATCATATTAGACAAATTGAAAAAACAATATAAAGCAAAAGCAAAGACTGTAGCAGCCTGAGAATAATTCATTTTCCCTTTGTTTGTGATTTAACATGCTTTTTTTTGCTAGTCAGCAAATGCAAATTTTTGTGCACCAGTTAAATAAATAAATCATACAACTAAAGAGAGAAGATATAAATAAAACCAATGTAAATGTTAAATGTGACACAAATTTAAACAGTAAGCAAAAATTAAATACAATGACCGTGCCATATACAATACATGCGTTTGGGAAATGCACTGAGTCCGTTTTTGGCAACAAATATCACAGTAGGTTCATGCTGGCATGCATGTTCTCTACATCTTGAGACTTTTCTTTTTCACAGATCAAATAACGGTCATTTCTTAATGACTTTTGCACATGCCGGATGCCCCCACATCTGCTGTTACTAAGTTTAAACTATGCAAAGCAACTGCAAAATAAATTGTATCTTTTTGAGTATGAAAACAAGTCAAATCTGTTCATATCACAGAGTCTATGTGGCGTACACATGCGTTGTGGAAACACATACTTCGATGAAGCAGAAATAGAGTGTGCTGCTAATTATCTCTGACGTGTCGGTTTGTTACAGGGATGTGTTGATTTGCCACAAGGACCAAACACCCACGTATCACACAACTTTCTTTCTTTTTTTTGGCCTTCTGTTTTTTCCTTCTCCAGTCCTGTAAAACTTGTCTTCAGTTTTAGCTATAAAGGCTTCAAACTGTACACCATCAATCAACACCTTATTTTTAAGTATTCACACATCCTTTCCACACTGGAGCGCAACATCTGATTCATTGTGAATGGAGCGTGTAATTAAAACGGAAGCTTGTCTGCTCCTGGCTGTCGCTCTTTGCTGCGCTCTCATCTCAACATCACTTTGACACGCATTTACTGGCCTGCTACCTTAACACCCATCTGTCAGTAGCGATGATATGCTGTTAACTGCATGCACTTTGCATGAGAAGTGGGGGTCATGCATAGAAGTTGGATTACATTTTTTTTTTTAAAGATTGGACTGTCAACCAGTTAGGGGAATATATTACATCACTAATGTAAACTGATATTTTCAAACAAAATCTGAAAAACATAATTTTTTTTCTCCCATCAGCTGATTTCCACCGTCTAAATCCACAGCACATGCAGGCAACTAAATTATTCTGTTATGCATTATTAGGTTTTGGTAATTGTGTGCATATGTGTGTCTGTGTGAGAGAGAGAAAGAGGCAGAGAGTTATGTTTTGTGATATACATTTGGCCACTCACTTGCATCAGTGATTCATTTTGTTTGCACTCAGTGTACCACCAGGATAATGTCTTGTCTCCTAAAAAGGATCTGGGGAGTGCATTTACGACAGCAAGGTTAAATAGATCTATCAATAACATTAATAGTGGTTAGAGGCTGGGGCAGGGTGGCACATCAGTGTTCTGCACTCTATACAATCAGGTTGTCATGTATGTTACTGTACAGTGTTCTCTTGAGAAACATCCGAATATATATCAGGAAAGCAGCTTTGGTGCTTTGCTCTCTCCCATGTTAACACAGCACAGGCAAATTATTCCCCAGCTCAAATTTAATTACCACTCAGTATGCTGGGGATTATGCAAAGTAAGTAAACATTAAAAGAATGACATTGGGGCTGTCCCCTGAGGTATAGTCGCCGTAGCTGTCACATATAATTATTCATTATTGCTTTTCGCATGAGGGGCAATCTTATCGAACGTGTGACCATGTAACCGCGCCGAAAATGATCATGAATTTTCCATCCTGGCATAAAAAGGTGTTCTTAGGCAGGATGTTATCAGAGGATACATGTTTTAGTGCAGAGTCAAGCGGCTAATACCACTGCATGAAGAATGCACGGGGAAGAGAACACTGACATTGAGATAACTGTGAGGAGATGAAGTAAACTTCAGCGAGCCTTTCAGAACATCAGAATAATAATATGGGCTAAATTCTTTTAGCTAACATCTGTGCAAAATGTTATTTTTTTAACACTGTGAAAAATTATTCATGGAGACACTTCAAATATGTTGAACAGCATTAGGACCAGAGAGGAAGCTTTCAGTGTCCTTAAAGTTTAGATCTACTGTGCTTAAACTGTTGAGACTGGAGCCATGTCTTCTGCAACAAGCGCTTCTTAAAAGTTACTTTAGCAGAAATGTTTTTAATTTAGATTATACTTTATATCTGTATTCATTTCTTTGAATTTCCAATTCCAGTCGTGTAAATTGGTGGATGAGTGGTGTATATGATGTCATTCAGGAACCGAAACAAACAACTAATGTCTTTCGTAGAGCACTGGCACACTGGGCTCAGGTGTTGCCAGTGTTGCCTTACAGGAAAAAAACCCACACCGCCTCTCCAGTGCCTGCAGAGAAGAACTGCCACACAGGCAGAATGAAAGAGAGGTGGGGTGAAGTGAATAATCTCAGAGTTCTTCATGTTTGAAGCTGGGGTATTTTGTGTTTATTTCAATAACCTAGAATGAGGTTTTTTTTTTGCCAAGACCCACTGAGCCTGTCAGTGATTAACAGGAAATGAGAATTGTATTACTTTTTTATCCTATTTGGACTGCCTTTGTTTTTTTTTTCTATTAGTTTTAGATATTTGTGCAACGCAAATCTTAGCTGATGTGTTACCCTCCTGAACTGATGACCCTTTGTCATGCTCAGCCTAAGCTTTGTTCATTTAAAAAAAATTAATACAAAAAAACAGATAAAAGATAAGTCTCCAGTTTTTCTGTTAAAATCAACAGTGAGTGAGGTAAAAAGAATAATAAAATAAAGCATGAGCCTTTCTGATCAGATCAAAATATCTGATGTTTCGTGTTTAGCTTCTGCACTGGCATTGTGCAGCGAGTAGAAATACAACACAGAAAAGCATAACACTGCTGAAACAGGCATAGCACACAACAATCAAACACTTTGGAGCATTACTTGGTGGGTGTTGCAGAGTACTGTGCACAGCAGAATTTCCTATATATAAATAGATAGCTGTGTGAGCCAGAGTTCTTCAGCAGCAACTATAGACACTATTTCATTTACACGTTGCATTACCATTACTCATCTTGCTTTATTTCACCGTGATGTCTATGCCCTTTTCCTAGGGACGTCCAATTATGTCAATATTTCTGCCAATCCAATGAAAATTTATACAAACTGTTAAGCAGTGACCTTTTGGAACTAAACTAATATCTGCTGCATGCATACAGGAATGTGCATTAGGCACATACATTTGGGCATATGTCTACACGCATAAGGAGGAGTATAAATGTAGATAACTGTTATATTTCTGCTGGTAATGCTGGCATTTTCTCCCTCTGTCTATGAGGTTTGCCTTTTTTATGCTTTTTCAGTGGAAGCTACACAATGCACTGAATCCTATTGCTGGGTTATGCATTTTGAACACACCCTCAGACTTTCTGCAAGAAGAAGATGATGGGCAACTGTCATGTTCTTCAAAGCAATATTTCCTCTTTGCCACATTGACAGAGGCACTCCATGAAATGTGTCTTTCTGTATGGAACTCATTCATTATACATTTCTATTTATGATCAAAGAGAATGAGCTCAAGACAGGAACTTCAATGTGACTAGTTCATTAAAACTTCCCTGAATATGCTGAATTAAGTCTCTGTCTCTTCTCAATTACTGAAAACTGCATTCAGTGTATATTCATTATACGTCATCAGTACAAATGTCCTGCACAAAAGATTCTGCAAAAAAACTTGAACTTAAGTGACCAGTATACTCTGAGTGCCATTTTGCTCTTATTGTATAATCATCTTTGGCCTCATTGAGGGAAGGTTCACTGCAAATCAATACAGAGTTGTTCTGAGTGTCCATTTCTATTCTATGATGACATACTTCAGTGCTGATAGTAGTGGTCTCTTCCACAATGACAATGCCACCATCACAAGAGATCACTGAAATTTTTGAAAAACACAGAGTTATAGTCTGTGTTCTTCACAGTCACTGGATCTCAACCAATTTACAAGCCTATGGGAGATGGAAGATTAACATATCTTTTCCATATGGAAAAGATATATATAAATCTTATAAAGTTTTTATCTGTCTTGTATGAAACTTGTATGAAAAGCATACAAGAGTGAAAACACATATAAGATCCCTTGAAAAATTATATAATGAAACTTGTATGTTTTGTATACTCTCTAAAAAAATATATGAAAGTAATGAGAAAGTGGCCACTTTCATGAGTAAATCATATACAGTGGGGCAAAAAAGTATTTAGTCAGCCACCGATTGTGCAAGTTCCCCCACTTAAAATGATGACAGAGGTCAGTAATTTGCACCAGAGGTACACTTCAACTGTGAGAGACAGAATGTGAAAAAAAAAAAAAAAATCCATGAATCCACATGGTAGGATTTGTAAAGAATTTATTCGTAAATCAGGGTGGAAAATAAGTATTTGGTCAATAACAAAAATACAACTCAATACTTTGTAACATAACCTTTGTTGGCAATAACAGAGGTCAAACGTTTACTATAGGTCTTTACCAGGTTTGCACACACAGTAGCTGGTATTTTGGCCCATTCCTCCATGCAGATCTTCTCGAGAGCAGTGATGTTTTGCTATGGGGTTGAGGTCTGGAGACTGGCTAGGCCACTCCAGGACTTTCAAATGCTTCTTACGGAGCCACTCCTTTGTTGCCCGGGTGGTGTGTTTTGGATCATTGTCATGTTGGAAGACCCAGCCTCGTTTCATCTTCAAAGTTCTCACTGATGGAAGGAGGTTTTGGCTCAAAATCTCACGATACATGGCCCCATTCATTCTGTCCTTAACACGGATCAGTCGTCCTGTCCCCTTGGCAGAAAAACAGCCCCATAGCATGATGTTTCCACCCCCATGCTTCACAGTAGGTATGGTGTTCTTGGGATGCAACTCTGTATTCTTCTTCCTCCAAACACGACGAGTTGAGTTTATACCAAAAAGTTCTACTTTGGTTTCATCTGACCACATGACATTCTCCCAATCCTCTGCTGTATCATCCATGTGCTCTCTGGCAAACTTCAGACGGGCCTGGACATGCACTGGCTTCAGCAGCGGAACACGTCTGGCACTGCGGGATTTGATTCCCTGCCGTTGTAGTGTGTTACTGATGGTGACCTTTGTTACTTTGGTCCCAGCTCTCTGCAGGTCATTCACCAGGTCCCCCCGTGTGGTTCTGGGATCTTTGCTCACCGTTCTCATGATCATTTTGACCCCACGGGATGAAATCTTGCGTGGAGCCCCAGATCGAGGGAGATTATCAGTGGTCTTGTATGTCTTCCATTTTCTGATGATTGCTCCCACAGTTGATTTTTTCACACCAAGCTGCTTGCCTATTGTAGATTCACTCTTCCCAGTCTGGTGCAGGTCTACAATACTTTTCCTGGTGTCCTTCGAAAGCTCTTTGGTCTTGGCCATGGCGGCGTTTGGAGTCTGACTGTTTGAGGCTGTGGACAGGTGTCTTTTATACAGATGATGAGTTCAAACAGGTGCCATTCATACAGGTAACGAGTGGGGGACAGAAAAGCTTCTTACAGAGGACGTTACAGGTCCTCTATATTCCATGATACATTACTATGAAAGTTTTAATCCTTTGTGAGGTTTTTTCTTTTTAGTAAACTTCTTTTTTTCCCTACATTTTCCTGTGAAAATCTCGTCACTGAATCCCAGAGGTGTTTGCCTGAGTGTCTGCACTGGAACGCTGAGTCATTGAGTCTGTTACCATCTTTTTTGCTGGTTATCATTTCACTGCTTACAGTGTATCACCTACTTTTTCTTACTACTGTATCAGTAGTGCCAGGAAAGAGGCTAAGAAAAGAAAAGAAAAGGTTATTTACTGCTAACAACCACCTTTTGCTTTAACCACACTGAAGACACGTTAAGTCACTTCTACCTTTCTTTTAGCATATTTTGCATGTAAAATCAGCTGTAATTGTAGTCTTTGAATGTGGATTTATTTTGTTAGACTCATTAGGAACTTTACTAATTCAGAGCAACAGGTCGGAAAGTGACTTAAGACGAAAGCTGGTTTACATTAGTCCAAAAGTGCTATGTGCTACTATTTTATATTTGTATGTTATTTGACAATAGAAACTCTTATATTATTGGGAATAAAATTCAAAAGTATTATCGGGCTGTATTTTAATGTCACAAAAAGAAGTAGGAAATAAGGTGTAAGCCACATTTACCATACATTGTGTTAGTGGTTCTAACACAAAACATATGTTGAGATTTTGCCATTGTAGTGGGGACATTTTCATGAAAAATAAAAGCAATCCAGAGGTTCTGCTGGAATGCATGAAGATTCTTAGATTCACTCTTACAGCCAAACAGTTCCTGTGCTTTGCTCATAGCTTTTACACTTTAGAGACAGATTTAGTGAAAGCAGCTCTGGCTTTCTGGCAGCTGGCTGCATCGGGACATGAAGCCGTTTTCTTTGTTTGAGGCTCTGCCAAACCAACCACTAGGCGGGCATTATGACAGTGGTGCAGATAAGTAACAGAAGAAAGGGCAGGACTACATATGAAACAATTGAGCAACAGTGTTTTCTGTGGGAGACGGTCGTTCTAACTGGTACAGACTGTTCATAGTTTGGAAAGCTTTTTTCTAATCCACCAAAGCTATATATCAAATTGTTAAAATTAGGGGGAGAAAATCCCCAAAGCACAGTGGGAAGGTGTACAGAGTATGACAAACCTCAGATATCTGTAAATGTTAAATTATATACATGCAACAAACTAATTAAAATTAAAGGTCTATTGATTAACTCTCTATCTACTATATCTCCCCCTATCTATTTTCACAGAAAGAAGCACCACTGGCATGTTCCTGGTGGTTGGTGTCGATTTATCTGTGTCCAGGTTGGGCTTAGGCTGGTGTCTCATCATCCTGTCTTACAGTGACTGAAAATATACAACATACTGCAATATAGATACACAGCATCAGTCAGAACACTGAGCTACCTGTAGGTTCTACTGGCTGCCATTAAAACAAACGTGAAGGAAATCTGGATTTAATAATTTTCTTTTTAATTCTTAAATTCTTCCCAACAACATCATGTCAAGTAGAAAATTTCCAATCTGAATGAGGGTTATGTTTGTTTAACGTCAAGAACCTGGATTGAGTTGAACAACAGTGCTGAAAGATGTCAGTGCGCCTCACAGAAGTAACTGCGTCTTGTTTACAGCCTTTACGGTAAAGGTTAGCTATTTGCTATGAATGCCTGTCCGTTAATAGGACATAAAATGGATTATGTTTTAATAATAATACGCAATTTAACTGAAAAAATTTAGTCATTTATGAAAAAAAACTTACCTAACTATTAAACTTTAAAATAGGTACATTTACTTCTCAAACTTGGCACCAGATGGATGACGTGTACGTGAGGGTCCTTCTGACTTCCGGGTTTATATAAACAGATATCAAGCGGAGTCGCCTCGCCCATAAAGATGTGAGTTTTTGGACTTTCGTGAAATTTTGACATGGACATATTTCACATGCATTCACGTGTATCCGTCTGTTAACAACAGTAATGGTGTGTTCTTCATTAGGTCTAAAGTAACGTTTAAAATCACCCTGACGTCGGACCCCCGGCTACCATACAAAGTGTGAGTACACTGACAACTCAGCAGTCACCGCTTTAATATGTCAGCCAGCTACATTTTCGACTTTATTTAACGTTTAGTTAACATTTCACGGCTACTGCAGATATTTTGTGTTTGTAGTTTTTTATTAAGCAACGTAACACGTGGGCAATGAGTGAACATCTGCTAGTGCCGATGCTGACACTGTAATCACAGTCGGCTTCCGTTTTCTGTAGTGTGGCTTCACAGCATTTTATGAGGTCTGTTATGAATTAACCTGACCATCTTTACGTCGTGATCAATGGAAATGGCACTCATTAAAGTAATTTGTATAATATATGTGAATCCTGACAAACAGCCAGAGTCATAAAAATATTATTAAATTGATTTTAAACTTTTAACTGTATTTCTATAAGTTTTACAGCGTTTCCTATTAATGACCGCCATTCGTACTACATCAAAGTAGTAAAGTAATAGATAAATGATTAAATGACAGAAAGGTTTCTGGTTTTCCAGTATTTACAATGAGTCTATAGTTTTAAAAATGATCTGAATGAATAAAGACTGAATGAATAAAGACTGAATAAAAGTTGGCTGTTTGGGGCCCCACATTTTAAAATGGCATTGATGTCCCTGCTATATGCAGGATAAAAAGACATCAGAACATGGACAGGACGAGCAGAAACAGGAATCATAGCAGCCAAGGGTAAATGTAAAGCAGACCTTTTAACATTAAGCCCTCAGACAGACTGTTATGGCTGTGGTGTTTGACTTTGCATTGCTTAAAGGCACAGTGTGCTTTTTATAATCCAAGTCTTTGTCATAGTCAAGCACAGGCATGTTTAAAAAAAATAGAATGCTAATTCAGAGTATGAGAAAGTCTTTTTTTAATCTAGAAAAAGTAAGTTTAGTGAATCTATTTTTTTATAGTATTATTAGTATAAGTTTCATAATTTGATGATATTGTTGAATATTCAATAGCTTTTGATACAGAGTTTAACATTTTAAGTGGTATTCTTGAACAAAGTATTCAAATCTAGGTTTTCAATATTTTTTTCTAATACTCTGGTTCTTCTGTTTGAGCAACACTTTGGCATATTAAACAGATCCATTTCCATTTCTGCTTGAACTTCAGGTTTCTGACAAATTACCTGAAATCCTTCATGGATTTTATGCAGAAATCATAGTTGAATCCATTTTTGCCATTTCTGCAGCTGATTTGTGTCATCTTTGTTTGTTTGGGTTTTTTTTTTTAGTGCAATATAAAGTGGTAGAATGAACACTAAAAGACCAGAAAAAATCTTGTTCAGGTCTTATTTAAATAGATTATTAAATAGCTTATTATGAATGTATTCCCATGAATGAAACAAGGGAATAAAGTGGAGCTGAATAGCTTTGTAGCACCTTGATCTAATGAGTACCGGTAATTAGATTATTTTTAAATTAGAACATTTTATTTTTAAAGGTAAGCACCGCTTAACAGGGGAAATTTTATAGACTGGAAATTTAAATCTTACATGTAATTTATTTCTAATAATTTTTGAAATGAGATATTGAAGATATAAATAATGTTTTTCTGAATCAATGCTTTCATGAAATAGCTTGCAAAACTAAAAAAGTGTATTAAATTTATGTTATTCAAAGGTTGCATAAAATACCAGGCAGTTTAGTGCAGGGTAAACTGATTATTGTGCAATATTGAGATAGAATTTAGAATGATGCAATGTGTTGGGCTGGTTGCTTCCTGAGTACTGTTACTAGGTTACATCAAGGGTAGCAAACATCAATTCATATTTAAGGGGATTCACTTGCTGGATTTTACCTATTACCTATTAGCTTTGTGTCTAGGAGTTAGCAATCAGCCATATAACTAGAGCAGAACATAGAGTAGCAGCACAGGTCATTTGATCAAAGTGTATACACAAAGAAAAATCTACTGGAGCTCACAAACAAATCATTATGTGACTTAATTCTAAGTCATTCTTATCCCCATGCTGCACTCCCCCTGTCGAATCTCACTTTAACCCCTAAATAAAACCATTTTTTTCTACATGAATAAAAAATTTTACATTTTCTTTATTTAACTAAAACTAAAAGTAACTAAAATGTAAGCCATGATTGGTCAACATGTAGTTAATTTAAGCAGTGTGTGCCACCTTACATAAATGATGTCTCACTGTTTTCTCCCTTTTAGATTAACAAAAAGTATAATGGCTTTGTTTTTTACATACTGGATTATGTCATCTGGTTTTGTGTGTATGGGCGTAACATTCCTGCTATCACATTGTCTCAAAGCACTTAAATTGTTGAGCTTTTGACCTTTTATGGACTAATTTGACGTTAGTAGCAAAACAATGTGTGCTAACTTCTTAAAAAACATATACAATCCAAACATCTTAAATCTTAAAATCATGTTCTATGACAATCATTTTTTAAGCAGCACCAAATGACATCCCTATATTTTAACTATATTATTACAAAGCAAAGTTTGAAAGCAAGATTAGAATTTATGTCAATTAAAGATTGTCCTTTCTGGTTGGAAACCCAGCTAAACCCTAGTATTAAGCTGCAAAAAGTTGATTAATATATAAGTTGAATTTTCTTTGATGGTCAATCTAGTGAAAAAATATACAAATAGTGAGGCTAAGAATAAAAAAAATCCCAAATGTCTTATTTTAAGGTTTCACACAAGGTTTTCAAGAGATGTGCCCTTTGTAGAATTGAGGTGTAAACAAGATGCAGTTGCAGAGTGTTTTGTTTTCATGGTATTTTTGTCACATAATGCATGGTCATAATTTCCAACAAAGGTTCAAATGAGTAGGTTCAAATAATTAGATGTAAAATACTGGAGACTGTTGTTACTTTAACATGTTGACAGAGCGTCTTTTCTTTAATGAGGTCAGAGAAAACCTTGCTGGAGCTAATAATGTTATGGCTTGAGCAGAGGGATGGTGATGATAATGAGGTATCGCATTAGCCCTGTCAGACATTCAAAAAAGGTTACCACTGGCTCTCAGTTAACACAAGGTCATCTTTATAATCTCCCAGGTTTTCACTCTCACAAATAGGCTGAAGATTCAGCTTAAGCTTAGCTTCTTTCTCTTTTTACTGCAGTGCTGAGTACATCAATTGATTTTCACCCTCCTAGAGCTCATCTCCACTGCATCACCTTACTTGGCAATTGCATTTCTGGCCTTGATTTTTTTTTTAAAATATTTTTTATTTATTTAAAAAAAACTCTCACATCTGTTTAAAGAGTCTGGTGGTTTTTGGGTTGCCCTTGGGAGATCTCTGGTCCCCACTGAGCACTGCTCTGCAGAATTCATTTGAGAAGCATCCATCTGACAGTGTTGTATGTGTAACTGTTTATGCACCCTTAAGGACCAGCCCTGGCCAGTATGTTGAGGTGTGAACTTTAACTGGGCCAGTGCAACTCGTGTATTCTTTTCTTTTTAGCCTTTGTGTTGTAGATTTGCTGCTGTTCTTGGGATCATTCTCCTGATGCATGACCCAAGTTGAGCCGAGCTTTAGATGTCAGACAATTGGCCTCACAATTGAGTCTAGAATATTTTTACAAACTAGTTTTACAAAATACGGTTGGTTCAATGACTGCAAGGTGTCCAGGTCCAGTGTCTGCAAACCACCTCTGTACTCAGTTGGTATGAGGTGTTTGTGCTGAAATGCTGTGTTTGGTTTTTGCCTAACGTGGTGCTGTGCATTATGGGCAACATCTCCACTTTGGTCTTAACTAAAGGACATTGTTCCAGAAGGTTTGTGGTATGTTCAGATACCGCTTTGCAAACCTTCGCTGCCATGTTCTTTCTAGAGAGAAGAGCCTCTGTCCTGGCAACCCAAGTCAGTTACTTTTTGTGTACTCGTTTTGTATTTTTTCCACCATATTGTCAGGAATGTTAACATTTAACATGTTAGTTTAGGCCTGTAGAGTCTTAGATGTTGCTCTTATATTTTTGGCAAGTTCTCTGAGCTTCGCATGGTCTGAGTTTGTGGGGATGTCCACTCCTGGGAAGATTGTGGTAGCACACACCTTGTGCTTTTATAGAGCTGCTCACATTTGATAAGTTTTGATTTGTAGCACTTGGTTGCTCTTTACCCTCTTAATTCCTATGCTAGCAGTAAGGATGTAGTTAGTTCTTCACAAGACTACATAGATCTTAGGGGTGGGGGAAAAAATCGATACTGTGTAGTATCGTGATATTTTGTTTGCTAATAATGTATCGATACCCGGTTGTTCAGTGATGACGCGACGAATCCTACTTCCGGGTCTAAAGTAGTCTGCGTTTAATATGGCTTTTGTGTTGTTAACATGTTTAATGTTATGTATTTTCTTCTATTTGATCTCAAAAAGCTCCTAAAACAGTCAGTGATCACTGTTGACCTCCCTCTGCTTTTATTACCGCTAATCATTTATTTAAGCTCAGTTTTTAAAACCTTAGGATGTAACTACAGCCCAGCCCATGCAGCAGTATATGAATGACTAACCTCGTATTGTGGATGGATTATCTCAGTTGTTCTCCTGGCTGAAGTTTGGTCCTTTTACAGCATCCTGCCATGCGATTACATTTGTTCCTGACCACCGAGAACACTCACGCTAACTTTTATCGAGTGGAAAAACAGTTAGCTTGTTTATATTATGCTAACATAGCTGTGTCGCTAGCGGTCACGTAGCACATCATTATATACCAGCTAGCCCAACTTCAGTAACCCTACAAACGTCACTGCTGTTTAGTTTTCTGTCTTCATTTATGCTGGAAGTGATAACAGAGCTGTACGTTTTAATTTGTTTCCAAAACCCCGCAGTCAGGACATGCTATATTGTATTTAGATAGAAGCTAGCGAGCTAACTCCCTGCTAACTTCTAACTCCGTTAAATGTCATAAATTCCGTTTTCATGGATGCCTGGGTGTTAAACTCAATTGTTACACCTGGTAGAGCAGAACGCTGATCATTTTATTAAAGATGAAAGACTTTAGACAGTTTTTCAACTCTCAGTAATGCCATAGTGATCATTTGATATATGGACCTGCAGCGGAGTTTAGACCCAGACACGGCTAGTGACGTCAGACTGAACAACCGGACAGGGACAGCAGAAATCGATATTTTGTTACAAAAAAGGTTTTTGTGCTCTGACTTCAGAGCATGTTGATCCTTTTTCTGAGCAAGAATCCTGACATTCCTTCACTGTCCAAATGTGTTTTAACTTTTTTTTTGGCAGCAATAAACATGACAGTTTACTTATTTTAATTTAAGACATGTTTTATTTTAATTAAGTTTAAAACTTTTTTTATTTAATGTAAAATTATATTTTGTTTTAATTTAATTTCAAATTCTTCAGTTGCTGAAGGGCCTGCATAGTTTTCATAAATTGCTTAGTTCAGAATAGCTATAGTTGTACCAGATGGTTGCATTCAGTTAAGTTGGACTAGACTGTAATACAAACCGTTCAGTTTGTCACCAATATAACTGACTGAAATGAGAGAAAGACTGAGTGGGAGACTTTATCAATATTCATTTTATCTAATATCAAAGTTTACCTTTATGTACAGAATCTGAATATCGCAAAATATTTTTAAAAATTGCAATAATATTGTATCGTGCGTTAAGTATTGTGATAATATCGTATCGTGGGATGTATGGTGATTCCCACCTCTAATAGATCTGTGTAAACCTTCTTCTTCACAAGACTGTAAAATAGTAGGCATTTTATAAAATAAAAATGTTATTTTAGAGCATTTTTAAAATCCCATTTAATATGTCTGTTGCAGACTAAGTGTCCCAGAGAGCACACCATTCACAGCGGTTTTGAAGTTTGCAGCTGAGGAGGTAAGCTGTTTCTCCTTGTTCTTTGTGCAAGACTACGGTGGAATAATTGCATTGCGCAGTAATGCTGTTCAGCTTAATACAGATCTATGGTACATGTGAAAATATATGTCAGCTAATTTAAAAACAGTTTTATATTTGATGGTTTTGACTGTGACATACCCTTGCAACATTTATTCAACATTTATCTATTTATAGTTACAAAATTCTAGTATAAACAATTGTACCTTTTAATAGACTAAAATGAAGTCTTGTTGCAGTAAGTGTTTCAGGCACTGGATGTGTTTTTCAGCCACGTTTTTCAGTCTGACACAACGGGTTCACTTATATTTTAATCAATAGAGCCGTCTGCTGTCACCGAAAGCCTCTCTTTAGCCTTTGAAGTGTATTTTCTTCCCTTTTCTGTGCATAAACACGCAGCAGTACTGCGGCTTAAATCATCCTAATGAATGAGTAAAGCTGCGGCTGCAGATGTGCTCCTTTTCAGTGTGTTGACAGGGTATTAATCTTATTCTGTTACAAACCAGGAAACTAATGAAACATAATTTTCACATTGTGATCCCCAAATTTGCATGCAATGAACATACGTGCTGCTAGAAGTTAATTGACTGTGAGGAGAATACAGTTATGGTTAAGTAGAACGACAAAGATTTCACCATTGATTTCCCACAAAAGTTAGCCTTTGAATTACTTAGCCATGGGAGTAGTTTCCTGGAGTGGCTTCATATTGCTGCCTTGTTCACTTACATTTATTTATTCATCAACACAGATTTTGCTTTTGTGTTAGTAGCTTTATATTTTACATTTTCTTTATTATGGTTCAACTGGCAGAATAAAATGATTTTATTTTCTTTCAGATATAATGTTAAATATTTTATCATAAACCAACCAACCAGGCGGGTGGTTCAAACTCATTTATATGCTATATTTAATCCTTTAGGAGTTTGTTTTTTTTCTTTCTGCCACAAAAACAAAGCTCATCACCTCCCATTTGTCTCTGATCAAACTGTTTCATGTGTGCTGCTTGTGCTACACAAGCCAGTAGTTTGGTGAGCAGCACTTTGCTAACCTTATCTCCCTGGAGACAGACTGCTTCCTCCACCCGTTTGCAGCAAATCCCCACCAGCCCACATCCTCTTCTGCCGAACACTGAAGTAGGATATGTATTGTAACCGTGCTGAGTGATTTTCATCCAGAAATTCAAGCGTGGCTATCTTTCCCACAGGCCCTCTCTAAAGTGTTTATTTGAATGTGTGCGTGTGCTCAGGTGCATTTTTGTGTGAAACCGCAAAACACTTGTGTGTCTGACAAGCGTGAAAGTTGGGAGACAAAGGACAAAAACAAAAGAGTTTTTCATTTTTGCTTGTTTTACTCACTATGGTAGTGAAGACATCGTGTAGTAGCTCTCGCTTCTATTTTGAAATTGTTACCCAATAAAGTCAGAGAACGGCAGCACGCTGACTCAGTAGATGAAGCTGTCTTTCATGGTAGTTTTAGTTTCACACTTTGTCTTCAGGCCAAGTGAAATATGGGAGCAACATGTCCCTGATTATTTAACTAGAATGGATTAGTGCTGCTGAAATGTCAAATGCTAACTTCTGTTGAGAAATTCACTTTTAATGTTAACATTGGTATCTGCTTCAATTTCTCTTCCAGTTTAAAGTGCCGTCAGCAACCAGTGCAATAATAACAAATGGTGAGTACACAGAATTTTATTTATTTATTTATTTATTTGATGTTCCAAGTGAACTCGAGTTATTAGGAACCATTTTATGGTTACAGAGAGTCTCGTGCTTTTACAAGCCAAGTGTTTTGACAGGCAGGTTTGAAGTCAACAAAAAGCTGGAAGGATGTGTGGAAGATGCATCCAAGTGAAGGCGTGCTTGCTGTGGTCTTTGAACTACACAGCGGGTCTGGAAATAAGCTGATGCTTGAAGTACTGTCAAGTCACATATAATGATATATTGATCACCAAAAGCAAGCAAACATAATGTAATGGGAATATCTCATCAAACATACATTTAGACATGTGGTCATGGTCAAGACTGGACCTGCTGAAGTTCAAAATAAGGATCAGAATTTGGGTGCGGGGTGTCTCTGGGTGAAAAAGATTTCCAAAAGTAACTCAAATAATCTCTTGTTAGAACTAGAGATGGCACGATACCACTTTTTTATGTCCGATACCGATACCGATATCATAAATTTGGATATCTGCCGATACCGATATGAATCCGATATAGTGTTTTTTAATCAACAAAACTGTTTTTTAAATATCTTGCTGCATTTTGTATAAGTTCATGCTCAAGTTTAAAACAACAACTACACTAAAGCTATTTTGTTATACCTGTATGCAAAAAAAAAATATTTCATAGTTCAGCAATACTGATCAATCTAATAAACTTAAACCTACACCATCCTCCCTATTCTGGTATTTTAAAGAGTACTTAGCATAAATATTAAGCAACCTAACTAATAGGGTTCCAACTCCCAGCAACAACAAAAATAAATAAATAAAAAATAGGGAACCACCCCTCACGCTCTACCTCATGATGCTTAATCGACGTAATCAACCTTAATTTGATGCAGTGTGAAAAAAAATGCACAGAAATCAATTATTTTTCAAGAAATATTAAATAGATTCAACATCTTTCTTCAACAAAATTGCAGACTGCACAGATGGTACCTTCCCAAAGGAAAAAGTACTATAGCTTACTAGGGTATATATATTAGACTTAATAGTCACTATATACAGTAATTGACTTCTATTCATTTTACATCAAATTAAAACTTTGGGTGTCAGATAATTATTTATTAAAAGCTAGACATTTTAAATGAGAATAAGAAAGAAAAGTATGTCTTTGTGCCCCCTTTTCCCTGTTAATGCCCTATCGGCCCCCCTGGCTAAACTTTGCTAGATCCGCCCCTGCACAGTTACCAGCCGTCAGCTACGTAGAAAAAGATCCTCGAGTAGAAAGTAATATTAAATACATTCTAACAACAGCTGATCAAGCTTAAACGTGCTTCTGTTGTTCAGCCGCTGGTTTCCTCTTTCTGGTGCAAAGTGGGCCAAAAGCAAACTAGAGACATGGACTCACGACAGAAAAGCTGATCAGCTGATCGTTAAGCAGTTTCATGATTGAAGTAGCAGCAGGAGAGGCAGTCGCTTGTTAAGCTTAACGCAGGAATGCTTTACAAACATTCAGAGATGGACTTACACACTTGCTTTACTTCTCTCGGGATAACTTTGTCGGAGATGAAATGCCGGGTTGCTAGCGAAGCTCCAAATGCTATCCAGACCACCGACAGGTCCCGCATGCCACAGCCGCTCTATCACGTGATGCATACTGCTCCGACGTGCTAACGTTCTGAGGTGAGTTGCGGCGTGTTGCAAGTTTTGTGAGGTGCTTTCGTGATATTTAATGGATCGGATTACATTTTTTTATTTTTCTCCGATATCCGATCCAGTAATTTAGGTCAGTATCGGACCGATACGTAATATCGGATCGGTCCATCTCTAGTAAGAACCAAGATGTGCAGAAGAGCATCTCTGAAAGTGTGACAAGTTGATCCTTAAGAGGAGCAGAAGACAACACTGGGTGTTACTCCTACCAGCTGTGGAAAAAAAAAGCTGAGCAGTTCACACAAGCTCAACAAAATTGTACGGACGAATGACACCTGATCTTCCAATTTTGGATTTCTGCTGCAATGTTAAATTGATGCAGTCAGCAGTTGGTATAAACATTACTGAAGCTTCCTGCCTCATATCAAAGGTTCAGGCTAGTGGTGGTGATGGTGTGAGGCATAATTTCTTGGCACGCTTTGGGCCCTTTAAATTGTTTAAATGCCACAGCTTACCAGAGTAATTGTTGCTGATCACACCCTCCCTTTTGTGACAGCAGTGTATAAATCTTCTTGCTTAAAACAGGAGAACACAGCAAATAAAACTGAACGTCAACCTGGTACCAGTAAGGAGTAACTAATAAAGTAGCTGAGTGTTTAAGTAAAAATAATTTGAGATATATTCAATAAATAAAAACAATGTTCTGTCAGTATTTTGACTATTTTTAAGCCAAGACAGATCCGTATAAAATATTTCCTAAACTTTGCATTGTTGTAATAGTTTTTCACCGACTGTATTTCTTATGACAGTAAATGGGAGGTGTCTGTAATTTCACGAGCACCTTATAAAAAAGGTTGAATTTAAGTCCACTTTCTGAGGTTTTCATTGCTAAATTAATCTTCGTTTTACTTGGTACTTTTAAAGCATATCAGTTTTAGGCCATCAGGACTCAGTAACACTGAATCCTGCATCCTCCACTAGCAGAAGTTTTGCATAGCTTCTCCCAGTTTGTGTTAAGACCCTTTGTGTGATCTGTATAAAGTAAATCAGTCTAAAGCTTCACCTTAGAGGGGATTCATCTAATTAGTGTGTGTATAAAACAGAAATAGAGTTCAAAGTTGTAAATTAGTGCAATTAAAAATTTTTATTTTTACTTCCATATTTAGGTGAAACGTGATTATTTTTTTTAGCACTTCAGTTTACCAAAATAGGCAAGCATTCAGTAGGTAAGTAAATATATAAATTATATTAAAACAAGAAGTCATTAGAAGTGAAATGAAAATCAGCCTTTTTTATTTAAACAATGATTTTATTTTTTGCACAATTATACACAGAGAAGAAACTGTTCAATCAAATAAACCCCTGCACCAATAGAGAAAACACCCGCATTTTTATTTTATTTGAATATTAACATACTAGTAATTCAAGTAGTGATTACTGAAAACTATTTCTTAATTTATTCTTAGATCTTTTTTGAACGTTTAAACTTGTTTCAACCTTAAGAAACAACGTTTCATTTCATTTATTTCATTTATTTATTTATTTCACACTTTGTCAACAGTTTCCACAGTTAGTTCTTTCAAACAAACCAACTACACTTTCTGTCAGTAAAGCACTGCAACCACGTGTGAAGAATACGAAAGAAAAGAAAACGTTCAACTTTTTTTTTTTGAAAACTAGGTCACATTAAAATCCAACATCAGTTCCTCGAATTCAGTGAAGTCATGCTACAAACATGGTTCTATAACTACAGGAAAAAAGTTTAAAATTACATACAAGTATGATTTCAAATTCAGAACCATTAGCCTGACTCCGGAAAACAGATTTGCTGGATGAACGAGAAAAGTACAACACTAAGCTATTTTTAATGTCTTTTCATGTTCAAGTATTCATGACAAACCAGTTGCACAAGTTTCTGTGCCACTTACCTTTGTATTTATTTTGACAGTGAGCAGTTTGTCCACAGAGTGTGAGTAGGACAAGTAAAATGCATGCTTGGATAAATGTTTGTGCTGCTGTCAGTTCAGCCAACTCTCAAAGACAAGAAAAGATATGAAAAGTATCAATAAAATACATTTTCTGGTAAAATATTGAACCTCTGCAAGTACTTTCTCGGGCATGCAATAAGTTGTTAGGTCAACAGATTCTTTTCTAAAAGGCAGAACACATACCGAACAGATGGATGTCTGAAATAATCTGAGCCTAAATTTTCAGCTGGATTCCTCCAGTTACACAACACGTTATTGATCTTATGGTAAATGGTAAATGGCCTGTATTTATATAGCGCTTTACTAGTCCCTAAGGACCCCAAAGCGCTTTACATATCCAGTCATCCACCCATTCACGCACACATTCACACACTGGTGATGGCAAGCTACATTGTAGCCACAGCCACCCTGGGGCGCACTGACAGAGGCGAGGCTGCCGGACACTGGCGCCACCGGGCCCTCTGACCACCACCAGTAGGCAACGGGTGAAGTGTCTTGCCCAAGGACACAACGACCGAGACTGTCCAAGCCGGGGCTCGAACCGGCAACCTTCCGATTACAAGGCAAACTCCCAACTCTTGAGCCACGATCGCCCCTTATAGCCACACTCTTAGAAATTACCAGAGCAAATGACACTAAATTGCCTTGATGGGTGTTAGGAGAAAAATTGTTGGCTTTTTCATTGTACTCCAGCAATCGAAGAGCAGATTGCTGGCAACGTCGTTTTCTTCTGCTCTGTTCTGACAGGGTTAGACTAGTGAACTTAATTGTATTTTAAATCACAGGAAGATTACTTTCTTGGGGACATATTGTGTTGACAGATAACATAAAGATAAGGTTTGTGTTAAAATGACTGAAGTGATGATACGTTCAAAGATAAGTTTTAAATTTATCAAAAGAAAAATGGCTCGTCTGTCATTGTTCCAGATAGATCTCTTTGCTATCAGTTGTGCTGCTGAGTGAACTGTTATTACAAATGAAGCAGTTATTGAATACATTTTATTTCTTATTTCTTTGCTTGTCTTTTGGATAACAGTTTTTTTCTTGTATTTTCTGCATTTTGTGTTTACATTCTCATTTTAATGTTTGCTTTGCAGATGGAATAGGAATCAACCCGGCTCAGACTGCAGGTGAGTTCTTGTGTTCTTATGTATGTTTTTCTTTTTTCTTTTCTTTTTTTAAGTATTAGAAATACTTTGATCCTCAAGGTGATTTAAGGTCACATGTTCTCCATCTGTTGTATTAATATGCAAATGACCTCTGGGCTTTCTTTTAAGCTTGTTGACACTTGTCAGACTGCTTTTGTCAAATCATAAATAGCCTAAGCAATTAATACAGTTCTTGAACAAAGTATGAATCATTATGCTTTATATCTCGGACGTGTTCAAATCTCAGTGACATTGGCCTGAAGGTCAGCGGTCGTTTTCTGAAAACCTTGCAAATGCAATAACTTGAGAACAAGGCAAGATAGGATTTTGAAATTGAAACCATAGGTGCATCTACTGGGAGCCTGGGGGCTACCACTGGTCACCACCAGTATTTCTGCTAATACTCAATGGGATGTAACTGTGCATGGTTCCAGAAAGAGAGCAAGAATATACAGTAAGAATTACCTTGTATTTTCTTGCTCACTTTGTGATCAGTCATTTCTAATTAAATTTGGGTCATTTAAGTCTGTTTTTACATATTAATAAATAAAATTAACTGTTTTCTTGCCTTGTTCTCAAGTTATTGCAAACTATTATGCACCTGAATCTAACATGACAATGAGAGTCCCATCACAAATCTGCGCTACCTTAGAATATGAGTACAATAGTTGCATATAGAGCACATTAAGTGTTTAACTTTATTAGCTACAGCATCATCAAATATACATCCAACAGACACTTTGTTAGGTTTAACTGTTTATCTGTCCAATAATGCAAATCTCTGATCAACCAATTACATGGCAGCAGCTCAGTGCTTATAGGGATGTAGACATGATCAAGACAAACTGCTGAGCAAACATCAGGAACAGGAAAAGAAAAGTGATTTAGGTGACTTTGGGGCATGGTTGTTGGTCCCAGAAGGGGCTGATCTGAGTATTTCAGTAACTGCTGATTACTGAGATTTTCCTACACAGCCTAGGGATTACTGAGACTGGTCTGAAAGGGAGAAGAAATGCTTTGAGTATCACTTGATATTTCACGTGTGGGTGAAAATGCTTTGTTGATGCCGGAGGTCAGAGGAGAATGGCCAGACTGCTTTGAGCAGATAAGAAGTCGACAGTATCTCAAGTAAAGGTTTGTTACAACCAAGGTATGTAGAAAAGCATTGCCTGGTGTGAGTCTTGATTTCTGCTGCAGTATTCGGATGGCCGGGTAAGAATGTATCATAAATATGAAAGTATGGATCCACACTGCATATTTTCAGTGGTTCAAGCTGGTGTTGGTGGGGAGATATTTTCCTGGGACACTTTGGAGCTGTTAGTATCAACTGAGCATTGCTTATTGAGCATTGCTGATCTCTTTATGAGCACAGTGTATTGTTCTTCTGATGGCTGCTTCCAGCAGGAAGGGGGCAGGGATAGCTCAGTAGGTAGAGTGGTGGCCCCATGATCGGAAGGTCGGGGGTTCAACTCCACTGAACGGCTACCCTGAGGTACCCCTGACCAAGGTACCATCCCTACACACTGCTCTCCGGGCGCTGCACTGGTGGCTGCCCACTGCTTCACTGGGTGAATGGGTTAAATGCAGAGGAACTATTTCCCTATGGGGACTAACATGCACACTTTACAGGATAACACGTCATGTCAAAGCTCCAATCCTCTCAGCTGGTTTCTTGAACATTCGAATGAGTAGACTGTTCTTAAATGGCCTCATCAGTCACCAAATCTAAATCCAATAGAGTATATTTGGGATGTGATGGAATGGGAGAGTTATGAACCAACCAATCTGCAACAATTGTCTGATAGCATCATGTCAAGGTGGACCAAAATTTTCTAGGGAATGTTTTTTGCACCTTGTTAAATCTATGACTTGGAAGAATTAAGACAGCTCTGCAGGCAAAAGAGAGTGCAGCCTGATATTAATGTTCTCTGTCTAACTGATCTGAGTCTACTGCAGCCACCTGAACAATCTTCCATTTGTTTGGTAGCTGAAATTTGTTTTTAATGAGGTTGTCTTTGATTTACTTAAAAAAAAAATAGTGTTGATTGGTTTTGGCTCTTGCAAGTTAGATGTGAATTTGGGAGGGCAGAGATGTCACAGTGCTACCTTGATAAGCAAGTATTGAAAATCTTACTAATCATTCAGCCAGTCTCTTTACAAAGAATTGCAGGACTTCATCACCACTGGTCATACTCGGAGATCTTGTCACATTTATATTATATGTTGAATGTGATCAGAACTGTAGAAGTTTGGCCTACTTCTCCTTATGCATTGGGTCTCTTCTGCTGAGGAAGGACATTGGTGGGCATTCAGCTTTTTATCTGAATTACACTCATGCGCTGTGCTGCCAAGAATAGCAGCAGTTCAGAAACCTCTGTCCGATTGGCTTTTTTTCACCCACTGCAGCCACTCCACCTCCTGTTTACAGGACTGAGATGGTGGAAATCAATCTGTCAAGTTCTTTTTTTTCCCGACATGCTTTCTAAGGTTAAAATCACACTTCTTTTGGAAAATGGCAAAGGTGCACATATGCCAATAAGAACTGCTTAAAATGCATGCTCTTGTTAACATCCATTTCTTTCTTTTTTTAATAATTGGTTTATGTAGGCTGACTGAAGAGCTGAAAATTAGGCACTAGGATTTTTTTCATCTGTCAGTTTAGTGATCGTTCCAGCTCGAAGCGTCTGTGTGAAGACTGAATCTGTGTGCAAGTTGTAATCGAATCCAAGACTTTGAGTCAGAGATTGCATGCTTTTTTGTCAAGTTTCTCTCCCAGCTGGTGAGTTGACATGTTGTTGGCAGCTTTGGTGACAATAAAACCCCTTATTAAAGCACACTGATTATGAACCATGATCTTTATATAGTGCTCTGCCTTGTGTTGCAGGGAATGTGTTTCTGAAGCACGGCTCAGAGCTTCGCCTCATTCCAAGAGACAGAGTGGGAGGACAAGGAGACTGATGCTGCTTTTCCTCGTCGACATCGGCATAATGACTCACGCGGCACATTCATGTAACGCTCGAGACCCAGGAAACACCTCAGCGTGTGTCATTTTTATTTTCTGGCCCACCACTGACAGTGACTCACATGAGAGTATATTTAAACACATTGATGACGTGCGCATGTTCCCTGTGTTCAAAAGTTTGGAGTAACATCAGGAGAGAGTAAGAGAGTAATGAATTCACACAACACAGCATCTACATCCCAGGAAAGATCAGCAAACAACTGAGTCAGCTGACTTTTGTATCTTTGTAAATGACAATAAAGAATCCATATGACCAACAGCACATGCTCAGTGCAGCGTTACTTTTGTTCGTACTGGAATTGGTAATAATATCTACAAAGGATGCTGTTAAGTGCTTCATTAAGCGACTGGTGACTTTATCTGTGCTAATCAGGCACCTTGTGTCAGAGCAGTGTTCTTCAAACAGATGCTGCAGTTGTCCTGGGGACCAGATTTGTCTTTGAGTCGATCCAACACAGCTTCTGATTAAAGCATGAAACTGTTAAATCAATCTGTTCAAACATATGGCTCTTTGCGGCCCTCTCTCAGGTTACATTCGAGCATCAAATGCACTCATCCCCCCACTTGAAATCACACACTGCGCACCTACACACAATAAATATAGAAAATCTCCACTGAATAATGCTGCCTGATTATGAACTGATAAAGCAGGTGTTGATAAAACAAGCCAAGCGTCCAAAGAGCTTAGATTAAAATTGGCATCGAGATGTGTCTGAGTAGCTATCAATAAGATTCATCAGCCACTGGTAACACGGATTTTCATCTTGGAAATAAATGTCACGTGTTTGCAGTCGTTTGTCATGTGGCTTCTCTTTTTGACAGTGTCGCAGTTTGAAAAACAAGTAAACAGAAATTGTGTCTTAATATCAAGCCTCCTTGATTATTTCCACCCAAAACAACATGACTAACAGACCAGTCCGTGTTTTTTCCTTTATGAGATGTGCTTTATTAACTGATTAATGCAAAGAAGCAGCTGACTATCCTCTCCGCATTAATCATTTTCATTTGAGAAGGTCTGCATCATTTGTTTCTGAATTGGTTCAGTTTCTCAACCCCCCAAAAAGAAATACAATTCACACTTTGTAAAGAAAAATAGACTGGGGTGAATAATTGAGTGTGCATGGTGTAATACACAAGAGAAAGCTTACGGTTGTGTCTCACCATTTGTTAGGATGCAGGCTGGGATGGGGGGGAGGAGTATGAGGGCCATCGCAAATGGATTTGCTTTTCTGTTTTAATCAAAATCACTGCTGGGCACAGCAGAAATTTGCTTCTTAAATTGGAGTCGACCGCAGAGTGCCCTGAATGCAGCAGATGTTATCTCCCAGCGTTGCAATGTTGGTGGTTGAAAATTGCTTAATTGCTGCAGATATTTCTCATACATGTGTTCCTGAAGGGGTAAAAAAAAAGAGTACATTTTTTTGTACTTTTTAAACGGGTGAATAGTCTTTAGGCCAAGATCAATACATGATCATTTTGCATGCTGACTAAACCGAATAAGATGAAACTTAAATAAAAAAAGAAGAAAAAAAAGGTAAGAGATCAGCTCATTTCACACCTGAATTTGTGCTCTTTAAAGCATGAAATTAAAATTTCACAGTTAAACAGAATGGATGCTCTGGTTTAATATTTCTGAGAAGCAAAAAAAGTCTTGTAATCGCATTAATTGAGCTCCATGTCCCGAGTCAGCTGCAGGCTGAACTGTGCCCCAAAGTCAAACCTAACTTAAGAGGCACTGATGCACTGTGGGTATCGTACTTGGGCAAAAGAAGTCTATTACAAACTTGTTCTATAGATTTTCTGGGTTATTTATCAAATGCGAGCAAGCAAACAATAGAACAAAAAAAAAAATAGTTTGTCCTGTGGGTTCTATTACTCTGGAAAAAATAGGCCCCTCATGCATGCTGGTCCTTTAACAGGCTCTATGAAATATGAGAGCCTCCTGGTGTTTCTCTGCTCTTTTAAAATAATGCAGTTAGTAAAATAATCGAAACGAGGAGATAAACTAAATAACAGGGTTTGGATATTTTAAACTAAATTTAAAATATACAGCTCTCTGATGAGTTCTGCTTTTTAATCAACAAACTAAATAGCTCCTACCACCACTGTAGCTGGCTTCAGCAGGTCCATTGTAGAGACGAGACAATCAAAAGGCAGTTCATACAGTTCGGTCTGTTGCCTCTGCTGTGGAATATAAAGACTCAGGGGAGACACTTTAGTGGGTGTCAAATTGGGATGTCTTTAGCCAAACTCCTAGAAAACTCACTCTTTGAATTTTCCAAATTCATTTAGATTTCAAATCAAGACATTTTTTTTAAAAAAAGGGTGCAGGTACAGGATAACACATCAAATTTGATAAATGCTTTAAAAGCTGCAGAATTCTCCATTTAAGATTTTCTCTTTGCAATTTTAAAGCCATGGCTCTGTCTTAAATAGCCACTGGTTTAGCTCACTGTAAACAGTTAGGCCACTGAAATGATAACAGAGAATACTGAGTTTTTGATAACAGCATTTGTGGTGTACAGTTGTATTTAAAAGATGTGAGAGACTGTGATTGATGATGTATGAGGAGGTAACAGTTCATTTGCAAACCACTGATATTAAGATTATTAACACTCACAAAGATTGGACATGTCCCAGTGATTGATTGATTTGTCTTGAACCGAGTTAGGAAACAGTTTGAGGTCTCCAGCTGTATTTTTAGTCTCTTGATATAAAGATGACAGACATAAAGAGACAAACGGGGAACCGGGAGCTGACACGGGCTGACAGCGTAGTGCTGACTGGTCTCAGCGGCTGTGCCTGACACTGTGTCTGTGTCTGCGTGACGGCGAAAAGCCCATTTGCTATGAAATGGGTTTTCCCCATGCACTGGTCTGCTGCCCTCTTTCCCCCAATCGTTTGCGCTCAACCTGCTTCATAAATGACATGTTGAGTGTGCAGCCACCGAGTAAAGGCGGCCAATCTAAAATGAGATCTGGTGATCTTTCAATTCTCCGTGCAGACAAGATCATCACTGTGGCCATAGGTCAGTGAGCCAGATAAAGAAATCAGGAGCCAGGGAATGGAAAGAGATTCTCTCCGTCATCCCGTCCAGCTAATTTTCACCCCCATTCCCACACATCAGTCTCTAAAACATGTGGATATACAGCTCAGTCTGCAAACCGTGTAGTTCTAGTTTAGTCCCAGCTGAACTAGAACCTCAATCACAAAGTCCACACCCCCTGGGAAAAGAGTGTCACACATTAGGAAACATGAGGAAAACCAGTTGAGGCATCACATCAAGATTATTTAATTATATGAATGACCTGATTCTGCCCCCTTCTGTCATAAATTTAGTATGGCAGCTGGTTGAAAGCCCTAATTTGCCAGGTTTAATCTTCCTCAGTTTCTTTTCTTTCTTTTCTTTCTTTTTAACAAAACGCTCGCTGTTTGTCGTGTCACGTCATGGTTTGGCAGTAATTATTTGTTTCTCTTCTCAAGTGTGAATAAATTCAAGGAATATATTCAAGTTATATTTTGAAAGTAAGCCCAAATAATTCTTTAAATATTAATTGTCCTGTCAGTGTATGTATGACATGTCATCTTAAAAATATATCCAAAAAGGATCCAAAGGAAACCTACTGTAAGAACCACAAGTCTGATGGGTTCAGTTGGCTTAACAACAATTCTCTTTGTCACCCCTGGTGTGTGTCTGATAGGTTGTTTCATCTATTATTACACAGGAGGTGAAGATGGTCCGATGACTACAGTATTGTCCTATTTTAACAAGTTTTTGCCGTGAAATGAATGAACAGATTTCTTACCGCTGTCAGACTGCCTGCATTTAATACTCAGTGTGTTTGGTATTAAAAGTATCAACTTTTATGTCTTTTATGGCAACCACTACATGATGCAAACATACCAGGTCTACCATTTTACTTTTCATTCAACTGAAAAATGTATTAATCAGCAGTGACACACATCGTATGTTACGGTGTTATCAACCAATAACGTGATTCAACACAACAGCTAACTGAAATGAATGTCTTGTATGAATCTGACTGGCTGTCCACTCTTGAACCTGCAAGGCAGTCCTAGAGTTAATTTTTTATTTTCCCCAGTTTCTTTGCATCACTTCCATCTGTGCAACAACTTTCTGCAACTATGTGTGCAGAGGGGTTGTGTAGGTATTAATAAATTGCTTAGAGAGTGTATTTTAAGGGCACAACAGCCACGGGCAATGTGCACTCCATCAGCTTGGACAAAACAGAAAAAGCAGGCTCAGCCAGTGTAGTTTTCCAACAGCAGTTCATGTGCGCTCAGCGATAGTATGCTGTGAGAGTGTGCAGCCAGAGCAATTTAGAGCTCCACAAATACTCTGGAGTAGATTGGACACCCATGCTGCCTAGACAATGGATCCTCAGATCATCCCCCGACTTTATCTTTAGAACAGCCTTGGCTGATACTCAGGCTTTTAGTAAAATTGAATGGATTATCATGAAATTTGATGCTCATTTACTTTTCAGTAGAGTTTATCCTTTAATTTCCTGTGCCACCATCAGTTGAGATTTTTATTTATGACACAAAATCAACTAATGCCTTAATTCACTTTAGCACCGGGACACTTTTGTTGTATATTGCTAAAAAGCAAAGGACGACTGCCTAAAATAGGGGACGGAAATGTTACACTAAAAATTGTGATTTCATGTTTTCATTGAGCGTATTTATGCACAGTCAGGTTAGCGTTTAGCACAAAGCACTGCTGTTGCAAACCAGAAACTTACTGTGAGTGATTATTAGCTCTAGACAAAATTGAATACAGTGTACTGCTGCTGCTATTGCTAAATTCACAGGTTTGCACTTGGTTTGCACAGGGTTCAAATAGTGTTTCTGAGCTCATCTAATAATTACCACAACGTTTTGTCTTCTACAGCGTTGCCCCATGGTCTGAAACTAACACCTGTTTATTTGCATGTAGAGGTTTTTCTTCGTTCTCTGAATCTTTCAGTGATACATATCACAAGTTATTAAATCACTGAACATGAAAATGCTGAAATATTTGCTTGTGCAGTGCAGTCTATCACACAGTTGTAAATCCCACCACATTTTTACTTTTGAGGCCAAACCTCTGTGCTTGTAATTCTTCTTGGCCAAATACGCAGGCTGCTGCCACATTCTGTATTTTTTGTTTCACCCCTTTGCAAAAGCTAAATAAAACTCACAAAGACAACTTGTTTTGGTGAAAATAAATTTATTTCAGATTTCTGGGAAGCTCTTTTTTCACTCATGCGACTAACTGCACTGACTGTTAGGTAGGAGTTTAGTCAGGGGATTTTTGTTTTGAGCTTTTGACGCCTTTTACTGACCGAACGTTTTTGAAATGTGCCACAAGCATCAAATTGTGGCGATGGTGGCTCAAGAGTTGGCAGTTCGTCTTGTAATTGGAAGGTTGCCTGTACGAGCCCTGGCTCCTACAGTATCGGTCATTGTGTCCTTGGGCAAGACACTTCACCCGTTGCCTACTGGTGGTGGTCAGAGGGCCCGGTGGCACCAGTGTCCGGCAGCCTCGCCTCTGTCAGTGCGCCCCAGGGCAGCTGTGGCTACAATGTAGCTGCAATCACCAGTGTGTGAATGTGTGTGGGAATGGGTGGATGACTAAATGCGCTTTGGGGTCCTTAGGGACTAAGTAAAGAGCTATACAAATACAGGCCATTTACCAAATTCGAAATGATCATATTCATATTTTTTAAATCTAAATTTTAACATTGTATGTATCATGTTCTGTTCCCATGTATATTTAAGGCAACATTCAAACTTTTCTGGAAACAGGGTTGGACGTCTTCCCTGTGGGAAAGTCTACATGTTGTGCAGCATTGCCACAAACTAAAGGGACTGTTGACGCAATAAAAAGCATTAATGTCCCTGCAGTGAGCAGCCTTCCTTTAGTAACAGGGATCTCACAACTTAGACATTCACATTACTCACACTCTCATTACACATACATATAGGATCTTGGGGGTGGGCACGATACACGGAATCGTGTATCGTGCCAGCAGGAGGGACCATGCGCTTACCTGCTGCTCTCTGGCAGGTAGCTCCATGCCCTCCTGGGTTTTAAATAGAGATGGCACGATACCACTTTTTTATGTCCGATACCGATACCGATATCATAAATTTGGATATCTGCCGATACCGATATGAATCCGATATAGTGTTTTTTAATCAACAAAACTGTTTTTTTTTTTAAATATCTTGCTGCATTTTGTATAAGTTCATACTCAAGTTTAAAACAACAACTACACTAAAGCTATTCTGTTATACCTGTATGCAAAAAAAAATATTTCATAGTTCAGCAATACTGATCAATCTAATAAACTCAAACCTACACCATCCTCCCTATTCTGGTATTTTAAAGAGTACTTAGCATAAATATTAAGCAACCTAACTAATAGGGTTCCAACTCCCAGCAACAACAAAAATAAATAAATACAAAATAGGGAACCACCCCTCACGCTCCACCTCATGATGCTTAATCGGCGTAATCAACCTTAATTTGATGCAGTGTGGAAAAAAATGCACAGAAATCAATTATTTTTCAAGAAATATTAAATAGATTCAACATCTTTCTTCAACAAAATTGCAGACTGCACAGATGGTACCTTCCCAAAGGAAAAAGTACTATAGCTTACTAGGGTATATATATTAGACTTAATAGTTACTATATACAGTAATTGACTTCTATTCATTTTACATCAAATTAAAACTTTGGGTGTCAGATAATTATTTATTAAAAGCTAGACATTTTAAATGAGAATAAGAAAGAAAAGTATGTCTTTGTGCCCCCTTTTCCCTGTTAATGCCCTATCGGCCCCCCTGGCTAAACTTTGCTAGATCCGCCCCTGCACAGTTACCAGCGTCAGCTACGTAGAAAAAGATCCTTGAGTAGAAAGTAATATTAAATAAATTCTAACAACAGCTGATCAAGCTTAAACGTGCTGCTGTTGTTCAGCCGCTGGTTTCCTCTTTCTGGTGCAAAGTGGGCCAAAAGCAAACCAGAGAGACAGACTCGGGACAGAAAAGCCGATCAGCTGATCGTTAAGCAGTTTCATGATTGAAGTAGCAGCAGGAGAGGCAGTCGCTTGTTAAGCTTAACGCAGGAATGCTTTACAAACATTTAGAGATGGACTTACACACTTGCTTTACTTCTCTCGGGAAAACTTTGTCGGAGATGAAATGCCAGGTTGCTAGCGAAGCTCCAAATGCTATCCAGACCACCGACAGGTCCCGCATGCCACAGCCGCTCTATCACGTGATGCATACTGCTCCGAAGTGCTAACATTCTGAGGTGAGTTACGGCGTGTTGCAAGTTTTGTGAGGTGCTTTCGTGATATTTAATGGATCGGATTACATTTTTTTATTTTTCTCCGATATCCGATCCAGTAATTTAGGTCAGTATCGGACCGATACCGATACGTAATATCGGATCGGTCCATCTCTAGTTTTAAATGCACCTTAGAACACACATGCATCAACACTACAATGAGCGGGTGGAGGGAGGTTTGGAGTCTTCTCTCACCCCCATTCTCTGCGGCCTGCTGGAGCGGGGGGGGCTAGGAGGAGGAGTTGGCCGTCCGACTGCGGTCTGGAGTGTGGGGCCTCCCTGCTGCTGCGGAGTCGGGGCGGTCTGCCTCCCCCCACCGCAGGGAAAACGGTAACACCACCTGGGTCTGGGTGCTGTCCCCCCCCCCTCCAGGGGCAAGGGTACCTAGACCCGGGGCTTAGAGTACGCTTGGGGAGTGTGATCGTGTGTACAGCGTCTCTTTATGTCTGTCTCCACGTTGGTTGAGTGTGGAGTAAGTGTATATGAGAGCATGAGGGTGGGAATGGATGTTTGTATCTGTGTGTGCCTGTATGTCTGTGTCTATATGTCAGGTTGGGTGTCAGGCGCCACCTCTCTGGGGACATCTTAGGCTACGTTCACACTGCACGCGAAAGCGCATCAAATCCGATTTTTTTGACCCTATGCGACCCATATCTGATCATGCTATGACAGTGTGAACGGCGCAAATCCGATATTTTCAAATCCGATCTGGGTCACTTTCGTATGTGGTACTGAATCCGATACATATCCGATGTTTTAGAAAGCAACTGCTGTTTGAACGGTCAAGTTGCATTAAATCCGTCTTTTACGTCACCGACACAAGACTGAAGCCAATTATCAGCGCCGGAGAAGCACCCGATACGACATCGCGAACGCTTCCTGGCCATCCAGCGTAGATGTCAGTGAAACTGTTGGGAAGACAACGTAAACATTTTATTTGTACTGTTTAATCTGCAGATTCTGACAGAAATCTGCAGCTATCCTTTGAAGCACCGCTCCTCTCTTAAACAGCAATAAGGATCATTATTAGGTTATTTACATTATTATGTAAATATTATGTAAAGTATTATGTAAATTTACATAAATAACAAAACAACTTAAAGCAAAAATTGGGAAACGTGAAGTCCGAAGACTTTATATTAAGGGCCATCAGTCAAACAATACTGTTGCTCTGGGTCTAAACAGCGCGTTGTGTGTGACATCTTCTTTTGCGCATGCGGGCCGCTTTGAGCGTTCACACTAGAGCACGTTTGCTGTCGCATTTTATTTGTAGTGTGAACGAGCAGTAAAAAAAATCGGATTTGATCAAAAAATCGGAATTGAGCATTAAGACCTGCAGTGTGAACGTAGCCTTAGGCCCTCCAAGGTATGGAGGCCTATCTCCCCCTACCACCACTTCCCCTGCCAGTGGCAGACGCCCTCAGACATCGGTGCGTTGGTGGTTCTTTGTGTCCGGGGATGGGCGTCCAGGTACACACCGGCTCACTCCTTGGCGGCCGCTTATCGGGGCCTGGAGCCTGGGGCTCGCTCGGGCCACTTCGGAGGTGGGGTGCCCCCGGCCTCTCGGCCTGGGGCTCGGTCACTCAGGCACGGCTGGCTGCCGGCGGAGCTCACGGGCGCGTCACTGCAACTCCCCCTGGCTTCTGCTCCGCGGCTGCTGAGTGAGCCCTCATCTGGGACTCTCCTCAGCTCTTTCTGGGACAGTGGCGCGGCTGCCCCTCTGTTGGTCTTCCTTGGTCTCTTGTGTTCTGGGGGCCTCTGGATGTCTGGAGTTTTGATCTCCTCCATACCTGCTTCATGCCCTGGAGGACGGGGCTGTGGCCCCCCCACACCCTCTAGCAGATTATTACATGAAGGAACCTTTTAAAAAACAAAAAACAAGCGCGTCCATGCTCACAGGTGTACACACGGGTGATCACACCCACAAACTACACCCTTTTTGGCTCCTACCTCAAAGCACACTGTGTTCTGTTGATCTTATGTGCTGCACAATAATGTTTAATATTTAGTATTTACTGTCATATTCCCATATATCATTGTGATGTTGTTTATTCTATTACTCTTGTTCTCTTCTGCTTGTTTTCTTTTTTCTTTCTCAGCAGGTGATCCAGGTGATTGATATATGCATTTTTTTCTCTTCTTTTTTTTCTCTGCCCGTTCTGTTGGTTTTTGGTTTTTGCCCTTCTCCCCCGTCCCTCTTCTCAGCTGTTTCTCTTTCCCTCTTTCTTTCTCCCCTTCTTTCCCCCAGTCAAGTCTGTCCCATGTTCAGTAAGTGAAAATAAAATGAACAATAAAAGGTGAATCAAATGGACCATTATGGCAAGGCTGGGATGGTCAATTTGGTAAAGTAAATCCGTTGGGCATCTTTGTTTGCCTTTAGACAACAATTCTGATGGCAAAAGAGCCAAACGGGACAGGCCAAAAAAAAAAAAAAAAAAAAAAAAAAAAAAAGAGCTATACAAATACAGGCCATTTACCAAATTCGAAATGATCATATTCATATTTTTTAAATCTAAATTTTAACATTGTATGTATCATGTTCTGTTCCCATGTATATTTAAGGCAACATTCAAACTTTTCTGGAAACAGGGTTGGACGTCTTCCCTGTGGGAAAGTCTACATGTTGTGCAGCATTGCCACAAACTAAAGGGACTGTTGACGCAATAAAAAGCATTAATGTCCCTGCAGTGAGCAGCCTTCCTTTAGTAACAGGGATCTCACCGTTGCACTGATGTTAAATGCCAGAAAGCATTTGCATAGTGTGTATTTCTGTCCACAGCGTGTGTTGGTGGACAGGGAAAAGCAGGAGGACTGTTAACCTTCAAACCCACTTCACCTCGTGTTCTGACTTTTAGTACACTTAGGAGGGTTCAAATCTTATAATTAGGCACTCAGACCATCTCTTTCTCTCTCTGTCTCTCTCATACATATGCCTGCACTTAACATAGTCCTTTCGCACAGTTCCCATAAAGCGTGGATCTCTTCACTGCAGGTTAAACACAGTGATTACATAGATGTCTGTATTGGTAAGTGCAGGTTTAAAAATCTGGCCTGACATTAACTTGCAAGTAGATGTTTTGTGTACGGTGTGTGGTCTAAGGTAGTTACCAACTGATTTTGTTTACCACTTTCAGGCAACAGTAATGCAAACGTCAGTCTAAATAGTTCTCTGTAACACAAGCTGCCATTATTAATAGGTAAAAACAATGAGCACAGAAAGGATTCAGTTTTGAATCGGAACCTGTCGGAGAATTATTTTGATTTTTCTGATTAATCTCTCAATCTGGTAACAGCACTTGACTTAGGAGCTGATTGCTGAACTGCCCTACCACGTTTTACCACTAGAGGGCAGTAGTCTATTAAAAAAGTCTTTTCTTTGTCTTATTTAGATGAAAGTCATGACTGCATTTAAGCCGTTTACTGATTTAGAAGAATGTGTGTGCGTGTGTGTTGTTGTTGTTGTTTTTCTTCTTTTATCCTAGATAAACTTGCTTATACTATTAGGTGGCCAAAAAATATGCAAGATAGTGCTCGTGCAACACAGGAATATCTGGAATATAAACAACTTTAATTTGTTCTTCTCTGTGGGCCTTCTATTCTTATCTGTACTTTTGCTCCAAAAGGATTCTATTAAATAGAAAACAATTAAAGGGGAAGCGCTGAAAGCACGGTAAAAGGGATGAATCACTGCTCTTCTCTTGCAATAAAGTAATTCACCGGAGAAAAAAAAAGAAAATGCTGCGGAAGTACTGTAACAAATGTTCACCTCCAACAGGCCACGAGAGCCGACAACAACCAGCAGAAATTGACACTGCCTGGAGGGCTCAGAGCTGAGTGCTTTGTCTGATGTGTGATGGAGTGTGGCAGGTTTGTCCCTTATTAGACTCATCACCTCTGTAAAATCACATGAAATAGAGAGAATGTGCTCTATAGAGGGCATGTCACAAAGCCAACCAACTGGAAGAAGTCTCACGCACAAGATGTAAACAAATCATTAGAGCCAGTTTTGTTTACTGTCTGTTCTGTATTTAAGCTAAAAGTCTCAGCAGTAAATGTCAACCTGAGTGACAGATTTTTCTCTTTCTTCTCTTTTTTTCTTTTTGTTTGTAAGTACACTACCTATAACTAAAACTAACAGAAACTAGTTTAATTATTTAATTTAAAGCCTTTATTTCTTACAGTTTGCCTGGCAATCAATCTAGAATTCACAGAAACACAGATATTTACCCAATTCCCCTCTAATTTATAATGCTAACTGTTCCCCTAACTGAATGGCAAGAGCATTGTCATCTGTAATGGAAATGAGCGTGTGAAATGGAGGAACAAACCCGCGGTTTCCCGAGACAGCAAACTCGAACCAGAATGGCACTTTGTGTAAATGTAAACTCACACAGTCCTTGTGCTGATGATTACAGAGCAGCAGCGGAGCTAACGATTGTGTTTGGAGAAGAGTTCCTGGTGTGTCGTCTGAAAACCTACATTTTCTGACTGTAACATATGAACAAAGAAAGCCCAGATGTGATTATGTACGCAGTTGTGAGAATGCTTATGTGCAAATTGGAAGCAAGTGGGGGGTTCTATTACACATTCAGCTGACCCAGACAGAGAAGCTGTTTCATCTTCTGCAGTAACATATAACCAGTGATTTTGCACGTTGAGCTGTTGCTTTTATGCGTGTGCTTCCTCAAGAAGAAACATGTTCTCTGTGGTTATGGAGATAGTGGCGACAGAACAGAGAGTGATAAGAGGCCCGCTGCCTTTCGTAGATGCCGGGCGTTGAAAGCACAAACGTAACAGCTGTGTGATGGTGTTGCCAGGCGAGTGGAGACGCCATTAAACAATTTATGTACCACAAAAGTTTATGTTTAAATTACTGATATGAAAAAAAGCTATTCAATGTGAAGTATAAGTATAAAGTGGCAAAGAATAACAAGACTGAATTTGTGCATTGATTATACATTAGTTTTCTTATGACTCGTTTATTTGATGCATTTGAATGCAAAAGCTTCAATTGCATTCAGGTTTATTTATACAGCACCATAACACTAAAACAATCTCCTCGTGGAGCTTTGTATTGTATGGTAAAGATCCTACCGTAATGGATGGAAATCTCTTAGTATGTGATAAACTTTAAAGAGTAAGAACGTGTGGGGGAACAGTGGGGAGGAAGAACAGCCCTTTAACACGAAATGACCACCAGCACAACCAGTCTAAAATTTGGAGCGACCATGTGTCTTGATGGTTATGCTCATTAGAGATGAGGAGCTAACAAGAAAAAAAAACAAGCAGGGTAGGGTAACTATGGAAGAGAGTAGATAAAAACTTAATGACATGCAGTGTATACAAAGTCAGTTCAGTTCAGTTTTATTTGTATAGATCACACAAACAGTTGCCTCAAGGTGCTTTATGCTATAACATAAAGACCGTGCAATAATACAGAGAAAACCCCAACAGTCAGACACCCCCTATGAGCAAGCTCTTGGTATTAGTGTGGAGAGAAAAATTCCTTTTTAAGAGAAAAAACCTTCGGCACAACCAGGTCCAGGGAGGTGCAGCCATCTACCTTAACCTGCTGGTCAACGATGAGAGGAAGACAGGACAAAAGACCCACTGTGGAAGAAAAGAAACAGTCAGTGCATCATGGAAAACCAGCAGCAACCAAGACTTATTGCATATAAACACACGGGAAGTGAAAAAGGTGTAGGAGAACTCCTCAGTGGATCATGGAAAGTCACTCAGCTGTGTGAGCCTATAGCAGCATAACTAAGAGATGGTTCAGGGACTTACCCCGAGAGAAGGCTGATGGCAAAATGCCCCGCTCCCATAATATTTTTGAAAACTCTAGGAATCGCAATTATGACTGCACTCAGGGAGTGAAGTCTTCTAATAATATATGGTCTTTAGGTTACAAAGGGACTTCAGATTCAGATCAGTGCATGTTTCTCCCAAAGCAATCAGCCAGCATATTCTAAATAAGATGCAGAATCTGGAGCTCCACCATAGACAGTGAGCCAGTGTTGTGATTTGCCTCAAACCCTAGTGAGCATCAGCAAATGCATATTGTGAAGTAAGAGATAAATGATGAGCGTAAAATATCTCCATTTTGTTCTTCTTAAAAAGCACTCTGTTTACTTTCACTGTCACATGCTTTGTCACAGCATCACAGATTAAAACTCCTACCTCTTGATTCTGCTGGGACGGTGGCATGTGGGTGGTGTGTGTCTGTAAACAAACAAAACTGTCTCTGTGCTGTGCAGTCAGAATTCAAGGACTCCACCTTGCAGTGAGAATTTATCATTTAGATGTTTCAGGAATTTTTTAATTTATATTGGTGCCTGGTAACCAGACAAAAAAACAACCTATGACCAAGTATTACAGACTCTAATTTCGATCCATTTTCATACTGACTGACACAAATATGTAGAACTGATTTAGATGAATGTACTTGGTGTGCTCCCGGCTCAGTGATTACACTGCAATGCTGAGCATTTCCCTTGCTTTCAGCCGCACTTGTACAGATAATTTTATGCAAATGTAAAAATCTGATGTATACCTAACACTCATACTGGCATACCCAATTACCTGAAAGTCCTGAATATAGGTACCAATTGAAAGAAGAAGAAAAAATCTCCACATGTGGCCTTATAATAGCAGAACGGCTGCTGTGTACAAGGAACCCCACAACCTGTACAGTGTGAAAATGTCATGAATATTAGCCTCAACTTTCCCCCAAAAATTCTGTTTTGCTTAGCAGGTGATAGAGATGGGCTGCAGGGATGAGTAGGACTCTCTGTATTAATTAGTCAGATGGGAACAGAATCATATATACAGGGAGTGCAGAATTATTAGGCAAATGAGTATTTTGTCCACATCATCCTCTTCATGCATGTTGTCTTACTCCAAGCTGTATAGGCTCGAAAGCCTACTACCAATTAAGCATATTAGGTGATGTGCATCTCTGTAATGAGAAGGGGTGTGGTCTAATGACATCAACACCCTATATCAGGTGTGCATAATTATTAGGCAACGTCCTTTCCTTTGGCAAAATGGGTCAAAAGAAGGACTTGACAGGCTCAGAAAAGTCAAAAATAGTGAGATATCTTGCAGAGGGATGCAGCAGTCTCAAAATTGCAAAGCTTCTGAAGCGTGATCATCCAACAATCAAGCGTTTCATTCAAAATAGTCAACAGGGTCGCAAGAAGCGTGTGGAAAAACCAAGGCGCAAAATAACTGCCCATGAACTGAGAAAAGTCAAGCGTGCAGCTGCCAAGATGCCACTTGCCACCAGTTTGGCCATATTTCAGAGCTGCAACATCACTGGAGTGCCCAAAAGCACAAGGTGTGCAATACTCAGAGACATGGCCAAGGTAAGAAAGGCTGAAAGACGACCACCACTGAACAAGAAACACAAGCTGAAACGTCAAGACTGGGCCAAGAAATATCTCAAGACTGGTTTTTCTAAGGTTTTATGGACTGATGAAATGAGAGTGAGTCTTGATGGGCCAGATGAATGGGCCCGTGGCTGGATTGGTAAAGGGCAGAGAGCTCCAGTCCGACTCAGACGCCAGCAAGGTGGAGGTGGAGTACTGGTTTGGGCTGGTATCATCAAAGATAAGCTTGTGGGGCCTTTTCGGGTTGAGGATGGAGTCAAGCTCAACTCCCAGTCCTACTGCCAGTTTCTGGAAGACACCTTGTTCAAGCAGTGGTACAGGAAGAAGTCTGCATCCTTCAAGAAAAACATGATTTTCATGCAGGACAATGCTCCATCACACGTGTCCAAGTACTCCACAGCGTGGCTGGCAAGAAAGGGTATAAAAGAAGAAAATCTAATGACATGGCCACCTTGTTCACCTGATCTGAACCCCATTGAGAACCTGTGGTCCATCATCAAATGTGAGATTTACAAGGAGGGAAAACAGTACACCTCTCTGAACAGTGTCTGGGAGGCTGTGGTTGCTGCTGCACGCAATGTTGATGGTGAACAGATCAAAACACTGACAGAACCCAGGGATGGCAGGCTTTTGAGTGTCCTTGCAAAGAAACGTGGCTATATTGGTCGCTGATTTGTTTTTATTTTGTTTTTGAATGTCAGAAACGTATATTTGTGAATGTGGAGATGTTATATTGGTTTCACTGGTAAAAATAAATAATTGAAATGGGTATATATTTGTTTTTTGTTAAGTTGCCTAATAATTATGCACAGTAATAGTCACCTGCACACACAGATATCCCCCTAAAATAGCTAAAACTAAAAACAAACTAAGAACTACTTCCAAAAACATTCAGCTTTGATATTAATGAGTTTTTTGGGTTCATTGAGAACATGGTTGTTGTTCAATAATAAAGTTATTCCTCAAAAATACAACTTTCCTAATAATTCTGCACTCCCTGTAGATATAAACTCTGTCCCATCATTGTTGGACTTTTTCTTGTTGTTTTTCATTACCTTAAATTTCCAGGTGTATTTTTTTTTCTATTGCTTATTATTTTGCCTCCCTAATTAAGATCTTTGCATTCACTTTAATCTTTGTCACAGTTTGTGTCTCGGAAGTATCGGGTTTTAATATTCAGTACAATTTCAGTTTCCATAGCGGTGAATCTAACATGCACGTGTGAAGTCACAAGATGAGTGTTTTTGAGCATGCAGCGAGTGTGACAGCTGGAAAAGCTGGAGGTGCCTTGTACTTTGAAAGAAACAAAGCAGAAGAAACCCTCTAATCACCTGGCATCTTCAACCTGGGTAGAGTCGAGAACAAAATGCAGTCACAAGCAGTTCTTCTACGGATCAGCTTTAGGTATAATGATTTTAACGACTCAAAGCTGTCAGATTTGCAAGTGTGGAACTTTTTAAATATTCATGTTCAAAACTTATAACCAGTATCAGAACATTCACAAAAACTTCAACTGGTTTACAGCAACTGTGAGATCTTGCCTCATAGTGACATTAGATAAATTATGAATGGGGCTGATGAAGCTTGTCCCCTTGTTCGCTGACCTTGTTTTTCGTTATGTGTACTCGTTCGTGCCAAAACAGAACTCCTGGCATGCTCATCTTTTATTAATGTCAAACATATATTTTTTCGTTGACCAGGACATTTGCCAGTGCGACGTCAAATATCGTTCCAAAAAAAGAAAATCAATAAAATAAATGCATAAATGTTAAAATCTTAGAAATCTGATCACATAAAAACAGTCTGCTAAGCAACTGGGGGAAGTGGGTGTATTCTCTCATGAATTAGCCTTGACAGATTTTCAAACAACCCCCCCCTCACAGGTTCGCCAAGGTCTAGCACTAGATTCCCTCCAGTTCTAAGCAACAATTGCAATATTTCTTGCTCCATGCCACGGCAGCTGAATGCGTATTTCACGTCCCCGCGCTCCTGCTTATAGTTGGAATTTTGTTTATCGTATTACGGTCTATTCTGGACTGACAAGGACAGGGTCATTCGTTCTAATCAATGGGCAGTGGGTGGGGTTTTATTGTTGCTTTTTCTTGCTTAAGGGAAGGTCGTCATCTTTCTGAGGTCCACACTGAGCTGCGTATTCCCTTCAAAATATAAAGCTAAATAAATAAATGGATGAAGGCATACATGAATAAGAAATGGGCAAAAAAATTCGTCCTCACCTTCTTCGTACTTTAACTTTTTGCAGAAAGCGAGGAGTTACTGCAGAGCAAGTGAGGGGAAACACAACAGGGGATTAATACGCCCAGCTACCAAATGACTAATGGAGATATCCCATTAAGTAGGGGATACAGCTCAAATCTTAAAATGTATTATTAATATTGGGGGCAGATGGCATACAACAGTGATCAATGGAATTAAGGGGTTGTCTGTAATTTCTTATAAAAGAAAAATAGGTTGCCGTATAGGAACACATAAATTATCTGTAGCCTGCATATGTCCCAGCAAATGTTCACTTAGTAAGATAACTAGTTTAAGGACTATAATTTTACATGCTCGTATGATGCGTACTTTTACAGCTTTCTCAAGTTAAAAACCAGAAGAATGACAACGTTGGTGGAGTTGAAATGACCTTTTCTGGCACACCGTGGAAAATAAACAATTATAAACTTGCCGTTTCTCTTAATTTCATCAGTGTCTGCATGTCCAAAGATTACATGATAATATTATCTGTGTTAGGCAGAGTGCTTAAAAAGAGGATTTTATTTAAACTCGTCTTTCCATTATGATCGTTCGGGGGGAGTAGTTCTACCAAGAGGACACGCTTGGTAATTAAGCTATAATCAATCCGTCTACTTCAGTTTATCTTCCAGTCTCCACCTCTCCGTGACTGTCAGCCGTACTGCCCATTAGCGATAGGGCTGAGCTAACAAGCCTTCAAAATCCTCCAATATGTGCAGAGATGGGCGGTGGCGCTTTACGCTGGGCTCTCAAGCGGCTGAAGTTAAAACTCCTGAGCGCTATTCTCTCGGAGTATGTCGAGGGTCCGCACGGATAGATGTACGGGAGTCACTGCGTGGGCACCCCGCTGACTCCCTATTGTTTTGGGATTTTTTTATTTTGTTAAGTAAAACAGACATTTTGGAAAAACATTTTCTTTGTTACAGCAGCACCTTGGCAGAGCTCACATAACTGGTGAACATGTTGTCCTGTGGACTTCTCCTGTGTTTTTCCATAACAGGTATTGTCTTCGCGCAGTCCGACAGCTCTGGATTATTTTATGCACTGAGATCAGAACTGTCTGAGGACGCTATCTTGGTGGCCAACAACGGAATACGCGTGCCTTTCGGGAGGTCGGTTTTTATCGATCCAATCAATGATTTGGTCATTCAGACACAGCCCGGCGACCGGTGCAGCATCAACGTGCTCGATAATGATCCACTCTCGCAGAGACCGGGTCATCTGTCTCCCAAAAAGTTTCCCTGCGATTTTGGTCCAAATGATGTGACTTACTCCCACCACGGATCGAGAAGTCCGGCTAAAGACAGAGTGAGGATGCAGCTCAGGTATGACGCGCAAACCGAAACGGTCATTATTCCGTTTATGATGGAGGTTGAAGTAATGTTCACGCAGCTCGAGTTAATCACCAAAAACATGCCTCTGACTGTTGATAACCTCAAAGGGATCAGTAACCCCATTGATAAGAGGATTTTAGAGTTCACTTATGACAGAGAATCTCACAAATGCGAGGTGACATCCCAGTCCAGCAGCAGCGGCAGCAACTCGCTGCCTAGATACGGGAAACTCATCCATGGCGGTAAACTTTCTGCATTGATGGACTGTGATGAATTCACGCGAGCTGATATCCGCTATGAGCACACTTTTCAGCGCAAATCCCCCAACAGGGATTATGTCCCCATGGTTGTGGAGCTGCAGGATAAGGAAGGCAACCTAGTGAAACAGGAGTATTTTCATCTTATGATTCGCATCAAAGGGGGAGAGGAGAACACTCCCCCCAAACCCAGCTTTGTGTCCATGATGATGATGGAGGTCAGCCAGTTTGTCATGACCGCCCTCACCCCTGATATGCTTGCCGCTGAAGATGCCGAGTCAGACCCAGACAAGCTTATTTTCAATATTACTTCCCCCTTATCTTATGAGGAAGGCTATATAGTCAGCACTGATGACAGAAACCTCCCCATCACCTCCTTCTACCAGAGAGACTTGCGCGATCTTAAAATAGCTTATAAGCCCCCCTCCCTGGATTCAGACACTGAGAGGATTTTCCAGCTTGAATTTGAGGTGGTGGACACAGACGGGGCCATCTCGGACCCATTTGCTTTTATGATTGTTGTAAAGCCCATGAACACTCTGGCCCCTGTCGTGACACGCAACACAGGTCAGCTGCTGTATGAGGGGCAGTCTCGGCCTCTCTTCAGCGCTCACAACTTGGAGATCAGTGATGAGGACAACCTCGACTCTGTCAGAGTCACAGTGGTGGATGGGCTGCGCCACGGGGACCTCACAGTGCTGGGCTCTCACAGGAAATTCTTCACACCCGCAGACCTCGCAACAGGAGTTGTTGTGTACCAGCACGACGGGACTGACACATACAGCGACAACATTGTCTTCAAAATGACAGATGGGCAAAATGAAGTTGAATTTCTCTTTCCCATTACAATTGTTCCCACTGATGACGAGCCACCGATTATAAATGCCAACACCGGTTTGGTGCTGTTCAAAAATCAAATGATGCCCATATCTCCCCTCATGCTCAGCGCTGCTGATATTGATTCTGAGGACTCAACTATTAAATTCATCATTGTGCCTCCTTTTTCTTCTATTGGCACGCTGCTCCTAAGGCAGTCAGACGCCCCTGAGGACCCTTCCTCTTGGAAATTTAATGCTGAGGATGAAGTATATGAGAAAGAGGTGACAGAGTGGCTTCAGAAAGATATCACTGATGGGAGGTTGTTTTACAAGCACACAGGCCCTCACAACACAGATGCAATCACGGATCAGTTTGCATTCACAGTCCAGGATGACAACGACCCCCCTAATTTGTCAGAAGAGAGTGTGTTTATAATCCGAGTTTTACCTGTCGATGACGTACCCCCCGAGCTGGTCCCTGGCACCACCCTGCAAATGATTGTTCAGGAGTACAAACCTACTCACTTTAGCAAAGAAGTTCTGCACTATACTGATTTGGACTCTGAGGACCGTGACCTCAAGTATACAGTCATCCAGCCCCCCACAGATACAGATGAAAATAACCCTGTTGTGTTCGGTTCTTTGGTTCTGACAGACCACTCCGCCACTGAAGTAACAGAGTTCACACAAGCTCAAATTAACCACCATAAGGTCTCCTACGAGCCCCCAGATGTTGAGCTTGGAATCACAGCCCACGTTGTGCAGTTTCGTTATACTGTTGAAGACACAGCTGGAAACAGTGTAGAAGGGGCTTTCACCATCTATCTCCAGTCTGTTAACAACAAACCTCCTCAGATCACAAACACCGGCTTTACTGTGCTTGAACGGGGCATACATATCATCACAATCGCTGAACTAGATGCTACAGACCCCGACACTGAGAGTGAGCAAATAACCTTTACTCTGAGTCAGCCTCCTAAGCATGGTCAGATCCAGGTTGCATTCATTGACCTGGAAAAAAAGGGAGTTTTTAGACTTGAGGATATCTCAGAGGGAAAGTTATTGTATATTCAAAGTGGAGAAGAGACAGTAAACGATGAATTTCAGCTGGATGTCAGTGATGGAATTCATATTGTGACCGTGACGGTCAAAGTTAATGTAAAGCCTGTCGATGATGAATCTCCAACCATCAGCTTGCCTGCAGGAACAATCGGGTCTCATATGGAGGTGCTGGAAAATGGAGCCACAGAAATAACAACTAATGTGATTCAAGGTCGTGATGATGACACAGATGACCTTCGGCTGACTTTTATTGTGGAAGATCCTCCCCTTATGGGTGAAATATTAGTTAAAGGAGTCCCAACCACAAAGTTTACTCAGGCTGCCATAATTAACGGTGCAGTTGTCTATGCACACACTGGTGGTGAGATAGGTCTCACCTCTCAACAGGATGGCTTCAATTTGACTCTTAGTGACATGTCTGATGATTGGGCAGTAGGTGGCAATAAGGTCACCGGAGTCCATGTTCAGGTCACCATCCTTCCTGTTGACAGTCAAGCCCCTGAGGTCAGAGTTGGTATTCAGTTCAGTGTCATTGAAGGAGAAAAATATGCCATTGGCCCTCAGCACTTGAACGCTGATGATAACGACACTCCAACTGATGATATCCTTTGCACTATCATTGTGCAGCCCACTGCCGGCTATGTGGAGAATATATCCCCCGTTCCAGGCTCAGAGAAGTCCAGGTCAGGAACAGCTATCAGTGCTTTTACCATCAGAGACATCAGGGAGGGAAATATCTACTACGTGCAGAGCATTCACAAGGGAGTCGAGCCAGTAGATGATAGATTCATATTTAGGTGCTCTGATGGTATAAATTTCTCAGAGAACCATTTCTTCCCAATTGTTATCATCCCAGCGAATGATGAAAAACCTGAGATTTACTTGAGAGAGATAGTTTTGATGGAGGGGATGAACATCGCCATCGACTCACAAATTCTGAATGGAGCTGATGCCGATATCCCATCTGAGGAGCTGGTGTTTATGATTTCCAAACCTCCCAAACATGGTGCAATTTTAAACCAGCTAGCCACAGGCCCCATTTTGGTGACTAATTTCACTTTAGAGCAGATTAGAGAGGCGTCAAGTATTATTTATGAGCACGATGACTCAGAGACAATCGAGGACAGCTTTGATGTCATTCTGACTGATGGGAAGTACTTGGTTCAAAAAACAGCCATGGTTATGATCATCGCTGTTGATGATGAAACCCCCAGAATGCTCATTAATAATGGTCTAGAGGTGGAAATTGGGGAGACCAAAGAAATCAGCAACAAAGTGCTCAAAGCGACAGATTTAGATTCAGATGACAGTACACTTACATATATTATCCGGTTTGGGCCTGGTCAGGGTCTGCTGCAGAGAAAAACCCCATCGGGGTCTCTGGAAAACATCACGCTGGGCATGAATTTCACGCAAGTTGAAATTGATGCAGGGCTCGTAGTTTACACGCACAGTGGACAGGAGGGCGTTCGAGACATGGTCAAATTTGATGTCACTGACGGGTTAAACCCACTAATTGATCGTTATTTCTACATCACAGTGGACAGCATTGACATGGTCTTCCCTGATGTGGTCAGTAAAGGTGTTTCTCTGAGAGAAGGTGGCAGGGTGACTCTGACCACTGATCTCCTAAGTACCACTGACCTCAACAGTCCTGATGAGAACTTGGCTTTCACTGTCACAAGGGCCCCTGTTAGAGGCCACTTAGAGTGCACAGACACTCCTGGGATTCCCATTGTGTCTTTTACCCAGCTCCAACTGGCTGGCAGTAAGATTTACTACATTCATACCTCAGACGATGAGGTGAAAATGGACAGTTTTGAGTTTGAAGTCACTGATGGCTACAATCCCGTTTTCAGAACATTCAGAATCTCGATTGTGGACGTCGATAACAAAAAACCTGTTGTGACTGTAAATGATCTAGTTGTCACAGAAGGGCAGCTTAAGCTGATAACACCTTTTGAGCTCACGGCTGAAGACCAGGATACAGCCGAGAAGCTGATCAAATTTACGATCATCCAGCTTCCTGTTCATGGCAAATTGCGCTACAACGAGTCCACACCTATCAGCAGCTTCACAAAACAAGACCTCAATGAAAACCTCATCAGCTACAAGCACGACGGAACTGAATCATCAGAGGACTCGCTCTCCTTTACTGTCACCGATGGCACACACACTGACTTTTATGTTTTCCCCGACACTGTTTTTGAGACTAGGCGCCCTCAAACTCTCAAGATTACTATCGTGGGAGTCGACAATGGCATCCCCCAAATTGTTGTAAACAAAGGTGCGCCCACTTTGAAGATTTTGGCCACGGGTCACCTGGGGTTCCCCATCAGCTCCAAGGCGCTGAAGGCAGAGGACAGAGACAGCAGTCCGGCCTCGCTGCTGTTCCACATCACCACCCAGCCAAAACATGGTTACATCATTCATCTCGGGCACGGCAACAACTCCATCAACACCTTCAGTCAAGGTAAGCTTTGAACAAAACACCTACCAGCTCTATAATGTGTCAGCATGAATATTGAATGTAGAGGAAATAATCAAACAGCACTGATTTTGTTTAGTAATCAGTCAGATCTAATAACCAGAATGCTCATTCCACTCTATGAGAAAAGTCTATCAGTTATTATTTTTTGCAAGAAAAATTACCTCTGCATGCCTGTCCTTGAAAATGTAATCATATATGTTTAAATACAAGATTGTCCTGAGAAGCAAAGTGTTAGACATCAAAATTCCTTGCAAATGTGTAAGTTTTGATTAATTTTTCCAGCCCACCAAAGACTTTAATTTATGGAGTAATAATTATTCAAACGTGTGACAAGTACAGGCCTGGGAATTTCAATAGTTAATTTGTGCGCCTGATTTAGATGTGCCTTGCTCATCAAATCATAATTAGCAGAGCAAAGTTAGAGGCTGATGTTTCACACAAATGTCTTGTAGACAGTTAGGGATGAATAATTTATTATTTCTGCATCTCTGGGGAAATGTTCACATCTGATGTTCTCCACAGTGGTCTGTTAAATGAAGCAGGACAGAAGTAGGGGGATCGTGTGAAAAGGTCAGCGCGGAGCTTCGAGTGACAGGATGGCATTTGAGTTGCAGCACATTCTGATAGTTTGACCAGGGTCAAGTCAATTTGAAAGAATTTGTTGAAACGCAGAGAGCTCTCACCAAAATGCATTTTTACACCAACACGCAGAGCACACTGTGCCGCTTTAAATGTTTGAACACATTTCTTTTGCATTTGTGCACATTCGGTGACTGATATTACAGGCGGGGATTCAAGACAACAATGCCGTTGATTGAGGTTCAAAGCGATGCAATCAATGCCGTATTTCATATCACGCTGAGGCAATTAGAGCAACAAGTAAGGAAATCCACCTGCTTATGACACAGCTTGGCTTAAGCTCATACGTGGTGTGAGAACACAGTGCCAAAAAAAAAAGCAGCACTTGAGCCTGCAGGAGATGGACACTTCTGACAACCACTGTGAGGATTGCAGTCGTTGGAAAAAAATAAAGGGCATAGATGAGACAAGAGTGCAGTGGGGATGAGAAACAAAGGGCAGTAGAGGGGCAAGAGAGAGCAAGTAAAGTGGAGGAGAGTGCAAAAGAGGCAAGAGAAGAGGAGGGGTGGGGATGTGTGGGTGACATGAGAGAAATAACGAATGAGGGAAGGGGTGTGAGAGATTGAGTGAGAGAGAGAGAGAGAGAGAGCAAACAGGCTCGTCAGAAGAATCAGTCAGGTGAAAGAGACAATCCCTCGCTCTTTATTTACTCATCCTATTTCCAGGGCACATCCCGTGAGGCTTTCTTTTTAAATATTTAATGAACAATGTGCCCCTAGTTCACAGTGTTGACTTTGTATTTGTAAGGCCCTCAGGTTCAAGTATGTGCCACAGAGAGGATCCTTCTCAGGCTGCACCTCCCGTTCGATTAGATTCGACACTCAATAATCTGAAAAACATGAGCAGCAATCTGGAAGCGAACAAAGTCTTTGCATCACATGAAAGGTATATTTTTTGTCACCTTTCATGTTCGGCACAAGAGAAGCAGACTTAAGCTTCGTCCCAGGCAGGAGTCGGGGGTTTATACTTTTATGAACCTCCTTCCTCTGACATCTATTATTAAAGGAGGTGGTTTGAAGGGGCAAAGCCCTTTCACAGTCTTGATGATTTTTCTGTACTGTAATGGGTGTTTGCAGAGACTGGTGGGAAAAAGAAATGTAGGCAGAGCCCTGTAATTCAGAAAAGTTGGAAAAACAGGTGTGTCTGTGTGCCTGCTGAAACTCCTGGTTTTAACATTCTTGCCTTGTCTGTCATTAAAAAAGATCCACTGTCACCTGGTTTTCAGCGCTGATGAAACACCGAGTTGGCCGTTTCTGGGTTTAAATGTATTCTGTTGCTTTAGCTTGAGCTCTTTTGGATTTGAGGTTGCGGCCTTATCGTCCTGGATTACGGATGCATGACTTTCAGAATGCTTTCTCTGGTGGAAAATTGTTCATGCTGAGTACTGATAAGGAACTGAATCAGTGTGATACTAGAGACCTGCTGTTACTGTAGCTGATATAGTACTGGAGCGGGACAGCTTCCATCTTTGAGCAATTATTTGACAGAGAGAGTGTTTGAACAAGCCATAATGCAACTTCAAAGTGTGTTTGAGGCTATTTCTGTAGTCAGCATGAAACACAACATGAAGGGCCTTTTTTTACACTCTTAAAATGCAAATTTTATTTACTAAATATGTATTTAAAAAAAAAATCTTGACAAGGACAGATCTCTGCACGAGGAAATTAGTGCTTTTGGCCATCACCTTGCTTTAAGTTGGAGCAAACTGATATTGTTTATCGTGCATCGTCTCACATTCACTTCACAGCGCAAGACATGACTTTAAAATGGAAAGCAGGCTACAGTGGCACTCATTTGCATTCTATAATTACTTATATTTTTAAAAAAAAATTCTGTTTGCTTATCATCTTGATTTTTGTTTTTTGCCCTTTGTTGGATTTCAGGTGACTGAGTTTTATTCTGTTTGCACAAACTTTCAGTTCACTGTGCTTTTATTTCCAGATCTAATTTTCACACCTGATTTGACACTTCAAAGTTTCACGAAAGAAAAATTCATAAAAAGAAAATATATATTTTTAAAAAAACTAAAGTTACTTTTCTGTTGCAGCCGATATCGATGGCCTGAACGTCTGCTATGTGTTGCGGAGTGGAGAAAACGCTACGTCTGATGTCTTCCATTTCTCTGTTGAGGATAATGGTAAGAGTTCACCTTCTTTTATATTTGCATTTATTTGTCTGTCAGTATTACTCCTCTTTGCTCTGAGTTTCTACAATAGCTGTCCGGCTAAAAAAAACAAACAAAAAAAAAACTACTTAACCATTCAGTATTTCAGAATTGAGATCTACAAGTCACCTGTCAAGCATTTTTATTCTAACCCAGACTGAGATCAGTTATATAATTTTGCAAATTGTTCCCAGCAGATTTTATAAACAGATCAGTGAAGTTTATTTTTGCTCTGATTGCATTTGATTCAGGATTTGCCCATAAAATAATCTGCCATTCAGAGCGGCCCCGTAGAATATCAATTCTGACAAATCTGCATAGGCCAGCAGAGGTGTTCAGCCTGTAACTGTGTACTGCTGCATTCTATTAACTTACCAGGGAACTGATTAGATGTCCAGGGTCACTGGAGATAGAAAACTCTTTGTGGTGTGAAGATCATTTTTACAGTTCATCGAGTTAATGAGAGTGCATATTTTATCTTGAATGCAAGAAAATTTCTCATGAGTTTTTTGACAGAACAGAAGATTAACAATGTGTATTTAAAATAAACACTGACATAAGGTGGTTTCATGCAGAGTCTCCGTTTATGTACAGTTTTTATAAAGCGATGAACATTTTAGTTTGAAGAAATAACTGCTTGCTTTTATTTTACATGTGACGACATTGGCAAATATTACCTCCTTTCTATTTTGGTTCAAACCAACATTACATGCATAATAACTGCCAATTGGGGCCCAATTTGCACATGAAATTAACACGTACAATTCACCATATCTTATGCTATATGCATCTCTCCAATGTGCATTAATTTAGCATCCTTTTATGAAGGCAGCTGCTAATTAAGTAATCAGCAGATGCCAAAAATCTCAGTGAGGGAGGAAGAGCTTAAGATGCAGTTGAATTTATTTAAGACTAAATCTAAGAAGAAACCTCATAATACTGAGTATATATGCTCATTATTGAATAAAAATTTGCACAGGAAAAAATATTTGAAAATGTGCTCTGCATGAAAAAACTGCTGCAGAAACATACACGAGTAGAATCATTCCAAACAATCCCTCTAAGTGGGATATATTGAAAATACCAAAATTTATGCAAAAGATTTGCAGTCCCCGTCTTGTTTGAAGCATTTTCTTCTTCTTTTTTTATGTCTTCAAATACAATATACATGTGTGTGAATGAAAGAGAGTGAGGTTTAACAGCACAGCTGCAAGGAGTACAGGTAATGCATGTGGAAGAGTTTAAATATCTTGGGTCAGCCAGACAAAGCAACAGACAATGCACATGAGGGGTGAAGAAGAGAGTGCAGGAGGGGTGGAGTGAGTGGAAACGAGTGTCAGGGCTGATTTGTTACAGAAAGATAGCAGCAAGAGTGAAAGGGAAGGTTTACAAGATGGTAGCAAGACCTGCTATGATGTATGGTTTGGAAATGGTGGTGGTGACAAAAAGACAGGAGGCTCAGCTAGAGATGGGTGAGTTTAAGATGCTGAGGTTTTCATTGGGGGTGACCAGAATGGACAGGATCAGAAATGAGTGGATAGCTCAGGTTGGCTGCTTTGGAGACAAAGTTAGAGAGGTAAGGCTGGGATTGTTTGGACATATGGAAAGGAGGGATAGTGGGCTTACTGGACAAAGGATGCTAAAGATGGAGCTACCCGGCAGGAGGAAAAGAGAAAAATCACAGAGAAGGATGTAGAGAAGCAGGATATGCAGAAGGTTGTGTGTCAAAGGAGGATTCTTATGATAGGGTGAGATGGAGGCAGAGGAGCTGCTCTGGTGAGCCCTAAAGTTCAAAGTTACGTATCACTACAACCAAAATAAAGGGGTCTGTAAAGCAAAGCAGTATGTTAATAAATAAATAAGAACATGGGATGGTGGAGTCCTATCATAAAATATAATGCAAACTTTCTTCAGCAGCTGTCTTCACGATGTGATCATAGTGTGGTTTAAGCTGTTTTAAAACAGTCAGATAACTGGACTACAAGTTTAGTCATTGTTGGCTTTGTTTCTTTACATCTGTCTTCTTTAAATAATGCAATGCACTGATCACCTTGTCTTGTACCGAGACACATAATTGAGGTTAACGTACAGTATTACAAATACAGCACCAATTTTGTGTAAGTGATGTAGTTTCTGTTGCAGTGGCCATTTCATTTCATTTTATTACAAATCTACAGATTTTTTAAAACACTAGTTTTACGCTGAGCTTATAAAAAGTTAAAAAGTTTTCCTGGAGCAGAACTCATCCATCCAGAATAAATCAACACAACGCCCTGCTTTTAATGTACAGTACACACACACACACACACACACACACACACACACACACACACACACACACACACACACACACACACAGGTGTATCTGTTTTATATTAACACATTTGAAACAAGGTGCAGCTGACACCACCGCTCAGTCCATCTGTTCATTTTCCTCCTCTATGATCAGGCACGACAATACAACACAATACATTAAAGACTACTCACTCATGTAGCGTCTTTAAAGATTACCAACACAGCTTCTCTGTGAATTACAAGATTATGTACAAGAGTATGTATCATTGAGGACTGAGTTAATACAGTACTGTGCAAAAATCTTAAACCTCCTTCATTTCTTCATATTTTACTAGAAAAATTGGAAACCAGGTGCAGCAATTTAAGCATGTGAAAACATGCCGTACATGAAAAAACAGTATATAATACAAAACTAGAGCACATCTCTAATGAACTTTAAAGTCAATATTTAATATGACAAGCTTTATTCTTCAGTACAGCCTGAACTCTCTTAGATCAGCTTTCTTTACTTTCTTTTAGTCTTCAGGAATAGCTCTGCAGGCTTCGTGAAGGACATTCAGAGCTCTTCTTTGGGTGGGCCAAGCTCTGAGGAGGCCATTACTTATAAACCCCAACACACTGCCAGAGCTTTTACTGCATTGACAGCATGTCTGGAAACATGTTGAAAAAATAGGCTGTTGCCAATCATATTTCAAATGGTTATCATAAATACAGTGGTGTGAAAAAGTGTTTGCCCCCTTCCTGATTTCCTATTTTTTGTGTGTTTGTGACACTTAAATGTTTCAGATCAAACAAATTTAAATATTAGACAGAGATTACACAAGTAAACACAAAATGCAGTTTCTAAATGAAGGTGTTTATTATCAAGGGGAAACAAATCCAAACCTACATGGCCCTGTGTGAATAAATACCCCCCCCCCCAAACCTAATAACAGGTAGGCCCATGTACCTGAAACATAAGAACATAAGAACTTAACATAAGAACTTAACTGAAATCAAGCGTTTGTGATCACTGGCAATGAGACTTTAAAGCCCTGTGGAGGAATTTTGACTCACTCATCTTTGCAGAATTGTTGTATTTCAGCCACACTGGAGCATTTTCGAGCCTGAACTGCCTTTTTAAAGTCCTGCCACAGCATCTCAATTGGATTCAGGTCAATCCTCTTGATTAGGCCACTCCAAAGTCTTCATCTTTCTTTGGCAATTCTTGCTGGTGTGTTTTGGATTATTGTCTTGATGCAGAATCCAAGTGCTCTTCACCTTGAGGTCACGCCTCAGTTTTGCTAGAAACTGAGGCGAGCCTTTATGTTCCTTTTGGTCACCATTGGAACTCTGCCATGCAGGCCGCTTTTGCCCACTCTTTTTCTTATGGTGGGGTCATGAACACTGACCTTAACTGAGGCAAGTGACCAAAGCGGATGGGTCTTTTGTGACCTCTTAGATGAGCCATCGCTGTGCTATAGAGTAATTTTGTTTTTCTTAGGACATTCAGAGGTGGATTTGTTTTGGATCATTGTCCTGCTGCAGAACCCAAGTCATGACCTCAACCTGAAGGTTGAGCTGACTCTCACTGTGGTTCGCTGGAGTCCCAAAGCTTTAGAAATGGTTTTATAGCCTTTTCCTTGGATCGCGGCATGATGTCTGGCTTTTGAGGGTCTTTCGGTCTTTTCCTCTCTGCCAGGCAGGTCCCATTTAAGGGATTTCTTGGTTAAGAACAGGTGTGGCAATAATCAGACATAGGTGTGTCTAGAGAAATTGATTTCAGCTTTTCAAAGATGTGATACACCACAGTTAATTGACGTTTTGTGTTTACTTGTGTTATCTTTTTCTAAATTTTAATTTTGTTTGATGATCCAAAACATTGAAGTGTGACAAACATGTATAAAAATGGGAAATCAGGAAGGGGGCAAACACTTTTTCACACTACATATCAATTTTGACTAAACACCCCTGGTTAAAATGCAACCCTCGATCATGACAGAGATTCCACTGTGTCGTATGCAGACACTCACTGCTGTACCTCTCTTCTGTCCTCTTCTAAACACACTGATGAACATTTAAGAATGACTTCTTGACAACCAACCTTTCACTAAGACCACAGATTTCTGAAGAGCCTTCACTGAACAGTAGACCAATCAATCAAAGGATCTGATGCATCTCTCAGATCCTGTTTTGTCACATTTTATTTCCTGTTAAGGACATGGCTTTCACATACTGTTCATCTGCAATAGATGATTTTATTTTTATTTTTGATCTGCCACTTCTTTTGTCCAGCTTTTAGTTTTCTCAATCTTTTATGGACAGACCCTACACCATGCTGAGATATGCCGTTTGCACCTAATGGCTCTTTGGGAATCACCTTGTTGGTGAAAAATACAATTTTATTCCTGTCAAATGGTGTTATCTTTGCAAGAAAAGGAAATGGGAACAAATTATGTGTTTTTGTGACAGGCTGCTAGTAACAAAGTGCTTAAAGACACATTTTCAAATTGTTTGTTTGCAAAGTTGTCTGTTATGTGTAGACACAACATTGGTTCAGCCCTTGTCTTATGTACCTTTTTTGTGCTTGATTGATTCACAGATCAGTGTTAACAAAAAGAAAAACACTCCTGGAGTGGACTAAAAATGAAAGCAGCATATATCCAAAGAAAAACCTTCAGAAAGGAGACTAAAATTACAGGAAGCGCTGGAAGCAAAGTATAAAGAAATAAGGGATGGCTTAAGTCATTTGCACAGTACTATATAATGTCTTTTTTAAATATATCACATTTGGCCAAACATATATTCTTTGGTTGAATAAATTATAACAGTCCTGTTCATACAATCTGCAAAACAACTCAAGAACGAATTCCTGCATCGTACATTTTTGGACTAACTACATGAACTATTGGTTTTGGGAATTCCATTCAGGCCCCATTTTTCAGTCTTTTTCATACTCTGGTTCTAATGCACTTTAAAGAAAGTGCTAATGCGTAAAAGAGTAACAGTTCCTTTATGCACATAAAAGCAAAAACATTGACTAATTGATTGTCCATGCTCCTGTTCTTAGAGCTTTTTTTTTCTTTGCCTCTGCTCTCGACTGCATTCTTGTTTAACTAAAAAGGCTTTAGGCTTTTAAAAGAAACACTACTTGAAGTACATGACTGCATATCATCATTGGTCCATAAGTTTGTGGAGCCACTTGGTCTTCCTTCCTCCCCTGGAGTGTTGGTGTTATTGCAAACTGATTCCAGATATAGAATTTAAGAAGTAAGGACAAATATATTTAAAAGCCTAAAGGTAACAAGTTTAAAATATTTTAGCATTACGTTCTTATTATGTAAATGCACGTGTAAGCAAATCTTTCCTTATGTTATAAAGGTATGTTAAGACACTCTTCCAGTCGTGTACTGGTACATGTACACGCTCATGCAGACAATGACGCAGAGCAGAGAACAGAGGGGTAGCCGTAGGCAAAGGGGCGTCCAGGCCTCCAGCACAAAGAGGTGTTTGATATTTAAGAGCTCAGGCAACATTGCGGGTAATGAGAGCCTTGGGCGTCTGAGTGGGGCAGAGCTCCAAGGCAAGCACTGGTAATTGTGTGGCCCCGTTACAGGCTCATCTAGAGGAGAAGAGTGGCAGGAAGAACCTTCTGTCACAGATTAAGACAAGCTAGGACAGCTGCACTTAACTGCAATGGGCTGGAACACAACTTGTTTCCCAGGCTTCTCTTTGCAGCAAGTTAATAATAGAGCAGCAGAAAACAACAGAGATTACTAGTCATGCAAATCTGAAATACAGTACAGAAGGTAACAATGGCTTCAATTATCAATTAAATAATTCATCATAGAGGTATAAAATATTATTTAAAAAACAAAGGCAGAAATACATATTACAGAAGCTAGAGATCAAACATTTAGGGGGACTTTGCTTAAAAAGATCCTGTGATGATCATAGCAGTTGTTGATGTGGATATTATTAGTTTCCTATTTTTTTTACTTTTAAAAGCTAACTGAAAGCACTACATTTCTTAGATTTCACTCTAGTAGCATGCGTGATTAAAGATACGTCTGTAATATGTGGTCCCCTTGTAAGACACAATGTAGGTGAATAAAATTGAGTTTTGGGTGCACCAAAACAAACATACAAAATGAATATCAGCATGTAATATTATTTTTTCATGAGCAATAGTGCAGTTGATGGTTTTAATTAAAGGTATAACACTGAAACTATGCTGGCATAGTTGTTATTTGAGGTCTTTGTGGTCTTCAGAGTATTCACAGTTGCTAAAACGTTGTACCTAAAAAGATGGTACTGTTAAATTTTTAAATCTCTTAACACTAGAACTAAAATTTGATTCAGCTGCAGCGGGTAGCAGCAGCACCAGTGGATGTCTCAAAATCTCAGGTTAAAAAACCTAAAAACAAAGGAAGAAAAACTGCCCGTGATCCTGGCTTTTCTCTATTTGTTTCTCCACCCTAATGTAAATGAGACTGAATGTTACGATAGGCCCCTTTCACCCCTCTACCCCCCACCTGCACATGAGGAGCTCAGACACACGGCTGCTTTATCTAAAGTATAAGTACAATATATCCACTTAAAGCGCTCCCTGCTGCTTTGATAGTCCTATTTTAGTCACATTTCACGGCGCACAGTCCGCATTAAATGTAGTTCTGAGTCCTCAAGCATTCGTCTTATTCATGGCAAAATACTTTGCGTGCAACTTTTCCTTTCCTAGCGTTAGAAGACTAATTATCACCATATATACTGCAAGGTCACATTTCTTTATCATCAGTTTTTGTTTGCGCGTGATGTATGATTGGTTGTGGCTCTGTGGGCCCACTTTGAGGTTTTTTTCTAATCTCTTCAAAAGGCCTTTTTTCATAAAAGGAGTGCCAACTTTTAAGATGAAATGACCTCCTTGGTTTGTCCTCTTCGCTACTGAATGATAAGCATTGCAAATTATTTATGTACATACAGATTTTCTTTCCAATGGATGAAAGAAATTGTTATTGAAAAAGAACAGAGTCCATTTTTAAATAACATCTTTAATAACTTTTACCGGTGGAATAATGACTCATAATGGCTCAGAAATCTGTAGTCATCTATGAGCACAGGGAGCGTTTGCATTTGTTTGCATAATAAACTCATGTAGTATTCGTACTGTATTTTCCCGCTCTTCTGTGAGCTTTGAAAGTTCAGATTGACTTGAAGGCACCTGGAAAACAATTAGAGGGTTGAACCGGCTGTCACCATGGACACAAATGGACCAGCTTAATCCTTTGACCTTTTCTCTGTTGTTTGCCTTTTTTTCTGTTGTTGTTAAAGCAATGTGTACTGATCAGGGCAGAATGGCAAGGTGATATATCAGCACGCTCCACAGACATGCACACACTAGCACACACACTAAAGCATCCCCTGGCTTTAGTAGAGGATTCTCTTCATCTGTCTGCATTCAAGAATTTACTGTCACTCTTCTCCCAGGGCCCGGCTCTCCTATCTTTATCCTCTTCATCTCCTCTTCTCACACTGTCACTATTAGATCTGTGCTCAATGTGTTTCATTCATTTTCAATTCTTTTACACAGCTCGGCATCTGTGTTCATTATATATTTTGTTCTGTAGTGTTATTTTTGACTGTCTCCCCATCATTGTCCTTCTTTCCTCCCGAGGTACGAGCTTACCTCCCTGTCTCGTCGAGTGAAATTTTAAAAAGGTGTTGCGGTTTATTGTGATGAGCGTCGAGGCTGTCCTAGGCATCAGGATTCGGTTTTACTGTCTAACCCTCGCTGTTTTTTGCCGCCGTCTGTCCCCGCCTGCTGTGTGGATGTCAACGTGCTGATGGCTCTTTCTGTTGTAGGATTACGGCACATTGCGCAGCGTCGCTTGTGATGATCTGCATCTCATTAGAACCTTGAAACGAGAGCATTCGATTTTGAGAGATGTGTAGGGGGTTTTCAGCATATTCATCATCTTTGATTCTGTGTTTGTCCATGCTGACAGCTGATGCTTGACATGTAATTCAAACACTGAAACGCGGCTAAACATCCTCGAATCTCTGGAGTAAACTTTTTTTTTTCTTGTCATGTAAACATTTCCATTTATATGAATACATTATTTTGCTTCCAGTTATCAGCACTGGATCTTATTCATTTTTAGTGACTTAGTTGCCTTTTTTAAACACATTTCACTCTTTTGTTTCTTCGCAGTTTCTCCAATTTTCACCCTGTCCTTCTTCTGTCATATAAGGGTGTGATTCACACTGTACAAAGTACAATTAGAAGAAAATTACCATTCCAGCTCACCAAACTGTTTTCTATCTTTTAATGCATCTTAATGAAGCTTTAATTTGTTGTTAAAATTAATAAGCGTCTCATCTTAATGTGAAAATGAGAGCTTTTCTGATCCCTTATTCATTATTTATTAAATCGCTCAGATTCAAAAAATTTAATAAATCCAGCTTTTTAATGTGAGGCATCTTGTGATGTTTATCTTGAAAGGTGCTATACAAATACAATTTTACTTCCTTACATCTAAAAGTAAACATTATTCATAATCATTGTATTGGCTGAAATACAAATGAGGATTTACTGACAGAATAAAATTTTGTTTGAAGGAGGCTGAGGAGATGATGGAAGGAAATGAGAGCAGAAGAAAAAAAAAAAAAGAAGAAACCAGAGCTTTCAGTAGCTAGTTTATCATCTCTGCTGAGGCACAGTTTGCTCTCAGGAGTGCCAGTAACTGTCCTGCGATACATTAAACTCATCTTTCTGTTAAATATTACATTGGAGGAATGGGGAGATGTATGCTGAAGCTGGATTGATATGCATGCTAGAGTTCCTTTTTTGTGATGAGCACTAAAAGATCCTGCAGGAGAATGAATGCTTTTAAATGTCATCATTCATAAAAAAAATAAAAATTAAAAATAAAAGCCCAGAATGTATACATACACTGCAGTCACTAAAATTACAGGAAGCGCTGGAAGCAAAGTATAAAGAAATAAGGGATGGCTTAAGTCATTTGCACAGTACTATATAATGTTTTGTTTTTTGTTTTGTGTATTTTATGTTCAATATAGGTATTTGTTGTGCCTGAAAATGAATAAATAAATGAATGAAATGAATGAATGAATATCACATTTGGCCAAACATATATTCTTTGGTTGAATAAATTATAACAGTCCTGTTCATACAATCTGCAAAACAACTCAAGAACGAATTCCTGCATCGTACATTTTTGGACTAACTACATGAACTATTGGTTTTGGGAATTCCATTCAGGCCCCATTTTTCAGTCTTTTTCATACTCTGGTTCTAATGCACTTTAAAGAAAGTGCTAATGCGTAAAAGAGTAACAGTTCCTTTATGCACATAAAAGCAAAAACATTGACTAATTGATTGTCCATGCTCCTGTTCTTAGAGCTTTTTTTTTCTTTGCCTCTGCTCTCGACTACATTCTTGTTTAACTAAAAAGGCTTTAGGCTTTTAAAAGAAACACTACTTGAAGTACATGACTGCATATCATCATTGGTCCATAAGTTTGTGGAGCCACTTGGTCTTCCTTCCTCCCCTGGAGTGTTAGTGTTATTGCAAACTGATTCCAGATATAGAATTTAAGAAGTAAGGACAAATATATTTAAAAGCCTAAAGGTAACAAGTTTAAAATATTTTAGCATTACGTTCTTATTATGTAAATGCACGTGTAAGCAAATCTTTCCTTATGTTATAAAGGTATGTTAAGACACTCTTCCAGTCGTGTACTGGTACATGTACACGCTCATGCAGACAATGACGCAGAGCAGAGAACAGAGGGGTAGCCGTAGGCAAAGGGGCGTCCAGGCCTCCAGCACAAAGAGGTGTTTGATATTTAAGAGCTCAGGCAACATTGCGGGTAATGCAGTCACTTACACATACAATCAAGTGAAAAAGAAGCTACACCATTTTTCAAATCTAAAGTTCTATGTATCAGGACAGAATGAAAAATCATTTGTTCCTTTCTAGGTTGTAAACACTACATAAAATATTATACAGTGTCATTATTTATTTAACAAAAAATAAGCCAAAAAGCAGAAGCAGTGTCTGGAAAAAGTAAATATAACCCACGATTCAAAAGCTTGAAAAACAAGAAGTGATGATTCGAGACTTTACCAGTGTCTCACATCATTGCAGAGTATAATTTTGACCCATTCTTCTTTACAGCATTGCTTCAGTTTGTTGAGGTTTGCAGGCATTTATGTATGCACGGCTCTCCTGCCACTGCATTTCGATCATGTTGAGGTCTGGACTTTGACTGGGTCACTGCAACATCTTTATCCTTTTCTTTTTCAGCCATTCTGTTGTCGAGTTGCTGCTGTGCTCGGGATCATTTTCCTGTGCCACGACACAGTCTTGTCAACCTTTAACTGTCAAACAGATGGTCTCACATTTGTCTCTAGAATACTTTGATATACAGGGGAGGTCATGGTTGACTCAATGATTGCAAACAAAACAGCCCAGCCCAGATTATCAGTCCTCTACGGCTGTGATGGACAGTGAGGATGAGATGTTTGTGTTCATATACTTTGTTTAGTTTTCACTGGACATTGCACTGGGCAGTATGGCCAGACATCTTTACACTAGCCTTATCTGTCCAAAGGACATTGTTCCAGAACTATTTTGGTTTGCTCTGATGCAACATTGCAAACCTAATCTGTGCTGCCTCGTTGTTTTTAGAGACCTGGCAAACCTTCAAAACTAGTCAAAACTCTTGTCTTTTTCTAATTGTACTCTTATGCTAACTGAAGCCTGTAGAGCAGGGGTGGGCAACTCCAGGCCTCGAGGGCCGGTGTCCCTGCAGGTTTTAGATACCTCCTTGAACCAACACAGCTGATTTAAATGGCTAAATAGCTCCTAAACATGCCCTGAAGTTCTCCAGAGGCTTGGTAACAAACTAATCATGTGATTCAGGTGTGTTGACCCAAGGTGAGATCTAAAACCTGCAGGACTCGAGGCCTGGAATTGCCCACCCCTGCTGTAGAGTCTTAAATGTAACTCTTGGGTTTGTTTTGTTTTTTGCAGTTTCTCTCTCGTACAGTCTAACCTTGGGGTGAATGTGCTGGAACATTCACTAATGGGAAGGAACTGTCCTCAATGTTTGTGAATAATCTTATAACCTTTCCCAGATTAGATGGGCAGTAACAGTTGCTTCTCTAAGATCGTTGTGAATGTCTTTTCTCCTTGTCAGTTTGTTAACGCACTCCTGAACCAAACCTGAGAACTGCTAAAAACTATGCTGTGATTAAAACCACCTGGCTGCTAATTATTCTTTTAATTTCTGTGGAAAGATTACGTGTGTGCTTTTTTCACCCATTTGGGCATTTTTATTTTCCCATAGCTTTTGTTAAATAAATAATATGATGTAATATGTTGTTATTCATCTGAGGTCGTATTTATTTAATTTATAGACCTGCTAAGGACTGAATGATTTGGTTTTATGCCCTCATACACAAATGAAAAGAGGGTCCACTTTATTTTTCACATGACTTTAAATACAGACAAATATAAACACACCTGAGAAACCTACTTCTGGTCCGGCCTCCTGTGCACAATACAAGATTTTTTGTCATAGTTATTGTTGTTGACAAACAGATGAATTTATCATTTGTTTTCTTAAAACAAATTATGCCACATATTTTTGACACTGCTCCCAAGTGGCAGTAGATAGCTCCAACATTTAAACAGAGGTCCTAAAATCTCATCTATGCACTGCCAGTAAAGCACCATGTCAAGATTATTAGCACTGATGTGGTCCAAAGGAGGAGGAGGAAGAAATGCTAGCACCCGAAGCTGTAAAATGAGTAATTCTTGATTTCTGTAGTGACAGTCGTAAGCTATGCCAGTAGTAACTTAGAACACGTGCTGGTGAGACATTTTTATGTACACCGCTTAATAAAAGACTTCTACATAGAACATTTCCTATCTGTATCCTCCTCCAGAAACTTTCTCTCTCCATTCTTGTTTGCTCAAAGTGTATGTAAGGGAAGAAACTCAGAATAGCTGAGAAGAAGTGACTTCTGGGAAGCCAGGAGAGAGAGAGAATGCAAGGAAGCTTAAGTTAACCTAATTAAATATTACACTCACCTTGTCTTTGTCCCCAGGTCTTTACCCTTGAAGCTATGCCGCAGGTTGTATAAGGCTGTCTTTGTAGACATCAGTGAAAAACCTCACATTTATTAACTGTATTGCAAGAACTTCAAAGGTTTGAGTATTCTTTGCCCCAAATGTCAATTTCAAATGGTTTCATGTGCAAGGTCGCTTAAGGTGTTTCTGCGGTACTCTCATGCCTAATGGCTATTGAAGGTAGGCAGGAAACAATGCATTATTCTGTCACACTCAACTTTTATCTCTTACGAGTGGGTAGGTGGGAAGTAATGTATGTGCACTCATTTCCTTTGTAGCCCACAGGCACACACAGTGCTCTCTGATGCACAAACAGCAGCATAAGATTCAGCTTTACGTTTGGTTTAGTTTGAACTCCTGTGATCAAACACGATGACTAGGAGAATTAATTACCTACACACATACAAAGATTGTCAAAATGTACTTGATCCTTGCAAATTAACAACAAAAATACTTCACACATGTTGGCTTATATTTGCCTTTGAGTCGAGCAGCATTTTAAATGCTTGAAATTGCCCAGGGCTGTGAATTCCTGGTCAGATTACTGATAACTCCCTACACCTCTGGAGATATCCGCTATCATGCTGATTGCCTTGAGTGAAGTGTAAATGTAGCAGAATACACATGTACAGTTTATGCACAGACACACTGCATTATAGTGCTGCTAAAAGACTTGCAAAATAACTTGCTTTCTGTCTGCTATAAGCCTAGCCCCACACACACACATGCACACACACGCACACACTCTCACACACAGACACTACTCTTAGAAGAAAGGAACAGCTGAGTGCAAAACCCATCACAGTCTTTCTGATCCTCTTTGCCACTAGTTGCACGCATGCCAAGCCTCTCAGTAGAATGACTGCCACATATCTGTCAGGATAAACTAAAAGCTACTGAAACATCCTGGGGGGTGTGAGATATCTCTATTTTGTCAACCATCAAAATTTATGTAGTGTGGCACTCCTTTCAGGTGGATGATGCGTGGGCTTCTGTTACTACTGAAATGTTATTGGTAGTCTATTTTTGTCCCAGCACTTAAACATGCAATGTGGTTTGTAAAAGAGGAACATTATGGCAACTGAACGAATAGAATTTTAGATTTAGTTTTTCCTTCGTAGACCAATGTTTCTCAAAAGTTTTCCACGGTGAGAGATCATTCAGTTTGTTGGTTGCATATAGCTCTGTTTGCCAGTTGCAGAGGGAGTTGGGGGTTGAAATACAAAGGAGTACAGAAGGCAGATGGAGACATAACAGTGAGAGAAAGGCCACACCGCCAGCAGCAGAAGAGAAGTAGTGTGTCGCACAATCTTGCTGTGAAAAATTTCCTTTGATTTTGAGTGTGAAATCTCAAGCACACACACACACACACACATACACACACACACAAATATACACAACTGAAGGCAGCCCTGATTTTTAGGAAAGATGCTAAAAAACAAACTTTGGTGTTGAATTCTAAAAATAAAAAAACCCAAAACATAGACATTTATTTGGTGGTTGTTACAGTAGCCACTTTCATTAAAAGCACAAATAATCACACACATGCACACACACCCTAAACCATGTGACTGAACATGCATTATCTATACCGCTGTGTGTTGGGCGATCGTGGCTCAAAAAGTTGGCAGTTCGTCTTGTAACCGAAGTTTGCCGGTTCGAGCCCCGGCTAGGACAGTCTCAGTCGTTGTGTTCTTGGGCAAGACACTTCACCTACTGGTGATGGCCAGAGGTGCCGATGGCGCGATATGGCAGCCTTGCTTCTGTCAGTCTGCCCCAGGGCAGCTGTGGATACAACTGCAGCTCGCCTCCACCAGTGTGTGAATGTGAGAGTGAATGAATAGTGGCTTTGAGGGCCCCGAAAAGCGCTATATAAATGCAATCCATTATTATTGTTAAAGTGGTAGTAGTGTACTAGTGCATCTGCATTTTATACTTATTGTTTGTGACTTTAACCTGTTGGTAGTGGTTGCTAGGCAACATGGTGACATCATGATATATCATGCCTAGTTCAAGTTTTCTGCACTTAAATGAGTTGACTGAAATAAAATGATAATCTGCTTTTGATCATTTTAATATCATAAATGCTTCAAATGGGCAAATTGTTATAATATAATATAATGTAATAAATTATTATGTGGTTGCTAGGTAGATTAGAACCTGCAGTTGTAGCTGTGTGCAAATGTTGGTGGTTAAATTCCTGATCATGTAAGAAGAGTTTGCAGGCAAATAGTATTATAGTAAGACAATAAACCAGAGCTGTTTTAATTTTGCATATTTCTAACATATTGCCACAGCTTAGAAGCAACAGCCAATAATTACACAATTTAAATACATTTAAATATAAATAAATCAGTATGTTGTATTTAAAAAATATTAAAAAAATTAATAACCCAAAATTAACCCTCATACTACTGACATTGAACATTGAATGGGGAATAATTTATTGCATAGACAAATAGCAATAATAATAATACTAGTAGCAATCTCAAAGCTTTGTCAGTTACACAATTAATTCCATCAAAAGAAACAAAAGTTACTGTTAATTTGCATATTTTGTAAAATGAAAATCTATAGTTTTATTGAATGCAACTTTGAGCTATTATTCCAAATGCAGTTCACAAAATTATTTTAGAGCTTTTTCAGCATCTTTAGATCTGTTATGACTTAGTTTTCATTCATTTCAAGTACACATCATTTGTGGTCACTTTAACCCCACTATAAAATTATACACACAACCAGCTGTCCAGAGATGTAATCTCTGCAGCATGTTCTGGGTCTTCCCCGGAGCCTCCATTACATGCCCAAAACACTTCACTAGGAGGTGCCCAGGAGGCATCCTGGCCAGATGCCCAAACTACCTCAGCTGGCTCGTTTTCATCTGGAGAAGTAGCAATTTTAGTCTGAACTCCTCCCAAATGACTGAGTTCCTTACTCGATCTCTAAGGCTGAGCACACTCTTCTGAGGAAACTTGTTTCTGGCACTTGCACCTGTGATCTTATTCTTACAGTCACTATAGATAGCTCCTGACCAAAGGCGAGGGTAGGAACGCAGATCTGCCAGTAAATCAACAGATTTACCTTCATGCTCAGTGTTTTCTTCACTACAGCAGATCAGTACAGCTTCCACACCACTACCATGGCTCTGTCAATCTGATGCTGCCCTCTGCCTTCACTTTTGAACAAACACCCATATGCTTAAACTTCTCCACTCGGGGCAGCAACTCATTTTGAATCCAGTGTGTACACTCCACTCCTTTCCAGCTGAGAGCCATGGCCTCAAACTTGGAGGTGCTGATTCTCATCCCAGCCTCTTCACACTTGGCTGCAAATAGCCCCAGAACAAGCTGGAGATCATGGCTTGATGAAGCCAACAGAACCACATCATCTGTGAAAACCAGAGATGAGAACAGAATCGGTCAGAAGCAGCAGTCCTGGCGGAGACCCACACCCAGCAACCAGTCTGGCTCTTTACTGCCAGACTCTCACTACTGTTGTACAAACATTGGAAACTAAGGCTAAACACACACTAAAGGCAGTTATAGCATACAATTTGCCTAATGCTTTGCTAAGGCCATGATAACATCTTAGAGTAGGAACCAATAGTGCTACCTTCCTGCCTGCAAATCGCGAACAAAGGTACATTGGAGGATCATTGCTTCTCAAAATGTGGCTTTAAGTGTAGCTATGTGTTGCATGATCGGGACCTCTATCTCGCTCAGGTAGATCTGTGGATGTCTCCAATATTATGATAACCAGGTGATGAATGAAGTGATAGCATCTGAGTTTTTCTTCCTTAAATGAGTGTCAGAGTGTCCCTACTGCCCGGATATTGTGTGACACTTTAATTTAAGACTCACTGTAAGCACTAACTGAGCAAATCATTCCCTTTATTAAAACTTCATAGAACATTTGGATTTTTAAAAAGCACAAATCAAAGAAAAATAAAAAGGAACGATGTGGCATCGTTAGGAACAAAATGATTCACAAAGTCATACAAAAATGGAATGATAAAAAAATCTCTCGATATATTTATATATCTATGAGATATTACAAAAATATACTTCTGGGGTCTGCACGGACCCCAGTCAGTAGGATGATGCAGCAAATACCATGACTCACTTGAGATTTTAAAACAATTAATAATTTGTAACACTGATATTTGCTAAATTTACGCCTTTACACCATTGAATAACACATTGAGTGCCGCCAGCTAACAAGGTAGTCTGTTTATGTCTGTTTATAGCTGAAAGATGTTTCATTGCTGTAAAAAAAAAAAGATGGAGGGTTGCAAAAAGAAAACACAATAAACTGTAAAAATTCTAGAAAATTTCAAAATACTGTAAATGTGTTTTTCCATCATACCCAGCATAGCAACACACTGTGTAAAATAGGAGGAAGACTTTGAATATGTCAATAAAGTTGTTATAGTGGGGGTTAGTGACTATTATCAATATTAATAGTCATTTATTATCAATAAATTTAAAAAAGAAACCCTTTGCCTTAGCAGCATTTTCTAAAACCTAATCTACTTTTATTGCAGTATTGCTGATATATTCCTTTCGCTTAACTCTCACTTCAGATAGCTCACTAGCTGAATCTGAGAGCTTTGGCTCAGTCAGATTCAGGAGTTAATGAGATTCAGCTTTACAAAATCAAAAACTGCTTTAAACTCCACTTTGACTTTAACGCTAACATCTCTTGACTTTGCATAGCCTCAAGTTTTGTGACTTGAAAACCTCCCTAAGCCCAAAGTGTGAGAATTTAGGCTGGTCCCTGAAGTATATTCAAGAACAAAGCTGATACTCAGGCCTGTGTGAAGGTACAGTTGTTTTGATGCCTTAGCTTCAAATAGGGTTTCCTCTGGTGGTAAAGATCTAAATATCATTAAAAGGAGAACATTGAAGGGGAAAAACTGAGATTTTGGTTACTATGAGATTTATGCATGCTTTGAAAAGACTATTTTTTAAAAAGGCACTTTTACTGTTTTGACATGATATTACCTGCATTAGCCAAATGTATTCCAATATTTATTATTTCATTTCTCAACTCTGTCCAACAGCCAGTTTATTTTTTATCTGTCTCCAGTCAGTACTGGGAATGTTAGTGTAGATTTGCTTTTCTGTTTAACAATTTATGTACCTAATTTATGTATTTATGCATTTTTTTCTTTGCAACTATAGCAGCTTACAGTTGCAATTACACAGTAATTTAATCAGGTTGCTCTGTTATAACTCTGTAAGTTGTAACTCCTTGGCATTTTTCCTTTTTAGTGCTTTTCGAGTAGCATGCAGTGGGTATACTGGAGTTTGTTTTTTTGTGTTTCTTTTTCTAAAGAGGGCTGTTTGTTCCACCTGACAGTGGGGTTAATGAAAGCATTGAGACTGAACCAAACAGTTTTTTCAGGGCATAAAACCAAAACACTGAATAGCCCTTTTAAGACCCTGCAGAGGCAGAGTTGGCAGTAAGTTCCACAGCTCGACGCTTCAAACAACCCTTTCAGATTATGTGTAGTAACTTGATTCAGTAATAATATATAGAAGTATAGGTGGCGCTTTAATTATGCAACATTATCTAAGTTATCCAAGTTGAGTCAAGCTACAAGGACCCAAATGAGATACAGTAGTTCACATCATGTGTAGCAGTGTGCTGGTAAACTGGATAACAAATCTTAGAAAATAGAGTGGAAAGGAGGAAACACACAGCAGTAAGGCAGTCAGTGATTGTGCCATGAAATAGATCCTACATCACAATGCAGCATCAGAACTGTAAGTATCAAAGTTTTATCTTCAGATTTCTCAGAGCAACTTGATCCTCAAAATTTATTGCTCTGGAACTAGAAGCCCTAATTGGTGAAGAAAAAAAAGCTTCTGCTTAGTTTCTGTTTGGAAAGCCTTTGAAAGACGCTGCAAAGCGAATTTAGCTCTATTGAGGATGATTTCAAAGCTGCTTTTTTTTTGTACGGTCAGCATATGTGAGAGGTCTTTTATCCCTCCAAAAGGCTGGAGGAATGAGACAGTCTGAAGCCCACTGACTCAGATCGCTATTGTCTGTCCACAGATATTCTCCCAGTGTGAGAGGTCACACATGCACAAACATGCGCACACATACAGACATACACACACACACACACACACACACACACACACAACTACGACTTCAGAAGGCTTATGCTGCATTTACTAACAGAGAGCCGGGATGAAAGTCAAGGTTGCAGGCTGCAGTGGAGTTAAAATCGAAGAGATGCGCATGTGTGCAATTTTGGATTTGCACCTGCTAAATGAAGCTTGAACTTGGCCTACAGGCTTTTTTGAGGATGCATGAACTCTGATTAGCTGTCTCCTCACCTCAGCATGTTGTGCGTATGTGTCTGTGCCATGCTGGAAAGTACTTAACTTTTCACCTCTGCTGATCATGAGCAGAACCTGAATTCACAGTAGAAGTACAAATTTTCGATATCTTTTCCAGTCTTGATTATACTCTTAAGTAAATATACTTTACAGTTTTAAAGAGTCAACTGACTTTTCTTTTTTCCCCCAGAGGCACTGGGATGCCTCTGTGATGATGGAGGTAAAATTGCTATGATTTGTGTGCTTTCAACAGGAATTATGCTTCTGAATGTAAGCTGCATAAATGACTTGGAAGAACAAACAGCTGTGCAAATTGTCGTCAGAGGAGCTAAATGAGATTTCCTTTCTGACGGTCTACAAATAACGGTTCCATAAACAGTTCTTCACTTCTACATTATCTTCTACCACTATAACACCCACTCAGGCATAATTTCCAGGAATGGCATGCAGAGTTAGGTATTGTTCATTTCTACACAAAAGTAAAAAAAAGAAAATCGACCCTCCTCTACCTTTTCCAATCCACTTTTGCAAGCAGTAGATGGGCAAATCAGCTCCACAAAGCATCATCCTCCTGGCCTACTTGTTGAAGTGGCAGCTATTGAGTGCTCTATTAACCTAGCACTAATACATCCATTTGTTCAACAAACTTTTCTTTCATAACACTGGTTAGCTGGTGTGCTTGAATCATCAAGATGATAGAGAAGATAGAGAAAAAAGCAGTTCACCAAAGGAAAGCCGATTCTTTTTCATAAATCTGCAGCAGATGTGTTGTGAACATTTGGACTGTGCGTTGAAAAATAATTAAAACCCTTAGTCTTCGTTCAGTTTTACGGTAATTACCCCCACGGGTGGCAGAATTTCCAATCATAGTTTTCTAGTTTCTAGTTTTTGCAAAATGAAAATGAATGCAGCATGTAGTCTTTATGTCAGAGAAATAAACAGGTCCAGATCCACCTCAGCACATACACAATACCGTAATACTCCCATATTTAGAAAAACTGTACGAGTTGTTGAAGGGACAGAATTCAATCAATGGCTAAACTTCTAATAAGTGAGAAACTATTAATAAAATATTACAGTTTACAGTCAGGAGTGTTTTTATGTTTTTTGGGTTTTTTTCAGATGGGAACAAGTTGAAAGGACAGCAGTTTTGTCTGGATTGGGCCTGGATTTCTTTGGAGAAAGAGTACTATGTGGTGGATGAGGAGGAGAAATTTCTGGACGTGGTGCTCAGACGAAGAGGATACCTGGGGGAGACGTCTTTCGTTGGTGAGTCTGTTTAGTCTCCCTTTCTGATCAGAGGACATATGTTCTATCGTCTAGCATTTTGTCTTCAAGGGATGGCATTGAACAATAATGTCCGGTGGATTGCTTCAATTTTTTATATTATATTCATAGCCAACTTATCAAAGTCCTTGATCTCTCGTCAAATGCAGAGGTTGAGACTTTAGCATGCAAGCAAATTCTAAACAACTGTTGAAAACCTTTCAGATCATCCCCCATAGAGATGATCTGTAATAATTTGGTGGTGCTCTGGCTTTGCATTCCACAGCACATGCTTGCATGCTGGCAACCATTTAGTAAAAGCAAAGAGTACAACTTTACAGTACTTCCAGCATGGCCTGTTAGTTTTGATGTCAAATTCATATTCTCTTACTGTCTTTTTTCCGTAGAATTCAATTAAAATTTCAGTGCTTTACAGTGTCTTTTGAAATGCCAGGCTTTTCATAGCTACACATTCCTGTTTCTGCAACAAAATTTTTTTTTAACAAAAGCTCACACATTCACGCAAAATGAAAATGCTATTGAAGCTAAAAATCTATTGCAGAATTTCCTTTTAACGCACATTTTGACCAGATTTGTCCTCAAAGTCAGAGTAATATTTTCTGGCTTCAAGCCAATTTAGTTTGCAAAAAAAAAAGTTTTATTAGATTTAGGAAGCTGAGATGGTTGCAAGGTCAGTGCTTTGCTATGTACAGAGATGTAACTCTTTTCTTTTTTCTTTTTTTTTTGTCTTTAATGGCGCATACAGGAAACCGGTGTAATGCAACCCATAATTTTTCATTTGCTGTATTTGTCCCAGACGGTTAAGAAAGGACATGAAATAAATATTAAAACACGTGCATGTCAAAAGGCAATAAAAAATGCACTGACCAGATGGCTATGGCAACATTTGCAAAGAAAACACTGACAGTTTTATGGCTTTTACTGAGGTTGTACATTAAGTTCCTGTTACATACTTAGGTCATTATCATTCATATCAAGAGAAATCTCACCCCATTATCACCTTGTCTCTAAGTAATACAAAGCTGTAGATGTGAATGAATATTTATATGTTTTTCTCTTCTGACTTTTGGACTTCACTCTGTCTGGCGACTATGGCCGACCGTCCCCTGCAGTTTTAATGCCACGGTCATTGTTAGCTATTTGACAAATGTCTGTTTGCTCGGCTTGTGGACTTCAGTCTTTTGAATGAGTTTATTATTTATTTTGTTATGTCTTAATCACTTATCTAGCTAACTGAAGAAGCAAATTATTAATAACATTATATGTATACAATAAAAATAAACATGTTATTTTATTTATTCACATCAATAAACTGTCATTTTATTTTATCAGAATGTTGTTTTGAATAGACAGTGGTGCATTGGTTAGCAGTGCCTCATATAAACAGCTTTCTAATCAGCGGGGACCTTTCTGTGTGTAGTTTGCATGTCTCCCATTGCCTGAGCAAGTTTTCTGCCTTGCTAACCACAGCACCACTCTGACACTCTGCGCTCCAAATAAAGATGCATCTGCGTGCAGGTGGTTGCTCCCCATGCCCCTGATCCCCATCTCCCGCAATCATCCAAAAGCAGAGTTGGGTATCACTCATGGCATGCTAGTTGCACTCTATTATAGACCACTTGTGTTGTTTTCTTCTGGGGGGGGTTTTGTAGTGCATAGCGCAACTGAAAACAGTAGAGGAAGTGGAAAGCAGGCCTATATGCTTCAGTCGATCACTGTCAAGCTGCTGGCAGGTTTGATGAGTCAGCACTCTGAGCTGCAAAATAAAGGAAAGAGCAGGGAATTGATTAAGACGACATTAAGTCGATGCAAAAGAAAAATGATTTGGAATATTTATTGGAGTCAAAAACACTCAGTTAATTGAAAAAAGTGCATTTTTGCTTGTTGATGGTGCTCGGTTGCTACAGTGTAACGTCTGTGAAACTGAATCCTGTGTCCATGCAGGTGCCCGAATACCTGAATATAAAACAAAGCACTGTGACCTGGCTTATTGCTTTGTAAAATCCTGGTTTGAAGCCTTTATTCTTTATGGGACAGTAATTCACAAAATGATATTTTGACTTGAGTCAAGCAATTAAGACCATAAAGTCACTGGGAATATCTTTACTGAGGTCATAAATTAAGCAAGCCTTCCGGTCGATGCCGTTCCCTTTAGGGGTCGCCACAGCAGATCGTCTGCCTCCATCTCACCCTGTTCTGAGCATCCTCCTCTATAACACCAACCCTGTGCATATTCCCTTTCAATACATCCATAAATCGCCCCTGTGGTGTTTTGTCTTTGTTCCGCCCCCCTGGCAGCTCCATATTCGACATCCTTTGTCCAGTATATCCGCTATCCCTCCTCTGCACATGTCCAAATCATTTCAACCTTGCCTGTCCAACTTTGTCCCCAAACTGCTCACCTCAGTTGTTCTTCTGATGTGCTCATTTCTGATCTTTTCAATCTTGGTCGCTCCCAAGGAAAATCTTAACATCTTCAGCTCTACCACCTGCTGTCTTATCATACATCATAGCAGGTCTCACTATCATCTTGTAAATTTTCCCTTTCACTCCTGCTGCAATCCATCTGTCACAAATCACCGCTGACACTCATCTCCACCCTCTCTGCACTCTCTTCTTCTCCTCATTGCCCTTTGTTTTGTATGGATGATCCCAGGTATTTACACTCTGCTCCTTGCAGATTTACTGCTACACCTGTGTTCCTTTTCTTTTACTGTCATTCCTCTTTTCTCCAGTTCACATCTCCACCTCTCCAGGCTCTCCTCGACCTGCTCTCTACTCACGCTACAGATCATAGAAACATAGATGTTACAACTCTCACCATTCATCCAGACTGAGGACAAGTGATAGGAGTACACACAGATTTTTATACAATGTACTTCTTTTTCCAGCCAAAGTTACGCCCTACTTTCACAAAGAAAAGATCATGTGTAAGTCATTCCATTGGCATCAATTTTTTGACCCAGAGCCTACACCCTGTCTATATAATGCATGATTTTAATTATTTGATTGCCAGCTTTATCAATGGGCTGTAAGAGAGAAATACTTTTGAAAAATCTATAAGGTAATATTTGCAAGCTTTGAGCTAAAGATACATTTTTTGAGAATTGCACAAATTTTTTTTTCTTTCATAATTTCTAATACAGATAAAATCCAATATGGAAAATGATGTCTTCTGATTCTGGTTTTAGCCATGAAATCCAACACTGACGTGAAAATTGTTCTCCTGGTTTACAATCTGTATTTATAAAGGTACCCCACTCATTGGTGGTGCTATGGTGTGTGTAGGCCACAGACACCAGAATTTTATTGTAATCCTCTTTTACCCGTGCTCTGACTTTCCCCCAACTTTCAGGAAAATCAGCCTGGTCGTATTTATGTAATCCTGCTAAGAGACAAACAAACAGGCGGAACTGAAAACAATGGCAGCAGTGACAAAGTCGCATTTTGTCCCCTCTTTTGAATGTTGACAATATGTAAGTGAATCATCGGATTTGAAATAAAGGAGGCATCATGCTGCCTGTGACACTCATCCATGTACATAACACAGTGTGGGCGGAGAACATGCTGGTGTGTGTCAGTCAAATCTTAAATCCAGCCAGTCGCACAAACATCACTGCCTGAGTTCTTAATAAGCCTTATGACCAACAGACGGAGGTGATTTTGTGTTGGAAAGAACAGCACAGCATGTTTTTGTGCTTATGTCTGACTGTTTGTGGAGGTTTAAAGTTTAAAAGGATGGTGATGATGTTGTCCCTGAACGGCCCTTTTAGTACTTTGTTATGCTTCAGCTCGTTTGCCCTGCGAGAAGTAGCAGCTGTAAGCAGCTTTTACTCTCTCACCTCTCATCATTATTCTGTTAATCGCGGGGTCAGGTGTTAGCATCACAGTGTAGCGGTTAATGTTAGCTTTAAGACTCATCTACCTGTGTGTGTGCTTGTATGTGTGCGTGTGTGTGTGTGTGTGTGTGTGTGTGTGTGTGTGTGTGTGTGTTTGTGTGTTTGTGTGCTGGTGTGTATATTTGATTCCTCTTGGGAAGGTTTTAAGTGTATCTCTTGGGCACACATGAAAGCTTGCGTTCAGACTCTCATCTCTTTGCACAGTTGGTGTGTGAGCACCTGGTTATCTCTGACCACACTCACATAGTACACACACACACACACACACACACGCACACACACACGCACACATCGACTTTCAAGCCAGCATTTTAAAAGGAATGTCTAACATGGCATGCTGACGTGCCGCTATGCATGAATGTGTTATTCATGTGCACTTACATGGTTAGTACATTTTAGAGGAAGGCAACATCAAGAAGAAAGAAATGTTTATTGTAGTCTTAAGAGCATCGGAGTTGTACCCCAGTGTAGTGGGTAACATGTTCACCTTATGTGTGAACATGTTAACCAATAGTGATTTGAGAGTGACATAAACCCTGCCTCTGGGGGCCATTAACAAGCAAATTTCAACTGCTGTTCCCAAGCCTGGATAAATGAGCATCTTGCATCAGAAAGGGCATCCTGTGTATAAAATCTGAGCCAAATCAGAAGATGCAGATCCATCTGCTCTGGTGATCCCTTGAGGAATAAGATGGCAGCTGAAAGTGCCGTTAGTCTTAAGAGAATAAGTGCACCGTTCCTCCACAGCACCAATCTAAATCACTCTAAGTGCAAATACACATGGAGTGTTCAAATTTCAGTCTATTTGTTTTAATGTGGCCTTTGTGGCACTGTTTAGGCACTAATAATAAAATATGGTGAAGTCTAGAGCAACAGTGATCAATGTAAAAAAAATAACCAACATGTTTTTCTTCATAGGTTTCTTCATTTTCCCCTTGTTATTGGTAACTGTCAACTAAGGGATGTTGCTTTGTTGTTGTTGTTAAATACATGTCTGTGTAACAGACATGTATTTATTTATAGTTATGTTTAGTATTTAAAACGAATTAATTTCTATTGCAAAAATGTAAAAACTGCAGTGAGATATATAAAACAGTCACAAGGGCCAGTGTCGTGCCTGCACATAACTGTCAACTTAGCAAGCAACCAATTCAAATTGTATCTTTCGGCACTTTCTTTACTAGCAGCCTGTTGGCAAAGCAAATCATTTGTTCCTGTCTTTAGGTTATTTATGAAAAATGCCAAAGATAACACAGTTTGGCAGGTAAAGAGCTATTAGCTGAGACCTTTTCATATTTCAAAATTGGAAGAAACCAAGCAAATGGAGAACAAAGAAAAAGGGCAAGCCTAAAAAATATCTATAGCAGATCATCAGTATCTGAAAGTCATGTCCTTAAGACAGATGGAAAAAAAATCCAGCAAAACCCGACACAGTACATGTGAGATGTATCCTACCCTCGACGTGATCCAGGTGCTTTTTGCTGAAGTCTCAGCAGAAATGGTCTCAGTGGAAGAGTGGCTGTCAAGAAGCCATTCTTAAAGAATTAAAACAGATATTACACAAGAACTAGACTAAAAATCAGTGCTAACAGCTCTGATGGAGTGATGATCCCAAATTTAAAATTTCTGTTTCAAGTCTTTGTCAGTATGTACTGAGGAGGTCAGGAGAGAGACAACAATGATAGTCTGCAGCGTTCTGTAAAACACCATGGAGGCTCTGCCATGGTTTGCTGCATCCATTTCAGCCAGTGGTGTTGGGGTTCTTGTCTAAACTGATAGAATTATGAACAGAAAAGTAGCATCAGACTTCTGAAGGAAAGCATGTGATTGGCAGTGGCTTCAATTTTCAGCCTGACATTGATCCCAAACACACGGGGAGAGCAGTAAAAGCATACCTGGACCAAGAAGAAAACCACAATGAAACACTCATCAGTCATGGCCTGACCTCACCAACATTCAAAGAAGAACCTTGAATGTCCTTTAAGAAACCTGGAAAACTGTCCCTGAAGATTACTTAAAGAAATTACAACAAAGTTTGCCTAAGAGAGTGCAGGTGGCGTTGAAGAATAAAGGCGATCATAGCGAATATTGACTTTCAGGTTTGTTAGAATGGTACAAACTTATGAGCTTTTTCGCTTTTTATTTTCATTGCAAAATATTAACACATGAGTGTTGTTGCATTTGCAGTTATAAAAGAAATAAATGGACAGAATTCTGAGTGAAATTCAGGAGGGCTCGTTACGAGACCCGTTTTGATGGACAAAGCTCAGATCCAGCAGAAGAGGGAAACCTTGATGATGAAATGAAAGACACGTATGGCAGCTGGCATTAAAGTTTTGCTAGCTTTCAGTAGACTCGTAATAAGTGGCAGCCAGTGTCTAAAGTCTTTTACACAAATACAAGGAGAACAGCTATTTTTTCATTTCTTGCTTGTTCTGCGGTTTTGGGAAACACGAGCTGGACTGAGGTGAGGTGCATGACTTTAATAGCTACTATAGTGTTATTATAAAACAGAAAGAAAATGCAGCAAAACATTTACATCTGAAAATAATATTTTTATTAATTCTAATGACAGACTCATGGATCCCATCATGAAACTGTTACAGCTCTAAAAAGAAATGTTAAAAGTAAATAACGTATGTGGAAATAGTTGGAAAAATTGCATTGGATTTGATGAGGATTGCAGAGGTGGGACCAAGTCATTGTTTTGCAAGTCTCAAGTAAGTCTCAAGTCTTTATCCTCAAGTCTCAAGTCAAGTCTCAAGTAATGTCAGGCAAGTCAGAGTCGAGTCTCAAGTCACTGGTGTAAAAGTCCGAGTCAAGTCACAAGTCTGAAACTTTGAATTTCAAGTCCTGTCGAGTCTTTAAAAAAAAAAACAACGAAAAAATAATGTTGCAGTTATATGCTAAATGTAAATATTAGACCATGTAATTTTAAAATCTGTGTTTTTCTCAACACATGACAAAATAGTGAACTTAGAAAATATACACAAATTGTGAAATTGCACCTCTTTAAAATGCAGCTCAATTAAACCTAGCTCCAAGAATAGTTTTCACCGACAGTTCTGAGATAAGCTGCATGTTATTCTTGGATGCGGTTGTAGGACCAGCTTTAAAATCGCATGACAAAAATATACACATTAAAAAAAACTGTATCACCAACGTAGCCTGGACAACATTTGCTAGTTAGATGAAGTCAGCTATCTCATCTTAGCATATTTATATGCATATTTATAATCATACGGTTCTTGGAGTGAGTGCATACACTCATGAAGTTTAGTAACTTCAGGTCACTGCAACAAGCCCAGGTACAGTTTACCGACGGATGGGTGCAGGACCTTGAAATGCACCGTGTAGAACGAAAGACCATCGTACGTATCATAAGTTTACCAGTCTCACAAATCGTCGTCATAAATACACATTCCTTAACCGTTTATTAATAGGACCTTTGAGCTCAACGGTAATTAATTAGTAGTGGAAATAATTTCTGGTAGCATCACAGAAATGTAGCAGTGACAACAATATTGTATGCTGTAATCGTACTGGGCAATTAGTGATACAAAAAACCTGTTTTATCCTGTGAATAAAAGTATATGTTTTTGTCAATGTACCATAATAACAGAAGCGAAACGCAATATTGTGTCAGGACAATTCACTATTTATGCACAATAAATAAAGGAGCATAGCGCGACAATTTCTGTTCAGCGCCAGACTTGCTTGTAACCTATATCACCAATTATGTTATGAAAATGACGTATTAACTACTAAAAAACACTGACCTTCGTGTAAATGCTTGGAGCAGACTAACCTGTGAGCTGGAGTGTTCTGGGATGTTATATTTGATCTTTGAATGGCTGCAATCCAGGCCATCCGTCGCGTCTTTGTTACTTCGGAAACATGGCTTGAACAATTTCTCTTCAACGACATAATCCGATAACAACCGATCTCTTTACCCGTCGGCTTCCCGTGGCTGTCATGCGACCGGCTATTGCAGTTAATAATACAACGGCTTCTTGACATTTTTGTGTTTCTTTTTATCGCTGTATAACTGATTTTAATTGAAAGCCTGCGTGCGCTAGTACCGCTTGCCACGAGTTCCCAGAATCCTTTGCGGTTCTACCCGTGAATGACGTCACATTTTCAATCTCTATATAATATGCATGTTAAATTTTATATTTGGGGTAAAATATCAAGTCTTTTCAAGTAAACCGGTTCAAGTCCAATTCAAGTCCCAGGTCATTGGTGTAAAAGTCCAAGTCAAGTCACAAGTCTTAGAACATTTTTTCAAGTCAAGTCTAAAGTCATAAAATTAATGACTCGAGTCTGACTCGAGTCCAAGTCATGTGACTCGAGTCCACACCTCTGGAGGATTGTGTCAAGGATTGAAAGGCAGAGAGAAAGCTGCCCGATGATGCTGCCAGAAGCTTGCTGCTGCTGTTGCAAGGGTTAGCTGATGAAAGCTGGTGTGGTGCCAGGCAACAGTGGAGGAGAGTTGTTACACATGGTCCATCACAACAGGATGTTCAGGTAGAGAGGATCAGTGAAGGAGGAACACAGAGATAAGATCAGGGTTCAAAGATGCTCCCGCAAAGCACAGCTCAGGCAGAACAGGGCTGGACAAGGCCATGCGGATTAGACCGAATTCTATCCTCATATCCTCTTCTTTTACTTTTTAAGCTTTCACCTTGCTTTCTCATTTCTTATGAAAACAATAAAATTCCACTCTCGACCAAACATATAAACGTGCAGCCTAAATCCCGCTAATTAAGTCCCGTCGCTGTTTTCCTTCTGCCAAAGCGTCCGTCCCAGTGACGTCGGGCCACTTAGCTCGTCTCACATTCTTTCCCTTTTATCCGTAATCTCTCCTCACCTCATTTTACGGTAGAGACGTCCTTTTGCTTCTAACCTCCTTTTACTCATCAAAGGCACCATCTCTCCTTTTCTTGCGCCGTTACTGACTAATAGTCTAGCCTTCGGTGTTTGACATCAACTGTTTCTTTTCTATAAGTTCCCTTATTTGTGTTATACCTACCTTTTTCCCCTTCAGTCTCACTCCAAATTTTGGACAGTATATTGGGTGGAAATATGAGTCGTATATCTGTCCAATGCTGTGCTCATTGGCTGCTTATTCCCACTCTGCCTTCCTCTTCTGTTGTATCCTTTGTTTGGTTGTTACACATTTCGGTGCATATGCTGGTTCAGCTCTGTTTCTCCACTTGCTTTTGCACCTTCTCGCACTTTCCCTCCACATAACCTTCCATTCTCAGATCCACATCTCCTGTACATCTTTCCTTCCCTTCCTTTCATTTCCTTTCTTTGCCTTCTCTTTTCCTCGACTTTTTCCATTTCCTTCTCGCTTCCTGTCTTCCTTGCTGTATGAGCAATATGAGGGACCCCATAGGGACACAAGATGGAATTGAATTCTCATTCTTCTTTTTTTTTACTTATTGCATAAGTCAAAGCTCATCCTTTGAAGACTTTTTTTTTTATTTCAGCACTGTCCTTCTCTGGTCTGTCCTTGCCCTGAGAGATGAATTGTTAATGAGGTGTACTTTTGCCAGGTTAAGATATATTATCTCCTGTGGGACATATTCCAACCTCATTTTTGTTGCCAAGCAGAAGGGATGAAGAGATAATTGCATTTCACCAGGAGAGAAAAGAATCTGTTGGACCCCTCCATCTTTTTTGCGCAAGTCTCCACCTTTGCTGCCTCGGTGTGAAATGAGTCTAGTATAATGAACATGCAATCATCATGCTTTTTTTTTTTTTTTTGAATTGTGCATGTTTCAATGAGCCATGCTGAGGTTACTCAGAAGCTAAAGAAACTACAACAGTGAATAAACACAAGGAAAGTTTGCAGCTAGAAAAAGAAGATGTGTTTGTGTTTGCAAGCAACTCTTTGGATCTGCGAGTCTGTACTTGTTGTGGAGACACAAACACAAGGCGCTCTGGCTCTAAGCAACAGTGCGATGGAGATCAAAAACACTCGAGAGGATATGTATCCTCCAGTGGAGAAGAAACCCCAGCGCAACCTCGGGAATTGTGTGCCTCTTCCCTCCAGGGAGTCCATCGAGGGTGGTGTAGTGAGACACCACCCTTTTAAGGACAGCCCTTCCTCTCTCCAGTAGGCACGCCATGGTGTACAGATGTTTTATGTGATGTGGATCTACAAATCATCAGAATAGGAAGATCAGATAGAAATACTCAGCTATGAGCAAACATACTTCCCTTCTTTAAAGTTCTAATCTTGTGTTTCTTGAAATGATGGCCATTCAGTGTGTTTGCATTGCGCGATAGTTTTCCTTGTTATTGATGAAGTTTGCTGTCTCGTTTAGGATTCTTTGCATACGTTCGTCTCAATGCAAATGACAACAAGTCCTGATACAGTATTTCCATATCAGACAACAGCACTGACTGTCATCTCCTCTTTATCAAAATGCACCATCATTTGTTCTGTGCTCGGAACAGATACATGTGTTGCATTCTTGACAGAGAAGCTGCCTAGAGCGAGGCTGCTGCTCTGAATCGTCTACAGACCTTCAAGAGTCTCGCAGATTTATTTTAAATTTACAACACGCATGAATCAATGCTGAAGCAACTTTTAAAAAATTCTTCATGTAGTCTGTATTGCTAACATGTTTCTTGGCCTCCAAATGAGATTTTTAGAATGTAACTCTAAAGAACTCGCATAAAGCATACATAACACTCTCTCTCTCTCTCTCTCTCTCTCTCTCTACCTCTCTACCTCTCTCTCTCTCTCTACATTTGCAACAACATTACAAAAACATGTCAACCCAGTGTATGGTCTAATCACTCACACTGCACAGGAGTGGGAGGGCTTGAAGGCTTTAGTTCTCCCTCAGCATTTGGTCACAAATTCCCATCAACACCTTTCCCACCTCACGTTTCTTTTCCCACCAACATGTCTTCCCTGATGTATGTTATTATTTTCTTTTCTCTTTTAATCATTACAAAGTGACCCCATTTCTTCTGACCAGTAATAACCCTTGTTTGGCTTTTAGCTGAAGTTTCTGGGAGCAATGGAAATTATTTTACTGTAAATAGACAGTAAAGACTGTCTGAATATTTCAGTAAGGTTAATGCAGACGGGTTCTTGTTTTTGAACTTGTTTGTAGCCATTTCAAACATTCAAAACAAAGTTTTTTGCATAATGAATATGGTAGAGCATAAATGAAAGATTTGTGAACGAGCTTTCTTGAAACTAATCCCCAGTTTGGTTGACATAATACTACTGCTGAGAGACATTGTCACCACAAAGTTAAGTCCCAAATTAGCTGATGGCTCACCTGATACTATTCTTTGCATTTAGTTTATACATTTGACACTCTGTCCATATTATTTAGGTTGTTTCAGCTGGTCTACTGCTGTTGCGTCCCCCAACAAGACACTTTACAACTCACCCTTTCTTTGTTTTTGTGCTGTTTCAGACCTCCCCTGATCTGCTTCAGGCTTTCCATGTCTGCACATGGAAAGATGAGAAAGTCCCAGAACAGAGCCATGCTCCCAAATACAAATACAACTCAACTACAAATGGAAAATGCACATTTCTTTTTACTTAAATAGTACTAATGGACAATAATTTTATACATTAGGGTCTAGTTCAATGTGTTGCTTCATCATTGCCCATTTCCTCTAAATTAATTGCCCTGTAATCCCATTCAAACGCAAGAAAGAAACGTATTCTTTTTACTTTAATGACTCTGCCCACTATTATTTTGATTTCACTTGACAGAACACCATTATCAACTTTCTATGCAGCAGAGACAGTCAAAGTGAGAAAATAATCACCCTGCTGCATAACACAAGACCCACAGACTCTGAACAACAACCTTATAAACATTAACTAGTGCTTGGGTAACTTCATTTTGAAAGCTTGATAGCTAATTAGCTGCTTGGTTGCAGAACATTAAACAGCACATAAAAGTACCTGCAAAACCGATTTCAGTCCTACTCTTGCTTTTAATAATGCAAAGACTGCCATCGCTGCATTCATTACCAACTGCAAGAGTATTGTTTTCACTTTGTGTTTCTGCGTGGGTGTGTAAGTCTGTGTTTCAGCATGTCAGATATGGTCTGACCCATAAGTTCTGCGTAATGATGAATAATAGTGACCATCTTGCAGTGGCAAAATACCAGGACGGACAGTCATTAGCATGTTGATGTTTCAGCCCTGCGAGTCTTCAGCGAGCGCTCAGATCACACTCATCTTCAGACTCGGCCTTGATTTTGATCCCAACTACTAGACACCTGCGGAGCTTCATGACTGAATTTTGAACATTACATTTTGAGCCTGGTGTTTTCAGTAAAGCTGCTCACCATAGTGACAGTCAGACAAAAGCACTTGTCAAACTACTCAGACTGTCTTTGTAGTAGTTCACACTTCAGTTGATGTCTCCAGGACCACATTTTGCCGTGACGACACACACACAGATTGCTAGACAGAATCACGAGGTGGATCTATCGCCAGTGGTAATCACAAAATAATAGATTAATGACTACTAGCACTCATTATGGGAAAGGTCACCATGCTGACAGACGTCATGTCTTGTTTAAGATTGTAAAAGCTGATGGGATTTCCACTGTGCTTTAAGGAAATCAATCAACCGAGCATTTGTGCTTTATTTAACTTTAAACTCAAGTGAAGAAACTGGAACAGGACATTAAGCTTGATAGCAAATGAAACCAGCTTTGATAGTCTATCCAACAATGCCGTTATTTAGCAGTAGTTTTGTAACAATAATGATATTTGAATTCACATTTGGATTCCGGTTTGCACCAGCCAGCTCTCACTTAGACACACACCCAGCTTAAGATGATAGCACTGCAAGTAAGAAAAAGGGATCCAAGACTTCTCCTGACAGCACTTCCGCTAGGCATGTCTTAGATTTTCCGGAAAGGCTTTCAACACCCCCAGAGAAATTGATTTTCTATGTTGCGATAGTTTAGCTGCACCGAGCAATAGAAGCATCTTTGGCTTTTCCTGTTGAGAAAAAAACAGAAAAAGAGAGAAAAAAAACAGGAAACGTAAAGGCCGAGTGATACTTGTGGGGCTGTTGACAAAAACGCAGCAACAGCAGATGTTACCCTAAATGCGTTGCCGGCTACAGTTCGGCAGGGTTTGACCGTGAGTGTGCTTCACTTGATTTTGTTATTGTTGAACATCATCCAAAGCACTTTGCCCAAAGAGAAGCATTTGGTGGACTGAGAAAAAAATATAGAAGAAACTCCAAAATCATGTACAGCAATATTAGAGCTTTTGCAAATAATTATAATGTCTGAAGGTCCTCGCAGGCATGGTAAAGACTGTGACTGTGCAACTTTTCATTCCGGCATGTGTGTTTATTTTCAGCTCAGATTTTGCATACAATACTCGCCTCTCCGATCTCGTTGTGCGTATGATTGAATGGATTCAGGCCCATCTGCATACGTTTGTCTCTTTTTGTGTGTGTGTGTGTGTGTGTGGTGGGGAGGGGGGGGGGGGGGGGTATCTGAAAAAGAAAACAAATCCTTTTATGTACAAACACATGCATCAGCCTGGTTATGCACACCTTGTTCTCAGACTCCTTCCTCTATGAATATAGAGGAAGGAATCTGAGCAGCATATTTCCAAATGTAAGGCTTTATTTTATGGCCTGTGCCACCTGGATTCCTTTTTGTTTAATGTGTAACCCCATTGGTACCAGCAAGCTTTCCTCATTTTATGAAATGTATCAACAAGCATGAATGTCTGATGGATTGCTGCAAAGTGGATTCACATGAAAGACGTTCGATAGACGAAGTGAGCGGCATTTGAAGGGAAAGGGTCGTGACGCACACACACACATATACCCATTCATGTATGCGTACCTAACAACTATGGTAGCTAATCCATCTCAGTAAGCTAAAATATGCTTATTTAAATCCTTCAGTCACAAATTCATTTCACACATTGAGGCACTGTAGTGATCAGTGGAGAAAAAAAATAGAAGCAAAGCACTCTTTTTCTCACCTCTCTGAACAACATTAAAGGGTGTGAATATCTAATCTGTTTGTCATCTGTTTCTCTCTCCCGCCTGTCATCCTTTCATTGTCATTTTCTTTTGTCTCCGCTCCTTTGTTTTTTTTTTTAACTCATCTTTTTTGCTTTTCTTGTCTATTCTTTCTTTCATGCCCATCACCGCCTCCACCTCTCAGGGATTGGCACCCAGGACGGCAGCGCAAAGAAGGAGGAGGACTTCAAGGGCAGGTCCCAGCGGCAAATTCAGTTCAACCCGGGACAGACCAGAGCCACGTGGCGTGTTCGGATACTGAATGATGGGAAGTACGAGCAGGCAGAAACCTTTCAAATTTTATTATCGGAGCCGGTGATGGGAGTGATAGAGTTCCCCGTCATGGCAACAGTTGAGATCTTGGATCCCAGTGATGGTCAGTCCTTCCCATATGCACCTTTTACCCTGCCTTCAACACGCACACACACACACACACACACACACACACACACATGTTTTATGTGACAATTATCAGCGGTGATGAGTGGTAAAATACATTTACTTAAGTAAGGCAGTTATTGCTCTCATAACTCGATTTTTCTGAGAGCTTTAGTGACTTGATAATTTGCAGACACATTATAGAATCACCTACTGAATTATGATGTAATATTGCACATATATTATCCTTGCTCACACCGTTTCAAGATGTTACAACAAGGCCCCTTTAATGCTTCCAACCTAGGTAATTCCTATGAATTCTAATGAACTAATGATGCAGGTGGAGGATTATCTCATAAGAAGAGCACATGGCCTCTAGTGTACTAGAAAAAAAGAGAAAAGCGTGTTGGATGTGTGAGAAGTAGGCAGATGAACTTAGTGACATTACCAGGAAAAGCATGATAATGGCCAGAGTTACTTCAGGTAAGCTAGCTCCTGACTGTGAAATGGAAGAGAACAAATCATGAACAAATAACAGGATATGGTTTTACAAAGTAAATTGTTGCAGCTTTTATTAATGTTCTAAGAGCTGTAATTAAGGATATTGCCAAATTTGGCCAAAGCATTAAATGAGGGACTAATTAGAATCACATGTGGACTTTGCAAAACACATTTTTGACCAGAACTGAAAAATCTATACTTTAATCTAACAATACTAAGTGCTTAATATCCTAAAAGTCAAAGGCCTCCTTCACTACAGCATCATCATTTTTGCCATTTGTCACATTTGTGACAGTTCGTTACAACTGCTTGAGCACTGACTTAGTGACACTTTGGTGCCCACCTTTGAAATGTGTTGATTTGTGCTGCTGGTTTGAAAATGTATGTACATATTTACCTCCCTGCAGCCTGATCAGCAACTTTATGTTCTGTTTTATTGGTCAAACAATAATGCACATGATACCTTTCATTTAGTTAAGTCTTCCCTACATATACAGGCATGTGATAAATTATATTACTGTGCTAAACTATCTAGCCAGTAGTAGTAGCCCCTTGTGTCTTCATTTTTTCTTTCATTTTTTGGCTTCCAAAGAGCTCAGATTTTTACCTGACCATTTTCCCAGGTATGTTTTTATATTTGTTTGTTAAGCCACTTAACATGAACTTATGAATCATAAAAATGAACTCAACGCGTGGGATTAATCACTTTTATGTTTACACATGATATGCAATTAATTAAGAAACTATTTTAAATTATATCCTTAGGCACTTTACTGGCAAGCGGTCGTAAAACATAATTTGTTCCCATCTGCCAACAATAACAGAGCTTGACAGGCAGAAAATGTTTTCTCCTCAACAAGGTGATTCCCAAAGAACTATTAGCCCAAAACGTGAAATCTTGACATGTTGTACAGTGTGTCCTTCAAAAAATCAGAGTAAACTAGACATGTGGAAGACAAAACAACAAGTGGCAGGCCTAGTGCAGGTCTACAGTATCTGAAAGTCATCTTTTTAAGAAATAGGGAAAAAATATATTGCTGACTGAGCCTCATCAGAAATGGGCTCAGTGTGAGGGTGGTTGTCAAGACGGCACTCTTAATGAAAAGGGGTAGCGCAAGAATTTTGCACATTACTATAAAGGTTGAAACTACATGAAATGGCACCAAGGACGTCTGGCAAAATGGCTACAGCAGTATAGCCACCGGACACCCTTACTACAGATTACTGCAGTTTTTCCTTTAATCTGTTACCTGTATTTATTATATGTGTTTGGACAGAAAAGGAAGAGGGGCAGAGGCATGCATCTACAGTCATTTTATTTGTCAGGCTCAGGAGAGACTCGGAGGCAGACCGTCACTAAGGTTCACAATTTTATTTACACGTAGACACCAGGTGCGGGTATATACAAGTGAGGGGGCACAGGAAGAGGGTCTCCGGGGAACACAGGCACGGGAAGGGAATGGCTATATACACAATCTACTGAAGCTCAGGCAGCTCAGGCTCCGGTCTTAGGTCACCGAACGGCGGTCCTCAGGCTGGCGAGAAATCTGGCACAGAGAGGAAAAGCAGGTAAGTAGTGGCACGACAGAAACTCGGAAAAGGGCTCAGATAGGTGATGACACTGACGAGTGTTACACAATAATCCAGCGAGGAAGCACTCTCAGCAGCCGCCTTAAGAAGTGAGTGAGAGGATTGTTTGCAGGTGTCCGAGCCAGGGGCTGGAGCCGTCATGACTCCGCCCCGGTAGAGCGCAGTGCGCGGAAGGGGAGAGAGGGAGATGCAGCACAACAAAAACACTTGTAGCCATACAGAGTCAGCCGAGAAGGCACAGGGTCATGACAGTATTTCATTCTAGATCCAATTTGCTCTTCCTGCTAATCTGATGTGTGTCCTTTGTTTTCTCAACAGACAACACAACATGAAAGCTGAAAATGATTTATTTACTTCTATACATTGAGCTGCAGTAGAAAGAACTGAGACAACATTGTTTGTCATTACTGGTTAACTAAAATGTTATTTTATTCAGAAGGATGTACCCAGCATTACAAATTAAAATCAATTAAAACCACTGTGCATAGTGGAAATAATTCCTTTGTTAACCCAGATCGAAGAATAAGGCTGAATATTCACTGAAGTTTCTGCAATGCATAAAGCATAGCACAAAAATTCTCCTCTGCCACTCAAGTATTTCTTTACAGAAGGCTGAAAAATACATATGCCTGACACGCAGAATCAAGAACTGTCAATATAAGTATTTTCTAATATAAGGCCTTGTCAGGTCTGCCCTGAGGAAAGGAGCAGAAATACATATTTGTCATGATAGCCAGTGAAAAATAACTATAAGGATAATACTCATCTCTTAATGGTAGTAGTGTTTTTTATACCCAATGGAAATACTGAGCACAATCTGTGCTTCTTAAAATCCAATAAGGCATAAAAAAAAGAAGAATAATCACACCCTGACACACTCACACACACATCTACGCACACACAATGTCTTTCGCTTTCTTTCTTAAATAGGTTATAATCTGCCATTTTCACTCTCATAGTTCTTTGTGTCTTTTCCTGCAAATTGAAATGTTAATGGAATATTGAGTGGTGCGACAAACTGACTCCTCTGCTCCATCCAGACGAGATTTACTCTTCTTCTGCTTTTACTTTCATTTTTTTGCATGCATTACCCCCCTCCTCAGTGCAACTTCCAAGTAATTACAGTTGAGCACCAAAGATGGAAACGCTGAAGCGTCCATTATAGTGACATACTGCAGTTGCTCTCACCCCTCTCTCATTTGTTTTCTTGTCCTTTGTTTCTCAGTATCACTCCCCATGCCACATTTTCCCTCCTCAATCTATCCTCCCCAGTGGGTTAATTACGAAGTGTGTGGAGGGCAGGGGCTGGTTTGTTTTCCGTCTTCTCGGGGGACTGTCTAATGTGGCAGAGATGTGCCACTCTGTACTCTAATGGGTTAGTGAAGCTTTAGCTATGCCTGTGGTGCTAGCTGTACTCCAGCTTCTTTCTCTAATGATGAAAACGGGCTTTGTCTAGTCGTCTGGTTATCCCAGAGAGTCACTCCCCGGAGAACATGTCAGCTTGGCTAATATCAGCTTTAGAGGAGGAGAGAGGATCGTTAAGTAAAAGTGCTCCAAAATTAAGGAGTGGAGTTTGCGAACAAACTGCACTTGTCTGTGTCGATGCTTGGAGTTTTTCTCTGGTGTTTTAAGCAAGAACACATACTTTATAGAGATGTGTGAGTGTGCTTCTACTTTTTACCTGCTGTCTGCCCATGTGATTGCTACGATTTTATTCTTTATATATGTAATGCATACGCAATGATGACTAAAGATGAAGGGAAACGCCTGTTGTTGGACTGCATACTCTAAGCAGCAGCCACATTGCTACAGGTGGTCGTGTAGTTCTTGTGTTCTCATTAAGAACACAATACATCAGGACAACTTTTACTGCGTTTGCACCAGTGTCATTCTGCTAAACAAACAAGAACGCACTTGTGTTTTTGTGTGTCATCATGGACACTTGTCTCTAGTCGTAAACACAGAGCTTTCAAGCAAGGAGCTACATCTTCTTATGCTGGATTGTGTTTTGCTTATATTGTGCTATTAACTGCAGGTTTTTAGGGGCTCATTTGTTATACATGTGCATCTCCATTTTGTCCATGACCAGCATTGCAAGGTGGTAATGAGTAAAGTGCACATTTATCACAACGCAGTCAAACAGCAGCAACAAGGAAAATATCCCAGCATCCATAGAATATTTATGAAATTATCAATAATGGAGAGGTTCAAGGCATAGGAAGAAAAGAAAAGCTGGAGTAAAAGAAAACAAAAGCAGTTTTTATTTTATTTGGTGAAACAATAGCAAAATCAGGTGCAAGTATTCGCTGTTTTAACACCCAGCATAAAAGCCTGTGTTTATGTTCCAATCCCCATGAATGATTTAAAAAAAGACTGTGGGTTTTCCTCCAGGAGGTGAACTTGACCCACTTGGCTGAAAATGTGCTTTTCCAAACCGTAGGTGGATTTAGAGGCAATAGAAGAGTGCGAGGAGGAGACTAAGTGTACAGTACGTGTGTGGAAAGAGGGAAGAAAATCAGGTTGTAACGTTACTCGTGTGTGTGGAATAGGTAAGCGGTGGACCTCAGTCTCCTTGTATGAGTCCCCGGGTAGTGACAGATTGTGGACAGGAACAGAATGAAAAAAAGTCGGAGAGGTGGAAGAAGACTGTGAGAACAATTTAGCGACTTATCGTAAGATAAAAGAAATGTTCGACCTCCTCCCCCCGCTGTGTGTAAGATTGTCTTATGTTGATGACTTCATCCCAAACAGCCAGCTCAGGTTGCTGATCTCTCTTTACGCCGGGCATTGAGTCAGATATAAATCTGTTTCACGCGCCAGTCCTCGCCTTTTTAATTGAAGTTTTCGTCAGTGTTTTTCACCTCCCATCATTCAGTCATCGATTCTTTCAGAGAGCGCACGAAACAAAGGCACGCGAAGAACTGGGACGAGCTGAAGCTTCGGCCACTCTGTTAGCATTTTTATTGGTCCCAGTGCGTCTGTGGAAAATAGCCTCCAAAATTTATTGTTTCTATAATGCCAGTAAGTTCTGTGCTTTGATAGATGATGCTTTCACTAGCTCAAAGTTTCTCCCTCAATCACAAACTCCAGTCAGAGACGGAGAGAAAGGCGGGGAAGAAAATATGAGAGAGATGATTGACCCCTCTGAGTATGGAGCTGTAGATGGGTGAAACTCCCAGCTGATTGACTCTGTGGTATAAATTCAGATTCTTGCCTGTGTAATTGTCCGCGATGCGTGAGACAAGAAGAAAAACTTCCAAAGCGGTCTCTTTGAAGAGCCCGTCTGGTTACACCAAACCAAAAGACCGATGGAGAGTTATTCTCGAATATGAATAAGCACACTGCAGGACCACCACTTCAATGGAATAAAAAAAAAATGAAAGGAAAATGTCAGCTGCAGCTCGCTAATGCAGAACCAGAACAAAAGCCTGTATTAGTCCTTGATGGCCTAATGCACTGTGGATTTTTGCAGATTGTTATACATATCATTACCCTTTTCTTTTTTTCCCTGACTCTCACTCTCTCTCACTGTCTCGTTTTCTCTTTTCCCCTTCCAAACAGAGTCGACTGTATTTTTCCCTGAACAGATCCGCTCAGTAGAGGAAGATGTTGGAGAGCTTTTCATCCCAGTGCACCGCAGTGGAGACATCAGCGAGGAGCTCATGGTGGTCTGCTACACACAGCAGGGTACAGGCTGGCCTTTTTTCACCTCATCTAACCCATTTCCCCCCCTGTATACGTTGCAATCCTGCCATATTTGCAGACAGTGATCGCACCACTTGGTTAACGGTATAAAAAGCTGGGTCTGATTTACATTCGTTATATTCACCTGTATAATGAAGTCTCAGATGTCCTTACTTCAAATTACAAAACAAATAGATCATGTAATTGTTAAAACCTAAAAAGTGAGGCATGTTTCAGTCTTGTGATATATGCGTCTGGATGACAGGCGATGTCTTTGTTATATTGATGTGTAGGTGGAGTGTCGGGTGCAGCTTTTTTCCTCACCTATGCAGTTTGACAGTACCCGTTAAATCTGTTTAAAGTCAAGTCAGCTCTCTGGAAAAGAAGCTGTTTACACGCCATTTGCATTTTCACAAATCACATGTTAGCAGCCTAAGCACAGCAGGATCACACTTAGCTGTTAAGTTTTGCAAGAATTCTTGATTCCTTACATGCTCCACAACATCCGCTTCCCCTTTAATAATTCAGCCATACTATTTTTTTGCTTTTCACGGTTAATGAAAAATGAAAGATTTCTAACAAATTTGCCAGAACTTGATGGAAATTTACTTCTGTGCTCCTTGCCATACACCGACAGACCTAATGGACTTGCTGCAATTAAAAGTCAAAGTTTAGCTATGCTGAAAATCTGAATCTTATGAAATTCAAATACAGATTTGTAGCACTGAGATACACAACATATTCATATTTTCTTCATTTCATTATTTTCATATTTATTTTTATGCTCTTAATCCAAGTTCTTATACACACCTCAAAAAAATTAAAGGAACTATTTTTAATCAGAGAATATCATCTGGTCAGTTAAGTAGCACAGACAGTTGTTAATTAGTTTCAGCTACTTTGGTGTTAATGACATGAACAGTAGGTGCAGTGTCCAACTCATCCAGGGTGAGGGTTTATCAGAAGGTTTGCACAGGCTCAAGAGCATGGAGGAGATTACAGGAGACAAGCAGTTACTATAGGAGAGCTGGACACGGTTGTAGAAGGTCCTTAACCCATCAGCAGGACCAGTATCTGCTCCTCTGTACAAGGACAAACAGGAAGAGCACTGCCATCCTGTTCCCGTTAGGTCACACTAATGACCTCCAGCAGGCCACTGGTGTGAATGTCTCTCATCAGAAATAGACTTCATGAGGATGGCCTGAAGGCTCGACATCTTTTAGTGGGCCCTGTGCTCGCTGCCTGACACCTTGAAGGTGATTGGTATTTGCCAAAGAACCCCAAAATTGGTAGGACCACCACTGACATCCTGTGGTTTTCATGGATGAGGGCAGGTTCACCCTAAGCACATGTGACAGATGTGAAAGGCTCTGGAGAAGACGCAGAGAACATTATGCTGCTTGTAACATCGTTCACCAATGGAGAGACGAACAAACCGTGAAACCATTGTTGGACCCTACGCTGGTGCAGTGAGTGGCCCCCACCCTCAGCTGACATAAATCCAGTAAAACACCTCTAGGACATCATTTTAAGTCCTTGTGATGCTGTTATGTTGCACCTCAGACTGTCCAGGATGCCTTGGTCCAGATCTGGGATGAGACCCTCCAGGACACCTGGCGTCATCTAATTAGGAGCATTCACCGACATTGTCAGTCAAGAATACAAGAACGTGGGGGCCATACAAACTACGGAGTGTCTTAAGTTGCTGCAATGGAATTTCGGCAAAATGGAAAAGCCTGTTGCATCATTTTTTCACTTTGATTGAATCCTCTGTAGGTTAATACATTTCATTTCCGTTAGACAATCCATTCATTTCTTACACATTACCCAGTCCATATCCATATTATTATTTAGCATGATTTTTTCCCACAGAGATCTGTTGCGTTTTCAAACTGTTCCTTTAATTTTTTTTGTGAACACTGTATTAAAAGATTTGTATCAATAACACATCTTCTTTGTACAGAGGATACCATTTATGGTCTTTTCATTAGGTCTTTTCAATCATATTTTATTCTTTTTATGCTTTTGTGCATCGTACTCACCATTCTTGTTGCTGGTCTTTCTAAAGGTTCGGCCTCAGGAACCATTCCCACCACTGTCCTCTCTTACTCGGACTACATCTCCCGTCCTGAGGAACACAGCAGCCTCCTTCGCTTCAACAAAGGTGACAGGGAGAAGCTGTGCCGCGTGGTGATCATAGACGACTCCCTGTACGAGGGAGAGGAGAGCTTCAACGTTACTCTGTCACTGCCTGTGGGAGGACGTCTGGGAATGCACTACCCCACCACCAAAGTTAACATCTTGGAAGATACGGATGATGGTAATGCATTCTAATAATAGCTTTCTAACTTTATCTTTTTCAGGTGATCATTTCTAGAAGTTCTAAGAGCTTCATAGAGAAAACTTCAAAATCTATTTGTGGTCAAACCATTTTGCTGCCAGATGTGATGTACCGTAACCTGAATCACAGCGGCTGTGGCGAACTTTGCAAAAGGTTCTTGTCTCACTCCAGAGATTTAGAAGATTTGATTTATTTCAGCTTGGCTTTAATGTTAAAGCACACGTGCTTATATGCACTCTTTCAAACAAGTGCATGGATTTCTGTTGTTTTGAATTTTCTTCAGAGCCCTCATATCACAGAATTTCTCTTAATTATGCTTGTTTCACAGACTTAGCGGGTGTTAAGGCATGCAGGATTAGAGTGCTGAAATAGACCCTGCACTCACAGCAGACAGATGGAATCAAACTCCTGTCACGCTGCTATTCTGACAATTTTTAATTACAGTCGAGAAGCGAGCACAAGTCCGGTGGGACTGCATTATCACACGCGTCCCTTGTCTGCTTTCATCCAGTTACAGCATCGTATGGACCAAAGTAGATTAAATATTCCAAAAGCAAGAGAAATGTGTAGATGATTTATCTGGGGACTGACATGCCTGCTGGGAAATACCTATTGCAATCTGTATGCGTTCTCCACCATCTCACTATTCTGCATTGATTTACTTTAGAGACTTCACGGTGACAGAATGATGTCTGTGCTCTGGATTTTTTTGCTAAATGCCACCAAATCGATTAAAAAGTGAAAGTCGGTAAAAGTCACAATTTTTGTATCTCTTTTGGAGATAAGGCTGTAATGTCTATAATGAATTTGGGTCAAATACCAGTGATGTAACAAAGGCCATAAAGACAGTCTTCATTCCCTTTATGCACAACGTGGTTCTCAGCTTACACGCTTGTTGTTCAGACACCCATTTGTCATCTATCTGGACAAATACAGGCTGGCAGATTTAAAGCAGCAGAGTAAGAGCCAACGTTTTAGGACAAAGGAAAAAGTCAAATCAAAAAAATTGTAAGATATATAATCAAGCTGAGAACACATCCTTACTCATTTTCTGTAATTTGTGGCAAGGCTCTTTATTGGGTTTAAGATTAAAATGTAGAAAAATGAAGTCTTATTTTACAGACATTTTATAATCTTGCTTTCCTTTTAGTCTTTCATTTTGTCATGAACTGTTTGTATCACAGAGGCCTCATCATGCTACTGCCAAACAGCAGCCTGGGATAAATAAAACAATGACGACTTACAACTGAGAACTCATTTAGGGATACAAACAATTGTGCCAAATTGACTGACTGTGCATATGTGCAGGGAGGCATCTGGGGGCTAGTTAACAAGAAACATGACACATGGTCTGATTGGTAGTAAATTGTCAGAAGACTTCAGACTTGGTGCTGAGTTCAAAGGAATGGAAATGTGTTTGTGAGAGCCCAACTCCAGTGAGAGATTATGTGTCATTTTTAGCCTCCCAGAGGATAATACGCTGTCTGACAGTGTTCTAATACCTGCACCCAGGCAGTCAAACTGCAGCCTCATTTTCTTTAGTGCAACCTCCAATTGGCCAGGAAAATAGTGAAACAAGAGTTTGCAGCATGTGTTTACTTGTGTCACATGGTTCCTTGCATCTGCATGGATGTTTATGTGTGAAGGTAAGGTAAGGTAAATGGTGAGAAAAGCACTTAAAGAACACTTAAGTGTGACTGGTAGTCCTCTCTCTAGCCCCATTTTTCCTTCCCTCAGGTTAGAGTCAAGTTCACCTGGCTGCTCTCCTTCCATCTATTTATCCACTATACCTCTCTCTCTCTCTCTCTCTCTCTCTCACACACACACACACTCACACTCACACACACACACACACACACACACACACACACACACACACACACACACACACACACAGGGTTTTCTCACTTCATCTGAGAAAAAAAGTCCCAGAGATATCTGCTTGATTTAGTACTTTATCAGATTAAACTCTACAGTACCTGTCGCCCTGAGTGTTGCGCTCTGCATGGATGCACATTTTGACTCAAAGTGAGTGTTGTCATCTCCTTGTACCCTGCCAAGGAGAGACGAACGCGCAGACTTTTCGGATGGGTGCATATGGCCACAGCTGAGTTTGTAGAATTGTAGATTAGCTCTGAGTATCTCTTGGAAACCCAGGCCTTCATTTCAATATTAGGGCAGCCTGAGTGTTGGTCACACCAAAGCTGCAGAATACCTCTGGCTATTTTGTACGCCCTGACTGGGGTGAAACAGTCGGGTTACTTTGCATTTCAGAAGGTGAACTTAGAACAGAACTTAGAACTTAGAGAGTTTTTGTTTGTGCTGCTATCAGCAATACTATTTTTCTACAGTATAAGTCTTCAACTACCCATTATTTCTTAATTTTTTTTATATGAAATATGACCACTGAAATTCAGTTTGCATGTTTACTGAAATGTGCCAACATGCACAAAGGAGCAGATACTGGTCCTGCAGTTGGGCTAACAACCTTCTATTGGTCCGTCCAGCTATCCCACAATAACTGTTCATCCACTGGACTCTCCTCCATGGCCATCTGGCAACAGCACGTATTGATGTGCCATCCTGGATGAATTGGACTACCTGTGCAACCTCTGTAGGGTCCAGGTGTCATCTTATGCCAACAGAAGTGACCCAGCCAAATGCAAAACTAATGAAAAAAAAAAAAACATTCAAAATAGATGAGAAGGGGGAAAAAATATCAGTGACTTCCACCTGTAAAACCACTCCTGTTTTGGGGGTTGTCTCATTGTTGCCCCTCTAGTACAGCTGCTAAAGCTGATTAACCTCCTCTGCTGTTTAGCTTACAGCACTGTTTTAATCAATATCCCAAAAGTTTAATTGACTTGATGCTATATTCTGATTAATAAGTGTTCCTTTAATTTCTTCGAGCAGTCTGTGTGTGATGGGGTTTGGTCCAAGTTTTGATGGTCTAGGAGGAGAAAAAAGAACAAAAAAAACCAAAAACCAACAGATTTCACAGGTGCCACTGTAGAAAACCTGGAGGAGTAGGTGAAGGCTGCTGAACGGGCATGGGTTCAAATGTGAGCCAGCCTGTTCCCTGTGTGTCACGATACCCTGTTTTAAGCCCTTTCCACTATTCTAGCTGATAAAAGCTAAATGGCAACAAAAAGACAAAGGTTTGTTTATTATAGTTAGATATGACCTACCTTCTTAATCATTCCACGATTCGATATGACGTTTATTACCTAAAAGCCTCCATACCAAGTGAAATACTGCATACAGACAGTTTGTATTAGCGAGCCTCCTGCAAAAAAGGGCCCATTCTTTACAGGACAGCTGAGAATGTACTATAAACTGCATTTAAAGGTGCAGTGACACACAAATGGCTACAGACACCCACACACTGGTAATTATCATAATTTGGCTTTACACCTTCCCCACACACTTCAGAGTGCTAAACCACAGGCGTTGTCCCAGAGGGGAGAGAGAATTCATTTCTCATTCATCAGTCATCACTCACCTCCCTCTTGTGGTGTCACGCAGAGGGGAGCGCAGTCAAGACATGTGTGAATACAGACATGTTTATTAGCATCTTAGCAGAAGTGTCCTCGCTGAGCACAGAAGGAACTGGAGCCAGATTGCTTGCATTTAGTGTTTAAAGATAAGCTACACGTCCACACTCTTACAAGCCCCTTGTTTATCAGTGTTTACGGTCAGACGTTTTTATCCATGTGTTTTTCCTACCTACCTACGCAGTCTGTTTGCTTTTACTCTGCCTTTGTGCAAATACACACATTCTGTTTGCAGTGATGCATCTGTTAGATAACAGTGAGTGTGTAGGAAGAAAAGGTAAATGAGAAAGACAGATGCATTGAGGAAAGAAGTCTTTGGATGGGGCGAGAGAGGGCACAGGCTGCACTTGATGTGCAATACTCGCTGGATGTTATTACCCTGAGCTGTCACTTGTTATGTGAAGCTGGCAGTCAACATGCAACTGCAGATTTTTTTTTTCTCGGTCCCTTTGTTAAGTACTCCACTTAGCTTTTGTTATGTGGCCTAGTTAAAGTATATAAATAAAATATGAAAGTTCATATATCAGTAGAGTAATATTCAGAATAAAAAAAAAATCTCTGGCTTGTTAAGTATTTGATCGAGACACGAAAACACAATAACACACGTGCTATTTTTGGATTATATGCCGGAATATAAGAAACAGGCCAGTTTAAAATGGAGACAGAAGAACTTTTATTCTGTCACTTTTTATGACTCAACGCGGGTGCGAGGGAAAGGGGTGGGGGGCGGCTTGTGAGAGATGAAACTGTCAAATACACACTGGACTGCCTCCACTTTGCTGCCTCAGGAAACAATCCTAGTTCAAACAAGCCTTTGAGCAGTCTGGGGGGCCGCATTCTCTTTGTCTCTCCATCTCACTACTTTACAGTCAGGGAAACAGACTCACACATACACACACAGGCTTTGTTTCAGTGTTAACAGCATCCATATTTGTTAAAAGTACTTAATTACTCTGTCAGGAGAAACAATTAAAATAAAGAAATGTGTGGATTTAAGGCCGATAGATGTTGAAAGGTCACACTCCCCTGCAGTTTAGCTTCAGACTAATGGCCTGCCGCTTTTTGACCGTTCTGTCCAGCTACTGGCTATACAAATGAATCATGCCAGGCTGCAAGTGGCTGCTGGAGATCTATACAGATCTATAGATTAGTACCACTGCTGATTTAGCTCATATATGCTACGTCAGCTGTCAAGTTAAAGTATGAAGAAAAAATGTGTGCTGACCTTAAAAGTCCCCAAATACTGAATATCTCAGAGTGTTAATATTTAAAGAAAATAATGAGTCAACTAATACATTTAACCTCCTCAGATCCAAACTCTTCCACGGCATGCATTTTTAATTTCTCTTTGATACTTGGGCATATTGGGGCCAAATGAATGTAAAAACAAAGAATTACCAGATTTTTTCTTTACCTTATTTTTGTTTTTAAGAACAATAAGAGCCACATATGAGGATATTTGTTTAAAATTTTGATAGAACAGTAGCAGTATAATGTCCTCGTAAGTGGATATCAGGCCCATGTAGAGCAATTTTTTTTTTAATAATTTATTTTAGTCTAAATAACCCAAAATGTGATATCCACATATGTGGACGCCAGGTCCTAGGAGGTTAAAGACAGAAATCATTGAAACTAAACGGATATTATGAAGCTGTAGTCTGGAATCAAGAACCATTAATTACAGCCATTTATTTATTTATTGTCTTTTCTCCCCAGTTCCTGTGTTTTACTTTGGGGAGGTAGAGTATCATGTGGATGAGAGCGATGGGTACGTGGAGATCAAAGTGTGGAGGACGGGAACGGATTTGTCCAAATCTGCAGCCGTTACTGTCAGCTCTCGCAAGGCAGAGCTCGTTTCTGCAGAAGGTGAGCTCCCATACAGTTAAAGTATTGCTTCTGACAGATAAGAATAATTGAATTGACCAATAGCATTATTTGTCATTTACCTGCATTCTGTTTGTCTGTATATTTTATTTACAGCCGGTATTGACTATGTGGGCATCAGTCACAACCTTGACTTTGCTCCAGGCGTCAGCACGCAGACGTTCAGGGTAATCATCCTGGATGACCTGGGACAGCCAGAGCTGGAGGGGATTGAGAGCTTTGAGCTGGTCTTACGCATGCCAGTGAATGGCATCCTGGGAGAACCTGGAAAGGCTACAGTCTTCATAAATGACTCAGTGTCTGACTGTGAGTCACTCTATATTGCTGAGAATTTTCATAAATACATTCATAAAGGCATCTTAACTTTATGTTTAATGTGATTAACTCACACGGTCAAAGTGTTGGAAATGCACTGGGAACACATTACTGTAGGAAAATGATATTAGCATTGAGCTAGAGCATCACTATCCAGCCTGTTTTTTCTGTTCTTTATATTACTGATAATAATATAATAAAAATAATGATATTTGTTAATATATGTGTATAGAAATATATAAATAAGCCTTAGAAAGTTTGTCAAACTTCTTCAGATTTTAATTTGGCTGCTTTAGTAAACGCAAAGTTATAATTAATTTGTCACTGTGTGTTCATAGTTCCACTGCAATCATTACCACTGTTAGCTTGATGTGACAGCTATGTTATTTGATTTGGTCTTTCATTTGCGGCTTATTCCAATTCCAGCAAGGGAGAAATTATCTCTGCGTTAATCTTATGAAATGACTGAACTATCCTGTTTGACTACAGTGCCAAAGGTCCAGTTTCGTGAGTCGGTGTACACTGGAGAGGAGAGCGACGGCCAGATCACAGCAACAGTGTACCGCAGTGGTGACATCAGACATAAATCTTCTGTCCGCTGTTACACCCGTCAGGCCTCTGCGCAGGTCGCCTCAGACTTTGATGAGCGGCCAAACACAGATGCCTCTGTCATCAGTTTCTTACCAGGTTCTTCAGTAACTGCACTGTTACATCATGCATGCTTTCCTTAAATTCTTTTGTTCCCTGCGTTCTGAAAGCTGACACCTTTTCGGGTGAATAAACAAGTTTCGCAGAAATGTAAAAAGAAAGAAATCCACATACTCCAATACTGCTTTAACGGTTCCCTTTTTTTCTTGTTTTTGTTCTCTTTAATTTTTTTTTTTCAAACATACTCAGCATGCAAACAGCTTCCTTAAACCATTGAGGGACTGAATAAAGGGAAGAATAATTGTATAAATAAGATTTTATATCCTCTACAGATAAAAGAAGAGTAGAAGCCTTTTTTCTTCCATTTCAATTTCTTTGACATGTCACATCTTGTGACACGTTTTGCTGTACATTTTAGGCGAGGTGGAGAAGCCGTGTGTTCTGTCTCTGGTTGATGACACGCTGTATGAGGATGGAGAGGAGCTCCGGCTGGTTTTAGGAAACCCGAAGAGCAATTCACATTTTGGCGCATCAGTTGGAGCTCTAAACGAGACGCTTGTGAAAATCAAGGATACGGCAGACAGTAAGTGGAAGAAAGAAGGCAGAGGTTGAAAAAGGTCAGAAATGAACTGCTTTAAAAAATAGAAGCCGATGAAGAGCACTGGCTTTGAATATAACTCGCAGAGAAAATAAGTACACCAATACATCATCATTCTTGATGACCATGTAGTAATTACAATCAAATTTTTGTAGAATATTGTAGAATATATGTAAAAACACAACACAGTGATTTGCAAATCTCAAAACCCCTATTTTATTCACAACTGAGCATGGAAAGCATATCAAATGTTTAAACTTCTTTTAATAGACATCTAATAAACATCTGGGAACTGAGGAAACCGGATGCTGGATTTTAAGGAGAGGAATGTTGTCCCATTCTTATCTGATATAGGCTTCTAGCTGATCAGCAGCTCTTCCTATTTTTAATTTCATGATACACCTAATGTTTTAGTTGGTGAAAGGTTGGCACTCCAGGCAGGTCAGGTCAACACCCATACTACTATAAATGCTGTTAGACAGTAATAGCTGCAGACATATGCAACGTATTCCCTGAAAAAGACATTGTCTAGATGGAAGCTTATGTTCCTCTAAGACTTATAAATAAATGTATATAACTTTCAGCACTGATGTCTTTCTAAATGTGCAAGCTGCCGGTGCAATAGATGCAGGATTTTGAATTGAGTGCTGACACAAGCTGGATGGTATTTCTCCTCTTCCAGAGGACGAGGTTTACCACTTTCAATGATTTACCACATTTTAAATACATTTTTTATTTAAAATCCATTTTGAACTGGTTAAATGTTCTTTAACCATCATTTGTGGACGGCACAATGAACTGTGTTTAAAGACGATGATTTCTGGAAGTGTTTCTGAGCCCATGCAGTGATTTGCATGATAGAATCGTGCCTGTGTTTAATGCCGTCCACTCGGAGGCCTGAAAACTACTTGCATCCAGATTCTCTGAATCTTTTGATGATATTATGCACTGTAGATGATGATATATATTTTACATCTACACAATTTTACGTTGATGAACAATATTCTGAAATTGTTCTACTATTTTTTGGGGGGGGGATTGCACATTGAAGAACCTCTGCCCACCTGTTCTTTGGAGAAACTCTCGTATCGTGTTTCTGACCTGTTGCAAAATGTTCCTCCAGCTGTTTCTTTTTTAGCACTACTTACTTTTCCAGCCTTTTTTTTTTACCACTGTCTCAACTTTTTGAAGACACGTTGCCATCAAATTCAAAATAAGCCAATATTTTTCATGTAATAGTAAAATATCTCAGTCGAAACATCTGATATGTTTTTTATGTTCTACTCTGAATAAAGCATGAATTACTGCAAATTATTGCATTCTGTATTTTATTCACATTTTACACAGTTTTCTGATCGACTTGGAACTGATGTTGTAAAAGTTGTTGCATACATTTCAATGAGTTTGCTTTACATTTTAATTCTGTCCACCTTAGAACCCATCATCCGTTTTCTGGACACCAGGTTCAGTGTTAATGAACCAAAGGAAGCCAGCGCTGTAGCCACTGTGAAGATCCCTGTGGTACGAGTGGGTGACACATCAAAAGTGTCGGTGGTTCGCGTTCACACTAAAGATGGGTCAGCTGTCTCAGGAGAAGACTATTATCCTGTATCTCAAGGTAAATCCCACATATATCCTCTTATGGTGTGATATGATTAAAAGCTCCAGATGCATAAAATAGCTTCAATGCAGTGCACAGTTCTTTTTTTGAACTGCTATTAAAGACCAAAAGCTGTCTTCCTCTCCTCATTCCCTTTTCTCAGCACGTTAGTGGCGTTGAAACATGTGAAGCAGAACGTTCAGTAACTCACTAATAAATACAAACCTCTACAGCACCATTAGTAATCACGAGATACACCAAATTTGCACTTAATGACCTACACATATCCTCCTGATTGATTTCTATTATGCATTTGCGGCAGCCAGAGAGGTGAAACAAGGGTCCCTATAGGAATGTTAGATTAATGAAAGTGGGCATAGGGTTTTATTTGGGCAAGGGTCATTAATTTATAATTTTATCTCAAATGGAGAAAGGTGATTTCTGCTATAGTCCAGTGGGAGGTTATGTAATTTTTAATAAAATTTCAGCAGTCTTCATGTCAGCAGGATGAGGTCTTTTGTTCTATCTGTTCAGCTTTTAGCCCAAAGTGAACTTTTCTAAGCTTAATCAAGGCTTGAAATATTTATAGAATACATTCAGTCAATTCAAATTATACCTGCCTACCCACCGTTAAAATTTCCCCGCAGTTTTGAATCATACAGCCGTGAATTTCTCATATTGCACAATATTTTCTCGCCACAGCACATTTCTAATGCAAAGCTCTATTACTTACCGTGCAAGGAGATGGACCACCTTTGGCACTATGCAAATAGAAACCTGCAATGCTTTTTAGCTAAGTGATATATTCTTCTGAAGCAATAAAATGTGCATTGGGCTAATCTGCGAGGCCTTTTTATTTCCTGTAAAAATGTAAATTTGGCAAAAAAGAGGTGGAAATCTGGCCTTGCAAGTCGATTACTTTTATCTCAGGAAAAGATATCGATCGGTGCAGTACACTTTCCCTAATAACGATCTATTTGTGCTATATCGTGTACATTTTAAACTGTTTCCCTGATGATTGTGTTCTTCTATATTTGTGTGTGCCCAGTCCTTGAGTTCAAGCAGGGGAATAAGCAAAATGTGGTGGAGGTGCAGGTGCTTTTTGACGGAGTCCGAGAAATGAGGGAAGCGTTTACGCTCCATCTGAAGCCTGATGAAAACATGGTGGCTGAAACTCAGGTCAGAAGTGTGCGCGTGCTTAACCGCCACAGAGCGATCACACAAAATCCAAACTGACGGCTCAGGAATTTAAAGCTTAATGAAAACGTAAAAGATTAAAAGCTTTTTTTTTTCTGATTTGACCCATATTTATCCAGGTCAGTCCCAGTGAGATCAGGGATCTTTTTTACAAGGGTGTCCTGGCCCAGACACCGGCAGCACTTTACTGTAGTTGCAACCAAGAGGGCAATGAAAACATTTTGCAATGAATAATAGATTATGTTAAAAAAAAAAGACAGAAGAAGTGAGGAGAAGTAAGGAGTAGAAAGAGAAATAAAAGGGGAAACAAAGTCTGAAGAGAGAAATGTCCAAGAATTTAAACACATTCACTGATAACTCGTTACTCAGAAACACCTCTGTGTCAGTACTCCTTAAAGCTCTTTTTCTGAACCAGGTGACTAAAGTGATCGTTTACATCGAGGAGATCAACAGCATGGCTGATGTCACCTTTCCCTCCCTTCCTCATGTGGCGTCGTTGCTCCATTACGATGATGTCACCAGGACACAAGACAGCCTCCACCCACCAGCCGGCTATCCACTCATCTGTGTCACAGTGAGTCACGCTTAAATGGTATTTAGGGACACAAGTGGCCCTGGAGGAATAGTCTTGCTCACTCTACGACAACATGCCTTCTAGAAACACCTGGGAGAGATCAGCTTAACAGAAAACAGTTACATTTATTACGTTTTCTCCAGTAACGAAAGTAGCATTTTTTTTCCTCAGGATCAAACTGTCCACCAGGAATCAGCTATTCTGTTCTTAAAATAAACATTACACAGCTTGGTAGGCCACAGTCGCCATGCTCTCATACACAGGAGAATCTCTGCCACTCTTGAAAACGTGTTCAGTGAGAAACTTAAATGGATTGTCGTGATGTGTTAAGTCATTTGCTCCTCAGGTGACTGCTGAATGTGGCTAGAACTGTGTATGTGTTTGCATGTGCGAGAGAGAGACAGAGAGAGTGCACGTGTGTGTTTATTTTCGTGCAGTGTGGTCAGCTGCGTAGGAGGTTCCCTGGAGAGGCAAAATGAAGAAGTCTTGTCGAAATTGAAGTGTCGAGTGCTGTGGCAGGAAGCTCAGTGTCAACAGGTTTACAAAGGAAATCTACAGAATCTATTTGAGGTTTAACCCTCGATCCAATATTTGTAGCTTTCTAAATATAAAAAAAATATTTCCAAGACCACAAATGTGAGAATATAAACCACTGAAACATCTGGATTTCCTTGGCAACCATCACTTACTCGTTTGTATTATCTGTCTCCTTCTTTCCTCTGGCATGTACTGTATCGTTCTCCATCTCTCTGCTGTCCTTGCTTACCCACCCACTCCTGCTAAATTCCTTATCCATCCTCCAGGCTTGCAATACAAAATACTCAGATTATGACAGGACGGGCTCTATCTGTGTCAGCGAGCACATCAACAACACCTTGACCCGCTACCGCTGGCTCATCAGTGCCCCAGCTGGCCCTGATGGCGTCACCAGTCCCATGAGGGAGGTGGACTTTGACACATTCTTTACATCCTCCAAGATGATCACATTGGATTCAGTCTACTTCCAAGCAGGCTCCAGGGTCCAGTGTGCTGCTAGAGCTGTTAATTCGAACGGGGATGAGGGCTTAGAGCTCAGCAGCCCCGTTGTCACAATCAGCCGGGTGGAAGGTGAGGACTGAAAAATGAATTAAATCTTATCTGGGCCTGATGTTTCCAGGTGTTTTTTGGAGAATTATTCTACAAGAATCGCAAAAACAACCTACTATACATTACAGCTTTGTTCAGTCGGGGCAACGTTTGATAAAAAAGGATTGGTATTCAATACTTGGACAAGATGCTGAATCCCCAGTCATCCCCGCACTCGTACTCACACTCCAATTAATGCATCAGAGCAAATGTGAGTGCTATATTAAAACTCCTTTGCCTCATTGACCCACATAAATGTTTGAATGAGGCTTTTATTAACAAAACTCTTTGAGTACTCAACATGGGTAGAAAAACATGTTCTTTAAGTACCATCATTGACAACACAGATGAAAATGATGAGCTGGAGACAAAGGTGGGTTGCAAAGCGGCTTGCATGCAAGTGGGAAGCAGCAACTGTACGCAGGCTGTGGCGGTCTAAATAGGGATCCCCATATAAGATTTGCAAGCTGGATCCACAGCTGAGCAATCCGCTGACTTGGGTCGGCACTGATATAAGGTGATTAAACTGCCTGAAGTTCAGTATTTTTATCTCTGAATTATGATTTAAATTATTTGACAAGTATTCAGATCTTTAAGTAAAAATATTAATGCCAGCAAGGAAACTAAAAAAATAAAGGTTGTAATCACAATGGTACTTGATCAAATTAAGTAAGTCTTATTGCTGTACTTAATTATAAAACAAAAAGCGCCTAATTGAGAAAACGGTCCGTGTCCTCTACATATGTTGTAGTTTTAAAGAATAATTTATTGGGTAATTGATGTAGTGGAATTTTATTGTAGCTGGTAAGATCTGAACCAATTTTACACATTGTTTAATTTGCAACTTTGTCCTATTTTAAAAGATTAATCAAGTGGCATACAGACACACACACACACACACACACACACACACACACACACACACACACACACACACACACACACACACACACACACACACACCCACAGACCATTTTCATTGGTTACAATAGCCCTAATGAATCATAATCCAATGCAGCTACAAGCTATGTGCAATGAGAATGGGTCAGAGCTCTCACTCGTTTCTCAAATGGGAAAGAAAATAATAATAATTTTTGCTGTTGCTATGCTATCACTTATGCCGCACTCATTCCACCTACACATCCCAAATGGAACAAGTTCAGACTCACTCTCTCAGGGTGGTCACAGGGTATTCTTAGAAATATGGAAATCACTATATGACTCAGTAGTAGTTCGGGCAGGTTATGAACAGAAAGGGATTTAAGAGGATATTGCATTTGTAATGTGTAAAAAAAAAAAAAGAATAACTACATAAGGATTTATCACATGTAATTAGCTGTAAGCCATTGCCAGTTACTATATCTTGCTTTCTCTAATGTTTTGTAACTGTCTTGTGTCTATTCCTGTGTTTAGAATATCTCTTCTCTGCTCTTCTGTCATTAAAAGGTATGTGTCAACCACGCAAGATGGGCACTGTTGGTGCCGAGCCTTTCTCTGCCAAGCTACGCTACACTGGAGCAGACGACCCAAAACACCCTAACCTCATCAAAGTGACTGTCACCATGCCTCACATAGATGGTATGTAGGAGCTGAAGGCAGAGCTCGTACCACAGATGAAGTGAGGTGTAATGTAGTGTGTGTAATATTCACGTCTGGGGCTCCTCAGGAGCGTGACAGCCAGAATATAGATCTCGCCGGGTTGTACCGAACCTGTAGAAACCCTCCAGCACACCTGCTACTTAACAATCCTTTCTTGATTTTTAATCAGTTTCCTTCTGCTTCATCTTTTTACTTCTCCTTTTTTATGCCCACCCCTCACCCCCCATCAGTTTTAACTGTCTATATACTCTTTCTTTCCTCTGCATTACTTTTTTTTTTCAATAATCGTTTCTCTCAGTTCAAATATCAAAGGTAGTTGGGCACGCTCAAAATCAAAAATGTCCTTGTCTGGCAGGAATGCTTCCAGTGATCTCAACTCGCCGCCTCACGAACTTTGAACTGACTCTCAGTCCCGATGGAACCCGGGTCGGAAACCACCGCTGCTCTAACTTGCTTGACTACACCGAGGTCACCACAGCTCACGGCTTCATCACTGCATCGACGGGCAGCCCTGAGAGCATGGGGGACCCTGCGCCATATCAGTTCAGCAGCTCTCTGCGGGGGAACAGCACACTGCGCTTCTACAGGAACCTCAACCTGGAAGCCTGTCTCTGGGAGTTCACCAGCTACTACCACATGTCTGAGCTGCTTACTGACTGTGGAGGCACCATAGGGACTGATGGACAGGTGAGTCTGTTTGCTTGTGTACCTTTCTCCACAATGCATAAATTCCAATCTGGGCTTTGCGTGTACATCTGTTTGACTGTTCTCCTTTGTGAGTGTTTGGGCTCACCTGTATGCGTGCTTGCCTGTATGTTCAGTTTATTTGCAGCCTTGTGAATGAGGAGGACACCCAGACTCAATGGCACCAGAGCTGTTTGCCTGCATTTTATGTCTCATTTGCTGTTTGTGTGTGTGTGTTTGCCAGTTTTATACACAAGCATTTGATTGACAGCTTTTAGTGTGAAGGTAAACACACACACACATAAAACACACACACTTATACAAAGAATTGCCAACCTGCCAGTCCGTCACTCATAAATACTCAATACTATTCTCAACACAGAGCACTAAAGCTTACATCCGCATGAAATCTCTGAGTCCTGGGCATCTACACCAATATCCCCAATTCTTAGTTACCTGAAAGCTTTTCTAAAGCTTTTTTTGGTACTTTTACTGGCTTTCTGTTGGGCTCACTACCAAGTCAAGCACTGCATTCAATTTTGGCAATGTGGCAATCTGTCATTTATGTGCTAACAAGCTTCCAGTTGCTGTTTTCTGTTGTTGCATCATTGCAGCAGATGTTGCAAATGTTGTGATGTTATAAGGACTATCCTCTTGCTTCCTGTTATTGTGGAGACAGACCCTTGCTCCCTTGCTCATGTCCTGCTGTTCGTTAGTGTTCCACTGGCTTTTTATCTGGGAGCTTCTTGCTGTTGATCAGACTGCTAAGTGTGTGTGTGTGTGTGTGTGTGTGTGTGTGTGTGTGTGTGTGTGTGTGTGTGTGTGTGTGTGTGTGTGTGTGTGTGTGTGTGTGTGTGTGTGTGAAACAGCGATGGAGAGGGAGAGAGAGAGAGATAGAGAGAGAGAAAGGGAATTATAGATGGAAACATGAATGTACTTGTCCCTAGTCATAGCATGCAGCAAACACCAATTAGCTGCACATGATGCAAGCCTTCCACTAGTGTCTAGTCCATGTCATTTGTAAGGTTCCTCAAGGACTGTGGAAAGACAAAAAGACAGGCGCTACCATGCAGCTGCTCATATCAAAGAGCACAGAAAAAAAATGTAATAACTCAGAAATCAAACTTTTGCCTGAGTTTTGGGTGAAAAAATCATGAGCTGTGATTTATTCTTGCTTTTTTTCAATAACAGCTTTGCTTTTCTGTGTAACTGCTAGGTTATTTTGTTCTTTGTGGAGTGCGTGTATTTGAAAAAGTGGAACTTTGAATGCCCAAGAAAAGTGCAAGAAAATGATTTTTCAAGAAAGTAAGGAAAGAATGGCTAATTTTAGGAAGCCGTTGTAGTGAAATTGTGGACAGAGCGAGTTTGTTTCTCAATCAGCCAGCTTTTGATTTCCTTTTTCAACACTGGTTCAGTGCTTTGCATGTAAATGCTGTTTTAGAAATACGACTGGATTTTAAATCATCTGTCCTCAACTGACAAGCAAAAGTTGATCAGAAAAAGAAAAGACAGAACAAAATTTTTTTGTTACGGAATCATTTTTTGCTTCTCGTAGTTTCTCGCATCGTTTAATCTCCCCTCTGAATCCACTTCTGTTATTGACTATGCAAATCGAGTAATTTTCCCTTCAAGCCAAACAATGATAATTGACTACAGTTTCAGCTTCTGTCAAACTGAACTATTTTGTGTTTTTTTAAGGAACATAAAATAGTTCAAAAGCTGTGAAGTCAGACAACATTGCTAAAACAAAATTGGTGAACAGAGACACCTAGTGGTGATTTTGTTTTGTTGTTACCAGGGAACACTGGACATTGCATGTATCTTGTAGCAGCAGAAAAAGCAAAATGTAATTAAATCACTTTTAAATACTTGGAAACATCCTTCACATCTTTATTTCATCAATGATCAACATGAATTATAAGCTTTGAAGTGTTTGGAAAACCTTTAAAAAACAATGCAATCCCACACCAATGCCCACTGTGGTTCTTGGTGTACAACACAGGAGTTTTCTGCATCTCTGTAGAAACACTGAGTGGGAGTGAAAGAGTTCAAACATTAAACACCTTGTGGAGGAGAACAGTGTGTTCATCTGTTACATCTTCTCTGCACTTATTATAGCTTACCGACCTACAATCGCCCTTTAATCTGAAAAGATTTTACCTCTTTTCATCAATGTTGAGGATTTCTGTAGTGTCTTTTCACCCTTCAATTCAATAAGCTTGTTTCATTTTAAAAAAATCAAATGACCAGTTCTTCATTGAAACATCTTTACAGGTGCTGAACCTGGTGCAGTCCTATGTGACCCTGCGTGTGCCTCTTTATGTATCGTATGTGTTCCACTCCCCTCTGGCTGCTGGTGGCTGGCAGCACTTTGATTTACAGTCCGAGCTGCGCCTCACCTTTGTGTATGACACGGCCATCCTCTGGAAGGATGGCATCGGCAGCCCCCCACAGGCAGAGCTACACGGTATGTCACCAAGACAGAAAGAATATTATAGCTTGTGTTTTTGTTCTTGCACAGGATACTCTCCACATCAACAAGACCAGCTCTTGCAAAATTCAGAATGTGTATATTATGTGTGTGTGTTTTTCAAGGTGCTTTGTATCCTATGAGCATGCGCATCAATGAGCAGGGACGTTTGGTGGTAAACTTCCATACCAAGGCTCACTTTAGGGGTCTGTTTGTGAGGTCTCATTCTTCTGGGAGAATAAAACGATCTGGTGAGACTGAAATGTTGTCATCGTATCAGAATTGTATTCTGGGACCATTATTTTAGTATAAAGTATAAAATTTGCTCTCAAAATTACCCTGCAGTCTCAATGTCATCCATGGTGATGAGTGTGGACCACACTGGCCTGACATTTAATCTGACCTTAGTGAGAAGTGAGCCCACCTACAACCAACCAGTCCAGCAGTGGACCTTCACCTCTGATTTTGCAGTAAGACTGCATGAAACGTTTAAATGCCACGATGTAATCTGAGACATGTAGTCTGTTTCAAAGCAGCTACAAGGGCAGATGCAGACTGATGTTTTTATATATCTCCCCGCTGCTGCATATAGGTGAGAGACTACTCTGGTACCTACACAGTGAAGCTGATTCCCTGTACAACATCCCAAAATATGGAATACACCGTTCCACCTGTATGCAGTCCCAGAGAACCCGTCACCTTTGATCTGGACATCAGATTCCAGCAAGTAAGTCAGCATCAGCTAAGATTAAGATTCAAGAGTGGCATGTTTCCTCGTTGTAGGAAGGATTTATTCATTTGTATTCATTTATTTATTCCATTCTCTGTCTCCAGCTGTAACTGGCAATCTGTCTTCTTTTATGATGCTATCACTTTCTAAATATGTGCATACATTTTTAGGTGAGTGATCCAGTTGCAGTAGAATTCAGTCTCAACACTCAGATGCTCTTGCTGTCCAAAAGAAGCCTATGGCTTTCTGATGGATCCATGGGTTTTGGACAGGAGAGTGATGTTGCCTTTTCTGAGGGTAAGGCCTATTAGGTCCCAAGATTTACAGAATTATACTAGTAGAACTATACTAGTCTAAAATATTTCACATTGCTTCTGTCAGTTTTGTAAAGGAAATGTTTACCTTACATGCAGACATAGGGTTGCTTCAAGTAAATGATTTGCTTTATATTATTAAAAGAAAATATCATATGAGATTTTAATAAAAGCATTTAATTTAGAGTTTTGGTTTGGTTTGATTGAGAATAATTCTTAAAGCAGTGGCAGCAGATTATGCATCTATGGTTTCTTTTTTGGACAAAAATGACAATACAATTTTAAAAAAAGGTACGATTTAGATTTTACGTTTGTCTTTCCTCAGGTGATACAGTATACGGCCGTGTCATGGTGGACCCTGTGCAGAACCTGGGAAATTCTTTCTTCTGTAGCATCGAGAAGGTGTTCCTCTGCACAGGCGCCGATGGATATGTACCCAAATATAACCCGACCAAGTTTGAATTTGGATGCCTGGCAGACTCCCCTTCATTGCTGTATAGATTCAAGATTCTTGTGAGTATTCTTGTTTTCTAATGATAACATTTCATTATGCAAAATAACATTTAACAATCTTCCATCCCTTTTTGATTTTCAATCTAAAATACTCCACCAGGACAAGGCTCAGCCGGAGACTCGGGCACGGGCATTCGGCGATGTCAGTTTTAATGCTGTATTGGCAGCGGACGATCCATTGGCCATGTCACTCATCAGGCAACCAGGGTCTGATGGCTTTAGACTGGACTCTGCAGCCATGTTTCAGGTATCCTATATGTTAATGTTTCCTGAAGCCAACAGTTCATTTTTTGTATGAATCAAAAGCTACAGAAATAACCTGAATGACAAAGTTGTGAGGCCCTGCAACTTTGCAGGATATGAGGAGAATAACATAATCCTGATTATGCATTTGTGATACTTTTACTTGGAGGGATGTAAAAAATCTCAATCTTTAAGAAATTACTTAAATTAGGGCCAGTAGAAAACTGACTATAAATTGGCTATAGATACCAGATTTTCATTGCACTAGTTAAGTTTGAACAATTAAGGATTACAGTTTCTATTTTATTAGGTGTCTGGTTTTAGTCTTTGTGTCTTTTGCATCAAATTAAGGTGACTATAATTCTAAAAATATCCATCATTTTTACTGCTTCTTAGGTTGCTGCAGGTCGTGAATGGTACATTCACACCATCTACACAGTTCGCTCCAAGGAGAATGCTAACAGAGGGATTGGAAAACGCAGCTTAGAGTACCACTCTGTGACTTCCACAAGCAATGATGTGGCCTTGACCCCATCCAGTTCAAAAGGCCACCGCTGGAGGAGGTCAGCTGCCAATAAAGTTCCTGAAATCGCTGAAGATATTGGAGTGGATAAGAACCGTGGTACTAACATCATGCACATAGCTCTGGATCGCACCAAGCGTAGGCCAGTGGGGCCAAATGAACTCTTTGCTGATGGCCTGGAACCCAGGGAGCTGCATGCAGATGACGAAGAGGAGGGTCTGGTAACTGTGGTAGGGGCGCTGATCGGCCTCCTGCTAATTGTCCTCATTATTGTCTCCATCGTGCTGGTGCTCAGATCCAGACAGAAGGATGGGAAGGAAGGATGGAGGGAGGGCGTGCAGGAAGTGGTGAAAGGGTCTGTCAGTACAGAGCCCATGTTGGTGGTGAGGATGCAAGACTGCCGCAACAGCTCAGAGGTCTGAGCAATGAATGCACGGACAGACAGATGGACATGTAGGAAATATATGGGAGCTTTTATAAGTTTTTCTTTGGAATATCTTAAAAAATATATTTAAAAAATGGCATTAAATTGCTTTCATAACACCAAAACTCAAGAGTCATCACGTATGGTATTAAGTGTGCCTGTAAATGGGGGTGCGCTCTACAGTACAGAATATATACTTATCACTGCAACAGCAAAACAACAACATTTTTAAAAAAAAAATTATTTAATACTCAGACTTGTCCTGCAAGTAGCGTAATACTGCTGTGCTCGCTGAGTGGCTTTGTGGTGTTAAAGTGCCTGAAGCAAATACATCCCTTCAGGACAGTCCCAGTCACCCAGTGAACATTTACGATAAAGCGTCACACAGGACAAGTCGAGAGCTTTAGCGCCGCGGGTGTACCTCCGGGAAAGGAGGCTAGATATTAACGATATGTGCATCAGAGGAAAGAATATTTCATCTCACAAAGAACGCTCTGATGTTTCCTTAAAAAATATGAATGATAAACTATCCCATCATTTCTGCAGTATGCTGAGGATAAAATAGGTTAATGTACACATGCTGTGCAGCTGAGGTTGTTAGAAACTCCATCCACTGGTGGGAGATAATAGAAAACAAAAGGTAAATACTGGACTTCTGTGAACTAAGTGTTTGGCTGCAAAACTTTTGCTGTATGAGCACATTCATGTTAAATCTGGGGTGAACTGTGCCTTTAAGCCTACAGTTTAGTCTTAAGATATTTGTTGGGGCAGTCATAAAGACAAGATGGCACCACTTGTGTTTTATCTGTGAATTAAACCTTGCAAAACTCTTATTATCAAACTCCAGGAATTGAAAACAACTACTGATATAATTTAATGTTTAATCACCAGCTAAACTTTTTTTTTTATTCCTCCACCATATCTACTGTTCCTCATCATGTTTACCATATACCGAAGAGTGTTTTCCTGCATGTATTTGGCATCTCTGTTGCTCCTTTTTATTTTAGTTTTTTAAATATTACTAGTACAGTTTTGACACTTTAGTTTTCAGCTCATCGCTGCGTCTGATAGCACAATGTTCACTGCTGTCACTGCTATCCTCACAGTGTTGTTGCTCTGTGTTTTTCTAATACTTTCTGTCATTTTGAGGGTTTTTTGTTTGTTTGTTTCTTTATTTAACACTGATTGAGGTACATTTGTAACGAGACACTCATCTCAGGAGTTATTTCTTTTACAAAGAATGGACTGTGTGTTATAACACAATTTACTACTGCTGACTGGAGAGCTCTCAAGAGCCACTTTCAACGTGTGTGTTACACTGCTAATAAGTGTGGTGCTGTGAACATTCAAATACTGTATCCATATCCAATGACTTAACCCCCTGCTCTTCCCACATTATGTTCATATTACTTGTCACTAGTGTTGTGTGGGATTTCAGTGTTCTGACTCATTTTGTTTTTCCCAAACAAATGATGCAAAGAAAATAGCTGCTCACAGATCAGTATGTCACTATGGAAAATATCACATTTGAGACTTTTGATATAATCTCATAATTTTGTCGATGTCACTGGTGAAGGTTCTTGTTTATATGTATTGTTAAAACTATGTCTTACTCTGCTATGAATATACGACATGCTGATGTAAGTGTTCCTGAATATTTGTCTTCTTATGGTGTTGTTAGTCATCCTTGTATAATTATTTCTACTATTCATCAGGGTTAGTTGATGTGCTGGACATGAGCCGGAAAGCAGCTGAGGTGTGAATCCTCGAGGTATGTCAGGATTTATACATCTGATTGCCAGCTGCGTATGTGTTTGTATTTTTCTATTTTTCGTTTCCTTTTTTAATTCTACCCTGATGAACTTGGAAATAACACCATATTTGGTATCAAATGCACTTTTCTGCATCGCCTCCCTCACACGCCACTACTAGCTATGCAATGTAATGTATACCCCACAGCCAGTTATTCCCATAATATGACAAATTTAGCACAATCAGACTTGATATTTACTTTGTGTCTTTTTATGAATGGGTTTTTATGTATATGTATTTAAGAATAAATACTGTTTACCGGTGCCTTTTGTTATTTTCATTGATTTAATCAGTACATTTAGGTTTAGAGGTGGGGTGGATCATATGAACTTTAGCGGCTTTGATACTTGATTTGACTTCACTGCTTTGAGACTGAGAATGCTTTCCCCAAATTTGTCTCTGTCATGTTAAAATCATCTGTTTTACTGGTTTATGTTCATAGAAACAAAAACATATAGTGGAGGAAGTAATTATTTGATGCCCTGCTGAATTTGTAACTTTGCTTACTTATAAGGAAATGAACTCTCTCTCTCGTTTTTATAGTAGTTGATAGAATATCAATTAAAACTAAAAAAAAACACACATTACATATAAGTTGGTAATTTATTTGCATGTCTTTGAGCAAAAAAAGTATTTTATCTCCAAGCAAAACATGACTTAAAGCTTGGTGCAAAAACCATTGTTGGCAAGCTTAGCAGTAAGATGTGTCTTGTAGTTGGTCATCAAGTTTGCACATATCTCAGGAGGGATTTTGGCTCACTCCTCTTTACTGATACTCCCTTAATCCTTCAGGTTTCTTGGCAGCCACTTGGCAACTTGAAGCTCCAGGTCTGGAGACCCTAATGCGCTTCTTCTTTAGGCCACTTCTTTGTTGCTGAAAAAAAACATCCATCACTAACCCATCTTCAGTGTTCCGGCTGAGAGTAGGAGGTTCTCGTCCAAGATTTTACACTACATTCCCCCGTCACTAGTCCCTCAATGCGGTCGACGTATAACTTGACCAGAAAATCAACCCCAAAGCATAATGATTCCACTTCTGTGGACTTGACTGAGGGGATGGTGTTCTTTGAGTCACACTCAGCAGTTCTCTTCCATCAAACATGATGTGTCAAGTTGATTGCAAGCTGATCGAGTAGAGCTCGATTTTGGTTTAATCTGACCATAGTACTTTCCCACAACAATTCTCTGAATCGTTTAGGTGTTCACTGACAAACTTGAGTTGGGCCTGTACATGCGCCTTCTTAAATGGGGGACCCTGCGGACGCTTCAACATTTCAATCCAGTTATTCATGTTATACAGGAAAACATGTTACCAGTGGTATTCTTGGTGGCTGTGGTTCCAACTGCCTTGAGATCATTAAGCTGCTCGCTTGTAGTTTGGGCTGATTCGTCACATTTCTCATAATCATCCTCACCCCATGAGGCAAGGGCTTGCATTGGATCGCCAGACTGAGGGCGGCTGATAGCCATTTTATACTTTTTTCATTTACAAAGAATCACACCAACAGTCACCATCTCACCAAGCTTCTTGATGATGGTCTTCTGGTCTATCCCAGTCTTTTGCTGCTCTACAGTCTGGTCCCGAAGTCCTTTGGTCTTACCCATGATGGGGGGAGAGGTTGGAAGATATTTATGCTGTGAATAGGGGTGATTTATACACATAATGAGTTGAGATCAGTACTATCTCTATTTAATTGACTGATTAATTGATTAACTGTAATCTATGTGCCACGTGGGCACACAACCAATTGGTGGGAGCCAGTATTCTGGCTGGGTTGTTGGGGATCAAATACTTATTTCACTCAGTGGCATGAAAATCAATTTTTATATAATGTGTTTTGGTTCTAGATTTCTAGTTGATATTCTGTCTCACCATTAAAGTGAAACTACCACAAAAATTAGGGACTATTTCCCCCACTGTACTAGTAATTTTCCATTTGCTATCACAGACTTAAGAGCTTATTTGGACTGGTGAGTAATAAGTTAAAGTAGCTCAGTTAGCAGCTGACCTGTAAGCACACACATTGTTAATTCACCTTCCTAGGCAAAGTAGGAACGATTAAGAAGGGAAAAAATGGCACAATTATGACTGTCAGTGAAATGAGTTAGGCTCCACAATGTCTGTAGGGGAAAATGTTTTAAATGCTCCTCTGGGAAGCAGTAAAATAAAAGTGCAATTTGTGATTTCTTAGATTGAAGACTATGGTTCATTTGACTGCTGTGCCAATAAAGGGTATATAATTGAAATACAATTGAATAGAGAGAGAGTGAAAACTGATTGGCTGAGAGCGAAAGCGACACTGCACAAATGTGCCCACTTCCCTCCCTCCATCCTCTTCCTTCACTTCCTGCAGTGGCAGTTCTCCGCTGCTGGTTGGTTTGTAAACATGGCGACTGCTGGTGCATCTGGAGATGACCTGAGGAAGGAACTGACATGTGCTATTTGTTTGGACTTCTTCAAGGACCCCGTTATTCTGAAATGCGGCCATAATTTCTGCCGCTTTTGCATCTGTATGCACTGGGATGAAAATGGCGGAGACTATGGGTATCAGTGTCCTCAGTGCCGAACGGTAAGTTAATACATTATATACGCCTTTTTGTTTTTCTTTTTTGAACCTCGTCTGAAGGTAAATACAATAACACGGCGGTGCCAGTGTTTCTTCCAATGTCTTTTTTTTTTTCTTTTATAAATATCTACGAGAAATAACACCGCGTGTTTGGCTACTGCTTTTAAAATAACGGATACCTACGCAGTGCATTTTGCAGTTGCTAGGATAGCTGGTTGTTGTTGTTGGGGTTTTTTTTTCCTCCTTCCCTTAGCTAACGATAGTCAACCTGTCAACACATGAGCTGGCAGGTTAAAAGCTTAGCTCCAAAAATGATATGATGTACGCAACCTTGTGCTTGGTTAGTCGTCCTTAGCTTCTTTCTTTATTCCGTCAGGTGTTCAACAAGAGGACTTTCACTAAAAACTATCTGGTGCAGAACTTGGTGGCCAAACTGGACGATCTGGAGTGCCTGGGTGCTTGTCCTGCCCCCTCCAAGCCTGTGAAATTTGGTGAAAAGTGTGAGCATCATGGTGAAGAGCTGAAACTCTACTGCCAGACCGATAAGAGGCCTATCTGTGTTGTCTGCAGGGAATCTAGATCACACAGGTTGGGTTTTATGATTGACTTTACAAATATCACACCACAGCTCTGTGCCCTGAAAAGATTTTATTAATGACAGATATTAGTACACTGGACAGTATGAACCAGATTTTTAGGAATAATAAGGGGGCGATGTAAAAAGCACCATTTTCATCTTATGTTTTGTCTGCCATGCTTAATGGTATTACCTTAATATTAGCAGAATAATTTCACATTTTTACTTTTAGTTTGTGGCTTTGTGGGGTTTTTGTTGTTTTTGTTTTTTCAATCCTGTATCGCCTAAATAACTTTCAAGCATTTACTAATGTAACCAGTATCATTGGAAATTGGGACCCATAGCATGACTGGCAGCTGCTTATGACCCCACACCAAGCTTGGGAAGCACTGCAGTATATCTGCATTTCATAGTAAGATCCCAGGAGGGTTGTAGAATGAGGTTTTTGGCACTAATGTACCCAAGACTCATTTGGAATAGAATTCAACTTTATGGTCATTGCACACATCACAGGTACAAGGCAACGAAATTTGGAAGCATCATTGTGAATGCCTAGTGTACGAGTGTCCATCTGTGAATTAACTTTAGTTTGAGACCAGTATTGAGGAGGGGCAGCCACACAGTGTGCAATGACCTCAGCAAGACATTAAGCCAGCGGTCCCCAACCTTTTTTGTGCCACGGACCAGTTTATGCCCGACAATATTTTCATGGACTGGCCTTTAAGGTGTCGTGGATAAATACAACAAAATAAAACTAGTACCGGTACAGAAAAAGAGAATTTATTCATAACACACGTGAAAAGACACAGGATAACAAAATAACGCTGAAAACAGATTAAAAACCCTGAAAACTATACATTTCACACCTGAGCCTCAACTCTCGCGGCCCGGTACCAAACGACTCACGGACCGGTACTGGTCCGAGGCCCGGGGGTTGGGGACCACTGCATTAAGCGACTTATAGCAAGGGCAGACAAAGTGGGTGGGGCTCACACATAGATTATATAGAGGATGTACCTCTGAAAAGTGAAGCCAATGCAAAAGTGCTTTAAACATTTTATTTAAATATGCACTGGGGCATGTTGGTTATGGTTCTAAAAGACTTCCCATCTTTTAGAGCTCTATAGGGAAAACTTCCCTCTGCCACAACTGTTAATCATTTTCTCCTGCATTTCTGGGTTTGGTTGCTCAATTCAGGTCCTACTGTAGGCGAAACAAATTTCTTTAACTACATTTAAGTAGAGGAAATGCTGATTATCCAAAATAAGCTAACTTGTCAATGAGCATGTGGTGGTACCTAGGCAACCAGAGCCTGGAAAGTCTACTAGTCAACTACAAAGTGTCTGCAAAAAAGCAACTTAAAAAGTATCTTTATCTTCAAATAACTGTTCAGAACTTTGTTTAAAAGAGTTTTATAAATAAAGTTATTATAAACAACTCGAGGATGAGTGCATTGGTGCTTATGTGGACACGCCTTTAGCTGACCAAATGCACATGATATGATCCACATGATAAGCTTTACAAATGTGTACTATGGTTTTTGTTTAAACTTCCACCTATAAATGATTCTCTCTCTCTGTGTGGGTGGGGGTGTGTGTGGGTGGAACTTCTACTAAAAGAATATAAAAGTATAACAGACAATTTGAATAACCTAATAATTCAAATAGCCTCGTCTAACCTGCTCCTCAAAATAACTTACTCTGCTTTCACTTCTGCAAACTCTCTACAACTTCCTGTCAACTCCTGCAACTTAGTCTTTCTGAAAGACACACACACTGTTTAAACCTCTGAATACAATATCAATGCTGTAAATTATATTATTAATGCAATAGTAATGATGATTATTTACCAATAGCAGTAAAATAATTTCCCTGCTCCACAAGATCCACAAATATAAGCTATGTTCAAATCCCAGTGTAAAACTGGGACATCTGGCCTTCCATTGCATGCATATGGGTTTTTTGTTTTGTTTTGTTTTTCTAAATAAACAGAACAGCTGGTAATCCCTTTTACAAGAAAATACAGATTTACAATTACAGACCCTACAGAGTAGCCTGCCACATTCTGAAATGTTAAGGATAATTAATTACGCTAATATCAATGTTGGCCTGATTTCATTAGAGAATGCTCAGATTAACAAAGGATTTATTCCACTTTACCTCGACTATATCTGTATTCATAATATGGAGCATATACTTAATGCAGAGGATGGTCTCAAAATTGGAAGCAGTTTGTTCGCACTAAACAAAACAACTACCATCTTCATCTCATGCGGCCCTCCTGGCGCCAGCTGGATGCTCAAGGCAAAAGCTGAATAACAAAATTCTCCTTGGATAACAAGACTGACTCTCTCCCCCACCCCAAGGCCACCCGCATCGACTAAAGACTGTTGACTTTTGCCTAACTGGGTGAAGGGACACTCTCTCTCGGCTGAACACAAATGTGCACTGACACAGACCTACACTCAATTACACCAGACCCTACACCAATTTCCCTCAATTTCCCTCAGGATGAATAATTTGTACACAGAAAATTTTACCTTTCGAAAACTTATTGGATTTGTGAGCTCAACTTGACTGTGTATAACTGATCAGTATTTATATTTTATTTATTGAAGCACATGCTCATGAGTCCATAAGTTACACACAACATTGCACACATTTGTAAAGCTTAGTTTATGCTTGTGGATCATATCATACACTTTTACAACCCTCTTGAGGCAAATTTGTCTCCATATTGATGTCATAGCCTTCACTTTTGTAATCTGTCGGAGACCTGATGTGACACGAATAATGTTCATTGATTAAAGTGAAAGATGACTGAAACCTAAAACTGATTGTGGCTAGTTCCTGTCTTAGGTATTTACGAGTCACTTTTTAAACATTATTCATATAACTAAAAAAGGACTCGCTGAAAACTTTCAACCATTCTAATTCACTATGAGAGGTTCTAAAACTGCTATTTTTCTGTCATAGCAGTTTCCCAGTTAATTCAAACAACAAGAAACTCTTTATAAACGACACACTGTGCAAAACAATCATATGATTTGTGTTTATTTGTTCCTTTTTTATCCTCAGATGAGGAATTGTGTAAAATAACATTTGCTCTGTTGGATAATTATATTGTGGAAAGTTAATCCATTGGGATTTGTAAGAAACACAATCTAAACATCTGTCTGAAAGGAAGTTCTAGATGACACAGTGAGTCCAATGTTTATTTATTTTTGATTAAAACAAATTGTTCTGTAACATGCTGAGTGTTTCGTTTCAGACACCATGATGTGGCACCAGTGCCAGAAGTTGTGACTGACATGAAGGTAGCAGTAGTGTTCTTCTTCTTATTATTATTATTATTATTATTATTATTATAATATTTTTTTTATTTTTAAGTAGTCTCCTATTATGTATTGGTAACCTAGACTCTTATTTACTGCATCTCTAATATTTGCACTGTTGCCCTGCTTTCCTGACTACATGTCTTCCTGTACATTTGTTACAGATGGAACTGAAACTGAGGCTAATGGAGCTCAACTGGCAGAAGTCTCAATGTGTAAAAGTTGTTACGGCTGATGAGCTCACTAAAAGTGAACTGAGGGTATGGAATGACCGTTCTTACTTGCTCTGTTTGTGAACTTGGTGTTCAAGTGGCCATTTTTTGCATATTGCATGCAAACATTCAGTTGTGCACGGTGAAATTTTAGTGGACTGCTGAACATGCATTTCTTGAGCATTCGTCTTGAAGTTATGTTAACATTATAGTTCTGGTCAGTCAATATTATTTTGGGGTTTTTTTGTTTTTTGTTGGGGGGTAAGAGCCTTGTCAGGATGACTCTAGCAGATTCTCAGTTCTGTTTATAACGCTTTGCTCAGGCTGACGTGCTTGTTTGCACAAATGACTCTGCCATATTATTTGGAAATGCATGGTCACATTTAAAAGTTGACTTAAACCACAGATCGTGTGTCATTTATACTTTAAACCAACAGTGTCGTTGTTTGTGGTAGGCATCACTAGAACTGCAATGTGACCAGCATTGGGTATAATGCGTTACTGTAATTAAATTACTTTACCACTGAAAAAGTAGAGTAACTGATTACTGTTCATTTTTAGGTATTTTAATTAGTTACTTACAATGTACTTGCATTACATTGTAAAATTAAAACTCGCTGAATATCATTTAATTTCAATAATTTATCTTCTAAACGTAGAAGTAAACACTGCCGCTTTAACATCGCTGTAGTCCAGGTGCACGTCATTTCGTGCCAGTTTGCTGCGTAGTCGTATTCTAAAGCGGAAGATGTCGGACTAGGCTGAAGCGAGTGGCTGTTTTATGAAATGGACATATTCCTGTCTCTTCACTCGTCTGAAACAAGCAGACAAGAACATTACAGTAAGGTGTAAGCTATGTCCTGGGGAGGGAAAGGGAAAAAAAAAAAAAAATCAGCCGCTGTTAATACCAGGAGTGATCTACTGAAGCGCCTGACACGAGAGCAGAGACGAACACTTCTGACTGATCCTTGTTCATCATCCATGGATAACACCGCGGCAACTCCTGCTAAGCAGGCAAAATTAGATTTTACTTCAGCAGCACAGAAAGCATCTGAAGGTGAGCTTAAAAAATGATTGCAGGCTACATTGTGGAAGAGATGCTACCGCTGCGTACTGTAGTCTCAGTCTTTAAAAAAATTAAATAAATAAATAAATAAAATAAAGTTATTATTTAAAGAGTTTAATTTCTATTGTTTGTCCACTCAAGGTTTATAGGGTTTTTAAGAAGTGTTGTAATCTCCCAGTTCTTTTAATCTTTGGGCTGAAGGAAGGACAATACTCGGTGTATAAATGCTCAATCAACAATCATTTATTTCCATACAATTCAACACACAGAGCATTAAGACGTCCGGATGGGAGAGATGCGGCCAGAGGGTTAGGCACATGTCTCTCAAAATGGTGGCGATTTTTCACAGACTTTTATAGCTTCTGACAGCCCCCACCTAGTCATAAAAGCTACATCTTCACATGTTTTTCTACTTCTTAGCGAGACTGGCTCCTGACCTTGCCTCCCTGTCTTCCTGCAAAGGTGGGGGTATAGAATGTGGTTTATCTCTTCTGCCCTAGACTCAGAGTCTCCTTTCTCTTCATGATTCAGCAATAAAACATGTCAAGAACAGTGTGAGACATTCACAGCAGATCAAGGATACAGAGTGATGCAAATTTATCTAATAAACTAATATGTGAATATGTTCTGTTAACTCAAGAGTATAATGAGAACTAGACTACATACACAGCACACCATCTAAACTAAAGGATAATACATGTCCTACAACTGTTAACATAATTCAACTACATTGACTATGGTCATAAAATAACATGTTTTACTCATAATCTTCACAGAAGTATTTAGTTTAATTACTTATTGAGTAATTAAGTAACTTTCCCGACACAGTAATTAAGTATTTTAAATACAATATTAAGTAATTACTTAAAGTAACTTACCCAACACTGAATGCGACACATTTATCTTATACTTTTCTTTTGCTCTAGTTGAAAAAGCAGAGACTCAAGGAAAAGATTGAAGCAGACGTCGGTGCCTTGGTCCAGTTTTTGCTGGACGAGAGGGACTCGCTGCTTGAGAGCCTGGACGCTGAGGAAGTGGCCACCATGGCTGTTATAGATGATAACTTGAAGACTGTGGAAATGGAAGCAGCAGCTGTGGACAAAGCTATAGCGGCTATCCACAGCCAGATCAATGGAAAAACTAACTTTGAGGTCAGTTGACTTCAAAGTTTAACTTGTAAATTGTCAGACCATGGCTATGACATAAGAGTTGGATAACGTTATTGCTGAGTTCCCCATCCCAAACCCTTTTGCTTCAAAAAGGATAAAGCAGTATTCTTAAGAATGAGACTGTCTTAAATACAGCTTTGGCAGGCCTGTAACATTCCTTTTTATCAGGCTTCTTCTGTTAAAAGCTGCACTATTGCCTTTACCTTTTTGTGTTAATGCAATCATGCTGCCTATGACAAACATGTGCCCCCTTTTATTTTAATTTTTTTTAAACTGTACGCAAAAGTGAAAATGCTTGTTTATAACTGGGTGATAATCATACATTTTAAAGCTGAAATAAAAGCACAGCCATTGTCTTTAGGTTAACAATGCGATGGGAAAATTTGGTGCACAGAGTTGTAGTTATAAAATTAGACCTAGGAACACGCCCCTAGTCAACCAGAGTAGCCTTAAATACTGTTTACTGTAGATACTCAGGAGCCCAAATTGTTGTATTTAAATATCACATGGGAAGTCAAACGTGAAGTAAAACCCCACCAGCAAATAGCCGCCATCATCCAACATTCTTTATTTTGACAAGCTTCTCCAAATTACCATTAAAAGCAGAGTTGCTGTGGATGTGAGCATACTGCGTGGCCATTCATCATGCAAAGCCAAACGGTCATGAAACTGGTCTGATTTCATATTCTTATAAAAGGACTTTAAATATTAATTTGTGATAAACTGCAGACACCCTGATGACAGTTTACCACTGTGCACTAAGGATTAAGGATCAAAGCGTCCTTAAAATGGCATATGGGCACATGGGGCTGCTCAAAGCAACAGAAATGTTATGAAACTTGTTTGTTAGGGTTTGAATTATACATTAAACCACAAATTAAGTATATTCTTTCTTTTCTTCCCCCCCCCCCCCCCCTGCAACAGAGCCTTGCTGAGACATTTAATGAGTAAGTAGCTTTTTGTTCATTTATTACAAAAATGCTTTACAAAAACCCAGCATGTTAATTTCCATGTTTCTTCTGCAGAGTTGTACAGTGCAAGCCTTTCACCTCTTTGGAGCCGGTTAACTGTCCGACAGAATTTACAGACTTCTCAGGGCCCTTTCAGCTCATCATGTGGAAAAAGATGATGCACGTGCTGCACACCAGTAAGTTGAAGAATCATGTACTGTTAGTGCTTAAGAGATGCTATATTTGAACTGTAAGACAGATTTTTAGGCATGAGGTTGGGCATTTTCAGCCTAAAGCTTGCTGGATGGTGAATATATTAAAGTCTCTAAAGAAACTGCAGTAATGCAGGTTAACTTTTCTGCATGCTTTCTTTTTGAAACGGGTTACTGTCTAATAGGGCTGCAATTAATGATTCTTTTTGATAGTCAACTAATCTACCTTTTTTTTCTGCACACAGACTTTTATCAGTCCTAATAAGGATATGATTTTTATCAGCATACAAATGATTATATTTCTAAGCACAAATGACAATATAAAAAAATATCAATTTCAGCAGGCAGTTTGTCTACCAAGTCTGCTCTTTTAAAAATGTAGTATCAGGTCAGCTTAAGACTAATGTGATTTAATCTGTCATGGCGTCTCCATAGTGCCCCAGAACCTCACCTTGGACCCAGACACCGCTCACCCGAACCTGCTTATCTCGGACTTTGACACCAAAGTGGAGGAGGGCCGTGTCCGCAGCCAGGAGCCAGACCTGCCTGCCCGCTTCAATCGGTTCTGTGGCGTCCTCTCCACAGCCCAGTATGCTAGTGGCCAGCACTACTGGGAGGTGGATGTGAGGGACAAAGGTGTGTGGTACCTGGGAGTGACCACAGAGTGCAGCAACAGGAAGGGCTTCGTCAGCCTCACACCCTCCGCAGGATACTGGAGCCTGTGCCTGCAGGACCGGCTGTACGCCAATGGGGAGGACGGACGCATTCCAGTTGCCGACTACTGGAATTCTCCTCGCGTGGGTGTGTACCTGGACTATGACAACGGGCGTCTTAGCTTCTATGATGCTGTAACAATGAAGAGGCTGTACATGTTTGACACCTGCTTTGAGGAGCCTGTCTACCCTTTCTTCAGCCCAGGGAAAAATGACCCAGGCAGCAGACTGCAAATATGCCACTATTACTGAGAGTTTAAACAAGTTTAACGCCTGCGTGTTCATTTCTGCCTGTTGGCAAGGCTTTATCTCATAGATCAGGCTGGAGTGATAGGCTGATGTTGACCCTTGAAGTCATGTATGCTTTTGAGTTGTCTTACTGGTTTTTAGAAAGTACATTTTACATTGAATAAAAAGTACCAGGTGTACACAAATTTGGTAGTTTTCAACTTGGACACACACTGTAGGCTCATACCACCTCCTTTGGCTGGGGGTTTGGAGAAGTGCTTTGCTATTCATCACTGTGTCTGCTGGGTTGCAGATGCCTCGGATGCTCTTGTTGTTCAGAGCATATTCAGTGCTGTTATCCCGTTAGCAACAACTATGCCATACTTCTACTACTATAAAAGCTCACTCTTAGAAGGGTCAGTGGTGAAGCATTGTCTGGTATAGTTTGACTGTCTGTTGTTATCATGCTACATTCCCTCATCAATATGAGACTGAACACTCAATTTTGTCCATATTGTACTGATTTTACAATTAGACTTCCAGGAATGAATGGAAGTGGCAACATCCATCAGTACAAATCATTTTATCACAAACCTTTTAAACACTTAATTTTATATAAGATGATAAAAACTTAAAGTTGCACGCTTGGCATTTTTGGACTTTTCCCTCTGTATATTGCGGAGTTGCATCTTTCTTGCAGCTTATTTTTGATGCTGCATTTTCCCCCCCCCCCCCCCCCCGCAGTGTTGAAAGCAAATCAGTTTCAGCCAGTGTTGGTATTGATCTGGATAGAAGGAAAAACTACCGCAGTATTCTAACTGCAGCTCAGCAAGCATTAGTTGTTGCCCATTTTTTTTTTTTTTTTTTTTTTTTTTTTTCTCCTCATAAACAGAATTTTGTTTTCAAATCATCACCATTGTATTTTAAGTCTTTTTGTCCCCATTTAACTTTTTTAAATGTGTTTTTTGGTAGTTTTTTTTTTTTTTTTTTGTCTCTGGGTTTTTTTTTTTGTTTTGTTTTGTTTTTTGTTTTGTTTTGTTTTTTGTTTTGTTTTGTTTTTTTTGTAATCTTAAACGGCCTCATTTAAAACGGAGGTCTGCCATCACATGTTGGGACTGAAACTCTACTCTTTAACTTTGAGTATTTGCTGGTAAATGTTGTCTCAGATGGTGTATCTTATTCAATACATACTTTTTATTGCTGAAATGTATTGTTGGATTTTTTATTTTTTTTTATTTTTTTTTTCCCCCTTGGGGGGGGGGGTTCTATTAATGTGATTGGTGTTTCTCACATTAGGATTAAAAGATGCAAAGTGTATTTGACTTGTAAGTCTGTCATCCATTTAAAACACTTTGTATTTAGACAATGCAGTAAAATTAGAATAGTATTGCAACTTCTTCCACAATTTCCTTTAAACTGAACTTTATCTTTGCTATAAGGTTACTAAAGATCAAAAACACGACAAGTCTCTGCAATTTAGTATTTCCTGCTGCACTTGGGATCGTTGTCTTGTTACATGCCTCAGTTTTTGCCATGCTTTAGCTGTCAGACAGAGATGGCCTTACGTTGAACTCTAGAGTACTTTGGGATATTTGGGTTATATTTTAGTTCCAGGGCCCTATTTCAGGAGGCCGGTTTAGAAAACTTAGAGTGAAAAACGATACTCAGGGTTGAGTAACCCCGAACTGTCCAACTCGGAATATTCGGTTTCAGAAAGGCTGATAACAAGTAGTTCAATCAACGCGGAGTTGCTTTAACCCCAAGTGAAGCGCGCGGACGAGCATACATAAAGCCCTGATAAGCGGAGCACAGAGTAAGCGAGTCACCATGGAGACGGAGGGAAAGAAGGCGGTCAATGTATTTTACAGCGCTTGAGGCCGAAATTCTGATGGCAGCATATGCCGATAACATGCAAATTTTGCGGAAAAAAAGTAACACAGCCTCAGCTGCAAAAGAAAGGGAGCATGCATGGCAAAACATAGCCGACAGCGTCAATGCGTGAGTGTTAATTTAAACATTGATCTAGGGATTTCCACCCATTTAACACGTTATTTTATCATATGTTATTTTATTTGTTATTTTATACACTTTATGTTGTGATGTGATGTGAGCGCAGGTGCAACCCAACAGGCCCCAAACGTTCCTGGCAGCAAGTAAAAATGAAATATAAAAATATAGTCCAAACAGGTAAGGTGTAATTGTATTATGAGCCATAGTGCTTGGTCTGTTTGTCCCATGTAAATCAATTGCAGTTAGAGGCTACATTAATTTTCTGTCTGTAAGCACTTATTGAAATTATCTGAGCACATTACAAGTACATATTTGCTTACTCTGTATGCTCAAATGTGACCCCGTTATAGCCAACAGAAAAAAAGCGGAGGCCCGAAAAACAGGTGGGGGTCCTCCACCACCACCACTCACAGAGGCTGAGCAGTTGGCCCTCAGCCAAAACAGTGGGCGCCCTGTGGCCGAAGGCATCTCTGCGGGGACATCCTCTGAGTCAATAACCCCGCAAGACACAAGTGCCTACATAGGGGGTAAATTCAAAATAATACATGATGTGCATACATCCTTTCTTCACAGTCACCTTTGCAGTGCTACTCATTCATTTGATAAACTCTTTACCATAATGGATTATTTTGTAGTGAAGTTATTTTCCTACTGATTTTGCCTTCCCTCAGTCTTGGTTGTCCTTGAGAGCATAATGACAATGACGTGTAAGCTGATTGGTATGTTTGTTAATTGCCATTTGGTCCCTTGTAAGTTATAAGTGACCTGTATAAACCTCATATTCTATCAGTTGATGGTGATGGTGTACTGCATCTGGTGCAGCCTCCTGTTGAGCCAGACCAACATGCAGTTGTAATACTCCACAGATTATATGAGTTTACAGTAGAACAGCAATGTTGTTTATTTCTTTACTACAGGAAAATAATGGAGAAACATTGACAGCTGTTACAGAGGAGGAAGCAACAGAGACACTTTATGAGGTTTACATCTTTTAATACTTTGTGTACAGGAAATACAGGCGACCAATAAAGCCAGTTGAACAAAAAATCTGTTTATTCTTCTTTCAACATGTTGAGGTGATGGGTCAAAAGAAATGATTGTGACATATGGTGTCTCTGACTGCGCTTCCATCTTGTATGTCCGTGGGAGGGTCAGGATGTTCATGGTTTGGATCACTGCTGATGTTTGGTTCAGAAGGACAGTGTTCTCCTCTAATTGTGGCAATGTTGTGAAGAATCACACATGCCACAATAATGTCACATGCCCTTTCTGGGGTGACCCTGAGTCTTTGCAGGCACTGGAACCGGGCCTTAAGCATTCCGATAGTCATTTCAATTCTGGCTCTTGTCCTGCAATTAGCCAGATTATATCGCTGCTGTGGGTCAGGGTAAGGGGTAAGCAAATAGGGTAAACATGGATACCCCCTATCACCAAGCAAGTAGCCAGTGAACTCTCCTAAGACAGAAGGATACACTTCAGTTCAAATGTCCCTGAAGCAATTGGTCTTTATATATTTTAAAGTATTCTCAACTCACCATGTCCAAATTTTGTGCTCAGTGTACATTCACGGAATATTTGTGAGTCATGGACAGAGCCTGGCCACTTGGCTTCCACATTTGTGATAATGTTGGCAGCATCACATATGATCTTCACAGTGCAGAGAACACAAATTAGCATCCATTACTATAATGAAATAATTTGTTAGTTTGAAATGCTACAGGGAACTATGTACCTGTACATTAATGCTGTGGAAAGACTTCCTGTTCACATAGTCTCCTCCATTTACTGAAGGAGCAATGATTGGAATGTGAGTGCCATCTATACAGCCAATCACGCCTGGGAACCCTGGAAATAAATGTAAAATTTAAGTAGTAGTTCAAGTATCACCACATCATGAATTAAGTTTTGGTCATCCTGCTACCTGCAATTTTGTGGCATCCCTCTTTGATAAATCTTGTGGGTCTATGACCGGGGAAAACCACAAACGAGTACAGGAGACGTTTCAGTGCAACTGTAACATTCCTGACTGCCCGACAGACGGTAGCCTTGGAAACGTGCTCAGCGTCACCAATATTATGCAGAAAGCTCCCGTTTGCAAAAAACGAAGTGCAATACAAATAATATGTACAGAACTGAGAGAATGTCCGCGATGTGTCACATGCGTAATATATGGCCTGAGGATGTTATCCAAATAACTTATAGATTGTGCTGTGAAACGGTAACGTTCGCACAGAAAATCATCAGGAAATGATAAAATGTCCAAACGCGCTCTGATCACTCTCTCCCGGCGGAGAGCTCTGCGGAGAATTTGGGCTTCACGATCTACTGGCTCTTCAAGGAAGTGGCACGCCATGTCTGACACTTCCTACTGTCAGGTTTCCGACAAAGGGGCGGAGACAGTCAGGGTTAGTTGTAGTAAACCTGCTAGGGGGCAGGTTAGCTTCACGGCGTGTGTCGTCATAGTGACTCACTGAGGCTTCATCTGAACTCGCTTTGTGAAACTGAAAACCCAGAGTTTTCGTTAACTCAGGGTATACTTACTCAGTTTTTCCACTAAACCGGCTTCCTGAAATAGGGCCCAGGTGTCCAAATGTGGTAGGCTTTGTTTTCTGAAAACTTGTCTTGAATGTTTTCCTGTTGCGTATCTTTCATTACAGAATGATACACACTTGAACTTGTTTGGAAATGAACCGCGGTAAAGTGAGCCGTCATTTGTGAGCCGCGGTCAAGCCAGCCGCCTCCTATCCGCCGCATAAATTTCCTTGCGCTTTTACACCAGTCTTTACGGTAGCGCCTTTTCGCTTTATGTGCCGATTGAAAGACTATACCCGCGCGCGCACAAATTACAATGTAGCAGCCCGATACAGTCAATACAATTATGGAAATGTCAGAAATTCATTAAAAATCATCCTGAGTAGTTGAGGTCCAACTTTCAACACATCCCTCCTCTAGGACACCTACTGTACCTGTGTGCCAAGTTTCATCCAGATTTACTGTAGATTTCCTCAGAAATTAATGGAAACATTTATTCAATCTAATACAGCCAATACACTACAATTGTGTCAATTTTCAAAAATTCCTTAAAAATCATCCTGAGTAGTTGATGTCCAACTTTCAACACATCCCTCCTCTAGGACACCTACTGTACCTGTGTGCCAAGTTTCATCCAGATTTACTGTAGATTTCCTCAGAAATTAATGGAAACATTTATTCAATCTAATACAGCCAATACACTACAATTGTGTCAATTTTCAAAAATTCATTAAAAATCATCCTGAGTAGTTGATGTCCAACTTTCAACAGATTCCTTCTCTGGGACACCTACTGTACCTGTGTGCCAGGTTTCAGCCAGATTTACTGTAGAATTCCTCAGAAATTAAAGGGTACTTGTATTCAATGCAATACAGCCAATATACTATAATTATGTCATTTTTCAAAAATTCATTAAAAATCATCCTGAGTAGTTGATGTCCAACTTTCAACACATCCCTCCTCTAGGACACCTACTGTACCTGTGTGCCAAGTTTCATCCAGATTTACTGTAGATTTCCTCAGAAATTAATGGAAACATTTATTCAATCTAATACAGCCAATACACTACAATTGTGTCAATTTTCAAAAATTCCTTAAAAATCATCCTGAGTAGTTGATGTCCAACTTTCAACACATCCCTCCTCTAGGACACCTACTGTACCTGTGTGCCAAGTTTCATCCAGATTTACTGTAGATTTCCTCAGAAATTAATGGAAACATTTATTCAATCTAATACAGCCAATACACTACAATTGTGTCAATTTTCAAAAATTCCTTAAAAATCATCCTGAGTAGTTGATGTCCAACTTTCAACACATCCCTCCTCTAGGACACCTACTGTACCTGTGTGCCAAGTTTCATCCAGATTTACTGTAGATTTCCTCAGAAATTAATGGAAACATTTATTCAATCTAATACAGCCAATACACTACAATTGTGTCAATTTTCAAAAATTCATTAAAAATCATCCTGAGTAGTTGATGTCCAACTTTCAACAGATTCCTTCTCTGGGACACCTACTGTACCTGTGTGCCAGGTTTCAGCCAGATTTACTGTAGAATTCCTCAGAAATTAAAGGGTACTTGTATTCAATGCAATACAGCCAATATACTATAATTATGTCATTTTTCAAAAATTCATTAAAAATCATCCTGAGTAGTTGATGTCCAACTTTCAACACATCCCTCCTCTAGGACACCTACTGTACCTGTGTGCCAAGTTTCATCCAGATTTACTGTAGATTTCCTCAGAAATTAATGGAAACATTTATTCAATCTAATACAGCCAATACACTACAATTGTGTCAATTTTCAAAAATTCCTTAAAAATCATCCTGAGTAGTTGATGTCCAACTTTCAACACATCCCTCCTCTAGGACACCTACTGTACCTGTGTGCCAAGTTTCATCCAGATTTACTGTAGAATTCCTCAGAAATTAATGGAGACATTTATTCAATCTAATACAGTCAGTACAATAGAATTATGTCATTTTTCAAAAATTCATTAAAAATCATCCTGAGTAGTTGATGTCCAACTTTCAACAGATTCCTTCTCTGGGACACCTACTGTACCTGTGTGCCAGGTTTCAGCCAGATTTACTGTAGAATTCCTCAGAAATTAAAGGGTACTTGTATTCAATGCAATACAGCCAATACACTATAATTATGTCAATTTTCAAAAATTCATTAAAAATCATCCTGAGTAGTTGATGTCCAACTTTCAACACATCCCCCCTGTGGGACACCTACTGTACCTGTGTGCCAAGTTTCATCCAGATTTACTGTAGAATTCCTCAGAAATTAATGGAAACATTTATTCAATCTAATACAGCCAATACACTACAATTGTGTCAATTTTCAAAAATTCATTAAAAATCATCCTGAGTAGTTGATGTCCAACTTTCAACAGATTCCTTCTCTGGGACACCTACTGTACCTGTGTGCCAGGTTTCAGCCAGATTTACTGTAGAATTCCTCAGAAATTAAAGGGTACTTGTATTCAATCTAATACAGCCAATACACTATAATTATGTCAATTTTCAAAAATTCATTAAAAATCATCCTGAGTAGTTGATGTCCAACTTTCAACACATCCCCCCTCTGGGACACCTACTGTACCTGTGTGCCAAGTTTCAGCCAGATTCACTGTAAAATTACTCAGAAATTAATGGACATTTATATGCAATTCAATACAGCCAATACACTACAATTATGGAAATTTCAGAAATTCATTAAAAATCATCCTGAGTAGTTGAGGTCCAACTTTCAACACATCCCTCCTCCGGGAAACCTGCTGTACGTCTGGGCCAAGTTTCAGCCAGATTTACTGTAATATTCTTCAGAAATTGCAGGGAACTTATGTTCAGTGCAAGAAAGGCTGAAAGACGACCACCACTGAACAAGACACACAAGCTGAAACGTCAAGACTGGGCCAAGAAATATCTCAAGACTGGTTTTTCTAAGGTTTTATGGACTGATGAAATGAGAGTGAGTCTTGATGGGCCAGATGGATGGGCCCGTGGCTGGATTGGTAAAGGGCAGATAGCTCCAGTCTGACTCAGACGCCAGCAAGGTGGAGGTGGAGTACTGGTTTGGGCTGGTATCATTAAAGATGAGCTTGTGGGGCCTTTTCGGGTTGAGGATGGAGTCAAGCTCAACTCCCAGTCCTACTGCCAGTTTCTGGAAGACACCTTCTTCAAGCAGTGGTACAGGAAGAAGTCTGCATCCTTCAAGAAAAACATGATTTTCATGCAGGACAATGCTCCATCACACGCGTCCAAGTACTCCACAGCGTGGCTGGCAAGAAAGGGTATAAAAGAAGAAAAACTAATGACATGGCCTCCTTGTTCACCTGATCTGAACCCCATTGAGAACCTGTGGTCCATCATCAAATGTGAGATTTACAAGGAGGGAAAACAGTACACCTCTCTGAACAGTGTCTGGGAGGCTGTGGTTGCTGCTGCACGCAATGTTGATGGTGAACAGATCAAAACACTGACAGAATCCATGGATGGCAGGCTTTTGAGTGTCCTTGCAAAGAAAGGTGGCTATATTGGTCACTGATTTGTTGTTGTTTTTTTTTTTGAATGTCGGCGAGGATTCCGCACGGCACTCCCCTCCATTCCCCTCGCGAATCTCCGCTCTCTTCCAAACAAAGTCGACGAATTACTGCTCTTAAACCGGACTAACAAGGACTTTGCACGCTCTGCTGCCCTCTGCTTCACTGAAACCTGGCTAAGTGAGCGAGTCCCAGACGCTGTCTTAAATCTGCCGGGCTTCCAACTTCACCGGGCGGACCGCGAAACAGAGCTCTCAGGGAAAACAAAGGGTGGTGGAGTCTGCTTCTACATTAATGAAGGTTGGTGTACTGATGTCACAGTGTTACAGAAACACTGCAGCCCACACTTGGAAAGTTTTCTCATCAACTGTAAACCTTTTTATTCACCGCGGGAGTTTTCTTCCTTCATGCTGGTCGGAGTTTACATCCCTCCACAGGCCAACGCGAACAACGCACTGTGCGAGCTGGCTGACCAGATTACTACCCTGGAGAGGAAATTCCCGGATTCCTTTACAATTATTCTTGGGGATTTTAACAGAGCAAACCTAAACCACGAACTCCCTAAATACAGACAGCATATAGTCTGCCCCACCAGGGACAACATCATACTGGATCACTGCTACACCACTCTAAAAGATGCCTATCGCTCTGTGCCCCGGGCAGCTTTGGGACATTCTGATCACTGCATGGTCCATCTTATTCCAGTTTATAGGCAAAAACTCAAACGTGCCAAGCCTGTAGTCAAAACTGTGAAGAAGTGGACTAACACAGCAAAGCAGGAACTGCAGGACTGTTTCGACTGCACTGATTGGACTGTTTTTGAAGCTGCATCTGAGAACCTAGATGAGCTCACGGACACTGTGACATCATACATCAGTTTCTGTGAAGACGTGTGTGTGCCAACAAAGACCTTTTGCACATACAACAACAATAAACCATGGTTCACTCCTAAACTCCAACATCTTCGCAAGGCCAAGGAGGACGCCTACAGAAGTGGTGACAGGGTCCTGTACAAGCAAGCCAGGAACACACTGACCAAGGAGATCAAAGCAGCTAAAAGGATCTACTCCCAGAAGCTGGAAGAACGGCTCTCAGCCAACGACCCTGCATCAGTGTGGAGGGGCCTGCAGGAAATCACCAGCTACAGACGCCCCCCACCCACTATTGAAGCAAACAAAGACCTGGCCAACGAGTTAAACACTTTCTATTGCAGGTTTGAGACGGACAGACTCCCATGCCCCACCCTCCCCTTCCCAGGGACATTGCTTCAGACATTGACCCCCAACACACCTTCCACCTCTCCCCCCTTCACCCTGCCCCTCCCCAATCAAGACTCAACGACCACCCCCACCCTCCCCAATCCAGACTCAACGACCACCACCACCCTCTCCATCCCAGACTCAACGACCTCCACCACACCTCTCACCCCCCTTTCCTCCTCCCTGAAACTAAGAATACACACTCAGGATATGAGCCGACTATTCCAGAAACAGAAGCCCAGGAAAGCCCCCGGACCAGATGGCGTCTCACCCTCCTGCCTCAAAACCTGTGCTGAACAGCTGGCTCCCATCTTTACTCGCATCTTCAACAGATCCCTGGAGCTGTGTGAAGTTCCCTCCTGCTTCAAACGCTCCACCATCATCCCTGTTCCCAAGAAACCCACCATCACAGGACTGGATGACTACAGACCTGTCGCCTTGACGTCTGTGGTCATGAAATCCTTCGAACGACTGGTGTTAGCCCATCTGAAAGACATTACAGGCCACCAGCTGGACCCTCTGCAGTTTGCCTACCGGGCAAACAGGTCAGTGGATGATGCAGTGAACATGGGGCTGCATTACATCCTGCAACACCTTGACCGCCCGGGAACTTATGCCAGGGTCCTGTTTGTGGACTTTAGTTCGGCTTTTAACACCATTGTGCCTGAACTTCTTTCCTCCAAACTCTCCCAGCTCAGCGTGTCACCAGCTACCTGTCAGTGGATCACCAGCTTCCTGACAGACAGAAAGCAACAAGTGAGGCTGGGGGAGATCACCTCTGAAACCCGGTCCCTCAGTATTGGTGCCCCTCAAGGATGTGTCCTCTCACCACTACTGTTCTCCCTCTACACTAACGACTGCACCTCCAATAACTCTGCTGTCAAACTCCTAAAGTTTGCAGATGACACCACTGTCATTGGCCTCATTCAAGATGGTGATGAGTCTGCATACCGGCAGGAAGTTGAGCGGCTGGTACTCTGGTGCAGTCAGCACAATCTGGAGCTGAACACTCTTAAGACTGTAGAGATGACAGTGGACTTCAGGAGACATCCCTCAACTCTGCTCCCCCTCACCATATCAGACAGCCCTGTGTCGACTGTGAAGATCTTCAAGTTCCTGGGTACAACCATCTCCCAGGACCTGAAGTGGGAGACCAACATCAACTCCATCCTCAAAAAGACCCAGCAGAGGATGTACTTCCTGAGACAACTGGGGAAGTACAGTCTTCCACAGGAGCTGCTGATCCAGTTCTACACTGCGGTCATTGAGTCTGTCCTGTGCTCCTCCATCACAGTCTGGTATGGAGCAGCCACTAAACAGGACAGGAGCAGACTGCAGCGGACTGTACGGGCAGCAGAAAGGATCATCAGCGCCCCCCTGCCCTCCATCCAGGATCTGTACCTCTCAAGAACCAGGAAACGGGCAGGGAAAATCATCGCAGACCCCTCACACCCTGCACACAGACTTTTTGATCTGCTGCCCTCTGGCAGACGGTACAGAAGCCTGCAGACCAGGACCACCCGACACAGGAACAGTTTCTTTCCCCTCGCCATCTCCCTTCTTAACAGTTGACCTGTCACACTGCTCCCACTGCCAGACTGCAACTGCACCTTATGTACATTTTGTAGTATTCATTCCACCTCATTCATTTCTGTATTTTATGTATATAAGTTTAGATTCGTTATTTATAGTTGGTTTACATAGCTTTGTGTATGTATGTGTAATGTGTATATATAGACACTTGTGTGTGTGTGTGTGTGTGTGTGTGTGTGTGTGTGTGTGTGTGTGTGTGTGTGTGAGATTTACATTGCTGTGCTTGAGAGCCACCATCTACCAGAACCAAATTCCCTGTATGTGTCTGCACATATACTTGGCCAATAAACACGATTCTGATTCTGATTCTGATATGTATATTTGTGAATGTGGAGATGTTATATTGGTTTCACTGGTAAAAATAAATAATTGAAATGGGTATATATTTGTTTTTTGTTAAGTTGCCTAATAATTATGCACAGTAATAGTCACCTGCACACACAGATATCCCCCTAAAATAACTAAAACTAAAAACAAACTAAAAACTACTTCCAAAAACATTCAGCTTTGATATTAATGAGTTTTTTGGGTTCATTGAGAACATGGTTGTTGTTCAATAATAAAATTATTCCTCAAAAATACAACTTGCCTAATAATTCTGCACTCCCTGTAGGTCTGTTGACAGAGCTCTGTACAGGTCTGCTCGAGCTGACCTGAAAAGGGGTCCCACCTGTCCAGCAACAACACATGGCATGGAATAATAGACATCATAAACCACAGAGGCAGAACTGTGAAAACAGAAAACCTGAGTGTGCAGCTAGCAGAGGACATAAACAGCTTCTTTGCCCGCTTTGAAACACCACAACAGCAGCATTCATCTGCCTCAGCCCTGCTCCCATCCTCATCCTCACCTGGTTCCTGCACCGCTCCATTCACTGTAACGGAGCACGATGTCAGATGAGTGTTCCTAGCAGTGAACCCCAGGAAGGCGTCCAGACGGAATACGTGGTAAAGTGCTAAGACCATGTGCCCACCAGCTCACCCTCATCTCCACCAGAATCTTCAACCTCTCACTGGATGAAGCAGCCATCCCATCCTGTCTAAAATCAGCCACAATCATCCCAGTACCAAAGAAGTCTCCCATCACCAGCCTGAACTATTATTGCCCTGTGGCCCTCACACCGGTAATCATGAAATGCTTTGAGAGACTAGTCCTTCAGCACACCAAGGATTACCTCCCCCCAGAATTCGACACCCACCAGTTTGCATACCGTGCAAACAGATTCACAGAAGATGCCATCACCCTCCACTCGGTGCTGAGTCACCTAGAACAGCGGCAGAGCTACGCCAGAATGCTCTTTGTGGACTACAGCTCACCCTTCCACCACTCGCCCATTGAGAGCCTACTAACTTATTGCATCACAGTATGGTACAGCAGCTGCACTAAGGCGGATAGAGCCACCCTCCCAGCATGTTTGCAATGAGTAGGAGATGCTCTGTATCTCACTGTACAACTGTATAGTGACAAAGGTATTGGGTTCTTTTCTAAAAATTGCTATAAACAGAGGAACCCAAACTGATGAAAAGTGGCGAATATTTTTTTTCAAATGACTATTTTTAGTGGATTTTTGATATAGAAGCAGAATGACAGAATGTTAAAAGAAGTTACTTTTAGTCATTCTAAGCTGGGCATTGCGTTCTCTGGCTGTTCAAAGCCATGGAACTTTAGACTTTCCAAGCAAATAATGATGGCCATACTGATGTTCTTTTCAGTACATTTTACTTTATGTTCATTTTCATTTTTATGATGTTTCTATTTTTACATAATTCCTCCCACATAGCAAAATTGGTATGGCCTGGATCTGTCCCACACAATGTGCTTGCACATGGCCTGCGTACCGCAAAGAATGACGGCCCTATGGTGGCCCAGATCTGGTTTACCAGAGGTGGCCCACACATGAGCCCCAGTGTTTTCTGGCATTTTCAACTCCTCACTGCAGGCATGTCATGTGCCTGCCTGCTTCAAGTCCTCCACCATAATCCCTGTCCCCAAGAAACCTAGGATCACTGGACTAAATGACTACAGACCCGTGGCTCTGACATCTGTGGTCATGAAGTCCTTTGAGCGCCTAGTTCTCTCCCACCTCAGGACCCTCACGGCCCCCCTCCTGGATCCCCTGCAGTTTGCATATAGAGCCAACAGGTCTGTAGACGACGCCATCAACATGGCCCTACACTTCATCCTGCAGCATCTGGACTCCCCAGGAACCTACGCCAGGATCCTGTTTGTGGACTTCAGCTCTGCCTTCAACACCATCCTTCCAGACCATCTCCGAGACAAGCTTTCCCAGATGAATGTGCCTGATCCCATCTGCCGGTGGATCACTGACTTCCTGACGGACAGGAAGCAGCATGTGAGGCTGGGAAAGAATGTCTCGGACTCCCGGACCATCAGCACCGGCTCCCCTCAGGGCTGTGTTCTCTCTCCTCTGCTCTTCTCCCTGTACACCAACTGCTGCACCTCCACCCACCAGTCTGTCAAGCTAATCAAGTTTGCAGATGACACCACCGTTATTGGGCTCATCTCTGACGGGGATGAGTCTGCCTACAGGAGGGAGGTTGAACGTCTGGTGTCCTGGTGCAGCCACAACAACCTGGTGCTGAATGCCCAGAAGACAGTGGAGATTATTGTGGACTTCAGGAAGCACACAGCCCCACTCCCCCCCATCATCCTGACTGACACCCCCATCACCCTTGTGGACTCATTCCGCTTCCTGGGTACCACCATCACCCAGGACCTGAAGTGGGAGCCCACCATCACCTCCGTCATCAAGAAAGCCCAGCAGAGGATGTACTTCCTGAGGCAGCTGAAGAAATTCAACCTGCCAACACGGACGATGATGCAGTTCTACACTGCAATCATTGAGTCCATCCTCACCTCCTCCATCACCGTGTGGTACGCTGGAGCCACTATCAGGGACAAACAGAGACTGCAGCGTGTTGTGCGCTCTGCTGAGAAGGTGATTGGCTGCAGACTCCCATCTTTGCAGGACCTGTACACCTCCAGGACATTGCGGCGTGCAGCTCGGATCTCAGCTGACCCTTCTCACCCTGGACACAGTCTGTTTGACCTGCTCCCCTCAGGCAGGAGGCTCCGGTCCATTCGCACCAGAACCTCTCGCCATAAGAACAGTTTCTTCCCCTCTGCTGTTGGACACATGAACAATAACCATATGACTGTCCCCGCCACTAACACATGACCCTACGCTGTGTTCACTGTATCATTCCATGTTTGGCACTGATCACCACCTGCACTCATGTATATATCTTTCAACGTAGCACTCATAATTCTTACTCTCGTGTATATATCTCATGTATATCGCATGCACATATCTTTCCACGTAGCACTTTTAATTCTTATCCCTACTTTTATTTTTTCCATGTCTATTTAAGTGTTATTTATGACACCATGTTTGCACTGAAGCACCGCAGCAATTTCCTAATGTTGTAAACCTGCTCAACATTTGGCAATAAACCCCATTCTGATTCTGATTCTGATTCTGATGAGCCAGCACAAGGCCAGTTGCAGACACACTGCTGGCCCTGTGCTGGCCCAGAACAGTTTCAGCTCTGGCCCCAGATGTCAGCCTAATGTGTACCTTAGCCATGTAAGCCATGTAATAACAACATGTGCTGGAACATAATAGTGCAAAAGTAACATGACGAAACTCTGTTCAGACAGTGAATGGACTGATTCTTATACAGCACTTTTTTACTCACCCATATTACTCAAAGTGCTCTATACAACATGTCACATTCACCCAATCAGGCCAAATGTGGCATGCCATCACATAAACAGTGCCATCTTACCATGCCAGAAGTCAGCCAGCAGTGCCGGCTTGACACCAGATCCAGGCAAGACCCGTCTGCTATGTGGGATGACTTGTTCTTTTGGCATTTTAGTTGTGGATTATGTTTGGACTGTGTCTCTTGCCCTTTCAGTATTGTTTCCTTGTGCTTCTAAGTGTCCCTTTGTTTCTTTTTAGGTTATGTAGTATGGGTTAGAGATATTTTGTATGTTGTTTTTGTTTAATAAATCCGCCTTTTGGATTATTCCCTGATGTGCCTGAGTTCTGTTATTTAGTGTCACTTTGAAAGGACACACATCCAGCATTGACATATAATTGTTCTTTCAATTTTTGATAAAGATTACAGTGAATTGAGATGTAACTTGGCCCAGAGGTACAGTAGGACGCCCAGAGTAAGAAAGTGTTGAAAGTTGGACCTCAACTATTATGGATGATTTTTAATGAATTTTTGAAATTTCCATAATTGTAGTGTATTGGCTGTATTGAATTGCATATAAATGTCCTTTAATTTCTGAGGAATTTTACAGTGAATCTGGATGAAACCTGGCACACAGGTACAGTAGGTGTCCCTGAGGAGGAATGTGTTGAAAGTTGGACATCAACTACTCAGGATGATTTTTAATGAATTTTGAAAATTGACACAATTCTATTGTATTGACTGTATTGAATTGAATATAAGTTTCCTTTAATTTCTGAGGAATTCTACAGTAAATCTGGCTGAAACTTGGCACACAGGTACAGTAGGTGTCCCAGAGGAGGGATGTGTTGAAAGTTGGACATCAACTACTCAGGATGATTTTTAAGGAATTTTTGAAAATTGACACAATTGTAGTGCATTGGCTGTATTAGATTGAATAAATGTTTCCATTAATTTCTGAGGAATTCTACAATAAATCTTGATGAAACCTGGCACACAGGTACAGTAGGTGTCCCAGAGAAGGAATCTGTTGAAAGTTGGACATCAACTACTCAGGATGATTTTTAAGGAATTTTTGAAAATTGACATAATTAAATTGCATTGGCTGACTGCATTGGATACAAGTACCCTTTAATTTCTGAGGAATTCTACAGTAAATCTGGCTGAAACTTGGCACACAGGTACAGTAGGTGTCCCAGAGGAGGGATGTGTTGAAAGTTGGACATCAACTACTCAGGATGATTTTTAATGAATTTTTGAAAATTGACATAATTCTATTGTATTGACTGTATTGAATTGAATATAAGTTTCCTTTAATTTCTGAGGAATTCTACAGTAAATCTGGATGAAAATTGGCACACAGGTACAATAGGTGTCCCAGAGAAGGGATGTGTTGAAAGTTGGACATCAACTACTCAGGATGATTTTTAATGAATTTTTGAAAATTGACACATTTGTAGTGCATTGGCTGTATTAGATTGAATAAATGTTTCCATTAATTTCTGAGGAATTCTACAGTAAATCTGGATGAAACCTGGCACACAGGTACAGTAGGTGTCCCAGAGAAGGAATCTGTTGAAAGTTGGACATCAACTACTCAGGATGATTTTTAATGAATTTTTGAAAATTGACACATTTGTAGTGCATTGGCTGTATTAGATTGAATAAATATTTCCATTAATTTCTGAGGAATTCTACAGTAAATCTGGATGAAACTTGGCACACAGGTACAGTAGGTGTCCCAGAGGGGGGATGTGTTGAAAGTTGGACATCAACTACTCAGGATGATTTTTCATGAATTTTTGAAAATTGACATAATTAAATTGTATTGGCTGACTGCATTGGATACAAGTACCCTTTAATTTCTGAGGAAATCTACAGTAAATCTGGATGAAACTTGGCACACAGGTACAGTAGGTGTCCTAGAGGAGGGATGTGTTGAAAGTTGTACATCAACTACTCAGGATGATTTTTAATGAATTTTTGAAAATTGACACAATTGTAGTGTATTGGCTGTATTAGATTGAATAAATGTTTCCATTAATTTCTGAGGAATTCTACAGTAAATCTGGATGAAACTTGGCACACAGGTACAGTAGGTGTCCCAGAGGGGGGATGTGTTGAAAGTTGGACATCAACTACTCAGGATGATTTTTAATGAATTTCTGAAAATTGACATAATTCTATTGTATTGACTGTATTGCATTGAATACAAGTACCCTTTAATTTCTGAGGAATTCTACAGTAAATCTGGATGAAAATTGGCACACAGGTACAGTAGGTGTCCCAGAGGAGGGATGTGTTGAAAGTTGGACCTCAACTATTCAGGATGACTTTTAATGAATTTTTGAAATAAACATAATTGTAGTGCATTGACTGTATTGCACTGAATATGAGTTTACTGTGATTTCTGAGTAATATTACAGTAAATCTGGGTAAAAACTGGCCCAGAGGTAAAGTAGGTGTCCGAGAAGAGGATTGTGTTGAAAGCTTGGCATCAACTTTTAAGAATGATTTTTAATGAATTTTTGAATATGCAACCAGACTGTCACGATGGCTGTATTGAGCTGTTCCATTATAATTTGTGTGCGCGCGTGCGTGTGACTGTTCACGCGCGTGCGTGTGTGCGCGAGTCTAGGCTTTCAATCAGGATATAAAGCGAAAAGGCGCTACCGTAAAGACTGGTGTAAAAGCGCAAGGAAATTTATGCGGCGGATAGGAGGCGGCTGGCTTGACCGCGGCTCACAAATGACGGCTCACTTTACCGCAGTGGAAATGACCTAACAGACTCTCCAGACTTTTAAAACTTTTGTATGACCCCTTAATTCCTATGAAAGCATTAAGTGTGTACTTATGTTTTCCCCATGCTGTTCCTGCGGTTGGGTGGAAGGCCATTTTGTAGTTTATCTGAGGTTTTACTTTTAAGACTTACACTTTTTAAATTTAAAGGTCATTTTTGTTTACCATGACTGTATCGTTTTCATCAGCTTTCATTTACACTGAGTTATTACATCCAGCTGATAAAAATGCTAATAGCTTTGGTTCATTCTACTAACAAAACAGGCTGCTTGCCATTTTCATCCTTCCGTTCCCTAATCTTGAAATTGGGTGTGGTATTGCTAATTTCATTCTGCAAGAACATTTAAGGAAGAGGTGAGAAGGCTGTTCTTATTGTGTCCTCCTTTCTTTGATGATGACTCTTACTTGTTCTTGACTTAAAATAATTTGGGTTTCATGACGGCCATACAAATGTGTTTAGGTTGACAATCACATGCATACTTGAAGTAATACTTCAGAGAACCATTGCTGATTAAAGTTTTCTTCTGGCAGGGTTTTATTCAGATTAAGCTGATATTATTATGATTATTATTTTCTTTCTTTATTTATTTTAAAGGTTAGAGGTTAATATTTATTCACTCTAGCCAATCTTTTTTAAATAGCTTTACCAGGAGATAGTTTTAATCTAACCTTATATTTAAGAATCTATTTATACACTGCACCACTGAATGCCTGGTGTGTAGCAAACACTTGTTATACACCAGCAGAGACTGATTCATCAAATGCTTAAAAGTTATTGGCTGCTGGGGTGTCTTGCAAGAAACTGGAAAGGCCGGGCTGTTATGACTCATTTGATTTATACAAAGGTCTCTTGAGAGGCTTCGTGTCAGTGTATTGTAAATGTGTTTTATAAAGTATTAAGTAACATTTTTCTGTGCAAAAAAAAGCCGTGAGAATATGATTCTCATGTCTTAAGTCCCAGTGATGTCGAGTTCTTTTAACATTATTGCAAATGCCAAGCCAGTAGAAGCCAAGAAGCAGGCAAGTGACATTTTATCTTATTTGACAATAGAACAATAGAAAAAGAGGACATCAGGAAAAAAAAAACAACTGGCATAGTAGGCAAAGTAGGCATGAAGAAAGATGCTGATATCTAATCTGGCCAAGAAACAAAGGAAAACAACTGAAAATTCACTGTAAAAATGAGTCTACTGTATAATACATAAACTAAAGTTTAGTTATACAAAGCAGGCAATTTGCAGTAGTTTAGTCATTCTTTAATTTACAATCATACCTTCCCCGTGATACATGAACGGACTGATTACTTGTAAATGGCCTCTTGTAGTACACAGTTGTATACACAAAAGTTGATGTCATTTTATTAATACTGTGTGCTTCAGTTTTCCCCCCACATGTCTTTTGACAGTTAAAAGCAACAACAAAAAGAATAAATACAGTCTAGTGAGAAGGGAAGTTTAGCTCAATCTGTCAGTTTTCCAATAAATAGGAAATGCAGATGGAAAATCAGAATGAGTCAGTACTGGGGGACAGACAGTATTTCTAAAACACAGGTGAGAGATGATTTTGTGTCACTGCATATTAGCTGGTGTTTTTGTAAGAGCCACACGCACAAAAAAACAAAAACCTCTAAACATTGAACTACAGAGCAAATGAATACAAATCCTGGAAAATCCACGATAAAAGTGCTTGTCAGCTACAACAGGAATATGATTGTAATATACAGTACACGTTCTGATTATGTCAAAATGAACTATACATAGAGGCATATATTACTCTTGCAAACTATATAACTCTCATTATTTGTATTCTGTGCAATGTTCAACAGCAACTTACAACAATAGGTTTTGGCAGAAGGAAACGTCACTGTTTGACCGGGAAGAGTCAAAAACAGAAAACAGCTTTGAGTGCTACAAGTTACAATGGTATAGCTAAGTTTGGCAAAGAGGAGGAGAAGGTTCAAACCGACCAATTAGAAAAATAATTTGTCAAACAAATTATGTAGAAAAGAAATTTGTAAATAAATAAATTCTTTTGCAAAAAGGAAAAAAAAAGAATACAGCAAATAATATGTACTTATTACAACTTTGTTCCACTGATGTTTCATTCATTCAGTTAACTACTTGGCGTGACCTTGTTTCTGTTTAAGTGCTGGAATATGTAGGCTATATAGACACCAAATCCATATATATATGTATAAATATATACATACGTGTAAATGTGCATATGCACAACTACAGTGAATTGTAGGTATGAATATACGAAAGTGCAAGGACTAGTTACTATTATTTTGTTTTGCTAGTAGGGCTCCGACTTTAGGGTGAAGGGGAGCTGGTTCAGATATTTAGCCTTTTTTTTAACTACTGTGCTTTTTGATGCTTGTCTTTGGATCCCAAAATGAAACAACTTGCATATACGTAAACTCATCTTATGGCTAAATAGAAATAAAAATTAAAAAAACAATGATAAGAATAATTTTAATTGTGCAGTGATCATGTCAGACTGATAAGGTGCAGAATGAGAATGATAAGCAGTTCCTTTTAAAACAACACATTCCTGAAGTTTCTGCAGAGTTCGCTGATGAATATTGTAAGGCAGTGACAAGAAGATCATTTTCAGAGCACACGAACATGCAACGTTGTTCAAGGAAAGACCTGAGCATTTTTTTTACTCATAAAGCATCATGTTCCTTTCAGGAAACAGGGAATCTTCATTGCGTTGCCTTGTTTGCTGGATACTGAGTGTTGCCCATCTGCATTGCCAAAACAATTTAAGACTGACAGGCTGTGAAGATACACTTGGGGAATAGAGCTAAAAGGCCTTTGAGCCAGGGGTTAATTTCCTGTTCATTTTTTCCTGTCGATAGTTGGTTAGTTTTAGGCTCTAAGCCAATCAGAGTAAACTATTATGCTTATACCTAATCTATGTCATTCATACACACACACACACACAAACTTTTTTTTTTACTGTGACATTGATACTAATCACAAATTTAGCCAAGTGTTTGTGCAAATAATTCCCATGCGCTAATAGCTCAGGCTTCTAGCTGCCTAAAGCACTCTGTTTCCCTCAATAACTTGACATTTCAAGTTATTAAGCTGAAATTTTTAGGTACCAAAATTGAATTATTGATTTTCAGGCACGCAGCTCTGTGAGAAGCGCAACACTGCCCATCTGCTGATAAAGCCCATCTCAAACCTCAAACTAAAACAGCTTGTTTCAGACAGAATCATGCAAAGCTACTCTAGTAGAGTCCGAGAATAAAAACATGAGGTGGAGAGAAGCATTATAGCTCAGCTTTATGGAAAGTTAAAGTTAGACAAACCAAGAATGACAAAATATAGACATGCCTAATTGATTGTTTAGGTGTTTTTGATATATGCATGTCTGTCTATGGACCTATTTAGCCATGTAACAGCAACGCGACTGTACAAGATGTAGTCATCTAACTTTGCAGGTGTATAGTTGAGCAGAGGCTGTCTCACATTCTTTAAAAAAAAAAAAACGCAAGTATTTGAAAGTCTCTATATGAGATATGTTTACCTGCTTGATTGTTTTTAAAAATAGAAGTAATCCAAGAACTCACTGCCGTTTCAGTAATTATGGTTTCTGTTCTTGCAGTAGTCAGTAGTTTTTGTGATATCTAGCCAATTTTGTCTTTGAAAACATTAAAATTGCATGTTTTGGAAGTTCGTTCTTAATATCATTTCTGGACATTAAATCCTTGAAGTATTTACAGACAAAATGAACAGGAAATTAATTTGTGGACATGGAGCCTCTGGGAAGTGTGCAGGCATGTTGCAACTTTTTCTCTGCAAGAAATATGTGACATTGCTTTTTAAAGCAGGAGTTGGTGGTGGCGGCGACATCTTCCCCTCAGTCTACTGCAGATATCTGTAAACTTTAAAGCAATGATTGCCAGAGTCTGCAACAGCCACGTGTCCATCTGAGGTGAGCGCTAGGCCCTGGGGGCCGTACAGCGGGTCTGCCGAAGTGTTAATGTAGGATAAGAAGGACCCTGTGCTGTCAAACACCTGATGCAGAAAAAAAGGTCAGAATTTTCAGCAATTCTGTCACAACAAAACACAGCAACGGCGTTAAAATTACATCTACACGTAAACTGCAAGCTGCCTCACCTGTATTCTGCTGTTACCCCAGTCAGCTACAATGATGTTTCCATTGGCATCCACAGCCACGCCAGTGGGAGCGTTGAATTGGCCGTTCCCTTCGCCATGAGAGCCGAACTTGAACAGGAACTCCCCATCAGCGCTGTACACCTGAGGCAAAAAGCCAGAAAAGTTCGGTCAGCATCTTCATGTGCACGGCCTCCCTTTAAAATAAAAATCACAGCTAAGGTGGCAAACTCAGACATAGGTCGTCTTTTTTTCTTACCTTCACAGAGTGATTGTGAAAATCGGTCACGATAATTTCATTCTTGTTGTTCACGGCAACAAAATGCGGGCCTGGATGAGGAGACAGAAGCAGGTTATGTTGGTAGTTAAAGCAGAGACTGTTTCCTGTTGTTTATGCATTGGCTTCACTGTTAGTAGGCTGACTAAATGTAGTTTTCATCTATAGTTTGTCTAAAGCTGCAATTATAAAATAGGAAACCCTTCTGATTGGATGCGAGTAGTATGTTGTGCTTCTTTTCATGCAACATTTCAAGTCAATACTGAAAGTTAAATTATATGGAGAGGCTCAAGGCCTAAATCATTGTTATGCATGCACTGCCCAATCACAGAATATTTATATTGTCTTAGTCATACTGTCAGTGCTTACACTGATGGTTGGGTTACTCGTCCAGTTAACTTATCATTAAAAGCAGACCTCGAAACTGATTATATTAAAATACCACAGAATGAGTTATTGGAAACAGTAAAATTCATTCACACCGATCTCTCTTTTCATAGCCGTTTTTCACCCAAAGCACAATACACACAACAAACTTATCTTAAAAAAGAATAATTATGATTCATGTAATTATTACAATGGCATGTAATCTCATCTCTGATCATTGCTGCACAGGCACAGCTTCATCCTGCAGGTTTTTTTTTTAAACAATCAGAGATCTCAGGAGGTCAGACACATGATCACGGATTTGGGTTAGACAGAGGGCACTGCACTGTGGGATTAAGGTTGCAGCAAGGCCACACTTAGTACTTACTGAAAACTGAGCCAGATTTATTTATGTTTGGGCCAAGTTTTTCTGAGTTGGAAAACAGAAGGAAGAACAGAAAGAAAGAAAGAAAGGAAGGAAAAAAAATAGCTAGTCAGAGATAAAGACATCCAAAGAAGAAAAAGCTCAGGGAGGTGCAGGGGGGTGCTGCTGCCCGGCTAATGCAGTAATACCGTGGGAGTTACGGGCACACAGCCAGTGTTGTCTTTAATATTCTTCATGCTGTTTGCTGCCCAGAGCTGACGCTTTAAACTGCGCCTACATTAGTAATGGTGCTCACAATGAGGGTTTTTAGTTGCTAATACTAAACAATGATAAAAAACACATTGCAAACACTTTCAAAATCCTGATTTACTGTCTACTAAAACAATCCTGTTACTTACACTCCAAAAATATTTATGCATAAAATGAAGTAATCTGATTACATGTAAATTTTCCATGTAACTACAGTGTACAACATTACATTTAATGGAATATGGTCAAATGAAATTTACTTGAATGTTACACATTGAGTTTATACCAACCATATTTCCCTTAATGATTAATTATTTTAATAAATTAACCTTTGATTTTTATGCATTTCACTGTTGTGCAGTCAGATATTTACCTTTGCTATTTTCCTTTAAAGAAGTATAAAAAATGTTATCCTAAATAATGGAAGTGTGTTTTTATTTCTTTCAGTATATTTTAACTCACTTTAATTATTTTGCCAAATATTCAAAATTTCATAACAGATGTTTGCTTGTCTCCTCCCCGGCAGTGGCTGCCTCCTTCTCACCTGCAAACTGTCTGTCAGAAGTCCCTCTGCCTCCAAACTTGGTCACAAGTTTCCCATTGGATTGAAAGATGAAGACGCAGCAAGCCTTGTTGTCCACAGTGATGATGTGTCCGTTCTTATCCACAGCCACACCCTTGGGACCCATGAGCCGTCCTGCACCGATCTTATTCTGTGATGCAGAGAGACAAAAAAGTAGTTTAGCACTTTTTCAAGCAGAAGGTAAATGGTGAGGCAGAAAAACACCAAAAGACTATTTTTTAATAGATTTCACATATGAACAACCCTTAAATGAGGCATTTAGTGCTGTTCAGCCTGCACAGAGATCTTACCTTAAACTTCCCATCAGGAGAGAAGATGCTGACCCACCGATTGTCATAGTCGGCCACCACAATGTCACCGTTCATGTCAACAGTGACACCCGTTGGTCTTTGCAGCTGCCCTGGAGACCGACCTCTGACCCCAAAGCGCATCTTGAATTGGCCATCATTGGAGAAAACCTGCAATTGGGTCCATCAAAGCAAACAGTTTTAGAGTGTACGGCAGAGTACACTCGTCTGAATATCCACTTCTGTGCAATCACTGTGAAACACGTGGCTACACTGCCTCACCTGTATGCACTGGTTGTTGCTGTCAGCCACCACCACTCTGCCATTACTAGAGGCTGAGATCCCCTGGAGATTTGTGAACTCGCCTTTCTCTCTACCCCGAGAACCTGACAGAAAAAAAAAGGCAAATACTCAAGAAATGTGTCATTTACCATTTTCACATTAGTCTCCAGTCTTATACACTGTGCACTCATGCCGATCGTTTACCAAACTATGACATACGTTTTGTTGGATTCATTTCCTGTCTCCCAGGCTTGGGAAAGTTTGTTTAAAGCGGCAAAAGAGTTCAAAAGTAAATTACAGAAACTTGCTTGAATTAAATAATATGAAGAAGTTGCAAAACCTTTGAATGCCAGTGACATTTTTTTTTATCTCAGCCAAAGCCAAATTGTCTATAAAAAAAAATCTATAAAACAATCAAGCCAGATCAAAGTTTTATTGTGTAGTCTATTGGCATGAACTGGAAATTGCAACTGCCTGGAGCGGAGAGTGTCAATTTAAAAGCCTGTCTTGTGGCTTAGAAGCTAATAAATGATGACATAAGTATTCTTGATTTGTAACAAAGATAATGTAACTTGTGTAGGACATAATTTGCTTTTCCGTGTCTCTCTTACCCATTCTGTAGATGAGCTCATCTTCAATGGGGTTCTCCTTTTTCTTAGTCGTGCTGTACATACTGGAAGGCCGTCGCACTGCCTTCTGCCGTATGTGGCCAGCCGTGCCACTGGGGGACTTCACCCTCCGCTTCACATCGTCTGGAGATTGCGGAACATCTGACGGCTTAACTGCTCGCAGTCGGAAAGGGCTGCCACGTACCGGCTGTCCGTACAGCAGCAAAGAAAACGAGTACTCTCCCTCAGAGCGTAACGTGTAGCCCACCTCGTATGTTCCATTCTTATTGTCCGTTATCTCCGTCTCTGCAGCCCGGCTCCCATCAGCGGACGTTATCTCTGCTTTTAAAACTGCGTTTCCTGTCCGCACCAGCTCCCCATCCTGCAGATAGGGTTCACTGAGTCAATTTCCGAACAACACAAAATCTTCAATATTCACACGGCAGCCACTAAAGAAGCACTTTCCACACATGCATGAGAAGCTTATAATAGATTTCTTTTCATAAAAATAATCCCTGAAAATTGCCTCGGTGACCAGAGTAGCCACCGTGAAATAACTTTTGGAAACGAACTCTGATAAATGCTATGAATTAAAATGAAAAGCTAAATTGAAATAGCCACACACAAGAAAAGCAAATAAATGTCAGTAAACCCATTAGAGCCAAAGCAAAAAGTAAATGGCTTAATTTACACATATAGCAGAACAATATTACGATAGTAAAGCAACATAATTCAGAGACAGTACTTTGTCTTTTGTTGTCACAGTAATAGTTTGGTGTTGCCCAGTTGCTGCATGGCGGAGGCCCTCTCCTGTGGCCACGGAAGTGTGAGCCACAGCTGCTGTGGTGAGGAGAACACCCAGGTTCTGGATGGAGCGCCGCAGGCCCTCGGTCTCCACCTTGAACACACAGCACATTTGAATTTTTGAGTTTCTTAATACTTTTTATTATTATTTTTTATTATTAAGTCTTTCTGTGTCTGCAGCTGGTAACTACTAACAAGCTAATGGTACTTTACGACTGGGTTTATACATTTGTTTTATTACCCACACCGAGGAGGTAATGTTTTTGTAGCATTGCATGCCTGCTGTTCAATCTGCTGGTATATGGGAATTGTAAATATTACTTTTGCTGCACTACAAGCTTCTTTCATTACATTTAAAAAAAGAAAACAAACTGAATATATAAAAAAAATCCTATAAAAGTAAACACTGCCCACAGATTGAGCTGCCTTGGTGGAGATTTGTCCTTTCTGAGTACTGCTTGTTATACATGTAGTCAAATTACAGTCACGTGAAAAATAAAAAGTTTCGACAGGACTCACGCAGACCTGCGATGCGACAATGTAGGAGAATCAGTCAAACCACCACAATAAAAACAGAGGTCACAACAGACAGCAGTCGTTACCTGGCAGTCCAGGTGTGCATTCTGATGAGGTTTCTCTGGGAAGTCATGTCTGGCCAGCGCGTTTACTCGCTCACTCATTTGCTTCTGAACCAGCAGCACCTATTCTTACAGGAGATGCATACTGTATTTTATTTAAAGTCCTTCCCCCCCATCTGTACCTTTTAATACAGAACAATATAACTACTGCAGAACAGACATTCTGCTACATTGCTGCATGAAACTTGAGAGTCAAATCCTATAATCCTGTTTGACAGGTTGCTGGTATATAAAAATTTGCCTGCCCACCTCAGTAGCACTACCATGGCTGAGAGCTTGCTCTGTGAAACTGCAACTGCTCTGAATATGTTCCTTCCCCTGGAGGAGAGCTGAAAGCTGGGCCTGCAGGACCTGTGCTCAAGAATGAGAAGGAATAAGAGAAAACAGACACAGGAGGGTCAGTAGAGCATGTTAAAACAATACTGAAGATGAGAAAAAGCAGCTGAATACATTAAAAAAGAGGAAAATTAGGAATTAAATGTCAAGAAAGCAATAAATCTCTGGTATTAAGGACAAAAACATATGCATGTGCATATACATGAGTGAATGAACTGGTCATCAACTAACTTTCTGCTTGGTACTGCAGATATTCTCCAAGTCTGTGATGAGGGCCGTCTTGCGCTGATGCAGCGCCTGTTCCAGCTCTTCAAATGTACTTGTAATTTCCGCTACTGCCTCATTCTTCCTTTCAATCAGCTGTCGAGAGATCTCACTCACCAGCTCAATGGCTGCTGTTAACTGAGGTAGCCTGCAACATGAAACAAGGTGAAAATGTATTCCATAGCAGCTGAACACAATGAAAATGTCTGACAGATGAGGCACGGTGTGCACAGATCGCCTAAGGTCTGCTTAAGCTGCTTAAAGCTTTCCCGAGGTATCAAGACCCCCACCTGCTGTGTATGGCATCCAGCTGTGTCTTCAGCGCAGCCTTGTGCTGTTCCACCACATCCCGCAGAGGAACAGTCATGTGCTCCCTGTGCTCGCCCTCTGTGCACTCCAAACACATGGCTGTCTCACATGACTCGCAGTAGAACTCCATCACCTGCAGAGGGAGACAGAGCGAGTCATTCTCTTGCAAAAAAAGAAATTAATGTAACATTCAGTTCCTTTTACACCAATTACTGCTTGAAATAACATGGAAAGGAATTTAGGTAAGGTGATGACTTGAGTAGCATATCTCAAAAGAGCTTCTCACCTTTCCTTCGTGGTTTGGGCAGCAGAGCGGCTTCCCTGCAGCTGCAGCACTGACTGATTCCAACACACTGCAGGCCTCTGGCCGCGAGCACTCTGGGTCTCGTTGAAGGACCTAATGCAATACATTCTTATATTCAGTGTGGAACAAGGAGGTATTTCTTTATTTTGTTATTTGTAATGCGCATTTGAATTATCTGGCTAATGCATTGTGTTTTCAAACCTCCATAAGATTAGTGATGAAGAAGTTGTTCTGCAGGGCACAAACTCCTTTCTCTGGCAGGATAGATGTCTGCCGGCACACTGGGCATGAGAGTGTCAGAGACTCAGGGGGAATGTAGGTCTGGAGACAGCTGAAGGAAGAGGCCAACAAATATATAAATATAAAACTTAGATAACCAATACAGCAGAAAAAAAAAAGAAGAGGAAGGTGTGAGGAAGACAGAGCAATCACATAATAAAGAGAGGCAGTGCCTAAATAGTGCTCCTGTCACAACAAATAAGGCAATAGAGTGGATTTAAATCAATACAGAGCCCACAGGCTTGAGAGAAAACATGTACACTCTCTTTGAGTAAGTGAGCATCTGGCAAATCAATTTGACTAACAGAGTCACTAAGAGGCAAAACAGTTCAATCATGAATACATGTGAAGTGCATTTTTTAAGGCTTTTTTCTGTTTGTGCATCTATGTGTGCGTTTGTGTAGTTTGGATTCTGGCCTGGCTTCACGCATGCTAGTAGTCACATCTATCCTGCTTGGCTCTACATGCTAAAGATTTTTCCAGGTTTGGTTAACAAGCCCACTGGAGTGTATCAACAACATTAGACGCTAACAAGGGGAAAAACCAAAGCCAGTCAGTAACTTTCAGGTGCAGTATGCAGACTGCAATGCATTCCTTGTCTACAGCCCAGGTGCCCACCCTCAGGTGATGTACAGCTGTATTTCTTTAGTTTCTGTAGTTAATGATTTGGCGATTAATACAGTAAGAAACCCTGAGTCAGTTCTCAGGATAAGTCTCTGTGTTTTTACAAAAGTATGTTTGGCAGCTGCTTAGGCTGCATGCTGGAACAATTATATTTAATTTATGACAGCATACAAGCTCGTATCAGCCAAGCCTCCCTGTTTCTGCTTCTGAGAACAACTGAGAGGTTGAACGAAAACATTTTTTCTATCAAATATTTTGTCAAAAATCAGACATGAAGCCCGCTGGGAGCAGCAGGCAGGGATTCAAGGGTAAGAAAATGTTATTTATCTATTCTAATTGCTTTTACTGTTGTTGTAAAATGTAATTATTTTGGCATCATTTCTATATTATGAAGTAGTCGTATCCTGAGGTTATATGCAAAAATGACAATCACATACAGAGGACATCGGGAGCAAAATGAAGCAAAGTAACACCCTCCCAAAAGGAATAGGCCCAGCGGGGGTTTGCACCACACCCCTCTTTAAAGTACATAAACCCACCCCAGCATTAAAACATCTGTCCGGAAATATTGCGTATAGCCCTAGACAAAAATCTGTTCACCTCAGCAGGACTCCACATCACATGCTATCCAGTTAAACCAGGGATTAAACTTGCCCTCCGGTGGGCAAATGCAGCTCAGACTGCATGGGGGAAAAAAAGAGAATTATCTCATACTGTGTGGCTTTTAAAAAGCCATTCGATAAATATTTGGTAGATCGTGGGTTTAGGAGCAAACCAGTCTGAAACATAATCCTGGTTTTCTTCTGCAGCCAACAATATGCCCCTTCTTCATTCTCCATCCTCCCACCATGACCCACAACAAGCTTTCAAAAAGCTTCCTCCTGCTTGGCTCGGCTCTAGCATTGTCACCTGAGGGGGTGTCATCCTTCCCAAGAAACTGTGGATTGAGCCACTGTAATTGTGTCTCTCAACAGTGAGCCTTTTTTCAGACTGCAGTCCTTGACAGTCCCTGATGCTGAGGAATGCACTTATCCCAGCAGCGTCAGTGACGAGAAGCGCTCTGAGCTTTTTAATTGTGTGTAGGGATTTGCAATAGACGAGGTTTGTCTATTGGCCAGCGTGTAGGTATGACAGGAATTCTATGATAACAGGGTAAGAGACAGGATTTACTAGAAGAGAGACAGGTATGGTAAACAATGTACTGTAGCTCCTTTGAATGGCCAGAAATAGCTACATGCAGCAGACAGTGCGAGCAGCAGTAATTAGGACTCCTGACCGGTGTCATTGACGCAGACAGCACAAACATTAGTTACCTTTCACAGAAGGTGTGCAGGCAGGGCAAGACCTTGGGGTTGCGGTAATGATCCAGGCAGATGCTGCAGACCAGAAACTGCTTGTCTATCTGACGCACCACAGGGCTGGTACTTCCAGCCTCGCGCTTGGCCATGGCAAAGGAAATTTAAAGCCACGGACAACGACAGCAGTTAACCTAACAAGAGAAAGAGAAAGATGAAAATATTAAAGAAAAATGCTGCACTCCAGCTTTTTCTTTGGTCTTCTTTGCTGAGCTATTGTTCAGCAAACTTTTCAGAGAAGGTACCAGGAACCAAAGCAAAACAAAGCTGTTTAATGCCTTGATCAGAACAAGCACACTGTTATGCAGTTATTTCTAGGTTAATACCAGAGCAACGTCATCTGAAAGAGAGCTGAAAGAGGCTTGCAGTTCATGCTCAGCAGATGCACATGAACCATTATGGCCAAATGCGTGAGTAACACATTAAAGTTATAAAATACAAAAATAAGCAAAGAAGGCGTAAGAAAGAAAAGGCTTTGTAACGAGCAAGTAAGCACTCAACAAAAGGGTTGTTTTTTTGGTTTTTTTTTACAAATCCACAATAATCCATTGAAACAGTCGTAGTTTTGAACATACAAAAAAACAAAACATAAGACGTTTAAGCTGGAATAGGCTTAATTTCTTATTTTATGAACCACACAGCTACATTTTCACATTCACAGCAAACAGCACACCTCTGTAGGTAGAAGTTACATGAAAGCCAGAAACCAACTGTAGGGTGACCAGAACAGAGAAGTCTGTTATTGTTCTCACATTAGGAAAAAAAAGCTATATATATGATGCAAGGTATGGATATTTTGCCTAGCAACACAAACCCCTGCTGCCTCCACATGGCCCACTTTCACATTCAGCAGTGCAAGGTCAGCAAATACGGCAAAATTAATTACAGCAGTAAAAAAATGCTAGTGAAGCATCGCTTGCAAGATCAGGTGTTAACTGAAAACAAGCATCCAGTGCAAATATTGTACATACGTAACAAGAGGTCATAACCACATAGCTTGACTTGATGCATGGCTTGAATTTGCACTTTTGTTGAATGCTGTTCATATCATTTTCATCTCTCTGTTGCTAACAGCAATGAATCCAGCCACATTTTCTCAGTAGGTCAGCACATGCATTATTCATGCATCAGGCATGCACTCATGTGCTCATACAGATGGAGGGGTGAGCGAAGAGTAGTACATGCCTCAAGTAAATACACAATGTGTCATGGTCCTGGGTCGGTGACCCAGCGCTTTTAGTTATCATTTTCTAGTTTATGATGATGATGATTATTATTGTTTGAGTTCTGTGTGTTATATTTGGTCTGCCTTTGAGTCTGTCTCTGTCTATGGTGTCACCCCATCTGTTTGTGAATCTGTCTGGTTAGTTCATGTCTTGCCTGGTTCCATGTGTCTGAGTTTCCTGTTTTATTGTGAAGGTTTGTGTCATATGTGAGTGTGCTCAGTTTACGTTTCCCCTGTCTCGTCAGCTGTGATTTCTCCCAGGTGTGTTCCCCTCCTGTCTCTCATCCCTTGATTTCTGCCGTCTGTGTATTTAAGCCCTGTGTTTCTCTGTGTCAGTGTTGCGTCGTACCCTCAACTAGCTGTGTGTTCTGCTTCTATGTTCCTAGTGTTTGGTCTCCTGCTCCAGTTTAGTGTTTCTTTCCAGTGTTTCAGTCCTTGGTTCCTCTGTTCTGACTTTTGGTTTTCTTTTGGTGAGTTTAGTTTGTACGAGGTTTTTCCCAGCAATAAAGCTGCGCCTTAAGTTTCACTTCCGTGTCTGAGTTCTGCATTTTGGGTCCACCACTCCTGCTTGCCTGCCACACAGCGATTCATGACAGAACGACGCGACCAGTATGGATCCAGCAGACTCACTGAGGAAGCGCAGCTCAGCCTTTGACGGGACCCGGCTAGCGCTTGGAGGGCCTCCGTGCTGCCGTTCCTCACTAGCTGCTTACCCTTCGGTCCACTCACCTGCTTCTTCCCCCCGGATGCCCCGGTCTCGCAGAAAACGCTCCCGCCGGTCCCGGGAGGATTACTACGAGACCGCGAGCAACCAGCTCACACCAGCTCAAGCTTTCTACAAGATGTTAGGGATCATTATAGTGCCACCCGACTCACCCAGCGTTTCCACTTCACAGCAGGAGCAGCCACAGCCGAGTCATTCCTTGTCACATTCTGCCAGTGCTGCTTCCTCTTCTACTTGGAAGCGGCGAACGTGCCGCCAGCACTCACGGCTCCGGCAGGAGCCTGGGACTCTTCTCGACCAACCGCCTAGGGTGAGTGACAAAGTCCCCCTACATTCGCCTTCTGTGTCGAGGGATAAACGTACCGTTTCCCCCAAGGCCGCTAACGTCAGCTTCATGAACTCTAGATCTTCTGTTCCTCCTGTTCCAGAAAATGACAGTATTCATTTTGAGAGCGATCGTTTCCACTTTGGTTCAAAAGACTGTGCTTCTGATGCTCCTTCGGACCCAGGAGTTAAGACTGTTTCATCTGGAACTGTTTATTCTGGGGCTATGTCAGCTCTGTTAGCCGCCCGGCCCGAAGCTCTGTTAGCCGCCCGGCCCGAAGCTCTGTTAGCCGCCCGGCCCGAAGCTCTGTTAGCCGCCCGGCCCGAAGCTCTGTTAGCCGCCCGGCCCGAAGCTCAGTCACCACCTCCACCACATTCAGCCTCGCTTCCCATAGCACAGTCACATCCACAGCCTGACTTACTACAAACCTTATTTCAATCCTTAGCCCAGTCAATAGCTCAGTTGGTAGAGGAATCATCAGCCTTATCGTCAGCTCGGTTTCCAACTTCACAACCATCATTTTTCCCTACACCTCCGGTACAGCAAGCTATGTCTATCCAACCCTTACAGAACTGTTCCACAACCTTGAATCCTAATCAGAGAGACAAACCAAACAATATTGTTATCAGTCCTCAAAAGCTGGCCAGTTCTGAGACTGAGATTCACTCCAGGGCCTCCCCAGAGGCTGGGTTTCAGCCCCCAGCAGACTCTGGACCCCTGGCGGTTAAGAAGCCAGCTGAGGACCGCACCCGGCCGTTGCTGCCTGAGCAGACTCAATGCTCTGTGCAGCTGCAGTCTGCCATGTGTTTGCCAGAGGCCCGTGTGCCTGGTTCCGATCTGTGCCTGCCAGAGGCCCGTGTGCCTGGTTCCGATCTGTGCCTGCCAGAGGCCCGTGTGCCTTCTGGTTCCGATCTGTGCCTGCCAGAGGCCCGTGTGCCTGGTTCCGATCTGTGCCTGCCAGAAGCCCGTGTGCCTGGTTCCGATCTGTGCCTGCCAGGATCTGTGCCTGCCAGAGGCCCGTGTGCCTTCTGGTTCCGATCTGTGCCTGCCAGAGGTCCCCGCGCCTGCTGGTTCTGTTGCGTTCCTGCCAGAGGTCCCCGCGCCTGCTGGTTCTGTTGCGTTCCTGCCAGAGGTCTCCGCACCTGCTGGTTCTGTTCTGTGTGTGCCAGGGGCTCCAGTGCCCACTGGTTCTGAGACTGTTTTTGCTGGGGGGCCCGAGGAGCCCGTCCAGCCTCCTTCCTCGTCAGCTGGGGGGCCCGAGGAGCCCGTCCAGCCACCAGCTGCTCCACCAGCAGCCTCATCCACGCTTGCAGCAGCAGTTTCATCCATGCCGCCACCTGCTGCAGCGCCTCCGTCTGCATCCTCCACGCCGTTGCCTGGCCCGGCCTCTGCTGCATCCTCCACGCCGTCGCCTGGTCCGGATTCAGCATCCTCAGCGTCGCCTGGTCCAGCGCATGCTTCGGCTTCATCCGCTTCACCTGGTCCAGCCACTGCTTCACCCTCACCTGGTCCGGCCTCCGTGTCTTCACCCTCGCCTGGTCCGGCCTCCGCGCCTGCGTCCCCGCCTGGTCCGGCCTCCGCGCCTGCGTCCCCGCCTGGTCCGGCCTCCGCGCCTGCGTCCCCGCCTGGTCCGGCCTCCGCGCCTGCGTCCCCGCCTGGTCCGGCCTCTGCCTTCGTCCCCGTCTGGTCCAGCCTCCGCTTCACCTGGGGCTGCAGGGGCCACGCAGCCTTCAGGTCCCCTACTACCACCTCCACATCGTCGGTCATCTGCCTGGCCGCCTGTTGGGCATCTCCGCCACCGTGGACGCCCTCCTGAACGCCGCCACTGCCTTCCACGTGGCCGGCCTCCGGACTTGTTTCCACGCCGCTGTTGCCGTCCGCACGGTCGGCCCCCAGAACTGTTTCCACGCCGCTGTTGCCGTCCGCACGGTCGGCCCCCAGAACTGTTTCCATGCCACTGCGTGGCCGGCATCGGGACCGGCCCCGCTGCCATTCGCATGGTCGGCCTCCTGAACTTGACCATCTGGGCCTTTTTGGACTCTGTCCCTCCGTCCTGGGCCCCCTCCGCCCACCCTGGTCGGGTGCTTTTCTTTTTTGGTTTTGGTCCGTTTTTGTGTTTCTGCTGGGCTGTCTGGAGCCAGCCCTTGAGGGGGGGGGGTACTGTCATGGTCCTGGGTCGGTGACCCAGCGCTTTTAGTTATCATTTTCTAGTTGATGATGATGATTATTATTGTTTGAGTTCTGTGTGTTATATTTGGTCTGCCTTTGAGTCTGTCTCTGTCTATGGTGTCACCCCATCTGTTTGTGAATCTGTCTGGTTAGTTCATGTCTTGTCTGGTTCCATGTGTCTGAGTTTCCTGTTTTATTGTGAAGGTTTGTGTCATATGTGAGTGTGCTCAGTTTACGTTTCCTCTGTCTCGTCAGCTGTGATTTCTCCCAGGTGTGTTCCCCTCCTGTCTCTCATCCCTTGATTTCTGCCGTCTGTGTATTTAAGCCCTGTGTTTCTCTGTGTCAGTGTCGCGTCGTACCCTCAACTAGCTGTGTGTTCTGCTTCTATGTTCCTAGTGTTTGGTCTCCTGCTCCAGTTTAGTGTTTCTTTCCAGTGTTTCAGTCCTTGGTTCCTCTGTTCTGACTTTTGGTTTTCTTTTGGTGAGTTTAGTTTGTACGAGGTTTTTCCCAGCAATAAAGCTGCGCCTTAAGTTTCACTTCCGTGTCTGAGTTCTGCATTTTGGGTCCACCACTCCTGCTTGCCTGCCACACAGCGATTCATGACACAATGATAGGAAAGCAGTTATAAACATTACACACACAGACACACACTGACTATCATTATCCCCCCACCAGACTTTCCCTCCTGTCTGCACATCTGTCGCTGCTGGATCTAATACAGCTCTCAATCCCCTGTCCCATCTCCGCTCGTGTCCTATTGTTAGTTGTTGCCCACCGAGCATGAGCACGCGCACGGACACTCACACACCAGAGTGGGTAAAAGCCAAGCTGTATCTTTCCAGTCTTTGCACAGAGGATCCAATGACATACAGTCCCCACACTGGGAGGGTAAAGGTCACATCTTAAGCCATCAACTCCAAGAACAACATGTCACATTTTTTACTCGGGTTAAAGACATGCAGGGTGTCAAACGGAAATGATTAGCGGTAAGTAGCTTATGTTTTGTCTAAATCGAAATATGCATTGTTCTCCATAAGTCCTCTGCTTTAAACCGGCATTTCAAGAGTATCTAGTTGTCTTTGCTGGACTCCAATGAAAAGAAGCTGGAATGTCTCCCGAGTGTAGAAATAATGGGGGGATCAACTACAGGATGTATTCAGTTCTTCAGCACAGTTCTCACACTTCTCCGTCATTCTGTTTTTCTGTACTAGAACACACCGATACTAATATCATCTGTTATGACGTCTGTCTAAATTTAGACTCGTGTATTAGTGACTAGACGAGGAAGCAATGACAGTGAGGCTAAAATAAGACCACCGGTCCTCGGGACAGCAGGACAGTGAGGTGATTTGTGTCCATTCATCTACTGCTGGTTTCACAGCACTTTTCTTGGGTGGACCGCTGTGAAAGAAGAATGCGGAGTCTGAAAAGTGCCAAATAATAAGTACTCTTCCTTAAAACACTGGAATAAAGATTAAAGTAGCAGTGTGAGATGATGCAACTTTCAAAAAAGAAACTTAATTTAACATGTTTTTTTTTTATTTTTGTATCTAAACTATAGCTGAGGCAAACCTTTTGCACTTTCGAGCTTTAAAATGAACTTGATGGAGACATGAAAAGCAAACGCTGTAACATCAAGAAGATTTGACCGCCGTGGATGCACATGAATGAATACACTCGTGCGTGTACACGGTTACATGAATTCAGCAGACCAAGTTTTGACACGGGCCCCATCTTCATTCATGCTCACTTAAACTCCTAAGTAGGCCACGATGCTTAGTTTTGATGGTCTAAAGTATCCATGACCAGTTTTTAACTGACAGGCTTTAAAGTGAGTGAAGGGAAGCAGATTTAGAATTTAAACTCAGCAGTTAAAGGCACTGGGATGGGATAAAGCCAAACACATTCAGGATGCATGAAGAAAAATTATGCATGAAGAGGACGCGTCTTTGAGAGAGCTGCCAACTAATACCATAAAAGCAAAAATGTGTCATAATTCTCCTGGCCATTATAAACACAGTAATAATAGCAGCAATGCTGCTGGTGACCTTAGATTAAGTAATTCCCCAAACTCGCAGTATTATAGTATTTGAGTGCTGAGCTAATTGTTTTTGTGTGTGCGCTTAAGCGCATGTGTCACGTTCTGTTTACTGTTGGCTTTACAGAACACAAAAGAGACCATGTTCTTCGTCTCATTCACGACCGAAACCTCTGCTGGTGCTTTACCGTACCACAGGATCCTCACAGTTTGGGTGAACTCTCTCTTACAGAACACACATGCAGATAAACCTGAAAAAGTGGCAAGACGGGATATCAAATGTCTTCTTCTCGCTTAAGAAGCATGGTGGGAGAGAGATGGGTTAGAGCGCGAGACATTTTAACAGGCCAGAGAAATAATGCAGGAGAAGTATGATACTCTCTGCTGTCTTCTCACTGTGATACACCTGTGCAACAGATAAGAGCTGACAGCCTGTGTAAACACACAAAACACCAACACTCCACTGTGATGACAGGTGAGCTGATACTGTAAAGTTACACACACACACACACACACACACACACACACACACACACACACACACACACACACACGGACATGAAAACAAAAACAAACAAACACAAAGTCGACAGAGACACTACCTACTGTCGGTGAAGTGGAGTACATCTGTCTAGAAGACTTCATGGCAACTCTGTGTTAAGCCACTGTAGCACTCAAGAACCAGCACACGCCCTGAGTCACACACTCTTGCCTTCTAGTCTCTCTCCTCTGACCGCTCTTCCTTTTCCCTTTTCCTTCTCTCGCTTTTCCCTTTTCCATGCAAGGCACACGCACTGAAGAGGGCTGAGCGGGGATGACAACAAAGGGTGGGACTGTAAATTGAAAGTCCCTCCTACTGTCAGTGCCGTTTACAAGCATGAGCTCACTCTATGCCCTCCTACTGCTGTGCTCTGATTGGCTGGGAAACCTAAACCAGCAAGCAAGATGTATTGCATCATGGGCCAACAATTTGCGCTGGACTGGGGGGTGTGAGTGTTGGACAGAAAATCTTAAAATCCAAAGAACATGTTGCACAAAAGTCCTGCTGAGTAATAATTAAATTTGTGAAATACTTTGCACAATGATTAGAATATATGTTATATTTGTATAATCTAGTATCCAGTTATGAGGAATTATGTCATTACTTGGCCATCCAAGCATGCAGATGCATGCTTGCAGACACATTTAGGGCAGCCAAATAAAACAGACTTATATAATTCATGAAGTCACTTACAAAAAAAATAACTTTAAGTGAGAATATCAGAGCATATGCCCTCTCCATCTAGTATCAAATTACACATATGCACGGATTAAGACGGACACTCTGAACTGAAAAGGGGATCATCATTATGAAATTTCTTGCCGTGGGATAATTTTGCACTCAATCCCTTAAATGACCCGTCCTTGTGATGTGGTCAGAGTATAATCTGAAGCCAGAGGTGACGATTCTCTGACAAAAAACATCAATCTACATTTAATCTGTTCGGATTAAGTCCAGTCCTCTCTCCTCCCACGCTCTACTTCCTCTGCACCCACCCACACACACACCTACCTTTCCAAAATTCTGTCATCCTAAATTCAAAACGCAGACTGATGTGCTAGATGTAACAGGAAGTAGAGGGATAAGAGGATGAAGACAGAATGAGATATGAGCAGCCGTCTGAAGGGAATTTATTGTTGCCTCATCGATGTTCTGGCACAGTTTTGTACATTTTTGTGTGGCATTGTATGGCACTTTCAAAGCGCAAGGAATTTTTGTAGCCACTTATAACTGTTAAACAAGCGGTTTGAAAACTTGTGCAACTTGATAGTTACAAGATAGCACTTACTAACATGTCACCATTGGATGAAACAGTCTATGAGCACATCTTGTTTTTGGGTTCCATAGAGAGGGTATCTGGCGTGACCAATATACTCAATGCATCACTGCAGCATGGGCCACCTTTTCAAAAAGGCCCTTGTCATCTCTGCAGTGAGCACTCGCACTCAAAAGCATTATTAGTTCTCCACAGTTTCTGCTGAAGCGACAGTTCGTTCAGAATATATGACACCTGCAGTTATTAAATGGGAAGAAGATGAACCACCACTGGTATCACCAATGAGCCCCTTGAAATAAGTAAAGGTAATATGAAAGGAGTGTGCCGAAAAAGACCTTTTTTCTCTTTTTTATTCCAAAATAAATAAAGATTGCAATTAAGTCTTTTTCATTTTTATTACACTAATGCTTTTGGATGAACACACAGCTGCAGTTAAACCTGCGACTTGCGTAATGTCAACAGTCAAAAGAAACCGTTCTGCCTCAGGGTTGGAGTAATGACAGCGATGAAAGGGATGTTCCCTTAAAACCCCAAAGAAATAAAATCCAACCCTCACTTCAGGGAGTGAACAAAAAATAATCAAGTAATCAAATAGCTTTCATGCTGCGTTTGTTTTTAATTATTTTTTTGGTGGGGCCTTTGGTGTTCTTTTTCTTTTTGTCAGTCCTGTGAGAACCGACACAACGTGGCAAATGATGTGACAAGAAATGTTACATAAGCGTGAGTAACAAGGGGTTGCTGTACTTTCTTGGAGCCAATAACATACCGGCTCCCAGTGCTGCACATGGGGCTCCCAGTGCTGCACTGTGGCTCAGGGGGGTTGGGAAGCGCATCTGTAACCGGAAGGTCGCCGGTTCGATCCCCGGGCTCTCTGTCCTAGTCGTTGTGTCCTTGGGCAAGACACTTTACTGGTGTTGGCCGATGGCGCAATATGGCAGCCTCGCCTCTGTCAGTCTGCCCCAGGGCAGCTGTGGCTACAACTGTAGCTCGCCTCCACCAGTGTGTGAATGTGAGAGTGAATGAATAGTGGCATTGTAAAGCGCTTTGGGTGCCTTGAAAAGCGCTATATAAATCCAATCCATTATTACCTGATATTTTGCCATTTTTTGCTTGATCTTGTTGTCTGTTAGGTGCTCTACCTACATGACGTAGTGTTTCTCTGCCAAACTCTCTGGAAGCTCAGCTGAGAACATTTGGAAAGATGTGGAAATGATGGAAATTCAGAGAATTAAAAAAAAATCTATCAGAAGCAACACAAGGAACACGCAAATACTGCTGGTTATTTATTCTACAATTACAAATTGAACAGGAAAGATGAAAAGGAACATGATACTGAGATCTCAGAGACTGCTGTGATGGTGCTAGAGTTTGACAGCTCCAGGTCTGACACCATTCCTCAAACACACATAAGCTCTTCAATTCTGAGTCATACTATAGCCCCACAGCAGTCACACGGCAGCCAGCAATCACATAATAAAAAGCATACCTCACTCTCAAATTTGTTGTTACAAAGACATATACACCAGCATAAAATACAAAGATGGTGTGTATGGTCCAGCACGTGTAATCCCCCTTTGTGTGCTCAGCAACCTTTTATTCTCTTGCGCAGTCCACTCTTAAATCCCTACATACATGTATGTATTTCTATATATAGAGCTATCAGTTCTCATTCCCTTCACACACCAGGCACGTGCCCAGCATTGCAAACGCACTGTGCAAAAGCACAGGGATCCTCAGATGACCAGCATAAAAATGACTCCAACATTAAGAAGGAGCCAAACATTCACATCAGCCTCTCTTGTGCATAACTACCGCACATAGTATAGACCTGCAGTTTTTTTATGCATGCTCTTGTGCTACATTCATGTAAACTGGCTATAGCATCAACACTTCAAAGCATGGCCACAAAGTCCTCAGTGTTCGTTTGTTTTTTTAGTATCCATCAGTATGTGCGAATGTGTGCAAAGTTACCAATGAAAAAAATAAAGAGCATCACAGCAAGTACTGACCTGCATAATGCTGGCTGTTATGCCTGCATAAGGTTTTATTATCTCAGGTTTTCTAACTGAATTCTCGGCAAGTTATTGTCTAAATACAGATCATTAATTCATCAGACAGATTGTTTTAGGCTACGTAGATGCTGAGACTATATACATCTACTATTGTAAGAAAGACCAGTTACTGTCAGCATGCAGTAAACACAGGTATACTGTACATGAATGTCACTTGACTGAAGGGTAAAAAGAAAATAGTGATGCTTTCTGTCAAATACAGTGGCAGTTATCAAACTGTCTTTACACAACGGCTGGCCTCAGGGAAAGCAGGTGTGTGCATGCATAAATTGTGCAGCGGATGTTCCACTTAACACAAATTTCCTTTCGGCTTTGCAAACTAGTGGAGGCCAGTGTCTAAGTACCAATAGTGTTGACACATTTCCTTCTGCAATTATTCTGTAAATGTTAAATGTCACACTTTTTACTCCACTCTCTCTTCTTAGACCATTAGTTCTATATTCTAATTGTAAACTGCTGAAAAATTAAAAATTAAGAATGACGACTTAAACAATCTAAAGCCTCAAAGGGTTAAGGATTTTGGATCCCGCTGCCCACTATGTCATTTAGTTTGTAAGAAATTACACGATGTATGTCATTAAAGAGTTTCAACTAGAATTGTTTTTTTCAAGCTGTGTCCATGAGCATAAAAAAAATAAACTGCCAAGCAAACTTTTCCAAGTAGAGCGTCGACTGTCTCCAAGACAGCCTGGCGAAATTCAAACAGAGCATCAGAATGAGGAAGAAAGCTGATATAAGTGACTCTGAATGTGGCAGATAGACTGATCTGTATCGATCTACTGGGCTTTTCCTGCACAGCCATCTCTAGGGTTTACAGACAATGCTCTAATAAAGAAAATAGAAAAAATGCTTTGTTGATGCCAGAGGCCAAAAAATAATGGGCAGACATGCAGTGTGCTCATAGGAAGGCAACAGTGACTCAAATAACCACTCGTTACAGCCAAAGATATGTAGAACGGCATCTCTCAGCGCGCAACATGTTGAACCTTAAAGCAGATGCGCCACAGTAACAGAAGAGTGCAGTCGGCTTCACTCATGTCAACTAACTTTGGACTTGTTACCTGGTCTGATGAGTCTTGATTTCTGCTGCAACTTTTGTATGTAAACAGCATGAAAGCATGAATCCATCCTGTCTTGTATCAACAATCCAGGCTAGTGGAGGTTGAATGTGTGGGGGGTAGGTTCCTGGCATATTTTGGGCCCCTTAGTGCCAACTAAGCATTGTTTAAATGCCACAGCCTACTTGAGTATTATTGCTATCCCTTTATGACAAAAGTGTAACTGTCTTCTGATAACCTGCTAGCAAAGTGTAGCTAATAAAATGGTCGGTCAGTGTATATAATCATAGTATATGAGCAGAAGTTGGTGTTTCAATTATTGTCGACCTGCTCATTCACTGATATTGCCACTATTGCCTACATGTTTTCATAGTAGTCTGTTAGCTAGTTACTGCATTGCCTTGCTTGTTTTGTGCTGGATGGCAATGTGCATCAAGGTCTGTCAAAATAATATTATAATTCCCCGCTAATAGATTATTTACACATATTATTATGCGTTCAGTACTGGCATGTCATACCCCTAAACCCTTTCTGATGATGAACTTTAAACAACATCACATCATACTCTGAAGTCTTCATAGTTAACTCGCAAAACCTGCAGAATAATTGGCAAGTACAGCCTCTAAAATCAGTGTAGCAGCAGAGTAAAGCTGTACCCTGGAGCAACACTTTTTAATCCTTATGCATTTGCTGGAGTTTAATGTTCAGCCGATACACCTCTGGAATAAACCATAAACAAAACACGTTTCTGTGTCTGCTGCAACCTGAAAGCCATTTTATCCATCAGCGTATTCACTTTAATGCAAACAGAACTTCATCAAGAGATTCTTGCATGAATAAGATCGAGGCAGACATCAGCACAGAAGTTCAGCTGCACTAAGCCTTGAGAAACAGATACACAAGCAGCTCAGATAGGGAGATACAGCCTCCTTCACATCTCTCAGTGTGTATGATTAAGGGCCAGTGTATGAGAACTCTCAAATTGTAACAACCTCCTAATACGTGACCAAATTTGGAGAGAAAAAGATGCAACCCCTGTCTTTTTGGCTCTCATTGAAATTGGCATTCATTACTCTTGAATGGTTTTTACACAGAACATCAGAACAGAATTCAAATAGCCATTTATGAGCCTGTAACACAGCAGTGTGTACAAATTTTATCCCACAGTGTAAAATATACTCCAGAATACTAAAGGTAGATACAGCACATTCAAAGAAAATGACACAATTCGCAGATTCTTCCACTTCTTTCTTTTCCCTACCCAACTCTGCCTTTCCCAGCAGAGAGAATTATTTCAGTGAAAGAAGAGCATGTGCCACGGGGTAGAGGAGCTGATCCTGAAATAATTTGTTTCTTTAAATAACTGGGGGAGTAGATGCCCTGAGCTAAATATATATTTACATAAACAGATAGTTTCATCTAACATGGCATAATAAAACCATGTGATATTAATTTCAGGTACGCTGAAGTATATGGGACCTTCTTTATCTATGGGTTTTTTGGTTGTTGTTTTTTTTAGTATTTAGCAGTTCAGGTAACCATGTGAATGGGAATTTTGCTCACATGCCCATCACATAGCAGAAACCATCACCACATAAAGGAGGAAACTAACTCTCTGGTTGCAAGGGGCAGAACATCTCGTTTCACTGTGAAAATGTATTTTCTCATGGTGCTCATTCTAAGCAGGCCTTGCCATGCTGAATCATAAATGTGCATTACAGCTGGGATCCCTAACAGGGTGAAAAGTCATTAACTTGAGGGGATTAGAAATTCCGTCATTTGTTCGTCATGCCGATAGGTCAGCGGATTAATCATTTGCACATCCTTTAAACTCTGTGAATAAATGCTGTGCATAAATACTGTGCAAGCAAAGACCTGGAACGAATGTCTAAAGCAAACTCCAGGTGCACAAAATAACAACTCAGTTTGACAAGACTTGGACCAGAATGACGACAGAGACAAATCAATACCTCTTTGAATCCATCTTAATTCAAAAGGACTAGGAAAGGTTTTCAAATGTAGTTTGGAAGTATAGTTCAGGATTGCAGGATTCTAGTGGATTGCTGCCTCTCTCTAAAACTATACTATAATAACCAGTCATTTGTGATGCCAAACCTAATGTTTACAGTAGTCTGTCTGCTTTTAAGGCCAGATTGCTGCTATGCTGGCAAACCAGGAAAACAGGGAGGACGGACTGCTAACTGACATGTTACAAACACTCACACACAAACAACGTGTGGTTCTCTGGCAAGAATGATGCAGTGGATGACAAACATTAAGTGCTACCTTGTATTCACTGTCCACACACAGCAGGACAGACCAACACAGGCACACAGCTAAAATTATCAGTTGGTCTGATCTGAGCCAAGCTGTGCAGGAATGTGTCACAGGAACCGCCTGTATCAACATATTAACACACCGCTCACGCTCCTGCACGCAAGTATGCATGAACACACGCATGTGTGCAGGTGTGCAAAGCTTCAGCTGCACATCACTACTGTGGAAGGGTACCATTTAAAAACAAATAAATAAAATGACAGATTTTCCCCATACACAGACACTAATAGAGTTTAGATGATCTTTCAAATCAGCTGCCTTCCTAACTGCACTCAGCGCATGAAGAAAGCATTTTTTAAAATGTTTTATTTACAGATGTTTGATCAAAGCTGATTAGAAGTGCTTTTACAATTTTAATTTGATCCCAGAAGAGCATTCAGACTCTATGAGCTACAAAATATCATCATTAATCCACAGTAAATTCTCCTATTTGCCCTGTGTATCTTTAAAAAAATTGTTTTTGTGTCAGGCTACAGCCTGTAATATGCTACAACATTAAACCTGCTGATCCTAGCAAGTGCACACTATTTTACAACCACAGAGACACCACAGTCTTAATTCTTTAATTTCTAGCAGTGGTAAATTGTGGTATACAGAAATCAAAATAACTTTTGTGGTTTTTATTTTTCATACTTATTACAACATGTAGCACAGATCACATCTTCCACAGGCCTGCTTGGTATGCAGCCATTTCAGTAACTATCTGGGATCTGTTCTAGGATTACTGTCATGACAGTAATTATATCAGTTTGACATAAGCGACCCATTTATTCCCCAGTTGTATATACAGTATATTCACCGGACACCCTTACCTCTACCATAGAGCAGGAAATGTCTGTGTATATAGTGACAGATTTTTTTTTACCCTCTCTGGACATTCAGATCACAGTATATAAAATATATGAACTGCAGCATCTCTGTGCAGCTATGCGTAACAGAAGAGTGCCAAACGGAAGCTTTGTTTGCTGTTGTTACATGAAATGTTCTTACAGTAAGGACTTTACTATTGCTGAGCCCCCCCACAGGGACCTGGCTAAATATATCCAGACATGACTACGTCTCTCAGCGCCGTCACTAAGCTTCCACTACATGACTCTCTACTTACAAATAAATACAGCTAAATGTGGAAAACCTGTTATTTATCACACAGATAAATACTGTGCATATGTAAGCATACACATACAGATTTATTTTTGCAAACAAACAAGGGGCAAGAATCCACAAAGGAACACTTCACTGTAGGGCTGTTCGATATAACGATACATATCGGATGACGATATAAAAACGTCTATCGTTTCATTTTACGCTATCGTTTGTTTCGTGGTGTCGCAAAATAAACTGTTTTGATGGTCACTGTAGTGGCTATATTAATTTCTTAAAGTTCTCTCTTTCTCTTATATTTTATATAACCACACTACGGACGGTAAAAGCCCCTGTTTTTGTGCGTTGTGGTTAGCAACAACGATGGTAACAGCATCGGGTGTCCGCTTGTTTATGTTACTTTCACAATAAAGCTCAAGATCCTGTTGAGACTTTTCAAAATAAACTAAATCACGTGAAAGAGCAGATTATTTACGGATGAGAATTAAAAAAGAGCCGCCGGGTGCTAAAAAAAATACACCTTAGACTCAAACGTTAGAACAGGCTTTTCCCCGCAGCACGCTGTGTAATAAATACTCACAAAGAAAACGGCGGCCTTTACAATTTATGTCTAAAAATGTATAGTTTCATGCATCGGTTAAAACACTCGACTCCAGCTACATGACGCGCAGCTGGAAACACTTCCTGCAAGACGAGCTGCCCGAGATTTACAGAATTTACACAAAATGTTACATTTTTGTGATTTATATCGTTATCGGACGATAGAATTCTTATATCGGGATATGAGATTTTGGTCATATCGCACAGCCCTACTTCACTGCTGCAAATCCAACTGTGCCTGGTAAATCTATTATCAGAATCAGCATTATTGTCCAAGTATGTGTACACATACAAAGAACTGGGTTCTGTTCTCAATATAAACAGAATAGCCCAAAAGAAATGGACACTACAGACATTATCAACATAAAACAATGTGTATCAATGTATTATGTATATAATATACAATGATATGTTGGCCAATAATCTTTGACTTTACTGATGTATTTTTTTTGCCACAAAGGCACAGATAAAAACCAAATTCAAATAAAAACGAAATAGCAAATTTACAAAACAAAGTTCATGTATGCCGTTGCATCTCTCAGATGGACTATAATAAAAGACACACTCTTCTTCAGACTTCACAAAGTTAAAACTTAAGTTTGAGCTGCAAAGACCTGATCCCCTCACTGAGGGGTTCATATCAAAACAGCAACAAAAATTTGACAGTGCAGCATGGGTTCAACAGGCACTACAATCATCTTAACACTGCTCAGGTCTGCAAGGAAGACAAAGAATTAAAAAAGAGCAAGGATGGTCATCTTCACAAATCATGCTCAGCTGTTACTTTTGTGATATATGATGTAATTAATATATTTCTCTCATGCTGTTAGTAAATACTTAACTGTGGATGTAGGGAACAATTACAAATTTGAGCATAACAGCTTTCCAACACTGTGACAAACACCCTAACAAGTCAAATAGGAGTGTATAACAGCTACAGCACAAACAGAGCTGAAAATCCAGTAGTAACAGTATCCATTAATTGTGTTTTCATGGTTAAGTTTACATCTCGCCTGGCTCTCACCCTCCCATGCAGCTCCAGTGACATTCCTCCCGTGCCAGCTGGACATTCCAGTCTCCACTTCCCCCCACGATGACCAGAGGTTCTCTTTCAAACCTCACTCAGTGTCTCTATGAGAGGCACCTTCTGGCGTGACCAATCACGGAAGCTCCACTACCCCTACATCTGTCTAAGACAGCCCAATCACCTCAAAGTCACAGGTATTCCAAAACCCTTTAATAGCAGCGCCTGGCCCCACAACACTCTCACTTTCTTCCCTGAGAAGATCACAAGAGCTCCTCAACAGTCAAGAACCTGTATTATCCATTTATCTGTCCTACAGTTTGGGATGTCAAGGCAGTCCCTGAACGTGGGTTTTTCCTAATTTCAGGATTATTTTTTATAATGAGACGGTTCTGTTCATAATTTTTATGGACAGAATTTCTAGGCGCAGCCAAGTGGCGGAGGGCTTTCGCTTTGGTGGCCTCAGAATCTCATCTCTGATTTTTGCAGATGATGTGGTTCTGTTGGCTTCATCGGGTGAGGGCCTCCAGGTCACACTGGAACGGTTTGCAGCCAAGTGTGAAGCAGCGGGAATGAGGATCAGCACCTCCAAATCTGAGGCCATGGTTCTCAGCCGGAAAAGGGTGGAGTGCCCACTCCGGGTCGGGGATGAGTTCCTGCCCCAAGTGGAGGAGTTCAAGTATCTCGGGGTCTTGTTCGCGAGTGATGGGAGAAGGGAGCCGGAGATCGACAGACGGATTGGGGCTGCAGCTGCAGTAATGCGGACGCTGCACCGGTCCGTCGTGGTGAAGAGGGAGCTGAGTGTAAAAGCGAAGCTCTCAATTTACCGGTCGATCTACGTTCCTACCCTCACCTATGGCCACGAGCTGTGGGTAGTGACCGAAAGAACGAGATCGCGGATACAAGCGGCAGAAATGAGCTTCCTCCGAAGGGTGGCTGGCCTCTCCCTTAGAGATAGGGTGAGAAGTTCGGCCATCCGGGAGGGGCTCAGAGTAGAGCAGCTGCTGCTCCACATCGAAAGGAGCCAGCTGAGGTGGTTCGGGCATCTGACAAGGATGCCCCCTGGGCGCCTCCTGGGTGAGGTGTTCCAGGCATGTCCCACCGGGAGGAGGCCCCGGGGCAGACCCAGGACACGCTGGAGAGATTATATCTCTCGGCTGGCCTGGGAACGCCTTGGTATTCCCCCGGATAAGCTGGAGGAGGTGGCTGGGGAGAGGGAGGTCTGGGCCTCTTTGCTTAGGCTGCTGCCCCCGCGACCCGGCCCCGGATAAAGCGGATGAAGATGGATGGATGGATGGATGGATGTTGTAATTATATTTTCATTACATAAATATATTTTTCTGGTAGTAGTTGTCACATTGATGCAGACTGATGCCTTATCAAGCTTATATGCCAAGTACAAGTGTGCTTGTGTTACTATTTGCTAGTTGTCAGAGCTAAGCATTAGTGGTTATGACTACCACTGAATCCTCTCAAGGAAACGCTGACAATGGCAAAGTTAGGGACACAGTCTGCTGTTGCTCAGTCATTTATGGGTTGACCATGTCGAGGAAAGACCTCCATCTCCTCTGTATCACATGTATGGGTGTCAAACAGGCACAACTGTCGCTGACAGAATTGCTGCAGAGTGCAAGCCAAAATCCTGGAACACCATTTGCTAATGTTGGTGGCCTCAAAACCTGGTCCCAATGATAAATCCAGCTCTGCCGGCACTTGAGACCCTGGGGCTGAATTTCCCCCTCTTTTAACCAGTTCCTCGACTCTGAAGGGGAGTATGGAGAAGATAAGAATGACATTAACATGGAATTCATAGATGACAACGGATAAAGATGAGGAGGATGCTATTTGCACTCCTGATCAGTAGCAGCTCCATCAGCGGGGAAACTCAGGCCTTTCCATTTCCCCGTGAGGTTGACCTATATGAGATATACATATATAGGGGTGGCTGTAGCTCAGGTGGCAGAGCAGATCAGCCACTAACCAGAAGGTTTGCATGCCAAATATCCTTGGGCAAGATACTAACCCCATGTTGCTCTCCGATGCATTCATCGGAGTGTGAATGTGTATGAATGTTAGATACTCAGCACCTAAACTTAGAAGAAGTGCTTGTGTGAATGGGTGTGATTGGGTGAATGAATTAGTTGTATAAAGCGCTTTGAGTGCTCAGACAGAGTAGAAAAGCGCTATATAAGAACCAGTCCATTTACCATAACCAGTCCATTTTACAAGGATGTGGCAGTCAGACTGCCCATTAACTAGCCTGGAAAGCTGGATGCCAAGTGGGAGAAGCAGATGCTGGTACATCATGTCGAGAAGGGAAATTATTTTACTGCTATTGTTAAATAATTGTCATCATTACCATTGCATTAATAATAAAATCTGGAGTTTATATTGCATTCAGGGGTTAAACAGTGTCTCTTTCAGAAAGACTGAGTTGCAGGCTGACAGGAAGTTGTATGCAGAAGTGAAAGCAGATAGTTATTTTGAGCCGCAGGCTAAGACGAGGCTTTAACAATGTAACAGATAGCTTTAAGAAGGCCTTAAGCAGTTATGACTATTTTATACACAATGCATATCTGTGCTTATTAAAGAGTTGGAGCTCGGTCAATTAATTGGGGGTCGGAAGCTTTGTTCGGCGCGATGTTCGGACAATCTATTGTGCAAGTGACTTGGAGCCATAGAAGGAATTGCAATACATGCTTACAAAACACTTATATATCAGATCATTTTATATTAAGGTTTTAGTAGAGGTTCTTGGTTAAAACATTTATTTAGTAGAAGACATACACATAGTCTCAGTGAGCTTCTGGTCTGGTAAAAGGTCAGAAGTGCAACAGGTGAATTGAGAAAGAGCATTTGAGGACGAGACACAGACAGTAGGTGAAGAGGTGACACAAAGAGCATGTGAGGTCGTGACACACACACATAGAGTTAAATTTATTTAGAGGAACCGTCCTTGTTGTCTCGGCAAGAAAGAGGAACAATTCATTTTAAGATAAGAACGGAAAGTACCAAGCCATGAAAATAGAAGATGATTTTCTAGGTGAAAAGTCATGATGATGTTGATCTGATCTATGTATAAAATGTACCGGTGACGCATGAAGGGGCGTCAGTAAACAAACCCTGATGCTATAAAATATCTGTTCATGCTTTGATTAAGTCGAAGACTACTTCCTGTCTGCGTACAGAGTTGTCTTCCCACACGTGTGTTCATTAAAATCATCGTTTGACTTCACCCGGCCGGATCGGTGTGGTTATTCTTCGATCACCTCTTGTACCCTTCCTCAATACTGAATCTTAACATTTGGGGGCTTCGTCCGGTTATTGAGGAGGGAGAGTTGGAGGTTTAGACGGAGAAATCCGGGGTCTTAGGTGGTCTGACGGGCAGACATGAATTCCAGTGGTCTAAGTGAGTGGGCATAAGCCGGCTTATCCAAAAGGTAAGGCACTACCTGTTGAATTATTTCCAAAGTGTGCCAAATTGGATATGATAAAATTTAAGTCTACTCACTGAAGTTACTGGTGGATGTCTGTTTTGATTTTGATGAGAATGTCATGACAGTACTGAGGATTTAAAGCAGTTGGACTGCTGGAAAGGATTTAATGCGGTTAGACCGCGGGAAGCAGTTGGACTGCTGGAAATGATTTTAGTATGTTAGGGAATTTGGTTATTTTTTGGTTATAAGGTTGGACCTGCTTCAGTTATACACTTGTTTTGGGTGTTGATTGTTGTTTCAAAGTATTATAAATTATTTTAGAACGGAACCGAGGGGGTTCTAGGAAGCGCAGAGCCCGGAGGTTACGCTCCCTCCTTGTCGTGGACGCGCGACATTGACCTCTCGGCGAAGAGGGATAGTTCAGTGTGGTTTAACTGTGGGGTACAGGGCAGCCTGGAATTAAACTAGGAGTTAGTCTCCTTACCGTTTGGAACGGTACCTGCGCTTTTTTGGACAGGAGAAGTTGGTCTTCGGGCGTGTAACTTTAACTTAACACTTCGAGGTAAGCCTTGGCTGTGAAATGCCAAAAATAGAGCTTCAGGCAAAGTTTGGGTTGGTTGACGCTTTTAAATTGAGTTAGGGACTTTAGAGAGGAGGCCAGAAACTGTTGGACAGATACTGGTTAATTGATTACAAAAAAGTTGGACTTTTATCGGTTAGACCGTTAACTTAAATTTTTCAAAATTCGGTAGGTGTTAAAAGGCATAAAATCTGTGCAGTTGTAAATATAAGACGTCTTTGTGAATATAAAATAATAGATCTCTGTGTGAAAGGAGTCTGAGGCAATGCTGGAGCTATTTTTAGACGGTGTGTGTGTGAGTGAAAATGCAAATGAGTAAGCAGTGAACTGTTTAAGCCACAGTTGGTTTTACAAATACTGCTGCAAACAGTGTTGAGTGTGTGTTTCAAATGCCATTTATGTTTATTAGAGGACTATAAATAAAGTTTTGAGTTGCCGTAGTGGATGTATAGTAATTGACTGAGTTTGGATGTAGATAGATAAATATATTGAGTGCACTGTGTATATTTAAGACTAACACATCACTTTCAGTAGTAACTTTTCTCCAGCATTAGTTGCTGGTGGGTTTATTTTTTCAATTTCTTGTGTGAATGCGGTGACTAGAAGGTTTTGAATGATGAATAAAGGTGTGAGAGGTATTTCTTGGGTGATGTAAAGTAGGATGTTTTAAAGTTTGAAAGTGTTTTTAATTTGAGAGAGGCATGAGTGATGTTATAAGAGTTTGAGTTTCTTTTTCTTTCAGTTTAAAACACATAAGTACATACACTTGGTACACCTGTTTACTCTTTGACTTTATTAAAACAAACGGTGTATTTGAGTTTGAATTTCAGTAATTGTATGTTGATATGGTAATTTAGTTTTATGTTAGGTGAAGGAGATGTCCATCTCTGCGTCTTGCAGGATCGAAAGTGAAAGTTGAAGGTTGTGATGTGAATGCTGTGAGTACTCGATTTGAATGATTCTGTGTGAGGTGTACAAAATACTAAATAATAATAACACTATGAAAGTTGATAGTAGAGTGAGTGCAAGGTGATGTGTGAACAGAGGAAGTCTGAGAGAGAAGTGTGTGCGTAGGCAAAATGCAGAGTGTGTGCGTGAAATAAGGGAGTATTGTTTTTACATCAAGGTTTAGTAGAACTAAAGTAGAACGTTACAAACAAACAGATAAATAAAGTAAAATGAAGAGAGAAAATAACTGACAATTACATTAATGAATAGAAAACACACATACACAAAGTGCCATAGGTGAAATTATTCTAGGAAGGAGTCAGAAGTAAGATAGTTTAATATAAGATGCAATGAAGGAAGCAGCTTACATTCCTTTAATTCCCAGAGCCAGTGTGTTCCCTCCCCTGCCCACTTGGGCCCCGTATCAGGCGAGTATGGAAGGCTGGATAGCCCATGACGGGTAAGATCCCACCTCGAAACCCTGGGACAACCTAAGGCAGGCACAGTCACGATTACTCTCGGCTTCAGTAAGAAGACGGGTCCTGACGGGTAAGGCCGCTGGGCTAGGGTGGAGGTGGAAAGTGGCAAGTGGAGCCCTACCTTCTGGCTGAGGACAAGGAATGCTGCTATTTAAGGTAGGAAATCAGAATTTGGGTTAGTAAATTTGGGGAGGAGAAAATTGACTGTTTAAAGGCAAAATTATGAAGGAGTCTGACACACTGCAAAAGCACCATATGCAAATTCACACACACAAACAGAAAATGCATTAAACTTATAAAGACAAGACAAGCTCATCGAGATTGATGCATAGATACAGACTAAACTTGGCTAAGAACACAAACATATGCAATGAAGAACAGCTTGCTATTTTGTATGAATGATACAATGGTGTGAATGTTTAATAAAATACATTTGAGTTTGTAATTGAGGAATAGAAGAAGCCATATGACAAAGGGAGTTATGAAAACAAAAAAGGGATTAAAGTAGTTTTATAAAGAGTGACTTAGGAGTGCTCTCGTACTGAGTGATCAACACTAGTGATCACTGTTGGAAGAAATAAAATGATTTAATGAGTTGGGAATGTTTAAACATATGTTTCTGTTGTTACAGCTTCTTGAGAGATGACTCAGTATGCAAATTAGCTGGAGTGTGTGGTGACGAAGGAACTTCCTGAGTGTGTGTGTGACTGTGACTTTCAGGAAAAGGAAGCATAGCAGAGACGAGAAGTGCAGATTGGGGTAGGGAATTTATAGTTTAGTGATTATATGATGTTGTAAGGGGTCTTATGCTGAATTTAAGAGCATAAGGGGGTGATTTTTGTGTGCAAATTATGTGGTGGCAAGACTTGGGTGTTTAAGGTTGTTGAGGTTGTTGTGGTGAGGGGTTGATTCTGTCAGTTAGGTTGTTGTTGTTATTTTTGTTTTTAATAGAGGGAGTTTTAGGAAACATGGACATGTCTAAAATTGGGCCCATTATTTTGTAACAGTGCACTTAAAGAAAACCTGTCAGGTGATTTTGTTTTGTTTTTATGAGCTAACAATCAGCTCTATTTTTCATTTTTGTTTTAAGCAGGCCTGCAACAGCGCTGAAAATTCTCGGGGAGAGCAAATATAAGGGGGCTTTCCAGATTACAATTGGCTGAGGAGAGCTACCTGTGGGGACTGATCAAGGTCGTAAGTCCCTGTAAAAAGGATTTTATGCGAGTCAATCCAGTCCAAAAGCATAAAGAAATATTTTCCTATGGAAAATAAAAAATGACTGAGCTCATTTTGCTGAGGGTGGAGAATCTGACGCGGGAAGCTCCACCATTAGCAAATATATGGTGTGACTGGATGAAGGTGAGGATGAATAAATGTGGATAAATAATTTGCTTTTACCAGAAAAATTTTTGTTTTGTTGACTGGGGTTAGATTATGGGATTATAGTATATTGTTGGGAGAATGCCAAATGCTAAAGGGGAAATATTTTTTTGATGTAACTCAGTTATCATTAATTGAAGAAACACATGACTGATAACTGTTCTGTTTTAAGTTTATTTTTATGACATAGATTGGATCATGAGTGGGGAAACTGAGCATTTTTAAGTTTTGTATAGTATCTTGACACATGAAATGTATCAAGATAAAGGGGGGTTTAGGGTTTAATAATTTAATTGTTTAATAATTTAGGATCATTTTAGGACCTTTTGGGTTTTTGATCATTTGGATATGGTAAAACTGAAACTGTTATTTTTAAGTTAAGGTTAAAGGATTAAAAGTGAACTTGTCACGGTTTGCGAGGCAAGCCGTGTGGAGTTGTAGAAAAGGACCCAAAAGGCGGCAGCTCTGGTGCAGGTGAATATTTATTTACAACGGTGGGCACAAAACAGCACTGGTGGAAAAACAAGAAACCGGAAACCTAAACTGGGTAAGCTAATAACACAAACCAGAAACGAGACGCAGGGAGACCGAGGGGAAACAACACAGACAAACCAGCAACTACCATAACAGAAGACACAACTTAAATACACCCAGAGCACGGGGAGAACACAGACATAACAGGCTGGGGGAAACATGGAATAAACACAAAGAGAGACGAGAGCTCATAAATACACAGAGGGGCACAAGGGGGTAAGAGTCACAAAGGGAAAAACACTTAGGGAACACCACAACAGGACACCTCAGAAAACCTGGCCTAAATAAGGAGCGAAAATACAAGGAACCAAGAATGCTGGGCCAACATGGCCCAGGACCATGACAGAACTGAATCCTGTTTAGAAGATACAATGCTGGTTTTTCAAAGCTGTGAATAAATCTTAGAGGGAAAATTAGTGAGGGTTGAAGGGGTAGAACAGGTTTGATTTCTTTTTTGATTTTTAGAAGAAGTGGTTATAATGTAGGCGTACACATACAGATATTACATAGGTTTATCTTTAGGATAAAGGGGGAGCTTCTACGTAGAAATGATTTTTATACATATTGCATTTTGTGCTTTTAAAGGAGTTGTGGCTCAAATTTGTCTCTGGAGGGTCACGAGCCTTTGGCTAGCGCTATGATTAGCCAATCTACTGTGAGGATAATATGAGTTCATGAAGGATTGCACACGCTTACAGACACAGAGTTAAGAAACACACATGACAGTATTGATTCCAGGCAAAAGGCCTTAAATTCATTTAGCTTTTAACTGAACTTAAAGAAGGACCAAAGAGGAAGGAAAGCATATGTTTTGGTTAAGTCTGATACATTAGAATTAGAAGGTATTGTTACATTAAAAGGAGCAAAATGAAATAAAAAGGCTATACCAAAACAGGTGATAACATAGGAAATGTGAGGTTTTAAAATGAAGTTAGTGTTAACACATAGGAGTTGTTTCAAGGCAGCATTTAGCTATGATGAAATGTATACAGGAGTAATTGCTTATATGCTTAAACTTAATTGATTAAAGTGGTTGTTTTCTTTTAGAGTAGAGGAACTTGCAGCAGCGACAATTTGTGCACAGGATGTTGATGATCAGATAAGGGAAAAATAGAGCGAGCAACTGGACGTGAAAGCAGGGCTTAAAGAGTTTAAAGTGATGAGGAACGTTGAAGAATATACATAAATACAAGTCAATAAGTTAAGAGCATAATTAGGATCATGCTTTTGATTAAAGAGTCCCAAAAAGGATAAGTTAGGGAGATGCAGGAAAAGGTGTTTTGTTTCCTTTGCAGAAGATCGATCTCGGCGACCACAGGAGGGGCGAGGATCCTGGAGATCTCGAGGTTCGAGACCACCAGAGAAGGGTCTGCGTGAGGACACAATGTATTGTGACCTCTGGTGTTCCAGAGGTCATGAGAGGGAGTGTCGAGAAGGGAAATTATTTTACTGCTATTGTTAAATAATTGTCATCATTACCATTGCATTAATAATAAAATCTGGAGTTTATATTGCATTCAGGGGTTAAACAGTGTCTCTTTCAGAAAGACTGAGTTGCAGGCTGACAGGAAGTTGTATGCAGAAGTGAAAGCAGATAGTTATTTTGAGCCGCAGGCTAAGACGAGGCTTTAACAATGTAACAGATAGCTTTAAGAAGGCCTTAAGCAGTTATGACTATTTTATACACAATGCATATCTGTGCTTATTAAAGAGTTGGAGCTCGGTCAATTAATTGGGGGTCGGAAGCTTTGTTCGGCGCGATGTTCGGACAATCTATTGTGCAAGTGACTTGGAGCCATAGAAGGAATTGCAATACATGCTTACAAAACACTTATATATCAGATCATTTTATATTAAGGTTTTAGTAGAGGTTCTTGGTTAAAACATTTATTTAGTAGAAGACATACACATAGTCTCAGTGAGCTTCTGGTCTGGTAAAAGGTCAGAAGTGCAACAGGTGAATTGAGAAAGAGCATTTGAGGACGAGACACAGACAGTAGGTGAAGAGGTGACACAAAGAGCATGTGAGGTCGTGACACACACACATAGAGTTAAATTTATTTAGAGGAACCGTCCTTGTTGTCTCGGCAAGAAAGAGGAACAATTCATTTTAAGATAAGAACGGAAAGTACCAAGCCATGAAAATAGAAGATGATTTTCTAGGTGAAAAGTCATGATGATGTTGATCTGATCTATGTATAAAATGTACCGGTGACGCATGAAGGGGCGTCAGTAAACAAACCCTGATGCTATAAAATATCTGTTCATGCTTTGATTAAGTCGAAGACTACTTCCTGTCTGCGTACAGAGTTGTCTTCCCACACGTGTGTTCATTAAAATCATCGTTTGACTTCACCCGGCCGGATCGGTGTGGTTATTCTTCGATCACCTCTTGTACCCTTCCTCAATACTGAATCTTAACAATCATCTCCACCCAAATCAAAATCCCACACTCACGTCACCAAGGCCAGCTCTCCCATGTAAAAAAGGGAATATTTCAAAGCCTCCATGTACCAAAAGGTTTACAAGTCAACATCACAGCCTGTCTACTCATCACTGCTTTTGTTACATGTTGAAGTTCAGGGTCTGGCTACTGAGCTGGGGTTGGCATTTGCTCACTGCCTAATTTTGTTGTTCTGTCCTGGGATTTACTCACAATGTTGGAGCCACTCTCAGAACTACCTTTGGACTACATTGACTTAAAGGCACTTCCACTCAAAAATGTCATATTGCTTCCTTTTGCAACGGCAAAAACAACCAGTGATACGATTTATCTAGCCATACTTCCTGTCTGCAGTTTTGCCTCCAACTTCATCGTCATCTCTAAGGTTATCCAATCTACTTATCTACCTACACTGGAGCTACTGGCTATTTGCCTACTGCCATTTTCCAACGACAGCCATGGGCAAGTTCGCTTTGTCCTGTACACAAAAACCAGGAGAACATTTGGTTACCAGTGTAACCTGGTTCTCTGAAAACCAAGCAAGGTATCTCACCAAACTGCCCAACTTGCACATACATGAAGAATGCCTGATACTTGGCCAGTGGGCATTATGAAAGGGATCAGGGGACCCGTGTCCTGGAAGTGATTGGTTAGATTGGTGTCCACAAGGCACTTCCTATATTGAGATCTTTCAGATAATTAGGGTTACTCTGGTAACCAAACGTTCTCCTGGATCACTGTTTCAAGAGTGCTTCAAGTCTCAAGGCTCAAGAGAGCTCTGTTAAAGCCATCTACTAATTCCCTCATATGCCTGAAAACAAAGTGAGGTTGCGCTAGGAAGGATTTATATTGAGATCAAAGTGTAATACTGGTGACAGCTGAAGTGTAAACCTCCTGCATTACATTTCACTTCTAGTTAAGATATTTCAGAAACAGAGAAATCAATCTTGCCCCAAGTTTAATGCCACAGCATTATTACCACACAGATAGCTTGGAAAGATATATTTTTCTTTCTAATAGGCTGTAGAAGGATGTCACCTAACATTTGTGGTGAGAGATATTTTATCTTATAAATTGTGGAGAATAAAAATTACAAATTGGTGTAAGCTGAAAACAGGTTGTGTTTTCATACTTTAGGCAAACCATTTTTATATATAAAAAGCTTTTAACAGCATGCTGCTACAAGCCGCAAATTACATTTTTGAGTGTCTCAGAGTCTGCAATCATGTCAGATTATGGACACAGTAACCTATTCACCACAGATAACTACACATCATCTCGCCACTCATCTATAATCACAGTCAAGTCACTCTCATAGAAGGTGTCTTCCATACACAACCAAGATATGGTTATTCAGGTTATGTTACATGGCAAAAGCCAATCACAGGCCAGCAAATGGCCTGCACCATTATTCAGCATACAGACAACATAGGGTGTGTGCATCCACCAGTGGGAGGTAGGGGAAATAAGGGAGAGTGATGGAGTGGAGAGGGAGACATGAGAGGAGGAGAGGTATGCACCCTCCGCAAAGGGGAGAAAGGAAACTGTGTAGGTGGAGCAAATATGTGCTGGCATATCGGCGGGATGGCGTTGAAGATAAGATGGGATGTCAGAGGGGAAGATTTTTACTTACAGCAGATTCCTGACAGATGAAAGAGAGGTGGGAGGAAGTTTCAGCGTGCTCTCCTCCGGAGGGAGCGATATCCGTCCACAAAACCTGACATTGTCAAAGCAAAAAGCACCTCACACACAGAGACTAGTAAGACAGACAGAAGCAGGGTGTGTGTGCGTGTGGGATCTGGCTTTAACACATGTATGTTTGTGCTAACAGGAGGGAGAGATAGAAGCTGAGAGAGCGCGAGAGAAAGAGAGAGAGCCAAGAGATACAGAGATATTGTACAAGCTGACTGGCTGGTGTGAAAATGGGAGGGGGCCAAACTGTCCAATAGTGTAACAGATGAGCAGAGTGAAGAGGAGATGGCAACAAAGACAGATTTTTTTCCCCCTCCATTTCCTGCTCTCGGTGTCCCTTAACTCTTCTGCCTCTCTTTTTGATTGCGTGTGTAAGGATAATGAGAAATATCCAACAAGCCAAACTGTGAGACAGTCACTCATTGACATGAGGAGAGGCTCTCTTTTTGCATAGAGATGTGGAAGATGAGATGGGAGGACCAAAAATCGCCTGAACCCTGTTGGAAACTCTAATTTAGTTGGACATCAATTTAAAAGAGTGATGAAATGAATTATTAAATGCCATATAAAAGAGAATCAGAGGAAGGTGGGAGGTAGGACATCGTCTTTGTGAGTTATTTAAGAATCTAGAGAAACATAGTGGTGAAGATGGGAAGTAGCGTAAAGAATTTTGACAGGCAAACTGCTGCAGTGTTTCTTGTATGATCCCTATATGTATGGACAGAGCAGGCACCGTTTGCCTCAAAAGTGTGAGTGGAGTGCCTGTGTGCATGCGCCTGGGGGTTGGGACCGAGCTGTCTTCCCATGATTTTTGCTGCAGGAACACTATGTTGCCATGGAGACTGCATCCAGAGCAGCAGAACACGCAGATGGCTGCTCCCTCGCTTTCCCAAACCGTCCAGTTAGCTTTTCATCCCTGACATGAAATTCACAAAAGCTGCACCTTCTGAAATTAAAAGAAAAACCTCCAGGTATGGTTCAATAACTGAAAAATTACAATTTTTGCCAATTTGCATATAATGCATTCAAAGTGTAAATCACTGGTATGCTTTGTTGACGTTCATAATCAAGAACTAAAACAAGATCTTATAGTAAATATAGTGAAAAAGAGTTCATGTTTCACCATCGCTCACCTGTGGCAGAAAACCCAAATTCAGACCAGAATGCAGGGCTGAACAAAACGGTGAGCTTTATTTTAAAGCGGATGATAACGTCCATAAAAGGCAACTAAAGGGTAAATAATCCAGAGGCACTGAATTAACATTCACACACACAGACACACACTGAGGGGTAATCAGGGGGATGAGGCACAGGTGAAACTAATTAGGATAAATCCACAGGGGAAGTAAAAGGAAATGCAAAGCACTGGTGGCAAATGACTACCAAAATAAAACAGGATTTGAGGAATGATAACAGGTAAGGCAGTGAAAAAAAGCACAATATATATGTATATTTTAAGGAGATTTTAAAAAGTGTAAGCTTGTGTGAATTAAAAATAAAAAGGTATGTTTATAAATGTGTGCACATATGTAATTGATCTGTGATTACAGAAATTATTTCTCCTTTCTTTAAAAGCAGCTCCTATAACAGCACTTAAGTCCCCAACAAATTTGCCTAAGGGGACAGTAAAGTATGTTGTATCCTATCTCATTTCTCCAGGTTTGTTCCAAAGAACTGAACCACAATTAACTGAAAGCACCTTCAGCACACCTAGAGCTAATACTGGAAACAGTCAAAAGCCAGATGACCTAAGAGCTCTGACTGGGTTAGGAAGAATGAGCACGTCAGAAATCTACTGTGAGGCCGACCAGGGGCAGATCTAGAGGAATTCTTTTAGGGTGACACAAGGGTGGCATGGAAATCAGATGGGATGGCAAAATCAAAGCCATTTTGTCACACATATGCAGGTATTACATTCTGTAATATGTACTACACATGGTTAAAATACATCAACTGCAGCAGGTATACACATGTTTCATATAATCATAGTCTGTAGCTTTCTTATGGGTTTTAACCCAAATGACTAAACATTTCAGTTACACAAAAAAAATGTGACCTTGTTGAAATCTGAATTGCCCACGGTATTAATTCAAAATGTGCTCTTGCACAGTTATTGGTCTCAGTTGTAGCTATGCTCAAATTCCTAATGCCAGCTTATTTTGATTCATATGCAAAACTACTGTGGCACTAGGGGTGGCACATACCACCCCATGCCACCACAGTAGATCTGCCCCTGAGACAAACCATTTGGGGCTTTATTAACCAACAAAAAGGAAAGGGAATTCTACACTGTATTGGGAGCCAATGAAGTCCTTTCAGTACTATTTTTTAGTAGTGTTTTCTTTCTTTCTTTCTTTCTTTTGCCTCACAGCAACAAGAGGAATTGTGACATGTGGCATAAGTCTTTATGTGTACACATCAACAGGCATGCCTAGGGTCCCTTTTTATGTGGGGCAACACAATATTTTTATTCCTTGTCCCCCTAAACTACATCTTGAGCCAATGTCCCGCATTTTGACTGGTTGGCTCTGAAGAACATACACTTTTCTGAAGTCTGACTATTACCCAGAGTATATTAAGGGATGGCCTTTTATTATAGCCAGAAGAAGGTCGCCCTGTCTATTGCCATATTTATAAGGGAAAGTTACAAGTCACCAAAAAGTCACAACCTTTCCAGATTTTGTTAATATGATGAAAACTACCACATAGAAAATGAAACTATTATATTGTTATTTGGCTTTTTTGATAATTATTTTTCAGATTTGCACACAGGGAAAATAAGGTGTCAAGTCAATCAGTATGTGTGTGCCATAATTGGATAACAACAGCTAAAACTGTTGGTTATGGCTCAAAAAAGGCATACCACTTTATGGATACTCTAAAGTGAAGCCTAAAAGACAATCTAGGTCAATCTAGGCATGCATATCTTTATATTAAGCGAGAATTTCTGTGCAAAACTAATGTGATGGATACTTTAATAGACATGCAAAACATGTCCTCTCTGTCAATAGTGCTGCTTCTAAAATGAAATCAAAAATGACTGAAAGTAAATTTGCCTTTGAAGTTGCAATAAAAAATAAATTACCAGAGAAGATATTAATATTAATTGCATGCTCCAACACTGACATTTACCCAGTTAATCAATGAGCCCTGCACTGCTGGAGCTCCCTGATGCTAACACCCATCTCACCAGCGAACAGCCTAATGTGAGTAACCACTTTCAGCCCTGTGCAGGATTATTTATATGTGACTAATGGATATGACTGCTTTAGGTTACAGTGATGGCAACAAATGATGTATCAGAACAAAAAATATAGTGATGATAAAAATAAAAACAAAATGTGGTCAAAGGGGAAAACACACACATACACAAAATAAGTTGTTATATGAATTGTATGTACTTACCCGTCCATTTTGCAATGTACAGTCCGGCTGCTAATAAATGACAGCAGGTAAGTGTCCAAAATTATTTTCCACCTGGATGGAGAATAACCGGGATTAGCAACAAACCCGCATAACTCAAAGCAAACAAACCAAGCACCTTCGACATTACGTTTGAGCGATTCACCCACTCCTTTAGATTGTGTAGAGTTCAACAACACAATATGTCATGTGCACTTCACCATAGATTGCATTACTTTTGTCAAAAGCATGAATTTTAAAACTTTTATTTTGTGGATTCCTCTGTGGCTTGGCACCCTATGATTAACCTCGGATAAATTGCGCCATCTACTGAAAGATTTGGACCCTGCAACGCGTTCATATTTAATATGGATATCGATGAATTGTTTTATATGGTGGACGTACATGCTGTGCAAACCCCCCCAAAAAAACCCATAAGACCATAAACCGACAAAGTATCTTACATGAGATCTCAAATTTTGGTAAAATCAGAACAGCTATGGTGTAAATACTTTTGGTTTGAAAGTATTTACAAAGTAAAACACGTGTGATGATTTTGGTATGTGAGAAGCACGCTGAAACTTTCAATAAAGAAACTATTTCTCAGTGATTAATGAGATAAACGTTCGGCACGGATAGACAGGGAAATAAAATGCGCAGACATAACCGTCGACACACAGCCACATGAGCACTGGTGTCTGGCTGGCCATCGCAGAGACCTCGTGGCGCAACGGTAGCGCGTCTGACTCCAGATCAGAAGGTTGCGTGTTCAAATCACGTCGGGGTCATATCTATTTCTTCTTTCACACGCTTGCAATTTGCCTTAAATTTGCCAATTATAGCGGAACAACAATACAACCAAGGTGTCTTAACGCTGAACGTGTTAATTCCTTTAAGAATGCGTTTACGCTGACCGTCTACCGACAGTACCTCCACGCGAGTCCAGTTAATTTTATTAATCTGAGTTTTAAAAAATCTGAATGAACCATCATAACCTGTCAGAGTAACTTCACATCAGTTTAGCACCGCATTAAAATGTACACGTATGTGGTGATAGCCACGGAGGCTGAGGAATGGTCTTCAACCAGAAACACAGTCCTGTTTCCCCGTGGTTAGACACGAGAGCCGAAAAGCTTAACCATTCCTTTCCCCCTGTAAAGCAGAGGTGCATCACAGAGGATCCCTGACTTGAAGTCACATTAAAGGTTAAAGTCTAATGTGCTGTTCTGAAAACACGCTTGAGTTAATCACGAGTGGATTCTTAGTGGTTTTCCTGTCCAACCTCAAATCTAAATGGAGCACTTTGCAAACAGTCTAACTCCTCTAACTATTACTACACTAGACACACAAACAATTTTCAGCAGAATATATTAAAACAACACCTGTCCACAGACTAAAATCACTTTCCTATTATGTTGTAATACATTATATTAATATGTTTAGTGTTTATCTACCTTTTTGGTCCAAACTCCAGTCCCCACATTTAACAAAACAAACATCCAGGGTGGTCACCTTATTTGCTGGAAGTCTTGTGTTCCTTGGTTGTCCTCTACATTCCCTTTTAGTTTTCTGTGTTATGAAGACAATGACTCCCTCTCTCCTCTCAAATGTTCCTCTCTGCTTAAATGCTTCATCACAAAACAAGTTGAAAGTCTCCCTCCCTCTCTCACTTCTCAGTCCAAGTTTCCCCCTCCCCACCTCCTTTCTCATCTTTCACTGGGACACACTAAACTCCGAACACTTCATTAGCATGGCCCTGGTGAGAGTGCAGCTTGGCTAAGACAGCAGGTCACCTCTTGTCCTAGGGAGTTGACTCACATGAGACAGACTCACTGTGCTCAACAGTCTATCACAATGGTCCGATTGTACACTGGAGCGCTAGTTTTACATCAGACAGGCCAGTTGCTGCTTATGTACCGCTCCTTTAATTTCATCTCCACTTAATGTAGTAGCCTATGCTCTGAAAGTAAGCACCTCTGACAAAAAGAGCTTTTTACATGCTTATAGCCACAAATTTGTCAGACCAAGTAGTCCAAATCTTTCCAAAACTCCCTATTCACTCTACCCTTTAATTTGAAATGCCAGGCAACTGCAAATGTCCACACGGAGCACTTGCTGGTGGGAGGGATGGATGTGGGAGGCCAAAGAACAGTCAGAAAGGAGCTTGTATGAAGCAGTTTGTTCCAGGATGCATTATTATACTGTGAGCTCAAAATGGCTGTAAACAAACCCTGTAACCCAAGCAACAGCACTGAATGCCTCTTTTTATCCAAAATCTTATCTACTGCTGAGCAGAGACACCAGGACAGCATGAGGAGCTCAACAGCAATGTGTCCTCAGCAAAGGCTCATTTTAGTTACTACAGTCAGGAGTAGGGCCCCCAGGCAAGACCGTCCTATGTTTTTAATATGATAATAAGGTTGCAGAAAAGCTGGTTCATCTCAGGGCCAACGTAGAGACGGGCAACAGCTCACACTCTTACATGATCAAATACTCATGTCTTTTCTAAAGAAGTTGGCTTTTAAGTTGAGATTCAGTCTCCCAGAATGGAGGTAAGCTGCTTCTGCTCAGCTGAGAATCATTAAAGTGACGATTGGGAGTCAAAGAATTAAAACAATCATGGATTTCAAAATCCGTACCAATTTTCAGTAATATAAACTTTACTATGAAATTATCTGAGCATACAACTCTTTACTCTCTCCTTTTGCCAAATTTTTCCAAGTAACCTATATTTGAAAATGGAACAATAAAACTGGAAATTCTGTTTGTGGTGTGCGACCCCAGTATTTTTAGTGGCCCAAAAAATGGCCTACCCTATGAAACAGTTCTGGAGGAGCCCCTGACTACTGTGTGAACTAAAAGCATAATTGATATACCTCAAATCCAAGGCTTACTCATTAAGTAAAAAGGACTAAAGAAATAATAGATGAGGTCAAAGGCTAACTGGAAACTGAGCAGGTATCACCAAGATGAAGTTACCCTCAGTCAGACATCCAAGAAAGTCACAACAATAGCATATGAGACAACAATTTAATTTGAAAAGTTATTTACCATTTGAGTACAGCCAATATTACAGATAAAAATTTAAAAGGTAGAATGTCAGCCTTTATTTCATACAAAAAGGACAAAAAAGTGAGGAACCTGTTGCGATTTTTGAATGTGGTTAGTCTCAAAAATCAAAACCTTCAGTTCAAAGCAAGTCCATGTTTGCCTTGTTTCCACTGAAGGGTAAAACCATAACATAAAAAAGACACAGTTTTTAACAAAAAAGGCAAAGCTTGGTTTCCATCTCCAAAAAAAAAAAAAAAAAAAAAAAAAAAAAAAAAATCTTATATTAAGTACTTGAACCTTTGAAATTTTGCTCTTCCAAATCACTGGGTTTGCTTCTGCCTCCAATACGCCTGAAGAAGGATATAAATCCAGACGTGCTCACCTGCCCTTCTGCATTATTCCCAGCCTTACTAATTCCAGTTTCCTCTTTTGTTACACTTTCCGTCCTTGAGCCAGAGGAGAATGACCTTTGAGATGAGTGTTTCTGCAGCAGGTCTCCCAGTTGGAAGCCAGATGGAGGGGACTGCACAGCTTCATCAACAGAATGAGACCTGTAGGTGGTACCCTGCGACAAACCTCTCCGATTGGGGCATTCAGGAAGAAAACCAGAACCCCTAGATGGAGACATCTCACTGACAGATTTGGGTGCATCATTGCCCTCATCGCTCTTCCACACACCATCATCAAGGTTGTCGCCACCATATGTGGATGACAGCCTGCGTTGGTGGGCTGGTCTGTTTCTCTGGGGGCTGGTTTTCTGAGTGCAAGTAAAAGGGCTCAGGATAGTCCACGGGGAGCTCACATCCCCATTGCTGGCAAAGAAGTAGTCTCTGGTCCTAGGCCGAGGTGTTTTTGGAGTAGCAAGTGTGTCTTGCTCTCTCTGCAAACGACAAGGAGTACCTGAACCTCTCTCACAGTTGAGGCTTTTTGTGTTTTTTTGGTAGCAAAGCACATTCAGAGAGATCTTTTCCATCTTCTCGGCTTCTTTGTTTTCCAGTTTTGTCATGTCTTTATCCTCTTTTTGTGCTTGGAATGGTTTCTTATGACCATCTTGGTTAGAACGGGGACTTTGCTCAGATGTTTCTACTGATGAATCAGTCCGGGAAGAGCACTCCGAGGGTGACCCTTCGATTGGGGGCAGTGCATTCTTTCTGCATCTGGCCAAACCTTCTGGGACTGTAGACAGAAAGTTGTGCAGGGCCGACTCCAGGCTTGACGACTCACCATTGGGTCCTGATGCTGTGGATCGGCGTTTGGGTGCTATACGCATGCTCTCCTTCCGCTTGTGCCGCCGCTCTGCTTCCTCTCGCTCTCGGTTTTCCTAAAGCAGTGAAGAGAGAGGGTATATTTAGGAAGATACAACTCAGCAGCTTAATGCAAAGAGTGCAAGAGCACAATTTTGCATGTCAAGGCAATTCAAAGTTCTCAACATTAAACCCTCAGGTTTAAAATTTGAAAATTACAATACACCTTTAAAATCAAAGTTTTATTTATTGCCCTGATGAATCTTCATTGGTTAATATTTTTATTGCACAAAATTACATTCTTACCTGCACAGCTGTGTCAAACCTCTTGCAAAATGAGTGAAAAATAGAGCAGCACTCCTCTAATTTAAAGGTAGATGGGTCTTCACAGAAATATTCAGCAACAGCATTGCTCACAGATTTTAACTCCTGGAGAGAGGACTCCACTTCTGCAAGCTTGGCCTCAGCCCTCTAAGAAGTTATTCAGAGATTTTATACATTACAAAATAGTCAATCTTAAATTGAGCCATTTAAAAAAGTAAAATAAGAAGAGAAATCTTTACAATTAAAAACGTCTCCATTTGTTGTATGAGGCCAGGATGTCTGCTGCTGTACAATTTCACTTCTTTGATCTTCTTGACTTCCCTCTCAAAATCTGAGATGACCTCTTCTTTACAAATCCTTTGGTAGCATTTGCACATTTGTGGAAAAAAAGTGACATCGTCAGTGCAGAACTATTCACCAATTTTCTATAAACAAACGATGTGACAGCAATTAAACTGACAATGAAATGACAGGATATGAAGTGATAACCACCTTGATGCCATCCCAATATGTTCAAGCTGGTTGGGAAAGGTCAGTAACTCAGAATCAATGTATTCTGCTTGCTGTGGGTGAGAGATAAGGAGTAAGAAACAAAAATAATGCTGCGGGATAAATCTGTTAAATAACTGTTTAGATCTGAGGATGACAGAACATCAGTCAACTGGGCTGACTAGTGAGAGTTAAAGGCTTTTTAGATAAGCAAAAGATCTTCCCAAAATTCATTCATTGTGATTTAATCAAAATGTGAATCCCTCCATTTCCAGGATCCTCCTCACCTTGGCAACGTAGTGCATGAGGTTCATGCCTGGCTTGTTGGCCTTTGTGTCTGCCAGCTTAAGCAGAGAGGTCATCCTAAAGCCAATAACATTGGAATTGTGACCACCCTAAATAATAAATGAACAATAAGTAAAATAGCTATGAAGACCTGGGGGGAAAAAAAATAAACATACATATACATATGTGTAAAAGTGTAGAAAAATACCAACAGCGTTCATGTAGTTCCCGGCTTTTAATACCAGCCGAATGACCGAGTGGAGGTCATCACAGTCCAACAGTTCTGAGAAAATAATGGGGAAGAAAACTTAATTTATCCATCAAAATAGACAGGTTGTGTAATTCTAGTAGAACTTGATAAGTCAGCTCAATGTGTGTAAAGTATTACCATTAGCTGCTTTGGACATGACGCCAATTGAGTTCTTCACCTCCTCCATTAGAGGAAAAAATTCCTCCCTTAGCACCATCATTTTCAACCGTTCCTCATAGCTAAAGCCAAGAAACAAATAACTGCATTAGCTGTTGTAATTTTGTTTTTCTAAACCCATTATTGAGTGTGGAGAAACATTTTAAAGGGAACACTTCAAAATTAGACATATGGAAAATTGGCAGAATTATAAAACGACATCATACAAAAGACAAACAATCCGGTTTATGTTTAAACTGTCAGCACGACTATGAATCAAAGAGCTGGTATGTGGCAAAATGTTAAATATTTCAAACAAAGCTTATCTGAGATCTCAAGCAACATTTCTTTAATATGCAGTCAAATATTTCACAAATGTGTGAGTTACACCACCCCAAAAAGGACAAAAATAAATAAATACTGAAAACCCTGCTTTAGAAAACTCCATACGCACCCTGGTACTTTGACCAGCTGGACCATAAACTTGTCAGCCTCAGCCAAAACAGAAAGGTTTCCACTGAACGACATCAGCAGTTTGACCTGTGCAATCACACGAGTGTCAGTAAACAAGGATAATATTCATGCCAGTTGGAGATATTACAAGAAAATTATTTGGAATGGCCAAATAAAATGCATCTGATAATGAACATACTGTCACAAAATTATATTTTAATAAAATTAACAGCCTCAAAGAAAAACATTTATATTTCAGAAGGCTACTCAGTCTGGCATTACTCATGTAAAAATACTTTAAATAATCATTAAGTTATTATGCACAGATGACCAAAGCTAAAAAAAACAAAAAAGGGAAGCAATGGTGGGAGCTGCTGTTACCTCACTTTCCTCTGGCAGCAGCTTACAAAGCTCTTTCAACTTCCCATTTCCAAACCGGAGCCAGTTCCCTTGATAAATGTCCTGCACAATTTCTGTCACAGGCCTGTGGAGGGAGACAAAAAGTCAGCAGTGACAAGACTGACTCAGTTCTTGCCATATCGGCGTGACCTATTAAATACAGTGCTGTAGAGTTATCGCAGTTTTCCATTTTCCATGCTGCCACTAGTTTACATTTATCTCAAGACAACGTGAAAACCGCAAAGACTCGCTTCCCTCAGTTATCCACACTGCTGGTGAGAAGTTTCTTCTACAGTAGCACTGGTTGTAAACCCTTCAAGTGTAACCAAGAGACACAGTTAGGCCCATAAATATTTGGACATTGACAGATTTTCAGCCTCGTCACATCATTAAGGTTTTAAAAACTAAAGCTGAAAAAATAAACAAATAAACAGCCAACAATGTAGTTCAAATATAAAGACTAAGGTTTTGGGGGGACAAGACTGGATGTCTGACACTGAGAATCATCTGCCTTTGACAGTCTGCATTATAATACCTGTAACTAATTTTCCTAAATCTTGGTAAATAAAATATTAACAGTTAAACTAACAAAAACTAAACATTTTTAAACCATAGAAAAACTTAACCAAACCCCCCAGTCTGGAAACCAACTGAAACTAAAAACCAATGAGAAGGAAAGGAGAAGAAAAAAAATACATAATAATAAATAAAGCACTATGTGAGCAAAGTGCACACTTAGCTTAAATTCAAGAGTTTGACAAAGATAATGATGGCAGGGGAGCACCAATGTTAACCATTTTGGATGATTCACTTCCATCCATACAAACATTTATGCACAATTTAGGAGTAAAAATAAAAATTGTTCAAATACTTCAGGTCCTAACAGTAGACCATAACTGATAGAAATACTAAAACTGTGAATTCAGGAAGATTTGTAGTCAAAAGGTTGTATGTAACAAATTTCTGATTTTACAGCGAGCTTAATAGTATACGTGCAATAGCAGTAAATGACAACATACAAATAGCTTTATGAAGTCACTACCAGACAAAAGCAGAAACCCTTTTAATTTGACTGAGATGGTAACGCTGACGACATTACAGCATTTAGCTGCCGACAGACATTGAGCGGTAATTTGTTATTCAAAGTGAGAGCCAATTGAACTTTGGACTGAAGGTGACAACCATCTTGATATGAAGCAAACTGACACCAACTGCTAGCCAGAGTGATAATTTCAGAAACAAAGGTACACGTGCAAAAACAAAAGGCAACTCATCACTGCTCAGAGGGCCCCAAAAAAAATCAGCTGTCACACAATGACACAGCTCACCCAGCAACACAGACCAGAAACTTAATGAGTTGTTAAAGAGGAACTGTGTGAAGGCAAATACGATGATAATCCCTCATAGCAAACACATCGAGCATGTTCCATCATCTCTGTTGAGCCTCACTTACTTTGCAGTATGCTTCCCTCCAATTTAGATATGAAAGTGTGTCATAAAAGTTTTTAAAAAGGCATTGCCCTTACTGTTAGTGCTAACATCTTTCATTGAAGGTTACATTTTATTTCCATTTATTTACATATGGTTAACTAAGATAAAGAGCTTGTCAGCTGGAAGATGATTAGCATAGCGGAAGTGACTCATGCGTCAAGATCCGCATTTCTGACTGCGTTTGATGTTAAAAGCACTGCCCCGACCACCGCTTCCTGTAGTTACTCAATTTAAAAGACAATTTAGTTCTTGTTGTGTTATCGTCTTCAAATGGTGCACTGCAATGCTCTTTCACTGCCATTTTAATCATGTTCTTTTACTTTTAAGCAGTTCTTTTCATCACTGGTATCATGTGTCGCTACACTTCAGCAGCATCATTACCTCTTAAAATGCCTCAGGAAGATTCCGATATTCATACTTCTTTTGGAGTCGAGAATTGTGACCTAAAGACAACAACGTCACACACAAATGTAAAAACAAAATACATATTCAGATAAGAGGAAAAGTGGATAATCTATACAAGGCAAAATAGTTTTGGAGGAAGCTGAAATGCTTTCAGAACAGTTTCACTTCTGCCCTCAGGACTTGATTAGCTGGAACTTTTCTAAAATTACTTCCCATGTCTGTTAATCACTTCCCTTGCTTGTTCCTTCTGTGTTTTGTGGCCATAATAATTTAGAGCATCTGCATCAGGTACAATGAACCCTTTACCTGAGGCTCCTGTGGAAGGTGATCCGTGCCATCACATTTCTTCAGGTTTGTTGAAGTGCACAGTGAGGCCCGTTTGTCTACGTGACTGAACAATTCCTCCATGCTCCGAATATCAAGCACCAGGTCCCTCTGGGGCCGACTAGATGTCCACACATTCAGTTTGCCCAGGACACGCTGGCTGGGAATAGTATCCCAGTTCAGCTTTTTCATGGAACGTCTCTGAATGTTGCGAGACCCGAAAGAAGAGGAATGGACAGGTGGGGGAGGTGGCGGTGGGGGTGGTGGGGGAGGGGGCGGTGGGGGTACTGGAGATACAGTTGTAACATGCATGGCAGGAGGCTCAGAAGGCGCTGACAGAGGAAGAGAAGACGAGTCTGGAGGTGAACAGTTGGGAAGAGAAGCCGATTTAAAAATCAGCACTCCCTCCATCTGTTTGTCTCTAAGCCAGAGATGATGGAAGTGTCCAGCAGCAGACAACTCAGACCTGATGGAAAATATAATTCCATATATGAGAGAGAGAGAGTCAATTGGTGATTCAGCAAAATATCAAAGAAATTCTGTCCAATTAACCTTTGCTTCATGTATAAAATATTGTCCTTAATTATCCAACTAACTCACTAACACCAAATATCAGTAGGCAAAAGCGGAGTATTTCTCATTTAAAATAAAGAAAAAAGCAGAAGATGCAACAGATCTAACGGTAATTAACTATAATGCTTACCTGGTAGTGGCATATGGTCATTCAGCCGTCGAATATAAAAGTTGTCACAAGCGAAAAGCCACTCTGACAATTTCCAGAGTCGCACTTGGCAACTAAGCGACCAAAGTAAGCTGCCAACAGCTTGCCGTTAACACGTCAGACTAACTCTTCGTCACAAAAGGCAGCTTGATGAAAGAGAGAGGCACTGTAACGGGACACTACATTATGTGAAAAACAAACAAAAGAAATCATTAATTTAACTCACCTTTTGCTTTTAAAACGTCGCTGTTAAACAAATCCTCTGACGTGATCCTGCCGCGTGCTCGGACATACTCAGCAGTGTGTATCACGAACAGCTGTCCCAGGTGCAGGTGTTTCCACCAATTAAAATTCAACTCATTTTCCCCCCACAGTAGGGAACGCCCTTCCGTGGAGAGGCGAGAGAAGATGGGTAGCCGAATTGCTTCAAACGCCAAGAAGAACTGTATTAAAACAGGTTAAGTGCATTTATTAAACATGTTTTTTTCCCATTAGGCATTACGTAGGTGGTCAGGAGAAAACAGCTGCTTGTTAATGCTTTTACAAACCAACCAATGTTAGATAACCAAATCACCACCATCAAAGCTAATTCAAAAAATACATTAATGATGTTGAATTCAATGAAAGTCGCAGTTAACTTATTTATGGACGTACATGTTTATAAGCCATCCCTTTCATTTTTACTCACCGTGATTTTTTTTTTTTTTTTTTTTAAATACTTTGTTTTAAAATCGTCACTCCGTTTTGACCTCGTTCCTTTGCTGAACGCAGGCAGTCTGACAAACAGCAGTCACAGGTGCGGGAAGCTCCTCCACCAATCAAATACAAGCCGATTTCCATGTGGGAACGCCCACTGTGAATAGGTAAAGGAGATTGGTAGGAGTTGGTGATCAACAAGGCCAGACTATTTCTAACAGTAAGGTTAATTGAAGGATGTGTTTGTTATATACATTGACATCATGAATGATATACAGTACTGTTCAAATGTCTTGAGCCACCCCTTATTTCTTTATATTTTACTTCTAAGGAGCCGGACTTTCTTCAGATGTTTTAAAAGGAACTTGACAAAACGTTTTCCAGACTTTCTGAAGGTTTTTCAAAGTTTTGTTTTAGACATTGGCTGCTTTTTCATTCATATTCAGTCCAGTTCTTTTTAAGCCACTTAACACTGACCTCTGTATCATTCAAGCATTAAAAAGGGACCAAACCAAGGGATAACGTTGTCTACACCACAGATGTCAACCCACTTTGATCTTATGTGGGCTGGACGAGTGAAATCCCCCTTTCTGTAAGTATACATAATTTTAACTAACCATCTAATCAATCAATACTATAAGAAAAAGAAGCACAATTCAGACAGAATGTCTGACTTTTTCCACATGACAAAAAAAATGATACTGTAGTAACGAGTCTGTCAGCTTGACTCTTTTGGCTTAAATTGGAAATGTGTAAAACATCACTTAATGACTTTGGTGTAGTATGAACAGTCATGGTCTTTATCAGTAGGAAAAACAGTAGAACTTGTAACAGTTAAGTCCTCTTTCACATTTTCCAAAATCATCTAAATTGGAGCATTTGCTGGGCCCATTCTAGCCAAGCCTTAACAGAACACTTGGCAAATAATGATTTTTAAAATGTACTCTGTACACTTTACTAGCAGTTGGTCACAAAAGCACATTTATTCTGTTCTTTAGACGAATCTACAAAAAAAACCACCAAAATTAACAGTTTTACACATAAAACTGGGACTAAAAAAACCCATTAAGAGTTATGAACCAAAAACTTGACCTATATCATGGTGTGCAGTGTGTTCTTTAAAAAAAAAAAAAGAAACAAACAAGTGTCATCTCTTTAAAAAAAAAAAGATTATATATTATGTATAAAAAAATAATAATTCAAGCTCAGGTCCTCTACCAGAAGCCTGGGAGCTTCAGGGTCCTGTGCAACATCCCACAGGAGCTGCAAGATACATCTGGCCCTTTAGTGCCCTCTGCCAAAGCCTCATCAGAAATGGTGTCAGTGGAAGGGTGCCTGTAATTCTTTGGGTAACTTTCAATAATTTGCTGTACCCATCTCCACATTTCTATCAAAATATAGAGAAATGATAGGTGGATCAAGACTTGCACAGTAGTTTAGGTAACTCTGAGAAAGAATCCAACTGTAGAGCAATTTGAACAAATGATGGTTAAGGTACTTCCTGAATACCTGGTTATTAAAGTTTATTCAGCCGATTCCAGAGTTACTTCTTCATCTACTTTCAGGAAGTAAACAAATGCACACACACTCTTAGTGCAACACAAAACAGAATAAAATGAAGACAAAGCTTTTGAAAATGTGTACTTTTAATTTCAGTTCCCTTGGGGTGGGGTAGGACTGTTCAGGTGTGAGTGAGGAATGAAGGCAAAATATCACATCAATCCATGACACCACTTCATTTATCATCATAAATATTTTGTCTGCAATCATCCATACAGTACAATACACCAGCTCAGCCTAGAAAACATTGATTGTACACAAATAAAACATCTCATTTTATAAATCTTGATCTTTCTCGACAACAATCTAGAGGACTAGCGAGGCTGCTAGTAAAAGTTACTTCAAATGTTTTCCACTTTTCACACAGTTGGTGTTTTTTCCCCAAACTTAGGGGAGGATTTACCACAGTGAAACAAAACCAAATCCTATTGCCATTCAGTCTGGTGTAAGGGTTAGGAATATCAAAAGGACAGCTTTTGGAAAAGAGGAGTCACATCTTGTTAATATTGCTTCGTGATGGTCAAACAGACCAGCAGCTGGCCAGTGAAACTGCAGTTTTAGCCACGAGAAAGGCCAGGGTCATGCTGAACGACTTCTTTAGCCAAAACTCATAAAATTCAGGGGGGAATAAAAAACAAAAAAAACCAGAAGCCAAACAAACTTTAGAATTTCACCATTTGCTTTTCTAAGCTGTCTTTACGAGTACACATTTAAAGTGAAATGTTGTGGATTTTGCTTCAGTCGTTTCCAAAATTGAAATCAACAGACGTAGTCCATGCGAGCTAGCGCGCAGAAGGCAAAGAGCACAACATCAGTGAGAGCGCACATATCTGCACCTATACTTTGCTGTCTGTCATGCAAATGCAGGGACAAGAAGCTAGAGAAGTCACCCATTAACTGATGGAGGTTTCGTGGAGCACTCCCATCTGTCACTAGAGGCTACCATGAGTTAAATGCAGCATGGTTAAACATTCACTACATTAGGTTCTCCCTTCAAGTTGACAGAGGTTTGCCACGTCACTTTCTAAATTTAGAGGTTGTTTTGAGTAGCTCAATTACAGATTTGGTTTGGTAAAGGAATTCATTTCAGCATGTCGTCTGCAAAATGTCTTAAACTGGATAATTTTGTGTACAACACGTTGAATTCAAAATATAATAAACGTGATACAGTGATGATTAAAAGTTCAACATGTGCTATATTTTAATTGTCAACGACTGATGATTGTTTACTACTATAACAATGTTTACATTAAGAAAACACAGATGGATCATTAGTGTTATTACATCCAACCCCAACCACTAATCACAAGAGGTTTAAATATTAGTATGAGTTATATCAGACAGCTACAGTAATCTTCAGTATGAAGAAAGGTAACTATAGACGAATGTGTTCTGCTTCAGGAGGACTGAATGATATGACCCAATAACATGCCCTTGTTAACGTTAAAAAGATAAAATAAAAAACAAAAATGCACATATTAATGTACCATGTGCAAATGTAAAAGAGAGTGAAATTTATTATTTCCGGTTAAGTGAATCCAGTCAAGTTTGCTTGAAATACCCATCTCTCACAGGGATGCTCCAGGCTTAACCAATGTAAACATATTAAGTCCTGTCATTCAACAAACAGGCCTCTCTCTTCTCTTTGGGAAAATAAAATAAAATTAGTAAAGACTTGAACCAGTATGACTTTGGAAAGCTGTGGAATCGTCAACGATTGTTGCATATAAGATTCAAAGTCAAAGGATTTTCATGTTATGAGTAAAAATTACAGACCGAGCACTGCGGTGCTTGTAATCCAGAAGACCAGCACATATTGTCCCAAACAGCAGACCTTCCTTCACTTTAAACACGAGACATACAGTACAGCTGAACAGATGGAAAATAATTAAGAAAAAAAAGGAGATCAGATGCCAAATTAACCAAATGGCTAAACACAACATTGTGTTTTTTTTTTTAATGTGCTACAAACAATCACGTATGTATTTGAAAAATAAAACAGTACTTAAATTTGAAATGTACATTGATTTGATAGTTTGAAGATTCCAGTGAACAGTGTAAAAACCCTTTCATGTGTGGATGGAAATCCTTTTTTATGAACTTGTCTTTCTTCCTTCAGGCCATGCTTTCTTTTAACTGATCAGCTCATATATAAGGAGGCACACTAGGAGAGAGATAAGGTCTGGGAGTTTTGAAGTGATGTTTACTGATATCTCAGTGTGTGTGTGTGTGTGTGTGTGTGTGTGTGTGTCTGGTTTAAGTTAAGAACTGGGAGCACTTGAGGAATACAATGATGGCCATAAACATGACTAACAAGTTCACACAGCAAAAGAGTGTTGAGATAGATTGGGATTGAGTCAAGTATAAGAGAGGGAAGGGAACGGTTAAAGGATTTTCAGGGAACAAAGCACAAAGAGAGGTTAAAGTGAAAAAAAGGAAATTGGGAAAAGAGGCACTAAAAGCCCTCTGACTCTTCATGAAACTGGCCACTTGGTTTCCTGCTGCACTTAGCTCATTCACGACTAATACCCTGTTATTCATCCGTCCAAACATCCTGCCATGCATTCATCTTGAATCTTCATCCAACCAGTTATTTCTTTGTTTCTCTCTGTAGTGGTCCTCTGTTAAATTGGGGGTTTCAACAGGTAACAGGTGGAGTTGTTGGCTGAGAAGGAAGCTACAGGAGGTCCAGCGAGGGCCTCTCATTGCTCTTCTAACCAGGAGGGCTTGTCAGCCCCTGGGGGCTTCAACTTTACATTGAACTGCTTCAGCGTTTGCTCAAGCTGCTGCTGGTTGCCAGCAAAGTATGCTGATATGGCATTATGGAAGAGAAGGAGCTGCTTATGCATCACCTTCACCTGAAAGACACCAGAGAGTTAGGGATTTAGTCTGTGCACATCATGAATGACAGAACTTAAATTAAACCTGGATAAAGATGTTTTTTTCGTTCATGATGACGTAATTATGCTTCTAACCTTATTCTCCTCCAGAAACTTGAGCTTAATGGCAACATCTGAGCGAAGACGTTCGTACTTGTCCTTTTGGACTTGGTACTGTTGCTGAGCAGCTTCTATACGGGCCATGGCTACAGCATCTCTTGGACCCATACTCAGTTCCTCAAGGTCTGACCGGTAGGCATCATACTCTAGTCTAAAAGTACACAAAAGGAGAGGAGATGATACAGTGCAACAATCTTGACAAAATAATGCTTTGTTTTAAAATTTCATCATAAATAAAATTAAAATAGAAGTTTTTAGCGAGGTCCTTGGAGATAAAGGATCAAACAAAATAACAGTTTCTCTTTCAGAGCTACAAATCAAAAAAGTTATTTCTCTCATCTGTGAGTTTCATATATAATATGCCAACTCTGCCCCTTAGCTGGTCATTCAGAAATATTTCCTAATGATTCGAATGATCTATTGACTCGAAGGTCTAACTGTTGGTCTGGTCACAGCTAATGGGCGATTTTGACACAACCATTAAATTAAGAGTTGCTGAGGGATGAGGTTTATTCAACCAGCCAACATGCAGTTTGCATCCAATCTTGCTTAAACCAACTGTGTATTTCTTCACATTAATAAATGTAATAATTTATCTAGTTGAAAATATTACTGTTTACATTATATATTAAATAAAAGTTTAGATATTTTATATTAAACTATTTTAACAGATCATATTGGCCACTGGAGGGCAGTAGAAGCACACCGAATGCATCATTACTGACATTATTGCCATCTTTTAAGTGGATATAGTAAATTTGTTAGCAAGCAGCTTCAGATTTACGCAAAGAGCAGGTATGAAACACAGTTATCCATTTAGAATAATGCTAAGGCCCCTGATTTAATTATGTACTCCATGTACTAACCTTGCATTTTCATACATCTTGATAGTCATCAGGGTGTCCTCCATGGTCTTGTTGACTAACGTATTGATGCTGGACACAAAGAAGTTAATGGCACCAAGTAAAGTCTCTCCGTTCTTACACAGCAACTTCTGAGTCTCTGCATTGTAACCGAATTCATCCTGTAAGCAACAAAAAAAAAAAAAGTTTTTAAATGGCTAAAATAAACCTAATAATCATACTGGCATCAGTGTGGCTCACCAACAAAGCCACAAACAGTTAAAATACAAAGTGACATCTCACCCGAAGCTCGGGAGATTTCTGACTGAGGTCAGCAAAAGTGTCGCCAAGCGCATGCTGTGTCTGCACCATGTTGTAGAAATGGTTGGTCAGAGCTCTGGCCAGTCGTAGCACATTCTCGTATTTCCGTTTAGTGTCTCTCAGCACCTCAATCTGAGCCTCCAGCTCCAGGTCCACAGTCCGGGAACCCCGACCGAAACGCTCTGAGATCATTTGCTTTGTACACTATGACACGGTGGGAAGGAACAAAGAGACATGAGTTACACAAAAATAAATTTAAATTTGAAAAATTACCATTTTACAATAACGCTATTCGCTAATCACAGTTTTACTCAGTCAATATAACAAAATCTCAGATACCTTGTAAGTATTCAGACCCCATTTCTTCACTGTTTCTAGCTTTTCCACAGCCACACCGCGGGTCGTTTCCTCTGCCGTCATTGATGAGCTGCTGCTGCTGTGGTGCATGTTGGAACCTGAGGTGGAACACCCAGATATAGTAACACAAACACATGAACACAAGCAAAACCTTCTTGGACAGCAAAATTACCCCATACAAAATCAGATGAAACTGGATTTTTTAACCACTGAAAGTGTCCAGGATCTAAGAAAGTTTAGACTGAGGATTGTTTAACATCTGTTATTCTGTAAGCCACGGCCAACCCTTAAACATAAATCAGAGAGCGTTAATGAGTGACTACAGAGCAGGAAAATACTAAAACTAAACTGGATAGAAATACTGGCAGAACAGAAAAACAAGATTTTTTTGGAAGACACCAAATCCTTTTTATGAAGCTGATTAAAGAAATACTGCAATATTCACACTGTTATATTGGCAATCTAATTAATCAACGTAGAGGCTGCGAACATCATTTTTCCCTCCTCAGTACCTTGATTGGACAGATGGCAGGACGGCTACTTTGCCTGGCCTTCATACGCAGCTCTATGACGTTAAATGGGTGTTTGGACGACAGAATGATTTACAGTGAGCATTCATTATGGTAAGGAGTGGGAGTGGAATTTACATGTTTTTACTAATTAAGGGAATATTTTGGGTAATTTGATATTTATGTTTTAAACAGTCGTTAACAGTTGAAAAATGTCAAAAGTAGAATAATAACGAGGTACGAGGAAGATGTGGGAAAATGCAGGGAGATGCAAACAAGACCACAAGATAAACAAAGGGAGAAAGGGATAAGAATCATGCATGTAGGAGGGAATTGCAAAAAGAAGGTGGAGCACAAAAATAGAAAAGTACAAAGATGAAAAGGCAACATTAAGTACATGACAGTCAGTGAACAATGCAGAGAAATGAGCAATGATCACCAGAGTTTGAATTGCAGTCACACTAACTGCTAGGATGCTGTGTGTGGAGCAGACTGGTTAAAGCTTTTACTAAATAACAGCAGATGGGAAAAACTAACAATGTAAAATGTAAAAAGCTCAAGCCAAGGGAGCTCACTCTCGGGGCAGTATTTACTTTCATGGGAATAGGGTTGTAGTTTGTGTATATTCATTTTGTTTTCTTTGGTCTTTTAAAACATACTTTAAGATGTTCATAGTACAGTAAGATTCATATTAGTGTAGCATGACAAATGTTTGCATGGATTACACACATCAGTATAATTTCCTAAACATTCCCAATATAAACAGATTAGGATAACGCATTTTAAGAAAGTTTTGCCTTATTTGACCTTAGAGAAGAGGTCTATAGTCTATAGTACCGTGACACTTACAATCCCCATATATCATTCACTATATGTTTAAAGGCAAATAATGGAAGTAAGAAAAATAATTTTAATACGTATTATTATATTATTATCACTTCAGATCAATCTTTTGACCTTGAAGGAAAGGTCAGAGGTCAAATGTGACATGATACTTAGTGTTGACAATACACAAGATACTTGTAAGAATAATAGTTTCTAAATTATAACTTGTTTTGATCAATAAATTATTAAGACGACCTTGTAGACCTTGATGGATGCAAGTCAAATTTTATTGTATTATTAACACGACCCCCTCTACACCCACGCAGAGTTTTATCAGAATTCATTTAAAACTTTTCAAGCTACTTGGACAAGGAATGGCACACACACTACAAAAAAAAAACAACCTCCTTGAGTGAGTTAATAAGCATGAAGATGGATTTGGTTCAGTGGGTGCACACCCACACCTTACAAGAGAAACCAACCCAAAACCTACAAATGAGAAAGAAATACTGTTATAGAAAAAGCCACAAGGTGTCTACAAAAAGAGCAGCAGGCAGATGTAAGTGCAATGCCCTTGTTTCCACTGAAAAAGAGGAAAAACTGGTGAAAAAGGGCAGACAAGTCAATTCCCAGTCACCTAAAAAAAAGAAAGAAAGGGACACTCTACACAGAGCATATTTCCAAAATGAGCTATCAAAATGCACTTTTAATGCACTTGAGATCTTCTTTAATCACCTTACTTTACCCTAACTAACCTTGTCAATGGCATTTACAGATGTAACTGTAAAAACAATGCGAAATGTAAAAAAGAAATAGTATTTTGGAAATAAGCTCTCTATTATTAACAACAATAAGGTTAAGGCACCTAATCCTGTAACTGGGATCCTTTTGTTAAACTCAGCATTGTAGTGCACAGCAGGGCCTGTGAGAGAGGGAGGGATAAAGAATTATTTTATTAAATAAAGTTTTAACTATTTCCATCTAAAACTTTCTTTATATGCACCATCATTTGAAACAACAACAACAACCTCTGCTCCTCTTATTGCAAAACAAATTCTTAAAAATCTTTTTAAGGTTGATGAAAGGACAGATAAGCCAGCTTCAGTAATATCTATGATCACCATTATCAGATACATAAAAACAACATCATCATGGATTAAGTCATTTCTTTTAATGGTTCTTTAGTTGCCAAAGGAACAACAAAAAAAAAAAAAATACTATTTTCACAAAAGTACAAACATTGTGGCTATTGCACGGCCTTGGTGATATTTCCGTTTCAGTGTAGAGGCCCGAGTTTTCATGCTGAAGCCCTCTGCACCATCACCTTACCGCTTAAAAAACATTAATAAATCATGGACTGCTTTTTCCCCCCTCCTCAGCCATATGTGATGGTAAATGACTCTTGCTATCAAGGCTACCGTTTGTTTTCAAACAGGTTTAGCTGCATTTTAAGAACATGTTTTACGATGCACAGCACTTCCAGTAGAAGCATCACCGTATGGAAAAATGTGCTTTCATAAAATCAGTATTAGAAATGCACAGCTACACCACCCAAACCCTGTTATCAGTGTTGTAGACTGCAACCAGCTCATCAGTGAATAATGACATTTACTGATGGCGGTCGCCAGTGTTTGTCATTTGGGTGCCATCAGTTGTATGCTGGTAAAATGTTATTTAACTATAATGAATCTTTCTTTGTTTTGCTGGCACAAAAAGAGGTGATACAAAGCAAAAAGACAACAGTAAGTAACAACAGGCACTACCTTTTAAAGCACAGTCAGTAGGTAATAATACATTAATTGCAGCATGATCTTGTGGGTAGTCAGAGACAGTACAGAGCCTGAAAAAAACATCACAAATGAGTAATGGGAACAAAGGGTGAAGCAGCACTACCTTTGATTGAACTGGTGGGGATAATGCCCTCTGCTGTTCCTCCATAGCCCCCAGATACAATGCTAGTCTCGTTGAGATTGGGACCTGATACCATCACCTGCTGCAGGTCCTGCAAAATGTAATGTTAACAAAAAAAAAAAGAAAAAAGAAAAAGGATGGGCGGGATAAAAAGATGGGTTGGGGAAGGAATATACAGAAAGGAGATTGTGACTTGAGAGCCAAATTAAGATAACATAGGCTAAAGCCTCAGTCAAAAGGTTATCCACTGACAGTGAGACAAACACCACGTGAGGAATGTTAGGAAGCAAAATGGAAAAACTGTATGAAAGTGTTAAAAAAAAAACAACAGAAAACACATGACTAACATGTCCGTCAATAATTAATCCAAGTGATCTGAATCTCCTGCAAACTTGAACTTCTATACACAGCTGTAATAAACTCAGAGTTTAATCCAGACAGTGATTTCAGTGATCTATGGAAAAGCACAAATAAGTAATTTTCTACTTATAATCGCCATCAGAGGCTTCTTTGAAGTTTTGGCTCAGGAACAGAGTTGGATTATGAGCCACTCTCTCCCTCGGGTTTTGTTTAAGCTGCGGTTCTCTTTTGTTTGACTTCCTGCTGAAGTATCAGCAATTTAAAAAATATGTAGGATTATAAGGAAGGAAAATCGAGAAAAAAAGGAGCCTAAGAACTTTAAAAAAGACTGAAAATGTATTCATGTCTGCAGGAAAGCCTCTTTTTCATACATCAAGTAATTTAACTATGAGTTAAATCATCTAAAAACTTAAAGGATGTAACAATTGGACATCTGATAAGTTGCTAAACATTTGCCTCATTTAGTTTAGATAAACAGAGTTACTTAATGGAAGTCTGTTTTTTCTGTTATTTCTGACGATTTAAAAAAAAAAAAAAAAAAAAAAAGAACAAAGGAGCCCACATTTTCAAATGCTCATGCTTAGACTACACAGTATGTGATAAGGAAATTACAGAATAACGCCCTGCAAGGGAAATGGCTATTTCCGCTTTGTAAACAAACACATAACATATGCGATACAACCTTAGAGTCAGAAAAAAAAATTACAACTGCTTTGATTTGACCCATCTTTAATGTCCTGAAAGCTTTGCTTCAGGGCATTATCTGGTTTTTAAGACTCATCTTGTAGTCAGACCTGCAGAATTAAATATTTCTTTTTTTTTGTAATAAACACCGACTTACACATCAAAACAAGTAAAGCAAAATCACATCAACAACACAGCATTAGTATGACAATAAAGACCATTAGTATAAAACAGAACAATCTTGTTTTGTTAACCATCACCCACTAAAAATTTAGGCATCTCACACACTCACACACACACTCTATCTGGGCTACCTTAGGCAACCGAAAACGACACACACTAGACATCTTTGCATCTAATAATCAAATGGAGCATAACATCTCAAATTGACGGATATCCCACGAAACATGTCAGTCATTGGAGACTCTTTCTAGCTACAGTTAGTAGGAGTAAGTTTACCAGGCAAGCTGCACAGTGGTTTGAATTAAAGATCAAATATCTGACATTTTGTGAAACAAACCAGTGCAGCGATGCAAGGCAATTTAATTCCCCTTGAAGTCAAACCACTGAGCAGTACTACACACCATACTACAACATACACGCAAATGCACAAATGGCCTGCTCACCCTGGTGCCTCTGGAGCTCCCTACCTTCTCATCTAAGCTCCACTGCAGCTTTGCAGCCTGCACAGAGATGGAGGAGGGGGAGTGGGGGTGGGGGGGTGGGGTTGACAAACACAACAAGAACAACAACAGAAAAAGAAACAAACAGAAAAGGAGACAAAAGGGAAAAAAATCCATGACTGAAATATGAAACAAGATAGGAGGATGCAAACGAAATCTCAGAAAAACCATTGCAATGTCCACAGACAGCAGTGATGCAGGATGGAGAGCAGTGATGACTTATATCACAGCTTGTCAGGTTGCATCATTAGACTAGATTATGTGATAATTTCAAGAGTCTAGTCTACATGGTGAACATGTTTGCATTCGATCTCCAATGTGATGCCATAGGTGCTTATAATATTAACTGTCACTGTCTGGAAAAAAGAAAATACAGACTCTAACACAACACTGTAAAAATTAAGCTATTCATACAAGACGTGGACATTAAAAGTGACAACATTAAGAAGGGAGGGGAAAAATATTAAAAGGGACTGAATGTAGACACAAAAATAAATCCATACAAGCAAAGTTTTAGTGCCCCAACTCCAGATTTCACAACTCTGACAAGTGGAAAAAAATTCCCCAACAATACTTTAACTGAAACAAACGTGCCAAAATAATGTTTTACCTTCAAGCCAAACAGAGTTCAATATAATAATAGTTGCCAGTCTAGACCATCCCGCAAAGGCCGACCAATTGGTTTAGCCAACCTGTGTTAGTAGTTCATAAAACCTCTTATCTTTAATAAGCATAACAGTGATCAGTGGCCACATAGCCTCAACCGTCTAGTCAAGGCAATGTCCCGTTTTCTATGGAAACATCTGCTTTACCTCTGGCCCAAACTGGAAAAAGATGCCAGGCAGGTAAAGAGCACCTGTAGCTCCACGTGGCTGCTTGAATTAGCAGGACTTCCTATATTCTGAACACCATTTAAAAACTGAACACAATTTGAATTTGACTTGACAGGTAAAGTCAACATTTTCTTGTTTTTCTACTGTTCTAAACAAAATTTTTAATGGCTTAAAAAACAAACAAAAAAAAACAAAACAACAACATACAATTAAATACAAAGACCTTTAAAAAAAAAAGGGGGGGGGGGGGGGGCATTATATCTACGCAAATACATTTTAACCAAAAGTCTGTTTTAGCTATGCTTTATCATCATTCAGTCATTGTAACTCTTCCTTACAGCTCTGCCTTGTGTTATGACATCTGTTTAATGTGGGAGAAAGCTGACGCAAACGCCGATCCATCCCTCGACACTTTGTTTGTACAGGTTCAATTCCTTTGCAGCCAAACTACCACAAGTCAAGCCAACGCCTGAAAAGATATAACTTTACAACTACCCACGGGATATTTATATAAATAAAGATTTATTTGCACAAGTAACCACCTGTGAGAAACTGTGTATGATGGTACAAGCATCTTAAAATGCTGTTATCTGAAGAGACACCAGAGAGCCTTTGCTGCCAAGACGTTGTTGGCAGTCAGTGATGTCTCTGTCACGTCAAGCTGCCAGTCACCATCCTTTTTCTGTCATGCACATGATGTTGCAACATCTGAAACTGGACCTGCTTTTTCTTTACCTGCCAGTCTTCATCCCATGTGAGAAATAACAGACTTGTGCAGCTTTAAATCAAGTGCTGCGCAGCAGATATCAATCTGATTTCACAGGGCTTTCAACCAAGGACAAAGCATCGCCAGTTTCAGATTAATTGCAGAGTTGCTATGACAACTGGTTAATATCCAATACAAAACAGTGCAGCCGAACACTTCTCATACATAAACATATTAAACTGAGGTAGTCACACCAAATGGTTGAACACACGCAACACACTGTAAGCTTTCCGAGAAGGAAGGTTGTTCTTTTACTACGTGTGAGCTGAGCACATAGTTTGGTAAGCAAATACCCTAATGCAGTTCCCTGCCAGTGTTTCCGGCAGGATCTTCAGTCTGTTTGCCCAACAAGGTGTGCCTTGAGATGGAAGACAGCTAACAAACTGTTCCCAATATCTCTCAGAGAATCCACTACTACTTTACTTAATCCAAATCTCATATTGTCTTGTCCATTTAAAGTGTTTTCCCCTCCCCCATTCTGAAGCCGTTCTCACCTGGGGAAAAATGTGTGAGAATCCAACACTTGAGATCAATATAGACATATATTGCATCAGAGATTGATTGATTGATATATATTTATATATATCCCTTTATATGTTAGTGGGAACAGCTGTTCTCAGGGAAACAGCTGGTCTCCAACACCTGATTTCCCCATGGAAGCTCTTTCCACAGTTCTTGGTATGCAAGCTACATAACACAAGGCTTTGTGATATTGTGTAGTTGGCAACGCGTCAAACAACAGATAAACCTGTGCAGAAAACGAACTTCATTTAAAATTACTGTAAGATCTGGATCCTGCCTGTGAGTGACCATTCAGTGAATTAAGTCAAATAAAGGAAAAAGGTAAATAAACAGTAGGTCACTAGTTCGTATACTAAAGCACTCAAGGCTCACAGTTGTTAATAATAACATTATCTAAACTGTACTGTCCATACAGCTTGTACTTATTCACACTTTGCTGTGAATGGTGTGAAAGGAACAAGCATACCAGGCTAATCTTGTAGCAGCTAAGAAAAACATCCACTATGTCAAATTCAAACTTCAAACTCAAAAAAGTACCCATTTTTAATATTACTGAGCCAACCACCATTAACAACACATAATCAAACCTGATGTAATCAAAAGGCTAAAGTATCTAGGTTCAATTTTCCCTACAGGCTCTAATTTGAAAGATACACCACTGGCTGAAACATCGATGCTTTTCCTTTGTTTCATTCTTTTGGATAAAAATTGAAGCACAAAATAATGTGAGCGCCTGGCAAAAGACAGAAAAGTCCTTTTAGATTTATAATACACCATAAACTGTTTACAAAGAAATACAAACACAAAAAAAGATAATTAATGTATTCTTTACAACAAATAAAAAGATAAACAGCTCCGTTTCATGCGTACTCTGTTGGCAGCTATCTGACTTGAAAATACAAATTAGGTTTTGCTGACAGTTTGTTGTTTCACAAAAAACCAAAAAGGGGTTTTCTACAAGTGTTACACACAAGAGACTGAACTGATACGGCAGCCCGACCTACCTGTTCAAGGCTGTCGTCTTCTGTTAGTGTCCCTGTGTCACCGTTACTGTTGATAGGAATCTCCATTGTGGCAGCTTTATTCATAATGCTGTCTGTCATAATGCACTACACCTGTGAGAGAGAGAAAGAGAGAGCGAGACAAAGTGTGTAAACTAAAAACTACCACGTGTAAATAAATTAAAAGTGGCAGAGATAGAAAAACTGTGCCGCTTTGAAGGGAAGAGACCAAAAGAGCTTAGTCTAAACAGCCCAACCATTAAGCAGATGGGATTATAATTACCACAAACAAGTGAGGAGGTGGTTTTCAAAGAGCAAGGCTACCGCTCAGCATAAAAACAACACACCTATGAAAGACTACTACACACAGATGCAGACAGTACAATGAGCCGCTTCGGTTAAGTGGCCACTCTGTTCTAAAGCACAATTGCACGACTGTGTGACCAGCATCCACTCCCTAAAAACCCAAAGTGAAGGGAAACAGCAAAATGTTTACATCACAACGCTCCAGTCATTTTAATGGCTCAAACTGATGCAGCCTGCCACACATTCATTTAAAACCCAAAAAGATAAACACGCAGTAATATGGACATCATATTTGACAGTAATAATAAATTCACTAATGAGGGCCACAGTTCAGTTTAATGCACAAAGCTAAATGCTAAAGCTAATGCCTATAATAATGACATTTTTCCACAAAAACTTTTCCAGATATAACCTGATGGAGCTGTATTGGCAAACACATGTGCCCAAATCAGTCAAGCAGGGTATTCAATTGTCTTTAACCTGTTTAATAGGCTAATCTGACTGAGACCATATAAGAACAAAGCAGGTAATTGTCCAAACAATACACAGTGAGTGAGCGGGTGTCACATGTCCACCTTCAGGCATGCTATACCCAGGCACCACATGTAGCCAAAACCAAATTCAAGTAGCATCTGATACACCAAATTTCTTACTGTTTGCTACATGTGTGCAACTTTGGACAATGCCCAGACCTAATTCTCCCAGCACTTTCAGAGGTTTACCTGTGAAGTCAGCGATTGAGTTCATATTAGACAGTGAAAATGGAAATCAAACTTGTATCAGTAGGGCTTTTTTCAGACACTACATAAGCAAAAGGTTTGAGAAACACAGCCTCACTGAATTCAAATTCTTTACAAATATTAGTGAAACAATAGGCCACTCTAAAAAGTTCACTAAATTTAAGTATGGTACTCTAATAGTATAACACTGTTAAAGCCAGTTTTATTATTACTGCAAAGTGGAAGTATTTGAGAGCCACATCAATTCATCCAAAAAGTGGTATTCCATGGAAAGTTAGAGAGCATGGTTGGCGAGTGCTGAGGCGCTGAGAATGTAAACGTCACCAACACTCTCCCGACTCAACAACTGCACAGTTTCAAACCTCCACTGACATTAACATCAGCACAAAGAAACTGTATAAAAGGGGCTTAATGGCATTAGGTTTCCATGACCGAACAGCTCCTCTGGGTGTAGTATAAAATACAAAAATACATACAAAAACTGCATTTTGGAAGCCTTTTTCAAAAACACTGTTTCTACAATGTACACTGACGAGATAATTAGAATTCCCCCCAACAAAACAAAAAAAAAAAACTTGCTCTAATGTTGATAAATTTCTGAAGACAAGAAAAAAAGGCAGGTTGATAATTATGGATGTGTGGGTGATTTGTGGTATATATTGTTAATTCTGAATGTGAAAAGATCTTAGAACTGGAGTTTCGAAGCCAATTACTCCATTTAACACATGACCCCACTTGGTATACAAAGCTGAGTCCCTCACCTAGTTTCCAATGCCACTGTAATATATTCTTCTTATTATGACAGCATTTGAATGTGACAAACTTGAGAGCAGAAGAGTGTGCGCAAGGCTTTTGAGGCGGCTCAGTCCCTGGCTTTGGGGAACTAAAGTAACTTTTAAGAGAGTCTAGCAGGTAACAAATGAATGCACTGATGAAGCAGAGCTTCACTGTCTAACCCAAGTTAATGAAAAGGTCATAAGAAATATCAGTAACTTCGCTACAAATTCTGTGATCAATTTGTGTTACTTTGGTAACTTAAACAGTCTTTGAGTCCTTGTGAACTATGCTATTAACTAGCAGACTAAAATTCAGCTGCTGTATGTTGCAGGGTTTTGGTAGATCCTTCCTGGTATTAATGTCCTATTGTTTGAAGGCAGGTATAGTACACGTAGTCCATGTTTACATTAGCTAAAGCCTCTCCTGAGGAGCTTTTCCATTTGTGAATGCACACTTGGCCATGCCATCTCTGTTGACTTACGACATTACAATAGATGTAGAAAACGTGTTTCTCTTGTTCAACAGCACCCATGGCAATAAAGACAGCTTACTGCAACTGTAATGTGGGTCGGATAGTTTAACAATTCTTCAGTTACTGTTCAGTAGGTTTTGTCTCTCAATCAAGTGAACTAGACAGGCTAAATAAATACCAAACGGCACATTATTTCATATATTCGTCTCATTAATTATTCGTAATTAGCAGCTTCGAAAATAGCATCAGAGGCAAACGCTATTAATAAACACTGACGTACAATAAGTCGACGGATGCAAGTAACTTTAAATCAATGGCAAATTTAAGAGTTCGTAATGCTTAAAAAAATATTAAGGCAAATACTGCAGAACAGGCTGGAGCTGTACTGAAACCCGGATGCAGTAGTAAATACGAGCCTAACAGGTGCGCCAGCACAGGTGTACAGTTTTCTCAGGTAACGCTATATTCAGGTCGCCGGTGAGTTCGGGCGAACAACGCAGTGATGGAGGGCCCATTTGACAAAAATCTGCTGAACTAAGGCAGAAATGCATTTTTGTGTGAAAAGAAGGCCCGCTTCACATATGCAGCTGTTGAGAAAAAGCTGGAGAAATGGTAAACAAATCTGCAAGCTCAACGTGCAAAGCCTGGTTCAGAGACGCAGAAATTAAAATAAATTAATAAATAAATAAACAATATATGACAGAACGCAGACAGAAAGGCAATGTGGCAGTTCTCAAACAGCTTGACTTACGGTCTGCTTGGTCCCGTCGTAAAAACAGAGCTGCTCGGAAAGCTAACGCGTAAGCTAATAGCAGGCTAGCGGCAGTGCATCCCAGCTCACGCGCGGCTCGGAGGAGGCTGCTGTGTCCGTGCTCAGTCCGTGGGCAACGACACAATACTCTTCTTTAAGGATGTTTCAGTGACATTGCGAGAAAAGTCTGGTTCTTACTGCTCTTGTCTTTGAGCTTTTTTCCCCCAATATCTTCTGTTTAATGAAGCCAGAGGGGGAACGCTTTACGGATCTGACGACACCGTGGATTTCATTTCGCAGACGCACTGCGAGCCAAAGATCGTCTACAAACAGGCGGGTCACTCGTTACAAATGGCGCTTTCCCGGCTTACTGCCACAATAAAATTATTATAATACATTTAAAACATGTATATATGTTTCTAAATAATTATATAAATACCTGCTTTTTTTATATGAAAACATCATATACACGAAATGAGTTGCCTTCACATATTTGTTTCATGTACTGAGAAATAAATGTTACAACTGAAAGCGCACTAATTAACAAATGACTACAAAGTATGATAATTAATTACTTTGGTTGATCATGAGTGTCCATTAGTTTAAAACTGAGTTGATAAACTGATTTTTTTTTTTTTTTTTAAAGAAAGAAAAATGAAAACGCCACTGGATAAGTCATACTCTGAATCCTACAGGAAATTCGAACTGAGTGAGACTTCTTAGTTTTTTGTGTCTTCGCCCTCAATACGGCCCATCTTTGGGAGCATCTTGACAGGGCGTACGTGAACGTGTCAGAAAACTCTTGGTTGCTGAACATTAAACTCATGTAGGTGTTTGTTCAGTGACCTCATAGATGTTTGTTCTTTTAACTGCCCCAAGAAAAGCGTATGACCCCTGTGAATGGAAATGTGGGGCAGGTTTCTTTAGTCTAAGAAACCCTGCCCCGCTGTGGCTGCAATGCAGTAATGTACAAAAGTCTTGACTCTCCCCTCATTTCTTTGTATTTTCAATGAACCAGACTTTCTTGCATTTTATAAGTGATCTTGAGCGGTAGTTCTCCAGCTTTTCTGCAGGTCTTTCAAAGTTTTTCTATGGACATTGGCTGCTTTTTCATTTATTTTCAGTCCAGTCCTTTTACCTGAACATTTTTGCACCATCCAGGTGATTTACAAAAAGCTATTACCGGTACCTGAAAATATGGCATGTCTTGGCATAATGTCCTTAAAAATTGAGAAAACTGGACAATTGGCAGACTAGAGAAGAAGTGACGGGACTAAAAACCTAAATAAAATGTACAGTAAATGAACAGTATCAGAAAGTCACACCCTTAAAAATTATGAGAGGAAAGAGGACCTGAAACAGAACCTGGGGGATGCATCTGGCCCATCAGTTGATCCATCTAAAGTTTGTTGAAGTCTCATCAATGGAAGGGTGGGTGTCAGGAAGCTATTCTTAAGGAAGAGAAAAGACATGTCTGTCAAATTGTATATGAATTGGACAGCCACTAATGTAAGACAGCAGTTTTTACAGCCATCTGACTATGGAGGCTGTGACATGGTTTAGGGCTGCATTTGATCCTGTAGTATTGGAGATCTTGTCAAAACTGAAGAATTATGAATGCAGAAAGTGTCGTCAGGTTTTGCTCTACCATGCAATACCATATTAAAGCATCTGATTGTCAACAGCTTCATTTTTCAGTATGACAATGATCCCAAACACACTGACAATCAGTCGTGTATTAGGCTCCCCAGAGCCAAGACCTCTTAATGTCGAAGCAGTGTGAAATAATGTTGACAGAGAACAGAATGAAATGCAACCAACATCCAAATAAGAGCTTTGAATGTCCTTCAAAAAACCTGGTTAACTATTCATGAAGACTACTAATAGAAACGACAAGAAAGCTTGGCTAAGAGAGTTCAGGCTGTGCTGAGGAATAAAGGTGGTCATGCCAGCATTTGACTTTCAAGTTTGTTAGAATTGTTCCGCCTCTGTTTTTCCCCTTGTGTAATCATGCATGAAATACTCTACATGTTTCGATAAATTGCTGCATTCTCATCTTTCTAGGAAGATATAAAGACTTGAAGGGTAGCTCAAGACTTTTGCACAACACTTTACTCAATTGTAAAATGAAAAAAGGGTTTTCCACACTACAGTCAGTTTAATGGAAATATGCAAAAACAACAACAACATGTTCTACACACTTTAGCATACATCATTATTACTGTACACTGACATTATAGCTTATAAGTGATTTTTAAAGAAGCCAGAGTCCAGAAAGATTTAAACCCGGGTCCTTCTTACTGTAAGACAACAGTGCTAGCCACCGCTTCAAAAATTGGGTTATTTTACACAGGATCACAGCTGTTTTGGAGATGGGTTATCTGTGGTTTCTTTCATTGGTCTTTAATTTCACAGATCTTTATAATAATAATAATAATAATGGATTGCATTTATATAGCGCTTTTCGAGACCCTCAGAGCGCTTTTTACAATGCCACTATTCATTCACTCTCACATTCACACACTGGTGGAGGCAGCTACAGTTGTAGCCACAGCTGCCCTGGGGTAGGTTGACAGAGGCGAGGCTGCCATATCGTGCCATCGGCCCCTCTGGCCATCACCACTAGGCGGTAGGTGAAGTGTCTTGCCCAAGGACACAACGACCGAGACTGTCCAAGCCAGGGCTCGAACCGGCAACCTTCCAAGACGAACTGCCAACTCTTGAGCCACGATCGCCTCGTCGACCGCTCTTTAGTGAGTTTTAGGACCATCTCATTTGTGTGGTCCTCTTCTTTGTGTTGGTTTAACGTCCAAATTTCAGCCTCTGTGTTAAGTAACAACTCTGCCCTCTGTGGGTGTGCTTTAGTATGTGATTTGAATGACGAGGAAACTCTTGTGGGCCACTGCTGTTTGTGTCTTTTCCTATTTTACAGTGTAAAATGATATATAGTACTCATAATAACAATAATCATATATTTCACAATATTGATAAGCTTTTATTTTGTTTGTTTGTTTTTATAAAGTAAATCAAATCTATAATATAATAGTGAATATGTAAAGACATACTGGTGACTCAGCGGTGCATTAATAGTTGTTTCACAGAAGGTGAACAGCAGTAAAAAAGTGCTCCAGTAATTCATGTGTGCCTTTGAGCACATTAATACTCAGCCCACTCCACTCCCTTGCAGGAACCCGCTGATCATTAGCGTGTGATTGAGCCTCTCATTGAAATTTGATGACAGAAAGAAGTAAATGTGCAAGCATAACACAGACACAGCATATTCTTGATGTGACTGTACAGTATGTGTAGGTTATGAATGAAAGCCCTGTGATTAGTGATGGGCTGAGGAGTTTCAAACGGCTCCTGCAATCATTCATATTCTGAGGAAAGAGCTGGGAAGTGAAAATAAAGGGAAAAAGTGAGTGTTTTATTCATGAACAGAAGGGAAGTTGAAAGCAGTGCGAAGCCAAAAGAAACTCTTTCAGGCTTTTTTGGAAGAGGGTGTGAAATATCATATTGGAACATTTTACTAATGCAAGTGTGCTGGGATACACTATGAGTTTTCCAGCTGTTCATATGGGATTTTCCTTGTTCTTTTTTTAAAAAGTGTTGTTGTTTTCTTCTCCTCTTTTATTTGTTTGTTTGTTTGTTGATACCAGTCTCTGTCACTGCCTGCTCGACTGGACACGTGGAAGCTTGTCCTCTTCTTTTAAAGCAATGAAAGTGTTTTACAGCTTGCAGACATGTTAACAGTATAATCACATACACCATAATTAGCTACAGCTGCTGCTACTGCAAATGTGTGTGCACAGTGCTGTCCACCCAGATTATAGCCTACACCAGCCGTGGTCCCACCCGCGATTGGCCGGATACCATCAATTTTTTATAGTTATGATTGTGCAGTGAATCTTGATTTATTTCATTGAGGTGGTTTAACACAGGGGAGATAGATAAAATGATAAATACCTGGGAGATGATATCTGAGAGGCAGTCAAGTATGAAAACATTTTTATAAATGATGATCTTTAAAGAAATGTGAAAACAAGCGTGTGCTGTTTCTGGGGGACAACTAGTGAAATGAAATGTGAATCACTATCTCTTACACTAAAATGTACAGAAAGGTATTTATGCACTCACTTTCATGTTCACAATTATAGAGAAGCCTTCTTTAAATTCTAATTTAATTTAAATTCATCCCAAAACTGGATGGTAATTTGGAATAAAAAAAGTGTGCTGTTGACAAAAATTGCTTTCCCAAAAGCTTATGTTGGACGTCCTCTTCATTGCAAAGTTGTACCACCTTAACTTTAAATCAAGGGCCATAATTCAGCTGATTTTTATGCGAAAAATAACACACACATTGGCCACTTTATTATGGTACCTTGCTAATACTGGGTTGGACCCCCTTTTACCTTCAGACCTGCCTTATTTCGCTTACCTTCAGTAAGGTGGTGGAAAAATTTCCTTGTCCAATCTTGGGTGAGCCCGTACAAATTAAAGCCACAGTTTCCTGTTCCTTTATGGTCTTCTGCTGCTGTAGCTCATCTGCTTAAAAGTTTTACATGTTGTGGATTTAGAGATGCTCTTCTGCATGCTTTGGCATCATCTGCGTTATTCTTGGCTTCCTATTTGCTCAAAGCAGTCTGGACATTTTCATTTAATCTCTAATATTAACTGCCCCTCACTGGATATTTTTCCTTTACTTGATCATTCTCTGTAAACCCCAGAAATGGCTTTGTGGAAAAATCCCAGTAGATCAGCATTTTCTGAAATACTCAGACCAGCCAGTCTGGCACCAGCAACTGTGACACATTCAAAGTCACTTAAATCACCTTTATTCCCCATTCTGATGCTCAATTTGAACTTCAGCGGGTCATCTTGACTCTGTCTCCAAGCCTAAAAGCACTGAGTTTTCTGTTATGTGATTGGCCGATTAGTTATTTGTGTGAAAAAGCAAACAACCAAGTGTAACTAGCTGAGTAGCCACTGTCGATTAACCCCTCCTGGTTTTCCTCTCATTGGTAGTTAAATCAGTAGGAAAACTTGTCAATATGCAAACAACATGAGGTCAATGAACACATGTGGAAAAATGGAGATGGCGTGAGCACTGGTAGGGTGAATACCACCACGCTTTCCTGCTACCAGAAAAGAAGAATTAGCCATGTGAAACACAGAGAAGGTAAGAACACATTTTTACTGTTGTAGAAAGTGAGAGAGAAAGTTTTGATCTCTTGGTTAGTCAGCGGCCACGTGTGAGTGTGAGTCTGGCTGTACCGCCACTGTTTACTGGAATCAGGAGATGTTTTTTACTTACTCATTCATTATTTTGCAGACTCACCTGTTGACTCACATACAGATTCACGCACATTTAAAGTCTATCGCACACAAGATGTTTTTCCCCACTCATACTGCACATAAGAAATTAGAAATCAGCACATTTGACATGTGCGACCTGTGCAAAGTTTGACAAATATCATAAATCGGTTTATCAAACTGAATATCATCACTTCCATGGCAAAATGTTCATTATTTTCATTATGTACAGCACTTTGATCCAACCCGTGTTGTTTTTAAATGTGCTTATAAATAAATTTGATTCATGATTTGAAAATACTGAATTAGTTTTAACTTTTTGTATACCTGATATGTCCTCATGGTGGCACCAAATCCCAAACCTAACCAAGTTTAATGTTTCCAGTAAAGAATGCGCCACGGCGTTAAAATCACTGACAGGTTACTTGTAGATTATTGATCATCTCGTCAACATTGAATGTTCTTGGCTTAGGGGCAAACGATCCAATCCACTGACCTGCTTAATATCAAGCAGGTTTTCATCTTGTTGCTGATCTCTACAAATACACAAAAAAACAGACATCATATAAAAACTTCTGCAAGCTTCCTTTGCTCTCATTACGCTCTTTAAAAACTCCTCAAGTCCTCTTTGATGTCATCTCTTCTAAGAGATATGATGAGACCACATGATAATAACCATGGCAGCTTTTATGTTTATTTAATGATCTAAAACCTGCTTGAAATCATCTGCTGACTCCATGTAGTCTCCTCTGCTTATTGCAAACAGGACCTGTAATGAACACGCCAGTCACCACCAAGCCCTGAGCAAATGGCACTGATGTATTTTCTCTAAGAGACCACAGCAGCCTTGATTGCTTTGTTCATCAGCTAATGAGAAACGCTGCTAATAGACTGATGTTCTCTTTGAAGTGTTTACATTGTAGATAGACACCCCACCCTCTTCTTAAACAAAGAGGGTTTGACCTCACAGGGGTTGTTTAACACCCAAGCTGAATGCTCTCCATTAAAAGATACTTGATTAATGTGTTTCCTTTGAAGCAGGCACACGTGCTCACAAATGTCTATTTCTTGTATGCTTTTTGAGATCATGTGAGTTTAATATTTTGATTAACGCCAAAGCGTAGCAGGATAGACCAATCTTCAATTGGAGCTTCTGTCCATTCAAGGGTCAGTTAGAAAAGAATTATGCAATATTTTAGTTCACTATGAATCAATCAATCTATAAATAAATAGAATTAAAAGAAGAAGGTGGTGTTTTTGGATGTTTTTCTAGCATCGTTGTTTAGGAGCCAGTTTAAAATTCCATTAAGACAACTACTTGAGCTGGCCTTCAATTTCTTTAGGTTTAATATCTGTTACCACAACCCTGAACTGGACAAGCAAAAGAAAATGGATGGATTTCATGATTAAATTAATAAATGTCGCTTGCACATTCACAACAATGATAATAATACATTCAAGACCACTTTGCATGGAGTTGCAGAGTTGAAATGGGGTCAACACATGATGTAGGCATGTCAACTGAGCTACCTCAGTGACAACCTGAGCAAAGGTATTCAGAGAGGAATGCTCCGAAATGTGAGTGAATGCTCTGCAAAAGAAAGTGGACCTTGAGTTAAAAAGCTTACAACATAAAGAAGAACATGATGATTTAGATGTCAAAGAAAATTATTTATTCACAAAAAAAGACCAAATAAATGTAAAATAGGTAAAAAATGTAGAGGGAGAAAATTAGTAGACAAACAGAAAACATGTTTATGGGCAGCTGACATCTTTACACAGGTGCCCATGGTCTGTAATGGGAGACCTCAGAACACACAGACCAAACATAGACACACAATGGCACGTAACTTTAGGTTATCCATGTCAAGAGGCTGTCCTTGAGCCTTCAAGCGTTTGACCCCTACTTAAAGTAGCCTACGGGTAACTCTCATTAATTGGCACAAACAGCTATTACCATAGCAACAACAGTCTGGACTCTCATTTTTTTTAGCTGTAATGTTTTACCTTTGAACCTCAACTGACAGTCTGATAATGCTTCTTACCACCACTGATTCATCACTGATAAGCATTGATGTAGATGCATGTTGAACACAGTATTAAACTCTCCCACTGAAGAATTAGTAATTCCTTGTGAGGCTTTTGCAATGCTGGAAGCATTCAGTGTTCCCCCTGTATGCCAGACATGTTATTAATGCTTCCTAAGTTTATTTTGCTTTTGAAACCAGCTACCTGCACTTGGCAGAGCACACCATAGCTTGTTAAAAACCACACAAATGTACAATGTACACTCGCATAATAGACACAGATGTGGTCAAATAAGAAGGCTGTGGCCAAAAGCATTTGCCTTAGTTGCCAAGACTGGTGTTTTACAGCTGTATTTGTTCCTGAAGCTCCAGGTTTATAGTGCACTCCACGTTACATCTAAACAGCGCCAGAGTATAAAGGGGGCTAGCACATACCCCCTCACCTCAACCATGCCACACACACACACAGGAGTATGAGGCCTGCCCATACACACTTAGCACGAAACAGCCCACATCAAAGCAAACACACTAATCCAGCCAGGAAACTGTGGATCCATAGATCTAATCACAAAAGTGGAGAAAAATGCAAATTAAATAAAATAAAGAGTTATCTCCTAAACATTTACAACATCTGGTTTTAATCACTTTTTAATATGAGCAATGATTCTTTACCTTAACGTTATTTATAGACCTTTAGGGATATTTCTCTCTAAAAACATTTGCCCAGTGGTACTTGGATTAGTGAGCTCATCGCCGAATTGCTTACAACCTTTCATAGACAGGATTTTAAATTCAAAGTATAACTACATTTCATCTCATTATAAATAAAGTTTTGATATGCTATTACAATTGCACAACACTATAAACCGCAGTTAGTTTGGTTCGCAGAGAAGAGCCGAGCAGCCACCTGGTGGGGCTGTGGGAGAGGGGAAGTGGACGGCAATCAAACAAGCAACCACAGAAACACCAAGCATTCATGGGTTTAAGAAGCATTCATATCCAGCCAACCACCACACAATGAAAGGAATAACACTTTTTTTTTCCATAGACATTCCACGCTGTTGTCTTCCAAAATGTGTTTTTAATGTTGGTCTTCTATTATGAAGCTGTAATAAAATGTTAGAATTACTTTTCCTCTCTCATTTGTGACATAAATTGATAGGGCCATATGAATTCAGTGGATTGAATGAGTTAAATGTGGCTTTGAGGCTTCAGAAATTGTATGTATGTAAGCCCAGGATGAGTTAAAACTGCTACACCGTTCAATTCGGTGAATTATACACTTTTGTACACAGTTCCAGCCAGTCTGTTTGGCCTCAGCCTTGTACACCATTTAAACCTTATGGAAGTGTCAGGAAGATTGCACTGTGCATTGACTCCAGTCTGGCTTGGTATGGATCTTTCTATTATACTGGTCAGCTGTCAAACCAAACAGAAGAAGGAGAGGCAGAATTTAGGGCAGATGAGCAGCGGAAAAGATAGGATACTTGGGTTTGAAGTCCTGTGTGAGTCCCTCTGCAGGACTAGGCATCACAACAAAAGAGATATTCTAAATACTTCACTGACATCTGAAGCAGTTCTCACTGTAAATCCTAAAGTTGAATAATTAAAAAGGTAGAAATCCTTATTTGCCAAATGATTGATTGGAAGCAGAACCAAAAGTCAGCATTTACCACTGTAGAGGTAGTTGAAATATGCCTCTATCAGCCACAACAATAAACTCACTCCATGGATGCATAATAGGCTATGGTTAAAAGGCGGGGTCATTGCCTTGGGCTGTTTGTACTGTAGTTTTTTCATCATAGCAGGATGTATTGTTCTGCTGAATGAGACTGCTGACATGAAGGAGTGCCCTTGTGATGAAGGGGTATGCTTGGTATGCAACAATGCTTTTAGGTGGGTTGTACTTTTTAAAGTAACATCTACATGAATCACAGGACCCAGATTTTGCAAGCAGAATGCTGCATTAGAAGAAACTTATCAGTGCTATTCTTTATCCTTCCATAACCCCAATCAGTCGCGGCAGATGGCCAACCCTCACTGAGCCTGGTTCTGCTGGAGGTTTCTTCCTGTTAAAATGGAGTTTTTCCTTCCCAGTGTCACCAAAGCGCCTGCTTGTAGGATGTTGAATGATTGTTGGAATTTTCTGTGTCTTCTTTGTATTATTGCAGGGTCTTTACCTTACAATGTGAAGCATCTTGAGGCAATTGGTGCTGTGATTTGGCACTATATAAATAAAGTTGAATTGAAGTGAATTTATTAGCATATCAGCACAATGACTTCATACTAACTTGCAAGTACGGTGGTGGAGGCGTGGTAATTATGGCTTTAGGGCTGAAATTGAGTATGCATGCAGTAGGACAATGACCCCAAGCACACCAGCAAATCTATATCTGAGAGGCTGAAAGAGAAAAGAATCAAGGTGTTGATTCACCCAATTGAAATGCTGTGGCAGGACCTTAAAAGAACTGTGCCTAAAAAATAATACAAACCTCAAAGAACTGAAGCAAATGTGGATCACTGCTATTCTTTTCACCAGGCATTGGTTATAATGGTTTGTCTGATCCATGTATACTCATTCTTTGAAAGCATTTAATGTCATATCCAAATTTATGTCAAACGACCCACTGACAGACCCAGTGTGATTGCAGGCATTACAACTCTTAACAAGCCAGAGATGCAGCTGCACAGATACGCATACACATAAATAAAGACAAGGAATTCTACTTTTTCTTCAGAACGACAGAATGAACCACATAATATGTGCAGCTAAATCTTCAAAAATTTATTAGCTTTTTAGAAAAGCCGCACCGAAGAAAAAGCAAGAAACCACAGAACAGAAGACTCTGTAATGTGTAAGACCCCATCTTTCGCGCCAGAATATAACATCTTACCCTCTCCTCACCTCCCTTACCCCGTTGTACCCCCCAGCCGTAACATAAGAGCAGTAATCCAGATGTGCAAGACATGGAGGTGGAGAAAGAGCCTATCCAGCCCCCCAGAGATTTCCAGGTCTGTTTGGTCCTCAGGTGCCAGGCTCTGCTGACAGAAACCTGGCAGACAACAGATTGCTATCACTGGTCATGCTCAGTGGCAGCTAGTGTAAATGATTTAGAGGCTGATTCTGCCTTCCCCCCCCCCCCCTGCTATAATATATAACATATCTTGCACTATGCAACTTTGCACCATCACTTTACTGCATTGGACTCAGCATTGCAATCACACCATAAAAATACACAGTCAACATATTTGGTTTAAATGAACTGAAATCGATTGTGATGACGAAAGTAGCTGCTTGCAGTCTGCCTGCATAAAACATTGTTCCACAGTGTGATGACGCAAAGATATTATCTACAAATATTTCTAAGGTCCAAGCACTGATTTTGTTTCAAAATTTTATTAAAGTTGAAAAATATATTCGCCTAAGCTTCTGATGAGTGCATTAAAATGTAAACTGGTTTCACGGGACTATTAATACGGAGTATATCCCAGTTTGATGTCAACAAAATGGAAATTCCATTGGGATGTTTACTTTAATAATGGTATTTTTCCATGTGTGCTGGGCCATATCTGTTAGATTTCGTGCAATCAGTCACCGGACAGAATTGGTAGATCCCTCCAGGGTCACCTCCCCCCCAAAAGCACACAGAGAAAGATGGATGCTTTCAGTCCTTTTAAGCCATTAAGAAGGTGAGTAAACATCCCCTCGAAACCCTTTAAAATGACAAAACCATCTCCCTCCTCTGCAAAAAAAGCAAATAATCTTTCCTGTGCTCACCTTGTTTTCCTCGTCTTTTGTCTATTCCTATTCTTTCTTCTATCATCACAGTGTTTTGCTTCCTTCCAATAAGATGGAAGGAAGCAAAAGCTAACTGTTGACTGGGTGACTGTTTAATAGAATGAAAATAGATAAATTGACACAGGGTGCTGTGTGTTTTAAAGTCATCCATTTCAAACAATCAACAGTGAACCTGCTGTGAACCTTCCAGACACAATGAAAGCCACACAAGTTCAACTGGAAGTGAATTGCTCAAGGGGGTTAATTTATACAGCTTTACAAGGATCTTGGTTTGCAGGGGGTTGCAGCCACCCAAAACAGCCACTTCCTAAGCTTGTCTAGTATGGGTAAGGCTGCTCATCAAAATGAACTTACCCTTCAAATCTGTTGAAATAAGGCCAACAAAGGGCATACTCAAAAAACCTGCCCTTGCATTCCTGAGATCCTGCACATCCAAAATGCCCTCTGTCACTACTGTCTTGAAAAATACAGTTTTCATTCATGTGCAAAACTAGGCATACACTTACTGCTTCCATGGGAATTAAGAAGGTAAGTAGCAGCCAAGTGCTGCCCATCAAATAGACTTGATTAGCTGATCATCAGCAAGTGTGACCATGTAGTTTGCTGGTCTGAGCATTGAGGTGTGTTGACACAGTGCTGTAATCTGGAAACCCAAAAGGTCAAACTGCAATGTTCAGAGCTCAAATGAAAACAAAACAGAAAACTACATTTCAGACCCAATCCAGTCTTTAAGTGATGCTATGATGAATCCTGCTTCCGGGCCCAAACTACTCTCTGTTTATCAGGGTTGTTGGGTTTTTCACATGTTTTAATCCTTTGTATCTTGTTATATATAATCTCAACAAGGCCCTAAAAACAGTTAGTGATCACTGTTGGCCTCTCTTGGTTTTTATTACCGCTATTTATTTTAAAGTTCAGCTTTTAAAACCGTACGATGTAACTACAGCCCAGGCAATGCAGCAGTTTATTAATAATGACTAACCTTATATTATGGATGGATTATCTTAATTTATATTGGAAGTGATAGCAGAGCTGTACGTCTTCATTTTTTTTTAGAAATCCTTCAGTCAGAACATGGTGTATTATATTTAGATGGGAACTAGCGAGCTAACTCCCTGCTAACTTCTAACTCTGTTAAAGTTCATAAATTCTGTTTTCGTGGATGCCTGGATGTTAAACTTAATTGTTACACCTGGTAGAGCAGTCACACTGATCATTGTATTACAGATGAAAGAATTTAGACAGTTTTTCAACTCTCAGTGATCCCGCAGTGATTGTTTGACTCAGGGACTTGCAGCGTAGTTTGGGTGCAGACACAGCTAATGACGTCAGACCGGATAGGCCACCAATAGCATGTTAAATTGAAGATGACTGGCCATACTGGCTACTTGCTTGTGCTGTTGCTGGTCCATCAGGCAGCCACAGAGAAGAACAAAGTGATAACATAGAAACACCTGAAATGAAATCAAGTACAAAAAAAGAGAAGTGTCCACTGCAGCCACTTTCTGTAGTTCTGATACTAATATATATATATATATATATATATATATATATATATATATATATATATATATATATATATATATATATATATATATATATATATATATATATATATACTAGGGGTGCAACAATACTCGTATCGATATTGAACCGTTCGATACAGTGCTTTCGGTTCGGTACGCATATGTATGAACAATACAAAATGTTTAATTTATTTTATCAACTTTCCTTCTGAGATGCTGTCTGTGTTGAGCGCTCAGTGGATCTGCGCTCGACAGTGCAGCCTAGGCGGAGTAGTCGAACGCTGATTCACTGAGCGCAGCGCAAGCTAGCGAGACAGAAGTTAAGCTCTCCTTGCAGCATGGCAAATTGAACCTCCCCCACCCTAATTCAGATCTGGCGTTTGGAACTATTTTGGTTTTCATGTGAAGTATGACCCTGAAGGTAAGCGCGTCATGGACAAAAATAAAACAGTATGTCGGATGTGCCACGCAATGCTCAATTACATGGGTGGGAACTAGTGCGTTAGCACAGTTTGCTCGTTAACGTGTTGACGCCGTCCAACCCCACGCACGGGGCGATCCGCGGTAGCTCGTTAACGGAGATTTGCCGTGTTGTGGCGTTAAAGTCATTTCAGATTAATGCTGACAGCACTAGTGGGAACACAACGAATATGACTGCACATTTACACCGACATCATCCTAGTGCAAAGACAAGTGGAAGCAGACAAAAACAAGCGCCCAACAAGCACGCATGCTACAAACTTTACCCGAGTCATTTAGACAGCCGTTAGCACATGATTCTCCTCATGGGGACTTGATATGTTTAATATGCTGCTGAGAATATAGCCCAGAAGAAGCGTATAGTATAGCTTTTATTTTGGAAAGAGCCATTTCTCTGTAATAAACTCTCTTTTCCAAAGATGAGTGATTTCTCGATCAGATTTTTTTATTACTTTGTTGTTTCAGCAACATTAAATTTAAAAACTGTACTTTTGAGTTAAAATATATATTTATAATTTTAATAAACAAATTAAAAAAGCATGAACATTTTTTTGTATCGAAAAAATATCGAACCGTGACACCAAAGTATCGAACCAAACCGAACCGAACCGTGAATTTTGTGTATCGTTGCACCCCTAATATATATGTATATATATATATTTTTTTTTTTTTGTGCTTCTCCCATTCCCGGTGAACTACACTGTTGCTCCCATCCCTATTGTGGCCCACTTGTCAGCTAGTAAACACTCAATCAGTGCATATATCATCCACATCCAACAACATGCACTTTGATTTTTGGAGGACTCCAGGGGAGCATGTTTACGGTGGTCAGTTGAGTCATGCAACGGGACAATGACCCCAAGCACACCAGCAAATCTACAACAGAAGGGCTGAACAAGAAAAGAATGAAGGTGTTGCAATGGCCCTAAGTCCAGACCTGAACCCAATTAAAACAATGCGGTAGAACTCGGCACAAATGAATGCCTGAAAACCTCAATGAACTGAAGAAATGTTGTAAAGAAGAGTGGGCCAAAATTCTTCCACAATGATGTGAGAGACTGATAAAGTCATACGGAAAACAGTTACTTCAAGTTATTGCTTCTAAAGGTGGTTCTGCAAACTATTGAATGGTGCATTGTGCTTGGTTTTTCACAGGATTCCACAGAGCCCTGTGAAAACGTTCTTTTTCACATGGTTTTCTGTGCGAGAGTCTGCCTCTCTCTCACTTTTACATGTGAAAGTGAGGATTGTAGCTCAGACAAGAGGCTCTCCCCACCTACTTGTTTGTCCCCCCAACTTGTAGATTTTAAAATTCAGAGATTTTGTTTACTCGTGTATCCATTCCATTTTGTAACTGGCCCTGTGTTTGATAATGTATCCCTTTTTACTGCGGTTCTTTTTATGCACACAGATGAACACTGAGGATATACCCCAATGTCTGTTTGTGAAGATGAGGCAACCTAGCAACTCGCAAATTGGAAAAAGAAAAAAAAGTTCCTTGTTTTTTATTTACAGAGTGAAATACATTGTTTGGATTATTTGGATATGAGATATACCAACATCCAGCTCTGTGTGTATACTCTACTCTGCCAGAAATCAGCAGCTAAACTGCAAAAGAGTACAATCCCAACAAGTTGTAGTTTTCAAAGAAAACAACAAAACAAACACATCACAAAGATACAACACATTGTGTTGAGTTTTACTCTAGAATAACCTTAAATCTCAAGCTTTATTTTACTTCTGAATTTGCCTTCTTAAATAAGTGAATGTCAGGAAAATTGCCCTCACTCTGAAAAACCTGCAGATATAAGAGCTACTTCTAAAGCGTACACTCACACACATGCACACAGGGAGCTGTATTTTGAGATGGTAGATCAGAGACATGTTGACCTTATATGGTCATGGTCTAATTTTTCCTCACTGTGCTGCTGCCTGGACTAAATCTTGGTTTTGTTTAGAGAATATCAAAACCTGTAAACCTGGGTTAGCACTCGCAGGACTCAAAGAGTGATTTTTTTATAGCCGCTATGATGATTGCAAACCAGTGCTGATCTGTTTTTAAACTCACAGTGCGAGCCAACTTATGTCATAAATTTGAGTTGTTTTTATCACAGAGACCCATAATTAGAAAACCTCTCTTTGTGGTTTTGCAACCTTTGGTTACAGCTGCTGAATCTCAGTCCATCCAACCATTCTTATGTACCTGCCACAGAGGTTTATGTTCCGCTTTACGGCGAGCAGTGAGTGAGTGAGCTGGTTTTTATGTTCCCAGCAATTTCTATCCTCTGAACATTCGCCGGATCAGCTGTGGAGATTAAACCAGTCGAAACTTGGGGTAAAAGTAAAGCGTGCCCCGCATTCTCGTACGAGTCCTGATCCTCCTAAAGGGGGAGAAAAAGTTCAGGAAAGCGGCGTTAACTTTATTCTTGGTGAGCGCAGCTTAGAACACTGCCCATCATGGCTTCTCAAAGCCTTTCATTGTGGCTTACTCTTAAAGCTGCTCATGTTAACCCCACAATTGCTTCTGATAGCACTAAGACATACATCCTTCACGGTTGAGAAATATGCAGCACAGTAGTTATTGTGCTCCTCACTCACATCCACCTCACATAAGAGTGCATACAGCATATCTAGGGTAAGACAGAAAAGGGTTTTACCATTGTATATTTCTCTGCAGAAGCTTAAGAACCAGTTAAATGCCCCCAGCTGCCTGAATCTCAGCTTGGTTTAGACTGGCAGTTTACAGAGTGTTTTTTTTTTTTAATCGTGCATTATAACTTAGATGTGGAAAGTGAACTTTAATGTCTTCTTTTTGGTAAAAAAAAAACAAAAAAAAAAAAACCCAAACCCCCACTATCAACTCTCTTTCTCTCACTTCTTCTACTTTCAAAAATAGGCTGAATGGCAAAAAAGGGGAATGGGGTGGGAGGTGTACTACCTTTCCACAGCTGTTTTTTGTCAGCTGTGGAAAGGTATCAAATAAAAGCATGTTGACTGCAAACGCTGTCGTGTTTCCTCTCATCTCAACAGCAAATGCTCCCCTTCCACTTGTTCTTTTATGACATCATCCATCAGGTGACATTCGTTATCGTGCTTTTTGAGCAATCTTTAGTGACAGGGAAGATTTGTAATTCATTGAAATCAGCCAGTGCAAGTTTTTCTTTCCCATCTGACTAGATGTCATAAATCGTAGAAAAGGAAGGAAAAAAAACAGGTTGTGTTTTGAGCCTTCTGAGTTACACTTGCCAAGGAATTTCCTCCCAAAATAGATACACATGTTTCCTCTGATTCCTCTGTTTTTTGCTGTGAATGCACATCAGGATGGGCAGATTTTGTTTTCAGCTTACACTTGTGTCCACGCATGTGCACACACACCCGTACCACACACCAGAGGGATATTCTGAAGCTTTACTACAACTCTGATTTACTACCTCCTGTGTCTGTGACTGTTTGCTCTTTACTTCCTGCCAAGATTTTTTTTGTTGTTGTTTTCTTTTTTTGGCTTGTTCTCAAAAGTGTTTTCCTGCAAGAGTGTTCTGCTGTTAGTCGTTTCATGGAGCTGGATATGTCCAATGACGTGAGGCCAGCAAATGTTTACACAAATAAAGTCGCATAGCAACAAAGCACAACATGACACCAAAGGCAGTGTTACGTCAGCTAATATGAGCACTTTTTCTTATTAAATGAACGGGCCGTAAATAGGTGGTTACAAATACAACAGTAGAATCCGACATAAATCTGATTTTAAGTTCCAAAAATATTCTGCAGGGAGGCAGCAGGATACGTGATGGGAAAAATCAGGTGTCTGAGACCCTTTTAGTCTCACTGCATTCCCCCTTCAAAGGTGATTATTGCTCGTCTGCCCCTTTTTACATGAATTAGTTCCAAGAAGCGTCGGGTTTGTTTTCTTTTCTCTCATAGTCAATCATCCTTGAAGCCTTTCTCAGCAGTCATAAGCACTTTGAATTTTGACCTTTAACCCCTATGCCCAAATCATGCAGATCATGTTCTGCGTGGGGGGTTGGGCCCAAACTCAAGCAGAAAAGACAAACGTTCAATGGGACGCCACCTCAGCGAACAAGCAGAACAAAAATAAGCCAGCAAATCATAAATATTTCGCCTTTGCCTTCTTCTTATCTCGCAGTTACAGACCCATATTCATCATTTTGTGACCTCATCTTACACGTCTCGATGTTTTGCAAAGGGGATTTACTCGTCTGCTCCATCTGAGTGAGTTGGCCAGAGCCGAGCTCGCTGCAGCCAACTGAGAATCCAGCAGAGAAATCACCCTCCCTCACATGGGGGTTAACGTACAAACGAGTAAATCAATAGATGAATAAATTGCCCTCTTCACCACAAGAGGACCCAGAGGAGGAATAGAGGATGGGCGAATAGAAGGGCAAAGCCATATCTTTTCAAGGAAAACTGGCCCTGAAGCTTAGAAGGCTGGTTTTGCTTTAATGAAGAGTCTTTCTTCTGAATATAAATGAGCAATAAGCAAAGAGAAAGAAGGGGATACCAATGAGGAAAGTGGAGCATCACCTAAGATAAAAAAAGATATTGGTACTTCATGACTTATTTATGTGTCCTGTGTGGCTGGTTAGAGTCCCATGGGAAGAATTAGAGGGCTGGGAGGCAGTGCACTCTCGGTGTCTCCAGCACCGGGACGTCACATTTGACCTCACTACTAGGCAAAAGGTCTTGGAGGAAAGTTTGCCCTGCCCCGTGGGACTCCTCATCGGTAAGCAGAATTATCTCTTTAAGATTATATTCTTTTCTAACTTTCTCAGCCGATGCATCTTCAGATCTGTGTGGCTCTTCATTTCAGGAATTATTTATGTTGACAAAGAAGCCTTTGTTCAAGAACCAAATCACTCCTTTTAAACTCGAGACACAAAGAAAAAATGGACAGTTTCTTAAGACAAACAAAAGCAGGGAGTATCCCAGTGACTGCACTGGCTGCAGAGTTTGACAGTCCAAAGCAAACCATGCAGACAGAAGCAGCATGCTGAAATAATATTAACTCTGAATACAGACACTTAAAAGCTGATCCAAATGGCTTTTGGCCTACCTCCAGCAGTACTTGGTATTTTCTTTACTCACTGAGAATTTAATCGCACTCAGAGTCGTGTTGACTCAGTTGGGTCACCTTGGTTTAGAGTGGTAACCATTCATTATGGCGGGACCGCTTTGAGCGCTCAACAGTTCTTTGTTGCCGAATTGATTGGAACATTAAATGCTGCCGTGCTACTCTGTGGGTTTTTTTGAACTGCTGGGAAGAGTGCAAAGTGCAAAACAAATATGTCTTTGATAAATGTTTTCTTGTCTTCAGAGACAAGCCTCTTTATATGACGCAACCTCAGACTAAAGTGTAGAGCATTAGACTTAATCAACTTATGATCTTCAAGGCGTATAAATGAAAGGACTTTAAATCATGCATTGGACTAAAAATGTGTTTTCTTTTTCAGCGTGACTCAGATATCATAAACAAAAATTGATTCCGTTATTCTTTTGCCCATTTCTTTTATTGCTCTTTTTTTCTCATATTCCTTTTATCGAGTCCTCAGTAGGAAGAGAGACCCAGATGGCAAGAGCAAAACACGTATGCACAATGACTAAAAACACATGAAAATGTGTAATATTTATCGTTATCCTGCTACCAGTTATTTAATGAGCAGAATGCCCATTCTTGAAATACAGATACCAATGTTAGCACAGTTAATTTTTCGGATTTGTCAGAGGAATTGGATTTGCTGAGTTGTGACCATAACCATAGATCAAATCAGTATCTGAGTTCCAGAGGGAGGGTGCATCTATGCAGACAGACCTGTCATCCAAATGTGCTAAAATTTGACAGCTTTTTATGATAAAATGACTTTAAAGCTCTTTTTTTGACATTTTTGTGGTGGTTTAAGGTATAAGGCCAACTCCTGTAGTGTACTGGCAACACATTTGTTCCATCTGATAGAAGAACAGCTGAATTAGATATTAGCAGTACAGTTACACATTTCCAGTCGTCCGTAGATTTAGCCAAAAAATGTAAAACATGTCTGCCATCAGGTCATTTGATATAGGCCAATAACAACAAGAAGGCAGGCACAGCCCATGAGACGAAGAAGGTAAAGAAACCTGAGTGTTGCATATGAGATGGTTCAGATCTGGCTTTTACCAAGAACATTTTAACTCGTAACACCAAGGGACAGTTTTATTCACAAGCAGAGAGAAGAAGAGTAAATGTAGCCCGCTCGCACTCGAGTCAACTCTCTAAAGCTCACACAAAGTAACACTAAAGCCAATCTGTCTTAGGAATAGTAGATACAGGGAAAAGACTGGGGCAGAAAGAAGGATGGATAGAAAGCGAAGGGCAATAAAAGCGTTCAGGAGGGATCTTTATTTAGTTTAGAGTCAGACTCTAAAGTGAAAGCAGATGGGACGTCAGTCTGGAATAGTTTCCACTTGAAGTCTTGGACTCTTGTTGTTCTGCTCGTTGTTTCTGACCTCATTCCAGTTTTCTTCAACCTGTGCTCTGAGCCTTCAACGAGAGGTTTCGAACCGCAGATAGGAACACATATGCAAATTCAGCCTGCGCTTACAAGAATGTAGATCTGCATGTTTGTACACAGATGTTTGAGAAATGGCTTTAAAGAGTACACAGGCATGCAGGAAACATATGCTTTGCACCAAGCTGGTTGGCTGTGTGGGGTATTGGCAAGACCCTCCACAATGACAGGGTGAGAGTGAGAGAAACCCCAAAAACAAAAACTGTGAGATGCCTTGTTGAGCGCTGCAGCTAAACAATGCCGAGTGAGGTTCATCGGAGGTTAGCTGACAGTGTTTTTGTAGTGGCACACAATACTTTACAGTAAAAGTTTAGAAAATAGTGAGGCCGTTTATTTTGTCTTCTTCGCAAAAATGTTTGCAACACTTAACTGTAATGTGAGACAAAGGCTAGCAAATAACCAGCCACATTATTTATCCTCATATGAACACACCATCTGCATTGTTCTACACAAAGAGGGTGACCTGACTGCACTGTGCATCCTCCATCCAGACAAACCAAACTGCCACCCATTCAAAAAGCCTGAGACTGAAGAATGTGTGAAAGCTTAAGAGCACGTTAATTGGGGAAAAAAATGGACACACCTATGCATTTATATTTGACATTCACAATAAAGGTGTGTTGAGCTTTCCAAACAAACATGAGCTACCATAAGCAACAGTCCTTCTGTGAAACACATTTATTGTGTGTGTTTTGTAAAGCCAGGTGCAAAGGCAAGCGCACATAAACTATAGATGGTGATTAAGCTGCTTCCATCCCATCATCTCTGGCCGTGCTCTCTGGAGAGTCGCTGCTTTGGCCACCTTCTCCATCACTTAGTGTTGTGCTTTTGCATGTTTTATTTTTAGCAGGTGATTAATGGCAGTAGCTTATTTTGTGAACAGTCTCCCACACACCCATTATTCAATGAAACACAAAAGCATCCACACTGAAGTCATTCTTCCGTTGTGTTCGAGGACTCGCCCTGAAGAGCTGTTTTCACGCTCATTTCAGTTTGCGTGGCTGTGCAGGTTGAACGCAGCCTCTGCATCATCCTAAGGTATGTTTGACAGCTGTCTGGAGGGTTGCAAGTCCTCTAGGTTTTCTAAACCTTTTTAAGGTCCACAATTCAAAAGTATAGTGAAATTCCAGTCCTCTGCAGATGAAGCAATGTGCCTTTATGAAAGAAAAATCAGAAACAATAACTGTAAAATAAGTAAATATTTTTTACTATTAAGGGCAGCGTATGGCTTAGTAGGTAGAGCAGGTTGTCTACCAGTCAGAAAATCAGTGGTTTAATCCCAGTCTGCATGTCGAAGATGCTGAACCCCGAGTTCCCCTTGATGGATCAGAGCAAGTGTGTTTGTGAACTAGGTATAGAAAAAAAGCACTGATATGATTGGGTGAATGAGGCTCATAATAAAAAATACTATGAGTTCTCAGTGTAAAAAGTGCCAAATAAGTACCAGCACATCCATTTATTATGTACATTTAAATTATACTAATTTAATTGATTGTTTGTGCTCACACACGACTTTAATCGAAATGAATTAAAAGGAATTTTCAGCCACTCAGGAAAGCAGAAGTGAATTGCTGTGTTCTAGGTCTGCATTGCAAATTGTTAGAACACTTCTTTGAGACCTCTGGGACAGCACACTGAGGTGTAAGATGCCATGAGATGATGTAATGATACATGCAGTGATAAATTGTCTATTGCTGGCAGCTGTTTCTCTAACTGTGCCTACAAACATTAACATACAAACAAGCTTAAAAGCTCATTGCAGGCCACATTGTGCGCATAATAAGCTTAAGTAAGACCTTATTATTACCACACCTACAGTATCAAAGGCAACAGTGCTCCAAAGTGTCTGTGATTGCAACACCGTTACAACTCTGACCAACTTTGAACCTCTCTCACTTTAAAATTCTTTCACATTGATTATCTTTTGCTTGAGACTACCCAAACCCTCAGTATGTATACCAGGTTTAAAGCATTTGGAGAAAATATTAAGATACAAACGTACAGAACTGTAACTGATGCTCAAATCTTGTCTTTCTATCTTCAAAGTTGAGTGGAGAACAACAAGCAGTGATTCCTGTCAGAAAGTTATTACAGTATATCGTCTACCTTGTAGCCTGTAATTCTTCGGTGCAAAGTATGTCGTCTTTGCAAACCACATCCAACACTGGGTTGATTCAGCTATGCTTTATCAGTGCCACTTGTTTAAAATGCTGGAATCACCTGACGGCACACAGCTGCTGATTTATACCTGCACAATCTGCAGATGTGTAAAATAATTTATATTAAGCAGAAATTTTTTTACACCAAAAGTGTTTTACTCTGTTTGGCTTGAGTAATGTAATGTAATTCTCACCTCATCCATCTTATTCCAACAAACAATCTCTAGGGCTCCCCCCCCCCCTCAAACCCCCACACTTTCTCCCGCCTTCAGTGATGGCTTGCTGCCCTTGACATCTTACTGTTTCTCCGAGTGACATGCCACGCTGCCAGGAATTCAGTTCATCTGAGCTATGTACAACCACAAACCGTATCCTTTACAACCTGGAAGGCTCACACAGCGGGGGCCGAGAGAGGCGTGAGAAGGAGGGGATGGAAGTTCTGCTCTAAGAGGGAGTGAACCAGGCAAAGCTAAACATGTCAAAATTAGCTCCTGTGACTCTTCTAAAATCTGAAAGGCAACTTTTTTCTTCTGGTCGACAAAAGGCGAGCTGATGTTGTTATTCTGTGCTGTGAAGCGGAGAAAGCTTGCAGCTGGAGACTAAGATTTCAAATCAGTGACCGTTAGACTAAGCAGCAGAACAGACTATTTTCCTTCTAAAATATATATTTTCACAATTTTGTGGAAGCCCCTTATTTTTTAAGCATTATAAAAATAAATCAAAAACCTGGATAAACCTTTAAATAAAAGATTCGGTAGGTCTTAGGGGGAAAAAATGAATGTTGTTGGGTTTTGGTTTTTTTTACTATATTTATGTATTGTTCCAAATTTCCCCCCATCTCTTCATGACCTAGAATATAGTTTAATTTGGTGTAAAATGGACCTCTGTGCTCTGTGTATACACTCCCCTGGCACTGAATCGTGTCTATGCTTTACTATGAAAGTTTTAGCCAAGCCCACATCCAGATCTGTTTCTTTCCAAGGGAAAAGACTTACTGTGCAGCCATCCTTCACACTGACACAGCTGGAACAGAAACCTTGAAACACAGAGCGGTGCCGTGTTTCATTGTGCAAAGCCTTAAAAATAAAATATGGCCTAGAAGGACCGAGCACTATGCAGTAATTTCACCAAATCAGAAATAGATAATAACGGATCAAAACATCACCAGCAGCACAGTGACTTGCAACAAAATATTTTTCCTTGCTTGAGTCCCCCCCCCCCTCTCCCCCTGCCGCCATACCCTGCCAGCACTTGTTTTTCCTCAATCAGCAAGTGTTTAAGCCTGTGTTTTTCCACAGGAGATATAATTCAAAATGACAGTGCACTGTGTGATACAAAAGGGATTTTTGGAAAGGTGCAATACCCCAGAGTATCTATCTAAATCTCTATAACTATCAGAGTTTAGGGAGAAGGGAGGTAAAGGGAGTTAGCAGAAGAGGACACAGTAGAGGAGGTGACAGTGATGAGAGTGAACTCTTATGCTCAGGTTACGGGGGGAGTAAACTTACTGGACATGACAGGAAACATGGGAGCCATGGGGGACACCTCGAAGACATCCACAGCACCCCTGTAAATCTTCATCGCTCACAGCTCACTCCGCCTGATATCTCTATTATACAGTTGGTGGCTCTCATCGGTTAAGAAGCCAAACCAATTTTTCCGTTCATTAAAAGAAAACACTCAATTTTATCTCCAGCTACACCACCCACTTTGTCTGAAATAATCCTTTTACGTCTTTTGACCTTTTAAGCACCGCGAATGACTTCAGAATAAGCCCCCCCACCCCCCCCAAAAAAGTAATAAATCCGTGAAAATAATCCAGGTTTTTATTAGTCAGAAAACAATTTTTGGAAGTAGCCAAATCTTGTAAATTTATATGATTTCACATCTCTGCAGTACCACGGCTCTTCTCGCTTTCTAACTCCTTTCCGTGCGAGAGAGAAGAAATGTGGTTTCATTACTCATTTGGGCCAAAACAGATTGTCCTTGTTTTCCTGATTTTTCACCACAGAAACAGCCTATGAAAGAGTCCCTGGGAGCGGTGTAGCGCCCATACACACTGGGTTATAATCAAACACAGGAGCCACAGCATCCTGAGTCAGCTACTACTTCTACTGACAGCTGTGATGACTCAGGTTTTTCAAAGACATACTTGAATGTCATTTCCAGTAATGATTTATTATATATTGGGCACACTGGATTAGTCAGTATCCCTGCTGAGTTTTTTAAAAGTTGGTCTGTCTTCATTAGCTATACCTGAATTAAGATTACAATGACATAAAGGCAGGCCCATTGTGTATGGCATACACTCCTAGGTAAGTTTGTAATATCCTGTAATAGTATGTTATTATTTAGTATGGACCCAACTGTACAGTAAGTGTAATCAGTCTGACCAACAGTGGGCAAAATGGGGATCTCCAAGCAGAATTGTATTCTGTCGATCAGATAAACACTTAAATCAGAAGGGAAACAGTCTCGGCTACATTATTTAACATAGAAAAGTTAAGAGGGATAAACAGTCGAGTGTCCCACTTGCAAAAGGGACAGAACAGCCAGCTGTGCTGCAGGTCAGTCACCTTCTCTAGTATGCTGACAACCTCCACAGGGATCTGTGGGTCAGCCCAGCCTCAGCAGGCCAGCTCTGCCTCCAGTCTGCAGCCTGTAGAAGGCCTTGGTCTACACAAAGAAACAGGAAAACAGTATTCAGCTGGATCTTAACTGTACGACTCAGAGGACCACAAATAAGTGTCTGCTATGAAAGTATTGATTTTAATCTGAACAACCAGTCTAAACTGTATAACAGAACTGCAACGGAGAACCAGGAAAATGTGAGGGAAGTGCTCGCCGTGTGGTGCATAAAAAGACCAGCCTGAGCACATCCATTCACTACTAGCAGCTGTGAAATGCATACAAAAGCACTCCAAAAATCAACACTAATTGTCTATAGCCAATGTGAAGGTGAGCTACTGGGCAGATAATGCCAATCTACACTGTTACACCAGTGCATACCTCAAACCCAATTCCAGAAGAGTTGGGAAAATCTCTCAAATGTAATCATTGATCCATATTTTATTCACAACAGAAAATTCATTAAGGTTCAAACTGAGAAAATGGACCATTTTAGGAAAAATATCAGCTAATTTTGAATTTGATGGCAGCAACATGTCTCAAAAGATTTGGGACAGGACCATGTGTACCACTGTGTAGCATCCCCTCTTCGTTTAACAACACTTGTAAATATCTTGGAACTGAGGAGACCAGTTGCCTAGAGAGGAATCTTGTCCCATTCTTTTCTGATGTTGGAATCTAGCGGCTAAACAGTCCTGAGTTTTCTTTGTCATATATTTCATTTTGATACTATGCAAGCTAATGCCATCCATCGATCTGTCCTCTTCCACTTATCAAAGTCAGGGCCACTGGAGGCTGAGAGGCAGGGAAACTGGTGATCTACCATATATTCAACTGATATTTATGTTGTTTGAGTCTCTCTCTTAACTCTAAACTCAGTCATTTTGCAAACATGATGTTGCTGTACATGTGTCTGTCATAATACGCTTTGCTTGACTTGTAGTCAATTTATTTAAGTGCAAATGGTGTGGATATAAGCCCTGCTGCTTAGCAATACGTCCCCCCTTCAGCTTAATCTAAACAAAGCGTTGAGCAAGTTTTTCTGTGCCTAGAGTACTTAAGTGTTCCTGTGCTATAAGCTGAAATGACAGGCAGTTGGCTTGTCTGAGTGATAAGTCTGATCCCCGTCTCTTCTTGGCTAAAATTCCCCCATACAACTGATCTCCCTCTTCCCATATTTTTCCTTAATTCCTTGTTTTTCTTCTCCACTTTGGACAGAATCCTCTAAAATGACATCTTGTATTAAGTGAAGAGAGAAAGACGCAACGGCTCTTCTCATTCAGCCATTAAAAAGTTTGCAGTAAGTTGCATTGAATATAAAATATAGCTTTTTCTGGTTCAAGCACAGAAAGGACACTTGTGAGATGAATCTGCTAATAATCATTTTAAATTCTTTAAAAAAAAACAGCATCTTTGCTTTTCGATTGATACATAGAAATAATTTTATTTTGGAGAAACAAAAAAGGAAGTTTACTAAAATCGTAAGTAACCTGTGTTCTGTGGAGAGAAACTAAACAATGGTCTGTCTTCCATCGAGACATGTCGTTTTGTTTTCATTGTCGAAACATTGCACTCTATTCCAGCATTAAACATAAAAATGCTTCTGCAGAATAGCTGCATATAAATGTAATTAATAGGAAGCATGTTTTGAAGAAAAGCAGGGTATTTGCTCTCACATTTCAACTCAGACTTGAATTGAAAAGAAGCAGAAATGTCAGTGAAGCCACAGCCCTGCGGATGCTTGCACTTGACTGATTGGGGATTTCATTCTATTTTCTCAATTTCAATTTTTGTTGATTAGAATTTTTTTTGTGAAAAAGTAAAGAACAATACAGCATGCAATGATTTATTAAGCAAGCTAACTTTCATTATCTTCAACATGCGTGGATATTTATCACACTTGTTAAATACGAGTACAGGATGGACAGTTCTGGCGAGCTACCTTTTTACTGCTTTTATCTAATTCCACTCATAAAATTCCACTCTGATCAGTCTCTCAGAGAGTGTCTGCTGATGGGCACATGCCCGCCAAGCAGAAAATTTACATGTTCAGAAGGACAGATGTTGTTTACAAATGCCAAGGAATAAAATTTAAATAATTGTAGGAAAGCCATAATAGACCAGGGTGAACAGAAGTTGCCACAAAAGAATTCTGAAGGCCAGTTAACTCAGTGGAAACTAATTATTTATGGCTTAAGTTCCTGAATAAATTTGTGTCAGATAATGGTCATGGGAGATTAGAATGAAAAGAGAATTTATTCAAAAGGGAACTTGCAGAAAACTCTGTGACTCTGTAAAAAAAAAAAACCACCTTCTGCAATTGTTTACACCGCATATGGCCAAAATGCAAAACAGCAAATGGGTGCACTGAGATCTGCTGTCCCCACTGATTTGCTCTGCTCTAATTGAATCCATTATGAAGATTTATATGCATGAGGTTTAGCTCAAGAGTTAGTATCGAAAATGCCTGAAAAGAAAAGTTTAAAAATGAAACTAACTGTTTTGGATTTTATGGGGAAAATCTGTGGAGGACAATGCCTGACATTTCATACAAAGAGAGGAATCACTGACTGTTATACCTCCGTGCAAAATCTGGGCTATCACAGAGCAGAATAAATAGCAGGTGTTCACGTGATCTGCAAAGCCGCTGGGAAATAAACCAACAACTGTGATGTTTTAACATGCTCTAGATATTCAATGCAGCAGTATAGACTGAATTTCTCCATGTAAGAAAAGGCTTGACCTGCAGTCTATCAATCTATCAATCATAAATCAGCATAATAGCTTGTAATGTGAAACATATTTTCGCTTCAACTATAATCGCAGTTTTTTCCTTTTATGGGACGGCGCGGGGCCTTTTTTGTTTGCGATACCAGAGAGAAGTGGTTTTGTTGTCCTCTTGCTTTGCCCCGCTGCCTATGGTGTTGATTTAACCTTCATGATTGAGGGCCAAGAGTGTTTTCTTAAGTTCTGTATCTCTGTCAGACCTTTGGCTCACATCTTGCACGCAAAAAAGAAGGCAGAAAATAAATTTGAGCTGTGAGAGAGAACGAGGGAGGAAGAAGGTAGTTTGACAGTGGAATAGATAGAGGAGAAGTAGAGACTGCCACACGACAATAGACTGAATGCAAGAAAAACTTTTGATAGGAAATTATACATGCATATATATGATTTTAGGAAAGCCCTCATGGACGGATGGGGCTGTTAGCAGAAGAGCTAAAACCAGTATCAGTTCCCCTGCTGCTTTTAGGTGCTGTGGAAATATGCAGTCACGGACAGAGTGAAGACAATGAAGAGACAAGGTAGAGAGAGGTACGGAGCCCATTAGACCTTTTGCGAGAAAATAATCCCAGCAATCACTCAGCCAACCTCCCTCCCTTTTCCTCCGTGCTTTCCAACTGGAAGCCATCCACATTACCTTTGAACCCAGTCTAAGCAGATGTGGCCTTTAATTCATGTAAATAAAGAATTACTAACCAAAAATGTACTCCACCCATAATGTCTTGGCCAGTGACACCAAATCATACACATGTTCAAGTGTCCCATTCATGGTCAGACCATGAGATCTTGAATATGTACTTTATTCTTCATAATGAGTAAAAGCAGACAGAAGTCTTGGGGATAGTGTCAAATGATGAGTGTATTTTGACCTTCTGCTGTCTGGTGAGTGTCTTATTCAACCTGCATCACACCTCAGGTGGGAAAACCACAGGGAAATTTGTGAAACGTAAGTCAAAATGCAAAAGACTATTAAAAGGATGGTTATTAGCAAAATATAAAAAGGGAGAATGGTTTGAAATAGCAAATTTATTTGGGTGTATTATCTCATCACTAGGAAGTCTTGCAGTCATGCATAAGAAATGGTCAAAATCTAATAAGCTCATTTAGGGTTTTGCAGTATGTTACTGTATACTGTAATGTTGCATTTAAATATCCATCCATATGTACAACCAATTTAAAATCACCTAACCCCATGCATATCTTTAGACTGTGGGAGGAAGCCAAAGTGCAAATAGAGAACCAGTGCACAGTCCCAGCCAGCCGATTGATTAAAACCCTGGACCCTTTTTTTGTGAGGCAACAATGCTGATTACTGCACCACCACGCTGTCCTGCTTAACTTCAACTGTGTCTGCCAAATTTTAAATGCTTAATATGTTAGTTTTCCTACTTAAAGGTAAACTTGACATCTGAAACCTTTGATATGAAAAAACATCTTTGTTGAAGTAAAGAAGGGATTTGATTGGTTCAGCTATGATGGCTCATGCTGGCAAACTTTAACTTGGTACAGATATGTGATGGAAATGGTCAATTTGCTGTCTTTATGACTACACTTTATGACGCTTTATGGCTATAAAACACTTTCTATGAGGCACTAAAACACACTGTTACTACTCTTGTGCTTTAATCACGAGAACAGTAAAATTAAAATTGCATAAACTGTAAAAAAAAAAAAAACATCATACATCTCACACATCATACGAGGAAAAAAAAATAGACTGTTAGGTTGTATTGTCACATAAATGTAACAGACATTTGCAAAGATTTCCTGGAACAGCTTGGCATAGTTCATATATTATGCCTTGCTCAAGGTGCTTTCAGTCTTTTGAAAGCCAACAGATTGAATTACTGACCATAAAGGAAATGTTTGGACCCTCACCAGAATGTTTGACACCTGCACACTTTCACAAGGAAACATTCAGTTCAGGAGTTGGGGTGAAATGAGCTTTATTTCTCAGAAGCTCAGTGTATTTTTCATACTTTATACTTTACAGACTGATTGCTCTACACTGCAATCTAGAGAAGAGTTTATTTTTTCAGCATTTAAAATTAATTATTGCTGCGATTTTAACAATGTACAAACAACGTGCATTAAACACTCACTCAAAAATTTATTTAGAAAGGCTTGAACTGAACCCCAGTCTCTGTGGAATCATTCCCTTCAATCCTTGTAATTTCTCGCTAATTAACAGAGTAGCAGAGTTCAATCGCTGGCTTGTTATTCTGACTCTGGAACACAAACTTTCATTTGGTTTTTATGACCAAACAGGTACTGTGAGGTTTTTTGTTTTTTTGGACAGTCTCCCTTGCCATTTCCACAGCGCCCTCTCCTCCCCTCTACTTCACCCTCCTTTTTCCTGCAGTGTGAAGTGTGAGTGACACTAGTGAGGGAGTCCTGTAACACAAGGTCAGCACAAATGAGAACCAGCCTCACACTGACTCAGCTGGCTCATTTCTTCTGTCATTTTTCCTCTGCTTGACACCACAGAAAAAAAAGTGGAAACTCACTATAAATAGCAATTTGGAGGCCAAGAGCCAAATAGCCCCGGCGACTGTTTTCCCTCCATGGATCCTGTTAGTCATGAAAGTGGCACGACATAAATAGGAGGGAGAAATGAACTCTGCATAGGCAACAGAAATGAGTTCAATGTTGGCAAATTTTGCACTTAAAGTTTCGAGAATTCTGCAACTGTTTGTGGCTAATGAAAACCAGGTGAGGCACAGCAACCGATCAAGCTGATATTTGAAAGTTGATCACATGACAATGTGCTCAGAGATGAAAAACAGGGAGACAAACATCTCAGCCTTTCAACGCATATGGGCAGGACACACATGCACAACGCTCCCTTACAGCAACAAGTGATGAACAGCATGAAACTGGATCTTGGAACCAAAGGAGCTCCTGTGAGGCTTCGAGTCACGAAACGTAGGGATGAGTGTGCGTTTACGGTCATTTCTCCAGGTCAGCCCTGACCTTGGAGTAAAAGCTGATTTAGCCAACTTCCACAAGTCCTCTTTGTAGTTCTGGGACTGTGTTCAAAGAGATCTCTGGTTAGATTGGACAGAATCAATTGAGTTATTCTTATAAAACCTTACATGGGACGATCAAATTGTTGACTCCAGTGAAGTGAAATGGAAAATGATGAGCCGATTTTATTCTGAATGCATCTCTTTCAGTTCTATAAATGTCTTTTTAAACAGGATTTCTTTTAAAGGCCATTCCAGTGAGGATGAGAGGTTCCCAGTTTGGATTAAGCAGCAATAACCTTTCCCACAATGCCATTTAAAAAAAGACTGCTTCTTATATAGTGCTTTTCTGCCGTTCACGAGCACTCAAAGTGCTTATGTGCCCATTTACACACATGGGCACATAAGCACATACAAACACTTTATTCTACATCTAAGTACTTTCTATCTAACATAGATACTCTAATGAATTCACTGGCAGAAACTCAGGGCTCAGTATTTGGCCCACGCCCAAGGTACGCACACTGTACCACCAACCATCCTGCTCTACCTCCTGATCCACAGCCACACTGGAAGTGTGAAGTTTGCTTCTTTCAAAACTCATGTTTCCATTTTATAATCTGTATATTTGTAATTTGTAGTGCTAAATTGTCCATGCAGAAAAAATAAAAGCTTTGGCCTTAAAAAAAAGCACAACATTACTCATTGAGACCCATGAAAGAAATCATAACTATGGTAAAATGTTTTCATAGTCCGTCTGTTCACACTCGTGTTTCATGTGAAAAGTCGGCACTGTGCTCCTTAAAATATTTGATCACCAAATATGTGCGTTGATTCACAATATAATAGGAAAACACAGTAGTTTGTTAGTTCGGGTCATAGGTTTTCATACTTTGCACTCATTTCCGAGTACAAGACAAAATAATTAATGTCTTTGAACTCTTCTCCCCCTTGGATGCCTACTTGGGGTAACCTGTGTTTTTACTATAATGCTCCAGTTGAGCCACAGATGCCTTGTTTTGGTCTTAATTTTCATTTTTAATCTTTCTTTGGTAAATAATAGTTTATACTGTAAATCCCTGAAAGAACTCAAAGCTAGTTAAAAGTTCCCCCCCCCCCCCCCCCTCTCTTTCTCTCTGCACTGACCTACATTAAAGAGTAATGCATCAACTGATAGAGTGCATTTATAGTGTCTCGTACTGTATACAGTACATCATCCTTACCAGCAGCATGCATATCTTATTTTGAGGTACCAGTACATTTAGGTACATGTACCGATTCATCACTTAATAAAACCGAACTGATCAAAGTCAAAATGAGAGAGCACCTGGGTTTTAACTACAGTGTGGGCCAAGTTTAATATGATGTTTACAGGCTTGATTCCCATTGAGTGCAGCTGCAGATTACCCAGACCCACTGGAAGGAAAACAAAGTCTTTAACAGTGTGTACTTTCTTGGAATGTAATGAGTGGAGAGAATAAGATTCATCAAAGTTCCCGTTTGCCAGAGCTTCCAAACACTTGGGATCCCTTATCTGGTAATTACAGTTTTATGTCAAAAAAACAGTCCAAATTTTCCTAAAACTTTTAGGCTTAAGCTAGTCTCATTTTTCATCCATTGAATCTTAGAAGATGAGATTAGGCAAGACTGTCTTTATAGACCATTAACTCACAGCGTGCCCAGTGTTCATTGTATACCTGTGAAGTTCTGAGGGGCCTTAAATCAATTTGAAGAGTAAATGTAAAGGAGGAAGTCAAATGGACATCAGTGATGATTCTGTGCATCTTTTAATTTTTATTTTCACGAGCTACTATTTCAGTTTTGATACTCTGAGATTTCTTGGGTTACAGGGCTTTCTTTTATCTAGTTTAAAGCATATTTAAATGCTGCATGTTGTTACGGCTACAAAAAAGTCTAACAATATTTTATGACACAACAGTACTGTACCATGGATTTCAGACTTGGCTTACGTCTTGTCCTGCACCCGGCTCCGCGTAGATTTCTCCCAGATTTTGCAGCTTGAAGAACCAGCCAAGTATGTGCCTGTCGGAGCTGGATCGTAGCCAATATCAGCTGGGGCAGATTTGTTTTGGGCCATGCGTGTCACTGTGTAGTAGCCTCTAAGTACATGTGTGGTTGTGATTATTTGAAGTTGTGTGGGGTTAGTGAAGGAGTCTTGGGAGAGCAGGCTGTACACACAGCTGTGTGTGGAGGTGAACAGGCAAGCTGGGGCAGCAAGCCCCTTTATTTTTCTGGCAAGGCCACAGTTTGGGTTATATGTTTCATTTGCAAAGCAGCCAGATGAGCTACAGTTGTCTGTTTAATATCAGAAGAATGCATTTATCTGTGTGTAATTGCCCCTGTGATATGTTCAAGTGATCATGTTGAAGTGATCATCATCACCTCTCATTTGAGGCCTTGCATTTCTCTCCTACACTCAGGAGCTTCTGTCTCTGGCTCTTTCTCTTGGGCCTTGTCATAATCCATGACTAGCTCCTTCTGTACATAACAATAACAAAGAAATGCTGCGAGGCTGTGCGTGATGACCAAATGAGGCAGAAATCCCAAGCAGCTATGCAAACATGCCTATGCATCATATGAAATAAACATTTTGCAATTATTCATTCAGATCAGTCGCTTCTCAGTTCTCCTCTCGCTGTCTTGACTCCTGAAAAAGATGAAGTACGACTCCAATTTGTCAAAAGAGATCAGTAGGAATTTATTATTTGCTTTAAAAAAAGAAATACAGCTTCTTTTTTTCTTTCTGTCTTCCATTGCTCCACTGATCAGTCACTGGCAGTCATCTCAAACTGAACTCCAAACTGCGGTTCTCAAACAAAGAAATGTTTCTGAAACAGCCAAAGAGCATGTAGTGCTGGAGCTGGGCTCGTGACATGAGTAACTTTAAGCTGGACCAGTGCCAGCTTTGCATGATGGGGATCTGCACGGTTGAACACAGAACAGAGGTAGAAACCAAATCTTGAAAACATCAGGACATCCAATCACTGCAATTAAAATGATGAGTTTGATGATGAGTATATATAAAGAATGAAAAACAAAAACAACATTTTAAGATTGCTAAAACTGAGTCTGAGCAGTGGGGGGCTGGTGTAAAACACCTCATCATGCTACTGACATTCTCGATGTGTAAAGTCACAGACATAAAAAAACAGCACTGGTGGCTAAATCCTTGTACAATCATTAGGGCTCATGTATTCAGCCTTTTGGTTGCCACTTGTCTGGCTCGTGTGCTACATCTCTCCGGGTTTTGCCATTTGAGAATCTCATCCTGTTCATCGTTGTTTTCTTTGTACTGAGATGAACAACTTCACAGTAAAACGCATTCAGGTGAATGAGTGATGTAACTGATTTTAGGAAGCACTTTCTTTGAAAGACACAGAGGTGAACAGCAAACCGAGTTGTCCCTGAATAACAAAGGGAATCTTCTGTCACGGCGTGGCGCAAGTGCAAGTGCAAGTGCATGCCACGACAGTGCTGAACAGCTGCAAAGTGGAAATACAGACTGATCACAGATTTTTCTTCATCTGATTTATATGTGTTTGATTTAGGATGATCAACAATTTGACAAAAAAAAAATCTCAACACAGCATAAAGTGAGCTGCTGATGGTTTCCAAAGCTTGTGGTTGAAAGTCCTCTTTTCTTATTATAAATAATGCTAAAAACACAAACGCCTCCCTGTCACTCAATTCTGAACAATCACAAGTCTCTATAAACCTAGGAGACACATACAGTACACATAATGTAGCCCACATACATACAAATACACATATATTCAAATACTCAAAAACAATAACCTCTTCATGTGAAATAATGGATCTGAAATCATAAATTTATATAAAAATATAAAATAAAGGTTAAATCCAAACGAGTGTTGTCCGAAAGGTGAGAAAAATAATAATCTCAATTGTTTTTTCACTATGCGATGCATTGGCAAATCAATGAATCAGTGTCTCTGTGAACACACACCGTTTGTCTGTCCATATGATCCGATGGGTGCGTCCAGAGACCATTCTCAGAGTAGCCACTAGATGGGTTTAATACTGGAGGGTAAAAAAACAGAAGTCCACAGACACAAAGAGAGGAACGAGGTCCTTAGCTCTCTGGCCAGCCAGCGAGGTAACATGAAAACTACACATTTATCTATCTACACACTAAGGGATCTCTGACTGCAGGGCATGGTAAGTGCACATTTTCTATTTGGCTCTTAACCCCGATCAGTTCGTGGAGTCCTGCGTCACTTTGTAGTGGATGGGTGGGCTGCTGCAGTCGAGCCCATCACACATATTCCTGCAAAGCTGCCGACACAATGGCAGTACAAATATTCTACCAGGAGACAGACGCTAAGTATTTTTTGTGGGTATTGCCCACCAAATGTCACTAGCGGGGAATTTGGGAAACCTTGATTTCTTTTTGTGGAATAAGACAAATGTTTTTGAGAATGACAATAAAACTGACACCATCACCGCTTGCTTTCTTTTGATCCATGCAAAAGAACATCCAAATGCTGGTCAGTCATGCTTTGTTCAGGTTGTCCGTCTTAGAGTTTCTCCCTAAATAGTAATGTCATGTTTCAAATGTTTCAATTATATTCTCATCTCATGATCGGGACTCTGTTCCAGTGAGGGCTCCCTGGTGCTGATCATGGACGCTGAGGGCCCTTGGTTGACTCCAAATGGAGAAACAGCTGGCGATCGAGCTGCCAGAGGGGACAGAGACGGGGAGAAGCTCGGTGACATCGCTGCTGATGAAATAGATCCCTCGTGACTGATGGGGGACCTGCGGAGTGAAGCCAAGTGGGGGAATGTCCGCCCAATTACAGGGACTTTGGGAGGAACTGACATGGCTCCTGGGTGGGCCACTGATGTGATGAGAGGTGGAGGGTCAATTCTAGGTTTAGGATCCATTTTGGGCTTGGGCTGGAAGGGCTGGCGAGGGTTCTGACTTTGCTGAGCAGTTTCATCTTTCAGCCTGGCAATCTCTGTGAAGACATTTGCAAGAGGCTGGAACTGAGGGCACCAGTTGAGTAGATAATCCCAGTTATAGCTTCCACGGAGCTCCTCGTCACTGGCAACAATAGCTGTGAGGGAACCATCTACGGAAGGTTTCCCATCCTCCGGAAAGGCATAATCCTTGGGGAGGGAAATATTGAGACCACGGCCCACTCCTAGGTAACCACCTCCCTCATCCCTGTAGACCGGGAGCTGTCCAGAGAGTAAGGTCCCACTGAGGCTGCCACCTAGCTTCTTTCCTTTGAACCAAGTGCTGCCCTCCAAAGCTGCAGGCTCACAGGAAATATCAGAAAGCTGGTCAGCATCCTGCTGGATTCCAGAGTCTGGTCCTCTGGCAGAGATGTGCTCCTGCATTGATGAGGTGATGGATGCAACGCGGGGATACTCATTTATCATCCTGATCTCATCATCCTCTGCTGCTTCAGCTGATCCTCTACCACTGGAGTGAGAAGGATCCAAAGACCCTCCTCTAGTGTAGGGTCCGCCACCAGCACCACCTTGGTCACCAGCATAGCCTGGCAAGGCCTGGTGGTAGATCCTTTCTCCCCCTGGCCCAGGGCTGCAATCATCCAGTTTTTGCAAGGCAGTTCCCGAGGCAACAGTTCTGTTTCCTGTCTCCTGGCCTTTCTTTCTCCTGCGTGACTTGACCAGGAACACAACCACTGCCATGACCACAAGCAATACGATAAAACCAAGAGACACAGCAACTATGCTAATAACCAGGATGTTGACGTCAGCGGCCAGGCCAAAGTTGGTGTTTGTCACATCGATGGAGACCTGGGCTGTAGTAGTGCGAGATGTATCCAGAGGGCTGTGAGCTTGCACGTCTAAAGTCATAACTCTGGTTTCCCGTTTACTCCGACCCGACCCACTGCTGCTACTGCTGCCTGAACTGTCCAGCTTGAGAAAGACCACCCCAGTGGTTTTATTTACATCAAAATATGGAGAGCTGGCAGTAAGAGAATAAAGAACAATACCATCCACCCCTTCATCCTCATCACTTGCCTGGACCTGGCCAATGCTTTGTCCTTTCTTGGCTCCCTCTGGAACTTCAAAGGAGAAATCAGAGGATGTGAAGAGTGGGTCATACTCATCCTCACCCGTGACAAACACCTGTACAGTCACAGTGGCTGAATGGTTGCCTGAATCCGCTGCCACTGCGACAAAACTGAAGGTGTTGACCTTCTCGAAGTCAAATGGAATTTTGCTTCTGATTTCTCCTGAGTTCTGGTCCACAGCAAAGCTTTCTTTTCCTGCCCCAGACCGTTCCAACATGTAATACTTCAGCTGGCCAAAAACCCCCGTATCGTGGTCTATCGCGTGCAGAACAGTCACCGCTGAGTTGGCTGGCTGGTTTTCTCTGATACTGGCTATCAGGACATCCACAGGGAAGAACGGATGGTTATCATTCACGTCTTTGACCTCAACAATGACTGGAGCTAGGGCGAAGTGACCCTGTCCATCTGTCGCTTGAACAATGACAACATGTGTGGGCTGGTGCTCGCGATCGAGTGCTCGCTGAAGCTTTAAGGCTCCACTCCACGGGTCCACAGTAAATAAGTTCACCTCATTCCCAGAGCTGATAGAATACTGGACTTCAGCATTAGGAGTTGAGTCAGGGTCTGTTAAAAAATACAACAACAGAGTTCAAGTATATAACTGAGAGACCAAACAAGACAGCGAGAAACATTTACAGGTGACTGGATGAAAGAAGGAACACCCACCTGTAGCAGTCAGTCGTATGATCTCAGTCCCAGCGGTAGCACCCTCAATCAGTGACACGGTGTATTCTGCTCTGGTGAATGCTGGAGGATTATCATTCACATCACCGATTGTTATCACCGCAGCAACACTAGAGCTCCTCTGCGGTATGCCGCGGTCTGACACTACCACAGTGAGGTTGTACAGTGACTTGGTTTCAAAGTCAACTCCCTCGGCCAACAGCAGAGTCCCAACCGTCTGAAAGCCCCGTCCCTCCAGGAAGCGCACGCTGCTTTCGATCTGGAATGCGTTTCCTTCATTTCCGCTGGCAATGGCAAAGTCGAAGCCGCAGTTTTCTCGAGAGAGGTCGCTGTCGAAGGCTTCAAAAGTGAGAACTGTCGACCCTGGGATCGTGTCTTCAGAAACCGTAGCCCTGCAAACCAACCGAAGAGTATTATGTGAAGACGGCTGTTCGGGTTGCACCTCAATATGTCCAAATTCTAATGAGCACAGACTGACCTGTACTCCGACTGGTGAAACACAGGAGCGTTGTCGTTGACGTCGGATATTTGAACTTGGACTGTAGTAAGAGAGGAGAGCGGGGGCAGGCCTCTGTCGCGAGCTTCAATGACGATGCTGACTGATGGGCGCTCGGGGTCAAACTCAACTCTGTGATTGATGAACAGAGTTCCTGAAATCAGAAGGAAATGAGATGAACTTACTCATTGTGCCAAAAGTGTTATTAAAAATGAGCGCAGGGAAATAAAATAGAGCAGGAAGCAGCCAAGCTTATCTTTACCATTGCTCGGGTCAATGTAGAAACCCTCCTTGGTTGACGACATCACTTTATAGGTGATCCTGCCGTTCTCACCGGAGTCCCTGTCAGTCGCTGTTACTGTGATAACTGCACTTCCTGGTGGTGTGTGCTCAGGAAGAGTAACCTAAGAGAAAAAGAGACATTAATTCTAACATTTGGATACAGGAAACAAACACCCCAGCATTGGATCATATAAACCTATAACTCACTGTGTGGAGGGCAACAGGCACTGCCTTCACAGAGGGGAAAATACTTTTTATAATGTAGTTCCTTTATCCTGTGTGTGTTTTTCTTTATACTGAGGTCATTTCCTGAGACAGAGTAGTATATTTTTTACAGGCTCATCTCCACAATGGTCCCCAAGTTAATATTAGGCAGTTAAATTTTATCACACCCACTGTGTGCAAGTCAGAAGTGTACAAATGTGTATTCAATGTGTTTCAAGCCCACAAGTGCATTTAATGTTGTCTACTAGAAATAAACTGTTTCTGAAAATAATTCACTTTCTTTTAAGATCTTATAATTTGTGAATACCTCAGACAAAAACACATTCAAGCAACTTTCTCTTTAGGTGCCTGTTGGGATTTTTAGAAAACAACAACAAACACAATAAAAATAAAATTAACGGCATACCTGATAAAGATCATGTGTAAATGCTGGTGCATTGTCATTAATATCTTCCACCAAAATTGTAATGTTGGCCTCAGTTTGGTGCTGGCTGTCAGTGGCTCTGACAGTCAGGGTGTACCACGTCTTCTCCTCAAAGTCCAGAGGGGCAGTGAGTGACACGCCTCCACTATAGCGGTGAATCCCAAACTTGCCTAGTGCTGTTGGGTCTAGCTGTAAAGAGTAGGAGAGGGCAGGACTGGAGTCGACGTCGTTGCCCGTCACGAGAGTGATTTCAGTGCCTATCAAAGTATCTAACAGAGAAAGAAAGTGGAAATGAACTTATTAGTTGCATTCAAACACACCACATATATTGCACAGGCATGATTTGTTTGATGATGATCCTTACTGTTTGTAAATGTCAGCACTGGGTGTTAACCAGAAACTCCAACAATACCTTTTAAATTCAGCAAAACTTACTCTCTGGGATGCGGATTTCCTGGTGTATGGGAATAGTGGGACTGTTGTCATTCTGGTCAACAATAATGACCGTCAGTGTGGCTGAACCTGCGAGCCGTGGACTTCCTCTGTCAGTTGCTGTAACTACCAGCCTGTGGGTGAGAAGAGAAGGTGATAATCCAAACTGTCCTCTGTTATTACACTTTGGTGCTACATGAATAGAAATGAATTTAACTGGATTGAAAATTATGTGAATATTCCGTTTCAGACTGATCACATTTTGGTTACAAAAGCAAGAAAGTAAAAGTTGAAGTTCTTACTTAGTTTGAGTAAAGATCTCACGGTCCATGATGGCTGCTGTGGTAATGCTTCCTGTCACAGGATCAATCTTGAAGAGGCCACTCATCCTTGATGACTGGATGGAGTAGGTCACCTGACCATTTTGGCCCTGATCCACATCCTCAGCAACAACCTGGAAAGCGAGGACAGAAAGGGAAACAAAGAGGAGGAAATTTATTTGTAGCCTTTGTAGAACTCCAATAGACCAAATATCTCTGTAACTCTGCATTATTATTATTATTATTTTAACATTTATGAGCACCTGTATGATTGGCATTTCATATCCTTGTGCTTCCTTCATGTAGGCCACATAATTCTGCAGCTGGAAGCGAGGAAGGTTGTCATTGACATCCTGCAGGATCAAGTTGAAAGCCATGTAAGATGTAGAGGACACAGTTTCAGCCTTCACAACAAGACGGAGTCTTGGGGTGTCTTCAAAGTCTAGTTCATTGGAGGTCTGCACCCTTATTTCACCTGTGGAACAAACAGTAGGAAGATTTGATTAAAAAATGAAGATCACAATATCCTTATACTAATTAACCATCTTGATAACACATTGCACGAGACATACTTTAAGAAACACTTAAAGGGTGAGTGTTACCTGTCGAAGAGCTGATACTGAAGGCCTGCTTTCTGTTCCCACTGAAGAGGCTATAGCTGATACCGTTACGAGAACCATCTGGGTACTGAGCTTGAGCCTGAGCCACAGTGGTACCTGAATTTTTTCAGTGGAGCAGAGAAAAAAAATGTGTTTGTAATTGTTTTAAAAAATGATATAGGAGAATTAAAACCTGGTGCACTACTTGCTATTCCTGATAACACTGCCCAACCTTTCTCTGCATTCTCCTGTATGCTGACATCTCTAGCATTCCTCGAGAAACGAATTCCGCTGTATTCCACCTCCTTCACATAAATGATCACAACACCCTGTGTCGACTGAGCTGGGCTGCCTTGGTCCATGGCCTCCACTATCAGGGTCCTTTGTGCCTGGGTGAGGTCCGCCAGTTGCTCAGTGGCCTGTATCTCCCCAGTTAGGGAGTTGATACTGAAGCCTTTCACTGGGGTGGCGAAACGGTAAAACACAGAACCATTTGCTCCAAAGTCCTTGTCCTCTGCTTTCATCGTAGCTAAAACCCGCTGGGAACGCCTGTTGGACACTTCAATGACCAGTGGATCTTGGATGAAGAAGGGGGTGTTGTCGTTGACATCCAGGACAGTTACTGTCACCTGTAAGGAAGATATCATGTCTGAAATTAGATTTCAGATCATAAATTCAAGCCCATTAAACACCTGAAACAGCTAACCCCTCATTTACCTGAGCAGACGAGTTCCTAGGTGCAGCCGGTGAAAGGTCAACAGCAAAAACCTGGAAGCTGTATGACGCCAGTTTTTCGCGATCCAGAGGGGCTGACGTGGTGATGCGACCATTGTGCTCAACTACACTGAATGCGCCATGCGCCTCTCGACTGAGGAAATACAGAACCTTCCCATTAAGGTCTTCATCAGCATCGGTGGCTGAAACCTAGATACATACAAAAAAAAGTCAGATTATTAAAAATATTTTTTCAAGTATTTACAATTTTTGAATATATTTATTTCCATTTCATCCCACCTCAAGAACCTGTGCTCCCTCTGTAGCATCCTCTGAAATTTCCACCGAGTAGCTACTTTTGCTGAAGACGGGGTTGTTGTCATTGACGTCCAGCACGTTGACCTCCACTGTGACAGTAGCACTGAGAGCAGGGCTGCCTCGGTCTGTGGCCACCACCTCCAGAGTGTACTTTGCATGCGTCTCCCTGTCGAGCCCGCGAGACGTCGACAGGGCTCCTGTGCTGGCGTGGAGTTGAAAATCTCCATCAGGGTCCCCGGCTAGAAGAAGTGGATAGAAAAAAAACAAAAAACCAACCTGAATTCAATGCTGAAAGACGGAGAGGAATGGAGACATCTGTGCCAGCTCTGCACTTAGTCCAGATTTTCTCTCTAGAGAGGTAGTAGTGCTTTTGATAAGACTATATCAGGAGCAAACATTTGGCCACTCTGTGCAGGTTTTATTTGAGATATGGGAGAAACAGTGTCTAGTAAAACACAATAGGGTAAATTAGTCCAAAATCTCCTAGTCAGGACTAAACTCTTACAATAGAGTAGGTACAATATCAGCAAAAATGGGTCCAGGAGTCAATTTTAGTAACACATTAAAATCTCTAAATTCAAACTTTATGATTTTCTGGCCTCTAAAAAAACAACAAAAATGACAAAAATGTAATGTTTCTCCCAGTAAACAGCAATTACAGCAATTGTGGGAACCTAAATCACTCTTTAAAATCTAATAAAATACTTGGATTGGACACACAATGCAGTTTCTCACCAGCAATTCTGTACTCCAGCTCTCCACCAGGACCTGAGTCAGGGTCTGTGGCCTTGAGGATGCAAAGCTCTACAGGAGCCTGGTTCTCTGGCACTTCAAGTCCATAAAACGGCTTTGCAAAGATTGGAGCGTTGTCATTCACGTCCTGCACCTCCACTCGGACTACAGTCTTGGCAAAGTTAGGAGGGAGGCCTCCATCCCTGGCATATACTGATATGAGACAGAAATAAAAGAGATGTTAGAGTGAGTAAAGCAAGTTAAAATAAACTGTTCATATGAGCTGATATATGCTTAAACTAACACATTAATTAAAGCATTTAAATAAACTCGTAAGGCATTTAATACCTGTAAGAGTGTAGTGATCCTGTAGCTCTGTGTCCAGTTCCTTTGTGGTGGTGATGGCTCCTGTCACAGGGTTGATTATAAAGCCTTCCTCTGATACTCCTCCGTATGTTATTTGTCCATTAGAACCTTCATGAAAAAAACAAGACGCAAATAGAAATAAAGGCACACAATGCACTTGGCTACATTAAATGTAATAAGGCAGTAATTTCAAAGAATTACAGCTGCAAGTGCCGGTGCCGTAAACTTATAAGGCTCTGGATGAAGATTGTGACCACACATTATCGTTAGCATCTGCATGTGATTGATTTAAAAAGATTTGGTTTCTCAAAACCATTTATGTGTGTGGTTTAGTTCTATGGTTTTGGGGGCTGATCGGCTTCCTTCTTACTCATTAAACCAGCACTGAAACTTGGAACCTTTTTTTCCTTCCATATCGTGACTTTCTTGGCATTATTCCTTTGGCCAAAAATAACAACTGTCTTCAATTTGTACAATTTGCTCATCCTGAACTAAACGAGATCTTACTTTTTAAAGACGTTTTTGTCAGAGCCATGTATTAGCAATTGGAAAATGTCTCATTTTTAGGACACATTTATTTAATTTTAAAATACAATGCAAGCTGCTGCTGCACAGGTATCAAGCTACTAGCTTACATAACACTCTGTCATATGTTAGTCACTGGGAGCCTTTGTTCCCATAGGTGGTCCCTTCAAATTCGCACCTCAAAGTTTAGAGTAGTTCATTTCAATACAAGCTCACTTAACATAAACACAGAGCACTTAACAAAAGGTATAAAGATACAATCCTCATGAAATATAAAGAAGAAGAAAATGAAGAATTTCAGTGAATGTCTTTGTTTAGCAAGTTACTACTTCATGATTTAGTTTAGTGTTTTAAAACATGATGATATAATAACTCATATTTTACACAGTGTGTATATTCTGTCATTAGAAATTGGTTTGTTGTTGTTTTTGAGGTTTATATCAGTAAGGAAGCTGGATAAATACAAACTTATGGAGAAGTGTTGCGATTAAAGAAAACCAATCAGAATAGATGGAGCAATATTGGGTGAATTTTACCTTATTTTTGTAAAGTATTTCTTTCTTTCTTTTTTACTAAATGATTTCTTTTTACTTTTACTAAATAAAACAAACTTTTTGCAGCTAATGCTTATGTTGGCTTATTTTCACATTCCTACTAGTCTAGTTCACTTAAAACATTAAACAGCAGTGAGAAAAATGTCACCCATCAGTCATGTGACTGAGATAAAGTGGTCTTGTCAAGTCATGATTGGTCTATTTTAATCTCTTGCTCTCCAACTCAAGCACTTCTCCCACCTCTCAGCTCAGCAGTCATGACTGAGATTAAGCTGAGTCTCTTAAACTCTCATTCATTTGTTATAGCTTCATATGTTCAGTCCCAATTATTTAAAAGAAAATTCACTTTCATTTTAACCTCATATATCCTACTAGTGTTCACTGGCCATGTTTTTAGATGTCTAGCAAGTTGAGCGGACAAATTGAAGACATAAATTGCAGATATATTCTGCAGCAAACAGAACATATTTCTGCACATCCTCCCTGCCCTTTAAGCTCACTTCTTCTTATTGACTGCACATACTCTAAACTTAAAACTGTAATAAAACATTTAAACCAACCTTGGTCCCGGTCAGTGGCCGTTACTGTCAACACTGAGGCTCCTGGTCCTTGGTTTTCCATCACCTGTGCCTCGAACTCTGCCCGCAGGAACACTGGAGCCTCGTCATTCACGTCAATCACCTGCACGCACAGCACCTGAGAGGTGGAAAGCTGCGGTATTCCATGATCTTCTGCTACAATAGTGAGATTGAAGATTTCTTGCTCTTCACGGTCTAGGGATTTAAGGATGGAGAGAGAGCCTAGGAGGGAAAGAGAAGAATAATCAGAGAGTGCTGCATAACAGCTTTCGAAAACTTTCCCCCAAATACTCAAATTGAAACAGATACTCTAAAACAGATTTTTTTTTTGGCCTTTTTCTGTGTTCCTTGCTGTTTTTGTGTCTAAGTGTGTGTTTGGATTATTTTTGCGAACGTGCAATTTTCTGTACCTGTGATTTTCTGTATCTTTTATGCCTGAAGGACTTGTAAAAGCAAAAACCTTCACAGCTTTGCTTTATGAGATTTTCCACTGAAAGCCCAGAAAGTACAGCTACTTCATACCAGCTATTCAATTCTGGCACTTTGAACATGCATTGAAATGTGTATCTACTTATTATCACTTAACATGTATGATTACTGTAAACACTGTAAAACAGGCACACAGGTAAACACACGCTTCTGTTCGAGCTGCAATCCCAAATCAACTCATGGCCTTGCCTTAGGTCAATATGCTTTTTTTTAATGCAACACGATCATATGTTTGCATTTAAGTCTGCAAGCCATTAACCGAAATGGGTATTTTATGTAAATCATACCAGTTTACACAGCGTCTGTGATTCAGACTCTTACCTAGATGTCACAAACCAGTCATCACCCTGACGTTCAAGGCAAAGTAAGAGGCCATATGAAGTGTGTGTGTGTGTGTGTGTATACTTTTCGCATGAGTCTACAAGCTTAGCCGGCATGCAGAAGCCTGAGAGACGTGTGTAATTTCTAAATGTTACAGCTTGCCAAACATACATTGTGTGTAGAACTTTTTGTGAGGCTGAGGCTCTGTTGTTTCTGTGAGGTCTCGCTAGCTGCCCTGTTTTAGTTAAAAGAAAACAGATGCAAACCATCTAGCGAACTATTGCATTACACACTCGAGCCTATTTTGCTTTACTGATACAGTATCGACCATATGATAAAGGCGGTGTTACCCTTTATCATCAAATGCCATATTAAATATAAGAAAATGTACATTAAAGAAAATGCAGTGCTGTAAAAAAGCCCTCATTTCTTTATATTTTGTTAGGAAAATGTGAAACAGGTGCAGCAATTTATTGAAACGTGTCGCCACACACAGAAACATATTATATAAGTAGGGCAAAAACAGTATATAAGGCAAAACAGTGTTTTGAACAGTTTTTATAACTCTAACAAACTTGAAAGTTAATATTTGGTCTGACCACCTTTATTCTTCAACATAGCCTGAATTCACTTGGGCAAGCCTTCTTATAATTTCTTCAATTAGTCTTGAATATTAGGCTTATTATTAGGCTTTAGAAAACACTAGTTTGATCAACTGAAGGGTCAGATGCAGGTCCTGTGTCAACTTTTTGTTGGATTTTTTCATTTTCATATTGCTTTAAGACATGACTTTCATGTATTGTTCATATTCTATAAATAATTTTACAGGCCTGCCACATCTTTTTCACTGCACAGCATGGGAAGATATGCCAAGTTTTCAGCTAATAGCTCTTCGGGAGTCACATTGTTGTTGCAAAAATCTGATTTTATGTCTGTTAAAGTGTGTTATCTTTGGCATTTTTTGTAGATTCGACTAAAGAAATGGGGAAAAATATGTGTTATGTGACAGGCTGCTGGTAACAAAGCGCCTTAAGTTGTCTCTTATGCTTAGACAAAAAACTACTTCAATCATTCAATCTTTTGTGTGTTTGAATGATTCATAGGTCAGAGTTAAGTGTTTTAACAAAAACATTCCTTCGAAAATGCTCAGGCACAAGACTTGGACTGAAAACGAGGGGGGAAAAAGCAGCCAGTGTCCAAAGATGAACTTTGAAAGACCCTCACAAACCCTGGAGAACTATTCCTCAACGCCACTTTAAAAAGTTAGAAGAAAGTGTTGCTTCTTGGAAGCTAAATATAAACAAATCAGGGGTGGCTCAAAACTTTTGCAAAGTAAGTAAGAATATTTAATCCACAGCGCATAAATCACCCAAGTATCCATTTATCCAAGCATATTACTTAAATGATGCTCTAAATAGTCAGAACTTTATAGGCAATCAATAAAATGTAAATTGTAGTTCATAAAATAAAGTAATTGAAAATTAGAACAGCTTGCAGAGCAGATATATCACTTATAAGCAATAATAAATCTAGTGATACCCTTCACATTAGCCCAGGGGTTTGGTGCATGTCTTCACAATACATGCTAATGTGTCACTACAGCTATTAATAACCAAAAGCCTAACACCAACACGCCTGAGAAACAAACCAGAGGTGAAATCACTCCCTCTTAAGGAGCCAGACACTTGACAGTAATGGCGTAAAGACTTTCTTCCATCTGGAAGCTACATTAAGTGTCTGTGTCGTAGTTGTTAATCTCATCCCAGAAAGCGCTGAGCACGCCCACACCACCACGCTCCAACAATGAAGAGATCACATATGAAGAAAAAAAATATCAAGAGCTATCCACATCTCGAGCCCAAATAAAGATTGGTTCCCATGAACAAATCCATCAAGAAAAGGACACCAAGTATGATTCCAAAGAAATATTACACAGCAGCACTTCAGTGTCTAATTTTGATCTTCTGGAAAGTTTTGTTCATCCAGGCGGCTTCCATCAATCATTAAATCCCAAAGAAAAAGGCCACAGGCTTGTCCTGCTGTGTTAGATCACTTAAAGCACAAGGAACTATGTGGTGAATTTTACTCGTTTTTTGATGGAGTGTAAATTGGATAGTCATGGAAAGTTCCCTACGTCTTGAGATATCGATTTCACATTACAGTATTTTCAAATGGTACGCCCCACCCTCAAAGCTCACCGGTGTCAGGGTTCAGGCTGAAGCGACCAGCACTGTTGCCTGCCTGAATTCTGTATGATACTCTGCCATTTTCTCCTTCGTCTGAATCTCGAGCCATGACGTACAAAATCACAAACCTGTCAACGAAGACACAAACCAAACATCATCACGGAAATGCACTTGAGGATTCCAAAGATATTTTATTACCGACACTGACGTGACACTCACCCTACAGGCTGATCCTCCATGACGCTGACTGCAGATGGAGAGCTGAAGACCGGCGCGTTGTCGTTTTCGTCTGTCACGAACACTCGGGCGGTGACCGAACTCCAGCGTCTCTGAGAGATATCCACTGCCTGGTCTGTGGCTCGCACCACGAGGTAAAGGGAGGGTGTGGACTCACGGTCTAACTTCTGCCCCAGGGTGAGGACTCCGCTTGACGGGTCAAGGATGAGGAAGTCAGGAGTTTCAGGCCAGAAGTGCTCGATGGAATAGCGCAGCTCACTGTTGGGTCCACTGCCATCCTATAAAACAAAAAGAAAGAATAGATAAATTAGACAGGAAGTGGATAGATTATTCTCCTTCTACTTTTCTTCTGCAGAAAATTTAACAACAACAACAATGATAATGAATTGATCATTAAATTAATAAAACACTTTATTAGGATAAAACGATCAATTTGAAGATGTCAGTTCTGTTAACAGATAACAGAATAACTGATATTTTAGGATTAAACAATGACAAAAAACAGTGAATACAAAGCTGAAAAGAACATGAATAACAACATAACTCAGATTAACTGTGCTTTATTGAAAGCATATTGATCCCATACACTCTTTCCTACCTGATCCACAGCTTGGAAGGTGTATATGGAAGCCCCTGGTTCGATGTTCTCGTGGATCACAATGGTAACGGGGTCTTCAGTGAACTGGGGCGCATGGTCATTGCTGTCCTGCACGTTGATATCTAGTTTCACCAGGTGGCTGCTGGGAAATGCCTGAGAGAAGTCCGACACCTCGATGTGCAGGGTGTATCTTGAGCCCTTCTCATAGTCCAGCTCCCGGACCACGTACACATCGCCCTTTAAGTGGTCCACCATAAAGGTCCCATCGCGATCTGTCCCTCCCACGACCAGGTAGGTCACCTGGCCTTCCAATAGAGCAGATTCATGCTGATCAGGTGGACGGACTGAACCAATGACAGAACCTGGAGCTGCCCCTTCGACTGTGTTCAGGGTCATAGAGAGAACGTTGGGCTTGGGGCTGGACCTGGAAGAGCTGAGAACCTAAAGAAAAGGAAACTAGTGTCAAACAAACCAATTTCCTGAGTATTTGTGGTAAAGTCTTTCCAATAATAATTGTGATTTAAATTGCAGTGTAATTCATCCTTGGATCTGTCCCAAAACAGACTGAAACAACACTTCTCGGTAACAAAAAGGAGGAAAGCGGCAAGAAGCTGTATACGTGTGTTAAAGGATCTGATTTCCTCTGATATTCTGCAGACAATGCATCTATATGGCTCTCACCCCAACCCATCCCTAAACATAGCCTTGGGCTGTCGTCTGTTTCTGTTTTGTTGTTAATGCTATAATAACCTTCACAGGCACTCTCACTGTGCATGAAGGCATTACGTGTAATCCTTCCAGTAAATATCTTGACACTGCCGCATTCTGGCTTCAACTTGAGAGTCAGGCTTTGTGACCTGTGACAAAATAATGAAGGGTGTGATAGTAGGGAAAACTGTAAGTGTTCCAGTTCAAATAATTCAGAGCAATAAGCAACCTCCACATATGCTACAGGCTGCTCCAATGGGAAACAAATATGAGCCAGAGGGCCTTTGACACTTTGAACCACCTCAGGGTTCAACACTGCTCTGGGACGGATCAAAGAGCTCTGAGGAAATATAAGCAGATTTTCTGGTTTCATCATCATGAAATACACACACGGACACACACACTCCTTTGTCCTCAATACCTATAGCGATTAGTGGAGGTTTTTTTCCTCCATTAATTGGATTCAAACTAAAACTAAAAGAGGAGGGACATGATGTGGTTAAGTCTGACCACTTTTTGCACGTATTTGCAGGTGAAATGCGCTACTATCCACACGTTATCAAGGCCCATTTGTTACTACCTCACCCCCACTCACTCACAACTTGACCCATGAGACCTTTAATAACAACCTTTTAACTCTTACTCGTAAGAGTTAAATTCTTGGGGACTTTCCATCAGTTTTTAGAACTGAAAAAGCCTCTATCCTCTATCCTTGAAGCCTCCAGTTGCTATAACTCAAGTGCCTATAGGACTACATCACTACTTTTGATCACTTTTTATTAAAAAAACAAAAAACAAAACAGCAGTAGAAGCAGAAGTATGTTGCAGCTTTTCCTCCGTGCTTGATTGTAGTGCCGACACAAACAATAACTGATTGCACTGAAATTCTGGGCTCAAGCTCCAAATGGATGACTACAGCTGGTGAAAGTCTGTTTTTTAAGTAATTTGCTTAAATGCACTTCCTCAGATCACATAATTTAATGAGCTGGCAGCACTAACAAATGTGCTGCACTGCACTACTTTTTCGCCTCATTTTCCTTTTCTCTGTACAGGCTAACTATCATGTGTACTGTAGTACATGTGGTGTACAACGGTATCCGTGTGTCTGATTTTACGCGCAGCTAAGGGAAATGTTATCTCAAAATCATTAACTGGAAACGTTACCTCATGCAAGTGTTTGAACGTGTCATTACAGCGAGCGTGTCTCTGTGCGTGCATGTATCACTGCTTGCTACTGTACTGCGGTGTATTCCCTTTCTCTCTGTGTGATTTGATGCAGCTGGCTTTCATCAGATCTCATCTGGGAGCATTTGATTCCAAGGTGCCTGTTTCCCCTCTGTCTAATCTCAGAGCCGCACAAGCAGTGCACAGGCGAAATCTAAGGCAAGCACTCCCATCGTAATTAGCATCCTTTTCCTTTCTGAAACCACATCGCACAAAAACACTGAGCTCCTAAGCTTTTTTTTTTCCCTGCAGTTGAATTCCTGATATTGTATGTTGATATGGAGGACTGACCCTCCTCCAGAAAGTTCACAGTATTAGCTCAGTCTTTCGCACCATGGGTTCTAGTTACCCCTCTAACCTTTGGATCATGAAACACCCACTAGATTGGATAGAGTTCTTTGTTTATAAAGGCACAGGTTCAGTTTCTCTCTTTCTCATATTTACCTCTTTTCCAAATTCCTTTGACAGTCAAACTGCTCACTGTTGTCCTCAGATTGAGGAAATTACAGCTTGTGTTACAAAAAGAAACGCAGAAGGACTGAGGTGAAGCACAGATGTTTAGGTTCGCTCACCAGACTTTGTGTCCAATCAGGAGACGTTACAGAATATTTTGGAAATTCAGTGCATATGAAGATGTTTGGCAGCTGGATGAGGACATGAAAATGTGCAGATTGTGTTTACTTGTATTCGTAGCTGGCAGGTGGAGCTGAGTGTCGGTGCGCCGTGGTCGGCAGCAGTCACAGTGAAGGCGTACTCGGCTCGCTCTGTCAATCTCAGAGGGGAAGCGCTTCTAAGCTCACCGGTGGTTGGATTGATGGAGAAACGCTCTGCTCTGGAGCCTGAAGTAAATGAAACAAACATTAACGATGTATGTTATGTGGATGCCGTGGCATGTGGAAAAATCTGTAAATTTGTGGCTATAAGATGAATTATGAGGCTCACCTGATAATGAGTAATAGATGGTGCCATTCTCTCCCTCGTCTGGATCTTTAGCTGCCAGCGTCCCTATGACTGTTCCTGATGGAAGCCCCTCAGTCACCTGCAAAGAAGTATTGTTACTCACTGGGAATGAACGCAACTGCAGATCCATTAAATCCTCACTTTTAGGGCAAGTTGCTACGATACCACCTCTCTGTGGGTTTATGTCACACCCCACTAATAAAACCCCAGCATGCATAAAAGAAAATTAGATTCATTGATAGATAAAATTTATCCCCCAAAGCTGCTTGCTGATATAACTAATCTCCCCCTCCCTTCTCACCTGAAGCACCAGCTCCCTGTCAGGTCTGGCATGAATGAAACTGGGGGCGTGGTCATTTTCATCCAGCACAGTGATATGTGCAGTCCCTGTTGTACTGCGAGGGGGCGTACCCCCGTCCTGTACAACCACAATAACCTGATAGCTGGACTGCTGCTCTCTGTCCAGTGCAAGGCGGGTGCTAATCTCACCTAAAGCAAAAAAAAGGACACGAGGGAAGCCGTTGAGTAATTACCGTGTTAATTTAATTTAATTGAGAAAGAGCAAATCATCAACTCCTCAGGGGAAATTATGCTGGTATTATCACTGCTTATGAAGTAACTACATTTCATGCTGTGCAGCACAGTTAAAAAAAAGTGTACTATTATCCCTATTTGTGTTATGGTTACGGTGTTTATTGTTACCTGTTTGCGAGTTTATCTGAAAATGCCTGTCTGTGTGCAGCAGCCTGTAGGTGAGTCGAGCATTTAGTCCTGCGTCTCTGTCCGTTGCAGAAACCCTGCCGAAGCCCGTTCCCGCGTGCAGGTTTTCTCTGACAGCCAGAAACACCCTCTCCTGGCTCAGTCGAGGGGAGTTGTCGTTTTCATCCGTCACTGTTACCCGGACGGTCGCGCTGCCGGTTCTTCCTGCACCTCCTGGGCCCGAGGTGGCAAGAACAGTCAACAGGAACATGTCTTTGACTTCTCGGTCTAAAGAGCTCCGAACAAACAGCCAACCGCTATCTGCCATGATGCCAAAACCTGCGGCATCACCATCAGGTCTGAGGCGGTAGGAAATAGAGGAGGAAGATGATGATGAGGAGGAGCTTCCACCATTTCCAGAAGCTTCTCTGTTAAGTGCACGGACCTGAAGGAAACGCGTGTTTAGAGGGGTGTTTTCACGTAGCTCCACGCGGTACGTAAGGGTATCAAAGTTTGGGCCTTGTGCGTCTTGTGCTTGGATGTGGACCACAAGGGTGAAGGTGGAGCTAAGTTGAGGGGCTCCACCATCCTTGGCAACCACCTGAAGGTCATAGCGAGGGACACTTTCATATGATAAACTCCCAATTAGACGTACCTCCCCACTGCCCCTGTCGACGCCAAATGTCCTCTGGCCACTGCTGCCTGCAGCCCCAGCAGAGACTAGATCGAAGCTGAGCTGACCGTTATGGCCGGAGTCTTTGTCGGTGGCCTGAATACGGTAGATAATCGTCCCCATTTTGGTGATCTCGGGTAAAAGAAGGGACTCTGATGAGGATGGCAGGAAGGTAGGGGCATTGTCGTTGATGTCTGCAATGGTTATGTGTACCCGGCTGATTCCATATGCCGGAGGAGAGCCAAATCGTGCCTGGATCTCCAGGTCAAGACTGGAGCAGGTCTCGTGGTCCAGAGGAAGGGCTGTGCGAATGGTACCAGAGGCGCTGTCCACTGTAAAGTAGCCATGAGGGTCTCCAGATGAAATAGAGTAGAAAATATCCTTAGAGCCACCTGATGGAAGACAGAAGATGTAAGGAAATAGTGAGAAATTATGCCACATGGGATTTTCAAATGAAAATACAATAAAACAGAAAACAACTGAGGTTGAAATATTAAGTGTTTACTAAGAAATAATGACATGACAATGACAATAAAGTTTCTGATCTGATAATATGAAGACCAAGAATCAGATTCACTGAGAGCCTTGTATACCACCACAGCCATCTGTCAACTACACCACTGATTATTCTGACTCAAAATTACATCCCAATTAAAATCCATCATTAACCGTGAGAGAAAATAGGAGTGCGAGTAGAAAATAATCGCCAGTAAATTGTGCACCGTGAGGCGGATGTGATTTCTTAATGGAGTGTATACAATTGTTGCTTGGTTATTTCTACAACTACTCGAGAGATAAGGCATCATGCTGCAGCCCATTAGTGCATTTTTGTCCTGGTACTTGTCAGGAAGATGAAAATGGGCAAGCCGCACAGAACTGCTTCTCACTAGGGAAGTATGCAAGTGTTAAAAGCAAGCCTGAAATAACCAAAGCAGACCCAGGAATCCAATAAAGCATGTGAGCGTACAAGGGCCTCACCTGTCTTAGCAGAAGCACGAACCACTCCCACTGCCGTCCCCCTGAGAACATCCTCCGACACGGTAAAGAAGTACTGTGCCTGTTCAAACACCGGAGACGCCACTGAGCCCCCGACGACGCTCACGTTCACTCTGGCATTTACCGGTGCTGTAAGACCGCCCCCATCCTCAGCCGATATGACCATGGAGATTACCGTGTTGGCTTTGCCATGGAGTGAGCGGGAGAGAGAGATCACACCTGCAAAAAATAGATACATACAGACAACAAGTTCATTTTTATGTGAGTCATTTTCACATGTCTTGGTTACGGTCGTAACATACATGATTGTGCTGCACATGCAATAATAATAAAACACTACACACCTGTGTCCTTATTAAGGGTAAAGAAACTAGATCCTCCTCCAGGTACAGTGCGGTAGGTTACTCTTCCGTTTTCTCCGACATCAGGGTCATTGGCTGTTACCTTGACGACAGACGTTCCTGGAGCACTATGGGTACTGAGACTGACCGTGTACAGGACTGGATAGAAGATGGGCCGGTTATCATTGATGTCCACCACCGTGACCCTCACACGGGCTACTGAACTTAGACCACCCTGTAAAGGAAATGTTAAAAAATGGTTTGGTCTACTTTATTTGACTACAGAAAACCCTAAAGTATCAGCAAGCTAAGCCACCTTACATGAGGAGGCACAAAGAAGAAAAGGACAGTGCTAGACTGGATCAGCAGGAGGAATACTGTATTGTGCTGTGTAATCTGCTTTTTTAACCTGCTTTGCTGCTATCAACAGCCCAACAGCTCTAAAAGTTTCTGAAAGTTATTTACTGTAGGTTATCAGGATTATCCACACATCAGTTGGTGACATCACAGAAGCTACATCCATGTTTTATGTGCTGTCTTTAGCAGAAACCACAACTCGAATGATATATCAGAGCTCTGCTGACTTGACTATTGACCCATAACTGGATGCTAAACCATAAGAAGTGCTAGTTAAGTTAAACCAACGTCTCCCTCCCTTCTAGCACAATGTAACAAGGAAAACAGCATTCACTCTGTGTATTACCCCCTAGTGAAAAGTAACAATGCAGGGCTTTTAAAGGTATTAAACTATTAGAACAGTTTCATCTCCATGCCGTTGAATGCATTAGTCAATGAGTTTGCACTCATTACACTATCTCTCTTTATGAGACCATTAAAAACAGAAACAGCTGAGACAAGGGGCAGACACGAGCTGAGTATTTGGAAATGAGCAGGTAACACTACAGGACCACGATGACTAACAATAACAAATTTACAACAATTCTTGCGTTTCTATTACCTTATGTAAGCCAACAATGATCAAGAGATTCAATGGTTTATTACATGTACTATCGAAATAGGAGTTTCAATTCCTATTTAAGTCAATCCTTTGGGAATAACTGATAGTTTAACCTTATCCCTCTTGGAGTTCCCTCTGATTGTTTTGCCCAGCTGCCGAGGAACTGGATAGTGTCCTCATTAAACGCGTCCTGTCACTTTGATCAGATTTACTCGAGTGCAGCTTTAGACTTCTTTAATTTGCTTTAACCCTGTCACTTTGATCAGAAGAAATATTACATATGCAACAGGCAACGTGTTTTGTCATGAAGCATCTTCAATCAGCTGAAATATCCCTCATCTAGCTACAGAACTAATGCCGTGACTTTCGTTGAAGTTCGAGCCTTTGACTTTTTCCGTCTCCTTCAGAAGTCTATTTCAGTTACAAATAATTAGGTTTTGATTGCAAAAACATGCAAAGCATGAGGGATTACTTCAGCATTTAATGTGCTTTTGCTTTGACTCAAAGAGGTAGCTGAAATGCTCCATATGTAACTGTGGCTGGTTAGCTTAGCTTAGCACGAGGAACACATAAAAGCGCATTTTATTTTCTCTGAAAACAGGAATTTCCAGCAGAATCTCTAAGGCTCACTAATTAACACATATGTCGTTACACTTTTTCTCACATTTAACATGCAGTTCTCACATCAGGAATGTAATTCTCACCAGTCTTAACGCAGTTCTTAAAACACCTACTGCTTCTTCTTCTTCCATCTGCTCCCTTTAAAGGATTATCTACCTCTGTTTTAACCTATCCCTAAGTCTCACTGCCATCCTATAAACTGATGTGAACATTGCATCAAAGCAATCGAGAAAAACTGGGATCTATCCTAATATAAGAAATACATATTGCAGTTTTGCAGGATGGTGCTACTAGTTTTCCCACATTACACAGAGAGCTTTCAATCCTGTCTCTTTGCAAGAAAGTAATGAAGCATATTCCTCAAATGTCACTTGATGTTTCGAGGAATATTCTGGTAAGATCTCAACCTTGCAGAGCTTACAACGATTTTCTGTAGTTACTTACTCCATCTGTTGCTGTGACAGTCAGGTCAAACTTGTCCAGTCCCTCATCCCGGTCCAGAGCTGTGCTGGTGCAAAGTTGGCCAGTCTCCTTGTTGATGGTAAACTGGGTTGGCAATGTGTTTCCAGAGCTTGAACCCAGGTTGTAGCTTATAGTACCAAAAGAACCACGGTCCTCATCTGTGGCCGATACCTGAGGGGAAAAGAGACCAATGTAAGACAGATGCTTCGCCAGTGCCAACTAGCCTAAGAGACACATAAGGATTTCAAAAACCATCACATCCAGCAGGTCCCACAATCTGCATGAAATAAATCCTACATGTGTCATGACTATTATATACGAGCTAAGGGCCTTTCTGTTATCACAATAATGTCCCATAACACAATCACCTCATAGGCCCATACATCTGCGCTTGTCCAAATATCACACACCATAGCACTACTTGTTATGATTTCCAGACTACTATAAAAACGAGCATCTGTGAGAGCAATTCTTTTTTATATACCGCAGATTGTGGTATGTAAAAAAGTAGATCTCCCCAATGGTGTGTTTGAAAAGCTGGCAAAAGAAACCATGCATATAGAAGAGAAGAGAAGAGAAGAGAAGAGAAGAGAAGAGAAGAGAAGAGAAGAGAAGAGAAGAGAAGAGAAGAGAAGAGAAGAGAAGAGAAGAGAAGAGAAGAGAAGAGAAGAGAAGAGAAGAGAAGAGAAGAGTATGTGGATGTTTATGGAGTCCAGCTTATGGCTTCAAACAAGACACTAATGGATGTGAAAAAGTCAAGTGGCACACGATGGCTTTCATATCACACTGAACTATGATTCAGACTGATACACACCCCGACTTGAGAACCACTTAAATACACCTCAGAAAATTTCTCTATTTCTTTCCTCTAAACAGGTCTGCATGGCCCAACCTCAGACCCATTTGCTCATATTTACCTAACATCCTTTTTGTTTTACCACACAAACTGAAAAGCACCCACCACATAAATATACATTAACCCGTATGTGCTGACAATTTCTATTAAAACATTTATAATACCACAAAGATTTCCTTGCAAAACACAAAAAAGGAAACGGCCTGTGTTCTCTGGGGTGCTGCTTCTGACTTAAGTTCTGCACGACTCCATAACTTTGTTTGGTGGCATTTATGGTCCTTGTTAAAAGTAACATTGTTGCTCAGATGTCCAAGCCTTGAAGGTGAGCCAAGATCCAGGAGGCCTCACGACATCGCTCCCTCTCAGTAGTACAGTCGCTTCTCTTACGGTAAATCAACAACAGTAACTTACAACATCTGAAATCTTGGATTTAGGTTTTTATTTTTTTCTGACAAAGGAAGCTTGTCTAAGACACAGTATTATATAGAAAAAAAACAGCTTTTATTTTCAGACCTGGAGAATATTGGATATTTTTTGTTTAAGAATTAAGCAGTAATTTTATAAGAAAACATTTTAGAAGTTACAGCCCTGGCTAACACCTGGTCTTACCACACTCAGTGCAGCCAGCAGATTTTTGGGCTAACACTTCCTGTTCTAGTCACTGCCTACTGATGAGGACAAAAAGCTATAAGAAAAAGCTAAACCAGTGTCAGATTATAGCTGATAATTTCAAAACTTAATTATGGTGGCTGCTGTCATTCTTTTGTCTCCACACAGATCCAGAACCCAGACTACAAACAGAAAACACACAGGTTATCAAACATGGCTACAATGACCAGTCAATATACATGGTAAATGGATTGGTATTTATATAGTACCTTTCAACTCAATTGCAGCACTCAAAGCACTTTCTACTGCAAGTCCATTTCACCAGGTCCCATACATTCATACGGTGCTTTTATCTTCACCTAAGGACTTTTATCTAACACTCACACACACACAAAACTCAAGAGTTCAGTATCTTGCTCAAGGATACAGCAACACGTGGACAGGAGGATCAATCCACCAAACTTCTGACTGGTGAACAGCCTGCTCTCCCACCTGAGCCACCACCATCCACAGCCATCAATTACAAACTTCATCATATAAACATTTCTTCAGATATGTATGTTTTTGTGTTGGCACAGGATTTTCCCTCCCTGCTAGCTTCTCAAAAGTCATTTCAAATCATAAAATATGCAAGTAAAAGACACGTTCCTTATGTCTGTGCTTGTTATTTAATGACTTTGTCACACATCTGAATCTTGCATTCTGGCCCAGAACCCCACAGAGGACAGGACCACCGTAGCAGACATCCGGCTCGTCTTCCTTCCAACTCAGCAACACATGTCTTCATCATTACACTTACCTATTAGCTACAGATGAACACTACCACCTTGACTCATACTGTTTCTCATATAGGAAATTAAGACATGGTAATATTAGTAGAGCTCATTTACAGTTGCTGCATTACCATGGCGAGACAGTCGTGGATTTGAGGGGTTATACTGTGCCTCTTTTTTTGGGGCTGTGTTTACACCTAAGGGGGATTTAGATCATCGCTGGGACTTCCTATTGAGTACAATGTTGAGACTATGCTATCTTCAGGATCTAGGTTCATGTCTGAATGTTCATCATATCTTCCCAGCTGTCTGTGATGGATTAGCCACCTGTGGTCACAATATTTGGGCCATTGTCCACGTGCTTGTATATATGATGAGCCCAATTTTTTCACTAATTATAATTAAACATCCATGACCGCCCACTTGGACATGTCTATATTTACCCCAAAAGGTATGTCTCCATAAAGACAGGGCAGAGGATGTTCTACCATAAGTAGGACAACACAGGAGGTGTAATTAAATTTGCTGGGCTTATATGACACACATGGGTTATAGTATTGAAATACTCTCTCTTTTTTTTTTAATGGACTTGGACTGGAAAAAAACCTGCACAGGGAGTCTGGGAAGAAAAAGAAGAGCAGCACATTGATTCTCCACGCACTAAAATGTAAAAACCTAAACAGTATGGTATGGATTCTTCATGCTGGAAAAATATGCAAGACAAAAACACAAGACTGTGGTAGAAAATGGCTCGAAAGCTCACTTTCACATAAACCACGGGAGCTATAAAAAAAAGACAAAATGATTTGTGCTTTCATGCTGCTACAAACCGTATACAGTACAGTGGCTGTGTTGTTCAAAAGCCAGTGTGTGACAAAAAAAAATGCAGAGTTAAAACTTTAAGAATGGAGCACATGACAATATCTTTAAATGAGATGTGTAGCATCAAATCAACAATCCTGAAAAGACATGAGCTTACAGAGTTATCTCTGTCATCAGTCATTAATTCCTCTGTCAATCCATCTGACAGTATGGCACCGTGTTTAGTTTAGACTGCACAGGCCGACAGGATGGATGCCATAAGATATCAGAAATTCCCCCTCCAATTTGTTGCCATAACCTACAGCTCTTATCTCGACTTACAAAAAAAGTAGCACAGGTTTAAAGCCAATAAGGTAATCTTGTAAACACACACACTCGACATGTCTTCATAAATCAAGGGGTCTGGTAGGCCAGAAAAGGGTTGCTGCCAGGGACGAATCGCTCCAACGAGGGAGCCTGCTCTGTGCTCCATGAACAGCCTGCTTCGTCTCTGCTTAACTACTCCTTATCGTACATCCTGGAGGTAAACATGTAGCTACATAGTAACACAAAAACAGACACCCGTCTGTACCTTTTAACATCTAAGTCTCTCTGTGGGTTTGTGCATATTTAAAGTCAAGTTATTAGAGAATCTGTTTTGTAAACAAAAAGTCCAAAAAGATTCATTTCCTTTTTTTGTGAAGCTCTATAGCCAGACACAGAATTAAGAAGCACATATGGTGCTCGATATGACATGAAAGGACAATAATAGTGGTTTTGCAAGTTGATCTTTTACATTTTAGTGGAGCAAAGAGAAACTAATGGCTGCCTGGAAGGTGGTAAATGCCTGAACTGTGGTTCACTTTGGCAGTAATGCTAAGTATACACAATTTGCAGTTAATGGGCTAAATCTTGCAAAACCACTAATGTGGTTACTTTCTTTGGGAACGCTGATATCACACCTGACGTATGAAAAGGCAGAAATTTTTAGAGAAAAGATTGAAAAAATAAGGCAGGAATTTACTGATAGCAGCGGGTTAAGATAACATAAATCAGCCATTAGTACGAGGAACCTCATACCAGGGCTCCGTGTGCAATAAAGCCGTTTGGATGGAAATATTCAACTGAGTGAAAAAAGCAGGCAACATGGCTAAAATGTCATTTTATTGTAACTAACCTCTAGATCTTGTATGTGAAGTCCTAAATGCTTTCCTCTGAAATTCCATATTTATAACTTCCTTTCTGGCCTTTCTGGTACCAAAAGTCTTACAGAGCACTTAGCAGTGAAACACAAAATGACTTAAAAGAAACAAAAGAAACAATGCTTCACTTAAGCATCTGAATTTGAAATGCATCAAACACTGTTACACATAAAAACACAGTTTTGATTTGCCTATGGTGCAGTCCATTGACTGACTGTATATCTGTTAAAAGGCACAGCTGAAGTTTGAAGTCAAAGCCTGCCGAGGGCGATGTGAAAAACAGTCGCGAAGAGCGTGCCGAGTATCAGATTCACCCAGGACTGAGGCTGGGAGCTTTTTTGTCCACAGAGAGCCATTCATCCTTGGCTGGGACAGTAGAAGAGCGATCACTCACCGGAGCATTAGCAAAGAGCCAGACCTCATCATTCATTTGCCTCACTCTTCTTCACAACTGTTCCCTTTTTTGTGTCCCTCGTCTCTCTACCTTTCCACTTAGCTTTTCTGTTATGCGCCTACTGTCACTCTAATTCTCTCTGAAAAAGACTGGATGTCTCACCAAGGGTCCACTTAGATGTCAGATACACGCCTCACGCTCTGCCATTCAGCGCAGGTCATGAGTGAAAGAGATTTATCTGTCAGTATTAGTTTGTGATGCAGAGACGGAGCGGTCTCCTGTCTGGGGTGTGGTGTAAGCTAACAGGTAATGTTTAATGATACCAGTGGGTCAAAGCCTTTTTCTTTAGAACTGCCCATACTTTACTTTCACACCTCAATAGATACAAGTATTACATCAGCTGACCCCATTTCAGGTTTTATATGCTCTTACTTCTGTACTAGATTATGCTTTTCCTCTTTTCACCTTATTTTATGTCCTTTCTTTCATTATACTCATGACTTTATACCTTTTGCCATACTCTTTTTTTTTTTTTGCACTCTTTTCCAACCCATCTTTTTTCATCTTCTCCAGATGTGGGCGCAGGTCCAGATAGATCCTGCTGTTCTCTGCAGTTTGTCTCTGTAAAACATCAGCTAATGTCAAAGGGAGCTTGCGCACAGCTTCTCGGACACAGCTGCGGTTCTGCCGCAACTCAGGTTCTTTTACAGCTTCTCATGAGAGAAACAAAGAGGGAGAGAGAGCATCTATAAGCTTTGATGGTAAAACCTGTAAAACACAGAGAGCTGTCCTGATCTAATCTACTTTTTTTCCCTTCTGACTAGTGCCAGGCCTGAATGTTTATAAAGCCATCATCAGTGGTTGAGTCAGACGGGCCAAGAAGAAGCCTAATATCGATGCTCTACGATGATATCACTACTACAGCTACAACTTATTAGCTTTGGCCACCATCTCCGTGGCATTTAACTGCCACTTATTCTTAGTCATGTTTACTTATTCTCTGACAGTTTTTTCCTCAGTTACATAAAAGAAAAACTGTTGTTCTTAGGATTTTTTTTCTAATCTTCATTTTCTAGTTTGGCAAAAGTGAGATTTTATTTATTTGAAAAAAACAAGCGGTTGACTGTTTACCATGACTTTCCATGGTCTTGCTCCTTTCCTCCATTAAACTTGTTTTAAGGATGTCACTGCACTGCCAGATTACAAAATTAGCTTTAATGAGCGCGAGCATATTATAGTCACTTTAAATAATGGCCCCCACAAAAAAAACCCTCTAAAATTATACCCGTGCTTAATAAAATGGAATTTTTCTTTACATGAACAGCAGTGACCATAAAAGAGCATACTGGATCTGGAGCTAGCTAGTGAGCAGAATGCATCACTGCTGGGTAATTGCACATACGCCGAAGCTGTTTGATTTAAAAGTTATTTAAAGGTTACGCCGTGTCAGATGGAGAGAAAGCATTCATTTAACTTGTGTTGCTCTTTTTCCACTCGTACATTCCTTTGCTCTCTAGTGAGCTGCATTCCTCATATTAGGCATTCTCGAGTCTCAGAATCAATCTCTGACTTGCTGTTGCCAATGAGCTAAGGCACTATGGGTACAATTAAGATATATGGAAGGGAAGGAGCGCAGGGAGGGGAAGGTGGGAGAGGGAAATGAAGGAGGGGAAATATCCTGGCAGAAGAACAAAAGGCTGGGCTAACGATAACACGAGACCTTGAAATGGGAAAGAGGAGGATTGAGGCCTCATCTCCCTTCTCCTTCAATATCTATTCCTCCCTTGACCTTTCCTTTTCTTTTATACAGTCTCGACTCTTTTCTGCCCTCTCTCTCGCTCTCCCTCTCTTTCACTCGTTCTTTCAGCACCCTATTACGCCAAGTACTTGTTGTCTTTCATGTGGAGTTCACGGCTGGAAATGATTAGGAACATCAAACCTCTGAAAGAAAGGGAAGGGGAGGGAGGTGAAAGAGACCGAGCAAGAGCGAGAGATTGATTTCTATATTTGGAAGAAAGAATGCTATTACTATTAATGAACATAATAAGGGGTGATGGTCACCAAAAACTCTGTTTTTCCTCTGTCTCCCACAAATGTGCATACATACTTGTATACACGCACACAGCGAGGCACATTTCTAAGATGGTCCACGCTGAAAGCTTAGCAGTAAAGTGTAGCGTGGGTAGAGCTTTAGCCTGTGGAGTTTAACATGCGGACATGTGGTGTTTGTTAGGAAGTTTATCTTTGGGATGCTTCACATGTTAAAGGACACCAGGAACGCTTTACCAGTGTTGGTTTACCAACGTGCTGTCACTCCCTGCTCATATTTAAAGCTTAGTGGCAGATGGGTCGTAGCAGGAATCTGTTCCTCTGAATGGGCGGCTCACTTCAGCACTTTGAAACAACAGAATGGTGATAGGAGTGGCCATTTGGCTTCACTGAAGTGCAATTATACATTGCTTAAAATCGTGGACAAGGCAGCGCAGCCGTAGGGTTCTGCTGACCAAAAGAGATCAAGACCACAATAAATGAAATGAGTTACGATCGAGCATATGATCACACCACTTTGTGGACATGATTACTTCAGATTTTCTTCAACTTCTCTTTCACTTAAGCTAGAAACAAAGACTACTTACTCTGATACATAAATTATCAAAACAATCGGCAGTTATTTCTGACTGCTCCGTTGACTATTTTTATATGAGGTTGTTTTTTCCCCCTAAACACACTCAGAATATTACTTTAGATTTCGATTTTTAGTACCATATGACAACGTCAGCCATCAGAATCAAACTATCAGAACATGAGTCAAGAACAACTTCGCCATCTCTTTTCTGAAAAAAGGGTTGTGAATGGAGGTTAAAAGAGAGGTCAGCAGGAGATAAAAAGCTGTTTACAGGGATGGACAGTGATAGAGGAGCACAATGTGGGATGACATCACTGTACTGGATTCTGTGGAGTGATAAGAAACGCAGGAGATTTAGATGGTAGCGATCCTATCTTGTGCAAAGCCCTGCAATCTGGCTACTCTTGTGCAATTTTACGTGCGCTGTGTACGTGTGTCTCTGTGCCTGCCTCTCCCCCTCCCTTTTTCAAAGTGAATTCGCTGGGCTCTGACTGACAGCTGGCTTTATCAGACCTATTTTTTACTTATTGTTAAATATTTATAGCCGTTTAAACCCCATCTCAGGCCTCAGTGCACCGACTCTGACTGGTGCGGCAGCTGCTAGCAAAAGACCTGCATATCTGCGAAATACCAGACATTTTATTGTGGCTAGCTGCTAACAAGAAAGCTAATGAGGAGACCGAGGTCAGATATTAAGATCAAAGAAGGAATGTTGTGTGTGCCACCCAGAGATAAAAAGTAACTTTAACTTTCAGGGATGTCACAGCCTCACACCAAAAATTCAGTAGTTAGTACCATAGAAAATATAAGAGATGGATGTAGCTACCATGACTTTACTCACTGGTTTCTAAAATCCATTATGAAGCCACTGTCGCCATCTTGGTTGCATTTTTAGCACATTTTTATACCACAGATAATCCTTAATTGTTGTTTGACTGATTGATGTTACTAGTCATTAAATTCATTTTGGCATTAAGGTACCATAACTATGAGTTCTGGTGACATCTGTTTTAACTTGTGGTCATTCAAATGAGCTTATTATGCTTTTTCTTTTTTTGTCATGTTTAAAACTGTGGACAGTGTTTTAAATAAAGAGGCTACCATATATGCAAATAACCCATGTGCGCCAAAGGTTTAGGCTTCACATAGCTCTAAACATTTGATTTCTGATGTTGTCAGGTAGAGGAGATATGCTTAAGCAGCAACCTGCTGTTAAAAAGATTCTCTGTTTTTAGATGGTGAACTGAGGGGATGCACCAATACCCGCAGTAAAGACGAAAAATAAGGATTATTGTGACCTGTGAATCATGCAACGCTACTGTAGTGGAGCCCATGAAGAAAAACATGAAGTTTAAAATAAGCATAATCATTCCTATTTAAATGGTCCTGAGCCTGTGTACAATAGAAGCTGTATGTTCTGTAATTATCAAGAGTTTTCAATATTATAGCTGCTTTTAAGCATAATTAGGGAAATCAATATTGCACCCTTGCAAATGATCCTTATTCCGCAATCAAATTCAGATATTTGTGAACTTAATGAGGCTGAGCGCTGTTATGCTGCTGATCAACAGTGTAACTGTTCTGTTTTATCTCATGAAAGTAAGTTTTTCAGGGCACCGTCTTTGATTTAAGCAGTAAGGTCTGTGATACAAAGCAACCAAAGATTGTCACTTATTGTCTTTCGGTTGCAAGTTTGCTTCAAAGATGAGAAGAAAACAGTAATTAAAAAGTAGAGCACAAAGACGGATAGGCGCTGGACCGGCTCAGATGCGGGACTGTTGTCTGAGGCTGTCTGAACTGTTGGGCTTTTGAATGAATGAAAGGATGAATGATTGAGAGTGAGCGGCTCACAGTTGCCTCAGGGACACCAATCTGGGTAATTTTAAATCCTCCAGCGATCAAAAACAGCAGTATGTGTTTAAGAGGATGCATCTGTGTTTCTGCTCCAGCCTTTGTCTCAGAATGGGAGCAGACGTGTGTGTATATATAAATTTTGGGCATTTCAGCGGTTTATCCAATAAAAACATGACAAAGAGAAAGATCTTGGAATTTCTTTCTTTCTTTTTTTTTCCCTGAATTGCCACACCACAGGATTTTATTTTCTTGGGTGCTGAAGTCAGTGCCTGGAATTTGAGGGTTAGCATCTGCTTGTTGATTACTGTTTCCAATTTGTATTTTATGTTCGTAGCGCATCTGCAAGGAAACAGAGAAACAGATAGAGACACGGTAATAAAATTTGGAACTAGTCATATTACCACTTTCTTTACCCCTTTAGGACATCTGCTATCATGTTAAAGTATATACACAGCAAAAAATAAAATGTATTATCAAGTGAAAACAGTATTTCGGTGCTTTGTGAGACTCAGTAAAATCAGTTGTCTGTTCTGCTGGTCATTATTTCATTGTGTGGTTTTTGCAAACTAGAAGATGTGTATTCCTATATACAGTATTTTTGTGTGCCTGCGTTTTGTGGAAAGTCGCAGTGCACAGTGAGCAGTTCTGATTAAGGCTATTGATTAGTCCATCTGTGACAGCAAAAAGAAAGCACAGAAACGAGAAGATCAATAGGTGTGACTTGATCGATCTATCATGAAGACAGCTGCTGAGGGAGTAGAAAAGGATTTAAATCTTCTCCGGAGATCTAAAAGTATTTCTAAATAAGACTCTGTCATCAACAAAGTGAAGACAAAAAATCTGAAAAAAAATGTAGTCCTAAGTCAGCCATGCTCTCTTGGAAGACCCATCTCCATGTTTATGTACTCCTGGTGAGCTTATCCTGACAAAGCTGATGTTTTACAGACTTAAAATAAACGTCTTTACCACCATCTTTTCATTAGTCTCAGATGTTTAGACAAACTTTTCTAATCTCGGGCCAGCAGGAAAAACTCCTGCCCTCTCAATAATACGGTTCAAGTTCATTCACAAATAGATACACACAATGACCTCTAAACACGCGACACAACGGTTCAGGTTTATCCTCGTTGATTGCACAGCTTCGCTCCACTTAACCAAAATAGTGTCTATAAGCCTCTGCAACCCTCCGCCAATTTAGTCCAGCTTCCTGGATGTGATCCCTGTGGCCACTGGACAGATTCATCGTGGCCTCATCAGTCACGTGTCAACAGTCTTTCTGCAACACTAAGGACAATGGAGGTAAATTAATTAAGACCAGATGGCAGCTAAAATAAAGCACAGTTTTGATTATGGCAACTAGATTTTAATCACAAGAGCGCCTTACCGTCAACATTCATCCATCCTAATTCGGGCTGGGCCCTGATTCAATAGTGTCATGATGAATAAAACAATTTCCCATAAGCTTTCTTTACACACTGAAAAGCTTTGTCTGGTGAGAGACATCATTACAAAAGGGTTTTTTGATTGTTTAACGCTGCATGTAACTTTGCATACATCTGACTGATTGTGAGATGAGATATTAAAAAAAACATGGCGTGTTAACATTGTAATTTTTGACCACAGTGCCACAAACTTGCAAAACACTTATTTCAAAAAGTTTTTTTTTTTTAATTTTAGAGCAACTTGGGAATTTTTGGATGTATCAACTGACTGTGACCACCCTATAAAAAAAATTGTGTTGTGAGCTTTTGTTTGAAAAGAGAACCCAAACATGACTCACTGAAACGCCACGCACGTCTTTCCACTACTCCCCACTCTCCACCACAAAAAGAGTCAAAACAAGGCAGATAAAAATGGCTGGCCTCAAACAGCCACAGAGGTAAACTCCAAAAATCATTCATCACTGTCCCAGTGATTCCTAGTGTCACACGCCCACAGTGCCGCCTCATTGTCCCGCTTTGCCAGATGGAAGGCTTTAAAACAAAGGCTTACTACTACGCTATTTATCTATCACTATCTCCTGCCCGTGCGCTACGACTTGCTTAAATCTAGCCAAACTGGAGTTAAAGGATTCTATACTGACATGTTTCCAATTCAAACTAAATTGCGGGTGTGTAAAATAAATCTGATTGAACCCAAGTCCTCCCTTCGGTGGAGCAGCAGTCTTCGAATCCAGTCGAAGCCTGATTTTCTTCACATAAACATTTATGTTTCAGTGTCATTTTATTTCTCAATCTGTAAACCAACACGCAGCTATGTGGGAGGTTCGCTCTAATAAGGCGGAGTGTGTTTATCATTACAAGTGAGATGGGTTTTATTGGGGACAGACTAAACCACCTCTGTTTGCCCTCCAGGAATGGTCGCTCATAGAGCCAATGCTCATTTGACAATATTAGTTTCAGGGACGAGGGTCATTCCAAACTGTGCGCCTGTGCTCAAGTGTGCGCTAAGCGCGTCTGTCTGTGATCAAATCAGCGAGCGTCTCAAGGGTCAAAGGTGAGACAGATTTCCAGCTGCGGCTCTCTTTTTTCTCTAACCTCCAGAGACCATGTGCATTCGTGTAACAGGTCAGCCGTAATGAGACTTGAATGTGTCACTGTCAAAACAGGGGAGAGAAACACCTGTTATCTTTGTACAAAAGGGGGAAAAATGGAGACTTGATTATAGGGAATCAAATTGTGTCATATTGGGCAAAATAAGTGTGTAATCAAAAACACAGATGATGTAATTCTGTACAGTTAATCTCACTTTTATTTTTCATTTCTTTCTTTTATATTAGAGCCACACAAATCGCTCAAGAGTGCACATGCGGGTTCACTTTCCCTGAACCCCTCGTCTATGTCTGTGCTTTCTCCAAGTCGCTTCGTGTTTCCCTTGTTCTTCCTGAGGTCGGGCGGTTACTGACCTCCACCTCAGGGAGGTGATAATAGTAAAAGATAGCAGGAGCACCCCCTGAGCTTTGAGCTTACATCTGGTATTGGGTTACTCTGATAGTTGTTGACAGCAGAGAGAGATAGAGAGGGAGAGAAAATCAGAGGGTTTGTGCAAATGCTGTTGTGTGATTTTATACACAATTTTATGCCAAGTCTGCATAATTTATGTAGAAATCACAATAGAGAGGAAACACGTCTGTGCACAGGGTGATGTCACGGAACTGGGGACAATAAACATTGTTTAATATTATACAAAACAGCATTTAACAAAGGTGAAATCCAGGCCAGACATCAACTAACACTCCTGTATATGACAGCCACTGTAAAAGCTCACTCATGCTCTTCCTGTCTCTCTTTCACACACACTGTACGTACACCAGTATCCCTGTGCAGCCACATGCAGAAATTAATACAAATCCTTTGATTTTTTTCCCATGTTCACATCAAGTTAAGTCCTGCATGTCATGCATGATAGTAAAAATTATGATTTATAAACCTTTTATAACACTTGTAGTTGCACACTACTAAAATATAAGCAATGTTCTCAGGTCTCATAAAGGCAATCTTGGAAACAACCAACAATAGGACTTTTGGGGGGGGGGGACACTGAAATACAACCAGATGTTCTGTAGTTGACAACATTAGTCACACATTTTACTGCACAGATTAAACCTTGATGCCTTTTGTCCAATTTGGACATTTTCTGGCCACCTGGACCCAAAAACTACAAGTATTACTTCAGTTTTATTGCAATTCATCATTGCTCTTCAGGCTTCAAACAGAAATCACCACATTGTTGAATTCTTACGGTGGTCGCTTGCCCGAAAATGTTTGTATTCTGAGGTCATGCAGACATCTGTTACTTTAGAACTGATATGCAAAGAGGACGAGAACTTCACAAGCTAATAGTAAAATTGTGTAATGTGTGTGCATTCGTGCGGATCATTTCTGCAGCTAGCTATCACCCTGACCTCGTGCAGTTACTGCATTTACATTTGCATCATGCTTGTCAAACAACAGGCAGCAAAGATCAACGGGTGTTAATACTGGACCTCAGACTGACAATGGAGCTAAGTTGATTGTGCAGTTAGTAGTAACAGACAGCTAGTATAACTGGATTAGCTTGTCAATGACCTAGCTTGAACCACAGCCAGCATAAGAGATGGGTCACTTGCAGGTTACTATTGAGGGAAACAGAGACGTTCTTCTATCTTTGTTAATGCTCATCAGCATCTGAGTCTAAAGCTGAAACGAATCACGGTCTGCAAATTTAATACTGAGAAGGTAGTCTAACGACTGCAGATGGTGCTTGTTGGTCATTTAGAAAGTTAGACCCACTACGCACCCACACGAACACACAAACTGCTGAATGATCACCAAGCTATTACATCTTAATGAATTCTATTGATTAGCTTTTTTCTGCTGAAGGTTCAGGAGACAAACTCTGTCTGCTCTACACACACACCCACACACACAATTGACCTGCAGAGACACAAGAAGCCTCCATGTGTCTGAGTAGAGAGTATTAGACACCGCGATTACAAATTCATACACAGCCTGGGGGGGTGAAAAACTAGCTTATACTTGTTAAATTAATTTCCTGACTCTGCACATGTGAGGTGAATATGAGGAAGTGGTGAGAAACACAGTCCTGATTCCTAAAGCACCTGTTAAACCACAGTTCGTGCAGAACCAAAGCCTGATCCGGCAGAAATGCCGTGCTTCGATGAGGCAGCCAAGTTACTCTTGGGATAAACTGTTCTGTCCAAAGGTATTTCAGCTGCTTAAATCTTCCTCACTTTCTGTTGTTTTCCCATTGATTCAGTCCTCGTGCTTTTCATCTGTTCTCATGAGTTTCGTGAGAGGGGATTAAAGTTAATTGTTCCTTTGTGTCGGCAACTTTCTCTCTCATTTGTTTCTCTGTCCCTCTGATATTGCCGCTTACTAAAGACAGCCACTGATGACACTGATGGCTCTGTCAAGCAGCAGGGAACCTCGCAGACTGAAGCAAGCAGCAGAGGGCTTTTAATACCCAATCATACTCGGTAAACCAGGTTGTCAGTGCTGTAGAACATCTATCAAATGTGTAGAGGTGCACAAACATGCATGTGGATGATGTTCCCCACAATTATCATTTCATCCTCCACGATCAGCTCAGCCAACTCAAATTTCCAAGAAAAACAGGTTGGCTATGCATGATGCAGCCCTGGGGTCAGAGATGCAGCCAGCTCATGCTGGGAGCAAATCAGGCAAGAAAAATGGGGGGGGTTAGTACAGTACAGTAAATGGGGCTATTGCTGCAATTCTACAGGCGTGCAGAAAGAAGACTTAAATCAGCTGCCATCCGCACTTCATCAATCAGCTCTCTGGGAAATAACTTCTCAACACAAAGACAGACCTGAAGCACAACACAGCAAAGCAGTAGCTTCAAACAAAAACATTGTGGACAAGAACCGGGGAGACGGAGTCTGAGCCACAGATTACTCCATTGTCTCCAATAAAACGCTAGAAAAGCACACCACAGGTATTCAAAGGAATGCTGAATGCTTAGACAGTTACTTTATCTGAGTGTTGGGAAACTAAAAATCTTAATTGCTTGAACAGAAGTGTGGAAGCAAAGATAAGCGGGAATAAAGATTCATTTAATGCTGACTAGTCTCTATACAGAGACACTTTGGCTTCAAACAAAGAAATAATAAGTCTCCGGCGACTGATAAGTTGAGGGGCTTTGTCTGTCTTCATCACTAAATATTTCCTATTATTTGTATCTCAGCTGCTTTCATCCACAGCGCTAAATCATTTTCACGCCATCTCTGACATCATCATAAAAAAAACTTTGTCCATTACCTCATGTCTCAGGCTGAAAGTTTTAGCTAATTTACCCACACACAAGACGGGAAAAAAAAGTCCTAATCAATTGTAAGGACAATTGACTGCAAATCAAATACAGAGGAAACTAACTAATATGTCCTATGACTACTGATATGTTGTCATCTAAAAATCCCATATATCGGCCAAAATTTTTTTCTTTCAGATACATAAACATAGATTTCCCTACCACTGTTACAAGTAGCTATTTATTTGAGTTCTTAAGAAGAAAACATAACAATACAGTTTAAAAACACTCTTCATTTGTGAACTTCTAGTCTGTTAATCAGCCCTAACTGTCTCTGTATCTTGTATCCTTACAGTTTATGGAAGCAGCTTGCTAACCAAGCTTGTTAGCATTAGCTTATCACTTAGCACTCCGCTAATGCTAACCAAGCTTGTTAGCATTAGCTTATCACTTAGCACTCCTCCTTCTTGTTGACATGTGGCAACTTTTGTCTCTAAAAAGCCAACATTGTGCCGACCAGACTGGGTCATGATTTCTAAAGCAAGACATTGTGTATCTCAGATCTTTTTTGGCCTTTTTTTGGCCTACCACAAAGCGACAGCAAGACTTTTTGTTTTCTTCACACAGACAGTATGCTGTTTGAAACTAGGCGACTCACACCAATCTCAATGAATAAACAGCACTAAATGTCAGAAAAGCATGTGAACTTTTCCTTTGTGACTGTATAGAAAATGGTTTACATGGCTCATGGGTCAGGTAGGAGGGCCTCTACGCAGGAATTTGCTTAGCACTCCAGGGAGTTCGGGACAGGCTGCGATGAAGACCAAACAGAAATGTTGGACATGATCAGTTGCACTGTGCCGTATAAATCATAACACACTCATCATTGCCATCCGAGATAGGAAGAAAGGAGGTGTAAACAGAAGTCAGTCAGGAGTTAAAGGGATGGAAGAGCGATTACACTAATGTGTATGATGCTGAGAGATGAGGTGATGACGTGTAGTGAAAGTGTCGGTGTCAGGATGCGTTCAGAGGAGTGGAAATTGTTACACTAAGTGTGCGTGAGGAAAAGTGCATAAGAAGGGAGGGAGAGAGAGAGATGAACTAATGTGGTGTTTTGAAGATATGAGACAGGGGGAAGAAAGACAAAGCAGCGGGGAAAGACCAGAAAGTCAAAAGAAACAGGAGAAAAGTTTGCCTAAGGAAAATGGTGGTAGGATAAACTGTTATCATTGTGTAGACTTTTATTTGAAATGTGCTTACTAAATGGGAAGACTTAACTCTTTCAGTTGTCCATTTCGGCATCAAGTTCACCCACAAAGGAGGCGATGAAGGTTAGGAGGTTTAGCTAAGAGTTAGAGGGGGGATTAGCTTCAAGTCACGGGGTAAACAGACCTCCAACACAGTGAGTCAAGGGGTTCAACGTAGGAGGCGCTGACTAAGATGCACTAAGCCACACAGTAATGGGAAATGACGGGGTCCCAGCTATCACATGGCTGGTCACACTAAAGCTGCCTAGGAGTGGGATGAGAGGGGGTGGCGGACTACGGGTGGCGCAGATTATTACCCAGATCAAAGCAAAGTTAGAGCAAATTTGGGTTTCAGTAATGAGAAAAAAGAGCCAATATGTGAGACGAAGGAAGGATGAAGATGTAGAGATACAGTAAACAAGTTAACAGCTTAAATAATAACAACCTCTAGTCATTGCTCACCTCAGACTCCCACTTTTAGGTAAAGAAAACAGGTTTAAACAGGAAATGTGCATCTGCTGTGACAGATTTGCATCCCACTGCTCCCTACTTTCCCAACCCCCACTATACCATACTCCTGCCAAAAACAGCTTCTGCTCATGCTTCCTCTCTGTTAGCTCACCCTTAAGTGTATTTACTTGACCTCCAAAAGATATCAACATGATGATATTTTTTCTCACTCCTAAACTCCCTCCCTACACACACGGCTCAGATAGCAGTATCGTGCCTTAGCCAGCAAAGCTTACCCTCGCCAGGGTCACATTTAGCTCAGCTCAGCACTTACAAAGGAGAACCACATAGGGACAACTGATACAGCTGCAGAAGAGAGACAGTGGCGAGAGCAGAATAAGATATAACAGCAGAAAGGTAAAAAAAAAAAAAGAGACAGGGATGGAGGGGCGAAGCTTACAACAAGCTAGCTTTGGGGGAAAGGGGGATCTGTGTTATCTTAAAAGGATTATTGGTTTTTATCCTTTATTACACAGCACGCCCGCTCCCTGTATTAGCTGCAACACCTTAACCAACACATCCATGTATGAGGAATCACTAAGTGCTAGCATGCGCAAATGTATCTTTTTAGCACGTTATGTAGCAGCTACATGTCCATGGGACGTTCTACTCAGCAGCAAAAGTCCAGCATGCAGCTTTATGCCCCCATGTGACAAAAGGCCATCCCTTACAGGTATCAATGAAGCATGAAAGGAGGCTAATTTCAGTGACGGAAACGACGGCAGCTGCTTGAACATGTAGAAACAACATGCCACTGTAAATTTCCATCTCAAACACATTGCTCCCAAAGGGGCCAGTCAAAACAGACCCGTCAAACTCAGTTAGCAAGCCACTATAGACACACAATGGCGCCTTGTGTGGAGGGCCAACCAAAACTTCTCCCAGGTTCCCCCTTTCTGGCCCATCTCTTCACTGACAGGGTATTCACCTTTTAAGCTGCTTCCTTTTATACCTCAGTTTCCCCTGTATTATATCCCACTCTCCTACTCGAGTCCATTTTTCGATCCTGGTCACCCCAGTCTTACTTTCATGGTCTCTCTGTCTTCTGACTCTCTTTTATTGACAGCTTGTCTCCACTGCCTTGAGCTCTAAAGGCAGTGTGTGCAATATTCTTTGCTGCGAGTAAAACCCAGAAAGCCAGGGTAATTGCCTGTTAAACTACAAACTGATTTCTTTTCCTTCACTCCATCCTTAAATCAATTTTATTTAAAGTGAATGCAATCCATCTGTATTTTTAAATCTTTACATTTCTGTCCAAGTCATCTTTATAGAAGTGTTTCAGGTTTTAACATTTTGTGCATTTTTTTTATTCTGTTTTCAGTTTTGGTTACAGTGACAGGGTGTGTCGCATTCATTTTTGGGTGTTTTTTTTTTTTCCACTCTCATTTTGGTTTTGTCTGAGGAAGCGAACCCAAAAATATTTCTGGTTGAGTATTATTTTATTTTCAGGGTGCACTGTGTTTCCTCTGCTGTACATTCATCCAGCAGCGGCTGCACCGCACTGCGGGAAAAAGTCAGCCAAGCTGTAAGGAAACCTGACAGATAAGATACTAATCATCATCACTGTCCTCCCACAAACACAGCACTTTTTATGATTTTTTGAACTCCTGTGTAGTTTCATTTTAATAAAACTTTATGTTTCTGTACTGCAACAAGCTCTGAAAGCGAAAATGGGATTGTCATCTCATTTTTTTGTCTTAAACAGACCACAAGCTAAAATTGACTCCAACTCCTGCTGTTCCCAAAGACACAGCACACAACCACCGTGCACACATACTGTAAACAATGTTAGTGATGAACAGATGGGGATGTTCAGTTGTCCCCCCTACAAAACACTAGTTAGAAAAACAGGAAAACAGCTTCAGAATTACAGTTACTTCTGAGAAGAATACTAAAATATTTAAAGCTTCTAACCATTAGATTATTCCCATGATAATTATTTTATTCTCAGGATGGCACTGATATTATCTTTCAATCAATGTCACATTAACGAGGCTGTGAAAAGTCTAAGATTTAGCTTTTATGATGCACACAACTGTGCGCTGATGCCAACACTGATATGAATATTTGCATGTGACATCATCTGGCCCTAACCCACAAAGGGACTGCCAGAAACCCTTAAAAGCAGGAAAAATCTATTAAAGCCTTCCTCGGTCGTAACCTTGCCAGGTCTTTTCAACCCCCGGTAGTTTAAATCTTTGTTTTTGCCTCTTCCATCTTCTGCATCCCACTCCCCTCCTCCTCATTTTCTGCACACTTCAGTCAGTGCCAGCCTCTGCTCCCTTTGTTCTCTACTAGGTGTGGCCGATGACAGAAGGCTAGGGGGCAGTAGACTCAGCCACTGCTCGAACACCGCTTCACTGATTTGCTGCTTTGAAGCTTTCGCTAATCTCCAGCACTCGCTGTGGCACACACTGGCACAGAGATGTACAGCCCTGAGTACATGCACGCAGGCCTTCAAACATCTTTGTGAACGTCTCTGAACAAAGCATGCAAATGGAGTTATGCTGTGGCGTGTACAATAAGAATAAACACAGAGTTCTAAAGCAGACATCTGGAAAACCAAAATCTGCAGGTGCACAATTAGGATTCATAATTAGGATTACAACAGCTTCCATTAAAGAAATAGCCCCATCATTGTGTTTTAGAAAAATGGCAAACTGAGCAGCGTCAGGTTCAGAAAACAAAGAAGGCTGAGTGGGGTCACACACACACCCAAACTCAGCTGATTACTTCACTTAAAGGTATTCATCATTAACAGTGTCTCTGTGTCTCTGAATGGGCCACAAAAATTAGGCATAATGGTTTGCTAAAGACTTCACTTTTCTCCTACACTTAACAAATCGCATGGATGGTGTAAGAAAGTTTTCTCCCAGATAAGATGAGATTTCAGCAATTTCGAAATGTTTTCTGACAAAATTCTGAATAAAAATCTGAAGAATGGAAACTGACATCTCTTTTACTGGAACATGAGCATAATTTACCACAGCAAAATGCCAATCTGAAATAGAAACCATGAGCACCCTGTGAGTCACTGTTTCGGTATCCTTGGACACAAAAAGTGTTGCCTCGTGGCATTCTCACTTCAAAACCCGATGCTCTGATTTGCTCTTTGGCACTCGGCTGATGCAGATATCTGTCTGCAATCATTGCAGCAGTTATATATAAATACTGTTTTTGGCTGTTTTTGTCTATGCTGACAGAAATAGACACATTCAATAAAATTCATACATATTTAGATTTGTGTCATATACAGAGCTATTTTGGTATCCGACCTTCGAGTCTGATGAACCCATCCACGGTGAAGCCAACTGTTGTAATTAGAGTAAAATCATTCTACATTTCTGCTATGCCAGACTTTTTGATTATATATGATAGGAGCTAAAATGAGCCCAAAAAGTTGCACTCAATCAATGCATCATTGCTGCATGGCACTGCACGGATTTTTCCATTACATAAGTTTCCCAGGCTACGTGAAATGTATGACAAAAACAAAGTTCTGCACAACAATGAGCCATTCCAGTTTCCTCCATATCCCTGACATGAATGTGAGTGGGTGTTGCATGAATTAAAGCACTAGATTAACTTGTCACCAATGTGCAAGCAAGATGATAACTGAATCTACAGAAAAATGGCGAAGATAATAGTTTGACAGGCATAAAATTGTAGCTTTTGCATCAACAAGATTGACATTTCTTTGCATGGTGTCCAGTGTATCCTTAAAACAATGAAGCATAACAAATTGGACAAGTGGAGGACAAGAAATAACAGATCTGAAATAAATTATCTACAGCTGATAAACAATATCAGGAAAAATATCTGACACAGGACCTGAGATTCATCTGGAGGTTCAGTCGATCCATCTGCTGTTCACTGAAGCCTCATCAGAAAAGGTCTCAGTGGAAGGTTTGCTGTCAAGAAGCCATACTTAAGCAAGGGAAACAGGCAGAAATGGACTGAAAATCAGTGGCAAACATGCCCTATAGAGTGATGAATTCAAAAATGTCTGAAGATTAGAGAGAGTTCAGGGTATGTTGAACAAGTGATGTTTAGATGTGCTAGATATGCTGACTGTAATGAGTTCATGTTTTCCTGCAGGTTATTGAGTGAACTGAAAAAGAGATTTTTGGTGAATTAAATCACAAATCAAAAAGTTGGACTATCTTTCAAAGACCTTTCAGCTTTTGCCCTGGCCTTGATTCCTTGTTTGGGGTAGTGATGGATTTCCAGTTTCTTGGACCGGACACTGTGGTGTGAGACTGTCTTAGAACTGAGACAGGAAATGATGCGATAACTCAGGAACTCGCCACTATTGTTAGGACCAAAAACCGGAAGCTCTGCTCAGGACGATATGCTCAAGAACTGGACGTCTGTGCTGAAATCACACAAGAAGCACATCCACATGGAGGCACCACAGAAAGAGAACAGACACACACCCTCAAATATTCTATGTGAACATAAAGATATGCTGATGATGATATTTCCTCAAAAAATTATCAAGAATTTAATGTGTTACATTTGAGTATAAATCTGTACATTTGAGAGTCTACATATCTGACAAAGTATTAATAAGAAAGAATAAAAAGCTGTCTGCGCATGCTGAGAAAAAAAAATTGGTTAATCAAGAACCCATGAAAGAACTATTAAAAATCTGATGACGACCCAGGTGAGGTGAACCTGAGTGCATGCTTTGCAAACAGAAAGGAAGAAGTCTTTTGCCAAACTGGATTTTGCACGTTTTCATCCCCCATGCTTTTTCTGAAACCTTGTGATTGAAGACGATAACCCCAGCAGTCACTTACTCACTAGACTGACTCAACAATTGCAGTTTGCTGACATGCATTTCACACCTCTCCTGCACAGAATCAATTAAACCCTCTTACTGTATAGCCCCAGGAGAATATGCACAACCCTCCTTCTCTCATCCTTTCTGTCACACACACAATACGATTTCCAATGTCCAAGTCTCTGTGTTGCACACAGCACTGGTTTACACATCTTAAACTCTTTATCAACATCCCAGATTCTCCAAATTTTCTCATACCAACCGAACATAGACGCGTAGGAAACAGAATTGGTAGACACAGCGTAGAGCCTTGAAATGGCCTCAAGGAAGCCAATGCTTAGCTACGTTGAGCATGCTCTCTTTGTATAGCTTTCTCTTTGCTCGTACAGATCTGCCATCTCCATTCACTCGGCGAGCCTCATTATAAACGAGAACAAAAAGATGCATGTCAGTCAGAACATGATGGAAAAAATGGAATTACTTCATGCTACCCGCAGCTACAGAGACACTGTGCTCAAACGTGCGTGAAAGTATAAATATGTGTACATAATTGAGCACCCAACAGTGACAGCGAGACTATATTAGGCGTTAGGGATTACATGTGAAAACCAATCTCGCCCAGCCATGACCAGTGCTCTGTAAAATAATAAAGAATAAAATCTTTGCAGACAGAAGCTGAGGTGGAATGGACATATCGTTGGTTCATTATGGGAGTACACTCGCAGGAGGACACATCTGGATTCTTCATGCAGTCATATCAAGTGGTCTCTTTGCATTGGGACTTATATGCAGTTTGCAGTTTGTGTGTCAAAATCCATCAACTTTGAGATAGATAATAACTGACAAAGTTTTAATGGCCTTGCTGTGACATTAATAGGAATAATATTGTTATAATATTATTAGCACAAGGATTTAATATACTGCCTTCCCATTGTTTGAATTAATCCATCTATCTTAATTAATGCAGCTGTTTTTCTATCCCCCGTTCCATCTTGGTCCTGTTATCCGAGTAAACAGTGGCGACAGCAGATAATATAAACCAAGCTTGTTGTTTGCTTGCGTCTATATCCCCATTGCGAAATGATTTGATTGCTCCCTTGATAAGGTAAAGCATAATATACAACAGCTCGTCGCTGTATGTGATATTCTCAGGCTCTCCAGTCACTGATTCAGAGGAGCTGGAAGGTTGCGCATAAGCTTTGAAAGTAAAACGAAAGAGCCTTGATCAACATGCTGCTCACATATGATGGCATTAGACACAAAACAGAATTGTAAGGAAACTTTGATTTGATTCTGAAATATAAAGACCAGGTTTAGGGTACGGTCTGTTTCTGTTCCGTCAATACAACATCTAAAGTGTACCTCCTTCTGTCAGCTCAGGGAATGCACTGCCTGGAAGAAATGAATCGGTTGTCTTGACATTAGAGTGTAGGAGGGGAAAAAAATCTCCGAAGGAATTCAATTCCAGAAAATTATTTTCAGCATGGCAGAGTTCAGAAAGAGGGGGGATAACCCTGGTACTTGGCTTACCAAAGTTAGAGCTAGGCGTGCTGTGATGTCGGTAAAGTCTGAACAGCACAGACAGACCGTACAGCAAGTGGACATGTAGTATAAACATCTAGGGCCAACGTTTTGATGCATTCTGTCTGGTTTTGGGAAAGTGGTCCTCTAAACAGCACCTTCATACCAGCACATGATCAATAGGCCTGTAAATGTTGTAGCACTGACGCTACAAGGGGCATAAAATATTGAGGCGCAAGAGTGAAACACAATCTCCTGGGATATAGCATGGAGCAGGAGGGGGGTAACCCTAGAGAGCCAGGCAGCATTATAAACTACCCTCAGTTACTCTACACCAGCGTTTGAGGGAGGAGACAAAGACAGAGAACAGAGCCTGAGACTCTATCTCGATGATTTGATTGATCTTTAATTCAGTTTGTGATTGTTTCCCTGATATCATTTTCAGCACTTCATCAATAACACTTGTGACTGTCACAGGCAGTCGCTGGTAAAATGATCTGTCCTCACAAGACAAAATACACATAAACAGACTAAAGGAGATTATGTGTAATTTGTTTACATATAAACCATTACATAGCTCGAACACCGGCTTCCCATTCAACAACCGCTGACATGACAAATTACCTTTAAGCACTCCACTTCCACTCACCCGCATTCTTACAAACACTCTTCCCAACCCTGGCTCCACATGATTTACTTGCATGTATATACACCAAATGAAGTCGAACCCAATACGCACTGTATGCACAATACATCTAGAGCATACACTTCAGGTAACTTCAAAATGCGGCCCATTGTGCAGTAGTGGAGCTGAACTCAGGTTACTGCGGGTGTTGAATGACAACTAGGCATGAATGAGCGAAAGTTAGGCCTGAATGCGAGTCCAGCTTTACGACACGAGTAACATGATAGGCTGTATTTACGACAAAGGAAGCTGACCTCTGCTCGGTAGGAAGCTGGGTCGAGGGAGAGGAGGCAATTCAAATATGACTGTTGGAATGAAGGTTCTAGCTTGTTACAGCTTTAATCCAGTGTTTCGTATGTTTATACGACTTTTTTTGGTATGAAATAAGCACAGAAACACTGATACAACAGGCAAGTTTACATTTTTTTTAAATGGTTGAGAAGAGACAAACCCCTTCTGCCGCACATGTTCAACTCCAAATTACACCTTTCCTGATTTACGGACTTTGGAACTGCACTATTAACCCGAATGACCCCGTGAGGATCTCCAGCAAGGACACAGAAAAACATGCTAATGATCACTTTCTCAACGAAAGTGAGACCCTTCAATCAAAGTATCAAAACCTCAAAACCTATTCAACATGAGAATAGTTTACCTTGTTACCTAATTTTAACTATTTTTGCTCTGTTTAGCAATTGACAGGTGTAGCATTTAATTTATCTTCCATTTCGTCCCACTGATGAAAAATAAAAGTCAAAACCTTGTGTCTGTGGCAAATTTCACAGGTGCCAGTGAGTGACGTACTACAAAAGAAGTTTATGCAGGCCATCTAACCCAATCTAACAGTAAATTTTAGCATTATGTGACAGGGGTTTTCGCTCAAGGCTTGAGTAGTTTCACTTCCCCTCTACATCTTCTTGGACATTGTGCGAGAGAGATGGAGCTGACAGATGGCTTAAGGTCCCAACTCACCACCTTGCATGAGCAGCAGGTCCCAGGCTCAGCTCTTATCCCCCTCCCCAATCTTTATATCAGCCCCCACTCTTAACCTAATCAGCGAGATGTATAAACCAGACAAGCATATGTGAATATTTACATACGACTTCTACGTCTATCCCTAATGGTAAAAACGGCTAAGAGAAGGAGGCAGAGACAATAAGAGTGAACTTAGTTGTGTAACACAGACAAAGAAACCGAGATAACAAAGCTCTCAATATTCTACCATCCTTTAGCCTAGTCAAAGTCTTCCTTGTGCCTTCTTTTATGCTACCAAGCCACTGCCATTGCAAATTCAAATCAGCAATTAGACTAATTTCCTCACAGCTGACTCACCCTGGAGGAGGTCAGCATTAAACTGTATGCCAGATGGAGAATACAGAGCTACAGTGCTGAGATCATTGTTGATAATTCACTCTTTCCCACCATTCAATATCTGAGGGGCAACACGAGGCGACGAAACATGTGACAGTGTTCATGTGGCTGTGCCAGATGACTTCCAAGTGTGTGTGAGGGGAGAAAATGAAGAAGATGTGACAAAAGTCAGAAATTAGTTTTCAGTTAAAGAAATAAATCGAGCCTCTGATGCGTAGAAAATGATTTTAATTTAAAGTGTGACGAGTGGAATCTGGATGCTATGCATGAAATACCAAACAGAAAAGTGATCATTGCGAAACCAGTGCACTGCAGATAGGCAGAGCCCCTACTTGATATGCTGCCTGTGTTAGGCTACACTTCTGTCCAGGCCCTCCATCACAGAAAAATTAGGCAAGCAACTGCGCTTTACCATGACTAAAACGATTTAGGCAATGAGGTGAGAAGGGAACATAGTGGAGCTGAGGAAAGGAGGCGCCTCGCGTATAGCTGTAAATGATCAGTACTCTGGAGTTAGACTGAGAGGGTGCTGAAGTTTAAAACTGGGAGGGGTGGGTTACATGAGATTCTGACCTTAACCTCAGAGACCCTTAGGGGAAGTACTAGAGAAACCCATTTGTGTACACACATAGACTCAGAGGTTTATTGAATGTATAAACACGGCACATTCTCTGCTCTATATGGTGGGTTAAGTATTGAACTCCTCCATGTGTGTCTGGCTCACTTCACAAGTAGAAAAAGGCAAAGTGAAGAAGAGCAAAAAAAGAGGAAAAAGAACAGAGCCAAAGACACAGGCGGAGAGCTTGGACTATTTGAGAGCTGTCCACAGTAAATCACCGTAATAGTTCTCTTTGAAAATTCCCATAAGAGCAGACCAGCAGAGCGACGCCACCAGCCAACTTAATAGTGCAGATTAAATCTCTATAGCTGGACTATAAAATGACTTTTCTCTGTTTCCATAGGTCTTCTATAGCCTGCATCTCACATTACCTCTGTCCTGACTCTGTGGTCTGCTGACTAACCAAACCTGACTCCTTACTCCCAAACCTGACTCCTGTCTCTCTCAGGTGTCATTAAGCCTAATGCAGTGGTTTCCAAACTGGAGACAAGGCACCATAAGCTAGCTAGAGGGGCCACTAAGGGTCTAAAGTAATATAAAAATGGTCTGGCACTCAGGTGCTGGAAATCATATTAATGATTCAATATGTCTACAAGAATTACTGTTTCAATTATTGCTTCAGTTTACCTGCGGTTATCTATCCACCTGATTCCCAGCTTTCACATTCAAATCCATGTAAAACTGGCCTAAAAAAAAGTTCTTAGGTGAAGTCATCCTGGGAAACTGAATCTATGTCTCCACGATAGAGTCAATGACCAACACAAAACTGGAAAACAAATACAAAAGTATAGTCGCACTTCCTGTAGATAAATGGACTGGTTCTTACACGGTGCTTTACTTTACTTAAGCACTCAAAGCAGTTTTTGACAATATATCTCATGCACACACACATTCATGCAAGCACTTTTTCTATGTCTAAGTGCTTTCTACCTAACATTTATACACAATCACACTCGGGGTTCATTATCTTGCCTAGGGATACTTTAGCATGCAGACTGGAGCTGCCAGGGATCAAACCACCAACCTTCCAATTAGTAGATGACGTGCTTTACCTCCTGAACCACAGCTACCTCTCACCCAGCAAAAATGAGTTCAGGTTGTGCACAAATAATCAATAGATGTAAAAGTGTAATTTGAATATTAAAAATCAACCAGTTACCTTGTGCACGCAGAAGGAGCTGAACTTATTTTAGGGCAATAAGCTCTTTAAAGTAGAGCTTTCAGGAGAAGGCTTGAACTGAGAAAATATACAATTTAATCTTTGGCTAATATATTTAAAGCTGTTAACCAAACAGCCAGGATGCTGAATTATCTATTTCAGATAATAAATGCTGTGGATTCCTTCACATATTTCTTTTCACTGCAAAATAACCTTGTTCTTCTAATATGAATATGAATTTGTGTGGCAGTTGTGGTTACGCCCCACAAATGGAACTGCCAGCTGTAATTCTGTCGCAGATGTTAAGAAGTAAATGTACCTTTGTCTCTCACGCCTGAGAAACCTACAATATCTGACATATCCATCCTGTTCTGCCCAGCTGAGCCCAACCCACTGCTGAGTGTAGCACACAGGCAGAACCCAACATCTCTTCTTCTGTGTTTTCCAAAAAGGAGAAGCGAGCGACTGATGGCTTAACCAGAGAGTGTGTTTACATCTCTGATTCAGGACTGTGATACCTACAGTAGTCTTCCATTGTTCCACCCAACAGTGGAATCCAGACGAGTCTGCCTTGGGCTGGGGACGAACCAGAAGCATGAGCTGTGGAATTTCAGTGTCATACTTACTGTAAGTCACTTCATAAGTTTGCAGTCAGACATGAAATAAGTGTGTGTTTTGTTTTACGTCCATACACTCCAGCCAAGGTGATCTCTGAATGAGCGTGATTATACAAGCCTCTACATTTGTGAGACTGTGTGCTTATGTGTTTCTGTATATGTGTAAATGTGTGTGTACAAGTCAGCAGTGACCAGCTTGGGGAGAGGGTGCACAGTGAGAGCACACATACAAAATGAGTGAATGACTGATTTATTAGGTGTATAATTGCCACAGCTCTCCTCTATCTTGGCTGTAGATTTCTGCGCGATGTCCAATGTGTGTGTGTGTGTGTGTGTGTGTGTGTGTGTGTGTGTGTGTGTGTGTGTGTGTGTGTGTGTGTGTGTGTGTGTATCGGAGTGGGCAATGTGCAGCAGAGTTGAATTAATGGAACACTCACCACGCTAACTCCATGCAGACCACCAGCATGGTGTTAACCTCATATAATGAGACGGAAAGGCCATGAAATTGTGTGTATAGCTGAATATGAGCCTGTTTGCTCCTCCACCTGCATGCTTGCCCGTTTATTCGGCATCTTCTTTTACTTTTATTTTTAACTCCTCATGCAGAGGCATAATTTTATCTGTAACACTGGTGACTCAGTGGATCTCATTTAGGATTTCAGCCAAATGGTCTCTGGTGTATGTCATGCCCCAGTGATGTTAAGTCAAAAGAGTGAGAGGGAGAGACGAAAAGCTCACATGCATGCACTCTCAGATGCCCAAAAAGCTGTGCCAGACGAAGTCTTATTCATCAAATTTGACCTTGTGAAAATGAAGACTTGAGTGGAGTTCTCTAAATCACAGAGATGAAATGGCAGAGGGAAGAAGGAGCCAAATCACTTTATTACACAGTGCACAGGCTGGTTTGTATTCAAGCCATGCCTGAAACCAAAACAGATGATGTAAAAAAAAAAAAAAGAAAGAAAGAAAGAAAGAAGGTGGTTAGGAAAAATGTTCCTCCAAAAATAGGAGGACCTGTTTTGCTTTTGGAATAAATATAGATCTAACCAAGGGATACAGATTTCTCACTGACAAATTCTTTGCCAGATAATATGATTATTTGTCTATTTAAACCCAAAATGTCTCCTTAAAGCCCTGCAAAATACTCCCAGTAGGCCCTACCTATGCCTTCATTCAGAAGTACTGAATGAGCCACTGATTGGATTTCAAGCCAAGGTTCAAGTCCTCGCTCTTTTGAATGTTAAACCACTAAAAGAAGCCTCTGAATTCTAAGCTTTAATTATGTGTCTTCAGGGCTGTGCAGCAGGGGGACATTAATTAAGCTAAATGATCCTTCCTCTACAAAACACTTTGCAGCATTCACGATGGAACAAGGAGCAGAATTGCTCCTGCAGCGTGAAATATAGGTGTGCTTTGTATGGAGCTGTGGGCAGCTCCATGGGGTTCACATCCACTCCACTGTGAAAGAGAAGCAGCTGCAAGAAAGGCCAAGCTAATTTGTAAAATGGTGGATGTGTGACTGGTCTGAGGACGGGAAATGAAAAAACACTACGAAACAATCAGCCACAAAAAAAAAGGGATAACAGAAAGAGTCCACTCTATCCCATGTTTCAGTTTCCGTTTTCAAAGCCTATCCCTCCTTGCTCCGCCTTCATATTTCTCAGACACGGCTGGGATGGATGAAGCTCTTTAGTGGCACTCTGGGATTAGGCACACACATATAAACACATACAGACACGCATATGCATGCATGTCCTAAAATGTTCGCAAGTGCTACACATGCTCACACACACGCACGGGCAAGATACTGGAGGCAGCTTGTGAGGTGATTGTTACCAGATGAGGCGGGTTGTCCATCCACCCTCGCTCAGAGATAGACAAAAGATTACGCTGACTTTTCCTCATCCCCGCCTGATTGTGCGTCCGTGTGCGCATGTGGATGTACAGATGTGTGTGTGAGACAGAAAAGGGGAATTTTCAAGCGCCTTCAAGTTGTTTTTTTAGGGGGAAGGGGCCTTGTATCTTAATGAATGAATGCTAAACCCCCCTTTTTCCAATGGATGAGCTGGCAGCTGGCATATGTATGTCCCATTCAAATAGAGTGACATGTTTAATTTGACAATTAAGAAAACAATGGAATCCATTTAGACACACAGTTGGAACACAGTTGGAGGCTGTGTATACTTCGTGTGTGTGCCTGTGTGTGTCCCTCATCAGTTCTTTACAGAATTGAAAAAGACAGAAGGGGAAGTATTGTGGATGCAGTAGCCTAAAAAGCTGCAGTAAACCTGGACTGTCAGTTTAGATAAGCAAGAAAAGAAAAGAATCCATGAGTAAAAGCAGGCAAGACCAAAAAGCAAATTTATTTTTCTAATTCTAACCACTGGGTCTGAGCTGCTGCTGCTCTACCAGTCAATGGGGTGCATGCATGGACTATTTATTGTTGTGGAAAGCAAAGTACTCATTACCTCAGTTTACCTCAAAGCAGCAGCAGACCACAGCGATTTAAAGGTGATGTAAATAACGCCAGCGCGTGCTGTTTCTTTACAGCTGGCTGAGAATCATTAACCTCACATTATGTCACACTTCAGGTGCTGAGAAAGCAAGCTGGGGTTTTACTCATAGACACACGTAGTCTGCCCAGCAAGTGTGCGGTGAAATTATGTTACCCATAATCGCACACAAAACACAGGAAAAGTCCTACGTAAGTAGTTTCCTACAAGCTAAATAAAAAAGACTTCGCTATTTCTGAAACGGCTCGAGTTAACTGTGAAGATTTAAGTACGTGTTTTTGCATATTCCAGGATATGAGGAACCACTAACTCATCTGAAGTGACCCCCCCATTTTGGCTCGACACCGCTTATCAGAAGATACAGACGGGTACCCCCCCATGCCTAATTCCTTCTGTCTCACCCTCTTTCTCCCCTTCCTCTACCACCTCCTCTCTTTTTCTTCCCTGTGGTCCTGAGAGTCCTGTTACCATGGTTACGGCTGAACGATGGCTCCAACCCTTTGAAAGCCACACACACATGCACACTTGCACATGCTATCTGTATGAGGTAATGGCAACCATCCTTCACGTGGCTGAGTGTTCGTACGAAGTCCGTCTGCCTGCTCCTCTCTGTGCCCAGTTACAATAACATGACCCCCTCTCCCCTTGACAGAGATGAAAAATATCACCGGGCAGAAGATTCATGTACATGCACAAGAGAGCCTATGCTACAGTCATTCTCAGCTAGTTGTTAAAATTTGCAAAGACAAAGTCCTCTGCAGCTATTATCCTCTAATGATAACATCTAGTGCATCCTTGTGCCATTTTGGGATACCACTCTCAGTTCAGAAGTGCAGTGGAAAAGATAATAAAGTGAGTGACAGTCGACTTGAACATGAACAAGACTGAGATTGAAATATTTGTCTTCTTTCACTTTCCCTGCATGGCTCCCCTATCCACTACCCGTCTGCTCCACATCCAATCCTCCACTGCACTGCTCTGCTTCTTGATAAATATGTGCTTAAACGTGTCTGCAAGGAAGGTAGACCACAGACAAATAGCCTCCTTCAAGGGTACTGAGACAGATAGAGGTGAAAGCATGCACACAAACACGCACGCACACACACAGATACGAGCAATGGTGATGAATCGCTTTGGCCCCACCTCCCCTGTCCTCTTTCTACTTCTCTCATTGTCATGGTAACCATCAGCACCTCTACTGCATCCTGCATTCATGCTTTCACACCAGCCATCCTTTTCATCAGATTTTTTTTTCCTTATCCTCACTCCTTGTCTGAAATCTGCTGAGTTGCGTTCCTTTCAAAGCCTTTTATTTCTTTACTATGAATCATCCACCTTTTCATTAGGTGTTCACACAAAAACAGTACATGTGTTGTATATTTCATATAATACTATAATAATGTTCCACAAAGACCTTTTGTGAAGCTTTTCTTGTATGCTTGGACCAACTAGAGTTGTGCAGTGAAAGTGCTCCTTAGGAAACTGGATTTTTTTTTTTTTAACTTAATGGCTTTGCCATTGTACCTCTCAGCCATGCTCACACTACATCTGTCTTATGTAGCATCAATCAGCATCAAAGGCAGCTGAGCTGAAATTGTGATGTGACCTATTATGTCAGTTACTCCCTAATTTGCTTCATGATGATTCAATTCAAGGCCCACATTGGGTTCTACAATGACGTATAACCAACCCTCATTGTCAGAGAGGGAAAACAGCTCCATTTTGACATAGGGTGTCTATATCGTGACACACCAGGCCTCCCTCCAAACTTGTCATATATGAGCATTTGTAAAGGAACTTGGCCTTCACATCAAAATGAACTGAGTAAGAATCACTTTTTAGTGTGCTGGGTTAATGCTGTCAAGGGGCACATTTTTATCAAAATCACAAATCTTTTCCAAAACCAACAACAAGCAGCTGTGAGTGCCTGAAGCTAAAGAGCTAGATAAAGGGAAAAGGGAAAAGCAAGTGAACCAGTGCCACCCTTTCAACCTCCAAATGCAAATTTACTCTTTAAAAAAGGACCTTTGACATTTGCTGCCGCATCCAAACAAGGGAAACCAATAAAAAGGTGAAAAGGACAATTAAAAGGCTACAAAGGCTGAAATTTTGAATCTTCTCTTTTAATTTAGATTATTATTCAGCTTCAAGATTTTACACTCACTAATCCAAATGCGTTAACTCCCTTATGTGCACATTAGACACAAATAAAATTTTGCATTTTATCAGCAGGCTTCACTGAAATGTTTATATTGTGTTATGTGTTATCGCCAAAATAAACATCACCTGCACTGCACTTCCTGTGATCTTGGACTCTTGATCTGTATGACTTGAAAGAGCTGTTCTTTAGATAAGAAACAAAGCCTTGAGAGAAGAAAATATCCTTTCAATGGATTCGCATTAGCCCTTGTATCCGGTATTAGAGGCGCAGATCTGGCACTCTGAGATCCTTGCAATCAAGCAGCTCCTCTGTAATCGTCCCCTGGAGCAGGGCACAAAATACTCTTTACAGCCTGCCAGCGGTGTGGGTGTTTACCAGAATGCACATGACTGCAGGGAAGCGTATATGCATGGGTATACATAAAAGTGTGTGAGTCTGTATGTAGTTTGTGTATGTGAACACCACTTGACAGCATCAGAAATCACTTCCAGCTTTCTAAATTGATATTCCCCTACAGAGAGCTGGACGCCGGCCAAGAGACCAGCGTCCCTGACTGCTGGGGACAGAGAAAGAGACTGCATCACCAACAGGAACGCTCTCCCTCTTTTACCAGTCTAGACTGGAAATAGTTTTTTATAATCATATACAAATACAACTGCAGACTTTCTCTATTTTCACGCCTTGTATGTTCTACAAACCACGTGATTTAAAATATCTGGCTCGCCTGCAGACCATGATTCAGTCCTTGCATTCATTTGCTCTGAATGATGTTTAAAAAGGGCTTTAAAATCTATTTCTTTGCATTTTTTTTTTCAAAAGAGATGTACACTATTTCTGACATCTGGCTCTTTCATGGCTACAAACCAAAGCCATTTTTCTTCCTTTCTGTGTGAAAATGAATGAGTGGGATATCGGATTGAATAAAGCTATATCTCATTTAATCTTCCAACCATCCAACTGTTCCTGCCTGCCACAACAGTCCCGCTCTGCTGAGCCGTGATGTGAAAACATTACGCTGCGCTGAGTGACAGCAGCTAAGACACCAGATGTCGACATCTAAAGTCGGCCGGTGCGACTCCTTGTTACTTTTCCTTTTGTCAGTTCCTTTGATCATGAAACAGAAATTTCTTTAGCATATTGTGTAAAAATTCTAACTTTTCTGTCATTTAATTGTTTATCCATTACTTAATTACCCTGGCGTAGTAACGGGTGGGAGTGTTCAAAGTCTTTATGCACTCCTTCACATTTTCCAAAGCAGTCTGGTGTGCCAGAGTCTGTCAGGCCGAATTTGACCCCCAGGCCTAATGTTTGACATCCCTGGTTTACAGTAATACACACCTCATCTACCAGTTTTTTTAGATAGTACAGTTTGGCTTGAAAACATCATCCAGAGGCACTTTTACTGCTAAATTCCATATGACGGACATGTTATTTGAAAAAAGGGGGTGTTTTTTTCCAAGAACCTCCTAAACTGTACAACACATACCAGGGTGTGTTAGGCCAGAGTAAATCTAATCCAAAACCACAAAACTGTATTTTGTCTACATGCAGCAGAAATGTTGGTTATTGTAAATTGACATTAAATCTAACACATCCTTGCTTTAAAAGTGAAATCACTTACAGCAGCGAGACAAAACCGAGAGGATTTACCTAAGCTCAGCCAGCACCTATCGCCTAAGCCAAACGCCTGTAAATGTACTCGAGGTTAAAACATCACACACCGACTACTGTTTCTTGTCAAAAAGATTCATCTCGGAGTCCTTACGCGATTCCAACACTAACACCTTATGCATCATCTAACTTCTGTCGTGGACTTTGTAATTGCTAGACTTTTAATAAATTGCAACATGGGAATACTGACAGGCAAAGTGACAGGAGAGATGAAGGAACAATAGACCACCCCGAAGCAGCTAAAATGTGGGTTGAATTTTGAAATGCAGCCTGCAGAAGAAGATGTTTAAAGTTTTTAGACAAAGCGTGTCTCAACGAATCCTTCACATGACTTGGTTTCTATCACACAGCTGTTCCATCTGGTTGTTGACGGCCCAAAAACACTTCTGTTGTGTTTTGAGAGATTTTGTTTTTTTCTACTTCCAGTCTTTTCTTTTTTCTATTTCTTTTGTGTTTGATTTCACTTCTGTTGTACTTTTTTCTATTTGCTGTTGCTGTCTTTAGTTTGCAGTTCGTTAGTTTGCACCGTAGTTATGCTGTACAATAAACCCATACATATGGCACAGTGAGTTTATATCTGCACGTATGTTTTATATTTGTTAAAAGTATGTAATAACTAAGTAACAAAGTTCAAAGAGGAAGCTTAGTGTACATATATATACTTATCAGTCCCAACTAATCACAAATAGCTAGGAGAAACATCCCAAACAAGAGCTCAGAAGTCTTGTGGGGGTTAAAGATATTTTGTAAATGTTGATATTTGAAGCTTTTTTTTTTAATATTCCATCGAGGGCTTATTCACAACAACACTGATTTGGTCTAAAACTATAAGACCACCATCCATGAGGGATACATTTAGAGAGGGGACATTAAAGTCTGCCATAAGCACACTGTTGCCTTTGAAACAGTTTAATTCATGCCTCAGTACTTTTTTCATTTAAAAGGAAAAACGATAGGGAACATTATTCCTCATCTTAAGGCTGCGATTTGAATTGAGGTTCTGCTTGTCCTACATTGACGGGTTCACAGAGTGCACTAGGCTGCAGTGCAGAAAAACATCACCAACTCTGAACTCTGAAGATGGGACGTCTTCTGCTGATGGAGGAAAATTAATCATCAAACTCCATAAATCAAATTTCCTCGTGTTTACTGATTTTCTCTTCCAACCTTTCTGATCATTCCTCATTGAACCATTAGTCGTCATCACTCTTTCACTCATTCCTGTCCATTCACGCTCGCAATTGAAGATTTGCACAGTTAATCCAAACAGATCACAGCAGTTGCCCATACAAACAGTAAAGCTATTTCCACTCGTGTAGTGCTTCCAGCCCTGTCTGACAGACCGCAGCCAGCAACCACAAACACTATGCATGTTCACATGTACAGAGGCTGACAGTGGAAATAACTCTTCCACTCACTGTGGTTTCTATCCTTAGAGCCCATGCTTTATGGTTTCATCATATGCTCCTTTTCTTTTTTCTTTTTTTTTGCACATGCATTTTTCACTTAAAAAATAATTATTAGCTCTTTATCTAATTACAGCTATACAAAAGCAGCACAGAGTATGTGCATATAAAGTACCTCATTTCTGTATAGTTCAGGAACACCAGACAGGAGTTGAAAAAGAGGGAGAAAAAGCCAGTAACGGAGGTTAGTGTGGGCAGGTGAGAAATAGTAAAAGATCTCCTGTAAAAGATTCCACTATAGGGGAGTGGAAACTTTTTCCCACTCTTTTTGATGCCGCTCAAACCTTTAATAGTCATCTCATGGTGAGAGCCATCCTTATAAAAACTGAAATCGGATGAAAAGACGATATAAGGTGCATGCATGACAGACGTGATGTGGACCATGCTGGATATAAAACCCATTTTACTGATGAGTGAGATTTCCGTGCTATCACATAGACTAAGCAAAACCAGCCACGTTGTGTAATGTTGGTTTTTCAAAGCACTATATCTGGAATACTAATATTCCCCCTCTCTGCTACTCTGAGCATCTCTCCATATTTGAGCTCCTGAGGTGAGAAGGAAGTAGAAGAGGACAACAAATATCTACATATGTACACTATAACATATACGCAGACAACAAACTGCCCAACTAATGCGAAAAAGACAACAAGGCAAACTGGATTACACAAATTAAATCATCCATATATGACACAAACAAAGCCCTCAGAGAGAAAAATCATGGTCACACCCAACTGGGACTTCAATCTAAAATCTATCCCTCTGTAAAGCCGACAGAAACTGATATACTGGGAAACAAGCACTCATACTGCCCTTCTCCCCTAACTTATTGACCACCTGCTGTTCCAAACTGCAGAACCCCCTCCCAAAGCAAATATGACATAAAGATACACAGGAAGCATGCTAATTTACACCAACTCTACTCAGTGTGTCATGAAATTAGATTAGTGTGACCTAATGAACCTGCTGCTCACGTGCGTTTGTGCCCTTTTCTGTCACTTTGTATATGTGTGTGGCTGGGTTTTTTCCCTTTCCCTCTCAAACTCCACTGTCGGGTAGAGAAAAGGCAGATTCAACCAATAACAGATGTGACAGCAACAAAATGGATGCTCAGAGACAAAGTATGGACAAAAAATATTGCACAAAGGAAACACAAAGCACGAGCTGCCCAGGAGAACTGGAATAAGGAGATAGTCCTAAGAGAGATAAAGAAATCGTGCATCTGAGTGTGAGTGTGGCTGCAGTTTTCTCTGTGTTCTGTATGGAGGATCCAGTGCCTGCAGATGTTTGATATCGGCCTGTTCACCAGACGACGGGAGCTATCTCGACTGTTTTCTTGCTAAAGCTGAATGCCTCTACCTTGTCTGTTTCAGACTGCTGATAGAAACCCTCTGCACTAAAGATAAGCTTCACATTTTACCATTGTGTCATGTATACCCCTTCATCCATTGCAGAGACGATAAAATGGTATATGTTCAAGAACCCCTCTGTCATTTGAAAGACGAGTCAAGTATTGTTGAAATATTTGAAACATTGGAAAACATCATAACAACCAGCTGACAGTGTGAGAGAAGCTGCCCTTTCTCACACGTAGTACACAGCAATCGATAGTCTGCTTTAATCTCGTTCTCGTTTCCCTGGAAAATACCCTTGCTGATTTAGGCCGAGACCAAGATAGAGCATGCAGGAGACAGTACACATGACATCCACTCACTAACTGTGAAGTCACCAGAGATATACCTGAGCTGTTCTCACATGAGCAAAACTGGACTTCAGACTGAACTTAGACTGAGAAGCTGACAGGTTAAAGACTGTTTTAACTCCCAGATGGCTAATTCAGGAATTCACATTCTTGCATGCTCCTCTTTCGGGTAACCTCTAGAACAGCTCATGGCAGCAAGATGTGCGTGTTTGTGTGAAAACACCTTTTGGTTAGATCCAGTGTATCCATGCCAGAAAAGAAAAGTGAAAGGAAGTAGTCACTACCAGATGAGATGAATGCAAGAAAGAGAAAGCAGTCAGATTGGAGAGAGACAGAAAAAAGGGGTGAAAGAAGAAAAGCCCTCACTGCCATATGGTACAGAGCATTGGGCTTAATGAGGCGTGAGGCCATCCCCTCCACAGAGGCACTGGCCAGTGAGATCACACATGAATGAATACTCTGATAGGTTTACAACACAGCATATGCCAACAACTTGTGATATGGAATCAAACTAATGCTTGCATAAAAACAAAAAGAGAGAGAAAAATGAAAGCGTTCTGATAAGATTTCAACATTTTCAATCTGATTACAACCGAAAATATTCTAGCAGAAAGAGATACTGTCGAGATCAGAGGAAAATCTGAGGCTCTGAAGCTGTGCCACCATCAAATAGAGAACCACTTTAAAATGGGCAGGGTTTACATTGTTAGGTTATATAGTGCAAGTCTTGTTATATGCATCACTTCCACTTCCTCTATATAACAGCAAGAGTGTTTTATATAAACAGCTCCTGAAGTTCTTAGGAGGCTTAGGGTTGTCCATATCAAATCCCAGGAGCAGCATATATGCACTGTGAGGCCTCTCACCTGTAAATGCAAGAGGAGGAAGAAGAAGAACAGCACTTATCCATGTATAGGACCAAATTTATGATGGACTTAAAAATGCTGCCTGCTCAGTTAACTGAAAATAGGGCCTTAAAAAACCCTCACAGCTCACAGATTTGCTTCTGCATGTAGTCCAATGCATCTATGCATTGAAAAGGTTAAATTGGACCATATCCCATCAAAGCTCAGCTCCACTTCCTGACATCCAAATCACACCCTGCTGGAACTGCTGGAGACATTTCCTTCATTACCACAGCACTACCAACTTGCACACATATCTTGAAATCTCCTTTTGGACACAATGTGGTCAGGATTCATTAAAAATGCCTCACCGAGTTGCTGAAAGGTACATAAAATACACAAACGAGGAAAAATGAGATGCTTTCAACAGCAGCATCCTGCTTAGTTACATTTCCTTTATACATCTGAATCAGAAATATCACTAATGCCGGGTAAAAGGAAAGAATATCGTTTTGGGTAATATAATAATAAACTTTATTTATAAAGCACACTTAAAAACCAAGGGTATGCCAAGGTGCTTAACAAGTAAGATAGAGAATAGGAGGAGGATAATAAAAATAGAAATAGGACCAAAGCAAGTACTAAATACGCAAGCAGATAACTGTCACTGATACGAAGCAACAGGTACAGAGCAAACAAGAATTTAAATGAGCATAAAAGTGCATGATATAAAATCATAAAAGAAATATTAACTAGAGGGAAAGGCAAGATTGAATAAGTGGGTTTTTAATCGTGATTTGAACAGTGCAATGGAATCAGATGCGCGGAGGTCGAGAGGAAGGGCATTCCACAGTACCGGGGCAGCCAGAGCAAACGCACGGTCACCCCGGGACTTCAGTCGAGATCTGGGTTGGGTCAGAAGTAGTTGAGTGGCAGATCTGAGTGTTCTAGCAGGAGTATGTGGTTTGAGAAGTTCACTAAGATAACTTGGCGCTAATTTATTAATAGTTTTGAAAGTAAGGAGTAATATTTTAAATTGAATACGGTACTTTATGGGCAGCCAATGCAGGCTAGCTAGGACAGGAGTAATATGGCAAAATTTCCTGGTACCAGTCAAAAGGCGGGCTGCTGCATTTTGGACAGTTTGCAATCTAAGAAGAAGAGAAGAGGGAAGACCATAGTACAAGGAGTTACAATAATCCAACCTGGAGGTCACAAAAGCGTGAATAAGCCGCTCCAGGTCCTCATGCGGAACATAATGCCTAGCCTTAGAGATAAGGTGCAGTTGGTGGAAGCTAGATCTCACTACAGCAGACACTTGCTTATGCTTAATATAATAAAATCACATAGAATCACATTAGATCTACTCTCCATTCGAGAAACAGTCGCTACAAAAAACGTCTGCAGAAATAACACCAGCTAAATAAAACCAGAACTCTTGGATTATGACACAATTTGACACAAATCTTGCCTCTGTACACCACCACAGTGTATTTTAAACTAAACAATCAAAGTGTGATTTAAATTTTTTTGGCAAAAAACAGCATCTAAGAGTGTCAGAACCATAATCAGCTCTTTTAACTCACCCAGAGGCTCTAAGGGGACACAACAGTACTACACAATAAATTCTAACATCAGCAGGCTAGCACCTTCACAAAGGCAATACTAGCATGTCGCTGCTAAACAGGGATCATTTATAACATGATCACCATTCTAGTTTGACATATTGTTTAATTATTATGCTATTACAGCTAAGGTTGGTGTTCAGGTCATTAGATTTGTATGCATGTGGTCAAAAACCAGCGTCCTGGCAATATGAAAGCTTGACCCAGTGATACCACTGTATGAAAATTCAAAACATCAAATCACAAACTGATCCAACAAAGAATATGATTGAGTAGCATCAAATTTCAAATGACATCTATTCCATGTTTTTTCATAGAAATAAATTCTCATTTTTGGGCTATAAAGCAAGCAACACCCACAGTCGTAGGGCTGATCTTTTAAATCACAACAACTAGATGCTTTACATTTTAATTTAAAGACAACCCCAACAATCAGATGGCCCCCTATGAGCAAGCACTGATGACTGATTAGGGATGAGGGGAAGGAGAGGGGACAAAAGACACACTGTGGCAGTAATCAATCTAATATATTCTGCAAAAAGGTGTCCAACAAAAGAAACCCTTGGGGGTAGCATATAACATTTATAAAACCAGAGAACCTCCCCTGAGTTCAGACCTTAGAAAGTTATTACTACAATAATTTTAAGAAGTAAAGCCCACCTCTTTATGCCAACAGTTTACAGGCACAAGTCGAAAACCAAAATGGATTTTCTTCATGGTATCTGAGCCTCCAGTAGCAAACAGGTGACGAATTCCGAGTGAGTGTTGATGGATGTTATGAGAATAGTTCACATAGCAGACACACCATCCTGATCCCTCGTCACACACATCCTGTCAACAACGCCGGCAGCTGAGAGAAGTGTGACTCGGAGAGAGAGAGGCCGAAAGAGGCAGAAATACTGTACCAGACAAAAAGCATATGAGAAGAGGGGCCAGCTGTTAACAGCATGAAACGATTCACCAACTTTTCAGTCTCGCTCGCGTCTTTGTGCAAAACCCTGCATTTGTTGTCGACTATCACCTGTTAAATGCAAATTGTGGCATGTGATGACAGCGAGCGCTGAAAACTCTTCTCTTTTTCCATTCAGCTATTGATCCAAGTAAATTCATCACACTGACAGATTAATCAAAACGCCCAAGTCACGGGCGAGAGTTTCAACAGGCGCGGGCCTTATTAAAGACCAGCTACTGCTGTGCAAGAGCAAGAGTGAGGGAAGACGTCAAGCGGACAATAAATTTCATCTTCCTCACACTTTTTCAAGCTAAATAAAAAACTATAGTGTGTTTTGAGACTGGGCTGGAAAAGGGGAATGGGCTCCAAGTGGAAGCTGTGGTTTGTTCTGGCTCTGGTTTCCATGGGGGTTAGATTCAGCGCAACACCAGCAGGAGACTGGGAGACTGGTTTGGTGTTACAGGAAGCTTATGCTGAATACCTTCCTGCCTTCAGTGAGTCACAATGTATCTCTGGAGCTATTGCTATTGGTTTATCAAATGTGATTAGTCTCAGTGTGGATGTGTGTAAGCGTTCCTTATAGAGGCTGAATAGAATTTAGCTGTGGGATCTCTGACTTTGGACTTCACAACAAAAGGGCTGATTGCTCTGACAGATAGACACACTGTGTTTGCTTAAGTGGTTTTCTGGTAGGTTCAGAAAGACTAACTCCACCTGTTAAAAGAAACCTCCCCCACCTATATGTTTTTCACTTAGTTTCGGTTACCTTCAAAGGCATGCCCATATGTGCTTGTGTGAGTTGCTGTGACAGCACAGAAAAAAGACTCCTGCCAGCTGATGGATTTGAACTCAAGAACTTCTTGGTCTCAGGTGATGGTGCAACTACCGCACAACTATGCCTCAAACAATGACCCAAACTTCTCAAGCGTGATAGGGCAATATTAAACGACAGTCACAGAGTCATATGGTGGCAACATTCAAATTACATTTTTAACAGTTTGGGGTACTGGATCCACCTGACTGACCTGAGACATCTAAAATTTATTCGGGAAAGCCTTAAGGAGTTGGTGTTACATTATTTTGTAAACTAAGTTTTCATCACAGGGCGTTACCCTACCAGCGTGTTAAATTTCGATGCTTTGTCATGAAGCACGCAATTGCTGTAATTCAAAGATATATTGTCCAGTCTGCACAAAACTTAACAGGTTTGATGAGAGTCGTGCGTCAAACACATAGTAGTAAGAAACTTTTAGAGCGCCTCAAAGTGGAAACAGGAAATGTTTTATATTGTACTGTACTGTATGCACCTCAAAGTGGTCTGAATGAACTTCAGAATATTTTGGTGTCTAAGCCTAACAAAAAGTGTCCACTTAGGAGTGACAGCGTTTTGGATTAGTGAGACTGTCATAAAATCATCATGTTCTCAGTTGCCTGAAGCCAGCAGCTCTAATTTTATAACTCGAGTTTACTAAGCAGATTTGTGTATTTGGGCTGTGGTACTAGAGCGCTTCACTGCTTTTGTAGAGCAATGCCAACAAGCCATTTCCCATCTCTTCATATAGTACATTTCCCAGAAGAGCACATCTGTGTCTGTCTGGATGAGTGTTTTTCAACAGCCCTGACCAGGAAACCACATGCTGAACATCACAGGGGAGATCACCTGCTGAAAATGAGGTCACATACACATACACAGACATACTGGATGACATACGGACATGCGCATACTCGTATATACACGCACAAAAAAAACTTGTGCTTTCCGCTTTGTTGTTTTGTTTTTAACTATCGAAGCTAATTTATCTTTTTGTTTTGAAATCATCATTTCACTTTTATTTAATTTGGACTTGATTTGCTTTATTCTTTAATCAAAGCAAAGCATCAATTCGCTGATGTCAGTTGAGGCTGTTTTGGAGCTACGACCAGAGTGTGCGTGCTACTGCTTGTGAGATTAACAGTGCCTTTCCAGCAGTCAGGTTATGCTGGAACTCAGCATGTCATTGGATTTGACAGAGGCTCTGCAAGGAACAACCCACACAGATGGGAAAAATGCTTTAACTCTGAAAAACACAAATTTTAAACAAGTAAGAAATCTGAAAGTAATCATATGCACTCAGTAGAAGTAGCAGTCATTCAGAAAGAATGATGACATGAGATCAGATGATTTCAGCGACCTTCACATGCAAATTTTTAGTTTTTAAGGACTAACTTTGCTTGCTTTTCACCACCAGCTACAATCTCCAATGTTCTCATGACCTTTACCTTCTCAGGTTGTGAACCCGATTCCGGCGAATGTGTATGCTACACACTCGCACACACACAAACACACACAGCCACTTTTTAACCTCACCAGCCTGGGAAATACTTTAAGGAAGCGGAAGAAAAGGAAAGCGAGGAAACTGAGAAATAAATAACCCCTTTGTGTCGTGGCCATATAAACAGTACAACACATTACAGATTACTAGAGTGGCCAAACTGATAAGAAGCTTCCTACACACTGCATGTACTATATGTGTGTATGTGTAGGTGAAGAGTGAGCGAAAGCAAAATCAACCTATGGAGAAAGATGTAACGAGACAGAAACAAGGGAAAAACTGGGAGAAAACAAATGACAATGAAAATAAAGATATGACAAAACAAAAAGCAAATTGTGGGACTCAGGAAAGACTGGAAGAAAAGCAGCATATAGAACGTTCTTCATACATGTCTACTGATAACACATTTCCTTGTTTAGATATTAAACATTAGTTGATTTCCCCCCATTTTTAAGTGTCCGAAATCCAAACTTAGCCAGCCGGGCCAGCGTAGTAATTCCAAACTCCAAACAGTGATTGCTAAATATTGTAAATATTTGTACAATTCTGCCATTGTCTTGACTGTGCGGAGCGTGACAAATCTCACAAACGGCTAATCTGTGCCAAATAACACCGCAAGAAAATATGTAAACTGAATCCAAGCAGGCCAGCTGACCCAAATCTCGACTTTCCCACTAGCTGACAGTGTAAAAAAAAATGATGCTAGTAAATCACAATAATTAAATGATCAGTTCAAAACAAATCTGGAACAGGATTCATTAAGCTATGATGTCAGGTCTCAGATTATTTCGTGCGCTTGTGTGTCCATGTTGCACTGGCCAAGAAAAAAGTTAACACCAGCTGCCATTATACTGAAAAACTGCAGCTCTTGTGGGGAGACTCTCGCCTGGAGTTTCTCGGCACAGATGAAGCAAGCATTGAGGAACGTGCCGGAATGACTAAATCAAACCTTATTCAATCTCTCTGGCACACTGGAAAACTACCCATGATGTCTGGCATGGGATTAGCCTGCACCTAGTGCCAGAATAACTGCCGGCTAGGATTAGAAAGAAAAAAAGCAGTAACAGTTGATTACAACTGTTGCAACAACTGGAATGAGGGAACAGATGGTTCATTTAGTTGGTTAAGGGATGTAATAATGCAAAAGGGCAAGCTAACTGAGGACAAAGTACAGGGTTCAGACAAAATCACCGCCTGGATCTGACTGTGAAAACATTTAAAGGTTCCATCTGTGCATTTCTTGTTCTTTCTACATATCAATCCCTCTCTCCTCTGCTGTTTTACTTCATTTACATCTTATAGTCCTCATTACATTTCGTCACGTCTCATGTCTTCCCAAAGGAGCCAGCCCATATGCCAGCTTTTCCAATGCATGGTAAGTGAACCTACAAGAACATGAAACTCTACTAGTCTTTCTGGTTTTAATACGGCACCAGAGCCTTTTATTAGAATCTCAGTGGTGTTTTAGGCCCAGCAGTGAGCTATCTTAAAATTTTTGAAAAAGGGGTGGGGTGGGGGGGGTTCTGCCTCATGTCAAAGCGTTTAAAACTGGCTTGTAAAATCTGCTGGTCTGATCTGTGCACGATGCCATGTTAAGACCTTTCTGGAAGACAATCTAGCTCTCCTTTTTAATCAGGCGAGGTCCGCCTCATATATGAAAGCTGCTGAAATCGTGACGAAAACAAGACAGTTAAGCCGAAGCGAGGTACTGCACCGATACCAAGGGCTCACCCCACATTTCTGGCTAAGTTACCATGGCAATCCTACGAGGTGAGAGAGAGGACACACCAGAAGAGAGTAAATCTCCTCAAAGGAGCTTCAGGAATTCAGGTAAAGACTCCCTCCCTGCTTTTCTTTTTCTTCTTTCTGTTAGATATAGTTTCCCTTTAAATGAGATCATTGAATATCCCAGACTTTATGAATCACATCACAATGTGTCAGTGCTTCCAAGTGCCACATCCATTGTGAAGCAGGACTTTGAGACTGCTTTTCACTTCAGACGTGACTTTGATTTCCAGACCACTTTATATTGATGTATAAATCAGGCCTTTGCCAGGGGAGTAATCATAGTGGGTTTTACGGGGAGTGTGTTTGTGAAAAGAGAGAGGGAATAAAGAGATGAGAGGACTGGGAAGACAGTGAATACTAGGTTTTGGCTGCGTAAGTAGGACAATAGTTTTGTGTTCAACACACTGCAAGATAGAGCTCTCAAAGAATTAAAAATGTCAGTTCCTCTACAAAATGAAGACAAGTAGAGAGAAAAATAGATAAAAGATTTATAAGTTAGAAGGAGAAGCAAAAGGCTGAAGAGAAAACTTTCTCTGTCAGGGTTTCTCCTACCTCTAAGAAGCAAGTCCCCGCTGGGGTGTTTTCCTTGATGGAGGTATTGTAGAAGTTGCTGGAGAACACCGGCGTGTTGTCATTAACATCCTGCAGCACAATGTCCACTTTCGCTGTCGATGACAGCGGCGGGCGTCCGCTATCCATCGCAACCACAGTCACACTAGGCGCTGGCTCTGATTCAAAATCCAGAGCAGTTGCTGTGGTAATGATCCCAGTAACTGGATCGATCGAAAACCAATCAGAGTGAGAGTTTTTGCCCTTTAGCAGGCTATATCGCACATCCCCATTGGGGCCCTGGTCCTTGTCCCTGGCAGTAACCTGAAGAACAAAGGATCCAGGATACACAACCTCAGGAATGGTTTGTCTGTACGCCTGCTGGTCAAACAGAGGGGGGTTGTCATTGACATCAGTCACCTGGATGGTGAAAGAGGACTCTGCTCTGAGCGGGGGTGTGCCAGAATCTGTGGCCATCACCCTCAGGTCATACGAATCCCGCTCTTCTCTGTCCAAGACCTGGTCAACATATATAAGGTAAATGATACTGTCCTTGGTTGTAAGAGCAAACTTCCCATCACCACCCTCAAGAGACACATTGACGTTGGCGTACTCTCCATAATCTGGGTCGGTGACAGATATCCGAGCTACATATTGGCCAGGCTGGGCTCCTTCTGAGATTCTTGGAGAACCATCCTCACTGAGGAAGATGATGGTCATAGTAGGCTGATTATCATTGTAGTCACGGACATGAATAGTCACAAATGCATTGGTCACCTGTGAAAACAAGTTATAGGATTTAGATAATTCTTCTACTGGGAATTCATCAGCGCAGCACAAGTTCTTCACATTCATTATATTAGTTTGTACTGTTGGTATGCTTAAATCGACTATTTAAGACTAATTTAGGCTAAACATGTTAGTGGTCAGGAAAACAAGCTCCAGCAACACTTCATCATGTCACCACGTGTTGACACTGATGAAGGCTACAGACTGAAATGTGTTGGTCAAGCAATAAAGTTGTTCTTCATACTAGAGGTGCTACTAGGCCTACAGTCACTCTTCTAAACCAAAGTGATGGAAAAACAAATTAGCTTTGACCTGATGTGTCATGGTCCTGGGTCTTTTGACCCAGTGTTTTAAGTTTGAGTTTATTTTGTTCATTAGGTTATGTAAGTTCATTTGGTTATTAGACTCCTTGTGTTTTCTTCCCCTGTATTTAAGCTTCCCCTCACCCTTCGTGTTTCATGCTGCGTGTCTTATGTTATCAAGTTTGTATTATTATGCCTAAGTGTTTCTAGTTCTTATTATTTCCCCCTCCGTTTCCGACCATGTTAAATCTCCCCTGCTCTTCATGCGTTTCATGTCTGTGTCTTACGTTGTCAAGTTCTGGTTGTCGTGTCTACGTCTGCATGTTTCCTGTTTTATTTTGAAAAGGGGTCTTGTGTTCTGTGCTCATGCGGTTAGTTTTACTCTTGCCTGTGCATCATTATGTTTATCCTAGTCAGCTGTTTCCTCATGTGTCTCCACTTCCCCTAATCACCTCCTGTGTATTTAAGTCCTCTGTTTTCAGTGTGTGATTGTCAGGTCGTCTGTTGTCCACGCCATGTTTCCTATGCCATGCTTCCAAGTTTCTTGTCTAGGTTTTTCTTATTGTTTGTTTAGATTTCCCAGTTTAGGTTTGTGTTAATTTTGCTTCAGTTTGCCTTGCCCTTTGTTTGTACCTTTTCTACCAGCCATATTAAACGGCTCGCCTTTGTTAACATTTCAAGTTCTGTTCCCTGTTCCTTGGAGTCTGCGTTTTGGGTCCTTTTCTCAATTCATACAGTCTGCCCTCGCCAGACTGTGACATGATGATGGTGATAGAGGAAACTCAGGGGATCACAAATCCTGAAACAGACTAGATAGCAATGCCATACAATATTTGTCTTAAAAAAGGTGAAACCAACCACAATGTGTCACTAACATTCATCGTCTGGGAACCACAAAATTGAATGGAACCAGCGAGGAATCCATGTCTAGATAATAATGAATTTGGACCATCAGTATCAATCAATAGGATTCGTGCTCTTTGCGGCTCATTAGCAATTTCTATCTAATATAAGTATATAATACGATATGCTACAACCTATTAAACACACTGCACAGCTTTGTTAATGCACTATAATGAAGGGGCCACAATGCAGTTACCTCAGGGTGGCTGGCATTATCCCTGGCCTGGACCACCAGTTCATGAACCCTCTTAAGCTCATAGTCCAGGGGTTTATTCAGAGTGATGACCCCAGACTTTACATCAATGACAAAGTAGCATTCAGGGTCACTCTGACGTCGGTTGATTTCATAAAGCACCAACCCATTATCACCTTCATCCTCATCTGTGGCAAACACCTGCACAGACAGCAAAAACAAAATCCTGATGAATGTGGAGTCAAAAACATTATTTTAGAACCAAATTAGAGCACAAAAACTAACCTGAAGGATACTGCTTCCCTGCGGGAGACTTTCAGAGATAATAGAGTGGTATCTGCTTTGATTGAAGACTGGCGCGTGGTCATTTATGTCAGTCACAGTCACCTCCAGGGTCATAGATCCCATCTTCCTAGGTGAGCCCCCGTCAAAAGCCTCTATTACCAGGGTGTACGATGAGCGTTTTTCCCTGTCAAGCAGTCCATTGACTACCAGGTCTAGATATAGCACCTTGTTAGCACCTCTCTTGGTCTCAAGTTTGAATGTCTGGCCTACATTGCCCTCACGAATAGCATAGCCTTGGGTGGTCAGCTGGTCCTTGTCTGCATCGGTCGCTGGCTCCAGAGAAAACCTTGTGCCCACAGCTGTGTGCTCAGGGATCTTAAGAACAGCACTCTTTTTTGGGAACACAGGTGCGTGGTCATTGATGTCGTTGACAGTGATTGACACTTCAATAGTGACCCCGGTCATTGTAACAGCAATGAAGCTATAGTGGTCCCTCTGTTCACGATCCAGACGGCGTGCAGTGGTAATGATGCCTGTGGTCTCGTCAATATTGAGGTCATTGCTGACACCTGTGCTTTCGTGGTCCGAGATGAAATAAAGACTTGCAGTTTCACCAGGCGGTAACCCAGCACTGATGTCCCCAACAATGGTCCCTGCCGGTTGCTCTTCATCCAGCTGGAGTTCTAGTGCACCGAGAACAGTTGTTGTCTGGACCAGAACAAGGATGACACAGAAATAAAAATAGACCTTCTGATGCCAAAGACGTGAGCGCACACAGGGTTCACTGACCCAAAACCTCCCTCTTGACCCTTTACTTGTTATCGGCATGGCTGGGTTCTAAAACTCCTGGAAGAAAAGAAGAGAGGGAAGACAATATTAGCCACAAAAATATGACTTTTTAAAAGTGCAGGTATATTTTATGAAACCTGAATTGAGCAAGTGTACAGCGCTTTTCATTCGCTATTGAAAATTCCCTCTTGAAAATTCGCTGTTTTGCATGAAACAAAAAGAGAATGTTCATCTCTTTTTTATTTTCACTGAGTATGTATCTTAAATCCCCGCATGACAAGGTGCTAACACATTTATAGTGGTATAGAACAGATATTAAAGACACTGCCTGATGAATTTCAGCTTTTTCCCCATAAAATAGATATATATAACATTTTAGACAGAAGTTTCCAGCTGGATCTGGAAGCACTGAAAGAGCATGACAATGGACGTCTGAGTCTGTCCAGGATCCACAGTGGGTGGACCAAACTGAGGACAGTCATAACTTATAATTATCCACAGGATAACAACTTTTATCCACTCTGTGACAATATCTTAAAGTGGGCAGAACATAACACACTGGGAATTAAGATCTGTTTGTCAAATATTTTATAGATAACACAGATCAGAACAGCAAATGCTTACAATAACGCAGAAAGCCTGGGAAAGTATGCCTATAGCTTAGCCTCTTAGCCTCTCTGGTTCCCCAAACTTTAAATCATGCACGCTTCCATAAAGTATCCTCCTCATGCTAATGCCAAATCAATGGAAGTAATGATGAACAACTGTCCACAAACCCCTGCAGAGTCACACGCTTCTTGCTAGCAACTGTTTATGCTTAGCCTCTTGTGCCAGAAAGCGGTATGGTGACATGTCGACAGCAGGAACCTTAATCACAAGATTTTCGAAGTCAAACTAAAACTCACCTGACAGTGTTTTAAGCTAACCTGCGGCATAACCACCATCTGGTTCTTCCAGCAAGTTAAAACAAACACCAATAATTATCTGCAAATGGAAACTGACCCAGTTTTGACACATACTTTTGCATACTAGCATAAAATCCTGGAAATACGCTCATAAATGTTCTGGCAAGTTTAACCGAACAAGTTTAACTGGACTCTCACGAGATAGATGCACGTTTTACCCCTTGGCGAAGTCTACAAATATTTAGATTACTTTCAAAATGAGACCAATTGTTTATGCACGTTTCACTCGTATTTATAAGGGAAGATTTATTGAGCATATAACTCTTCAAAACATCCTGCAATGAGGAGAACCGTCCAGCCCTGACACAACTCATTCATCACACTTTTGAGACCAGAGAGATGATGCTTTAACAATATTCTACGGCGATCTGAACATTAATGCCTAAACTCTCTGCAATGTGAATGATTCCTGCCCCTGTTGCTGTTAAATTATCAAAACTATAAATGTGCGATGCAGGCAAAAGGCCAGTAGCAAACTAGAGACAAGTTTTCAATGGCGGGCGGTGGCCCTTGCTGGATGGCCATATTCACCAAAAAAAATCACTCCCATAGTGCATGTATAATCTGGACAGTTAACTTTAGGAATGTCTTTCACCTCTAGAGAAAAAGCCAGCCTGCTGCTGGCTGCAGATTTCGCACATACATTAAACTAAAGAATTCATAGTCTCACACACAAAAGGACCATACACTTACCCTTTTGAATGACTGCTATCTCATATACAATAATCAGAAGGAAATGAGTTTCTTGCTAGTAGTTTAGATTTACAAGTCTCCTTAAAAACTTTTAAGTATGCATATGACACAAATAAAACATAAAACAATATTTTATGTGATGAATCCTCGTGCTATCATCCACTTTACCAGTCTTTCTACTGACTCTGACCTGCGGTCATTTATGAGGCCTCTGAGGAGGAAAGATTAATAAAGGCTATAGCTCCACGGGGACTGGGGAAGGGGACACTGATACTGGCCCCTCTGACTGACCCCTACATCTGGTACAGACGGCTGCTCTGGACAGTTGCTGCACTCCTACACAATGCTCAGGCTGAGCACATGTCTCCACACAAAGCCCTTCTTTTGTTGTCTCTGTGTTTCAAAGTAGTTGTCAGTGTTTGTGTCTGTCTGAAACAAGACGAAAAGAGAGGAGAGAGAGAAGTTGAAAGAGGCCTGGGAGACAATTAGGGGTGTGATGATAAAACAAAGCCTTTTAACTGCAGTGAGGGAAACTCAGAGTCATAGCTTGGGCCTTTTGAGACGTCGCTCTGATGAAATTAACTCAGTACCATAACACAGCCATTGAGCAGACCAAGGAGAACAGCATGAAAAGAACAAAGCAGAGACGTGGAAAAAGCAGATTTGGAACACAATAGCAAAAGTAACATTCATTGCAGTTTGCTTTGGCTTGGCAGGCCTGTTGCCTTTAGAGACCACTGGACTGTGCAGGCAGAACTTATGATGTCAGAAAGGGTGTATTCCAGTCTTTTTACGTCTTTTCTCTCTCACTGCTTCAGTTGAGTGTCAGTGAAAGGTAATATTGATGAACTGATCGCATGGCTGCAATCTGTCACTGTCAATGAGCAGTCTGTCCATGACATCATCTCCACCTTTGACATGGGCTGCAATACACTTGTGTTTGCTTTGGACAACACGAGCCGACGAGGGATGGAGAGTGCAGGGGTTAAAATAGAGCTCGTATTGAAAGTACTCTGGCTTTAACAAAGAGTCAGCGGAGTAAAAGATAATCACCTGATACACTCCCTCTAGTGGCTCTCTTTAAAATTATGATGAATTATGCACGGCCAATTTAAAGAGGTTTGGAATTTCTCCTAATCTTAAAAAAAAACAGAAAAGTAAGACATAAAGGGGTTCAAGCAGCACAACAAGCAAGATTCAACCTGTCTGCAGGCTTTCATGTGTGCATGACATGTGCATGCAAGCAGTGACATCATCTGTGTGCGACCACATTGACAGACAGGGCAGACCCTTAGGGCTCCACGCAGTCTCAGCCACATTATATCTGGCATTGCACCCCCATAATCTCCTTCTGCTGTGTGCAGCCCTCAAAGCCTCAAATGCATGGGCCTCCGCTCTTAAGCGCTGCAGCCAAATAATAGAAAACCATAGCGTTTTCTATATGTGACCATTTAAAGCAGTACGGTATGTGCGCGAGGATGTGTGTAAATGTGTTTATACTATCGAAACTCAGTTGTCAGGAATAGCTTCTCCACGTGCGGTGCCATCTCCCAATCCCTTGCATGTTCTACTCCTCCTCCTCCTTCCCTCTGTCCGTTCCCTCTAATGTATTTAGCAGGTCTGGCTGGGCACGCCATAGTTACGCTCAGCCAAGCCAAACAGGACTCAAAGTCACAAAGTTTCAAGTAAAAACAGGCTGCTCTGTATCACCGATATCTATGCCATCTTGTGCTTTGATGGAACAGCAAAAGGGTTGCATTAAGCTGGTTTCTCAGTGGTTAAAGGGTAGGGCTTTGCCTATAGATACTTGTCACTTCTGGAACTGCTTCCGTGTCACTCAGAACACTGGCCAAACTTTGTGATTGACAGTAAAGACAGAAAGAGAAGAGAATAAAAGGAAAAGGTTTCATGCTGTGTCAAAAGTCAACAATAAAATGTGCCACAAAGACAGAACACTGAATACAACCATCTTTTTGCATTTTTAAAACCCCATCTGTTAAAATCTAGTGTATCATCAGGCACAAGACCTGCATGCTTGATAACCCCAACATGGCAATGCTCTGGTTTGTAAAAGTATGACAAAGCATTTTCTATGCAAGTATACGGTTACATTTAAATGACTGAGAATGAAAGGTTAGGTCAGTTTGTAGTGAAACAGGCTGCAGCGGTCTGCAGTGCCAAAAAAGCTTTGTGGGACAAGGGAAGGAGGGCTGAGTCTTGCAGGGGGTATAGGATGGAGGAAAGCTTTGTTCTTCAGTTTTCATGTCACTTGGGTTGTGTGTATGTGTGCGCGTGTGTGTGTTTAGGAGCACAAAAACAATGACTGCTGTGTCCCCTTGAGTTGCCTTGCCATGCATATCTGGATATAGACGTCCTATTTCTAACCCCAGTTGTCACCAGCAGTAGGCACATGTGCGTGTGAGCCGTCTGTGTGTCTTTGTGCATATTACGTGTAATTCCCTGGCTCTGCTTTTACTTTTCCTCAATTTAAGAACCTACACTAAAGGTGAATATCAATTTCAATTCATTTCCACAACTGAATCAACCCCCACCCAGTGATTCTGAAGGATAACAGCACCAGGCTCTCAGACAGCCAGACGGCCACTGTCTGGAAAGTTGCACACACACTGAAATATACATGTTTGTGCTACACCAAAACACAATCAATATTAATACTACTACTCATAGAGCGAGTTCATGACTGTGTCATATGACTGGAGTACATCACCCAAGGGATGCATGTAATTGTAAAAGCGCTCACAACCAGTGAAACGCAGCCTAATTCCAGTGTGAAGACTGGTAAGCCCTTAGTAAGTACATTTGAATTAATTATGCTGGAATAAGAACCAGTTCCTTGGCACTCCTCTGCTTTAGACGTCAGTCCTAATTCATCCACAACCAGATAGTGTAAAAAAAGTGAAAGAGAACGTGCTAAAACTGGTCGGGCGTTGGTCTCCTGTGGATAGTGTCATAATTCATCTCACATATCTTATTATAATTTGAATAAAATTTCTGACTTTTAATTCTCTTCCTATCAAATTGTTACTAAGAGCTAAAAGCTCAATTACAAACTCTCTTATAAGGACTCATTTATTACACATTTATCTCAACTTTATGAAAGGTTTTGGTTTGTTTTTTAAATTTTGTCCATAAAACGTTGCTCTGGAGTTTGATTTTATCACCTTTTTCCTATGTCGAGTGACATGAGCATGGCTGCAGAGGGTGGGCAAGGGGAAGTGAGTTCACAGAGAGCACAGCGGTCTGTGCCAGGAACCTACTGAGAATAAGAATGAAGTCCATAATCTGTTTTCATTTGTGGCTTTCATGCCAAATCAAATAGAAAATGAAAAAAGTTCAAACAATAGGCTTTCTGATTGAGGATGTAAATATAAGAGAAAAAAAACTGTCTAATCCAAAGGTATTTGGAAAGTTAGTTATTTGCCTCCACACTCTTATTTGGATATAAAACCATGTCATGACTTATTTAAAGGTGCAATCTGTAAGAACTTTAAAATAGATTTTGAAGAATGAAAACACAGTTATTGTTATCGCCAGAATGTGAAGACTTAACAGCTACGAAGTTATGACAAACATGTGCAGTGCTGCAGAGATTTCTACTGAAGTTAGCATGTCAACCAGTTAGCGCTGGTCCAGGTGGGCTAATGAGTCAATGTAGCACTTGGTCTGCTTTCAGTCCAAAATGAGAGAAAGGAGCACCTTCAGACAAGGAGACTGCATTTCCCTTTGCTAACACATGAATGTTTAAAAGGAGGCTACCCAGTCTGGCTTTTATACTTTGTCTTTCTTGAGTCTCACAGTGCACAGCCTACATTTGAGCCAGGAGAGAAAACAGCTCCATTCACACGAGAGATTGTCTGGTTGTTGGCGATTTTTCTGTGTTATTGTAGACTTTTCACCTTACATTATCAAGTGCAATTTGGCATGATATAAATAAAATTGAATTTAACAAAATTCACAGGTGACACTGGTGGATCGGAAATAGCAGTACTCAAAAAATGATTGCTTATTCTCTTTACCAAATAGTAATAGTATCCAAATCTTAAAACTGAAAACTAAATTGGCAATAGTCTATCATTTGGATCTGGCTCTACATATATATACTTTCTATTTTGCTTTGTTGTCAATGTATCAGGTCACATCCCAAAAATACACTCACACACACATTCTTCTATGAGCTGGGGCAGAATAAAACCAATAACAGCTCTTGGGAATCACTGCCTAGCTACATATTCTGAGCATTACTTAGACTTACTTATCTGTAATTGTGCTAAATTCCTAGAAGTCATTACTGGCTAAAGTTACGAGTCCATTTCAATTTAGTATACTGCTCCAAAAATAGACAAGTTACGCTTTAATTTTTGCACATTACTACTCAAATTCTTACTTCAATGGGGATACCAGCTGAAGCAAAAAAAAAAAGACTGCAAAAGACATAGAACTCTGCAGCACCAAGATGACAATTCAAAGCTAGTGTGATGACTCAAGATTTGTTTATTTACTCTCACAGAGGCTGTCAAGCCAGAATGCAGACACACGCAGTTACAAACTACACCAGGTCCCCAGTGACAAAACGTCCTAGATTTTACCGGCCGACAGAGAACGGCGCCGTGCAGATGGAAAGAGCAGAGAAAGAAAAGAAAATAGAGATGCAGCAGAAGAAAAGTTTGATTCAGAATAGGATTTCTTTAAAGAAAACTAAACAAAAAGGTTAGTGTGAGCGAACGCACAAATGCAGACTGACATGTACACACATAAATAATGTGTACCCTGTGGACCATCTGTGAAGCCATGGAGCAAGTGAAAACACAGCCGGAGCTGCTTCGCTCACCTCTTAACCTTCAAGGCCAAGTGAACGTGCAGTGAGCTTAGCTCTTCTGATGAATATGTGTGTTTTTTCTCAAGGTTTTAAAGGTTTTATGAAAAGTTTTTTCAAAAAAGAGCAGCATAAGAGAGAATTCAGTATGAAAATAAGACAAAAGACAGAGGGGGAAGAAAGCAAACAAAAAAGATTATGTGGTGAAACGTTTAATAAAGTGAAGCAGCAGCTGCCACCTACATCACTCGCTGCCCCTCACCAGCAGAGCATGTTTAATATCCCATATGGGCAAGCTGTCGAGCTGAACCTTATCCATGACTATGTCAAACAATATTACACTGCAGGTGAAATGAAAAAAAATACCATGACAGGAGCTCATGCATTCCTTTTTTTTATTCATGGTTTGCATTTTGAGCTCTGTACGTGAGAAGAACATCTATTTTGTCCAGTGAAAAGAAAACAGCGACTGGAAGCAATTAAACATCAGGAATTATTGTTGAATGTGGAAGACATTAAAATGTAACAACAGCTACTTAATGAGTCCATTTGGTTGCATAATGCTCTAAACCATAGTGCTCGGTTACAGAAATATTGTTACACTGGAAGTTTTTATTCATAGTTTGTATGTTTTATTCATTATTTCTGGATGTTATTATTAAGTAAATCCATATAATTACCAATCACTGTACACTTTATTATGTTTAAATGAAAACCTGAACAAATAAATTCCATTGTTGATTTATATATATCTGTGTCTATCACTAACACCCACACATACTTGTGAGAACACTTCATTGACTTACTTTAATTCTCTAGAGGCTTATCCTAACCTTAAATGCCTAACCCCGACCTTTAACCCCTCTTCAACCCAGTCGTAATTCTCGGCCTAAAACTTTAAAATGAATCTTAAACCTTCTGAGGATTAAACCTGGTCCCTGTAAGGGAGGTGTACGAGGCAGACTTTTGTCCCAACAAGTGATGAAGCGCAGAGTGTTATATCAGAAGACTCACAGAATCAGATAATGAAGAAAAGATGAAGAAAAAGAGGAAAAGTCCAAAGACAAAACACCCAGCTGGTAGCCAAAACATGGTTAGTAAAAGGGAAACGGCACACTGTCTTGCAACTTAAACATACACAATGAGATACACAAGTGTGTGAGTGCACACTTTAATCTCCTTCTGTATTCCATCCAATGAAATCATCAGAGACATGGCCTAACGGCAAGCCAGGCACAAAGTCGTATCAGGTCATGTTATTGTTTCAGAAAACACATAAATATTAATCATGGTGATAAAAATGTTTTGTTGAAAACCTTGCCAGCTATCAGAGCAATTTCTTAGGGTGAAGAAAGGTCAGTATCTTTGTTAAAAATAAAAAAAAAACAACCTAAAGAGAGACATTGAACTTTCTTTTCTGGCGACTTATCTGGGAAACTATCAAAATGTGTAATTACTCATCTGTAGCTGAGGACAGCGCCTTGGCCTATAAGTTATTAATTTCTCCATCAACTCTTGGGCTGGTGGTGCGCCGGCAGCTGTTCTCCAAAGAAAATGCCTTTGTATCATGTTTCTCCATTATATTTCTTGTGGTAAGCCTGGGAATTAAAACTGTCTATCTTTTGTTTTCAATTTGTTCAACACAGTTGAACAGACATCCAAACACATCAATTATATGACGCTAATACGACAAAATTAAACACTGACAAAAAAAAATCTGATGAGATAGACAGCTTGAGGCTTCAATAGAAAGCTTAATGCATGAAGCTCACTCTTTGACATAAAAGTTAACAACAGACAACATTTTTCACAACCTTCAAGGCTGCTTTTCAAATTTTTCAAACTTCATCAAATTCTCATTAACTGAGCTCAAAATCTTGTAAATGGTAAATGGACTGGTACTTATAAAGTGCTTTTCTAATTTAATTGAGCCCTCAAAGCACTTTATGCTACCCTTTATTCACCCAATCACACACAGATTTGTGAAAGGTCCTTTTTCAGAGGTGTGTAAGTGTGTGCAAACGTCTAAAATTTGCACATGCACTCACACGGATGCTTCAGGGGCCGCTCGGGGTTCAGTATCTTGTCTATGGATGCGTTGATGCACAGACTAGACTAGACAGGGATCAAACCCCCGACCTGGTAGATGCCCCACTCTACCTCCACTCCCACACTCCTGCACCTTCTACCTAGGAACCGTCTACTGATGTGGATCCAGATTCCTTTTCACATAGTTCACATATAAAAAGTGTCTAAGTTATCAAGAGCCCCAAAAACTTTCTTCCCAGCCAACTTTTTTTTCTTCCCTCCTTTTTGTTCCAAACCGCCCACACACACATCCAGCAATGAATCCCTTAGCTTGCATAACACATTGCTTCACCTGAGCTGCGATGCCCTATACAGCTCTCAGCTCGCCGCAAGTGTTTGAAGTTACCAGAAGCTCAGATCATCTCACTTACTTCATTAAAAACACATGAGACGCTACACAGACAGCTTCTCTCTTCTTCCCCGCTCGGCGTGCTTGACTCTGAGCGCAGACACTCCTTATCCATAAAGCGCTCACATGGGCAGGAGCCAGTTACCGCATTTCATTCATCTTTGTTCAGAGCCTAAATTCATCCCTTCGTGTGTCTAATGAAATGAATACATCACTTCATTCCAATACATGTGAGTAGAAGTGGAGCATTTGCCAGTACTAATCATCTCCTCACTGAGGGAGAATCAATAAAACAATCTCAGCAGAAATCTTTCTGCTATTATCTAAGGCTACAGTGCTGCAAAGATAACAAATTACGTAACTGCCACTAATAGTGTTATACACATATGTACATGAACGAAGTTTAAGTTTTGGACTGTTGAGTATTAGAATATTGGAAATTATAGAAGGGTTTTCTAGTAGTTTCTGACAGATTAAATGGTTACTGTGTTAGTTAAGAAAACAGCTGAGAGATTAATTGCTAATTGCAAATAGTGATTAGTTGCTCCCCTAATGAGAGATCTCAGCTATAGCCACACACTTACTTTCGTGCACACACGCATGCATTTACCCATTCATCTGCTACAACAACAAGGCACTCACATTTCCAGTGGTCTGGCCACACTTCTGGAAGTCAGTGTCACACCAACTTGAAACTTGAGACAACATAAAGCTTTAGAGGTTTCCATCTGCAGCTTCAATCAGGAATATAGCAACCCATTCAAAGCAGTCAGTCTTCTAGGTCTTAATCATGAATCAGCTAAAAGCCACTCAGTTTATGGGATAATGTTTGATGTTGAATTTTAAGATGAGAGTGTAGCAAGGTAATGCATTTCAAGCTTAGCGCTTTGGTAAAGTAGGGAAACTGGTCCAAAAGCCATGCAGAAAGCCTCTTCTTTTTTTCTCCCCATTTGTCTGTAATCTTTCATGTTCGGTTTATCATTACAGTAGGATCCCCACTGCCAGGACAAAGACCATGAATGAAGACAGCAGTTCAAAATATGGGTTTCAGAACAAACCAAAAGCTCAGCGTCTGACAGGAGAGTCAAGCCATTTCCTTTGAATGGTTGAGACTGTCCTACAGTAATATCTTCTCCAGTGCCACAGATAAATGGATTTTCATTCCATACATTGAAAGGTAAGATCTGTATTTCCCAAAGAGGGACAGACTACAGAGAACTCTGAAAATAGTTTTCAGTGTGAGCTCAAAGATGAGGCAAGACTTTGGATGACTGACTAACGGGGGTTTGATGAAGTTTGCTAGTATATTCATAAGATAAGCAAGTCTATGACCACACAGTGGGAAGAATAATCTTGTACTTCATAACTCAAAAATGATCTTCCGCAGTTGCAGCAGCAAGAATGCGGCTGTTCTACACAGAACTGTGATTTTCATTTTGGGTAATCCATGCACATGTAAGCCAGGATTTAAAGTGGGAAAACTTCACAAATCATAATGATAACAAGATGACCAACTTGGCGATTGTAGCTGTTAATCAAGACGTGGGATTATAACAAAGAACAATCGAGGAGTAGTTAGCAGATGAGACTCCTGATCAGCAGAAATCTTGCTTCTAACTCTACTAGTAAAGCTATTAATAACAGTCTGGCCTTCCTGTGTGGATGGTGATGCAAACAAGAAGTGACTTTCCAGGAAAACAGAGCTACTCCCTCACACAGCACTGCAGCCTACAACTGCTTATGGTCTACACCCTCCGTAATAAATTAAGATGGCATTAAAGTCCCAAAATATTGGGTCTTTGGCTTATGTTATGTCTACGATGGCAGACTGAGAGGTAAATAAAAACACCGACACAGTCTCGAGGCAGCAGCAGCATGCAGTGAGTAAAAAGATGGAGGGTAAATATTTAACACACGAGCTACTCATCGTGGAGCCAGAGAGAATGGAAACAACCTTTGCTGTTTATGTTTGTGTTTGTGTTTTGCTGGCTGGTAGTGCGTCTGCATCATATTTGCATACCTGAGAGAACACGAGTCTAACTTGGCATTTATCACGTGTTAGGGTTTGTTGTGTATTTGTGTGTGAGTGTGCGTGCAAGAGGAAGAGTTAGATGGAGAGGAGTCTGTGAGTCACTTTCCGATATTTGTGCTCAGACACTGATTTCACATGCTTGAGAAACAAAAACCCAGGAAAAAACAGTTCTGGGATACAATTAGATTTTTTTTTTTGCTTCAGAGGCATCATTTGGATGGGGAAGATATTTTCAGTTTTTCTCACTTCGCTCTCCCTCATTGGCAGCACTTGGTGGTTTGAGATGATGAGCTGAAACACAAAAGATTTTACCCGCTACAGTTTTCTCTGCAATACTGTATGTGTATTGTTTTCGCAATCTTTTTTTTTTTTTTAATCAGACAGTGAGAAAAGAGTTATGGGATTATATCACGCAAGTAATGAAACCTGACTGGGAAAAGAGCTATTTTTCTTTCTTATGTGGCTTTTGTGGGAGTTGCAAAGAGGACAATGGTGTATACAGTACTAACAGAATTTCAGTGTCAATGTGGGTGGCAAATGCACAATTTGATTACCCTATGTATTTCAGGGTAAACTCCCAAACATTGCTTGAGATTTGCAAAAAAGGAATAAAGCGGTAGCTTGGACAATCCCTTAAGGAAGAGCATTAGAATGAACAAGGAAAAAGAAATTGATGACAGCTCAAAAACTGAAATAGAACAATATTTGGCTGTATGTCAGTGTGATTCAGATGTAGGATTTCAAGATTGAAGAAACAGAATGAGCCCCACCCAGCATCAAATTAAAAGCTAATCCAGCCTCCAGATATACTCCTCTTGCATCAGGGAGCATGAATTTACCAGGACGAGATAAAAACAACTGTGAAAATAACCCGGGTTGTTTAAAATCCTTCTCCTGCGAAGAAGGATCTGTTCTGCCGAGCAGCTGATGTGAATAATTATAAGTTGTTAGTATAAACTGAGGCTCTGCTCAGTTGTAGCTACTAGTGGCACTAGATATGCATATGGTTCCTGTTAGAAAAATGTCTTGCTGCACGCCTCATCACTCTGCAAGAAACCAAACTCTTGCTGTTTTTATGCAGACCAGAGGCTGTCTCTGAGGTCAGTGTACTGCAAGGCTGGAGCACATGGGACGATGTAAGTGGATAGTGCAATAATGCAAACATCAGTATCCCCTGCATGCAGCAGAAAACCAAGTGCCGAGGAGCTCAGTGGACACCAGATATGACTGGAATAAGTATTGTGGTTAGGAGTTCAAATATGCCTGTGGGTTCCCATTTTTAGCTTTTGGCCATGTAAACATATACAGACAGAAATGGCTGAAATAACAACACTTTTATGTTAGAGGGGGGAAAAGTTAGATTGAGTCAAAATCTGTTTGCCGCATAACAAAACTGCCATGAGCAGTCCAAACTAAACTAAAGTATACAGTCCATGTCTACTGAGAGAGTCCAGCTCCAGTCTGAGGTTCTGTTTTCATAATCAGAAAAGCAGAAATGAGGAGCTACAGCAGCATTTGCAGAGCAGACCCTATGTGTAAGGCACACATAGGGTCTGCTGCTCAGTGGTACACAGCAATATTTAAAATTCTTTCCGCTAGTGATGCCTTGCGGGCATTTTTCATTGTCACACCAGTTGGTCTCCCTGAGAAATACTTTTAACAAACGCTGACCCACTTTGTGCACTTCATGGTGTTTCCCATTAAGTGGTTCTGTCGTCCCTCCAAAATAAAAAGAGTAGCTACTCTGAGCCTGCCAACACTGTGGAAGAAACCACTGACTTGCCGTTACCAGCTCCATAAAGCGTAATTAGCTTGTGTGGTAGTCGACCGGATTGGCCGCTTTTTCATTTCAAATGGGGATGAATCACTCTTTTTTTCCATCCTCTCTGACTGGGAATCAATAATCAATATTAAGTTACAGTGCATCACTGTGATGCGCTGATCTTGTGCTACTTTTGAGTCTCTCTAGTATAGCCTTCCACAGCACAGTACAGAGATCAGCTATCAGCCCATGCACGCAAGGTGCAGATGCAGGGTGCATACCCCTCTGCATGGGAAACCACCAGCCTCCTCCCAGTAAGAGACTGTCTGCCTGCATTTATTCTTTATTCTTATTCCGTGAATGAGACACCACTGTTTAGATAAGTAAAAAGCGATCACTTACACTCATCGGACCCCCGCTGCTCTGGATGTGCACCCTGGATATCCCCTTCACAACCTGATTAGTATGCAAACGGGTTTCCAGTCCCTCACAAACGACAGACAATCCGCCAGGACAGAATCTTGAATGGAACCTTGCTGGCCAGCTGGACTAGGCTTTTTGATGTTCCATAATATCAACAGAAAACGCCAGTAGTGCTAATTCCACAGATGCTCTAATCCCGCTGACCGACAGGTTGGGTATTCCACAGGGAAGGGTTTTTATGCGTCTCCGTCCCCGAGAGTCAGGTGAGCGCGTTTGGATCAGCTGGGAAGCTGCACGGCTTCTTCACTATCTGCAGCAGAAAGGAGACGCTTGTGGTCCTCTGCACAGTCTCTCGTTGATCTTCAGTGTTTCACTTTTCGCTTCTCTCTCGCTCCCTCTCTCTCTCTCTCAGCATCCAGTCATTGAGACACGGTGCTTTTTGGATGTGTGTCTGTGCGTGTTGAGACAGAGTCGCTTCAGGGTACAGTGCACCTCACCAACCGAAAGCCGAATCGTCCGCCACAAGGCCCAGCCCCCTACTCAGCTCCATACCCTCCTCCACCTCTTCCTTCCTCCTTCACTTACTTGGATTGCTAATTTATTCGGGTAGCTACACAAAAGGGGGGACAGACGTGAGGGAGGCTGTGAAATACAGTAGGGAGGAAGACTGGAGAGCAGACTTTGGTGCCCCCCAGCTCCGTTCAGTGGAAGTGGCCAAGTCTTTGAAACAAAGAAGCGCACCATGCGCCATCAAAGCACTAGTCATTATGCAGGTCCCTGTATATATTTTTCCATTTTAACCTTTCTGATCCTTTTTATTAATGACGAAAATTTTGAATCATAGCCCATGTGATAGTGATTCGGGAATGCGGCGTTCTCATGAATATCTAATTGTACTAGCATTTAAATTCCAAGTTTAAATGGTAATAATAAAATTATTATAGTTTACAGTTAAATAAAATGACCAATTACTTATATTTATGCAATTGAATGACACTTTTACACTTCACAACAATGCCTTAAATCCTTTTTTTTCATATGGGAGGAAATACTGTTACATATGTAACCAAATTTATTTTTTGAAGTTGTGTTTAGGGTAATTGATGAGATTTTACAGGCATCTTAAAGCTTGTGACTATAACCTGCAGCAGATCAGGCTGGGCTGAGGTTCAGACACATATAGACCACACAACCATCACCCATGCATGTACACGCACACACACACTACTAGAATCAGCAAGATGAGAGTCATTCATCACCCCAGATTTTAGGTCAAGCCTCTACCTGCATCACTGAAGCAGAGCAATGGAGGAGAGGTAGATGAGGGAGAGCTGTGTCGCAGGAGAATGTGTGAAAAGGGGGCTCGTGGGAGTGGTGGTGGTGTCAAGGACAGCAATCAGTCAGTCCCCTCTTGGTTTAGGAGTCCACCAGAGATAGATGTGTTGTTGCAGTCAGTATAGGGGAAGTGGTACTTTAACATTTTTACCACTAAGTGCTATATTTAACCACAGCGAGTGGGACATGATGGCCAGACACCATGGACTCAAACCCAGTGAACTCTACAACAGACCCAATTTACACTAAAAACTGTTTGGTTAATGGCTAAAGCAGGCAACAGTGATTTATGAAACACAAACAAGCATAATCTCCCCATATTATGATGTTTGTCACTTTGTGATTGAACCATAAGTCATGACAGTAGTGCAGTGTGCTAACGTTAAAGTATTATCTTATACCAGAGGGAAGGAGAAGAGGACGAGAACATAAGAAATTCACCTATCACATTTTATGATGTTGTTTGAGTGTTAGGTAAAAGAACCAGTTGATCCCGTGTAAAAAAGAAATGTATTTTTACCTCCTGGCTGAATCCGAGGCCACAAAATCACTTGAACTGGATATGACACGGGATATAAAAATCTATAAAAACAGGCACAATTGTTGCCTGGAAGTTATGAGCTCAGTACTTACCATGCTGGGTTTGAAAAGCATTACCTGGCAGAAAAGCTCTGACAAGTTTAAAAGGTGCAAAGTCGTGAACGGATCAGACAAAGGTTTGCTCGCTGAGAATTAACTTGAAACTGTTAGGAAAATGATACTGGTGGCTACTGGGCAACATATATGTGGACACAAATATGTGGGTTATAAACCACTATTGACCAACCAAAGTCCAACTCTACTGTAACCATATTCTAGGTGTTTGTGAGTGAATTCATTTAGCCTTGATTCTGCTGCATGAACACTTGCCTCAGCCTAACAATTACACAGCTTTAACCAAGAGCAGATGGTTTGGGTGTGACACTTTTGGTGGGACTCACCACCATGGTGGAGACCACTGCGAGATTTACGTCATTGCCACACACGTTCATAAATGTAATATCTCAGTCAAATACTGACACCCACGTACGCACAGACACATACTCCTACATGCAAACATACATCGTGACCATGGAATATCGTGAAAGGATTTATTTGGCTCCTGTGTCTATCCTGTCTGTCATTTCCTCCCTCTAACCACAAAATCGACATCCTGACTATGATAACCCCAATCAGCTGGAGTTCATCAATTTGGGGGTTATCAATTTATAGAACGTCAACACTTAGATAAGCTTTGTATTCATTCCAAGTCTGTACATCCATAGCAAAACGGATTAAACCAGCATCCACAGAAAGGAATAAATTCATATTTCTGTTATGTCTACTAATTTTCATTATCTGGGAATAAAAAACCCCAATCTATAAGCACACTACAGAAATACATATAATGTGGTGGTTAGCTTATAACTACTTACTAGCTGTGAGGTCTTGCATCGTTAGGAGCTAATGGAGGGGCCTGTCTATATTGGCTGTACCACTGGGCTCATTGGCAGGGTACCTCTATCCTATACAAACACTCATGCACAGTTGACTGCAGCTCACTTAGTTTCTTTGAAACTTACTGGAACAAGCTGATGCTATCAGTAAGTAACGGATAACATAAATGTAACAACTTCAACACTATAAATTATTATTTTTCCCTTTGTTTTGAGGTATGAGGTAAATGTGTCTGTTTCCATTTTATGTTATTCCCACTTTCACACACATCAAAATGTTTTCATTGCAGTCCTTATGTTGGTACCTAATATCGTCTGTGCACAAGTTCACAAGTTCTTGCTTTTTGGCACTTCTCTCTGTGAGTCTCTCAGTCACACACACTGTGTCTCTGCAGGTGCCGACCCCGGCTATCTGATCCACCTTTCCTGTGCAACAGGATGGGATGAGGTCACCGCGTCACTCTGTGACTCTGTGCCAAAAGAGGAAAGAGCAGTGCTTTACTCAGACCTTCCTTTCCCATGGCCAAAACACCACTGATCCCCTTAATGGGGGACTTCTGTAATTCAAAAAGTTCACTTTGGAGTATTTTTGATTTCTTTAAAAAAAGGCATAAAAATCTTATATCTTATATATAAGACTTTGTCGACAAAGTCTATAAGATTAAAAAAAAATCATATGTTTCTTTTATTTTAAATAGATTCAGGGATTTCAACTGATTGTCTGTTTCTGCTCATAATTTGTCTGGACATCGCATATGACTAGGAATTTAAGGGAAACTACTTTTTGATTCAATTTCACAATAAAAATACTTCGAATCTCTTTTTTTTCTAATGACATACATAGCGGAGATGACAACGTTTACTTTGGCTTTGACTATATGGCTTTGTTTGGGCCAGTTTATGTATTTTAGATGTATTTTAGATATCAGTGCCTAGACATCATAAAACGTCTTGCAGTCAGTAACGGTTAAACAAATGTACCGCTTACTCCCATCAGTTAAAGTCTGGTACCCGGTTGTTTTCAAAAATGACTCTCAATTCTTCTTACAGATGAATGAAAGTTCTATGACAAGGCTCAAAATAAATCAGATTGGAATCAGCGCTACAGATAACGCCGAGAAGTAGTGAATCATTGAGAAATGGCCAGTCTTTTCTTCATTTTGGGCTTTGTATTTGTCGAAAATTGGAAAAGAAATACAGACTAATGCTAGTGTTATCCTTTAAAATCTTTAATTAGCTTCCCAGCAAAATGTAGCCAGACTTTTAAAATCCTGGACATTAAAAAATGTTACAGAATAAGTGCCCTTTCTTTTAACTCCAGCAAGACTTTCACTAATACTGTCTTTCTTCTGTTTTCCAAAGTACACCGTCTAAAGTTGTCTTTGTCCACATCTGTGCCTCTAGGGTATTCTTAGAGAGATTTTTATAGCTTACTTTGCTTTGAGGCCATTCTCCAAACCATGCAACCACACACCAGGCCGGTGGATTTCACTCTTCTTTCAAAACTTCTACATTGTCCATTTGTGCTGATCCCACTTAAAAGGAAGTAAAAGTTGAATTGAATATAAATTTAGTGGAGATGCTTTGTTTTTGAAGTTTTGCCATTTTGCTGGGTGTTGGCATCACACTTCCTGTTGGTTATGTGTGGTTTCCGCTTGCCTTTTTTTTAGGTTCAGTGATTTTTACTGGTGCATTGTTTAGGTGAGTTTTCCGCATGGACATGTGCAGCTTCAGGACTATTTTTAGGGAAAGACTGCGACGATAAATAGAATGATAAATGACAGAGCAGGAAAAGGGCATTGTTACTAGGAGATGTGAGAGATGGAGCTCCGAAGAACCAAATCACGTATAATGTCTTCCATCCAAAAGGAAATGATGTCTGAAATGAAATGTTTTGACTTGAGATATCACCGTGGCAGCTACTTACCCCTGAAATATCTCCTATATTTAATTCAGTGCTTTCCAAAATCCCTCACTAAATCCTCTTTTCATTTAGTGAAGATTTCCACTAATTCTAAGCTTCATATTTAGCCCTTATCTCGAACTACGTCACCACCATAACATGCTTACAGTTGAAGAAATGTTAAAAACTTTATCATCTATGTCTGAACTGTTATAAGTCTGGAGACTCGATTTCACAGCCTGGCCTTTTTCCACTTGGCAGGCCTCACCTCAACAAGACCTCCCAGCATTAACTAAACATTAACTTACACATTCACACATGATGATTGCATTTTTTTTTTATTGGTAATTTTTTTATTCCTGACATAAAGAGTCCAAACAGGAAAGTGGCAGTTTAACTTTTGAACAGCTACAATGCCCCTGACACTTTGCATATCTTTACATGGAGGCTGATATCAGAGCAGTTCCTCTGACGAGCTTCCAGGTTTTGTTTAGCGAAGAAAATGAATTGGGTGCAATCTATCTGAGGCTGTTGCATGCTGTTGGGAAGATCACCAGAATCACTTCTCAAATCAAATCAAATCAAATCACTTTTTATTGTCACATCACATGTGCAGGCACACTGGCACAGCACATGCGAGTGAAATTCTTGTGTGCGAGCCCCACAAGCAACAGAGATGTGCAAACACAACAACACAAACGAGCAAAATACAAGAATGGCCAACCTGAAACTAATAAATATATGTACAATATATAATAGTGTATGCATTTCTGGATGTGTATACTAAATATTTTCCTACGTGTGTGTGTGTGTGTGTGTGTGTGTGTGTGTGTGTGTGTGTGTGTGTGTGTGTGTGTGTGTATACACATTTTTACAAATTAAATAGTAAAAAAATAAAATAAAATAATAATAATAATAATAATAATAAAATATATAAAATATACAGAGTTGAATATGTGCAAAACAAGTGGCATTTATATACAGTGTGGAGTGCATAATGTTCTCTTATATCTCTCGAGGAGTTCTCCCTTTTCCCTTATTATTTCCTGCTCCAGCCATTATCTCAATCGACCTTCTTTGCACGACTTGGACATCACATCAACACAATACCTGCACGCTACATCCTCCTCTCCTTCGAACCTGCCTCCCCCTCCTCATTAATTTATCTCTGCATGACACCTCCCTTCCTCCTTCTTCCTCCCACTATCAGAATGTTTTATTGTCACAAAACAAATGCACCAAGCAGGCTGATACAGTAAAAGTACGACAGCCTCGATTTAAGACCTAAAATTGTTTAGGTTTTGAGGAAACTATTTAGCCTCTGGCTGACAGACATGCTATAAAACCTTGCTGACCATAAAGCATGGACTTAACAGTTTTATTATTGTTATGCTGATGAACATTAAACTTGTGCGTACAATAGCCGCAGTTGATTGGCTCCACCGTGCCGTGTGGTCATAGGAAACTGTTTAGTTGGAGTAACTCAAGACACGTTCCATAGAAATAAAATGAGCAGAAGTTCTACTAAAAATGTTTAATGTGTGCATTTAGTAGAGACTGAGATACTGCTGCTGGAACAGTTGCTTCCACTGTCGCATGAAGGTTTGTTACACTTAGTGAATTTCTTCTGAAAAGCTCCTTCTACCACACAATGTGCTTCTAATACAAGCTCCTAGCAAACAGGAAGTAGCCAAAGCTGAGAACTTCCTGTATAAGCCCATTTAGGGCCCAGCTTCTGCACTATGGGCACAGGAGGTTCCTGAATGTGTCTTAAGTGTGTGTGTGTGTGTGTGTGTGTGTTGTATGTGTGTGTGTGTGTGTGTGTGTGTGTGTGTGTGTGTGTGTGTGTGTTTGCCATTCAGTATTCCATCTCCTCTGCTTCCTCCACCCCTCCCCCCCCCCCCCCCCCCCCCCCACACACACACACACACACACACACACTAACACACATTTCAGCCTGCTGATGCACGGCATCATGGGAAAGAGTGAGTCGCACTTCCACACACCGAGCTGGCTCAGTCACCAAACACATAAAACAGCAGAGACGGGGGCAGATTTAGTGGGTGTTGTGAGCCAGATGTGATGCCATGTTGCACAACTATAGTGACATTTTGCTGTGAATGTGCCACCATGAGTCTATATATAGTGTTAATGACAGACAAGTCTGCATGCTGGAGACTGAAAAAAAGAAAGAAAGAAAAAAGAGAGATGAAAAAAAGGCGCTGCGTTCCCCGAAACCTTACATTGCTGCATTCTTTGTAGGGTGGAGGAGAATGTTCTGGATCAAATTTATACCCCCCAGAAGGATAATGCTACACAGACACACACCATCCCCTCGCTTTGTTTCATCATCTATAGTTTTCCAAAATGAAATTTGCAGCTTCATGCGACAGCAGTGACTGCTTTGTTTATGTGTGTACGTGTCTTGCGCACGTGTTATGGGATTTCTGAACCTTGGCCTAGCCTGTGAGGTGTGTGCTGGACACTTCAGAGGAAGAGGAAGATGACAAGGTCAAGTACGCCGGGGGAGATAAGTTGTCACTCAAGTCGGCCTTCTGGATCAGCTGCTTCCTGTTTATTGCTGCACTGATGCGTTGTTCTACGCGGCTTTGGCCTTTGACTCCACCGGAACAGAAGCACATCCTGCGACGGATAGCCGTACTGGTCACTGCACTGTCACGCCTCGTCACATGACCACTCTGACCTGACATTTACTCACATTTAGATGGTGCAAGTTTATTAGACATCTTTGGAAGCTAATGAGCAAAGATTATTGCATTTAATTAGGATTTTTGGATTATTTTCTCACCCAAAAATAATCACTTTAATTGTTTGTTGTTTATTTGTTTGTTTGATCGATTGTTTTGTTTAAGCTGTGTACGTTTACCCTGAGACAACAGAGTTGATAGATTATATTCACAGCTTTGCCTGTCTTCTTGGAATCATAAACCAGAAACCTAAGGCTACTTTGTGTCTGGAAGTTGATCAAGAAGAAGTCCAAAATCAGCTCTGTAACTCTCACAGCTGTCTGCGAATGGAGCCAGGGCAGAAGCTGGAGATTTCTTTTACGGCTTTCCTTGAGTGTGATTTATACGTCCAGTCTTCTCCTCCTGTTCCAGCTTTCTTTGATTGTTTGTTTCTTTGGAAGCATTTAGATGTCTTTTCCAAAAAAAATAGCCCTCCACAAAAGGACAATAATCAAGATAAGGTAATGCCGGTTTCCCAACTAGTGCCACACACAGTACAGGCCACAATATGTTTACATTATGGACTGCTGTCTGAGCTTTTAGAGGGATTAGGTCCAGGAGATGGAATGGCTCCAACAGAGTTCACATTTGTTCATAAAGATACTGAGGCTAGTCTGGCAAAATGACAGAACTACACAGAGGCTTGGAGAAAGATGGAACGCAATACTGAAGGCATGTAGAGGCGGTACCACACGTGGGGAACAAACTAGAGTAGCTTAGGTTCTGCACATGAGTAAAAATGTAAGGAAGCTGAACGGTGTAGTTCAAAAGTTTATTTTATATCTTCTGGGCTGCTGTCATAGAAAGGACACTGTTAACAGAATATGAGGATGATTGCGTGAGGATGTTGAAGAAACGGGAGTGAAAAAAATCCAGTTCAAATAACAAGCTGAGACTGATTTACTTGTAGTTCTTGAATCCCTCACAGCACCGCAGAACTTCTATATTAGATCTACTCGGGAACATTCGAGGCATGTCAGCCTGCACAGAGGGGTTTATTCATATCATCGAGTCCATCTCTACCAATGTGGAGCCTCTCAACATGTGATCCAGATCTGCATCTCTCAAAGTCTTCTTAAAAAAAGTGGTTTGTAAAAGAGTAAATATGGTAAACAAAGTTAAGTCTAGACTGCACACTGATAAGAGCTGGAGACAGGCACAAGGGTTCCTGATGATGTGGTAATTTCTTATGACTGCATCGTTTCTTCCTAAAAGTACATTGCTAACGAAACGTAATTTTAAAGTAAGTGCTCTTGTCTCCTTACTTTTTTCTTTTATTTAGCAGATTATTTACAGATAATCAAAGAAAGTTTTGTAATAAAAACTCAACAAGTACATTTAAAAGCAGGCTCACTTTTGAACATATCATAGTTTAAAGATTAGCTTTGTGATATCATGCCAATTAATATGACAATTAGCACTGAGCTCATGTTGTGTTTTGCCCTGTGAGCCAGTCCTTGTGTTCTCTTCTCCAATGGCAGCTGGGCAGTCTGTGAGACCCAAATATTTACAGTGCCTTGTCTGTCATCTAAACACCCTTTCTACATGACACATTTATTCAATTATGCTTCATTTCACAGAGACAAAAACGAGTCCCGGCCAAGTTGTGAGCATTTTTCCACCAACAACTGTATAGTCCCAATGGTTTTGATTCAAAACAGGCCGAGAGAACTTCTGGACCCATGTATGACATTTGTTAAATCCTCCCTGTAAACCATTTTGACTGGTGAGGAAATCATAAACACTACTTTTGCACGATTCGAGGGCCAGGTACGGTGCTTGGAGCTCGCAATATGGTGAGGTGTTTTTTGGAAGCAGGCCTGTGGATTTTACAAAGAGCACTGTATGAGCTACCAGTGATTACCTACCACAAGGGAGGTATTCTCCAATTTACAGCCGTATTTCTCTGTTATTGGACTTTTTCTTTTTTCTTTTTTTTTTTTACCACGCATATATTTTAAAAGTTCAGCCCACAAGTACTGAGCATTCCTCCCTGCAGCATAAAAATGTCAAAATTCACCAAAATATTTATTTACAACCTTGGAATAGGTCCTCCGATCATTGCAACAGCTATTGGGTTTTACACCTCTTTTAAATACAGACAATTACAATCACTGGCCAAAAAGCTCCAACATTGGAAAATGTTTCTTTCAGCCCCGGTGCCCTTTGATTATACATGTGCTGTAGGAAAATTATAGTGACTTTAGGTTCATCTCTTTGCATATATCATCTGTTTACATCACAACAATGAGTGTGACTGTGTAGAATTACAGGAAGGTTCTGCCTAGTGTTGCACATTGACTATTCAGATCAATAGGATGAAGTTGCTAGCTATATTGGATGTTTGAAGCAGTTTTCTATTTTTTGTTAATCCTTCCAAGCTCTCGAGAATTGATTTCCCCCCTTTTGTGTCTTCCCGTGTGATTTCTATAAGGCTTATTTCACAAAACAACTACCACATTCTGTTTGTTTTTCAGTTCTTTGGAAGAAATCCAGCTGTTTCTCAAGCCCTTCCACGAAACATAATGACCCAGTCTTCATTTACCCGTTTTCTGTATTGCAATAATGGTGCCTATCAGGCAGACAGTGAGGTGCCAAGGACCTTTTAGTACAAGGTTGACATCATAATGATTTCATTTTTGCCTGCTCTCTGGTTTTCAAAGTCAGTCAAAGAGTTCTGTAAACCTGGATGCTCAGGGGTGCTGACATTTCTTATACGACCCAATCTCAGCTGGCAAACTTCTCTTTTTGTCTCCCTTTCACTCATTCCCCTCCTTTCTTAACCTAATTGCTGCTTTTCTTTTTGAGTTTGCCTCAAAGGCAAGATTTAATACTTTCTTCTGAAATATCCGTGTGCCTGTGCAGAGGCTGGCTGTTTTATGTTGGTGGAGTGCGTCGGGTGCTGGGTGCAGGGATTTTGGGGATATTGAGGTTGTGGTAAGGGGTGGTGGGGGTGGATGGTACTGTTTTATTCCTAAATTTTCCATGCATTAGACTTATTGTTTTACTGCTTCAAGTATCGTTACACTCACACTCTATACACATGCACGTGCCATGGAAGCAGGTCTTAGCACAGGGACCAAATGGCCACTGTGTTTCCCATCACTTTGTGCGCACAGATAGCCGTAAATTGAAAAGCAAGGTGGTGTGTGTGTCGGTGTGTGTATGTGTGCAGCCACAACCAGAAAATCTGCTACTCTGCTTAAGTTGCCCACGGGCTGTCCACATCACAGTGACCACAGATTCTTGAGCTTTGTAATCATGATACACAGGACTATTTTAGTGCAATCTGACTATGGATTAGACAGCAATTTGCCAGGGATGGTAAATGTTTCCATGGAGAGGGTAGTAGTTGCTTGTAAGGAATAATAAACAGAGATTCAGATTGGACTTGACGATCTGAGAGCAGCAGCAGCTGGCGGAGGGCCTTTATTCCAAGGCATAAAAAGGAGAGCGAGAGGGTTTTACATGGGACACAACACCAGAAAACAGAGCAAAGAAAAAATATTTCAGTATTATACTAAATCATCCCCATTTGTGCATGTCTAACTTGTGACTTCTTCCTTATAAACTATTAATCAGTTGGGCATAATGACAAGCCGACATAGCCATAAATGTTTATACTCTGTCAAGCTTACACATATGTGCCCAAGGTCCACAAACTTGTCACTAAGTCTTCTCAAAGCTGTATTCATTACAGAGTTTGTGGTTGCAGCTGTCAGGAAAGTCAACTTGACCCAGCAATTATGCCCTTTAATGAATAAAAACCCCAAAACTCTGTCAGAATCCCTCCAGTCATAAACACTCAATCATGTTGCTGAGAGACCAGCATGCGACTCAGCCACACATGCAAACACAACAGCTATAGATGGCATCGGAACATCATGAAAATAAACTATATATCCCGGTTAGACAAAAAAGAAGCATTCTGAACTAGAAGCATGGTTTCTTTGGACATTGCAGTATGTCCTCACAGTTGTTTCCTATTGACTAAAAAGACTCCTCTCTCACAAATCACATCAACATGTTTCAGCGGGAACAATTGAAGAAGACGCACATCTTTTTCTATTTTTAAGTAGAATTTTTTCTAAAGTGGTGATGAAATTTGGTGCTATTTTGCTCTCAAATTTATATAAAGGCATGTCAGAGCTCATTTTCAAGACAAAGCATCCAGAGCACTTGTAGAAAATGTGTGAAAAGCACGTATGCAGATGGTATGTAAATCTTGCCAAAGAGGACAAATCTGCACTGGCTCTATCAGTGATAGTGGTGTAAATCACTAAAGTTATAACATCACTGTACAATAATTCATGTCAGCAGCAGTGCTGAAAAAGCCAATATGTTACGTTTCTCTCATGAGGTCATTCAGAGAGTTTGTTTTTGTTACTCATCAGTGTCCCAAAAAACACGCACACACACAAAGAAACAGTTTTATCAAATGAAATGCAAGAGTTCATTCCTCCTTTATTAAGTGTTGGAAACTAAAGTAGAACACTGACACTTACTAAACCCCAAATCCCCCCATCCATCTTTTTATAGTTCACTTAAACTGGTCATGAAGCAGCGATGCTGTACAAAAGTCTTGAGTCGCTCTACATGCATTATGCTTGCAAGGAGCCAGGCTTTCTTGTAATTTTTTAAAAGTGGTCTTGAGAAATAGTTCTCCGGGCTTTCTGAAGGTCTTTCAAAGTTTTTCTTTGGACATTGTCTGTTTTTTCACTTTTTTTTAGCCCAGTCCATTTTCAGAGGAAGGTTTTCTTGTTTGTTTAGCCATTTAACACTGACCTATGAATCATTCAAGCACAAAAAGGCATCTCTCTCATGGGATCAATCAGTATCTACAAATAACAACTTGTCAACGAAACTGTATTTTTGCACCAACAAGGTGAATCCCAAAGGGCTATTAGCTAAATTTTGGGCACACATTGGAATGGTGTACCTTGAAAAAAATTTGAGGAAACTGGATAAGTGGAGGACAAAAGAATAATAATGGATTGCATTTATATAGCGCTTTTCTAGGCACCCAAAGTGCTTTACAATTCCACTATTCATTCACTCTCACACACTGGTGCAGGCAAACCACAGTTGTAGTCACAGCTGCCCTGGAGCAGACTGACAGAAGCGAGGCTGCCATATCGTGCCATCGGCCCCTCTGGCCAACACCAGTAGGCGATAGGGTAAAGTGTCTTGCCCAAGGACACAATGACCAGGACAGAGAGAGCTGGGGGATCGAACCGGAAACCTTCTGGTTACAGATGAGCTTCCCAACCACGGTCGCCCCCAGAAGCAGAATCCTTAAATGTAGCCTCATCAGGAATTGTCTCAGTGGACAGCTGGGTGGGAAACTGAGAGAAAAGACTGAGGTATACCAAATTACACAAGAACTGGACTGAAAATAAATGGCAACGTGAAATTTTGTATACATCACTTCATATAGAGAGGCAGCCAAGAGAAAGGTACAACAGTGAGTGCCTCCACCTGTAAAACACAGCAGCGGCTCTGTAAAGATTTGGGACTGCGTTGCATTTCAGCCAGTGGTATTGGGAATCGGACAAGTACCATCAGATCTTGATCCACCATGCAATACTATCAGGAAAGCATCTGATCAACTGCACACATCCCAAACGTATGGAATGCATGGAATAAAAGCATACATGGATAGACAAACACAAAATCTATCATGGTTTGGCCTCCCCAGCGCCCGGACCTCAATTTTATTTAAGTAGCCAGGGATCATTTTTAGAAGAAAGCTTCAAATACCAAATATTGTCTTTCAAGCTCGTTAGAATAATACAAACTATGTTCACACATGAAAAAAAAAGATTGCACCATGTCCCATTTTCCTAGAAAAATACAAAAAATAAATGAGGCGTGGCTCAAGACTTTTGCATGTCATTGTACATGTTAATAATTATGACCGCTGCCTTAGATGAGTGATGAGTGTTTCTTTTAGTTTTTGATCACATTTCCCAACAGCCAGCTTGGCTTCGAAACACTTCTAAAGCCTAAGCAGCGCACGCTCTCACCTGCACTCCAAATGGTTAATTTCCTGAACATCAGAGAAAGTTGGCAACAAAGACAGGAAAGAGTCTGGAAAAACTGGGGGGCTTTGATAGTTACGAGGTTATTGTGCTTTGCTAAGCACTCTTTCTGTGTGTGCGTGTATGTGAAATATGGGTGCCATGTGGGGTTGAAGGTGTAAGAGGAAGCCTAGCAGTCCTTCTCATTAGATCCGCTGGCACATGCTGCTTTGATGACTGTTTGTGAACTTCACAGTGAGTTCCAGGTGTTCAGGGTGTGACCATAAAAAGACAGTGAACACAGTAGTGCTTGTTCACACCATGAGAATATCTCAATAATATTTCATTTTGCAATATTTCAATTAGTCCCACAGATTTCCTGTGAAGATTTACCAGGCTACTATTTATTTTCACAGTTGCTATGATGATTGCATTTCAGGGAGCTGAGATTTTTATGAGAGCCTTCACATGGCTTGTGGCTCTTCTTGTTCTTTCTTTCATTCCATCCATCTTTCAACATGCTGTATATGCCAGCATTGTTCAGTTCTGGATTACAGTAAAGGCTGGCGCCCACTGATGTGGGAGTTGTGTGACGAGATCTGGACTGGGGGAACAAGTACGATTTCTGATTGTTCTCGGTAGGAGGAAAGTAAACAGTGACTTTAAGGGATTTTATCAGAAATGTACACTAAGACCCGGAGTAATTCCTGTGTTCTTTGCATGTGCTGCTGTCGTGTGAATGTTAATATACAGCAGTTTTAGTTTTGCACAGTTCCCCTTCTCTGCTGTGTAGCTATCGGTTAGTGTGAGAGAGCCTAATTTGAAGCCGATTCCCTAGAGTAAACATGAGCCACCCGGGGACACTGTGATCAGTCCCAGGCTACAGCGAAGATTTGGGGGTTGCTTCAGTGATCCTTATTTGCAGGTGGTTTTCATTTAAGTGACAGTATCATCTTTAGATTCTTATCCTTAAGTTCTCTTCACATGGCCCCACCCTCTTTTTCCATGTGCCTTAACTCTTGTGTCCCGACTTGACCTCACCAAACTTCTTTTTTTTCTTTTTTGTTTTGTTTTGTTTGTTTTTTTATCCATTTTTGCAAGTCTCTTCCTAAGTCTCTGGCACGGCAGTAAAAGAAGACAGCACTCTTTAGAAGGCAGTCGTGAGTCATCCCAAATAAAAACACATTCAAACGCTTTATCACCTAATTGATGCCAAATGTAGCATTTTTACACAAGATTATTTTTTTAAATGCTTTTTATAATTACAGCAATTAGAAATAAAGCATAATTACTTTAGTCTTGCTGCTGAGACACTGGCAGTATATATCAGGCCACTGAATGTGAATTTGCTTGCTAATCCTCAGCCTATCCTGGGAGTGCAAATTTTCAGAACTAATCTAAATATCCATCCATCCATTCGCTTCCGCTTATCCTTTTCAGGGTCGCGGGGGGCGCTGGAGCCTATCCCAGCTGTCATAGGGCGAGAGGCAGGGTACACCCTGGACAGGTCGCCAGTCTGTCACAGGGCTAACACACAGGGACAGACAACCATTCACACTCACATTAACTCGCACATTCACACCTAGTGGCAATTTGGATTATCCAATTAACCTATCCCCACAAGTTGCATGTCTTTGGACGGTGGGAGGAAGCCGGAGTACCCGGAGAGAACCCACGCAAACACGGGGAGAACATGCAAACTCCACACAGAAAGACCCCGGCCTGATGGTGGAATTGAACTCAGGACCTTCTTGCTGTGCGGCAACAGTGCTAACCACCGTGCCACCGTGCTGCCTCTAATCTAATCTAAATAAATAAATAAATAAAATAAAAACTGTGAGCAACTAAAAAGCTTTGTTCCCAGTTTTTTCCTAGCACGCTCCTTTACCTTTATTATTTCCTTCTTTTGATTCAAAGGGATGTTAAAAGGCACCAACTCTGTCCAGGTGCAATATATGCATAGAGATTACAATTTGTATAGTAAATAAAACGAATATGATCATCTCTAACATCAGTGTATGGAAGAGAATGATTATAGCAGGAAGGCAGTTTGCGAAGTCAGCCACATAAAACGTCTTCGTTATTGGTTCAAGGACCTCTTATCTCATGCAGAGCTTCACTTTTAAACCAGATAACGAGGAGATTTTAGTGGTTTTTCAGTGGTTTTTACATCTGCACGGATTAGACACTTTTGGTGAAAACAGCTGAGAGAACACTGAGGAAATCTACCAAGTGATGGGCGTGGGTCTTTTTCAACTCTGTGTCCCAGAGTCAAACTTTCCTTTAAAATGTAATGTGTAAGGCATTTTAATTTGCAGCTTTTCTGATGCCACTGATTACCAACACATCAGGATCACAGTAGTGTTTAGCTGCTCCAGATGTCTCTGCCCTCTTTAAACACCACCATCATCGTTTGAATGATATCAGCAGGATATTATATACCAACACTGATGATCTCAACAAACCTCAGTGCACTTCATATGTAGCCTACGTACGTGTGTGTGTGTGTGTGTGTGTGTGTGTGTGTGTGTGTGTGTGTGTGTGTGTGTGTGTGTGTGTGTGTGTGTGTGTGTGTGTGTGTGTGTGTGTGTGTGTGGCAGTGGACAGAGCTGTGTGCGCCTGCTATCCATTACACTGCATCAGAGAAAGTGTTAGCTTTTTAAAGCGCTCTAAGCACAGGCTGTAATTTGCAAAATCTGTGTTTAGGATGTGTGCTTGAAGCTGGCTCTGTGCATGTGCTGGTAGACTGTTTGGCACACTGGGCTTTTTTTCCCCCTCCTAAAATACAGAGGGACGTAGCAGACCTCATCAAAGCTGGTCTACTGTTTAAAACTCTTGCTGCCTGCTAAAGTATTTCAAAGGTCACATACAACTTTTGGTTAAAGCACAAATTTAACAGTATGGATCTTCCCATTTAACTTTAGGCAAATAAACATATTTTCAACATGTTAAGAAAGAAATTTGCTCAGTTATGCTAAAGATGTCTAACGCCGATTAATAAAAGTTCAGCCCCAGTGAGAGAGGTCACTTGAGCCCGGTCACTAAGTGGAAGGAAATATTTCTGTTGACATTTTGTCCATAAATCAGACAGAACAATAGCATAGAGGACCCTTGGTAGATCTGGATTGGAGACCAGAAGGTACTTGGCTCCAAATATTTCATGGGTTTTTCTTTGCAAAGATTAGGAGTGCTGATTTTAGGAAACCGTAACCATTGTGGAGAAGAGGGAATGGAAAAACCAGTAGCATAAAACACTTTTCTTTTCTATTGCAAAACTGAACTTCCCTTCCCTTATAAAGGTTTTGGCACGACAAAGAGATCAAGTGATTAAAACGGGCTGGTCAGTGTGTTTCACATGGCATTTAATAGCATTTTTTCTCCCTTCAGAAATTCCTCCTCTCTTAAATTTACGCTTTGCTGAAATGTCAGCATTCATTTTACTGCAATTCTCCATTGCAAACTAAAACTAAACAATAGACATGAGGAAGCCAGTCTTGTAAAGAGATAATCAATAAGGTCAAATGATGGTTAACCATCCCTCTCTGCCTCATTTACTAAACATCACAGTCAGCACCACGCAAGCTGTATCACAAATACTGCATCTGGTACTGGTAAGATGATTGAGCCCACAGCCAGATAATATGGGTCACACAAGTTCACATTTCAAAATGGCACCACGTGTAAAGTCTAAAGCTGACAAGCTGCCAGCTTTTTGTCAAGCAAAATATTTCATGGCGAATGGAGGAAAAAAAACAGTTGTTTCTTCTTTTTCCCTTTTTTTTAAAATTAACAAATACATATGCTACTACTGGACATTTCTTATGCATGTAATGTATTGTTTTAGGACTTCTTAGGTATAGTTTTTGATTCGTGTCTCTTAACTTAATCCAGTGTCGTAGTTTCGACTTTATCAGCAAGATTGGTTAAAAAGAAAATTATCAAATTGTCTTTGCTTATGCTCGCTAGCATGGCAGTTACCATAAAACCGCAACTTGGCAGAGGCTGCACATTTCCAGTGGCGTGGAAGTGGTAAGACAAAGTCTTGCAGGGAAAGAAACACACTGTCTTCAAATGCAACATTAAAGGTTACAAGAGTAAGTGAGGCAGACTGTGAAAACGATGGAGTGTAAATGTGTTTGCATGCAAGCTTTTATATATCCATCTTGGTTCTCTTGTGCGTGAGGCTGTGTGTGTGTTTATGGTCTGTGAGTATACTTGGAACTTTTGTCTGGCCATGCTTGAAGACTGACACAAATTGGTATTTAACCGGCGCTTTCCTCTTAGTGAAATGTCGGCTGCATCTGTTTAGCTTGGCACAAGGCAAACTTAATGCTATTTATACATGAAGCTGAAGCACTAGAACAGCTAGCATTAAGCAGCAACCGCATGAATACATGCACTTATTGGCCACTTCATTAGGTACACCTTTCGAGCACCAGGTTGAATCCCCTCGTCTTTACTTCTTCATGGCATTGATTTAACAAGGTGCTGGAAACATTTCTCAGAGATTCTGGTCCATATTTACATGATAGCATCACACAGCTGTTGCAGATTTGTCAGCTGCACATCCATGATGCAGATGGCTTGTTATCCTGCTGAAAACAGTCATCAGAAGACACAATGATCCAAAAAGGATGGACATGGTCGGCAACTATACGCATCTTGGCCGTGGTGTATAAATGATCCTCAACTGGTACCGAGGGCCTCGAAGTTTGCCAATAGTATATCCTCTACACCATTACAGCAGCCTGAATCACTGATACAGAGTCGAATGGATCCACGTTTGTCACAGCAGATGTTCAGACTCAAAGGAAAATCAAACCTTTTCTCAATCTTTGGGAAAAGTCCACAGTGGTGATAGTGTAAAGGGTGGTGTAAGGCTAGCTTATGATTACATTTCAGCAAGCAAAATAACTTTGAGGCAAATTTTGATTAGACAACTTGAAGAGCTTTATTTAAGGTTAGGGGTGAGGTCACTCCCTTGTTTGGGCAAGTAAAACAATAAAAATAATTTGAAATAATTTGAAATTTGAGAGTCTTGGCTTTCGATTTTGAGTAAAGTGAAAAAATATTAGAAAAATATATACAATATCGTATAATTCATTCTCAGTTTACCAGCTGCAGTCTTATATTTGACCTGTGGTCTACACAGCATCGGACAAAATCCTTTGTCTTGTCATTTTTGTCACGGTCCTGGGTCGGGTCAACCCAGCATTTTGAGTTTCTTATGTTTTGGTTTATTTTTGCATTATGGATTGGTTATTCTCTGGTGATACTGTTTTGATTACAATTATATTCTGATTCTTTAGTTATCTGATGATGATGTTGATGACGATGATGATTATGTCTGGTTTAGGTTTTGTTATCTTGCCCTTATGTTTGGTTTAGGTTGCCTGTGCTTGGTCTTCTCTGCCCGTATGTCCCTCTGTTTGTCCATGACGTCATTATGCCTGTTTACGAGTCTGTCTCTGTCTGGCGTGTGCTTCCTGTCTTATTTTGTAGGTCTGTGTCCTTTGTCAGTGCGTTCAGCTTTGTGCTCTCCCTGTCTCGTCAGTGTAATCAACGTCAGCCGTGTCTCCCAGCTGTTTCCTCTTTGCTCCGTTCACCTCTTGTATTTAGTGTCTGTGTCTTCCCCTACTCGGTGTCGCATCGTTAACGTCTGTTCACCCTCACTTGCTGCGTGTTTAGGATTTCCAGTCCTCCTGCATCTCTGTTTAGAGTTTTGTTTGCTTTTGTGAGTTTTATTTTATCTTGATGTTCTGCTCCAGCAATAAAGCTGCATTTTCTGTCTAAACCTCGTGTCCTGAGAATCCTGCATTTTGGGTCCACCACTCCTGCCTGCCTGCCACACAGCCGACCATGACAATTTTAGTCCTACTAATGATGTACAAATACAGATGTGCAAGATGACTTAAATGGCTGCAGCCAATAAAGTTATCATGCACACGTTTGGTTGTCTGCGTGTGCATAGGCGGATGTGTTTTCTGTACTGTAAATGCATATGTTCATGTTCATATGTGTTTGTGTGTGTGTGTGTGTGTGTGTGTGTGTGAGATGCTGACATCAGTCACATGGCTGACATGTGAGCGCAGATGTTAGCAGTGTTCCAGTAGACTCAAATAATTCTGGAATAACAGCTGGCAGAAGAAACCTCTGAAACCAAGATAAAGGCAAAACGGCCTCTGGGGCATTATCTGTATCCTGAGACTTTACATGCTAGTTGGAAGAGTATCTGCATCTGCAAATACTTCAGCTACATGGCCTCACACACACACACACTCCAGGAGGTTTATGTCACAGTCATTCTCTACTGGTGATGACACTCAGAACAAAGAAAGCCTCAAGGACATCTCAGAGGTTTCACTCCGGCTGTGAGAAATCTCTCATTGTTGGAGAGGAAGAGAGGACAAAGGGAGGACACCATCGGGGTTGCATGGACAATAAATTTGTAATTATATCCTGCTTTTCCCTTCATCTAAACTCCAACAGACACTGTCATCTACCACTGAACCGAAGGTGACTGAGACTTCCTCTCACTTATGTTTGGGTTCACAACAGAGGCCTAATAGACAAAATAAAAGCCATCTCAAATAACTGCCTTCATTAAAACTGTCCAGATGGATCATTTGACTCCGCTGTTAAACATCGAGGGATTTGCTAAGTCAAACAGATGAAAACAAAACAGTAATATTTTAAGGGTCAGTGACAAGGTTGATCCAACAATGTTGGTTTTATGGTGAATACACCACTTACAGAAACTCTCTTAGCATGCTTTTTATGAATTGGATTTCCATGTATAAAAGGACACTGTCAACAGTGAATTTATTTGTCTGCTTAGCCAAAATTTCATATTATTTGTTCTTCAGTGCCATAAAGCTCAGTCGCTGTCTAAATGCCATTAAAATAAGCCACAAGTTCCACAGAGTGGCATGTTTTCTCATTACCATTAACACAGCCATTTTAGTTTATTGTGTCTAACCCCCTCAAACACAATCCCACATTTGAAAAAACCCCACTAGAGCATGTGCTTTACTCTACCCATAATGATCGTTCACGCAGATAGTTCTATAAATAGTAATAAAGACATTGTATTAAGTCAAATAAACTCAAAAGTACTTTGTCACTTCTTTGTTTACGTTTTTCTCTCGACTAAAAAGACTATATAAAGAGGAGCTACTGAGATCCATTTTTGCAGGAGCACAGCAAAGTTCTTTACAATGTTTGCTATTGCTCAGTGAACACTGAGCATAGTGGAGCACTGAAGCCTCAGATGGGGATGAAAGCAGCAACCCAGCAATTGATTGACTGCCAACCACCTGAGGTTACAGTCACACTGGGGAAAACAGTGGCTGGAGGCGCTGCTCCAGTGAAAGTATTGCGACACTGAGCAATCAAAATGTGATCTCTTGCCTTTGAAATGGTCGCTTCAGACGTGGACCAAGTCCGAGTCCGGTTGCAGCCAACTGCCATCTTGCTACAACTTTAGTGGGCTAAGACAGCGGTAAAATAGCAATCATAGTCGGTGTGCAATCAGTTTTCTATTGGACAGAGTCCATTTGGAAATGACCTGAAATCTGTTTGCGATCACAACTGTGGTAAATCTCAAATCTACTACCGTCTACCTCAGACCTGAAGTGCTGTCCCGGAGCCAGGGGCGGACTCCCTCCCTCCAACGCTCCATTAAGTTCAGTTCAGTTCTGGTCTCTTTCTTCAGTAAAATACCAGTATTATTGTGGAGCAGGAATATGTGGGGCTCAGCTCTGCTCAGTGCTCACTCTGTGTTTTTTAAAGAGTTACAGGATAGAGCCAAAGTTCTGGCACTGCGCTCACAGCTTTGAGCCATCGAGCCGTGCCAATTGTACACTCGTTCTGATCACATCTCCCTCTCTCGTTCCAATTACATGAACACTTCTAGTGGCAACTTTCACACACATATTTGGTGCAAAACGAGTCATGCTTTTCAGTGGGAGTTTAGTGCAATTTATAGGAAACCGCCTGCCACAAACCTCTGTAAATTGGGTTTGTGTTTTTCATTATTTTAAGAGCAGGCGCTCATCGGTGCAGACAGACTCCGACTGATTACAACATGTTGGCAATTTGTCTGCAATTACAAATGAGATTGTCGTTAATTGCAAACCTCAACCATTCTGTTTGAGAGTGATTGCGGCCTGTCCGAGTCAGACCAGGTGACCTGAACAGTTGTCTTGCAATGGACGCCAGCAAGCCAAAAATAAATTATTTCCTTAATTGAATCTCATTTAATAATCAGTGCGGTCAATTGCCAACCATTGGTTTCTCCTGGTTGCATGGAGGTGCCAGCCTATTTTTACTCTAGTGTGATTGAGGCACAAGCTACCACTGCTCTGCTCATTGTATGGATTAGATTTGATTTAAAGCAATTTTTTGCTTTTTATCTAATTTTTCTAAACCACAGTCACCTGAAATTTAAAACAAAAGAAATGAGCAGTCAACAAGTTCTCTATCAATGAAAATATATCGACATTTACCCTAATAAAATGAAAAAATCTAATGTTTCAAAGAACTAGATAAGGCACCCCAGTCATACAATTCATGTTTAAAATGGTTGCTTTATTGCTGTAGAAGAAATAAAGTTTGGCATCTAACCTCTAAGGTCATCAGTTTATCAAAAAACGATTGAAACGTGAGAATAATGTAAAAAGATCCACCAGGGTCTATAGGTGGAATTCAGGGTTGTGGAGGTCAGGCATCGATGTAGGAAAGCAGTGGGAAATATGTTGGCTGAAATACCACCTTATGTTTGGTACACAAGGTGGTCGGGTTGGCTGCCTAAACTAGCTGTCGGGCAATCCAGCATGAAGATAGCTGACTAGATTTTTAGTCAAAATATAAGATTAATAAACTTTCAGAATCAGTATACTTTATTAATCTCTAGGGAAATTATGTGGCTTACACTTGCTCCAGTACAGTAACATTAACAAAAACAGACTATTTAACAATACAATATGTTAAGACATAAGGAATAGCACAATATATACAAATCACCAAATAATAAATATGTACAAGATTGATAGATGTAATTATAAATAAATATCAAGAAAATTGCCAGCACCATTACTAAGAAAAGAGTGTGTGCAAAAAGGATGTAACTATTGCAGTCTTTACGGTGTATTAGATGGAGTTGTAGTACAGGGAGATGGCCACAGGCAGGAATGATTTCCTGTGTCATTCAGTGGTGCTTTTTGGTAATCTCAGTCTCTCACTGAACGTGCTCCTGTGGCTAGCCAGTATGTCATGGAGTGGCTGGGAGGTATTATCCAACATTGTCTTTATCTTGGACAACATTCGCCTCTCCGACACCACCTTAGGAGAGTCCAGCTCCATACCCACAAAATTACTGGCCTTGGATCAGTTCATTAAGTCTGTTAGCATCAGCAACCCTCGACCTGCTGCCCCAGCATGCCCCAGCATAAGGATAGTACTTTATTGTCTGTGTACTCCAAGGTATTTATAGCCCTTAGCTCTTCAGTTTTTTCAAGCATGTTTATTTTGAATACAGTTAGTTTTTAAAAAGCATTTAGATTTTTAAAAAGCATTTAGCCTCAATAACTGGTTTTGGTATTTTGAATGAAATTGGTCAGTTATAAAAAACTATGACTTGTACATTTGGTTTTATTCGTTTCTGTTCTGAGACCAAACGCAAAGGCCAACTAAAATACTGCTAAGACAGAACAAAGTAGCATTATGTATCAACTGATTCTGAACTTTCCACACTGAGGCCATAACACTGATAGTCCTGTGGAAACTGTAATGCAAAGTTAAAATGAGAAACACTCTGTTAATAGACCAGCAAAAAGCCAATGAGGCCGAATGGAGGCTGTAAAAATGAATCTGCTGCAAAGAACAGGAGCAGAGGCTGGCTGAGAGAAAATCTGATAAATACAGATGTGACTGTGTGCTCTCACATCACTCCACACACAGCATGCCGGTTAATTGTTTTGCCCGTGTGGCTAAACCAGAGACTGTATATACAGCTAAACAGAGGGTTTACAGGCTGTGGTTTCTGTAATGTTAGAGTGAAACTGAAGAGCTTCTGTTTTGACCAGAGATACCTCTCAGTTTGTGTGCTAATGTCTTTGTGTCTTTAAGAGCACAGTCTAACCAACTGCAGTGAATGTGAGCACACTTAAGACCCATGTGCACATTAATAAACACAAAGAGATAATAAAATCTTCACAAGGAAAACTGAGACCAGACAAAGGTCTGGATTCACTAAATGTGATTTTTTTTTTTTCTTCTCATGGCTAGGATAATTATAAGAATTTATGGGAATTTCAGGAGGGTCTGCAATGCTGATGGTAATCCCTTCACAATATATTAAGTGTGTGCCCAGTCTATCACTGGTAGCTTTCTTCTTCTTCCTCCATCTTTCCATTTATCAGGTCCTGAGATCTCCCCCACCTTGGGTAGCAGGCTGATTAGTCTGATGCACTGAAGCAGAACCGGGCAGAGTATTGATTGTCACAGTGACCTTTCCTTTGCCACTCTTCTAGAGATGTGGGGGGTTGCATTCTCTAAGACTACATGGCTAAAGACAGGAACCTTGCTCTGCACAAATGACATTCATGGCTTCCAAGACACTGGATGGTAATCACTGTGCTCTCAGCAGGATGACACAGCCAATCAACGGTCTTCAGTCTGGTCCTCCTGCACAGGGCCTCAACTGGAGCTTTAACAGTGTGGCTGCAATAAGTTTATTGGGATAATTGTGAAAATTGGAATTTTCTTCGTCTGACATTTTATATCCATCAACTTAATTTTGTTTTTCTAATCTTACTCCAGCAATAAATATTAAAACCTGACAGGAAACCCCTAAACTGCAGGTTTTTAAAGTGATACTTTGAAAAGGACACATAAGAATGAACATTTACAGAAATATTTATGCTAATCATTATCTTCAACGATTAAATATGACCCTATTTGATCATTGAGCCTATTTTTTATATCATAGCACCTTAATACGAAACAAGCTTGCATTTGAATTTTGTGTGAAAGGGATATGAAACAGACATACAAGATATCCACTGTAAATTGGACCTTAAACAAGTCTAGAGTCAAAGATAGAAGCTAGGAAAGGCAAAGGGGAGATGAGGGGTCTGTGGTTAAAGCATGTGTCAGTAATAGTGGTTAAAGATCTATTTTTGAAACCTCTTTAAAAAAACAACAACAACTTAATTCTCTTATGTGAAGTAGTGTAGAGCAAATAAGATTGATGAGAAGGGAGGGAGGGGAATACAGGAAATAGTCATTATTGGCAGCTAAGACAGAAGACATCTGTGGAAGCAGTGGCAACCACATGAAGCCGTGGGATCCAGATGTGACAGAAAAAGGTGGGCAAATGTGATTATCTCAGCAATACGAGATGAATCAGAGAACAAACAACAATGCAATACTAAAAATTGGGGGAGCCAAAAATCCAGAACTTGATGTGGATATTGGTTTACCTTCAAGGGACTAGAAGCCTCACAGAAAAAGGAGTAATTACTGCAGAGGCACAGAACTCAAACAAACATCCATCTAAACACACACACAGATAACATGTGTTGAGCATTGAATGGCCGCAGCAATGAGGGGGGAAAAAAAATCACCACCACACATCATCCACAGCTCGTGGCAGGAGGAAACCAACACAGCTGAGTGACCTTTGTAGAGAGAAAAGGGGTTGGAAGAAAACAAAAGATAAACGTCATACCAGCTGAGGGTTTAGATAACAATAGTGAAAAAGATGTGCTGGTATAACTTCTGCTGTCACCTTCATCAAAGGAATAAACCGAGACTGCAAATATTGAGCTATCAACATGCTTTGTCTCCCTCCCCTCACCCCCAGGCGGTCGGAGCAGATGTCTGCCCCTCCCTGAGCCCAGTACTGCCAGGAGTTTCTTTCTGTTAGAAGGGAGTTTTTCCATCCCACTGTCGCCAAGTGCTTGCTCATTGGGCAGGGGTGTCTAACATAAGGCCCCAGGTTCCAGAATCGGCCTGGCAAAGACACCAATCTATCCCACTGGACAGCTTTGGAAAAAATGAATTGTCTTCATAAGTTTTATAACTTTTCCTAATGATAAAGATCTCCACCGTGTCCATTTATACAACATCAAAGTGCTTAACCAACATACAAGAAAATTTCTGTTTTTGTCTATTACAGAAGTTAATAATTAATTTTACACATTTATTTCTTACAATTTAAGTCTAAAAAGTTGTCCTGATAGCCTTCTCTCATTATAGAAATTGTACTTTTCTTATTTTAGGATATCTCTGGGATTCAATGTGTAGTTATTCTTCTTTACACTGACTTTTCAGTGCTATACTGAGCATATGCAGTGGATCATGGTGTGAACAAATCATTCTCAGATCATCAAATTGATCTCGACTGAGAAGCCAGGCTGTCCCGCCACCTCTTCGTTTAAATCACGCAAACCACCTCAAATGGGTTTTCATATTATTGTCAATTATCTCCTCCGGGGGACAGAAGGTTGAGATAAAGAGAGGTCTGCTTGCAACTTTCTGGATCAACATCTGAGATTAGGCTCTTGATCTGATGTGATGTGGTGCGCTGCACATGAGCGTAACTGCTGACTAAGCTACTTTAGAAACCAGAAACCAAAGACCCCGATTCCCTGCCTCCAATCTCAACCAGACTCTGTCAAACTTCCCTTTAATCGTCAGCGACCCCATGCATGCCAGACAGGCTCGAGCCACTACCACGACTGTCTCCCCTTGAGCCGCTTACCCCTGGGAATTCTGCGCAAACCAGTGTTACTCCTCACCACACCTCCGTCTCTAATTTAACCAGAAACCTCATGTTTGGTGCCAAGAAAGCCCTGCCTCAGAAGATTCCCTTTGTAACCTCCGGCACAGACCTAATTCATACGCAGTGTCAACATTACCGTACAATCAAGCTGCAGTCACGGACCTCAAGTCTTGAGGATGGAAATCAAATAACTGCGCATTAAGGTCAGACGTCATTTGGGTTTCCACGAATCAAGCCAATTTAAACCGACGTGCCCTGTAGACCAATAGTGAAGATATTGAAAAAAAAAGGGAAAAGTATATTGAGCGCACTTTAACTGTCATGTTTTATGTCTGCAATTTTAAAAAGCAACAAGATTGTGTTTCTCTTAAGTGCAAGGTGGTCCTCTATATTAAAGGCAGAAATAGCCTGGTCACCACACTGAACATGAACCTCGGTTGTAACATTTCCTGCTCTCATGTGTAAGTCCCATCTCTCAACACAGCTGCAATCAAAACACCCCAACAGCACAAAGGTCCAGTTTAAACTTTACCTAAACTATGTATGTGAAGCATCATGTGTAGGTTAATTAGATTTACATGAAAAACTCTGATAATTGAATTGAGATTCAAGTGTAAGACAAACTGTTTCATATGCATGTCCACTGAGTGAAGTTCTTTCTGTACAGAAGACAAAGAGGGATGGAAATACTGCGTAATGTTTGTTATTAACATCACACTTATTAGAATATTCTCCACATCACTTTGGGAGCATTGATTGCATTAAATGTATCCCAAGACATGATGTGGCTCTTAACAGGTTATCAGATCATTCAGTTAAACCTTGGCTGGACTAACAAGGTAATGAAGTCCATAGTAATACATTCACCATATATACCGTAAATGAAAAGTTTAAATGTATGAGACGTTCAAAAGAGTTTTTCCATTTTTGAAGACAATGCATGGAAAAAGGAAAAAGAAAACAAAGGAACCACACAGTAGTACTGAGATTAATAATCCAAGTTTCAAGCCTGGACCAAGAGTGGCATCTAGTGGTTGATATACAAAAGACATGACACCACTTCACCATTCTTCTGTTGTGGCCCAGAATATTTTTCCAAATGAGTGAGGTGTTGCAGTAACTTCTGTGATGAGAAGGGGCTGATTTGATAGTGACGTTTACTGGACTTCTGCTACTTCCTGGGCTCTGGATACCCCTGACAAGAGCAAGGATTGCGCTTTAAATGCACACCCAAAATCATTACCAAAGATTATTCAGCTTTTGTCCAAAAATTGCACATGCAGGTAAATTAGATCAGATTAGTTTCAATGGGAGGCTGTTGAATATACTAGAGATTTTAGGAAGGCCAAGAACATGTTACTCTTTTATTCAAGTCTGTTAAAATGCCATTAAGGGCTTTCCTTCCTTATAGTTATTCCTTAGAATATTAACACTAAAGAAGAACCATGAACTTTTAAAAAATATTTTAAGAGAAAATAAGGATTTCCTCAAAAATCCCTTCTGGCTTATGAGCTGAACTTGCTCCACTTGTTTCCAGGTGTTTTCATGTATACTGTAAATTCTGCTGACAGCTTTGATAAACATAATACATCAACAATGCGCATCTGGTGGATTACATAAATGATTGAGTTCTAGATAAACACAAACTTGATAGTCAAGATTTTTATTTAACATGTATCAAAACAGTATTAACATTAAATCTGATGAATTTTATGCATTTTTGTGAGTTTGTCTCGGTCTTCACCTAGTTCAAATATATTTTATGGTGCACATTAATATTAAATATTAACACAAGTTCATTGTAACTTAAGTTAACTCAACGGCAATCTACATTAGCAACACATGAAGCCAGAAAACAACAAAGACTAATCCAAGAAAAATCTTAGACCAAGAGTCTCAGTTAAGGAGGACTCTGACTAGGACCTTCAAGAGGGTTCTCCTCCTCTAGGATCAAAGGATTTGTCATTTGGGCTTCTTGGGTAACATCTACTTTCATCAGAACCACCGCCCTGAAATGAGAACAAACAGGTGTTAAGCAGAAAAAGGATATGGTACTATATTAGCAGTTCCATCCAACTGTGCATCCATTTTTCCATATCATCATGCTTTCTTAATACATATGTTCATTACCCTTCTGACAGGCACATGCCCAACATAGCTCCAAGAAACTACCAAAGTATGGCCATTTTTCCAATGTTACAGTAAGACATACATACGAAAGAGAACATCTGGTATATACACAGTGCTGTACACAGTTCACAGGGAACTACAGCAGACAGTTCCACATGTTTGATTTGGCAGATTTTTTTTGTGGCACTTGCTCTGGTTGATGCCTTTTATATAAAGCAGTTTGTCTTTTTCTTAAAAGACGCAATAAAAGCGTGTGTTTTTCATTTGATTTAAGTTATATTAAATAAAGCAATTGGTTCAACAAAGCTCAAAACTTTTGTTAAATAAAATAGACATTATGAGGATACTAGAGATGTATATTAACATGCAAAAGAGGAACTTGACCGGTGAGAAAAAGTTGGATTAGTAAGAGGAACTGAGTCCTCTAATTTCCAAGTGCCCAGTCAAGCAGAAATGCTTTTCTAGTCAAGTTAGAAAGCTTAAAACATTTCTGCCAAGTCGCTCTTAACAAGGAAACTGCCCCTTTTTTGGTTTACTGAATAAATACACCGTGGTTAAAATTCAGCAAACACCTTCAGGTACTTTACCTCAATGACATACTTCTATTGACAAATAATGTCACATGAAAGCAGCCTTGAATGTACCACCGAGTTTTGAGGATGCTACATGTATGTAAAATGCTAAAACATACAGTGACACAGACATACCGTTTAAAGTTTACGGTGATTACAGCCTGTTTTTAGATGTCAATCATATACATTTCACCTCTGTAATATTCTTGATATTTAAAATTGAGCTATTTCTTATATTTTGAACTTTGAAATCTATTGTATTATTTAATTAGTTCACTCAGTTACTGTTATTGTCTTATAATAATAAATCATTTTGTCACAACTCATGTACATCATCTCTGGTTTTTAGTCAAACTTGCAAAGGCAGTGGTATGATCCTTTGAAACTTTGTTACACTTAAGGCATAATTATTAGCTTACCCAATAACAGACAAAGGGATCCCACAGAGTCCTGCAGACAGCAGGAACACAAAGCCAGGGCACCATGACACCGTAGCAGCATAAATACTGTTAAAGACTCCAGTCGATACCTTGTTGCTTATTATCTCCAGAAAGTACAAGAAGGCAAACAGGGCTCCTGTAAAATAAATAACAATCATAACAGTAACAACACCACCATGCTCAGAAGGTGAAAGGGTTACACAAACCCTAAAGATTAAGAGTTTAATTCTGTCAAATCCAACAGAAACTTAAAGTGCTTCGTTTTTAAGTGCACCCACAAGCTTCTGGAATGTGCCATCCTTCAATGGACTGACTCCACAAACACTCTCAGACATGGTTTTGTGGTTCTTGTAAAGCACTAAACTCACTCACCCTGCTCAGACTTTGAGATGATCTCTGACATCATGGCGCGCAGAACAGGGAAAGGCATTTTAGACAGAACCATTGATCCAATTGCTGGAGGGGAAAATGCATAACAGACAATTACTTTATTATGCAAAATACTTCAGCATTATAATATAATTACATTGAAATCTGGGCCAATGAACATTTTAGATTTGTTTAATGTTAATTTCCTGTTCATTGATAAAGATGCACATCTCTTAGACAGCATTAGATACAAGAGGATTATGCAAAACAGTGGTAACTGAGGATTAAATTGGACAAAAACCCATTGGTTACTTCCAGTTAGTAATGCAGATTTATAGTGTTTGATTGAGTCTATAAATCTATACTGTAGGCAAAGACAATTCAGAACTTTGCAGCTATGATGCGTCTGCAGTTGTAATCGCATCTACCTCACTGATTGTGCAAATAGAACAATATTCTACTGGTGTTGACATTAATGCAGTTTTCCTCTTTTTGTAGCTCTGACAAAATGTGTCGACTTGAGAGCTAATAGATTTTGAACAGTTTTACTAAAAACCCAAGATGGCAGAGTCTTCAAACCAGCCTGCGAGTCTAGCATGATCAGCTTACTTTTACTCATCATGGCAGAGCAGCACAAACACATCTTGCTCAATATGGCAGGGTTTTATGGATATAAATTACTTAAGCAATTTGCAGAGTTCCAGTATTCTGATTGCCTAGTTAAGAGTGCTAAAATGTAAAGCCGCTCCCCCTCACCTACAAACATAAATAAGGTGGTCTCAGCAAACGCTGTCATCACCATGCTCATCACCAGAGACAGGATCCCAAACAGGACAATGAACAGCTGGGGCACACCACAGCATGTAAATAAGGACACTCCCACGAAGCTAGTCAGGAACACAGTGGTGGTCAGTGCTGAGCCGTAGCCAATCAAAATCTCAGTCCAGCACAGGGGCTTATTGAGCTCATACAGCGTTATCATAGAGACCCCACCAATATATGCAAAGGAAAAGCTGATAAAGATGACAATGAGGAGGGCCAAAGCAATTTTACAACTACGACTAGCCCCTGCAAGCATCTGGTAGACCCCACAGACCATCTGTTTTATGGCTGAGCGCTGAGGTGCCAAATCCATAATAACGACATCTGATGGAGGCTTTATTGTCTCCTCAAGGACAAAGACTGCATAGATTAGGCTCAAACACAGTATCAACGCAGATGTTAGGAAAGGCCAGTTAAATCCTGCAGTTTTCAGGAAGTAGCCTGTTGATATTGAAGCCCCGCCAGCCAACACGCCAATCATCATGTCTACTCCAGCCATGCGCAGAGTCTTCTTGCGACGGGTGTCACACAGGTCTGCTATGTAGGCAAAACAGCCACCCAGAAATGTGCCCAAGCCGCCACACAAAGCGCTGAGGATTGAGGAGCCAATGAGAAGGTAAATGTTGAGCTCAAAATAGGATACAGTCAGGTAGGCCAAGGTATTGATCAACATGCCAATCACAGGTATGATGATTGTGATTTTGCGCCCTGCTCTGTCGCTGTAGGTCACCAGCAAGAGAATGACCAACAAAGATGGGATTGTGCAGAGGACATCTGTGTAAAGGGAGAAGAGAGATGCCTGCTTCTGTACGCCCTAGAAATGCAGAGAGACACAAAACAGACTTAATTTTAACTGCAAAAGCAAACTCACCAAAATACAGCTTGGTAACTGTGTTTTTGGACACAGACATTTTTCAAGTTTTTCCTCTGTATAACCCCAGAGTGGATTTTAAAAATAAAACACAAAGATTGGTAAGTAAAGTCCAACTTTTAAGATTCAAATCATCTTAGAACTTAATTTAATAACAATACAAAATTCAACTGTTTTGAAATTACAGCCATTTTTATATATTGCCCCATTAACAGAGGGTCAGAAGCTGACTGAAAAGCAGCTTCACAGCCAGTATTCGAAGGGATGCTCCCTGCAGTTGATTCCAAGTGTTTCAAAGCCATCCATATGGATAAAGCATACTGCAAAAGCAACCCAAGAGTTTCTTAATACCAAGAAATACTGTCTTGAGATATTCTTCAGTCACCTGATCCCTGAGGTCAGAGACCCAAAAACAAGCAACAATTGAAGGTGGCTGCAGTAAGGGGCTAGAAGAGCATCCCAACGTGAGAAGAAACTGTATTTGGCACTCTGTGCTCTACAGTTCTGTCATTCATCATATTATTCTCAGAGAAGTATTAGGAATAATCCTTATTTAAAATTGTTATTGTTCAGTTATTTCAAAGTCTCTGAAATGGAGGACTCTGTATAGAAATGGTTGTAATTCCTAAATCGTTCATGCAAAAAAACAACATTAAATTAAAGCCAAAAGCAAATTCAGTTGAAGAAACTTTCACATGCACTTGTAAATTTCTAAGTAATGCTAGATCTTATCTGAAATGAGCATTAAATATGAATTTTCCTGCTACAGTATCAATGACAGTATTCAGTGCAACAGTTTTAAGAAAAGTATAATGCAAATGCAGCTAATGCTGATTTGTGTTTTACGCCACTTAACTGATGGCTGTAACTGTGCATGCCCTCATTTTATAGTAGGTCCTTCCATTTTTGGTACCCATGAATCCTACCTTGGAGCCAGAGATTAATGACAAACCTCATAACTGCTTGAGCTGTTGCTTGTTGTACATCTGGATGTGTCAGAGATGGGATAGGTGGTGTTTGTCATCTGCGCCCAGAGTCTCCGGTAAACATACTGCTGCATAAGTGGAGCATTGAGAAAATAGGAAAAAGTGCACAGGGCCATCACAGGCTCCAGAAGCAGGAGACGCTTCATTCTGAGGAGGGCTGGAAAATGTCCTGAACAAGAAACAAGGACAATGATTAGATTTGAACTCAAGTGACAACTAAAACTTGATCACTCCACATGCCTGAAGAAGGCATGGCCATTCTTGTACTATAGTTTAAGAAAAGAAAGCAATCTAAAACAGGTGAAACCAGTTGGTCAGTGATTTTATAGTAGGGGTGGGTTTTTATAATCGATTCATCGATTAAAATCGATTCTGGCTTGGATAACGTAAAATCGATTCATTAAAATCCTGAATCGATTTTTTAATATAAATTTATTTTGTCCGAAATGCCAGAATCTCTGGTGACATCTCACAAAATTTCAAGAACCACCAAACAGTAAATGAGAGCAGGTACAGGGATTCTTCACATAGACTTAAACACAGGGCGTGACCCGCGGATCAGAATCAGTTAGATGTCGCCTTTCTCACAGTCGGGGCTGAAAGTGAAAGCCGACAGCTCGCTGATCCGGGTCCGCGCTTTGTGTTCACGCCCTTTATGCGCTGATTCTAAGGCTGTTAGTTTGATCTCTCTCCAAACAATATTGACCGAACCAGCAGCAAAAGAAGATCCAAACGCTTCACATAAACATCGTCATGAATTCACTCTTTTACTGTTTTGCTTCCATTGCGATGCGCAGCTCTCCCTCTCTCTTTCTCTCTCTCTCGAACAGTTTCGCTTTCTTCATTATTCGCTTGCTTGTTACGCACAAGTCTACTGTTGCTTACAGCGCTGTCGGCCGCTGTTTTTTTCCCCTTTTACATTCTTCCGAAAAGAAAACCTCATTTCTGCTGTTCAATACTGAACAAATTTAAACTTTTTAAAATTATTCAAAATGCAAAATGCTTAGCCGTGTCTCTAATAAAACCGCTGTAACGTCAGAGGTAATGTTCATTAATTGATGGTTTTCTTTCGTTTTTGATGTACTGCAGAATATTTTTATAAAATCCCGGGCCAGGAAAATCACCTACATGTTTTTCTGTGTTTTATCTTCAGCTACTTTGACACAAAGGCATCTGCTGTGATGCTTACAGCTTGGATAAAGTCTTGCGAGTGTCAGCTTCCTTTTTATAGATACAAAAATATGTAAATGTACTGATCTGAATTATATTTCTGACTGTCAAAATTTCCCAGATTTAAATTGAATCGAATCGAATTAAATCAAATCGTGGATCGAATCGATTCGGGACCTTGTGAATCGGAATTGAATCGATTCTAGAAATCAGTGACGATACCCAGCCCTATTTTATAGTGTTGCAACTGTACAAGACATAGGATTAAAAAAAAAAAAAAAAAAAAAAAAAAACCAAAAAAAAAACAAAAAAGAAAAACCCCACAACAGTTACTCTACTCCACTAAAAACTACAGTTCTGATTCAATGTATAAGAAACTGTCTGCATGGGCAATATTTGTTTGATTGAGTTTGTATTTTATTTATTCAAGAAAACTGCATTACATTACGGATCAATTGTATACTGTATCAAACATTCTGTGGTATTCTACTCCAACTGTGCTACTTTAGTGTATATAGCCAGCATTCAGGTTTGTGCGATATTTGGAGATTATATCAAAAAGACTGTGTCACAGACTCACTGGTATAATATCTAACCAGAGAGCCTGGAGTAATATACCAACATGGTAGAAAAATACTGATTAAATATAGAAATCTTTAAATTATTGCTCTGTTTAAAAAAAAAAAAAAAAAAAAAAAAAAAGGTACTTAGCAAGATAAGCACAACATGACTGCTTATCTTGCCACACACACACACACACACACACACACACACACACACACAGAGTGTAAAAACAGTTCTTGACTTTTTCAGTACAAAACACAGAACTAAAACAGTTAAATACATTTTTCCCCTAATCATAGAATGCCGTTTTGACTCAGCTTTTCCCCTCAACTTGTGACAAGGCATACACCACACACACCATGCACCAGTGCCATATCAGGGAAACTGAAGAAGCTGAAACAGCACCACAAGAAAGTAAAAGTTCACAACAAAAGGTTGTGAACTTACCCAATGCTGGCTTCCTATAAGCAGCGTGAATGCAAACAAAGCAGCCTTAACATTGTGTTCTTGGAGGAGTACCCCAGTGTGCAGTTGCCACCAGCTAATCCCCAGAACTGACTGGTTTGATGTTAAACAACCAGACTTTAGAGACTAAGAGGACTGGAATGTGCAAAAATTCAATCGTATGTATAACACAACCTCAAACTAGTCCTTCATGAAATACAAGCGGGATATAAAACTAAACAAGGTCAAACATTAACAATTTGTACTATGTATTATCTGCAATATTAAAAGCAATGAAAGATATTACTGAGGAAAAGACAGACAACTATTTTTTCCTTCTGTAAAACAAGACAGATTTATACGAGTTTTTTTTCCCCCTCCTAGTAGGAGTTTGCATTTACACATAAAGAAAGCCAGTTTTCCAACATGACATTTGGGCTAGTGATCATCCCAAAAATGACACTAATAGTTTGTGAAAGAGGAAGAAAGCTCTAAATCGCTTCATTCGTTGATTTCACAGGTGTTCAATCAGACAGAGGGAAGCACAAAATAAGTAAATAAAGTAGATCCAGAACGCAGGTTTAAGAACCTGAGTCAAACTTCAATCCAACATGAGAAACTCATTTTCCAGAAAATCTGAGTTTCTTCAGTCTGCCCTGAGTATGTTTAGTTTGTGCTCAGAGTGTGCATGAGTAATGAAACAAAGTAGTCATCAGTGGAGCTCCAATACGAGGATTCACCATGGCAACAAGAAAATAAAGGGCAGAGCTTCTACTTCAATCCAGTCTACAGAGAAATAATAATACATACCAGTGGATCATGACATTTATCTCAAAAAGACCAGGATGGGAGGAGAGAGTGATTTTAATTAGTGAGATCCACTTGATTTTTAAATCTAATCATTCCACTATAACCTGAAGGGATAAAACTCACACAGTAAGTGCAGATGAGGCAGTTTAATTATGGACATAAATTTGCTTCGGGTGCTTTGCAGTTGAGGTTCAGTCTTCACATGTTTGGACATTTATAGTGAGAGTGGGGGAGCAGCTAGATGAGAGCCTGCAGAGGTGGAACTATGCTCTGGAGAGAAGAGGAATCAATGTCTCTCAAACCAAGTCAGAATGTGCGTGAACGAATGAGAAGGAGACCAGTTTAACAGTAAATATGAAAACAATAGAGGTTGTGAAGGAGGACATACAGAGGGCACTTTGAAAGAAAATGCATGAATTAGGAAATGAAACAGCATTTGAGGCAGCTGCTTCATATCAGTTCGTCAAGTATGTGACACATTGACTAAATTTCATGAACTGAGAGAACTCTCAGGAGTGGCAATAGTGAGCAGGTAGGCACCAGCCTGGGAGCGCATTGGGTGTATAGTCTGCTGCCCCGATAAGTGACTCAGTTTAAGATGGCCCTTCTCTGGAGTACAACGCTCATTTCCCCTCATCTCAGTATGAACATACTCAGACTTGTACGCTAAACAGGCTTTTTGGACGAAGTCAACGATCAATAAAGTCAATAGAAGTTGTTCCGTTTGCTCGGACTGAAGAAAAGAATAAAGGTCAAACTAATATTGTTAACACCATCAATAAAAGGTCGGGAGTTCTAGCCTTGGATAGATTTTCCAATATGACTAAAAAAACTTAAACACTCATTCACACGCTATTGTCACGGGGTTGTTGTCACGGGGACATCATAGCAGCTGACGTCAGTGTACTTGCAGATATTTAGCTGTGAGCGGAGTGATTTGTCTGGCTTACTTTATCTAAAGACCGTCAAGCCAAGTGCTGCAAAATTCAGGTTACTTTTGGTATACTTGATAGATTCTGCTTTTGAATTAGAGCTTTTGACCTTACCCTGAGGTCAACGATATGAATTAAACATGGAGTAACTAAAGCACGCGGAAACTCACCTTGTCTAATTTCTAGTAAATATGGCACCGAAGCACAGAGAATGGTGGTAAATCCGTGGCGTTAGGTATCATGAGGTTTAATATGTGATAAATCTATGGTGAAGTACCACACCGATTGAATAAAACACGACCAGAATTTTACCATGTGTGGCCTTACCTTTTTTAGGACGTTGGAAAATGGACACTGCCAGTGGGCCTCCTGCCTGACAGTAAAAGTAAAAGTGAACCAGGCAGGTTGATTGGCCAGCCAGAGTTTCTGGAAATTAAAGTCCCAATTCAGTTCACCTGTGAGGCCGGCTGGCTGTCTGAAGCTCTCTGACGAGTTTTTTTTTTCCATGTACTAATTTCATATAGAAAAAACCTAACATCAGGTGACCTAAATGGGACTATGTTAGAAAACAGTACACTTGCAATAGTGGTGTACATATTGGCTATCATATAATTTACAGACATTCAGTAAGCAGGAAAAAGTGATGAACTGCCAAAGCAATTAGTAATGCTTCTATGGTTTTTAAGTGTCTAATATCTTGATTTAGATTGGTAAATAGACTGTAGTCAATACGAATTATGGAGGAGCTATAAAATACAGAAATGGCCTGTTTTACAAGTACTCTGTGTTATTTTACCTACATTATAATTAATCCGGTCCTTTTTGGCCAATATATACAATATATTTTTAAAACTGTGATGTTATATATTACAGATCTCTCTTGAAAAAGACATTTTTAATGTCAATGACACTTTTTACCTGGATAAATAAAGGATGTGTAAAAGTAACCTCTCCCCCCCCAAAAAAAGTGACAGGAATGTTGAATGAATGAAATGATTTTTTTTCTGCAGAATCACATTGTGCTGGGATTTAGCTAGAAAATTAGAAACGATTTTTTTATGTTTGTTATGAAGGTCACTGGGTATAGAAAACAGTATTGCATTTAAAAATGTTCTTAGCATTTCATCTCCATCAGAAAAAAAATCCTACATATTTATTAAACATCACCTTGTTTGATACAGTTTTAAGAAGATAAATGATGTCGTGCTGATATTTAGTTGTGAATTTTCAGTCTGTATTAAAATACAGAAGCTTGGCCCACAGTGGTAAACATTTTTTATTTTTATTAGACTGTTGCGAATATTGTGTTGACACAATAATTAAGACTATTACACCCAAAATGTAGTAACTTAGCTACAACAAAACCTGAACAGAGGTTGAATCTTACAAACTTCAGGTATGTAGTGGCATAATTGTGCTGGTGCTTTCTTCTTCTGTTTTTCTCAAAAACCAAAGTGTGAAAGAAAATCCCACAACACTTTCCTTTATTTAGTTTGTTGATATTCTCCAGATAATTGGAAAGGTTTTAATTGATAGTATGGAAAACTGAGCTTTTCAACCTGGTCGTACCCCGAGGCAAGCAGAGACCTAATAAGTGACCAATTCAGTCCACAAGGTCTTCGGTTTGGTCATAATACAGAGTGGTGGGTTGTTTCCAGAAAGAACTTTAGTCCTCATACTTTGAAATGATTACCATAACTCTTAGTCCCCTTTACCATTTGTGGCTTGGTCTTTTACCTTTTCCCTGAGCAAAAATGTGATGTCAAGGTCAAATTTTATTTGCTACATTAAAAAAAAAGAAATAATATACATTTAAAATGTATCCATTCAAAATGTTTTTGAAAATGTCATTGTCATGGTCAGACTTCTACCTTCAGACCTTCGAGATTTCTATCAATTTTAACTGGGGTTGTTAAACCTGAGAGGTAGAGAAATCTGTTTACCCATAACTCCAATAAGCACAGCAACAAAGGAAGAAAATGTAACCTATATTAAACACCACATAAAATAAATCACACACACACACAAAAAAACAAAAAAAACAAAACAAATCTTAACAAGCAAGGTGCTGTTAGTGTTTGGTAGTCCTGGCGTCTCAGGTAAGAAGAGGGCTGTGGTCACTCTGATCTTGGACAGGATTCTCCTCCTCTGAATTGAAACGCTTTGGCCTTTGGACCTCTGTGGCAACATCCACTCCTATCACGCTCACCATGCTGAAATGAGGCGGAGAAAAGGGGGATGATATAAGAGCAAAATAGAAAAGGGAGATACATGTCTGCTAAAGCTCAACATAAACTGGCCAACTGTTTCTGTGTCCGTTTCTTCCATTACATCTCTAGTAGCCCTTCTTAAGATTACATCCATACACTTTCTACAACTACCAACGTGGTGGATATGTATATTTAAGGGGGGGGAAAAAAATCCCATTTTGTACCATCTGCTACATACAAGACTCATCGGCTTCTTTTTAGCAAATAAGCACAACAACAACCAAACCACATCAGTTTCATTTCAGTGCTGACGTGGCTTGAAAATGCTACCACTCTATGCACTCAAAAGGAAAAATATAGTCTCTTGTTGAATTCAATTAGTTGTTCTGTTGTTAGACAAAATTGCTAAACCAGTGCTTTTGTTATTCTATGAATAGCCGCTAAGTAATAGGAAGGAAATGTGACAACAGCTTTATTCACTGAAGGAGTTTTTCACTACACCCCAGTGCAATAAAGTTCAACAAGAAAGAAATTCAACTAAACTTCAGTTGAATTAAAAGCAAAGCCAAGGCTGTAACAGCCCAAAAATCAAATCGAAGGGATACTATGCATGTCATGAGTTATAAGGGAGGACTTCTTTTGTAAAAGGAGTTGGATAACGAATGAGGAACTAATTCTTCCTGCTTAAGCAGAACCACTTCCCTTTTCTAAATAACTGATAAACAGTGACTTGGCAGCTTGTAACTTGCAACTCCATCCACACAGTGCAGAGTTGTGAAGTCTGATCTCACTAGAAATCTGATCACAGATCACCAAAAAAAAAACCTCACATGCCTTCAGTCAAACTGAACATTAACATAATCCAGGACAAACAACATACAGGACAGTGAGTTTTGGTGGTAGATAATGGCTTCTGTGAGCAATGCATTAAAAATACACGGTAACATGAACAAAAGTAGCAAGACCTGAGGTGAGTAACCTTAAACTATGTCATGTGACTGATATTTATGACATAGTAAAATGAATGGAAACTAATAATGTCTGGGAGGTACAGCAGGAAATTAGTTTGGAAATGTATTACTCTACACATCAATTATAACTACCAGCTCAGAGAGCGTAACCCTGGTTACTTTTATAGCTACAATTCTACAGCTAATTGCATCACAGCCATTAAGTAAGTTTCTGTTTCAAAAATAAAACGGTTATGAAAGGCACAATGACTAAGGTTATACCTTTATAGCTGGAGACCTTTATTCCCTCCCGACTAAAATTACAGTTGGGTAATTTTAGTTGCAATGGATAAACTTAGGAGTCTGAGGCGTGTTGTACTGTCAATGATTGTCATCACAAAGCCCAAACAACATGCCTGTGTGTGCAGCCCTTCTCCTCTAGGTTAAACACTGGTGACTGAACAACTTTGAACTAAAATGACAACTGCTTATCTGCAATGTCTCAAATTGGACATTGCACTAATTTTCTTCACCATCGGCACAATGTGCAATTCCCTTGTATTCTTATTTATCCCTTTGTATATTCTGTATTTATATATGTCTCTGTAATTCTATCTGTGTATATATGGTATATTTCTGCTCACATTCTGTAACTTCTGTCAGTGCTGCGCTATTAGAAACCGAATTTCCTGGAGGAACCCACCGGAGCGATTAATAAAGTTTTATCTATCTATCTATCTATCTATCTATCTATCTATCTATCTATCTATCTATCTATCTATCTATAACTACAGTTTGAAGTGGATCAGATGAATGGGCTTGAGTAAGGCTAACTGGCTGAAAAGTAGGACAGTTTTCCCAAATTATTAGTAAGATTGCAATTTGCAGTAAAAGATGCAAAAATGCTGGCCTGGCTATTTTAAAGTTGTGGGAAATCCATTGGCCTACTTATTGACTTACCCCAAGGCAGTCAAAGGAATCACACAGAGTCCTGCAGATAACAGAAAGACGAAGGCTGGGCACCACGCTACCGTAGCAGCATAAATACTGTAGAACACTATGGACGATACATTATTGGACATACTTTCCATAAAGGAAAGACAGGCAAACAGGGCTCCTGCAATAGAGAAAAAAAAATCAGAAAAACAGAAAAAAATAAATAAATCTGCAGGTCATAGGGTTACTAAGAACTTCTGGTGTATAGTTTTAAGATAACCCTCTGCTAAATTCAACAGACACTTGGAGAGCCAAAGCTGCTGGAACAGGCAATCCTTCAATGGACTCTGGCTCTACAAACACACTCAGACATGGTTCTGTGGTTCATGTAAAGCTCTGAAAAGTCACTCACCCTGCTCAGACTTTGGGACAATCTTTGACATCATGGAGCGCAGTACAGGGAAAGGCATGATAGACAGTAGCATTGGTATCCTCACTGTGGCAAATGAAAAACAGAAGATCAGCATTATATAATGCATCACACTGTAGTTTTAATGTAACTGCATAAAACTATACATGAGGAAATTAATATTTGCAAAATTGTTTAGTTACTTATGAAAAAAGTATGTTGCATCTATAAATGTAACAGATGTGTGTTTTCAATTACGTAGATTGTTGCAATAAGATAATTAAAGTAAGCAAATGAGCGATAACATAATTACACCGTTTATAAGTTTACAATGCACCAAAAAAATTAGGAGTCTCTAGTAGTAGTTGTGCACCTTATAAAGCCACCATAAAAAGTCCTATTCTGTCAATTAGTAATCCAAGTCACTAGCATGCAATGTATTTTGGGGGTGCCATTTCTCTGTTTATAATGCCTTATGTGCTTTTTCTGCAAAAAAATAAAAAAATAATAATAAAAAAGAGCACACAAGGCATTTCTACTTCCTGCAGCTAAAATTGTCCTTATGCTTTTTAATATGACACATTCTGCGTTTTTACACCCAACCATTTAATATCGTGCCCACAATGAACACTGAAACGGGCTTTGGTTGATGCATTTTTCCTCTTTTCATACCGCATATTAAGACAAATTCTACAATAGATCAATGCAAAACACTAAAAACTAAATTTGTGTCAGAAACTATATATAAGCAATTTCCTAATTCAGGGTGTTAAAAACAGATACAACTAAACTATGGACTTAGTTCATGGCACACCTTGTTAAAAAATAAATAAATAAAAATAATTATATAATTATTTTTTTTATTTAAACAAACATGGGTTAAAAAGTATTATCTCTTCATTTTATGTACGAGTCAAAACTACTGTACATTCCAATAGTTGCATTTTCCTCCTCACCTATAAACATCAACAAGGTTGTTTTAGCAAATGCCGCAGTGAGCATGGCTGATACAACAGACAGGATCCCCAACAGGACAATGAGCAGCTGGGGCACACCACAGTATGTAAACAGGGACACTCCTGCAAAGCTGGTCAGGAACACAGTGGTGGTCAGTGCTGAGCCGTAGCCAATCAAAATCTCAGTCCAGCACAGCGGCTCACTGAGCTCGTACAGTGTTATCACGGACATCCCTCCTACATATGCAAAGGAAACGCAAGTGAAGATAATAATGAGAAGGGCCAGAACAGTTTTCCACCTGCAGCTGGCCCCTGCAAGCATCTGGCAGACCCCACGGAGCATCTGTTTCATGCCTAAATACCAAGGAGATCCATCTAAAGTAACGGCACTAGTTGGAGCCTTCTTCACAGTCTCCTCAAGGACAAAGATGGCATAGAGCAGGATCAAAACGAGCATCAGTGAAGAGGTTAGGAAAGGCCAGTTGAATCCCACAGTTCTCAGAAAGTAGCCTGACGATAATGCAGCCAGTCCAGACAACAGGCCAATCATCATTTCCAATCCAGCCATGCGATATGTCTTCTGACGATCATCCTCGCACAAGTCTGCTATGTAGGCAAAACAGCCACCCAGAAATGTGCCCATACCACCACACAGAGCACTAAGAATTGAGGAGCCAAAGAGCAAGTAAATGCTGAGTTCAAAGTAGGACACAGTCAGCAAAGACAATGTGTAGATCAATGTGCCAATCATAGGCATGATGATGGCTATCTTGCGTCCTCCTTGATCACTGTAGGTCACCAGTATGAGAGTGACCACCAAAGATGGGACTGTGGATAGGATGTTTGTGTAAACGGAGAAGAGAGATGTCTGCCTCTGTACCTCCTGCAAAAGCAAAAAAAGAGAGAGAGAGAAAATGTGGTTAATTGTAAAGCCCTTTAAATTCTGTCAGCTTGCATTTATGAGGAATGCTAGATGTCCTCAGCTCTCCTCAACAGCAACTCTTGAACCTAAATTTAATGTTAACAGGAGTCCTGGAAGCAGTGCAGGGGTGCACAAATAGAGGATGTTGAAGGAGAAGAATTTTTTTTTGGAGCCAGATCAAAATATCTTGATCATACCTTAAACAGTGGAAGAATTAAAAAAAGAAGAAGTAAAAACTAATTATTTTCAGACATTTCATAAGAACTTTAATGTTCAGGACTAAAAGGGGAGGTGGGGGGAAAAAAAAGCTTTTTATAATACCACAGGTGCTGTTGTGGCCATTTACAGATAACACAAGTTTTGTCCTGTTGTGGTTTTCACTTCTCTTTTATGTGTAATTCTCATTCTATACATGCATGTTAAAGTAAAATGACATTGTTCCTCATAGAACAATGTCTTGATGCATGCTTAATCATCCTCCCACTGAAAGGACTATGTCCAGATGAACACAATCAACCTTTTGGGGCTCATAGAACAATACTCTTTTACATCCTTGTTACAAAATTGTTTGCTTATTGCAAACATCCTACAAATAAAAAGATTGTACCATCATATCTGTATTCTGTAAGATTATCACTTTTTAGCTATAGTGTAGCTACCACAGTATGTGGGTATCTGTATGAGCACAGACCTGTAGTCATAAGAAATTCTTTGCACGTCACCTTATTGTGCTAAAGAAATCTTTGTAACCCAAACTGTGAAGGAGAGGAAGTTAAAAGTTTATGGGAAAAATGTATGAATAAAAACGTTGAAAATAGACATGGAACTAGTAATGCTATTACAAGTTCTAAGTAGGCAACTTGTTATACCGTACATGTAGGGCTGTTCGATATAAGATATATATCGGATGGCGATATAAAAATGTCTATGTTTCATTTTACGCTATTGTTTGTTTCGTGGTGTAATAAACTGTTTATGGCAATATTTTTTCATTATTTTGATGGTCACTGTAGTGGCTATATTAATTTCTTAAAGTTCTCTCTTTCTCTTACATTTAATATAATCACACTACAGACAGACAAGCCTTTGTGGGGTTTTTTTTGCCTTGTCCTTAGCAACAACGAAGGTAAAACCACCGCGTGTCCGCTTGTTCCACATAAACCTTTTACAATAAAGCTCAAGATCCTGTTGAGATTTTTCAAAATAAACTGAATTACGTGAAAGATGCCGAGTGTTTACGGGTAAGAAGCAAAAAAGAGCCGTCAGGTGCTAAAAAATAAACCTTAGACTCAAACGTTAGAACAGGCTTTTCCCCGCAGCACGCTGTGTAATAAATATTCAGAAAGAAAACAGCGCCAGTTACAACTTATGTCTAAAAATGTATAGTTTCATGCATCAGTTAAAACACTCGACTCCAGGTAGGCGACGTCCAGCTGGAAACACTTCACGCAAGTCGAGCTGCCCGAGATTCACAGAATTTACACAAAATGTTACATTTTTTGTGATTTATATCGTTATCAGATGAGAGATGTCTTAATATCGGGATATGAGATTTTGGTCATATCGCACAGCCCTACGTACATGTACTAGTTATTATTACTAGAGTACTGTGCGAAAGTTTTAAGCAGTTAAAATGTCTCACACAAGACCATCGGAGGCATCTGATTAGTGTACAAGTCATGCAAATTAACATAAACATACGGAGTCATTAGGAACTACCTTCATATTGATAAAAACGTGCAAATAATCCAGAGTCATAGTCATAACATGTCAGTCTGGAATTAATATGTAAGAAACTCACATAGAAGCTCCAGACAGTTTTTTTTTTAGATGATTGAAACAACGTGCCACCCAATACCATGAAAAGCTGTTGACCTAAAAGAATCTGTGTCTTGGTTTAAAGGTAAATGTTTGCACCAAATATTGATTTTTTTTCATGGCATTCATTCTTAAACAATCCTTGCTATATTCAAAATGTTTTTAGTTTTCAGTGTGGTGGGAAAAAAGAAAGAAAATAAGATACTCCAAATTTCAGGAATGGATAACACGCCTTTAGTGATTAAAGACTAACCTCATTATAGTGAGACTGGTTGCTGCTGTTGCTGTTTGCCACACATCTGGAAGTGTTGTCAGAGCTCAGGTAAGTGGTGTTTGTCACCTGCAGCCAGATTCTCCTGTATGCATACTGTTGCACAAGCGGATAGTAGAGGAAAGTGGCAAAAGCATACAGGGCCACCACCGGCTCCACGAGGAAAAGCCTCTTCATGTTTAAGGGCTAAAAAGTATCCCGTGAGAAGATATGAAAGACAGTTGATAGTTAGATTTAAGCCTGAACACAGGTCACAAAAATTAACAATACACTGCACTGTCAGATATTTAAAACAATCAAATACAGCATAATACACAGCTATTGTTGTGGTAAAAATTCAAATGAGAATATCAAACCCAAACTTCTAAGCACATTTTATTTTGCTGAAACTTTTGGATCTTTAACAGTCGTGAAAACAAGTAAACAGGCACCTCCAAAAAACAACCAAACAAAAAAACAAACAGACAAACAAACAAAACAGAGTCTGGTAACAGAGAGTCGATTTAAATAATAAGAAAGGATCTGCATGGAAGCAAACATACTTTATTTGTTTGGTTGTTTTAGAGACATTGAACTACAACGTCGATAAACAACATCTCCTGACAGGCTGAAACATTACATAGAATAGTAGACAATCTAACGACGTTCCTGCTTGACAAGCTGGAGGAGATCCCACCGGAAGATAGCAGATGAGCATTAACCTTCTCTAGCATGTTGTGAAAAACAAGACAGTGCTACCTCTGTTTGACGCCTACCTGTTTAAAAAATCATCAGGGTCACATACATCACAATTACTTATGCCCCGGCTAATGTTGTTTATATGAGGAAGGTCGGAGCGCTTGTTTTATACAGAAATGTCAGAGGTTATGAAATACCGACGTCCCACCTCTAGGCACACACGATTGGACGGCAGTGTTCTCTGTTGGACTCATTGGATTAAAGCAGCTGTCAATCATAGGTGGAATTGCTCAAAACATTTCATGGGTTCTTTTTTTAAGTCGGGTAGTTCATAACTGCATATTAGCACGAATTTAAAATATTGCACGCTTGCAAAACGTTTAATTTACATACTCCAATGCCTTTCTTGTACTAAGGCATGCGCTTTACGTTTCCTTGGCTATTACGGTAACGTGAGGTAGGCGGACGTTTGCGTCGGAATGTACCATTTTGCCAACACACCGGGAAGGATTATGTTGTGACAGCGGAGTTACAACCCGGCGGGGGAGACGGTAAGACCAGATAAATTGTGTTACTTCTACATAATTTCTTTAAAAACCGGTCGGTAGTAAGAATTGCAGAAATGTAAATTATGTTTGCGTGTAAATGTTTTACATGGCCGACTTTGTTAAATGTATATAATAGTAACAGTTTGTCACCCCGGACATGCAGATAAGTGCCACCATCAAAATATTGTAGGCTAGCGAATCATAGCTATCCCTGTGATTCATCCAGCTAACTTGGCTAGCGTTACCAGTTAGCTTTGCAGAGGTTAAAGGCAGCTACTACTACTACTACTTTCGTTTTATACTGTCATCTGTCGTTTTACTTGTCGGTCTAGGATTGCACAAAACCTAGCATTTGAGCTACCTCGCTGGTGAACGTTAGCGTTTGTTCTGCCGTTGCATTACGGAGTCGTGACTGTCCAATGGATGGTATTTAAGCCCCCCCCCGGCCTAACTGTCAAGTACCGTTATCAGTCGCAGTGCTCCTGATACTCGCAATCTTGAGTTACCTGCAGTACTAATTTTTTTATATTAGTTAATTATAGGCGTGGGCCTGAGCTGCATCTGCACTTGATCTCACGTTAAGCTTCGGATTTCGCAATGCAAGTTTACCCCCTTTCCGGATTAGGGAATTTAATTATTGCCTAATTATGAGTTTAAATAGAAATTTGAAAAAAATAAATAAAAGAAACCCCGAAATCGTTAAATTCACAATAAGAGTGTTGCAAAATTATGGAAACGTTTATGTCTTTACCTTTGGTTTAGTCTGTTAGCTATACAAACTGTAATAACTTTGATATTGAGCCAGACATCTTTTTAAAAAAAGTGATCAGATTTGAGGTCACCTTTCTGATGCTTTCATCGTCATTAAATTGCAGGTGTTTTATGTGAGAATATTTCTTTTCTGATCTATTGTCATTCTTTTTTTAATTTCTCTTGTTTTCCAGGTAATAACATAGGGTTTTTTTCCAGCTTGGATCAATTATGGCCTTCAGCAAGGGATATCGTATTTACCACAAGCTGGACCCACCACCTTACAGTGTCATAGTGGAAACTAGGGCCAGGGAGGAATGCCTCATGTTTGAATCAGCAGCTGTTGCTGTTCTGTGTAAGGCATCTTGTTTGATTATACTATAATAAGATATGATTTACATTCTTTTTAAGCCATTGCACCAAATAAGGAAGCTGTAAAAGCAATGCAACTAAAAGATGAGTATCCCTTATTGTGTAGTGGTGGATGTGATATATTGCTATGATTTTCAAAGGAAGGTGGTGCAATATTTTCCTTAAATTTTGTTGCCATTGTTTGTCTTCTAGCGGCAGCAGAGAAGGATGCTATTAAAAACACATATACCAAGATAGTAGATGCCTATGGAATTCTGGGTGTTCTTCGCCTAAACCTTGGTAAGACGCGAGAATGTGTTTTGCTTGTTGCTCCTAGATGGGTCCATTCCTGATTGACTGTGAACTTGCTCTGATTATTTTCACCATTGCTGCTTTCTTCTAAGCTGCTTTCTCATGTCCTCCATGTGCCCTTCAAGGCTCTTGTTATCACAACAATAAAAAAGCACTGTAAGCGATTAAAGCTGTGATTTGAGTGGCTTGCGATTTTAACCATTTTTTGTCCAGAATTTAATTTTGTAATGTTTCTGTATTTCCTTTCTTAACACTCCAGCACTGCTTCTCCTTCTTTTCTTTATAGTGGATGTAAAATACTTTTTTTCTGTCATATATATATAATGTTACAGTTGTGGATGCTAATATTAAAATTGTGTTTTAAACAGTGAGGTCAGATTATCAAGTTCTAAACATTTGATATCCAGGAATTTGTTTTCTACTCTTGCATCTTCATGATGTCAGAAAGAGAGAATATCCTTCATATTGTGATATCAGGCACACAACTCTGGCTGTGAGCATAGCAGCCCCACCCACCTGCTGTTCAGTCTGTTTGTTTGCTAGCCCATCAAATGATAGTTGGCTTAAAGGGAATTTGTCCTTTTAAAGGAGAGTAGCTGAAATGGCTTGCTTCAGATAGTGAATGAACTGAGGAGCTTCACCCATACCCAGTATAAGATAAAGAATTATTTTGAACTTGGAAAGATATCTTAGTAGTGTCAAAGAATAAAAAAAAAAAAAAAAAACCAATATGAAAACTGGAAATAAGAGAAGGGTGTGCACTAAATATGGTAATTTTTTTTTTCATATTCACATTTTTTTTCACAGGTGACTCCATGCTCCACAGTCTTGTAGTTGTGACAGGCTGTAGCTCTGTGGGCAAGGTGCAGGATTCAGAAGTTTTCAGGGTCACGCAGACAGACTTTATATCACTGAAGAATGATCCAGGAGATGAGGAACGAATTGCTGAGGTGCGAAAGGTCCTAAACTCAGGACATTTCTACTTTGCCTGGTCTTCCACTGGAGTCAGCATGGACTTGAGTCTTAATGCACATCGCAGAATCATAGAAGACACTACAGATAACCGCTTCTTTTGGTAGGAACTTAAAAGCATTACTGTTCCAACATTATAGATATGCTATAATTTATGGTTTTTCTCATTTTGTGATATGGGGAACTTTTGTGATTTGCAAAACTGCTCTCTGTGTTTACGGTTACATCTGACTTTGTGAATCACTAGGAATCAATCTCTGCATCTGCACCTAAAACATTACGGTGTAAACTGTGACGACTGGCTGCTGAGGCTGATGTGTGGGGGTGTGGAGATCAGGACCATCTATGCAGGGCACAAACAAGCCAAGGCATGCATCTTCTCACGCTTAAGCTCAGAGCGTGCTGGCACGCGATTCAATGTCCGAGGAACAAATGATGATGGACAAGTGGCCAACTTTGTGGAAACTGAGCAGGTGAAATCTGTTAAAGTTTTTGGAACCTTATACTTGCCATAAAAATGACACCGTAAAAAGCTGAGGATCAAACATGTGTTGACAGGTTGTGCTCATGCCCTATAACGACACATAGTCTGTTTTATGATTTCTGCTTTACATTACGTTTGCTTCCTGAAAATTCAGCTACAAACCACACACGAGTATACACCTATGCAGATGGATGTTTTATACAATGTGTATTTTTTGTTCAGTTTTTTTCCCATCTTACTTATTTTAGGATTTAATTTCTTTTCATAAAATGTTACATTATACACTAAACCAAATTTGTAATCTTGTTTTGAACAGGTTATTTTCCTGGATGATAAAGTCTCATCCTTCATACAGATCCGTGGGTCCATTTCTCTTTTCTGGGAACAGCCGGGAATCCAGGTAATGAAAGCTAAATGTATCCCATACAACTGTTGATTGTGGTTTTCCTATATTAAGCCACACAGTTAAAAAAAAAAATGAAAGTAGGCCTGATCTTTGGGGGGGGGGTTGTTTTGTTTGTTTGTTTTTTTAAAAGCTGGTCATTATTATCATTGATGCTGTAGTTATAGATGAGGCTCAGTTTGGCTTGCTGGAACAGTGTGCGTGAATTAAAGAACTGATGAAACTGGCACTGGTCATTTGCAGAACAAGCCAAAAAAAGTTTTACTGTTTAAAAATGGCAGATGTGTCTGTCTAAGACAGTGTGAAGGGAATGGAGTGCATATATTTATCACACACTTTTTAACACATTTTGTTGCTGTGTTCAGAAAAAGTCCATTAAGGGTGTTTTGTTGCAACTGAATGAGAATCGGCACCCTAATAGACTGGCTGAGAACCTCCACCTGGTATAACCTTTTTGTTTGTGTTGTGTTTTTTTGGCTTTGCTGGTGCTGGTGCTTTCAGACTGCAGATAGGTGTTCCCCTGTGCAATGACAAAGGATATCTGTGGAAATCAGGGAATCCCTTGATGGAATTTTCTTCCTATACTCAGTATCTGTACAGAGTAAAAATATTTTTGATATTTTGATCAGGAAGTGGAATCACATATTTAATTTGCATCACAAAGAACACAAGTGGGATTTTCTTCCCTTTATCCTGACATTGCACAGTCTGGAATATTAGATCAGATGTGGGGGAGGTTAATGACAGTGATAGTGTTTGGTAAAGGGCATTCTTCTGTTTTCCTCAGCTCCCAGACATCTTTGGTCAGGTGAGAGAACCTGATCTGAAAACATTCCCGAAGCACTTCCCTTCATTGTGTCCGCTGATATTCACCAGGCAACTGGATGAGTATTTAATTTGATAATATGGACAGAGCTTTTCAATTTTGCAGGAGCTCTTAAAAAAAGCTAAGACCAAATTAATCACCTATTCAGTCCACAAAGTCATTGGTTTGGTCAAAACACTGGGTATTGGGCTTGGGGTTGTTTTCAGACAAAACTGTAGTCCTCCTGCTTTAAAGCACTGCCTTAGATCTTCATCCCCACCTCCTCATAGTCTCTAATATCTCCTGAGCAGGTTTTGTACATTTGGTTTATCAATGGTAAAATTTACTAATTTATTTTTTTTCTCAGTTAGTGCACATTAGACATAGATATTAATTAGTCTACAAATCATATTTGTAGTGTAGTATTAAGGCTGTAAATCATTCAAATGATTGGTTGATCCCTCTTAGTTAATTCTAAATAATTTTGAAAATGTTTATTTAATAAGTTACTGCTTTATAGATTAGTAGACGAAATGTGAAAAAACTCTTCCTGTAGTTGGTGACAAAGCTTATTTAGTTAACGTTGCATAGAACAGTAGATGCTTTTGAATTCAGAGCAAGTAAGAAAACTGATTTGACTGCAGTTATTCTGCAGGTCTGAGTTGTACAGCTGTAACCTGAATAGTTTCAGATGCCATCTCAGGAAGTTATAAAATATGCAAAGCATAGACCTGCTCAACAGTAGAGAAAGAGAGGAGTGACAAATGACAACAGCATGGAGCAAAAATGTTAGCCCTTCCACACATGCCCAGGCTCGGCCACATTGGTGCATAGAAGCAAACAAAGCAGATTAATTCTAAGCTCAACACACACTGCAGAATAAAGGGAAATATAAGATTCTTAGGGAAGTAAAAACCTTCCACAACACAATGAAAGTCAATACTGAGGTCTATTACCGAGTACTATCTCCAGAGAAACTACAGTTTTTTTAGACACAGAAAGCATCCTGAGTCACTAGCTGAAATATGAGGGAGTGTTGCTGTATTTTTTCTTGTTTTAACAAGCTGTCACAGACAGTAAGAGAAATATTTGAACACAGAGAGAATCAACTTTTGTTTATACAGGAAGTAAAACTCTGCTGACTAAGAGTCTCTTTTGCAAGAGTGTCCTGGGCCCAGATAGCCAGCCTTAAGATGCCATGTTATTTGATGGTGGGAGAAACCACAGAAAACCAACATAAGCAGAGAAAACATGTTAACTCAACACAGCAAGGGCCCTTCCTGGGTTTAAACCCAGGACTACTTGCTATGCTAACCACTGAGCCACCATGCACAAATGAGAAGAGAAGATGTAAACTCAGAGTGAGGCAGAAATTGGTAGGGATAACAAAGGAACAAGTAGAGACATGCTCTGCAGAGTCAAGAGACTTGCGTAGTACAGTCACAATGCCAATGTCTTGCAAAGCCTATCCAGGTCTACTCGTGTGGTCATGTTTGCCTATGAGACTGATGATTTGCTCAGTATCAGCATACTTTCAAAATGAGAATTAATATGAGAAAAAGAGGCTAAATGTGGGAAAATGCTGATCAATTACAATGTATCATTTATCTGCTGCTCAGTGTCTTTGTTGGAACAAATCTCCCCGTTTTGCACCTATGTTGCTCTTTTCCTAAGCAATTCTCTTTTTGGGCCCTATTAAGAGCTCGTTTCCTCATTTCAGATGTCTACACTTTCTTTCCGAAATCCATTTGTCATCATAGGGTTTTCTGGTCATCTGCAATGTGTGTGTGTTTAGAAAACAGACTTTTTTGGTATCTTTCACCAAAGAAGGACACTGTGACTTGTGTCTCTCCAGGTTGGTTCTCATCGTGTCAAACTCTCAAGGGGATTTGAGGCAAATGCGCCGGCATTTGAAAGGTAATTAAATTGTTTTGTGTGCACAGCTCTTTTTGTGTGTAGCAGTTTCCTGCAGCTTTATCTGGCCTACCACAGATAGCCACTCCTCTGAACCACAGAGGAAATGCTATATTATTCCTGTATATCTCATGTACTCGTCACAGTAGAGGAAAAACTATTAAGGTCTGTGAAGAAGACATTAATTGCAGTGTGTCCTCAGAGGTTGGTTTATTAGTAGCCCTTATTTAGCCATCAGCCTTGATAACCTGTGGTTTACATTAATCACAGGTAGTTCATTCAATTTGGAAGTCATTATTTCAATTAATGAGTGTGTGTGTGCCTGTTCTTGACAGCTATCTTTATTTGTGCCTCATTAAATACAAACATTTTTTTGGTTAAATTTAAATATCAAAAAAGTGAAAAATTAAACTGCTCTCAATGTCTTAATGTCCGTCTGCTAAAAATAAATGTTTCTTTACATACGCAAATGTTTTAATAATCATTAAATAAGTTAAGATTTTTCCCAGTAAGAACAATTTGACTTTAGTCTTTATAAAATGAAACTTTTTTTTCTTTTTTCTAGAATTACGCTGTGAACTGGGTTAACAACAGAACAGAGCTGCAAGTTCCTTTGCTTTAAGCTCAATGCATTGTTGCTGAAGCATACACTCAGGTCATCAAGAACAAAAATGATGACCCGAATCTGTGGGTTACACCTTGCTAGTATGAACTCCATTCTTATCAGCCCACAGCAGCTACCCAACCAGTCTCAAAGTAGCCATGTCATTCACTGTGCATTCCAGCAGATATGTCTTACAGAGTTCTGTCAGCACTTCTTTGATTTCCAGATCTTTTGGATTCTACTCATTTTTTGTGGAGCATTTTAATGGAGTTATGAATATGAATGTATATTAGACTTTAAATCATTAGTACTGTGTAACACATTATTTGTTTTTTCCCTCTAAGTAGTTGTCAGGGCTGCTAATCTTTCTAATATCTATTCAGCTAAGGGATGATGAGTCATCCTTTGTGATATCTGGTTACCGGTAGTTTTTGTTTGCAGCCAAGAATGTCATTGTAAAAGCTTTGCTTTTACACATGTATTCTATTCCATTACCAGTAATATGACTGCAGTCAAAGCTTTTACATATCACTTTTAATTCAGCACATATCTTAACAGTGGTGTTAACAGACAAGCTATAGTAAGATTATAACCCCCTTGTAAGAAATAACCAGAAGAGAATTCCAGGCAGGCTTTAAGGTCCTGTGCAGGCTTTTGGTTGACATGGATAGAAATGTCCTTTTTCTGGATTCTACCCGCATTCATTTGTAGAGGAAATCTCATAAGAGGGGCAAGGTAGATTAAAAGGTAGGAACAGGCCTTACAAGTGACAATGGAACAAGAGAGTGCAGCTCAGAACAGCTTTGAACATTTGCTTGAACAGCTTGAGAACATTTGAGCCACATGTGGATATATAAATCTTAAGCTGTGAGGAACATTAAGATAAGAGGCCTACAGACAATATTAAGTGTCTTAGAAAGTATTAGGCCACCAGATGCTGCCAGAACAGCACCTCAGCAGTTCTCCATAACTCTCAAATATCACTGGAGGGATTGAACACCATTCTTATAAAAGAATCCCTCTTTTGGTGTTTAGTGGTGATAAAGAGCACTGTCTTTGTCTCCTATAGATGTTCAGTAGGATTCAGATCTGTCAATATCTGCAAAGCTATAACAAGTTACTCACATCAGTTTTCAGTCACAGCCTCAATTTTTCGCTGTGTAAAACAGATTGTGGTGGATTGAGCAGCTAAAAAGTTTGCTTTTCTTCACGTTAGTTTGTTGATCAGGTGCTTTGATGAAGGACTACCACGAGCTTTTTCTCAATAAAGGCTTTTCTAGTGTTTACAGGAACAGTGCTGCCGTTTTGGACACTAGGAACACGTTTTCTTTCACAATCTCAGTAACGACTCTGCCACTTTGCACTTCACAGTGTGCAAAGAGGCTCATCATTGCTGCTGCTGTTGTATTATCAGTGTTGTTGTTAAGAACTGAGGGCTGCACGAGTTTAATGTTGTCAGACTATTTATTCATACGCTGCTTCTAAATAAGTTTTTATTACAGGTCCCATTTAAGTTGCAAATGTGGGTGAAGCGCTCGCGTTTGCATCGTTTAACACAACAGTACGCCACAGAGTTGTGTGTTAAGGTTGCTACAGTGACAGGACTTTTGATGCAAACTAGGCTGTTGGTGTTTAATCATAGATGAGTCATTTGTATTTGTCTGTCCTAATTATTGTTACAAAGTATGAATTTTTTATTTTATTTTAAGTGAAATTTGTAAAGGATAAGATAAATGTGCTTAATGTCATTTTTATAAAGTGCTTACTATATCAGATTGTGTGTTTTGCAGACACTTTACTGCACTGAGGCGGTTGTATGGTAAGCAGGTGATAATCAACCTGCTTGGAAGTAAAGAAGGGGAACACATGCTCAGCAAAGCGTTTCAGGTGAGAGGTCAATACATTGTCTGTTAACAGTGATGTGCTGTGAGATATTTATCTGAGGATGACATTCCAAAATACACTAGCAGTAAGCTATGTGTGTTCAAACAGATTCTCTCTGTTGTGTCCACGTAAGCCCACGCCATAAAGGCAGGGAAAAATATTTCAAGTGGGTGGGTACTGCTGCTCAAGAAAGACTACCTCAGTTTCTTACTGTATTTTCTGGTGAATGAGTCAGTAAAGAGCATTATTCATTTGTTTCTATTTTACATATTTGCACACCATAGCATCCTCTATTTTTACCCTTTATCATAAGATCTCGAACCCTGTCTTTTTCTGTGGTCTTGTAGTTGCCCTCAAACCACACAGGAAGTTTACCTAATGAAGTATAAAGCCCCATATAGCTGCAAATGCAAAAGATGTTACATGTTTTGCAGCAGCTAGAAATGTTGGGACTTAAGGTGTCATCTGTTAGGGTTAATTGCCATAAATGCTGTTGATGTCATCAGTGAGCTGAGTTTGTGTTTAAAATATATAAAATGGTTTCTGACTATGCGACCGGGATGTTCACACATTACTATGACATGCTTCAAGAATTCAGGTCAATGATTTGCAATGCAAATTAATTTGCCCTTCAGTTAAGGCAACACACCTTACATGCAAAATAGTTTTGCAATAGATTTGATTTTGAGGAAGTCTACCTGTCTCACCATTTTAGAGTCACCTGAAAGCATCAGAACATGCTTCAGCAGTGAAAATGGTGAACTTTGACTACCATCAGAATGTGAAAGGTGGAAAGGCAGACAAACTTCACAGTGTCCTCAAGCCCCAGCTCAACAAATTCATAGAAGAGTGTGGTTTCTTCTACTATTCTGGAGAAACTGGGATATTAAGGTGAGAAATTGGTGCTTGCATGCCTGCGTACCCGACCTCTTACCCCATGAGCGATCTGTAATCTACTGTATAACATTGAAGTGGATAAGTGGAAGAGGATGGATTTAAAAAAAAATAAATTTCTTGTTACTGTTAAAACACAGAATCACTTTTATTTATGCAAAAAATCAAACCCAAAACATTCCGTTGTACCTTTTAATTTTTTTTTTGTTTTTTTTAGTTGCATCTGATTATTATTTGAGTTGAAGCTTCTGTTCATGATATGTTCACAAGTCATGCAGCAATTTTAGCACTATGTAAACTAATAAGTTAAATGCCTTTAATGATACCCTGTGTAGACAGGTGTTTTATTATGCCATTGTCACCAGTGAAAGTTTTAAGTGTACATGATGGGAGGAAAAAAAGCTGCAATAACTCTTTATTGTGTGGTTTTAGGACTCAGGGAGGGACTATGAGGACCAACTGCCTGGATTGTTTGGATAGAACCAACAGTGTCCAAGCTTTTTTTGCTCTCGAGGTAAGAGTACTGCTGAGCTTGTCTGCTCCTGTAGTCTTTAAAGAGGATTTTAGTTTGACCCCTGTCACCCTCCTTTCCTCAGATGCTGCCTAAGCAGTTGGAACAAATGGGTTTGACAGAGAAACCACAGCTGGTGGCCAGGTTTCAAGAGGTTTTTAGGACCATGTGGTCCGCTAATGGTGACTCCGTCAGTAAGATCTATGCAGGCACCGGGGCCCTGGATGGCAAGGCCAAGGTACAGACTTTTACTGCAGTAAAAATGCACACGATACGCAGGTTAGCAGTAATTCACAATTGAAGCACTTCAAATAATTTTTCAATTTCCCTGCCAGCAGCCAGATTATGGCCTACCTGATAAAGCACAGCATATTCCAGCAATCTTTAATTGTTGCTTCTGGATAGATGATGATGATGATGATGATTATGATGATTATTATTATTATTTTTATTACTACTACTACTACTACATAGGTCACAACTTTTAATATTTAAAGCGTGTGACCTTTTTAAATATTAAAAATCTACATTTGATATGTCTGAACTGCAGTCATGTTACTGGATAGACATGCACCGAACCAAAGATGGGTTTATTCTAGTATATAAACAGAGGGGGAAGCATAAAAAGCTGTAATTAAAAATAGGAACGATCCAATTTTAAAATGTTAGTTTTAACTTGGATATTAAAGCATAAATTACAGTTTATAATACAAGTATGGACTTAGTAAGTAATATAAATAATGGGCATGTAGTACCTGCAGTGACAGTTCTGCATGGACAGCTGATCTTCTGTGTGTAGAACTGTGTGCTTCTGTTTCTTAACTCTTGTGTGCTGTCTCTTTCGGCTGTCCTCTGGACCTCTCTACCTGTGTGGTAAGTTAACAAGATAGTTGATGTTTTGTTTTGAGCCGTCGTGGTGAATTATTGATTTCCATGTCTGGGTCAAATGAGGATGGTGATGATGATTGAGGGTTAGTTCAGACCTCTGTTTATTTCTTTGTTGTATTGCCATTGAGGGTTCCCTGTCCTAGAAAAACCTGCTGTGGACACTCCATGGAGATCTCATCACTGATTTACATAAATATGAAAAGAAAAAAATGAATGATCATCGGGCACTGTCTGATATCTTCTTGGAACCTGAAGGAATCAGTCTAGATTATCAGTGTCTGTAAATCAAACGGTCTTGCGCATCAGTCAGTGACATTTTAAAGTTCTTCTGTCACAATCTGTATTCATTTGATCTCTCTGAAGTGGTCCTCTTTTGTTCTCTCCGTTGCTGGAACGGAAAGTACAGGCTCTTCACACCAAATGAGAGCATTGTTAAAAATTAAGGTGGCTTTATGTAATTGTTTTTTGCACTGTGTGTGAATACCTGTCGTTATTGTAGGCGGGGAAGCTGAAAGATGGAGCTCGTTCTGTGACTCGGACCATCCAGAACAACTTCTTTGACAGTTCAAAGCAGGAGGCTATAGACATCCTGAGGCTAGGCTCCACACTCAACAGTGATTTGGCAGACAAAGCTCGGGCTTTGCTCACCACTTCCAGTCTTTATGGTAAATGCTGGGGGGGGGGTTCATTGGATTAGTGGATGTATCTTGCCTAAAATTTGGGGTGAATAGTTACATTTTAATGTTCATAATATAATTTTATTTATCTGCCATCAAGAGAAAATTATTTGCTTAGATATGTTTTCTGTATGCTCCTGTATGTTATAGCCCTGTTAGCCAAAAGCTACTGTGTCACTAAAGTGGGAAGCTTAATATTAACGTTCTTCCGGCCTGACTGACTGCTTTGCCGGTATTAACTGTTACAGCGCTGGTTAACCCACACTTCTTTCCCTTCTCTCCCTCTCTGCTTTCGCACACAATTGTAGTCACTGAACCTGTCTTACAATCAGGTATAGTAACTGGCAGACTGCTACCAGTGGATGGATCTTTTTCTACCCTGTCATAACCTCGTCCTATAATTTGTTTTACTTTTTATTTTTCATTTGTTTGAAAACCAGTGTTGGTAGTGGTTTAATTGACTATCTGTTGCATATCATCAGGCTTCTTAAACTGTAATTTTTAAAAAAGATGTTTTTAATTTTGCATTGAAATGTAACACGCCTTTAAGTGGAATTTTACAGACAGCAGTGAACCATTACCAAGGTTGATTATGTGAACCTTTTGTTGTATTTCAGCACAAGCTCTGATTTGCATCCTTTTCTCCCATGCCCCATGTTTTATGACATTGTTGTGGTTTTCATTCATAGTATATGAATACCACCTTTCCATTGGTTTTGTTGCTTTTGGTTAGCGTTTCCCATTCTAGTTTTGTTACCCTGAGTGCAGCCGTCCATATATACATAAACTTACTAAACTAACTGTAGAATTACATTTTAATTCAAATCCTTTCCCTTCTGCAGCATCTCCAAGAGTATTGTTGGGAATGTGTCAGAACTACCATAAATACACAAGGCCCAAGCAGATTCGTGTTTGCATCGGTACCTGGAATGTCAATGGGGGTAAACAGTTTCGAAGCATTGCTTTCCGCAACCAGACACTCAACGACTGGCTGCTGGATGCTCCAAAGAATGCAGGACATCCTGAGTTCCAGGGTATGTCAGTGTTTTGGACTTTTTGTATATATAATCTACAGATATATATTTATATATCTTTTGATTTATTGGGTAAGAGAAATATTTGGGTGGGGTTTTTTTTTTTTTTGTTTGTTTGTTTGTTTTCTGACAGTTTGCACATTTTTTCCCTTAGATGGGAAGAATTCTCATGTCTATACTAAATATGAAAAGTTACTGCTTATATAAGTTCACGAAACTGAGATACCAATTGGAATGGCAAAATAAGTTTGATGTCACATCTAAATCTGATCATTTAACGTTTAGAAAGTACAATAAATTGTAATTAATGCTTCTAGAAAAGGTGGATTGTTATGAATACATTTTTGTCCTTTTTACAGACAGCAGAACAAACCCCATAGATATCTTTGCCATCGGTTTCGAGGAAATGGTTGAACTGAATGCGGGAAACATTGTCAGTGCCAGGTATGTGTGCAAGATCGTGATCTAAGATTAAAGAACTTTGTCTCGTAGTTATTACAACAACACTAGAGCTTCTTTTTTTTCCTTTAAAAAACTGAAGATAAGAAATATAAGCTTCAACGATACACTGATTGCTTTAAAAGTGAAAAATAAAGTAGAAAAAAAAGTTGTTTCCAGCAATGGCTGCGGATTTACAGTTTTGAGTTTGCTAAAACTTGCTCAGGTCATTAGACAATGCCAGAACTATGACATGAACTGCTTTGAGGGTTTTCTAACAGTTAGACAGTTAACATGATAATTTGGTTAACTTTATCATCTGCACTGTAATGCCTCATTTTGTTCCTGTCTCAGTACTACCAACCAGAAGCTGTGGGCTGCTGAGCTCCAAAAAAATATCTCACGGGACCACAAGTATGTGCTGCTTGCCTCAGAGCAGCTGGTGGGAGTGTGTCTTTTTGTTTTCATCCGCCCACAGCATGCACCATTTATCAGGTATAAGCTGCACAGAAACCACATTAGTAGTTATATAATTAGGGGTGTATGGTAGTAGATGTAATCTGATATTCGTTGTGTTCCAGGGATGTAGCTGTTGATACTGTAAAAACTGGAATGGGTGGCGCCACAGGTAATAAAGGAGGTGTGGCAATCCGCCTGTTGTTCCATACCACCAGCATCTGCTTCGTCTGCTCCCACTTTGCTGCCGGCCAATCACAGGTCAAAGAGAGGAATGACGACTACAATGAGATCACACGCAGACTCAGTTTCCCCATGGTAATAACCATAACATTATTAAGTCAAAAAAACACCCTGTTGTCTAAGTTAAATGCTTAATAACAGAAATCTTACCCTCCAGGGCCGTCTGCTGTATTCACATGATTATGTGTTCTGGTGTGGAGACTTTAACTATCGTATAAGTCTGCCTAATGAGGAAGTAAAAGATCTCATCAAGCAGCAGAACTGGGATGCCTTGACAGCAGGGGACCAGTTGTTGGACCAGAAGAATGCCGGTTTGGTAAAGCCTACAGCACACATGCATAATTATGCAGATGTTATACTTTACGCATCCATGTTTGAGTGTCTGCTAATTTGTGGGACTGAGCCTGGACATCTGCTAACAATGTGATGATACCAGCAGAGCAGTATTTTTCACTGTTTCAATATATATTGCAATATGTCAGATTTACATAAATAATTTATGTTGTGATTTTTATGATATCAAACTTTTGGTTTGTAAAAAAAAAAATAAAAAATTGAGTGTTCTGTGTTGTAATGTTAATTATATGAAATGACTGTATAGTATGGTCTCTTACTTCATGTAAATGTACTTTGGATTACAAAAAAGATCCTGTGATGAAGATATTAATCTAAAAATGTCTTCCACAGGTCTTTCGAGGTTTTATTGAGGGAAAATTAGATTTTGCCCCCACCTATAAGTATGACCTCTTCTCAGAAGACTATGACACCAGTGAGAAGTGCCGCACGCCCGCCTGGACTGACCGTATACTTTGGAAGAGGAGAAAGTGGAACTTTGACAAAACAGGTTAGATGCAAAGTCAGTGTGTATAACCTATCTAAACCATATTATTTTTCCCTTTTATTACAGATCTCTAAAGCAACACAGGAAAAATAGAAATAGGAGCTCAGGATATGCTTGCATTGATATATATTTGTGTTTGTGTATTTTTTACAGCCCAGGAGATGAATATAGTAGCAGCAGCTTCTTCATCTAGAGATAGTGATGATGATGTAGAACAAACCTGGAGCCCTGGCACTTTAAAGTACTATGGAAGGGCTGAGCTGAAGACCTCAGACCACAGGTAACTCACAGCATGCATAGAAGTGTGAAGGTTTAGATTAAACTTTGTAAAGTTAAACTATCTCATCACATAGATTAGAAACAGAGGTGGTTAAAATGTGGCATTTTTTTGTAAATCAAGTGCCGCTATCATTGGAGTGACCTGCGTTCCCTTGTATCTATCTGTAGGCCTGTGGTGGCAGTGATAGATGTGGACATCCTAGAAGTGGACCCAGAGGCTCGGCATCAGGTCTACAAGGATGTCATTGCCCGGCAGGGGCCTCCAGATGGGACCATTCTGGTGTCACTCTGCTCCTCCGGGCCTGACGACTACTTTGATGATGCACTCATAGACGAGCTGCTGGAAAAGTTTGCTAATTTTGGAGAAGTTATCCTCATTAGGTGAGCCTGATATCTTAATACAAAGAGGCAGGCATATCACCTTCAGATGGTTAGTGTGTATTGACAGTGGCCTTGTTTGGACAGGTTCGTTGAGGAGAAGATGTGGGTGACTTTCTTGGAAGGGTACTCTGCTCTAGCTGCTCTGTCTCTCAGTGCTTCCACTGTAAGTCTTCACGAGTATAAAATTATTCCAAAGCTAAAAGACAAAACATTTAAAATCACTATTAAACTCTCATATAAATGTCTATCAACCCTTTTTTGTCGGTGGCGTATGTGGTAACTACTCTCTTTATTCTGCCTTGCCTGTATCACCTGGTTTACATTTAAGGTCCTTGGCAAGGTGATCGATATCCGTCTGAAGAGTCCAGGCTGGATCAAGAGTCTGGAGGAAGAGATGAGTGTGGAGAGGATCTGTGGAAGCATTCCCACATCTGCCAGCTCCACCCTGCTTGCTGAAGATACAGACGTGGGTGATGATGATTACGACATGGAAGGTGAAGAATGGCTGCCAAGCAATCCCAGTCCTTACCCTGAAAAATGTGCACTATAAATGATGGCTGTAGGGCACTGTTTCCAGTTATTAATTCATGCCCTCTTGTGTCCCGTACCAGGTGATGTGGACGAGGAGGTTGAGGAGATCCTTCCTCAGCACCTGCAGCCTGGAGCAGGGACTGGCCCTGGATCTTCCCCTCTCCCTTCTCCCAGAAGTAGCCCCTGTCCCTCCCCCACCCATGGAGAACCTGCTGCACCCAGCAGACCTGGCCGTGGAGCACAGCCCTCCCGACCATCGCAAGGTAAATACGGCACTTAGTAAAGAAGTGCTTTCATGGCGGTCTGTGTCTGCTGGAATGTAAACTGTAATTTTGTTGTTTGTAATGTGTGGGAGTAGATTGAAGTCCATTGTAACTGAGGAAGGAATATCAGGGAATGTTATACGTGATGATGTAATTTATGTTTAGTGTTGGCAGATGATGTGTATATTACAGTAAACTACTTGTTTTCTTTTTGAGAGATGTTTAAGTGACATTTTTAACATAATCTTTTCTTAAGTCCAAACTAAACAGATGCTTTGTTAGATCAAGAAATTGTATAAAAACCGTTGGGGAAAATGTGCATGTTTTCACAATGTCTCTAAACTGGGCAGGAATACATTTTCTCGACCCATTTGGAAATGTGGAAAAATGTCACTTAATCTACTTACTTTTTTAAAATAAATAAATTTACCTCTTACATATATATCTTTTCCTCACAGGGCCTCCTGTTGACTTCCAGCCTGGTGCCCCCACAGCTCAAGGCCTGGAGCCCAAACGTCCACCTCCTCCTCGCCCCAACGCCCCCCCTGCCAGACCAGCACCTCCACAACGCCCACCACCACCTTCAGGTAGAGTAAATTCTGGAGTCATGCATACATTTCATTGAAGCCTGATTTTTAAGAACAGATAAGCAGGCAACCTTAGAGAAAATAGATGTCACTTTTAAGTGGAAGTTTGTAGATTTGATTTTTCTGGCTGGTATTGCATTGTGGAGTTTAACATTTTCACTTTCTCCCACGCTTTGCCTTATTTCTGAAGGAGGCATGAGCCCTCTGCCAGTTAGAAGGCACTCTGGAGGTAAAGTGATTGCTGTGCAGTTAAATGCTTAGGTTGCTTAAGCATTCCATGCAGTAGGCACTGTTTTATATGCCAGCTATACATCGATAAGCAGCTAAAAATTAACATTAATTAGAAGTTTGGATATATTTTTTTAAATTATTCTGCCTGGTTTTGTGACATATAGGCAGATAATAACATTTTCACCTTTTTTCCATGCTTTGCCTGATATCTGAAGGAGGCATGAGCCCTCTGCCAGATAGAAGGAGCTCTGGAGGTAAAGTGATTGCTATGTAGTTAAATGCTTACATTACGTAAGCGTTTGCTTTTAGCAAGTGCTGTTTTCCATTAGAGCTATGCGGAGAAAATTTGTTAAATAAATCTTTAATTTGAATTTGGATTTGTAGTTTAATTTTTTTCCCCGGTATTGTATGGCATGTAGGCAGATGCTAACATTTTCACTTTCCCGCATGCTTTGCCTTATTTCTAAAGGAGGCGTGAGCCCTGAGCCAATTAGAAGGCACTCTGGAGGTAAAGTGATTGCTGTGCAGTTGATGTGTGTAAGCACTGGATGTAGCAGATGCTGTTTTTCATTTGAATTGCACGCAGACAGGAGCAATGAATCGGTGCTGATTTGGGAACATTTAGTCTGTGTGTGTGCTGTAAAACAAGAATATGCTATGAGATTTCAGATTAATGTAAATATTGAATATTGTCATCATTTTGCTTCTAGAGTTTAATTACAAACAAGCTTTGTAGGAATAACATATTACAAAAAGCTTATTAATAATTACTGGCCATACATGCTCAGCTGTCATAGAGATGCTCTTGAGCAAATAACACCAGATATATAACTTAACATTATATAGTCTGAATTTTTTTTAATTTTGCTAACTGAGAGCTGCTCAGACTTAAATGCATTTTTTTTTAAATTGGCTTATAGTTAAGTTTAATTTACACACAATATTTTTCTCCCAAATGTATGTTTTTTTTTGCTGAAACACTAATGCAACATATACCTGAACCTTAATGAATGCACACACATCTGGATGGACTGTGGATTTAGCTGGAGCTTTTCAGCTGGGGTGTCATGAAAACTTGAAATGAGATATTTGGATCTGTTTGGTTTACAGGGAGCAGCTACAAAATTAACTGTGTTTATGAAGTTTGTCAGTTGAAATGTGCTGAAGACCACTTAGGTCAAGTTTAAATGTGCATCCTCCCAGTACTCTCCATAGTGTGTGTGTGTGTGTGTGTGTGTGTGTGTGTGTGTGTGTGTGTGTGTGTGTGTGTGTGTGTGTGTGTGTGTGTGTGTGTGTGTGTGTGTGTGTGTGTTTTTTTTATTGGTTTGTTCTTTGTAGTTGATACAAATCAGGGATGTCAAGCTCATTTTACATTGCAGTCCACATACAACCTATTTAGATCCGATATGGGTCAGACCGGTGAAACCAGTGATTTATGTCAGCATAAAGAAGTTTTATTTTCAACATTTTGTCTCAGTTTTGCTGCGTTATAATGAAATGCTGGTGTGGTAAGTGAAAGAAATCTGTCCGTATGAATCTTTGGGCGTAAATTCTGAAAAGTAAATGTGTAACATTACTAATTATAATTTATTATGTTGATGTGTTGTGAATGGCCATGGTGGCGGTCTTCATCAGTAAGAAAAGCAGTGAAACTTTTTAAAACGTGGTTAAAAGATAAAAATGTATGACGTCCTTCACAGGTTAGAGTCTTGGCAGGCCAGTTATGGCCCCAAGACCTTATGTTTGATACCCCTGATATAAATTCTTATATAGTCATTAGTGTCTCCCCCTCTGTACTCCCTCTGTGAGTCCTGCAGTATTCTTAGTGTTTTAGACATTGGTTACTCTTTCTTGTATTTATTCGATTTCTGAGTAGTATGTAATATACATATATATACATAGTAGACATTGTCATGATGTTTCAACAACACCAAAACTTAGTAATTTTGGTTTTAATAAATTGGTTATCATGTGTCCTTCTGTGCTTTATTTTCAAAACATCGTTTTCCCTCTTTGACTTTAAGACTGTGTCCAGTTTCCCAAACCACGGCTTGGTAGGAGGGCCAGTCAAGGTAACCAGAGAGGAGTTGTTTTTAGATCCCTGTATTTTTGCGCCCGGTCATCAATGTGAATTAGACTTTTTTATGACATTGATGATTTACAGATGTTTTACTCTGAGTCTTCTTTTTAATCTTGTGTGTGCGTGTTTGAGAAAGAGAGATGTGTTGCAGGTTAGGTTATATTTCTTCCTTCCCATTTAATATTCACTGGCAGTACACGACATCCACCAGAGGTCATTGGGTTCTAGAAATATATTTTACAACTGTATAAAAAGTTGGACAATGAAAATAAATCAGGGGTCATGAGTTCCATACTTTGTTAAAAACCATTTGCACATACTGATGAAAAGGATACCTGACAAGTGTGTCTTTTGTCATTACGGACTAAACGAGTAGTTGTCTGATTGTTGTCGTCAAACCTGGGGAGATGATGTGAGTTGAAGGGAAATCTCTTGGTCTTTGAGGTGGTCTTTAATTCAGTTTGGCTAATCCCTTTTGATTAGTTGGAGGTGGCAGGTGGGTGTTCACAGCATCACATGCTTCACTGCACTGCTGCATTATTGCCAGCATATGCTTTTGCTACTGCTTTTTATACCGTACTATCCTTGGGGGCACGTATATCCCATCAGTACTATTCCAGTTTGTGTATAACAAAATGTGGTTTGGTTTCCTTTGTGCTGCAAAGGACAAAAAAGCCCTGCTCTTCCTCGGCCAGATGCTGCAGGTGAGTGCCTGATAGCATGCAAAGCTTCACTGAGCATCCATATACTATTAAAGACAAGGGAGCTTATCTTTGTGTTGTGTTTTACTTGGGTATGTGTTAATACCCTGATACAAAATACGCCTGTCCTGGGCTGGAGGATAGGGTTTGGATTAATAGCCTATTGGTGACCTGACTCATTTGTATGGTGACTCTGGTTAGCTAAATCTCTCTGTTACATTAAGGGTGCGTGTGGTTGGCAGGGGTGACTGTATAGTTAACGGAGTTAGTTAGACAGAGACAGACATCCAAGTGGCGTGAGAAAATGTTTGCAGGCTCTGAGAGGAGCTCAAGAAGAGAATAGTGAAAGATGAGGAGTATGCTTTCTCTGTGGTAAGCAGTTGGCTCACAGAACAAGGCCTGCCTCTCTCCCAGACCTCCTGCAGCTCAGGAATGACTGAGTCATCATTAATTATGAAGTCAGCCACAGGGAATTTGGTCTGTCATAGGTTCAGGTCAGTTTGCAGTCTGTTCGAATGATATTTAGTGCCGCTTTAAAATTTTCTTTAACTTGAACTTATTAATCTTAAAAGTCCCTGTTCTGTGAATCTCAACCTACAGGGCACACCCTGCATGGTCAGTATTGTTTGGAACAAATTATCTTACAGTTTGTTTGTCTCTCAGGTCGAGGGCAGACAGCAGCAGGAGCACCTGGACCAGGAGGTGCTTCCAGACCAGTGAGTTTAATACTTAAGATTTATCATCATTCTTTCTTTTTTTCTTCTTTTTTAAATTTTGCCCACCTCCTAATTTCTATTCACTTTTCTTTCTTCACCCTTCAGAATATCCCTCCTCGAGCTGGGGTAATCAGTGTGACACCTCAGTCTCGCCCACCACCTCCATCTCACCCTGGAGCACCAAGGCCCATTCCAGAGGTGCATCCCGGGGCCCCTCACCCTATTTCAGATACCCACCCTGGAGCCCCACGACCTGTGCCCAGTGCCCAGACCAAACCAGCTGACCTGCCTCTGGGTAAAGAAATACGTTTTCATAGAGGTTAATGAATTGTATTATCGATAGTGGGGCATTGCTGAGATATTCCAATGTGAAAACTGTCGCCAAAATCGTTCTTCAAACTAAAACAGCTTCTGGTGTGTTTAATAAATTGCCATTTTGATTAAAGAACAAGATGAATTGGTGAAATCCACCTACCACTGTTTGTTTCTGTAAGGATCAAAAGTCTTAGAGGGGCAGGTTCCTTTTGCGAGCCAGTCAGGACATGTTAGGCTCAAAGGAAGGACAGCTAAAAGAGACGGGAGCTAAAACAGCCCATCTCAGACAGAGGCTACATTTAGAGGGGTTCAAATGGCCAGTTAATTTAATTATACACAGAAAAAAATAAACCTGGAAATTTGATTAATAAGTCTTTTGTTGTCACACAGCAACTTTAACCCTTAACTGTTTTCTGTTTCCTCACTCTTGCCTCACTTCTTCAGGTCCTCAACCCTCAGGAGCACCTCCTGCAGCTCCACCTGCAGTGAAGCCCCAGGTTTCATCACCCATGCAGCCTCCCATGCAGCCTCAGCCAGCTGCCCCTCCAGCTCAGTCTCAGCTTCCACCTCCAATGCAGCCCACACTTCCAGCTCCTCTCCAGCCACAGCCAGCGCCAGCCCCTAAAGCAGCAGGTCCTTCTGCTGCACCTGCTGCTGCCGCCCCCGCCGGGCCTCAGCCGAGTTTAGCCTCTCCTAAACCCCCACCACGTTCCCGCTCCTCTCATGCTCTGCCGCCTGACGCTGCCAAGTCTGAGACTGCCCCAGCTGCACAGGTAGTTGCCAACTTTCTTTTCATTTAATTATTGGAAGTAGTGAACACACACTTATTTAATTAGTACAGTGAGATTATTTTTCCAGATTGCTGTTTGGGTTCGCTTTGACAGATTTTGAACTCCGGTTAATTAAATAAGATGTTGTACACCTACTTATGAAACTGCTGTGGGTTAAAGACTACAAAAATAGAAAAAGATCTTTTTCTGCTTCCTTTTCTGTCAGATGAGCTGAGTGTTCTTTGTCTTTCTTTCTGCTTTACTCTTTCTGATACATTTGTCTCTTTTTCACAAGCTGGAGAAGCCCTCAGGGTGAAAGGTACTTGATATTAAACCACCTTTTTGTCTCATCCTCCATAGCACAGTCCTGATGTTAAAACCTTTCATACATTAAACCCAGTAACTTCCCTTTTTCTTATTTTGTAATCGATTTTATCTTTAATGCCAAACCTGAATGTTTTGCTCTCCTATAAGGCCTTGCATATTTTTTGTGTTTGTGTGTTAGGCTCATAAAGCGGAGCGTCATTTGTTTTTACTTCTTTTGTCCGTCAACATATCAAACCATAAAAGATTTGAGAAGGATGGGAAAATAAGAAAAACAGATGAAAATGTGATGCTTGCTGTTATCCATTTCCTGTCACTTGTCCTTTCATATGGGTTCACTGTGCTGCAGATGTTGAGTGAGCTCATATCCAATGACATCAGAATTTATTTTGACATTTCCTTTGATTTGTTTTATTTTAACCATTTTTTGTAGTCGTGCGTGCGTGCGTGTCACACCATTTATGGGTGGGGAAACAAGTTGGAGGGGGAAAAAAAGCTTTGGCAATGTTGTGTTATGAATGTCATTCAAGTCAAGTTTGTTTACAAGGAATAACCAAGGGGTCAACATTTGTTTCAAAATATATGGTTCATTTGATAGTTAAGTACTCCAGTCATAATTGTGCGTGGTTCATATCTTCACAGTGCATTTGTTGTTGAAGCATTTTCTTTGTTTTGTCCTTTCTTAGACAAACGGACTGAATGGGATTCAAGGAGAAGCACAATGGAAGCCCGACCCCTTTGACACACTTACATCTGATTTCTTGCCCTCCTCATCCTCTTGGCACACCACCCAGTCACTGACCAGAGGATCCTCCCGGCGTACGCCAACTGTCTTTTCCTCCACCACTCTCCCATCATCCTTCTCCCACCAGTCCTCCACTCTAGCAGATTTGCAAGCCTTTGATTCATCCTCCTCTTCTTCACTCTCCACCCCGTCACCATTTGCCTCGACGCTGCTCCCTCCTCCTCCGGTCCCGTCTCGCAGTCGCTCTCAGGAGACGCTACGCGCCTCCCCCAACCCTTTCTCAGCTGACCCACTTCCTGCCCGACCCAGCAGCACCAACCCCTTCACTGGCCCACTGGTGCAGCAGCAGCAGCGGCGCCCGCTCACACCTGACTTCACTTTTCAGCTTTCGCCTCCAACAGCAAACCTTCAGAGAACTGTGTCTCTTACTCCACCACTGATACCCACCCCAGCTCAAACAGGAGCTCCTGCAGCTGTACCCACCACCCAACTCCAAAAGACCATGTCTCTGTTTGGACCATCATCCAGTCTTAATCCTGCTCCTGCTTCTTTACTCCCTCTTGCCCTTAACCCATCTCCTCCTCCCACTTTACCCATGGTGGCACCCTCATCTCTTCCACCTGCCGTTGCGCCTCGACACCAGCCACCTGGCCCAGTAGCAAAGCAAGCTAAGCAATGGGTCACTTTCGATGATGATTTTCAACCTCCAAGCAAAACTTCACAAAACCCAGTCTTTCCTTCCAGTTCCCTCGCGCCCCAAACTCAGATGCAGCCTTCCAGCTCTGTGTTTAATTTAGAACCAGAGTGGTTATCTTCCATGCCTGCAGCAATCCCGACCCTCTCTCCTCCCATCCCAAATAGAACTGCAACCAGTAACCCAAAGCTCCCAGAGGGACCCACTGACAACGGCTTATTCCCCAGGGATTCAATGGAAAGATAGAATCACAGTTCATATGTAAAGGGCATATCCAGATATGTATAGATCTATGATAAATGTGTATATGTGTGTATGTACAAAAGAGACAGTATTTAAGAAGTATAGACCAATTCCCTTCTGAATTACAGGAAAGGCTTTGTATCTCAAGCAGTACGATGAGAAGAGTATGAGCCCAAAAGTGTGTTGTTGACTTTACGTTCCCGGATATTAACACTTATTTTACTAAGAATCATTCTGACCGTTATTTTTTATTCATGGCAGCAAACATGTGCCTGTGTCTACAGTATGTTAATCAAAGTATATCTATACGCACAAATCATTTGTGTATTCACTTGTGCAATATCAAAATATTCCTTGGCCGTGCACCACGCTGCACTTGCCTGCGAAGTTTTACCTAAATCTGTGTAACTTTTAAAATTGCACACCACGGTTCATATCCTTCATTTTGAATGAGCTCCTCGCCGGAGTTGATGCTAATCTACTTTTCACAGTATCGTCACAGAAGGTTATGCACTGCAGGTTTACATTTGCCCCGATGTTTGCTGCTGTCCGCAGCAGTTTTCTTTGATTTGCAAATATAGTTAATTGTACGTTTTATTTCTGTTCTTTTGTATGTGAGATAAAAAATTATAGCATTACATGGTATGCTTGCTTTTATCATGAATGTACTTTATTTTGCACTGGAGGTTGTCATCACCTCCTTGCTAAAGCCACAGTGTGGAAAAAGACAGCACAGGTCAGTTAATGTGACTGCTCACCCAGGGAGCCATGCTCTTTAATATCATCTCATCCAGCGGATAGAAATGCATTTTGTTTTCTCTCTGTTCATTCAGGTTTCTTACGCTTAGCTGAACATATTCTGTAGCCCTCTATCAAAACCTATACATAGAAGTTATGTATAAATGTGTGTTTCCAGTATGGAAAATAATTGGGGGGGGGGGGGTGTGTGTGTGTGTGTTGACCAGTGTCAGTGGTTTGCATAGAGTAACTGAAATGCACTGCGTGTGCACTCCTGGCTGTTGAGCCTGAAGACTGAGTGAGCATAAGAGGGCTTTTTTTTTTTTTTTTTTGTTATTTTGATCCTTCTTGATTCATCCAAAGCATCACACTAAACTATTAAAGAATGTGGTGTGTGTGTGTGTGTTACAGTACAAAGAGGATGTGATCTGTGTTCATGGCAGCAAGCACATGCCATGCATCAACAAGAGGGCACTTTTTTTCCCCACTTTAGTCTTTGTTTAAAATGCTTCTTATTTCTAATAGAACTTATTCTGAATAATCGTAATGTTACTGTGGTGAGAAGTGATGTGTTTGAAGTGCATAATCGTCTCTTATCGTGTTTGACAGTGTTTGTATTTGGATGTGAGTGCGTGTACAGACTTAAGAGTGGAATACCGGAGCTTTTCCCTTTTGAGTATAAGCGGTGTATTTCCTTACAGGCTCTGCACTAACAGCTACTGTATTCACTTTTTCCTGGCTGCAGCTATGTATGTATTCCCTCAGCCTGCCAGAGGCTACACCCAGGCTGTTACGCAGCAATGTTGACAATACAAGACAGGACTGTTTCGTTGGGGGGGGGTCTCATGCCACTCTCCATCTAAATAAGAATGCCTCTGTACAATTGAGTACTCTGAGTACCATCTTGACTGACTTCATTAGACTGAACTACACACTCTGCTCAGACCCAGATGCGTCAGCAGAACACATTTCCAGTGTGGCCCACATTCCAGACAGAAGTTTGATTTGAGTGTTGGGTGTCAAAATCTCAGCTTTTTCTGATCCACATGTGATATCTATCCCTTGGTTGTTTGAGGGTGTTTTATGACTGAGCCTCACTGATATCGTAACCATTCTTCAGGTGTGTGTGTGTGTGTGTGTGTGTGTGTGTTGTCAGAGGTGATGTGTCAGTATTTTGTCCTGTACTACCTACTTCACTTTTTCACTGCTGTTAGTCAGCGTTAACGTTGACGGTGATGATAAGCAATAGATTTGCAGAAGGATGAGCAACAGGTACCATGCCTCGACACATGCCATTTCCCCCAGCCTTCAGGAATTATGTTATTTGAAAAGCATTACAGTGGTTCATGAAAGATGAACATCAGATTTAAGAACGCGCCACCTAACTAATGCTTCTGCTTTCTGTTTAAACACTTGTAAAATACGCAAAGATAATCTTCATTCACTGCAATGAAGGCAGTAGCTCTCTATGTAAGCAAGTGTATCGGCTGCCTCTGCTTACATGTAAGTGTCATCTCTAAAATGCATCTGTGTTATTCAAAGTGTGCAGTAGATACTGTATCTGCATTAACAGTAGGTGACTAGCCAGCGCTTTGTGTCATGTCACAGTTCGAGATGACATTTTATAGGAAATAAAATGCTCCTTTTGTGAGGTTGGTGTCCCTTTTTATGGCTATAATCCATAGTAACTAAGAGTCTGTGTTGTGGAACATATTCTGTATGTATTAAAGTGAAAACCTAGAGCTGTAATTCACATTAAGATCCAATGTTCCATAATTTATGTGCACAGCAGACAGCACATTTATGTATGAAGCAGTTTATGTTGTATGTATGCAAAAAATAAATAAATGTATGTTGACATGAGTACTTGTTGGTTTTTGACTGCATAAAAATGCCCCTTATTCCTGGATAGTCTTTTGAAATTTTAGAAACATACAGTACATTGTTATGCCATAATATTTATTTTAAATTAAGGACTTTTAAAAGATCCTAATTATTTCCTTAAGATGCCATCATGAGTAACGAGGAAATTAAAGGATTTTAACGTGACGAGCATGGCAAACAAGGTGAGCGCTTCTAGCCGGTTTCTCTTTGCACAGTGGAAATGGAGCACAGTGTTGCCGCTGTGCTCCATTAGGGGGCAGTGTCACAGCTTTTATAGCACGAAGTGTCCTCCAAATTACAGTCGAAGAAAGCAGCCGGGCTGACCAATCGTAATTGGGAAGTAATGCCACCGGTTGTAAACAGTGTGAGCTGTTTAGTGTGAGCGCAAGTTAAACTGGAGGGACCGAACACAGTGCTTCACGTTTTACTGCATAGGTACGTGTCACCGCTGTAGGTCACTGTGAGAAAATAACAACAGACAGTATCACTGTGTCACTGTGAGCAGCCATAACAGTTAGCTTCCATAGAGCTAACGTTAGCTACGTGTGTTCTGGAAGCATCCGCGACAGGCACGGCTGTCGCTATGGTTACGCACTGTTGTCCTACTGAGGGAAAGTGGTTGGTGGTGTTCAAGTTTCATTCAGGCCCCAACTTTCTTCTCTTTCAAACCTATCTTTCAGGAAGGTGGGGTAAGCAGGTGTTGCTTAGCGAAATGGTGCAACTTCACGTGAAGCGTGGAGACGAAAGCCTTTTTCTTTTTAACACCACCGTGGACACCCCTCTGGAAACTCTGATCCAGCAAATTACTGCCATTTACAACGGAAGGCTCAAAGTGGAGAGACTATGTTCAGGTGAAAACACACCCTCGGTGCTGCCACGACTCAAACCTGCACCTCACTACTGTTGAAACTTAACATCAGTGCTGGTGCACTCTATTTTGACCAGTTTCGTGTCTCTGAGTTCCCCAAATAGCATAATTCAACCCTGTAAGTGGGCCTCTGACAAAGATCTGCTTGTTCCTCTGTGTGCCCTCAGAGATTCCCGAGCTTGCAGACCATGGCATCTCACTGCCACCCAACATGCAGGGGCTGACAGAGGAGCAGATTGAGGAGCTAAACCTGAGGGATGAATGGGGAGAAAAGTGCATCCCCAGTGGAGGCTCTGTGTTTAGAAAGGATGAGATTGGGAGGAGGAATGGACAAGGTGAGACTGTAACATCCGTTTGGGTTTGCATGATTTAATATAGCTCTGTAGTTAAAGCCTGGTTTCCTGACTTTGTGCAATTATATGAAATGATATCTGATAGCACGTAACAGCTGTAGATAATACTACACAAATTTCCTTTACAAAGATGACAATTTTGCAAGCAATCCTTTTTATTTGCAAGAATGCATGTTTAAACCATCCCTTTGCCTTCTACTAGCGCCTAATGATAAAATGAAAGAGGTGCTGATGAGAACGGTGGAGGCTGCAACGGCGCTCATCTCCAAAGTGAGTTATTTGCTTTAACGGTTGATCGTTACTTTTTGCTTTGTTCAAAAAGGGCGTCACAAACAAATTACGTCATTCTCTTTATCATGCAGAAACAAGTTCAAGCCAATGTTTGTGTCACTGTGGAAATGATAAAGGAAGCACTGGATCAGCTAAGGGGGGCGGTCATGATCGTGTACCCCATGGGGCTGCCTCCTCACGACCCAATCAGGATGGAATTAGAGGACAAGGAAGACCTTTCAGAAACACAGGTGAAACAGCTGAAATGGAGGCTGATGGCCACATAAAATTAGGAATTTTTATCTTCCATTTATGGTATGATCATTGGAGGTGTTATTTTAAAAAGGTGTCTTATTTTTAAATTAATTTGAAGCTCATGAAATTGCCTTCGCCCTCTCTCAACTGTTTCTGCTACTTTTCTCTTCATCTCAGGCGTCTCTGCAGGTGATCACAGACGACGAATGCCAGCTGTGGTGGGCTGCCAAAGAGATGCAGAGGGGCAAAAAACTGCAGGACTACATTGGCAGAAATGAAAAGACAAAGCTAGTGGTTAAAATCCAAAAGGTGAGAGCCATTTCAATCTAAAGTATGTTTGAGGCCCGTGACCTTCATCATATGTTTTTGAGGGTTTTTTTTAAACCCTTTTACTATTCACTTTAGAAAGGACAGGGGGCGCCAGCGAGAGAACCTGTAATCACCGATGACCAGCAGAAACAGATGATGATGCACTATTACAGAAGGCAGGAAGAGCTCAAGGTGAGGAAATGTGTCACATGTTATAAACATTTGGCTTTGAACAAACATTCTAATCTTTTCTTTGTCACATTTTTAGAAACTGGAGGAGGCGGATGATGATCGCTACCTGGACTCAGAGTGGTCAGACAGGCAGGCCCTCAAAAGACAGTTTCAGGGTCTCACTAATATCAAATGGGGGCCGAGATGAAGACCAGCAACACTCTACAAACCCACCTCGGAGCCACTTCTGTCATCTGGAGTTCAACAGCTCTGTATTCAGCTGGACAAGTTGCCTTTTCAAAATCTTAAAATGAGCTTCCTCTTGGTCTCATGTGACATCATCCAGATAGTACTAATGATTCAGCCTGTGTGCTCTTATATCTTGGAGTTTCTCCTCCTCTGTAACCGTCCTGAAGTTCAGATCCTGACATAATGTGAAACTGAGGCTGGTGTTTGATTTATTTAAATATAAATTTGCTCCCAGTGTTCCTTTATCAGTTTCACCATGTTGTTTTTTATTGAGTCTGTACGAAAAAAATAAAGTTTATTCTGTGTTTTATATTTTGATCACGTGAACACAAAAATTGATCAATATCAGTAGTTTTACATCCCTGGGAGTGCAAGGACAAGGATGCTACACCTTTCCTCTCTTTGTCTTCTCGGTAATGAGACAAACAAACGCCTGTGAAAGTTGCTCGCAGTCAGGAAGTTTCCACACAGTTCAGGTCATCCCAGCAGGACTGAGAAAGGTGTAGAGTTCAGACTGAGTTGTCATCCCCTTGAACTTTTGACGGAGACGAAGCAGTTATCCAGAGAGTTCTATCAAGTTTCACAAAATGCCTCCAAAAAGTCTGAAATTCTCTTAAAGTTTTTTCTTTTTTGATTGGTCAAAGCTTTACTCTAGAAGATTATATAAACCTCATCACCAAAGGTGCTGTCACTTGCTTTGTATTAAGTCCGCAGTGGATGATCCAATCAAAGAATATCTAATAGGAGGCGATAAGGAAATATCTGTCATAAAATTATCACTAGTCTCAGGGAATACCTTACACTTGAACATTAGTTATTTTTCCTTGGAATGTTATCCCCCTCCTCCTGATTCTTGTTTTTGTAATACATCAAATGGTCTTTACATGCATTTGTATTTCTTAGTTTAGTGATCTCTTTAGATTACAGGATCTGTTCCCTGACATGTTCTTCGGTTTATATCACAAACACAGCCGCTATGAGACTGCTTGATCAGGAATTAGTGCAGTAATACACCCTCTGGCCGCTTAATTAGCTACACCTGTTCAAGAGATGCAAATATCTAATCAGTCACTCACATGACAGCAAGTAATGAATAGCCAGACTTCTTCCAGCTGATAGGAAACAGTAGCTCAAATAAGCATCTTTGAAGGAGAGGGCCACACTGCTGCTCCTGTCAGCTACGAGCACGAAACTGAGGTTACAATTCACACAGGGTCACCGAAATTGGACTGTAAAGACTGTAAAATCACGGTCAGCTGTGACGTTTGGATTGAAGGTGAGAATTTGGTGTAAACATCTTTAAAGTATAAATCCATCATGCATTGTATTAACAGTGATGGTGTAATGATGTGAGGAATATTTCCTTGGCACGGCTGGTGCAAATATTGTAGCTGACCATGTCCGTCCCTGTATGACCACAGTGTACCCATCTTCCCATGGCTGCTTAACGAGCCGTGCCACAAAGCTCAAGTCATCTCACACTGGATCTTGAACTTGACAGTGAGTTTACAGCACTCAAATGACCTCCCTAGTCACGGGATATTAGTCCAATAGATGTCGTGGAACGAAGATTCCACATGGATATGGAGCTGACAAATCTGTAGTGACTGTGTGATGCTATCATGTCAATATGAACCAAATATGGATCAAAATGTCAGCATCTGTGCTGAAGAATTAATGACGTTTTAAATGCAAAAAGGGGACCAACCTGGTACTAGCCTGTGAACCTGATAAAGTTGTTGGTGAATGCTTTTTTGTTTGTTTGTTTGCTGGGGTTGGTTTTTTTTTATAAATAATGTTTCAGCCTGAAATGTTAAAGCTATATTTAGTGGTGAGTCTGTATAAATACAAAAGACATAAAACTTTGTTGATCATGGAAACTTTTGAAAACTTTTTCTTCGCATATTGTTCGCAAAAATGGCAAAACACAACAAACTGCAATGTTAAAAAAGGAGCTTCTTGCGGTGGTGATCAGTATACCTGATGGGAAAAAAACACCAGATGCTGAGTAGCATCCACAGGTCATGAGTTATTTAACACGAGCTGCCATTCAGATAGGCGTTCATCCAGATCTCCTGCATGATCATCTCTCTGCGCTCAATCCTCTCCGCCCGCTCGGCCGCTTCGCTCACATAAGTCACTTCCTCCCAACCGTATATCGCCTTCCTTTCCGTGGCTGAGAGCAAAGATCTTCCCGTTCCCTCGTGGTCATCTTCTTCTTCATCTGTGTCATCCTCATCCTCGTCATCTTCCTGATACTTAACAGTAGGGCTTCCCGGCTTGGGTGCAAGTCTGTGATCTCTGACCCAGCGTGCCCTGCAGGTCACTCGAACAGATACAGCCAGCAGGGTGAGCAGGAGACCAACGCACACGCTGGAGGTAAACAGCAGAGCTGCCATTTCAGGATGCTCTGTGTAGGAAACAAAGAGGGGGAGTTGCGATAAAGCATGGATTGGGAGTTAGTTCATGAGCGCATGTGTGTCAATACCTTTGATGTAAGCATATGTCAGGAGAGAGTTGCTCATCATCGCTCCTGAGTTGTCAGGCCTTCTTGAGCCTTTAGGAAAGGGCTCCTCCAGATCTGCAGGAGAAGATTGTGAAGATTACAAGTACGATGTGAAGAAGTCACAATAAAATCTTGGAACTGCGTGGACGGCATGACGCTGTTGTACCTTTTTCTGTGCCCACGCTAGGAGATGAGGTGAGGCTTACTATGTTGGGGTCTGCCACCCTTAGTAAACTCTGCGGTACTATTGGGAAAAGGACAGAAGAAGTCTTTGTATCGCTGTGAACAAAATGACTCAGTGGCTCAGTAGACCGTTTTAAACAAGCTACTTCTCACATCCAAACTGAGCCAACAATGGAGTTACACATTCAGATCGAAAATACTTTCCCTACTATTGTATTAATAATAAGCGCCCTTCAAGGCTAACACACATTGTTTTGCTCTATATGGAGCCAACACATCCAGTCAGAAGAATTCTTTCAACACCAGGCTCCAAATTACGTTGCATGAATGTGACCTCGATGGCATTTGTGCCAATCACAGGAAGTTTATCAGGATGTCAACTCCAACTCACAAATCAGTTGCTCACAGTCCAATCTTCCCCTGCTATTGCGCTCTTGGGTGTGATGGGATAAGAACAGCTGATGGCTGGGATCAGCTGATAAGAATCCAGAGTAGGAAGTTAGAAATGTTCACCGATGGAGCTACCGCGTAATGAACGAGGCCAAAACAAAAACCTTCCTTTGTGTACGTGCTCCTACTTTAAAACAGCTATGTTCAATTCATCACAGGGATTGCAATTAAGGTGAATGAGGAAACAGAGAGGGTCCTACCACAAGAATAGATCACACTGAGGTACTTCCTGGTTCCTGGAAAGCATGGGTCCCTAAAGGTCTGGTTGCTGACGGGAACAGCACACTTCTGTTTGCTGTAGCAGGACTTGGAGACCAAGTGTACGGCCTCATGGTTCAGACATTCTGCAGGGAAAGAGTCAATTGCAAAAAGAGTTACTGAATAAGAAACATGGATTAACTGTAGTTAATCCATCTATTGGCTTCCGCTTATCCATATCAGGGTCGTGGGAGGGGCTTGAGCCTATCTCAGCTATTGTAGGGCAAGAGGCGGGGTGCACCCTGGACAGGTCACCAATGTGACACAGGACTAACATAGTTGTGGTTAAATTTGAATAAAATCAAAAGCATCCAGAGACCTAACTGTATCCTGTCATTGTACAATGTGAAATCAGTCACGTACAGTTTGAATGTCACACCAGGAAATGTTCCCAGAACGAAATGATAACAATGGCTGGGACACACTCCAATGAGTAAATGTATTATTCCATTATTCATGTTATTATCTGCACCTGCTTTTTCATGCTATGGGAAATGTCAAGACAAATGTGAATAGATATTTGTTTATGATAACATCAGAACATTTTCTTCTGCTTAACCAGGTCTGGGAACAGCAGCAATTAAATAAGTATCCCTCCACAAACTGCCACCTTATCACGGTCTCACACACAGAAGTTTCACAAGATTATACAATGAATTATTTAATTCTATTGAGAAGCAATATGTCGCCCTTTTTAAACTTTCACAGTGCTGTACTCTAAATGTAAAACAAACTGTGTCCTCTTTAACTTATTCGTGCATCTTGAGACCTTTCATTGCTGGAATCGTCTGCTAGAAACTCACCAAACGGGGGTGGTCTTGTCAGGTGTGAGGGGCAGGTGTCGGTGTGACCCAGCCTTCGCCCGTAGACAGCTGCATAGATGTTCAGCGCCCTGGGGGGCTTACAGCGCAGGACCATGGTTTCTCCTTCACACACCACATGTCTTTTGTGTTCAGCTGAGTGAGGGGGGGGAAAAAAGGAGTAAAGACGACTTGGAGGAGGGTCTGATGGTGGTAGGAAACTGACGGCTGAAATTGGGTGTGGGGAGGATTTTTATGTGTGGCTGTGTAGCTATTCGCTTAAGAATGTGTGAGGAAACTTGTGCTGAAACAAAATTTGACCCGATGAACTCACTAGGTTTACACTTGTAGTCCACATGGAGGTATTTGGTAGTGCCGGGGCAGGGGTCCTTCCCAAATAGCAGGTGATTGACAGGCATCTGGCAGTCTCTGTGGCTCTGACACTCCGACAAAAGCTTCTGCACAATAAACATGGACGACAGTCAGCAAACACCATCCACAGTGAAGGAAGGACAACCAAATCAGATGCAAAGAGCCAAGCTTATGCACCGACTGGTTGACATGACGATTTTCAGACTGCGTGAAAGTGACGAGCAGCCACTAAGTAACAGCTGACCCAGTGAGAGTGAAAACAGCTCTTTACCCCACATATAAAATGCACCTGTAGGGCTGTGAAAGCTGAGCAGCTGTGATTGTGTGCCCCGAGTGGAGGGTGTGGAGCTACTCCGCAAAGCTGCATCTCGCTGCTCCCGTAGAAGGCAGACTGGATGGAGATGGTGGAGTGGCGTGGACAGTGGAGCCGCAGAGGTTGCCCATCACACGCGTGGGCAGAGTGGCTGGTAATGATCCTGGACAGGTAGTCTGTTAGACAGAAGACATGTATGCATGCACAGAAGGGAGACTTTGCTAATTTTACACATTACATTCAGAATTTCACCTAATCATACTGAATTAAAAAAAACTAAACTGTAGTAATTTATTAGCTACATAAATAAAACACTCTTTTTCTTGGATCTACTGCATCAGTAGCTGCGGAGCAGGTTGCGTGGCCTCTTTGGCGCTCTTGCAGGTGTCTCAGGTTGCTTTAAAAAAAAAAATCACTGTGGTCTTGCCTCACTCACTGTCTTTTTTTTTTTCAAAGTGGCATATTCGGCGAACCGGCATTCAACAAACATAACCGCCCTGTGCTGTACGGTTATACATTACATTACTACTGATTCCAAGGTGTTGAGCTGAAGCTGTGCACAGTGTATCCAAAGATAAATACATTTATAAATCCAACACTGGGGAGATGGTTCAGATAAAACACAAGAATATGAGAAGAAATGCTGCGCAGTCATTTTGTCAGCTTTACCAATACAGCAAGAAGACACAAAATAGAGAATTAAGATGTGTTACATTATACCATCCAGACTTTCTTGCTGTATCATGAACACTAGCAATGAGAAAGAGTACAGCCACATTATCTATAACACCATACATAAAAATGGCAAACAGAAGGTTCACCCCCCACACACACACCCCAGCCACCCAACCCCACTGGCAGCTGTTATTACACACCATATAACAGTGGGGCTCATACCCAACCTGCTGTAACAGAAATACTTCGTGTTCTCATTGTCTGCACGACCACCACCACCACCACCCCGTAATCCCCCACCCACCCACATCACCATCATCTTACCTGAGAAGTCAGCCAGTCCACTCATGCTTCTGGTCCACAGGAGTAAAGTCAGACAGAGGAGGCTGTGGCTCCAGTCCAGTCCGCGACAACGGGTCCAGCTCATGACTCGCATCCCCCGTCTCACTGATCATATTAAAAGCTGGGACGCTTAAAAAAAAAACCCACCGTAGGACTTCCCAGACTTCACAAGAACCCACGCCAGATGGTGAAGGCGCTCAAAGAGGCCGCGATACCGAGCTTCATCTCTGTGTCGCCTGAGCTGAGATCAAATCACTTCTTCATCCGTCTTCACCTGCAGCACAGGAGAGAGAGAAAAACAGCGGCCGTTTGGGGTTGAGTAAGATCAGCCGCTGTGTGCAGCAGCAGCAGCAATGGACCACAGAGGAGGTTGGGAATAGCAGCTGCGCAACAAGTTGTTCAAAACTGACAGACGAGGTGACGGATCCGAGCGACGCGTGGAGTGGCGAGTCTCCCACGGCGACTTCCCAAACGCTCAAGCCCGCAGATCCGTGAATGGATCCATGTGGAAACTGAAGGCGACCCACAGTAACAGCTGAGCGGGAATCATAATGTGGGCGTGGCGCATAAAACTATTTTAAAGGGAAGAGGGGCGACACGCTCGCTGGTAATGACGCACTGGCTCCCTCCCCCTCCGCGAGGCACATGTTTACTTTTTGGAACTTGCTGTTTTATTCTGCCCGTTTCCTTCGCCTTTCTCTACAACTCCTAAGCTTTATTTTATTTTTCCACATCATAGCTTTAGACCAGTGTATTATATTTGGCGGAATATTTCGGCTTTCTTCGCATATTAATCTTACATCTTCACAAAAGTAATAGAAATACTCTCATAGGACATTGTGCAAAGGTTTAATCAGTAGAAAACCTCTTAGAATTAGAAGTGCCAAATTTTGAGGTTTTAAGTGACATTTTGATTCAGTTTCTTCTCATAATCTGACACCCTAACCATGGCGCCTTTCAGTGAAGCTGGGGGCCTACTGGGTAAACTGCTCCCCAGCCCACATCCATGACCCACTCCATGGTAACCAGTCAGTCTCCGTGTCAGACTGCACAGCAGACGTACAACAGTCAAACTGACAGAGACAGTTGGGGTCTCCACGCTCAGCTCCACATAAGTGGGAGAGAGGCAAGGGTGGGTTTGGATCACAAGGGGGGTATTTTGCATATAAACTGGACAAGTTTGTTGCATTCTCCGTATTTTGGCTCCGGGTGCTCAGGCAGTGGCCCCAAAACCACTTTTACGTGCCATTATCCTTCCAAAGCCTGTGGAAGTCTGCTGTCTATCACAAAAGGTTTCCTGCACTTTGTTTTTAAGAGGTAACATAGCCATCTAGGCCAGTCAGTAAAATAACAGTGGCACATGGGTAAACAAGAAATTCATGTAATGAGGTAGTGGAAAGGCTTCTGAAATGTGTTGATGATGCAGTCTTTTTTTAAAGTATAGAAATAATGCTTTTTATTACAATTTCTTTTGTTCAAGACAACTATGTCAACATTCACCACAGGAGACCCATCAGTAATAACACAGACTATAAATCAGGGGTGTCAAACATAGACCTGGGACCCAGAATTGGCTGAAAAAAAGCTCAAATCTGACCCCACTGGGCAGCTTTGGAAAATTTCAAGGAAATCTTTGGATTTTTAACTGTATATTTACATGTTTTACAGCTTCTTCTACAGATAAAGACCTCCACCATGGCCATTTATACTACACCAAAGTAAATAAGCAATAGAAAAATAATGAAATAATATAAAGTTTCACTTTTTTGGGCAGTGAAATACCACAACCTTTCCTGTTATTTTCACACATTTACTTCTTACAATTTAGTTGTGTTGGCAGATTTGAGAAGCTTCTCTGGTCCAGCCCACTAAAGATCAAGGTGGGCTGTATGTAGCCCATGATGCAAGAGGAGTTTGACATTCCTGCTAAAAGTGTTTGGGAGACAAACATCTTTTGCGTGGTTACCAAATCCTTTTTTTTTTCTTTTTTTTTTTTTTTTGGCCTGTCCCGTTTGGCTCTTTTGCCATCAGAATTGTTGTCTAAAGGCAAAGAAAGATGCCCAACGGATTTACTTTACCAAACTGACCATCCCAGCCTTGCCGTAATGGTCCATTTGATTCACCTTTTATTGTTTATTTTATTTTCACTTACTGAATACGGGACAGACTTGACTGGGGGAAAGAAGGGGAGAAAGAAAGAGGGAAAGAGAAACAGCTGAGAAGAGGGACGGGGGAGAAGGGCAAAAGACAAAAACCAACAAAACGGGCAGAGAAAAAAAAATGCATATATCAATCACCTGGATCACCTGCTGAGAAAGAAAAAAGAAAGCAAGCAGAAGAGAACAAGAGTAATAGAATAAACAACATCACAATGATATATGGGAATATGACAGTAAATACTAAATGTTAAACATTATTGTGCAGCACATAAGATCAACAGAACACAGTGTGCTTTGAGGTAGGAGCCAAAAAGGGTGTAGTTTGTGGGTGTGATCACCCGTGTGTACACCTGTGAGCATGGACGCGCTTGTTTTTTGTTTTTTTAAAAGGTTCCTTCATGTAATAATCTGCTAGAGGGTGTGGGGGGGCCACAGCCCCGTCCTCCAGGGCGTGAAGCAGGTGTGGAGGAGATCAAAACTCCAGACATCCAGAGGCCCCCAGAACACAAGAGACCAAGGAAGACCAACAGAGGGGCAGCTGCGCCACTGTCCCAGAAAGAGCTGAGGAGAGTCCCAGATGAGGGCTCACTCAGCAGCCGCGGAGCAGAAGCCAGGGGGAGTTGCAGTGACGCGCCCGTGAGCTCCGCCGGCAGCCAGCTGCGCCTGAGTGACCGAGCCCCAGGCCGAGAGGCCGGGGGCACCCCACCTCCGAAGTGGCCCGAGCGAGCCCCAGGCTCCAGGCCCCGATAAGCGGCCGCCAAGGAGTGAGCCGGTGTGTACCTGGACGCCCATCCCCGGACACAAAGAACCACCAACGCACCGATGTCTGAGGGGGTCCGCCACTGGCAGGGGAAGTGGTGGTAGGGGGAGATAGGCCTCCAAACCTTGGAGGGCCTGAGATGTCCCCAGAGAGGTGGCGCCTGACACCCAACCTGACATATAGACACAGACATACAGGCACACACAGATACAAACATCCATTCCCACCCTCATGCTCTCATATGCACTTACTCCACACTCAACCAACGTGGAGACAGACATAAAGAGACGTTGTACACACGATCACACTCCCCAAGCGTACTCTACAAACCGGGTCTAGGTGCCCTCGCCCCTGGAGGGGGGAACTGCACCCAGACCCAGGTGGTGTTTCCCTTTTCCCTGCGGTGGGGGGAGGCAGACCGCCCCGACTCCGCAGCAGCAGGAAGGCTCCACACTCCAGACCGCAGTCGGACGGCCAACTCCTCCTCCTAGCCCCCCTGCTCCAGCAGGTCGCAGAGAACGGGGGTGAGAGAAGACTCCAAACCTCCCTCCACCCGCTCATTGTAATGTTGATGCATGTGTGTTCTAAGGTGCATTTAAAACCCAGGAGGGCATGGAGCTACCTGCCAGAGAGCAGCAGGTAAGCGCATGGTCCCTCCTGCTAGCCCTCAATGTCTACGTGTATTTAAAATTGAGAGGTGGGCAACGATGCCAGGGGTGGGGTGTACACCCTGATGGTACTTTGGACTCCGTGTATCGTGCCCACCCCCAAGATCCTATATGTATGTGTAATGAGAGTGTGAGTAATGTGAATGTCTAAGTTGTGGGATAAAATTGAGGCAGAGGCAGCCAGAAGGGGACAGAGGGGGGGTAGCCTCCTCTGCACCCTGGTGACATACCCCTACTCCAAGGCCCTGCATGTGTGGGTGGTTGTGGTGGAGCGGGAAGAGGGAGGCAGCTGGAGATGGGGAGGGAAGGAAGGGAGGGGCAAGTGACCCCTCCCTGGGGCCAGCTCCCCCGCTGACCCCAGTAGGCACCCCCATACTCCGCGACCCGCCAGGGAAAGGGGGCCCAGGCCCATCCAGACCGGGCCCAGTGCAGCAGCGCCGCCCGGCCCCACAGAGCCCGGGACAGTCCACCCAACCCCACCACAGAGAAAACTGCACCCACCCCACCATCCACTCATCTTCCAGACTACATAAGACAATAAACACCCAGGCTGAGATCTTCCTCCACCTCTCCTGTATCTCCCCCTCCTGCAGAGGGAGCTCCTGAGGAGAGGAAAGCTCCTGCAAGATGTGACAATCTCCCCCACCAGTTGAAGAGCCCCCCAGGTGGCTCGACGCACCGGCGGCACCCTGCTCCAGGGCTGGGCCCCCATGCACCCACCCGCCCACAACCCCGGCAACACACCAACCAGGACCCAAGCCCCCGAGGCCCAGTCCGGGTCCCAGCCCAGAGACGGAGCGCCCCCAGAACCTCACGCCCATCCCGGACCCACCCAGGGGCAGCCAGGCTACCAGGTCAGTAACCCACGTCCGTCAGCACAGACCCTCCCCTAGCCCCGCTGCACGCAGCCGCGAGGAAACAGTCACCGGAGAGCCAACAGAGCCCCTAACCGGACATGACCGCTACCCCGGGTTGAGCCCCCCAAGGAAGATGCCTCCGGGGAACCCCCCGACGCCCTAAGCCTGTCCCTACCCCCACACCAATCACAACAGTGAAGGCGGGACCAAACTATGACCCCCCCACCCCCACTAGGTGATGGAGCTGATCAAAGGAGCCCAGAGCAATTGATCTGATGTGGTGGCAGAGGCTGTATCAAGACTAATGTAATCTAATAGATAATTTCTATATTGGTTAGAATTAAGATTATTTTTATTTTTCCAGTTCATGAGGACTGTTTTCTTGGCTATGCATAGGGCAGTGAAAACCATATGGGCGATATTCTTTTCTGAAGTGACATTATCTAAGCTGCCCAACAAACACACTAAGGGGGAAGTTGGAATGTTACATTTCAGACACTTCGATAAGTCTTCACATATCTCGCGCCAAAACTTCTGAACTGGTGGACAGAACCAAAGAGCGTGAATGTAATTGTCTGGTGAATTGGTTTGGCAGTGTGAGCAGTTGTTGGTAGACGTAAAGCCCATCTTGAACATCCGATGACCTGTATAGTGCACTCTATGTAATATTTTGTATTGAATTAATTGAAGACTGGGATTTCTAATTAGATGAAAGGTTTTTAAGCAAATCTGAGACCAGAAGTTTAGGTCTAAGTTAACTGATAAATCCGCTTCCCATTTTGCAATAGGAAGTGATATTGATTCATCTGTTTTAGAAAGCATTCTGTATATTTTGGATAGTAATTTGGGGGGTTTAAGAGTAAGAAATTGAACCACACTTGGTGGTGTTTGTAGTTCAACTTGACCCGGTTTAAATTTCTTTTTTACTATGGATTTAATTTGTTGATATTCTAAAAATCTTTTCTTGTTGATCCCATATTGTGTAACTAGTCCGTCAAATGAAATAAATTCTGTTCCTTCTAGTATATGTTCTAAATATTTGATTCCTTTATCACTCCAATCTGAAAAGTTTATCATATTATTGTTTTGTAATATGTCAGGGTTGTTCCAGATAGGTGTACGTTTGCATGGGATTAATGAAGACGCCGTCAATTTTAGAAACTCCCACCATGCTGTCAGAGAAGAGCTGATGTTGATGCTTTTAAAGCATTCATGTCGTTGGATGTTTGAGCTGATAAATGGTAGGTCTGAGATCTCTAGATTATTGCAGAGTGCTTGTTCTACATCTAGCCAAGGTTCATCTAAGAGGGTGTGTTTTAGCCATCCTGAGATAAACTGAAGCCTGTTGGCTAAGAAGTAGTGCTGAAAGTTAGGCAGTTCTAGTCCTCCTTTATCCTTGGTCTTTTGTAGTGTTTTTAAGCTTATACGTGGGGGTTTATTTTTCCAAAGGAATTTGGACATACATGAATCTAGAGATCTGAACCAATCTTGTGGCGGTTTAGTTGGGATCATTGAGAATAAATAATTTATTTTTGGTAAGACCATCATTTTTATAGCGGCAACCCTTCCCATGAGTGATATGGGTAGACATTTCCATCTAGCCAGATCATCTTCTACCTTCTTTAAAAGTGGGATATGGTTTAATTTAGTTAGATCTGCAAGCTTGGGAGAAACATTAATACCTAAATATTTTAAATTTCCCGATTGCAGTGGTGTAGAAGAGGAATTATGGAAGGAGCAATTAATCGGTAGGACTGTAGATTTTGACCAGTTAATTGAGTAATCTGATATTCTTGCAAAAGAGTTCTTCTACAGATAAAGACCTCCACCATGGCCATTTATACTACACCAAAGTAAATAAGCAATAGAAAAATAATGAAATAATATAAAGTTTCACTTTTTTGGGCAGTGAAATACCACAACCTTTCCTGTTATTTTCACACATTTACTTCTTACAATTTAGTTGTGTTGGCAGATTTGAGAAGCTTCTCTGGTCCAGCCCACTAAAGATCAAGGTGGGCTGTATGTAGCCCATGATGCAAGAGGAGTTTGACATTCCTGCTAAAAGTGTTTGGGAGACAAACATCTTTTGCGTGGTTACCAAATCCTGTTTTTTTAAATATGTTGCCATCACAACAAAGCTATTCATTTAATGCCATCTACCGTCTCTGTATTTGGGGAGAAAGATCAGACTCTCACGACATGTTGTTAGTACTTCTTTGGAGGGGAAACAACCCCTCAATTAGACTGCAGTGAACAGAAAATAAAGACAACGCTCTTGATTAGTGTTAATGATGTCTGTAACAAACAGGAAGAGGTGGAGGAACAGAAAACAGATGAAGCCAAATGTTTTTGTTCTCTAATAAATACTCTAATAGGTAACTGTGAAATAAAGAGAAATATAAAGAATAATATTGACAAGACTTTAAAGCTGGAAGTTTTGAAAAAAGTGCCTCTAAGCAGCTCTTACTTTTAGAGCACAAGGAGACTTGTCTCTGCACAGATCTGTTGGGTTGCATAAAAAGAAGCCAGAAGGTGGGTGTCAAAGCAAAGAAATTTAAGTGACTTTTATTATTTAACAAACACAGTAAATAATACAGTAACATTAGACAAATCTTCATTTAAAATCCACATTCATCTCAAGCTGGGAATCAAGTGCAGCCTGAAAACAAAAAAAAGAAATAGGATCAAATTCAATAAATCAGCCACCACATCTCATCCATTATTGAGCGAGTTTTTAGGATGCTTACCAGCTCTCTTTTTGCCTCTTCTATCTTCACTTGAGCCAGAGACGGGCTCTGTTTAGAGGAGGAAAAACAAAATTCAGAAACCCAAATTCAGGAAGTTTGTTTCCACACGTCTGAACACGGTTCAACCCTTTCCTTCAGGTTGGTTTTAATAAAGTCATTTGTGCGCAAAAAACATTACCCAAAAGGATAAAAACAGATTAAGGGGTTTGGTCGTGGAGTATTTAAAAGTCAGTAACAGAGTGAAAACAAACATACCGGGCTCAGGTCCATGTAGGGCTCCAGTTTCTTCTTTAAGGGGATTATTTCTTTTTTCAGCTCGGTGACTTCCTGTAGAGAGAAAAATAAGATGACACTTTCAGACCCTCTAAGCAGACGGTATTACATTTTCATTTCCATGGCAATGAATGGGGGCGCATGTGGAAAAGCTGAAATACCTCTGACAGCTGCACAAGAGCCTGGTGGGTGATAGACTTGTCCATGTTCCTGGATACAAGCTGAGCCTGCAGGACAGAAAGAGCAGAATAAAATCAGTGCTCTTTAGAATATCTGCTCCCTCCTGACATTAACAGGAACTCTTGGACCTGTTCTGCAGAAACATCTCTGTTCTCTAAACTGTAACGTGGTGCACACATTATATCTGGGAGATCAAACACTGATGCATAACAAAAAAACTGGAAAACTGGTCATCCCAATGAGGAAAACAGTGCATTTTTCTACACCTTTTCTTATATTTTTTGAAAACTATCTCTTTTTTGTGGTAGTGTCGTCAACACTTCATACCATCCCAAACGTTTTTAAAAAATACTTTTTCTTCTGCATCTTTTCTCCTTTACTATGACCATTCTTAGAGTTTTATATACATAAAATTGATCTTTTTGGCTTCTGATGATGGATATTTTTACTGTAACTGGAGGGTAACTGTACCTCTAAAGCTGCAGGGCAAAAACTTATTTGTACATTTTGTTATAGTTTCTCATCCAAAGCAAACCTCCAATTAATTGAGTCAACACAAAGAAACACAGAGCACTTTTAAATATCTTGATGAGTTCTGCAAAAATGTTACAGGCATTATTATCATTAGCTCTTCTTTCTTTTTCAAACTGCCTCAGATATCACTGCAATATACACATTATTCAGTCTGCCTACTGGAGTACTGGTAATGCAAGTACAAGTAGCCAATCACAACTCAGAGCATCAAGACCATCTGCTGAAGTTCAAACACAGCATCAGAATGAGCAAGAAATGGGATTAAAGTGACTTTGAACCTGGTTGATGGTTGGAGGTGCAGACAGGAGTACTGTATTATTCTAGCTTCTGGCTGAAAACGCCTCATTGCGGCCAGACGGGAAGGACCAGACTGCATTGAGCTGACAGGAAGTAACTCAAATAACCACCCATTACAACCAAGGTATTCAGAAGAACCTCTCTGAATATAATACAACTAAGCTTGCAGCAGATGAGCTACAGCAGAAGAAGACTACACTGGGTGCCACTCCTGTCAGCTAAGATCAGGAAACTGAGGCGACAATTTGCCTGGGCTAAGAAAAAATTGGATTTCTAAAAAAAGATATGAAAAATGATATGAAAAAAAAAAGCCTGGTCTCATGAGAAAAAAGGGGTCCAACCCTGCACTAACAAGGTATACCTAATGAAACACAAACAACATACCTCCCACCGCTCCCGTCTGTTACTGAGCTCGTTCGCCTTTGCTGTCACAAAATCCATTTTGAGCAGCTTCTCCTCAGCTTTAGCGCTCTCCACTGCCTGAGCTTTGACAGTTTTGTTGATATCCCTGAAAATTAAGATTGCCAGTATTACAAAATATGCTACATATCATCCATATAAGAACAGGTGAGTTACCTACTCTTGTAAACTTCCCCGGAGCACCAGAGTTGCCCCGAGTCTCTTTCTGAGGGCCCGGAGCTCTCTCTCAAGTCTTCTATTTGACTTCTCCGCTTCCAGAAGTTCACTAGTGAGGTTGTTTACGGCTGGCATAAAGCTGCACACAAGATGACGAGACACGAGCCAGTTTATCTCACCCTGTTTTTTTAACCTGGCCAACTTCATTGAAGAAAAAAAAACAAAACAGACCTGCCCAGTGAAGTGTCTCTCACTCCAAGCACCATAGCATTGTCTACTAAAGCAGATAAGCAGTCAGCAACTGGCTTTGACAAACTGGCAGAGGACAGGCCAACACTTTGTAGAAGAACATCCTGGAGATGAGCACCTGAGTGGAGAAAACACTGAAAACTTTAAGGTGGAAGTTAATGTCTCACATAAACAGCACAGAGAAAAGTAAATCATTATAAATAAAGGCTTATTAATATTATTTGTAACAACTTGGATTTTTTTTAAATACTTTTGGCCGATATGCATCAGAGGAAGAGTACCACAGTGCAAAAGTAAAACAGATGAGGCATCAGGCAAACATACAAAGAGAAAACTAAGATGAACAGTTAAATGGTTTTAATGTAGAAATCATTGTATACTGTTTATTACTTCACTATCAGTATCTGTTCACTAGTTTAAGTCTAGACAAATGTGTTTCTGTATTCCAAGTATAATGTAAACACACTTTATAATACACCACACGTTACAGTGTAAAGGTTGTAGGCACTTTGAATTTTTAATTTCTCATCCATCACATAATAGCCATGTGCAAAAGTCAGTCCTGAAAGAGTTTGGAGTAACCATGGTGAACGTTTCATTGCCTGCAACATCATCTGTGAGGAAAACGGGACGCTGGTGGGAGGACCTGCCAGTTCTGGTGTTCTCAGGCGAATGCCAGTTAATCTGCATGGTGTTCGGTTGTGAGCACAGGTCCCACTAAAGGACCTTAATGCCACCGTCATAGTTTGTGTGTTTAGGTTTGGTAACAAAACATGCACATGATTAGCCCACTGGAGGTAATTTTGCAGGGCTCTGGCAGCACTCCTTTTGTCCCTCCTCACACAAAGGGGCCGATACTGATCTCACTGCTCGGTGGATGCCCTTCAACCCTGTCCAGCTCTCCTTGTGTCACCACTGTTTTGAGACCACGATGGAAGATACAGCAAACCGTAGTGATGTACCATCCTGGAGAAGTCGCACACTCTCTGCTGCCTGTGAATGACCTGCATCTACCCTATCAGCAGTTTCTGCCTCCTGCTCGGACAGACTGATATCCCTGAACTTTAACTGTCCTTCTATTACACTGTGACCTGCTAAATGCCTTTAAAATTAGTGCAAGTGCACTTGGATGCTGTCTTAAACCCACAGCATATTTATCTCCCCTCCCTAGATTAAATGAACTTTGTATAACTGCCTGTAAATTACTCACCCTCAGCCTGGTACTCTGCAGCTTTCTGTTTGAGGTCCTCTATAAGGAGGGCTGTGTCACTGCAGCGGGCTTCGCTGGACTGGGCGAGCTGGTACAGGATGTCCACTGTCCGTGTGTTGACTTCAAACTGTGGCACAACCTGCTCACCAAACACGGCGCCGAGCCAGCTGTTCACCTGAGGATGCCACAACAAGCAGGAACATATAAACACGGGGCAGCAAAAGCAGTCAGCGGGATATGCTCCCGAAACAGAAAAATACCTTCTTAATCTTCTCACACATGACTACTGAAAGGTCGTCACAAACCAAAACAAACGTCTTCTCGAAAACTGCAAATGTTTTCGCGCCCCCGAAATCATCCCAAAAACTTCCTGGTTACCGGCCAATGAGAACACAGGGCAAAACCACGTCAAGTAACAAACGAGAGACATATGTTTTTTCTATATTTTCTAAGATATTTCATAATACAAAATTAAATAAAAGATAAACAGGCGTAATCAATCACAGTTGGTAAGTTAAATAAAAATATATATTAAAAAAAACTTTTTCCAAAACACTGTTTCCGGTTCACGTTTCCTGTGGGCAAACAAAGATGAAGAAAAACTTAAAATAGATCGCCTCCATTTCCGTTCAGTTCGACGGAACTAAAGAGACTTGTAGACTTGGATTGTTAGAGCTAACCAAAGCTAAACTCAAAGCTACAACTCTTGAAATAAAACTAAAAATTACAATTTCAACAAATTAACAAAACAACATGAACCTACCTAAATAAAAATGTGGAGGGAATGTCTTAAATTTTTAACTTTTCCACTTTGGTCACATTTTTCACAAGTGATATTGGCTCTTTTGTTGTATTATTGTTCTGAATCAGTCTGGATTCAGTCTCAAACTCTGACATTTTCTTCTTCTTTCAACTCCTTACTTTAGGGGTCATTACAACAGACCATATGCTTCCATCTCATCCTATCCCTAGCATCCTCTTCTGTCACAACAACCTTCTGCATGTCTTCCTTCACTACATCGCTGAATATTCTCTTTGGTCTTCCTCTTTCCCTTCTCCCTGGTAGTTTCATATTCATCATCCTTTCCCCACTGTGTCCACCATTCCTCCTATGTCCAAATCATCTCAGCTGTGCTTCTCTAACTTTGTCTCCAAAATGTTCAACCTGAACTATTCCTATGAAGACTTTAGTATCTTCAGTTTAGCCACCTCTGGTCTTTTTGGGAGTGCCACTGCCTCCAAACCAAATATCATGGCACATCTCACTAGAATCTTCCAAAGCTTCTCTTTCACGCTCGCTGCTATCCCTCCCGCTTTACATTCATATCCACCATGCTTGCACTGTGTTCTTCACATCTCATGTGTATTGTTTGTTGCTTTGGATGACTGATCCTAGGTATTTATTCTCATTCACCTTCACCATCTCTACTCATCTCTGTGTGCGTTGAGACAACAGGTTTTGTGATTTGGTGCTGTATAAATAAAACAGAATTTAATTACTCTTTGGAGTTTCACTACTTTTAGTAACGTTTTACCTGACCTGCTGTTTTTATTGTTGGTGTCAGATTAATTATAACACAGTGAATGATGAATGTTGGTTAGAGGTGGCCCCTGTGATTTGTTTTTATTTTTCATTTATTTATTTGCCCAGAGACCCAACAGAATCGCCACTGATATACGCTTTGTTCTCACCGGGCTGAGTGCCACAAGCTAATAAATAAATACGTTAACGGCCAACAAACAACAACAAGCTAACAAATATTCATATTTAAAATTATTATTAAAAAAAAATGCATCCGAGTGGAAGGACGAAAGCGGAAGTGCGTGCAGGTTAACGTTTCGTATCGTCGGATACCTCTCGGATGGTTACTTCACCGTCAACAACCCGCCGAAGTTCAAAATAGCTTGTTTGAAAAAGCGAGTAGAAATGGCGACGAGGAAACAGTTGGAAAAATCTTATAGTAAAAGTGTAAATAACTCCACGTTTGACGCGTCCAGCATAGACTCCACCACGGTCGGGGAAAAGCTTTTCCGCCCCACCGAGAACGAGGAGGAGAACGGCGATGACGGACCTGTGGTCTTCATCTGCGCGAAATGCAAGCTGCCTGTCGGCGATTCATTGTCCTGGGATGGAAGTGAAGATGATCTAAACCAAATCAGACTGAAGCGTAAGTTTGGCTTGGGAGATTGTTTGCCCTTTTAGCCCAGAGCCGGCCCAAGTTGTTATGGGTCCAGAGTTTGATTTGGGGCCCCCTTGTAGGCTCAACGCCTACCACCCACCCCAGCACCAGCAATATTAACTATATGTTATCAATGCTTGATTGTTTGTGCATTGTACCCATTTTACAAAGTTAACTATTTAAACTGCTTCTGAAATTTTCAAAAGGGCAAAACAATCATAAAGAATTTAACAGAAATGTAAATATTATTTTCTTATGTGAACTTCAAATGTAAAAAATGAAAAAAGTTAATAGATTAAATAAGTATTTGAGTAAAAACACCCACTACTTAAAGTCGGTGTTAATATATCTGTAACTTTGTGCCTCAACTAATGAAAGTGCCCTTCTGACATGCATTTTACCTTTCATATTTATTACTTTAAAAGGAGATACATGTTAAAATGAATGAAAAGACTGATGGCCTGGTGTGCTTATTTACAGGATGTGAATTTACAGATTTTTGAGCTGCGTTCAGCTGACCTATTTTTTATCCTTAGGGGTCACTGACAATGTCATGATTGGAAAGGAGAACCGACTGTACGAAGCAAGTAAAAAGTCTCTCTGGTAAGATGATGCCCAGCAGTAAAATATGTATTCCAGTCCTTTACTACCACCTAGTTTACTACTAGTTAATACTAGTGTAGCACAAAACTTACAATGTTCACAAGTGGATGAAAGCACCAGAACTTGCACATAGGAGTCTTTTATGATTTCTTATTTAATCAAGTCCATTAGGGCAAGGACAGAGAGACTCAAGAGGAGCTTCTATCCCCAAGCCATCCGTGCCCTAAACACACACACCCGCCCTCTCACATCATCTATAATTGACTGAGACAGGACTCTCTTCCAGACACTCTAAACCAAGGAACAATGTACATTTCAAATTCCTTTAATTTTAAATATGTTTATATTGTCTATTCTGTAAAATAGTCAGATGTCTATAATAATAATTTCCCCCAGGGATCAATAAAGTATTCTGATTCTGATTCTGATATTAATGTACAGAATTCACCTGCTTGCTGCTACCACTGCACATTCACCCAATGTATATACTATATATATATATATATGTTCTTCCTCCCCCCCCCCCCCCCCCCCCCCCCCCCATTTTTGCACATGTCGAGGAGCGTGTCAGGTTACATTTCACTGTGTGTTATACTTGTATAACTATACATGTGACAAATAAAGAACCTTGAACCTTGAAAACTCAAGATGGTCTCTAATTTCAGTAAAGACTTGGATTTCCCTTTTTTGATTGATGCTAGTGTCAAATTCTACAACCATGTGGGAGTTGACTTTAGAAGTCTGAAATTACTCATAAAAACTTCCTGAGAGGATTGTGGAATCAGGTTGAACAGATAGTGTTTTTGTTTCAGTCACATCACCTGGATGGACCTCTCACACTCCTCACTCAGTTCTGTGGCCCTTGAAAAGCTTGATGCATAGGTAGCAGGTGATCATCTTCTTGCACTGCTGAGGTGTTCTTGAAGCAAAGGTTGCTTTGATGGTGGCTTTCAGCTGGTCTGTGTTATGGGGTGTTTGTCATCTTCCTGTTGACAAATCCCCACCGATTCTCTCTCTGATTCAAGTCAGGGGAGTTAGCTGACCCATCGAGCACAGCAATAACATCAGGTGATCAGCAGATGGAAGAATGTGCTGTAGATGCTTCAGTTGTCTCTAGCCAAGGAAAGGCTTGATATGTGGAGTACAACAGTTGCCGGTCCTTCGCCGAGGATGTCTGTGTGTGGTGACAGCAACCTCAGAGCACTGTGAAGATCTCCCAAGTTCTTGAATCAACCTTTCTTGACAATCAAGTCTGCAATGATCCCTCCTGCTAGTTCACTTTTTCCTACCACACTTTTCCTCTTCATGCAAACTTTCCATTAATATTCAGTACTCTGTGAACAGCCTTTTCAGCTATGAAAAGTGTTGATAGTTGTCAGATAACTGCAGTGGACTCTGAGATAGATCTACCTCTGAAGCGTTGCAGTTTTAGTACAGGTAGAGCAGTAATACCACATGTGCATGCCTGATTCCACAACGTCCATCGGGGCAGGAGCAGGGTAAGCCATTCTTTTGGCATTTTTTATATATATGTATGTGTGTCCTTGTTGGAGTAAATCTGTTTCTCTGTTTGAATGTTGTGTTTTTTCCTCCTTTAATTTCTCTACAGTTTGGTTGTGGATCTCATCTGTCGAGGCTGCCATTCTGTGCTTGGCATGGTGTACACATCCACCCCTAAGAACCTGGACCACAAGAGGTTTACCTTCTGTTTCAGTGTCGCTGACATCGACAGGTGCGTTTTTGGGACAGACTTTAGTTTAAACAACAACAAAACATGGTTCATGAATTCACTACTTTTCTGATGACTCCATGCGGATAATGCATCACATTGCAAAGCTCAAATCATCTCAATCAAGTTGGTTTGTTGAACCTGACAATGAGCTCAGTGCATTATAGAGAAGCTATAACAGAGAAAATTTGGGATGTGGAGGAACGGAAAATTAACATTGATGTGCCAACAATTCTGCAGCAACTGTGTGATGCCATCATGTAAATATGGACCAAAATATCTGAGGAGTGTTTTCAGCACCTTTTTGAATCTACAGCAAATCTTGTGGCTCTTTTTGAACCTTGAAGGCAAAAAGGTTGTCTAACCCAGTGTACCCAGCAGTGTACCCCCACTTAAAACATGGATCTTTAGTATATACTCACGATGAAATAGAAGAGGAAGAAGTAAAATCTCCCGTGCAACTTTTCACAAAGATTTAAAGAATAAAATATTTTGGTGATTTGTTAAAGTAGATTAATAACTGAGACACAAAGCTTTGACATTTTACATATCAAACAGAAGAGATGAGACATGTTGTATATTGTTATTTTAGAACAAATTTTTATTAATATTTTAGTTATTTTGCAATAAGCTGTACTGTCTCTGGTCATGATATTGTATTTAATACCATTAATCGTAATGTGTTCATGGTGTGAATCCTCCTTTTACAACTTTATTGACAGTGGAAATCTTTTTCAGCTACGTGCTCGGCTCTGGAGGCCAGATGTTGGCAGCAGAGGGCCCCAAAGAGCAGCCAGTAACACTGGAGTACAGAGGCATTGTTGAACAACAGCTGACAGAGGTAAATTACTACTGCTGCTTCTCTTTGTCTGCTTTCCCTGATGATGTCTTGCTTTGGGAAAAACAAAATGTTTCACGTAATGAGCAGATTTTCTGCTCTAAAGCTCACTGTAAACTGATTATATCTCCAAACGCAGGTTGACATTAGTCCTTAAAATTGTATTGTTGCTTTGCAAAAAGTATTAATGTTAAAAAATCAAAATCTGGTCAGCAGGTCTAAACTCTGAAATAGTTTTTCTTTATTGACCTGTCTCTGACATAGTACTTTCTCATTAGCAACAAGCAGCGCTTTCGTTGATGCCCAATGCATAGGTTGTACTAACGGTGACATCAGCTTACTTCTGGGAAACCCTTTGTGCTGTAACTGGCAGGCAGACACTAATATCAGACATTACCTCATCTATCCGTCTCGTCTTATGCAAGCACTATACCATTTTCTCTGGAATAATAGCAGTGATGTTAATATGTTTAGGGTTCAGTGTTGACATCCAAATCTCCTGTTTGCAGTTATCCAATATCTCAATTTTAATTTCCTTACCCTAATTTAGTGTCATCTTATAATTCTCATTATCACTGCTCAGGAATTCTAGTCAGGTTTTTCACGGGAATCGTGGAATGACTCCCAAAGTTGAAGTCTAAATCACCCTTTGTTTAAAATATCCCACAAAACCACTAATTGGCCAGTAGGCGGCGATAGCGCGCAGGAGCGCCTGCCAGCCCTTCCACACTCTCTTGCACCGGGGACAATAGATGTGATACAGACCATGCTGAGGAATCTTCGCTGGAGAAAAACATGTTTTGGTCATGGAGTGTTTTTGTCACGGTAGCTTGGTGTGTGTGCGCGGTGCTCTGCTTTCACTTTGCACCAACCTGTGAGTTTTCATCACAGACCATGTGAACCATTGCATTTTGAGATGTTATCTGTGCAGCAGTATATTAGGAACAGGTTATGCTGATTATGGGACAAGAAAAACAAAGCACGAGCAGCGTATGTCTTTTTAAATATCTAGAAAGACTTGTAGGTGTGTCTAAAGTTCGTTAAATGCTTTGTTAAATTTTTTTGCCCGTGACCTGAGTATTTGTGTATAATTGCCTTCCCTCTTCCTTTTCCATTTTTGTGATCCACCAAAAGATATACGTGAAAACCCCCCCAGTTCATCTGATTAAATTAAACCAGTGTCACTGCTGTGAGAATATTACTACACTGTGTGTGACGCAGACAAAGGGATACCCCAGGAAAGTGCATAATGAAGTGAAGATATTTACCTCATACTGGCTTTGGTTAATATTTGGGTTGGATTTACTTCTTAAATCCATCTTGCTTTGAGTGTTTAGTGCTTGTCTATATAGATTACAGATTAATCAGACTATAACTACACAACAGTTATATTAATTTCTGGTTATAGGCAGGTTGTCTTGTTAGCTATTGGTGCATTGTAACAAGATTATAAAGGTTTTTTGATCAGCTCAGATATTAACATCGCCGCTTTCTATTAATACTTGTTTGCAGACAAAACCCTACATCAAGATGATACACTTCAAAAACCCAGTTTCAACTTTAAGGCTTCAATTTTTAAGATATCTAGCTGGGTGTTTTTTAAATCCAAGGCTCATGTAGGTATAAAGTTAAACGTTTTATTGCTCAGTAAAATGTTTTGATAGTAACAGGTCTGAACTTTCATCAGTTGTTAATGTTTTTGAGTTTGAAAAGTGTCATTTTAGTCTGTTAACTGAATTTTGGTTTATGTTTATGACATTTATTGCTAACCAAGTTAAAGTACAGGTCAAGTTTTACTGTTTTCTGGCATTTTATATCAGGATTGCCTCATTATTTGGGGAAATAAATGACAGAACTGTAACTCAGATTTTCTAGATACATGTGCCGTTATCGATTCTGCTCATAGAGCCTAGCCTTTATCGAGTCCTAAATAGTTTTCTGCGTCAAGCATCCCATAGCTTTCCAACGAACAAAAACCACAAACAAACAAAGAAACAGAAAGCGTAGGAAAAAACGGCTGGCAGGTAACTCAGGTGTGCAAAAGCTCCATGCTTAACGAGTTTGACATCATTGTCTTCCACTCAGTTAGAAAAACAGAAAAACACGTCCCTGTGTTTGCAGCACGGAGTGAATAATTTGGCGTCTGTTTCTGTTTTACCAGTTCTCGTACACTGACTATGAGATAAAAAAAAACAAAACAAAAAATTGTTGCGTGCGCCCATTTTGTTAAATGAAAGGAAGGTGTGATAGGAGGATAGTTTTTATTCTCTTTGCAAAATGTAAAACGACAAACAAAAATCGTGCAGCAGTTTTGGTAAACACAGGTGGTATTCGTGCTCTCTCTCCGAACCCTTTTGCTCTTGGTCTTTGTTCTCAGCTATCTGATGATGCTCGTGGCTCCTGATGCCATGCTTAATGTATTCTGTCTGTCTGCCTCCCTGTCCCTCCGTCTGTCTGTCTGTGACTTGCAGACACTTGTTTGGGTTTTTAATCTTCTACCCTCAGTGACCTGTCTCCCCCACCCCTCCCACTCTCTCACTGCCCCTCACACCCGTCTGCCCCTGACCACTTCCTCTCTGGGTTACCTCATTCTTCTTCACTGTCTCCCTGTACCAATTATCTTTACTCCTCCTCCCCACTTTCTTCCTCACTGCTGCTCCCTTCATTTCCCACCTGTCCCGTTTCCCCCTTTGTTTCTTCCCCGCTCTGAATCCCTCCCTCCTCTCTCTATCCTCTACCTGCCCAAAACGCAACACAATTTCTAAACCATCCTTTTCTCTCTTTCCATGAACCCCCCCCCCCAATCTTTTCCTAGATGAAAATGCTGGTCATGTCCATGGCACACAGGCTAGAGGAGATCGAGATTGGCCTTCAGGAGGGATGCGATGACGCCTGACAGCGATGTTTAATATCTACACCCCTCAGCTGTACCTTTACATTAACGCTTTTATCTGTGACATATTCCTCGAGTTATATGAGTCGTCCTGACCGCAACACCTAAAAACACACACACACACACAAAGCTTCCACTCTGCTTTGTCCTGATTACCAGTGGTGAAACAAAGCCTCCCTGCACTTGTAATCAATCACGTTGCCAGCTCTCGCGGCTCATGGCACCGTCTTCCCTGTAGGTCGTAGTGCAGAATGAATGCGCGCTACGAGCAGAATGTTTATTTGTTCGGGATCTCATCAAACAGGCTGCTCACTCAGCACAATGCTGTATTGATCTGGCCACTCGACTCAAGGCCACACACACTTTTTCTTTGTTCTCTCCCTCAAGTGTGGAGCCTTGAAATCAGGCTCGGATACATGCTTTTAAACGTCCAGTCGTCGCAGGAACTGATGAGTATTTGCATTATTCTGTTCCAATGATGACTGAATTTTCCAGAATGGGTGGAAATTACCATCTGTTTCTCTGTGCGTTTACTCATTGTTGGATTGTTCGTTTTGTTCTCAAAGTTACATGTTTTTCTCATCTGCGTAATAAAGCATTGAAGTTTCAAACATGTTCCGGCATTGTCAGTTTCACATTGCAGTTTAAACCAAGCGAGACAACTTTAAACTGTCAGGATAATCTTTTTAAATGTTTCTTTTGCACTTAAATTGTTTGGGGATCAGTGGCTTATCCTGCTTTGTCTTTAATTAGACGTATTTCTTGGATTTAAGAGTTAAACAACCAGTTTAAGACCATCAAAACTGGGAAGGTTGCTTAAGTCGGGGTCAGTGGGTTGATTAAATGTTAGAGCATTAAAAAGTGTTTGTTTGTTAGCTGACCTCTAATGTGCCTAGCAACACTTTCTACCAAAAAGCAGCTCCACGCCGTACCGCTTGCCCTCCCTCACCCACGAGGTTTCATCAGCCTCACACAACAACAACAGTGAGAAACGGCCAACCAGCACGCTGTATCCAAGGGCAGGTTGCGATGGCAACTGAGAGCACGTGCTACGCTGACTGCCTGTTGCCATCTCGTCATCGTGTTCACCGCCGGAGGAACAGCCAGCCAGCTCGCTGGCCAGCATGCCTGTCAACAGACGTTAGCCCCCCCCCCCCACTCGTGTTCAACCACACACCACACACAAGGGAAGAGTCGTGAATGAGCTCACCCCTCCAGCCCCCCAACCTTAATCTCTGTGTGATGTTTTTCTCTCTCTCTCTCGTAACTCCACCCTTGGTTCTTTCTCCCTCCCCCTCCCTCTAATTCTCCCCACCCTCTACTGTTGTTGTTGGTAGTGGGGGCGAAGTCAAAACAACAACAAACAAACCGCATGGTTTTTGTTGTTTCTGGTAGCGGTGGTCGCAGCAGAAGTGTTGTCTTTATCCAGCTCTCGCTTAAGGATGAGTTGCCTGTTCGCATCCTGCGGATGGATGATGCAAGCCAGCCGACCAGTCCAGATGTGCGCTGTTGCACCCTGTTACACAGGGTGGGTAGCAGGCTCGTTTTGGAATACATTTCCCAGTTTGCTTTGTTTTTTCCCCATAGAATGAAATGAAGCTTAAAGGCTGTTACCTCTGTTTAAAGTCTGCATCTCAGGGAACGGCTCAGTGGATCGCCTCTGAACTCATCTGGCCGTTTTTATATATAGACTTGGTGTTGGTGGATGTGTTGCACTACTGAGTGCAATTATTGCACCGATTTCACCCCGTTCACCTCTTACTTCTGAACCAATCGTTACCACCCAAACCAGGACCAACATAGAAACACACGTCTGTCAGTACCTCTCATTCTACAAGCACTCGGGGACAAAGGATGAATAATGCAGAGGTAGCGTCTGAGTGAAAGTCGCCTCCCCTCTCTCCCCTGTTTTCACCTTCCCTAAGCAATAAGGAAGCAATGTTGCCATGGAGGCAATGAAGCCTCGGCACGGCAGCAGCCAATTGAAGCCTTTTCTGTGTGAAACAGAGGACCAATGGCTGCTCAGACTGATGCTGTTATTGCCACGGACTCTGCGAGCTGATTGGCTGTGCTCTGCTCTTTGATTGAATTTCTGATCTTGTTTTTGGAGAGGAAAAAATATCTCAGGGAGTGCCACCTGTGCCAACTTTGAAAATATGTTTGGTTTTTTTTCGATGGATAGAAAAGGATTATCTTGTGAGAAGGCAAATGTTTCAGTTTTATTGGTTTTGAGAGCATTAAATGATGCTTCTTGTAATTTGGTTCTGATAATACTTGAGGGATGAGGGTGAGAGTGGTAATGAGATGGTTGTGTGTCAGATGTTTTGTTAAGGAAAACATTGAAAACATTATATCTGTACTATTTTTTTCAACCTGCGCAATAGATGACTTTATTTAATCCTCGTTTCTGCCTTTTCCTATCCTGGTATTTGGTTTTCTTCCGACAAAGGGACCACACCCCACCAGTTGCTCACAGCTGGTTTTGGACCATTTCCTGGTTTAACCCTTCATTTTACACAAAACTGTGCATGTTCACTGTGCCTCCTAACACTGAGTGCTTTAAAAATATTGTTTAATAAATAATAATAATGATGATGTAATAAACAGATAATTATTAAAAAATAAATTAAATATCCCACTGGACTTTTGCCGTGGCTGATTGCCCCTACTTTTCCAGCGTGGTGGACTGACCAACAGTATGCTTGAACAGAATCTTTTTTTTTTTTTTTTTTTTTTTTTACATTTAAGTCATGGAGACAGTCTGGAGCCATCTTTGTCTTTGTTTCCCACAGATTTGTTGGAAGGTCGGTTAATAAACGTCTTCATCTGGGAGGTTCCCAAATGTAGGATGATCTTAGGTCTTTGTTCAACTTCACCCAGTTCAGATTAACTAATAAAACGTCTCTGCCCTCTCAAGGTTGATGACCTTCCTCTGTGTCTGTGATGGAACTATATAACCGACCAGTCGGTGACTCGTCTGACGGAATAACCCCAATCCCCTCTGAGTGCTCAAACAAAGCCTCCTACTTCATTAGAAACATCTGCTTGTTTATTTCCCCCTAAGTCTTTGTGTACAACCGTGGCTGCCAGGTAGTCTAGCTGCCTCTCACTCTCTCCTCCTCTTCCTCCTCCTCCTCCTCTGCTGGTGTGAGCGCTGCTGAGGGAGGCTGTACTGGTCTGTGTGGCTGGACCTGGATGTTCAGGTTGTCTATGTGCAAACATCCCTGGTGTGTGTAGCAGGTTAATCGTCTGTTTTTCTCAGACACAAAGCCTCGTCCCTTTGCCAGTGACACCCTGGTGAGAGTGTGTGCGTGTGTCTATCTGTATATGTGACGAGCAGGGGGCTGAAAAAGGGATTAGTGTCATCAGGACCTAAGCCTCAACAGACTGACAAAACTAAATTCCTGCTGGACAGTAAGTGGTCAGTTTGGCCACACATTAAAAGGATGCCAGCCATCTGACTAATCAGAATTCTTTTTTTTCCAAAGAGAATTATTAATCATGCACAATTTTGAATATTGACAGCAAAGTCACAATTGTTCAACTTCTGTTCTAAATCTGGCAGGATAGGGTTTTATTAAATTCAATTTCGGTATCTGCTGTGTAACCAGACAACAAGAAGAAGTGTTACAATGTCTTCATATTTATAAATGTAATGATATGTAACAAGCTGCAATGTTAGCATTCCTCTAAAGTGATAAAAATATCCACTTATGCTCCATTCATATGTTGGTGGGGTGTTTATCACAAGCTTGTTATTGCTACTTGATCCTTTTATACGCAGATTGATTTGAATAATAATCCGTTTTTCCAATAATGCTTCCTGAGACTACATAGATTAATGGCTCTATAGTCAGATTCTTACAAAACGCAGTCTGAAGCTTCAACTCACCAAATACTTTTATTAAAACTCTGCTATTCTTTGCATAAATTGTTCAACCTTGAAAATGTGAGAGGTTAAAAATCATTTTCCTCAAAGTTACATAGGGACTCACAGTCTGGTCCTCCAATATTTGGATGATACTGGGTTTTTTGCCTCTGTTCACCACAATAATGGACATGTTGCAATAACACTTTACAGCCATTTTCGCAGACTGAACAGTAATTTGAGAAACAACTCTGGTCAGTCTGAAAATGATGGACACCAAATGCTGAGTTTCTTGCCATGCATTATCTTCAGTTGCTGTTTGTTTCTGGGTTTTCCCGCCCTGAGTTTTGTCTTCAGTAGATAAAGAAAGGTCTAATCGGGTCACATCACTGGCTCAGCTCAGTCAGCTTAGAAACAGTTGATAATGTGTGGAAAATACAAAAAACCAAAACAAGAAGCACTCCAAGAGGACGGGGTTTACTTTTAAGGGAATAGTATTGTAGTTTAAATACATTTATTTTGTTTTCTGCCTTCTTGTTAAACATTAAGTTTGCAGTGCAGTAAAAACAAGTGGAAAGTGCAAGATTTTGTTATTTGTCCTCTTAAAATTGAATTTAATATACTTATAATAATAATTTTGAACATATTTATTTATTGGTTTTAATTTATCTAGAATTCTTTTTGTCTTGACAAGATTTTCTTACAAGATTTTGAGGTAAACTTGAAAGAAAGGCAGGTGTGAAAAGTTAAAGTGAGGTCAGAGGTCAAATGTGACATGATATTTGGAGGGAAACTATAAATATTTGATATTTAGAATTTTCATATTCCAGTATAAAAGTTTCCAATACAAATAAAGGCAGTAGAAATTTTAAGTTCAATTTTAAAGATAAGACATTGTATGAAAGTTTGAGTCTAGTTTTATCTTGATGAAGAGATCAGAGGTAGCAAGTTCAATATTTCGTTCATTGCTATCAGATGTAGGGTTGAAATGTTCCCATAACTTATTTGAGCTGTGTGCATTCTTTCAAAAAGGTCTTATGGAGTGATGAATTCAAATGTAAGATTTTAGGGTTAAATTTTCATCAACATGTAGTTCACTAGTGAGGTACAACAGTGAGTGTCTACAGCTACCTGTGAAACAGTGTGGAGGCTCTGTCATGGTTTGGGGCAGCATTTCAGTGTTGAAGAATAAAGATCGTCATTTAGAATTTTAAGCTTGTTAAAATTTTACAAACTCTGTTTTCACCTTACATGCTGCATTTCCATGTGTGTTCACACATTTCAATAAGTCACAGCTCCTTTTTCCTATTTTCCTTACAAAATATAAAGAAGAAAGTGTTGTCTAAAGACGTTTGCACAGTATGTTATGTCAGTGCGCCCCAGGGCAGCTGTGGCTACAATGTAGCTTGCCATCACCTGTGTGTGAATGGGTCAATGACTGAATGTAGTGTAAAGCGCTTTGGGGTTCTTAGGGACTAAGTAAAGCGCTATACAAATACAGGCCGTTTACCGTTTACCATTTAAAATGGGTGTCACAATTCAGATTACTATGATACAAGTGGTAGGTGACAGGCTATGAGGTGGTGCATGCACCCAGGCACTGGGGATGTGGGAAATGGTGGTATTTATGTCACTGGTGCAATGGCAGAAGTAGTCAGGCAAGAAAAATGACTTTGATAAACAGTATCCAATATCTATTTGAGAGAAGCTATGTTATTTGTTTTTAATGCCTTTTGTCTTGCAAATGTATTCAGAGTGGTGCCGTTGAAATACTGAAAGGTTTCTGTCCATCTTTCCAGTTCAGCAGGATTGTTTTCTTAGCGACTGTTAGAGCTGTTAGTGTAATGTGAGTTGCTCACTTTTCAGAACTTGAATCAACAGATGTAAGATCTCCAAGCAGAAAAACAGATGAGAAAACTGCAAATGAGCTGGTCTGGATGAGTTAATGTTGACTAACTGTTTCTACTCCACTTAACGATTATTTTTTTACAGCAGCTATTAGGGCTTCTTGGTGCATATTATATTGTATATTAAACAAAAAGGATTGTTGTGGTTAGACCTTTATATTCAATCGCAGGTATGAATGTCACTCCTAAATTTGAGCTTTTTTTCATGATTTTTTTGAATGGAATGATTGTCAAATTAAAATGCATTCAGCTCTATATATTAAAAGATGTAAGTAAAAGTATGTATATATTTTAGCCTTTATACACTTGACCCTTTGTGGATTGGAGTGTGAATTATTCCACCCTGAAAAAAAAACTATTTTAAATAAATCATTAAAAGTCACATAATAACCATCCCCCATAATGAGTGTTACAACATCTGTTTGTGCGTCTTTTTAGAGGTCTCCCATCGACTACTAATTTTATCTTTCTACTGTTAACGATGGTAATGCTAAATTTATTAAAGCATCACTTGATCGTAGACTTCGACCAGGTTACATGTACAGTGGGGCAAAAAAGTATTTAGTCAGCCACCGATTGTGCAAGTTCCCCCACCTAAAATGATGACAGAGGTCAGTAATTTGCACCAGAGGTACACTTCAACTGTGAGAGACAGAATGTGAAAAAAAAAATCCATGAATCCACATGGTAGGATTTGTAAAGAATTTATTCGTAAATCAGGGTGGAAAATAAGTATTTGGTCAATAACAAAAATACAACTCAATACTTTGTAACATAACCTTTGTTGGCAATAACAGAGGTCAAACATTTACTATAGGTCTTTACCAGGTTTGCACACACAGTAGCTGGTATTTTGGCCCATTCCTCCATGCAGATCTTCTCGAGAGCAGTGATGTTTTGGGGCTGTCGCCGAGCAACACGGACTTTCAACTCCCGCCACAGATTTTCTATGGGGTTGAGGTCTGGAGACTGGCTAGGCCACTCCAGGACTTTCAAATGCTTCTTACGGAGCCACTCCTTTGTTGCCCGGGCGGTGTGTTTTGGATCATTGTCATGTTGGAAGACCCAGCCTCGTTTCATCTTCAAAGTTCTCACTGATGGAAGGAGGTTTTGGCTCAAAATCTCACGATACATGGCCCCATTCATTCTGTCGTTAACACGGATCAGTCGTCCTGTCCCCTTGGCAGAAAAACAGCCCCATAGCATGATGTTTCCACCCCCATGCTTCACAGTAGGTATGGTGTTCTTGGGATGAAACTCAGTATTATTCTTCCTCCAAACACGACGAGTTGAGTTTATACCAAAAAGTTCTACTTTGGTTTCATCTGACATTCTCCCAATCCTCTGCTGTATCATCCATGTGCTCTCTGGCAAACTTCAGACGGGCCTGGACATGCACTGGCTTCAGCAGCGGAACACGTCTGGCACTGCGGGATTTGATTCCCTGCCGTTGTAGTGTGTTACTGATGGTGACCTTTGTTACTTTGGTCCCAGCTCTCTGCAGGTCATTCACCAGGTCCCTCCGTGTGGTTCTGGGATCTTTGCTCACCGTTCTCATGATCATTTTGACCCCACGGGATGAGATCTTGCGTGGAGCCCCAGATCGAGGGAGATTATCAGTGGTCTTGTATGTCTTCCATTTTCTGATGATTGCTCCCACAGTTGATTTTTTCACACCAAGCTGCTTGCCTATTGTAGATTCACTCTTCCCAGTCTGGTGCAGGTCTACAATACTTTTCCTGGTGTCCTTCAAAAGCTCTTTGGTCTTGGCCATGGCGGAGTTTGGAGTCTGTTTGAGGCTGTGGACAGGTGTCTTTTATACAGATGATGAGTTCAAACAGGTGCCATTCATACAGGTAACGAGTGGGGGACAGAAAAGCTTCTTACAGAGGACGTTACAGGTCTGTGAGAGCCAGAGATTTTCCTTGTTTGAGGTGACCAAATACTTATTTTTCACCCTGATTTACAAATAAATTCTTTACAAATCCTACCATGTGAATTCATGGATTTTTTTTTCACATTCTGTCTCTCACAGTTGAAGTGTACCTCTGGTGCAAATTACTGACCTCTGTCATCATTTTAAGTGGGGGAACTTGCACAATCGGTGGCTGACTAAATACTTTTTTGCCCCACTGTACCTCTGTGACAGTGTTTTACACTCTGCTACATGCTGTGAAGAGGTTTTATCTATGCCAATAATTCCATGCTATTCTAGGTAGTTACAATGTAGTTAAATTGCCCTAGGTGTGTTTTCTTTTCTTCATCCCACTGAAAGCGTCCTTTACTTCCTAAATTCTTGTGAACAGTTAACGAAACAAAATTGCCCTCCAGAGCTTTTACTTTGTAGAATTTTTAATGAAATAACAAGGCCACACCTGGCCACCAAACCACTGCTGAGTCATTTATCTAATTACTTTGGAGCCTCAGGAAATGCAGATACTATGTTAAGAAAAATTGCTCTAATTCATAAATATATTAAATGTTAATATCATTTAAGCCCCTTGAACTAAAGCTACAGGTCTACACTTCAGTTATATCTTAATTGGTTTCAGTCCTTTAAAGTGGATTTGAAGTGAAGCAAATTGCATTGCCCTTCAAATGTTTATGGTTTTGACTGTATTTTGTTCAGCCAACAACGTGTGAGATTCATATTGACACCAGAAAAAAGAAAATGCTTGCATTCGGGAAATGGGCAAAAGTTTTCATGCATTTGATTACAGCCCCGGTTTATTTTGCCGTAAATGTTTTGAAGGGAGGAAGGTTCAGGGCTGAAGCAATCAGCTTCATGGGCTCATCCGGTTAGAATAAGAAAAGCAGCCATCTAATGCAGAATTATTTTCAGGGTACTCCTTTTATTCTCAAATAAATAAGGCAAAAAAGGAAGGAAACAAAGACGCACATGGACTGCCAATGCTGAAAGAAAACAGATTTAAGTTACTCATTACCTTAAACAATACATAAAATAAAAACCCAAACAGAACCTCACCTCAGCTGCCGCCCCGTGTGGAAGTGAGGAAAGAGTGAGCCAAAAGTGAATGCAGTCCTTATATACTGTGTGACATATAATGTGTGACAGGTGAGTGCAATCAAGGACAAGCACCACACCCAATCAAAGGTGAGAGAACTAAACAAGGTGCATCTGGTGCAGTGAGTGGGTGTGCTGGGATGTGCTAAAAGGTGGGTCTCTACAACAGTAAACATGATTCATTGATTTTGCTGAAATAAGAGGTAGAAACTGTTACAACATGTCCTTCACCACCACAATCTCTCACCTCACTTTCTGGAAACAATACGTGTTTAGTCAAAAGCGGCGCCTTTTTGGGTCCTTGACTTTATCAGTTAATGGTAAATTACACAATTACCGCAGCAACACTAAACTATATTTTATGATATTATCTGTCTGTGTGCAGTAATATCCTTCATGCGTAGTATTCCTGGTCAGAGCTTGTTTATGTCACCAGATCAACCAGGGATTTTGAGTAACCGTTGGCCTGTCGGCGATAAACAAAAGGCTCTGGCTTTAACATATTTGAGGGCTCCTCTTGCCCCTCTGCTTTTATCAGCTTAGCCACGCTGATTTAATCGGACAGCCCTGTTTGTGGTGTCCTGTGCATGTGCTTGTTTGTCTCAAAGCTCTGGTGATCCCCCTTCTGTGTCTCGACAGGGCAGCGTCACCCAGAGAGGTTTAGGGAGGCACAGCTGAGTAGATTAGTGTCTATAACGTATGTGTTCGTGAGAAGGAAGGGCTTGTAGTGTATGTGTGAGTGTGTGTGTGTGTGTGTGTGTGCATGTAGCCAAACCAAGGATCATTCAGCTGTTGCATGGGAGTGTCATGCTTTTTTTTTTTAACCTCTCATAGGTGTTTTGTGGGAAATGCATATGGTATGTGAGATAAGTGGCACATTCAGTAACATAAATCCTTTCACACATCGTCATCAAGTCCTCCAGGAGATGAGAGCTTTAAGGATGAAGTATAGATGTCAGACTTTAGGTAAAGTGTACATAAATTAGCAAGAATATTGGATTCTGTTGAGTACCATATTATTACTTAATGATCATAATTAAAAGTTTGCATATTTTCAATACGTCTCAGATGAGCCATGTGAACATGTGACGTGCAAGAATGAAGCCAGACAGCATGCAGGTGCGTTTAAAGAACTAGACAGACACATAAAGGATTCCTTATAAATATTTAAAATACTTTATACAGCATAGAAATCTCTTGACACTCAAACAAAACCATCCTTTACAAAATCTTAAAAAAAGACACCCCCCACCCAAGTCCGTATCAATCTCAGTATCAACCAGAAAAAAGGTACAAAGACATAATTTCAAATGCTGACAACACAAGTTTGACTCATGCAACTTTTCATTTGGACATGAAGAGATTCTACAGTATTTTAACAGTGAGAAGCCTCGTGTGCCCGTGGAAGCCTTTTTTTTTTTTGTTCGTTTTTTCCCCCTTTGTTTTGTACAGGCAACTAATTTGTGACAGTGTCGGCTCAGATAAACGTCTTAAACTTCTGTTCATACAGAACGGAGTAAGCAACAGGAACACAGGAGCTGCACTGTTATTTACAGGAACATTTTTCACATGTCTCAGAGCTCTTGGCAAATACTCATCATTGCAGTTAACACTTAAGACTATTGCACAAACTACAGCGTTAAGACAAAAGGAAGTGAATTATTTCCGCAGATGATCCTAGTAGCAGTTCTTTCCACTTTCATACACTCAACCTGTGGTGAGGTTGATCTGTTTCATAAGGCTTTTGATGCTCTATTCTTTTTTCTTTTATTTATTTTTTATTACAAACTGACTAGGAACAGGCATATCCTGCTGTGAGAAAGTCAAGACTTTTACAGATTCCCTGTGGGTCTTAGAGGTGAAGCAACACTTGTGGATAAAAAAGTTCAGTGCTGGGTGAAGGTTTATGAGGACGTTTATATAAAAGTGAGAATATGCTTCTGCTCTTGCAACCTACGGCTATTTTAGTGTGTTGATTCTAATGGCAACACTTACACACTGCTACACTGTGACACGATCCACACAAGCATGTCACAACCGACTGCCGTTCCACATTTAATGCATGAATAAATGCAGTGAGGTAAAAGATGTTAAACACCGTTCTAAGTATACGTTTTGGTTTTCAAGAATAGTGCAGTGAGCTTCTTCATCCGGTCAGCATAGGACATAGTGCCGGCTGACTGGATGTCAGTGGCTATTATACAGAGTTTTCACAGAGACAAAACATTTATACATGTAAAATCAGGGTTAGGGTAAAAGTTGGGGTCTGTTAGCTGGTGTGAATCAGTTTGCGGCTCAATTAGTAACCAGTTACACCAATGTTACATAAGAGAGTATCTCTAAGTTGGTCTATAATACATCGTTCAGTGTGTACTCATGTGTGTGCTTGTGTGTGTGTACAATTGTTATTGGCAAGGCTCATATTACACAATGTCCCATGTCCATTCCGTATTTAGGACACAGAGAGATTTAGTCATTGCTCATGGATCCGTTCAGATCTTATCTCCTCAGTGTCACTTCTCACATTACATAATAAGTGTTGTAACAAGAGGTAATACATTTTATATTCTCACCACCTTTTCTTTTTTTCTTTTTTTTTTTTTTTTAAATAAGTCTGTCATGAAAAGTGGCTCAGTCGCAATAAAGGGACAGTTCACAGTTCAAAAGGCCGCTCTGGAAGACCTCTCCCAACATAAAAATGTTGAAAGGGGCATCGAGTTCAGTCCAACTTTTTTTTTTTTTTTTTTTAAATCATCTTATAACTCAGCAGAGGGTCTTTAGTGCACCTGAAGCACAGAGGAGAGTCTGCATGGGGTAGGGAGGAGGGGACACGACTTCCTCGATGACTTGTTCTGGCCGAAATGTAAATGGCTGCAGCTGGACCTTCTTCTTTAGGATCTGTCCGATTCCCATCGAGGGGAATTTGCTGCGATGCGTTGGGCTCTCGGGATCGCTGCTACCGCTGCTGGAAGGAGGACTAAAAGCTGAGGTAGGATTGAGGGGACTGAAAGCAGACTTTGGAGGGCTAAAAGCTGAGCTCCCTGGGGGACTTCCTATAGTGCTGGGAGGGCTACCACTAGTGTCAGAAGAACCACACCAATCTGTCGAGGTGCTCTTCTTGGGCTGTGGATTGACAATGAGGACGGGCGGACTGGGGATTGTGGCTTTTTTCAAGTAAGAGGAGTCAGGCTGGAAGGCGGAGACGTGGCGGGGAGGGGATAGGGTCCCGTTAGTCAGCTTGTACCAGGGCGAAGATGGGGTGTCTTCGATTTGTTCAGCTTTGGCGAGCGAGCCGAAGGAATGCATGCCAATCGGCGACGGCGCGGGAGGAGCGGGAATGTTGTGTTCTGGGCTCGTGTTGACTTGCGGAAGGGTGGCCAGGCGCCTTCGTTGCTGTGGCGTGTTGGGGAATAGAGGGTGGATCTCTAGGTACTCCATGGAGGAAGAAGCAACTGTGCCCGGAGGTGCCAGAGGTGAATTACGATGCCCACCAGTTATGGCACGCAGTAAACCTGAGGATGAAATTAGAAGCACTTTAGCTTTTGTGAAACATTGTTTTTACTGTAATATTTAATGAAAATTAAAATAAATTCATTAAAAAAGTGAGAACCCCATCTTTTCTTAAACCTCTGCCTGAGTAGCCATTGTCTGTATGCCATTAACAAGATCCTGACAGACACAATGATCTGACAGCAGACGTAAAGCCAAAGGTACAGAAGACAAAGCTGTAATTTCTCAATACCACTTAAAGGTAAGTGAGAAGGGAGTTTAGGTGTGTGCTAAACTCTCTCTTGCAAGCTTGAGTCAGTTCAGTTATTTCTATATCATGAACTTACTTCTGCACTATGCTCTCTTAAGTAATTTCTGATTAAGATTTTAGTGTTTGTGTTTGCCCCACGAGTGACTGGCAAGTTGTCCTGGATGTTTCCTCTCAGATGGATGAGTGGGTGGTTAGATGGATGGACGAACAGACAAACAGTGGATGGATGGATGGTGGGATGGATGGATGGATGACTGGGTAACTACGTGTGTGTGAAACAGGTCGCTGTACAAGAACATGCATGCTCAGTCAACCTACCCTGTATGAATGAAAGTAAATAAAATAGATACAATAAATAAAGTGAACATTAAAAAAAAACTGCTTCCTAATTGTTGTTTTCATTATTTTTGCACTCAACTGTGCAAATCCTCACCTGTTCTGTGCTTCTTCTCCTTGCTGGGCCCCTTGCTGACAGCCAGGTAGACGGGCGTCTGTTTCGGGGGTATGGTCAGCTTATCGACGTGCTTCCTCCACTGGGTCTGGAAGTATTCGTTTTTCTGCTTTTCGCCTCTCTTTTTCTCTTGGAACTGCATCTCCTTAACACACACACAAGCAACATTTGTTGTTGATGACTAAATGCTTTGCGTCATCCCGTCACAACAGTTTATTGGTGTGAAAAACACTCCTGGTCCTTTTGAAATATTACTATGACAAACTCCTTGGGAAAAGGATGTGCAAGTGACTAAAATATTTTTTTCTCTCTAAACTCACTTTACTCACTGACGTCAAACCGGAAAGTATATGAATATACATACCCTGTATTCTTTGGAGAGTCTCTTCATTTTCTTGTTGAGGAGGAAGTAGACCGCCAAAGTGTGGCAGGCGCGATTGGTGAGGACGGCGCTCAGAACTTCACTGTGCTTGTAGCCCATCTTCTCCGTCATATGCAGCAACACTGTGTGGTTGATTTCTTCAATGTGGATCCTTAACGCAAAAAAAAAAAAAAGGAATATTTAACAATGCTTGACAAATTAAGCTTTTAAATGCAAACTACAACAAACACAAACTCAGAGCAATTTAAATCTGTGTACATCTACCTGTTGAGGTATGGTGCCCCTGTGTTCTTATTGGCCAGCTGAAGCCAGGAGTCAGCCATCACCTGGTGGATATTGGGACGCTTGTTGGGGTCTGGCTCAAGTAGCTTCTTCAGAAGACAGATGGCAGCTGAGAAACGAGAAAAATCAAAATGTGTATTGTTATTCTTTCTGCACGCTCATCAACACATAAAACAGGAGCAGCTTTCTCGGTGCTGAAACATGTTACGACATGTTGTGTTATCACTGTGTTTATTCCCAGGCCACAAACTTGGCTCTCTTCCTCCACATCCTTAAGGTTCAAGATTCTTTTGAATTACCAACGCTGCAAAGTGAAACTGCTTATGCAACAACAAAATAGATGAAACTGATAAAGTTATCATTATTAAGTAAATTGTTTCGTAACGAACCCAGTTGCGAAGTCAGATACATGTCGTTATAGTATAATAGGTGCTTATAAAAGTGAGTTATGGTATCGCCCCTTAGTTTGCATATAAGCGAAATGCAAACGACTGTTCTGACATGCCGTGAAGGAGTGACTGCAGAACGAGTGCAGAGATTGTGAAATGAATTTGACACCGTCATACCTATGCACACCCTTTCCACAACACACGCAAGCTTCTGAGGAACTACCTTTGAATTTATCTGTGTAATTATATCTAAATATATGTGTAGGACATTTACACTATAATTAGTGACTCTAAGGCAAAGTCAAGCCTATGAACAATTTTAGTTTCCTAAAGTCTACAAAAACATTGACCAAACCTCTCAGGAAGTGAATCATTTGTTTTAAGAAACAAAAAGAAAAAACTGTAGAAAAAATCTGAATCTGTGCCAGCGTCTTCACTGGAAGAGCCACCTAATGTTTTCGCCTCTGATGGAAAGGTTACTAGTGAAATCACCGAGAATTTCTTGCTGTCGCGTGCAATGATGTGCATGAATGTACATCCCTCCGCCCGTCACCTGTTTTTCTGCTTTTTTGCTTTTCGGTTTTTAACTGCATTTAAGCAGAATAAATGAAAACAAAACTTCTTTTTGAAGGGTTTAAAATAAGATGTCATAAAGAATCTTAAATATGTCAAAGGCACTAAGCCTCAAGTTATTTATCCTTTTGCTTCTAGTTTTAAGTAAGCAGCTTTTAAAATCATTTTTCGAAATTCTGAAGGCCAACCAGTCAGATTTCCTTCACCCTCCACTTTTACGTTTTATCTGCACACAGCAGGTTTGTGCCGTCGTGTTTTCATTCCTTACCTGTTGACAGCGTGGGAGGTAGCGGGTTCATCTCCTTGTCCACCATCTTCTGGTGCAGCGCCCGAAGACTGAACGGCTCCACGGTGAACGGGAGTGTCCCAGTCAACATTGCGTACATGTTAACACCACTGGAAGACCCAAATACACACTTCAGCTCTCTGTGCACTCATTAAATAAAACTGATGTTTATTATCAAATGTCTTAAAACAACTTTAAACTCACATGGACCAGACATCCACTTTTGGTCCATACTTTTTCCTAGAGAGTAGCTCAGGGGCGGCGTAAGCTGGACTTCCACACTGGGTGCTGAAGGGATCAGAGTATCCCAAGATGCCAGCACAGTTACTTAGGCCAAAATCTGAGGGAAAGGAGTGGTGGGGAGAGTGGGTTTATTATTTTAACTTGCCCATTAAAGAAACACAGGGGTGTTAGCACTTAGGTGAGAGCTTAGGGAACATTACTCTTTTCCATGTGGATTATTTTATGTCTGAATACATGTACAGAATTTCTGTATAACGTTTTGTGCACATAAAAAACACTGAGAGCATCGGGGCTTACCTATAAGCTTTATGTTGTCCTGCTCATCCAGTAGGAGGTTTTCTATTTTGAGGTCCCTGTAAAACAAAGGTCCATGTTTATATTAGATAACCTTATATTAGATGATTAGATAACCTTTAGTATCACACAATCTACCCCCTGCTTCTTGAACCGTGACATAACCCCTCCTAATTTGGGTCATGCTGCTTAATTTTCATAGTCTATTGTGTATCTTCAGATCCCTCCTCAGTAGCAGAAATCCTGTTATCCACAGAGGCCATCTCACTGTGATAGAAATTCAGTTCCCAGGCTCTAAATAACAAAAACTATTCCTCACAAGAGCCTTGGGAAACAGTGCATGTTTTTTCCATAAATCTTACATAGATTTTGATAAAATGTTTGAGAAAACCCTAGAATTAACAATACTGTGACTGCATTTCTGTAATGTTTTTGCTCTTCACACCTAAATGGAAAACATTAAATTATTACAATGTAGTTATTGTGAAGACAGATCTGCTTTCATGGATTAATAGTCATGTGCATAAGAAAGACTTAACCCACACTTTGGGAAAGAGGATCATGTCTGACCCAGAAGTCTTAAAGTTAACTTTGACCCACATCGAATGGCACAGTAATTATATGCTTATATACTAATGTTTTTGGGGTTTTTGGTTTTGTTACCTGTGAACCACACCAGCCCTGTGCAGGTGCTCCACAGCCAGCACCAACTGCCGGATGTACTTCTGCGTCTTTCTCTCATCCAGGCGTTTCTTGTCGTAGATGTGGTTCATGAGGTTCCCACCGGGACAAAGCTCCATCACCAGGTAGTAGCTGTTCTCTGTCTCCAAGATGTCCAGCAGCTGAGTGATGTTGGGGTGGCGGATCATCTGCTGGATGTGACCTTCTCTCCGAAGGTTCTTGGTAACATATGAGTCCTTCTTGGCCTTCCTCTTGTCGATCACCTTCACCGCCACCTGAAAAAGAAAATGCAGGAGGAGAGAGGAGGGTGAGGTTATATTTATATTTTACAAAGTACTAAGTTAACAGCGATTGTTGGCCTTGTAAACTGTGCAGCATGCAATATTGTGAATAGTATCCATGGAGAAGGGAGCACAGTGCTGATTTCAGAGCGCCTAGGCGTAACAGGTGAAGAGCTGCTCGGAGTATGTAACTCAAAACTGACCTCTCCCTCACAGCTGTTACTAGTGGGAGAGCTACAAGGCCCTGCAGCTGAGGGGGAAGTGTGTGTGTGTGTGTGTGTGTGTGTGTGTGGACATGGAGGGGTTAATGATCCATCATAAACTGGGATATGTTACCCTATATGCTGAGAAGGCCCCAAGGCCAAATGGACAGTTAACATTCCCCCATTTGTCTAGGTTTAGTTGCAGCCAAACACACAAAAAGCTGAGACAAATACAGATGGAGAGCCACAGAATCTCCTCACGAACGCCCCAGAACATGTCCTTTAACTCAATGACTCTCCTTCAGTTTTATTGATAATTACATTCAATAACATACCCATCTACTCTATTTCATCCATGTCTCCTTGTATCCCGTCTAGACTGAGTTCAAGAGCATGGCTACCACGCACAACAAATCATCTCAAGGAGAGCCCACAGACATGGAAAGGCATGACAAGTGAACCTAATCACCATATCCATTAATGAAATGGTGAGGGCCAAAGTGGTAGTGTGTGCATATGTGTGTGTTTTTTCTTTCTTCTGACCTTCAGCTTGTCTTTCATTTTTACTTTCATCCTTTCAGGACTGGTAATTGATTCAGTGCTGAAAACCTTTTTACAACTGCTAATTAAACCTGCCTGTATGTGCATGCATGTGTGTGTGTGCAGTGTTCTGTCACGATAATAGATGGCCTGTGTTTACACACTCCTAATAAGGAGTGCAGGGTATGTATGGGGTGGGGTGGGCACTGTATTTACAGTTGGCTACTCTATATGAGGAGGGGGTGGGATATAGAGGGGGAGGGGTGTGCACTCTTGCCTGGGGGCTATTGAGGGATTCGGTTGTTTATCATCAGGCGCCCCTCAGACAGAAAGGGGGTGGTGTGTGTGTGTGTGTGTGTGTGGGGGGGGGGGGGGGGGGTATGGAGGGGAAAGTGGGTTACAGACATTAAAAAAAACCACACATATGACCTCCTGAGCTGCCTGCCCATGACAGCCCCATCTCTCGCCTCTTCTCACCCCCATACCCCTTTTCTGCTTTTTAAATTCCATGCATTTACTTTGACTTTCTAGTAATGTAAAACAAACAAAAGTGGGGGTGGGGGGATCTGGGAATCCTCATGCATTTCCTTTTCACCCCCATGTACTTGAATAAACTCACTACCCTCCTGTACCCCGCAAGCGCCTGTTGGACGCCTGCATTCAAATGAGTGAGGGAGAGTGTTTGGATGTGCGATTGCCAGCGTTTGCATCATCCTCAACAAAGACAGTGTGAGTGGGTGGGTGAGAGGAACGTTTGCTTTACAGCAAGGGAGGAGCTGGGTGTGATCCGAAATATTTTTAATATGCAAATTTAGGAATTTTCAGTGACAAATTATAGCCTGTGCATTACCTATAGAAATGGTATGCATTTAATGCAGGAGCGAACAGTAAAAAAGAAAGAAAGAAAAAAAAGGAGACGTACTTGTTTTTCTAATATGCAAATTTTTTGGCTCCTTCTCAAAAAAGCCTGAAGAGACAAAGGCAACCAGTGGCCAATGGTAGCCCGTATCAAACCCCCCCTGCGATGGCGGAATCATAATGAGGTTGAAGCCCATTTATCAACGACAAGATTTCATATTCAAGTAGCAGCTCTGCTCTCTTATAGGCCCGGCAGTTTTCTTCTCTGGTCCTGTCACACTCTAGCGCGCCCACCGCGGGGATACGGTGAGATCACCAGCAGCAGCAAACAAAGCATAGGTTCAGAAACGCAGGGCGATCGACGCGTTATCCGCAGGGTTGGAGAAGAGACAAACACCCATAGATAACTGTGTCTCTCTCACGCACAATTAGCAAATATTGTCACTAGAGGAGCTCCTGCTGTGCACAACCTATACTCGGCATTCAGCAGCTGCTGGTGGGACGCCGCATGCGCTAATTAACAAAGGCGCAGCGCAATCAGAAGAGCTGATCACTTTCTCTGAGGAGAGAACCACTAATTAGGAAGTCCTGGATTGGCGGATTGCATCGCAATATAAACAACTTTTCCCACTGTTCACATGCAGCCGAAAGGAATGCGTTGCCAAGCACGCATGGCATCTGATTCTGTCCATTGAAATGTAATTTAAAACCACTACAGACGCAATAAATGGTGAGGCACAGTCAAAATTAAAAAGAAAATTCATTAAAATGACAAAAAGGCAATGAACTATAAGAGTCAAGCTAACTGTTAATTCCAGATGACATGTCATGACATCACAAAATAGATTAAAAAATAAAATATATGACATATATGACACACACACACACACACACACACACACATATATATATGTACAGTATATATATACAGTCTGTTGCGGTCCGCTTACCTTTTCTCCTGTTAACGCATGGAGACCTTCTCTAACTTTGGCGAACGACCCTTCTCCCAGCTTCCTCCCGATCATGTAGTTCCCGACCCGTTTGGTGTGGTAAAAGTTCTTGAGGATGTCCGTTACAGGACTGCATAGGGAGGCCGGGAGGATACTCTCATTCCCGGCACTGTTTGGAATTTTACCCTCGTATAACCCGTGCCCGTTGTCCACTACCATGTCGCTGTCTGCAACAGGCATCACAGCTCCCTTGTCAAGTGTCCCCTTTTAACAAGGGAGGATAATACGCAGTCCGAATTACACCCACTTTCAATGCAGGTATTAAATGCTTAACGTCCGGTAAAGTATCTTAACTCCGTTATCTGCGTAATAACAAATTACGAGTACCGGAGCTTGCGCCACCTGTTCACCCAAAGCACCAAGTGAGCTCACTCAGCAGTTTCCGAGACCACTGTGAAGTTAATGAATGAGTTTAGATTAAAAAAAAACGGTAGAAAAAAGGGGGAACAGACTCAGTGACTTAAGTTAGTAACCTGACTGCCACGATCTATTTTAATACCTTGGTGGGTTTTAAAAAAAAGCATAACAACAAGCATCGGCTCTAATGAAGGTGTGCTCTGCCTCTCTTCTCCAAACACGTTCGTCTCCTGATTAGTCTGAGAACAAGCAGCGTGTTTTGCAGTTTGAAGCGACTTTCCCGGTCCTCCGTGTGGGCGTTGCTTAGTGCGAGAGGGTAAGAAAAAAATGCACATGTTGTTGGTAGCCGGGGTAATTTTCAACCCAATCAGCGAAGGTGGGCGGAGCACGGGTACAGCTCCACCCGGTACCACCGCCTCGCCGTTTTGCTGCATGCGCTTGGTGGTGCGCTCGGATTGTAGGTGTGAACAAGAATACACGTGTAGTCAGGAGAGGGAGACAGCAACAGAATAACTATACATATTTATATATTTGTTTTAGTCCTCTTTTATTTCTGAGTGATTAATTTAGGCACAATTGTGCGTAAAGTAGCCTTCTAAACCAACACACCCATGCCTGTGCGCCAAGAGGATTCGCTTTAGTTAGCTGCAGTGGCACATATACAATGACACATATGCCACTGGCAATAAATCATCCAGTTTAAACAATGTCTCTGACCAGCTAGCATATATTCGAGGATTTTTATCTCTCCTCTCTCGTGGTTGAACCCGGAGCTCTGCCAAAAATAGAAAGTTGTACTCCAGTAAACCAGAGTCAGACAAAGAACAATTTTCCTCCTCGGTGGCTGAGGTGTAGTCTCTGGCCTAATTAACGCTGGTGTTCATCACTCAAAGGAGGACACCTGCAGGGAGGGGCGAGATTTTCCTACTCCGTTTGTCTTCGGCTCAGGTTTGCCTGACCTAGTGTATGTTTTCCTACTCGGTAAACTTGCAAGCCCTGAAAAAAATAAAATAAAATAATAATAATAATAATAATATATATATATATATATATATATATATATATATATATATATATATATATATATATATATATATATATATATATATAAAACACCTGACAAGGAAATTGTCAGGTGTTATATATAAATTTATCTAATCAAATTTATCTAATCAAAAATGTTAAATAGTCCCTTTCAGTTTATATTTAAAAAAAATCCTGCCAGCATGAAGCATATGTTTTGAGTTTGTGTGAGAAGGTGTCAGTTTAGCTTCTTACACGGGTTTAGTTTGGGTTACTTCTCTGTTTCTGCTGTGTTTTGTTTTCCTCATTTCACTCGCATAGAAGGAGTGAGAGGAGTATATCTAGATATGCATATACAGTGCCAACTGGACCATGCTTTCTAGACACTAAACCAGACATTGGGGCAAAGAACTGATAGCACGAGTGCACCATCTATTGGAAGATTTCTATACTACAAGCTCAAGCACTACATCCCATACATTAAAAGTAATAAGACCGCAGAACTTTAATGAGATCATCGGGTCAGTTTTTTTTTTCTGCACAAGTAGTGACAGGTATTAAGTACAAACGTACTGTAGGTCATTTTTGTTACTCTGCACAAAACAGATTTATTTTGAAATAACACACTGAGACTTGGAAGTACTTCTAGGGTTAGGGTGGTCATCAGTGGTCAGATTTTAAGTCTGATGTCTTACATTACTTGTTTAAATGTCATGCTTTATTTTAGAATGTTTCACAAAGCGAACAGATGAAAGTTAACAAAATATTTAATAGTTTAATTATTTTGATATGATTCATTGCAGCTAATTTTGTTAAATAAGCGTGGTTTGGACTCTGGGGGTGGGGGGTTGATATTGCTCTCTGCTGAAACACCTCTGGTGTTTTCTCAGTGATATGATATCACAGACGCTTCATGGAACTATTTTATTTACTGATTTGTGGTGTGATCATTACTAGTCTGTCTGTCATTAATGGAATCCAAACCCTCAGTGATCAGACAGTGATCTGAGTTATTTGAAACAAACAAATGTTATCTGATTAATGACACAAAGTCACACATAAAGCAGGCTGGTAAAAGTAAATGAATTTTTTTGACAGCAGTAAGCAATCTGACTTTTCTTTTTGCTGCTTATAAGATTTCCACAACAGTAGAGAGGATTTGGACTGTTCCTCCCCACAAAGCCTTTCAGATTATTAAATTTCCTTAATGTTTTGATTGTACATGCATCAAGCTACAGCATTTTAGGTGAGTGGAAGTTCAGCACTCTGACTTGGCCATTAGAAACATATTTTTTCCTCTTTTTCAACCATTCTGTTGTTGATTTGCACTTGGGGTCATTGTCTTGATTCGTTAGCCTCTTTTAAACATCAGGATGGCTGCAGTAGCTGAAGCCATGTCGTCTCATATCTGCACACTGTGTTTACATTAGTGATGACAATAAAGTTTACTTTGACTTCAGACTGATGCGTTGTTTCTTCAGTGACTGCCGAGTGTCCAGGTCCTTAGGTAGTTAAGCAAACAATGGTGCCACCACCACTGTGCTCAAAGCTTGCCTAAAGTTTTGTAAGTGTAAGTGTTTTTGTTTTGATTTTTTTGGCTTGAAACATTATGTTGTGAACAAGGACTTCATAGAAATGTAACATTTTGCGGAATCTCTGTCACATTCCTTCTATTCTTCAGTCATGTTGACTGAAACATGGTTCAAACAAATCTGTTTTCCTTGAAAAAGGCATTTTATTTAGTAACTGGAGTTTGTAGTTAATGCTTTTATGCACAGGGAAGGACATCGCCACAAAACCACACTTTCAGGCACATCTCATTAAATGGAACATCATCAGTGGATCATCAGTGGACAGATTTTGGAGATATAACCCATTCTTCAAGCCTCCACTGTGAGTAATGACTGTGTTTAAAAAAGACACAAAAAGTACACCTTCCTGGTTAATTTCTTTAAAGGAAACTAATTTTGCATAGAAATAATTTAATTAGTACTTCATTCAGCACTTCTACTCTAAAAATGTCTAGAAAAGAGACATATTTCTAAAAATCTAGTGCACTTGTTAATACTGTATCAAAATCTACTAAGACTGAATTTATATTTAAAGCACATGATGAATAAATGCACCATTAAAAACCTTCTGTGTATTTATGTGGTAACATTTTACACATGCTTGTCTTATTGAAGGAATAGTATTGTAAATGAAGCTGCAGTTTGTCAAAGCTGTTAATGTTAAATGTGTTATATTAAAGGCCAAATTGTTTAAATATATTTTGTCTGGTTTTCTTATCGTACTACTAAGACAACAATGAAGACAAATCAAATGCAACATAATTTCACATGTAAGAAATAATCCTGCAGGTTTGAATCCAGTCTGGGGTTGAAATTGTATGTTCTCCTCTGACTTCCTCCAATATAGATTTAGATATAGATACAAACCCAAACTGGATTTGTGTTCAGAATTGAACCAGTAACCTTTCACATGTATAAACCAGAACACTATGGAACCGCCTGAGATGGTTACTTGGTGAGTCTAAAATGACCATGGATGTAAATGGTTGTCTCACTCCATTAACACTGCGACAGACTGGTGACCTCTGTGGGTGCACCCTGCCTCTTGCCCTATGACAGCTTGGATAGGCTCCAGCCCTCCTGTGACCCCAAATTGGATTAGTGGGAGACAACGGGTGAGTGGAATAAATAAACCATTTAACTGAGGTATAGATAAAATACAAAATTGCTTAAACAATATAACCAAATATTTATTTAAGTACAATATATATGAGTTAAAGTATATTTTTACTCAAATAATTTAGTTAAAATGTGGAATTTAATAAATTTGCATTAACTGAAAAGCATTAAGCTCAATTGACTAGAAAAATAAAAATGCATCTGGATTTAGATGATTTTTTTGTGTACACACATATTGATGTATTGAAATATCTTGATTTAAAAAATGTTCTTATTGTACTTCATAACATGTTATGCATAATATTATGCATAATATTATGCATAATATTGCATATGAACATTCTACTAGTGATATAACTTAAGAGAAGTGTAAACAATGATGTGCACATTAAAGATATTTACTTATTAGAATTATATTGATGCTACTGAGGAAAAAGTGCACTTGTTAATAATAAATCTGAATGTATTTTGTGACAATATTAATATATATATATATATATATATATTAAAGTACGATTTTAGTATATCATCGTAGAATAAGACATTTAAGGAGTAATCAGTGCAAAAAATCTTTTATTGCAAAATTATGACAGCAAAGCACACCTGCCATTTTTGATTTGATTCTATAGTCTGCTTGGAGTGCAGTAAAGATGACAGTGGTCAAACCCAGGAGTTGCCAATTCATTTTCGCAAGGGGCCACGAGAGCACCAATGTAGTTATAAACAGATTTTAAAAAAGAACTAATGTTGACCAGAACTAAGTCCAGCTTATTGATTGGGCCCTCCACAACAATCCCAGTTTCTCATAAGGCCACTTGGGAAAATCCATTGCCCAACCCAGTCAAAACAAATGTTTGTGTCGATAGCTTGTCTCCTTCAAAGGGCACTATGTACACTGTCCACGCAACATGCTGCCCCCTTGTGGACAAAACTTAGAACAACAACATTGAATCCCATCATGCTTTGCCGTACCCGCCGACCCGAACACCTCCAATGCGAAGCTAACAGGCGTTAGCTACCGGGAGCGGACATGTTGTACCGACCCTTTCTTTAATAAACATCGCTGTAAGCGGGGAACCGGGAATTTAAGGGAAGGCTCGGAGCGTCTGGCAATCATGGATGCCGTCAACGCCTTTAACCACGAGGTAAGTGGCCTTCGCTGAGTGTCTGAACTCCCCTAGTGTGGTGCTGCTGATCATGGAGCTGCTGCTGTTGCACTGGAGTTAGCCTAGCTGGTCGAAGCAGTGGGCCTGCTCGGTGAGTTAACTGGACATCTTATTCGGCTTAAGTGTTGCGCTTGTTTGGCACCCCTGAAGTAAACGAATGCCACTGGAAGGAATAGTTGGATTTTCGGCCACCCACTAAGCTTACACAGTAATATCCAGTCAGTAGCGTTTCCAGTGACTGCCGCTTTGCTAGCTTGTGGGAGTAAGTTGTGGTTACCAACACAATGCAAATGAGAACGCGCAACCACAGGTAGAAAGATCAATACAGCAATAGCTTGTTACCATACTGTACACAAACAGACTGAATGTTCATTACAGCCTCGTTAATGTTAAAACCAGTGCTCGGTAAGAAGATGCTAGGCCAAGTTACTACAAGGCCTGACTAAAGGCGGTTGATGTTGTTAGGAGTCCAGTCAAAACACTAGTCAAGCCATGTTTTGGTGTTTCTGCCTGCACCCGCGAATTTGACTCACCACAGAGACTGAGGGGCAGAAAGACATTTCTTGTCGCATCTTAACACGCTTGTTCAGATCATGTTTCTTGTACCATATCTGAGCTCTCGTGGTTGTGAACAGCCCACGATGCTTCTTGAGCGATATCGTCCAGTTTCAATTGTAGTTTCTGTCTCACACCCAAGCAGAGAAAGTAGTGGCTGACAATGAATGCACATCACTATTTGATACATATAGATACGCACACACGTGTGACTCATATTCGAATACAATCTTAACCTTGTTGTCAAAGGTGTATAGATGTCTAAATTACATTTTCTCCAGATCCTCTCCATCTTGTCTATTTTATTCTGAATAAACATTTCGCATGCTAAAAAGCACACACTGTCACAAAGCTGTATGTTGTAGCTAATGTGAGTTATGTTGCAAACCATTCAAAAAGGCCAACTGCACCTTGGCAGAGTTGAGGAACAGCTGAAATTTTGTTTTGATGTGAATTATAGTGGGAAATACAATACTGCATGATTCTTTGAAGTGTTTTTATTTATGAAAACAAAATGGAAATATGCCTGATTTTTGCCCATTCATTTTCATCATAGTGGTCCTGGTGTTTTGTGAATTCACCGTACCCATTTATTTATGCGGTTTCCTTTTTCAGTATGACTAAATAAACTCAAGTTACCCTGAGCCATGCTGTAGCATCGATCAACAGTTACAGCAGATGGGTTAAAAAAGATCCTCATTAATCTTTATGAGTCTGTATAAACTGGGATATTCATTGCTTGGATACCACCTGGTCTGCATCTATCATTTAATGCAATTATAACGTGAATGCAGTAAAGACCCAAATGTGGCTGTTTGATATGGGATGAGGAGTAGTGATGAAATAGAAGTGATCAGCACCACCCTGGACACTCCTCCAGCGTCGTGACTCTCCATCTCACAGAATGATTATCTTCTATGTCTAGTTATTCTCATTGATGGACTCCAAACCCCCAATATCTCGGGCAAAGATGATCTCCATCACCAAATCTGCCATCAAAGCAATGAAAGTAAGAATACGACATTAGAATGATTCTTGTATATTTATTTAATTTGTTATGTTTGGGGTCTATAATATAATGGCATGCTCATTTGCTCCTCTCTTCCTCAGCTTTACAAACATGTGGTCCAGATTGTGGAAAAGTTTATAAAAAAGGTGAGCCGAGTCTGTTTTCATTAAAGTTTGCAGACTGTGTCTCTTCACTAAATCCCAATGAACTCTGCTGTTTTCTTCCTCTTTTCCCTCCAGTGTAAGCCTGAGTATAAGGTAGCAGGCTTATATGTGGTGGATTCCATTGTTAGGCAGTCCAGACACCAGTTTGGACCTGACAAGGATGTGTTTGGACCAAGGTTCACCAAAAACATTACAGGAACTTTTGAGAACCTCTGCCTTTGCCCCGTGGAAGACAGGGTAAGAGAAGAGACCTGGTGACAATTTAATTGCACTGCAAATTAACCCGAGTATTTGCCGCGTCTCAGTGTTTCCCACAGATTTACGTTCTCCTTGTGGTGGGTGGTGCAGGCATATGGGCGCGTGTGTGCAGGAGCAAAAAACTGGTAGCATATGCACACTTTCCCAAACAAATTATTCAGTATACACTACTCCTGTGCAGTAGTCCCAGTGAGCTTGGCATTGCAGCACATCAACCAGTTCTACCCCTGCTGCAGGTTCTGGTTTAAGGAATCCTGTCCCCAGCTAGAGATATAGGAGCTGGAGTTTGCCCAGGAGGCAAGTGAATGATGATGGTGTGAGTCTATCGTCAATCCCAGGGTTGATGGTTTGACCCACAGCTCCTTCACTTCATATGTCGAAGCATCCTTGGGCAAGATACCGAACCCCAAATTGCCTGTAACATATCCATCAGACTGTGATTGTGTGTGATAGATAGAAAGCATTTAAAGCACTGCATGATTGTGGCTTCTAGTAGAGAGCCACTCTGAGTACTTAAAGTGGAAAAGGGCTGTATAACTTCCTATCCATGATGACTGGAACTACCACAGTTGTGACTTAGAAAGCCCTTTTTTTCTTCTTCAATCTATAACTGATCTTGAGATGTGATTGTTCTCTTGGCAGGATAAAAGACTAAAGATGTTAATAATAAAATGAGTTGCCAGTTATAGTTTGGTGGTGGTGGGGGGGAAGGGGGGTTGTAAGTATATTTGGATTACCTGCCTGCCCAAGTTAAATCTGTTCATAGGTAGCGCTCCATTGTAATGATAAATGTCCTGTGCTAAATATTTTCATTTATAGAGTAAAATTGTGCGGGTGTTGAACCTGTGGCAGAAGAATGGGGTGTTCAAGATTGAAGTTATTCAGCCCCTCTTGGACATGGCAGCTGGCTCTGGCAGTGGTGCTGCACCCAACACAGGCGCAGATGAGCCAGGTAATTTTTGAGGTTGTGCATTGCTTTATTAATATAATATTAATATGTTGATGTATGATGTTGGCATTTGAAAACAAACGTTCTCTCTTCTGGCAGGTTCTCCTCCACCTCCAGCCAAAGAGCCAGTTACAGTGGTAACGGCAAACTCCACCATGATACCTGCTGCTCAGCTGCACAACTCTGATGCCTTTGCTGCCGTGGCACAGCTCTTCCAGTCCTCACAGGGTCAGCAGGTATGTTTTTACTAATGCGGACTGGCATTAGATTGTTGCCTTATTCACTTTCTTGTATTTTTGTTACTTCTTAAGCATCTTTCACATCTTTATTACTGACTCTTCTTTCACTCTGTTTTGGGCATCTAGCTCCAACAGATCCTGCAGAACTTTCAGCAGCACCCAGTGAAGCCAGAGACCAACACCCAGCCTTCACCGCAGATTATTCAACCACAGGCCCCAAATGTTTCTGCTGGACTGGGCATGGTCGCGCCACAACCTCCCCTTCCCTCCCAGCCCGCCCAACTAACCCAGCCTGCCCAGCAGAAGACGGCCTTTGACAAGGTGACAATGCATTCTTGTATTTGCATGATGTTCTTTATTTTATTTTATTTTCTTTACCGTCAGGCAAGAAGGTAAAGATGCCCACCTAAAACCTTTTCAAATTTATATCATAGGTGCATCTGCTAGAAGGCTGAAGGGTATCACACGGTATAGCACAGTAAAGGAAAAGTAAGGCTGAAGAAGCGTTGCCACATGAAGAAAACATCATCATTTGTGTGTTTCTCTCGCAGAAATTGCTGGACCGTTTTGATTATGATGATGAACCAGAAGTTGGAGAAGAAACAAAGAAGGATGAAATCTCCTCTCAGCCCCCCTTGTAAGCTTCTTAATTTATTTTATATGCTGCAGTCTGTGATACCAGAAAGCAGAAAGCTTTGATCAAAATGTATTTTTTTAACAAAATAAAAGCTGTGGAGCTGATAGTGTATTTTTATCATCGCAGTATGCAGCAGCCTCCAGCCTTTCCACAGCACATGGATCACTTTAAACCACAGATTAATATACCACAGGACATCTCACAGCAGGTAAAAAGAACAAGACTTTTAAATGAAAAAGAGCTTCTTCTTTATTGACAAATCTTAACATCTCATTTTGTAGCTTGATTTAACAATAGGATTACATAATACTACGGCTTATTATAAATGCACATACAACTGTTTACAGTATATGCTCTCTATCTGAAATAAAACGGAGAACTGAGTTTGTTACTGAGAAACTGATTTGAGGGATCGTGTTATATGTTTTTCTTCCCCTCAGGTTCCTCTTCCTCCTAATGGGCAGCTCCAGGTCCACGGTTTACCACCAGGACAGAGCTTTCCTGCTGTGATGCCTCCTATGGGCCACATGCTGTCAGGGATGTCCCTCTCTGGTTCTTCTGGGCCTCCAGGCTTCCCTGGGGTTTACCATCACCAGAATGCAGCCCAGCAACAACAGGTAGGCAAACAGTAGCATAAAGATGTCACAATAAATTGTAGTTGGGCATAAAATTGTAGCAAATTGAGAAAAATGTCAGAAAATTAAATTCTGATGTTTTGAAATTGTTTTGTTTTTTGGTCTTCTGTAACTTTGACTTGCACAGAGATGTAGTTCTGTCGCTGTAACAGATTTTACTCATAATGTATCTTCTCTATACTGTGTCAGGATTTGCCAATGGATGTGGACCATTCATCCATGAGAGATGGCAGACATGGCCGAAGATCACACTCAGGCTCCAGGTAAACGTCTAAAACAGGATGTAATTTTTCAAACTAGGTTTCCTTGTTCACACTGTTATATCTTATTTCCTGTTTATTTTGCCATATGTAGATAATCTTCTTAGTATACACTGTTTAAATATAATGCTTTGAGTTGAAATGTCTTCTCCCCCCGCTCCCCAGATCTCCAAAGCGAAGGAGATCACGGTCCAATTCGCGTACACGTCGATCCAGGCACAGGCGATCCCGCTCACGCTCAAGGGATCGGCGTCATCACTCACCTCGCTCACGCTCGCAGGAGCGCAGAGAGAGAGAGAAGGAGAGAGAGAGACGGCAGAAAGGTCTTCCACCAATTAAGAGCGAGACAGTCAGCAGTAAGTCATCATCTGTTTATTATCGTAAGACTTTCAGTTACATTCTTTAGTTCCTAACTCTTTGCTCTCTTCTCCTGTTTAGTTTGCAGCACTACTCTCTGGGTAGGCCAGCTGGACAAGAGAACACAGCAGCAAGATGTCGCCTGTTTACTCGAGGAGTTTGGGCAGATAGAGTCCATCAATGTAAGTTCTCTCACAGAGATCAGCTTTCAGTTTATCTAACTGTGAGGTCATCCTGCAACCGACACTTTGTTGATTAAATCTTTCAGTCAGCTTGTAGTAAATTTGACTTTATATACTTTCTTGATTTTTATAGAACTTGTTACACAGACAGCTCAAAGCCTCAACTTTGTTATTTGTATTTGATACAGTTTGTGTTAATAAGTGTGATGAAAATGGAGTAAATGCTGACATCAAATTTGCACCAAAGGCTCTACATGTTTAAAAAAAACAAACCCACTAATTACAGGCTCAATAAAGTGGATGAGTATGACTTGTTTTTTGTTTTTAAACACTCGTTTTTTTGTTGTCTTCTCTCTTTAAGATGATCCCTCCACGTGGCTGTGCTTATATTGTTATGATACATAGGCAAGACGCCTTCAGGGCTCTACAGAAGCTCAGCAGGGGAACATTCAAAGTTAACCAGAAAGCCATTAAGGTGAATGAGCAACACTGATTGTTGCTTTGTCATGTATTAGTTTTGTTAGGAAAGGGCAAAACTAATAAGTTGCTTTTACTTATCAGATTGCTTGGGCTTTGAACAAGGGCATAAAGGCTGACTATAAGCAGTACTGGGATGTGGAGCTGGGTGTCACCTACATACCTTGGTCTAAAGTCAGAGAGGACCAGTTAGAGGAGCTTAAAGAAGGAGGAATGCTCGATGTGGACACTTTATCACCAGGTAAAAAAAGAAAAAATGAAGACACTTTATTTTGAATTATTTAGTTTAATTCATTTTTGTTATTTAATTAAAAGATCAAATTACTTTTAGTGTTCTTATGTTTTATTCTGTCTTCTGTGTACCTCATGTTGCTTTTACCAGTTTTATTACATTTGCTCTGCCTTATTATTGGCTTGTCAACTGTAAAGCACTATAAGCTGAACCAATCCCCATGAAAGTTATTATACACATACAGTACGATTTTGTAGGGGTTAAGGAATCATGCTGTTCCTCAGAGATATTGTTTTAATTAAAAAAAAAAATGCTGTCTTTTCTAGAGTGGAGTGGCACGAGGAAGGCTCTCGACCACCCAGAGGAACTCACTCACAACGGCCGATCAGAGCAACAGCAGCCTGAGGAGACACAAGCTGTACCTGTACCTGCCCCAAATGCTCCTCCTACACAGGTTAAAAAAAAGCCATATAAACTGTTACCAGTATCGTCATATCCTAGACTTTGAGAGGTGTTGCTTATTGCTAATTTAAAAGAAGCAGATTCTGAATCTTGACGGAGTCAGCTGTGTTTGACTGCTATTGTTGTGGGTATGTAAATGCTGAGTGGACTATGTTGATGAGAAAATTGGAGAATTGGTGTTCGAAAAATAACATAAAAGGTAATCAGTATACACACATGGTTTTATTTCAGTCTGGTCCTTGTACCATAATGTTTTTCCAGAAATGCGTTTTTGCTAAGCTAAAACTACATGTAATGCTACATGGCTAATTAAGTTGTATCTTTACACACTTTATTACTAGCAGCCTGTTGCAGAAACATGAAATAGTATTTTTGTACAAAATGGGTGATTCCCAAAGAGCTGCTAGCTGCATGCTTTGTGATGTGTCCATGAAACATTTGAGGATATTAGACAAGTGGAGAACAGAGGGAGTGGCAGGCCTGGAGATTGACAGAAAGTCAAGTCCTAAAGAAATGGGGAACAAATTTTGCTACTGTTTTTGACCAATGCCAAATTTTATACAAGAACGGGACCGAATGGCAACAGGTCTTACGGACTGATGAAAAGAAAAAAATATTTTCAAACATGTATGTACAGAGGAGGGCAGGAGAGGGGTACCAGCAGTGTGTCTACAGCCATCTGTCAAACCTCGTAGAGGCTTTGCCATAATTCAGGGCTGCATTTTGGCCAGAGGTGTTAGAGAGCTTGTCCTAATAGACTGAATTATCAACATGCAAAAGTACTGTCAGATTTTTGTCCACCATCTGGAAAGTGTCTGATTGGCAGCAGTTCCATTTTTCAGGATTGCAATGATCCCAAATGCACTGTCAGTGCAGTAAAGGCATACCTGGATAGAAACACAACATGAAACACTGTCTCACACTTCTCTCATTTAAAATCAACTGTAACTTCTAAATGTTCTCAGGTCCCTCCAATGCAGCAGCCAATGGTTGGTGTGGGTTCTCTCCAACCTCCTGTCTTTCCTGGGCCTATAGGCATGCCTCCACCTTCCTTCCCTCCAGGTGTCCCGCTGCCTCCTTTCATCAGACCTGGCTTCAACCCCATGCAAATGCCTCCAGGTAACAATTTCTATTATTTAATCATACTTTTGTTTGTGGTCTTTTTTATACAGTGTCTGCTCTCAGGTTTGTGTTTTTGTTTTCTTCTTTTATATACCCCTCAGCCGTAAAAGGCTGATAGAGTATTGTTGTTGGACACCCAAGTTTGTGAATGCGATAACTGGAAAACAAGGCGATTTTCAAATTACTACTTAAAATCTGGGACAAGTTTGAATCTCAGTGACCTTGACAAAAATCTTGTGAATGTGATAACTTGAGAATAAAGCGACATAAGTGTTTGAAATTGATACCATCAACTAGGAGGCTGAGGGGCAGCACTGGACACTGCCAGTAATAGAAATAAGAAAAGGACAAGAGTCAGTTTTAACTTGTGATTCATTTTATTTAATAATGATGGCAGCTGGGGACTGAGGTATGTAATGATGACAGTTAACCCATTTATTGAGTCATTAAAAAGCTCTTAATCGTTTTGCTTTCATGAGTGAATTGTGACTGAAAGCAAATCATGCAGGACATGATTTTTTTGTGTTCCCATCATGTTGTCAGAAGGAGATCAAAAAGTTCGTAATGATAAAGATTTAAAGGGTAAAACAGAACAAAATCCATGTTTCTTGTATTTTAATATTTATGGGGGATAGTGGATGTTGACTAGTGTTATTTCTCTCTTTTCACATTTACGTTTATCAGAAATACATTTATTCATTTGCTAACTTGCGTGCATGTTATGAATGAGATTTTGGCAGTTTGATTTTGCTGTTTTACTTCAACAAACTGCACAAGTGCACCTTTTCAGATTTTACCCATCCAGCTTAGTCCAAGTCATTTTTAATTGAATCAAACAGGACCCTAACTCCTTTTATTACTCTTCTTCAGGTTTTCCTCTCCCTGGTGCTATGCCTCTTGGTCCCCCTCCTCCTTCTAAAACTGGAGTTGAGGACCCCCCTCTAGACCCAGCAGGTCTGGGAAACCGGAAAAATGACGAGGCCCTCGAGGCTCCCAACATCTTTAATAATCAGATGGGATCTATGGGTCAGTCTGCCTTTCTTACCTATCACAGAAAGTGATGTTTCCCTTCTCCTCTATCCATTCTAAAGAGACTTATGTTTGACCATTAAAGTGTTATTTTCTTGCTAAATAAACATAGAAAAGTGCTAGAAGTCACTTAGTTGTTTTGCAATATAGTACCAAAGATTTTGTAGTTAGTGTTTGTTTAAATATATTGTTTATTTGTAATCATAAGTACATTGTAGTTATATTAATGCTATACTTTGGTTTTCGTCTTTAGTTAACCAGGTAGGCTTGCCTCCAGGTGGACCTCTGGGTGCTCCTCCAGGCGGACATCTAGGTGTTCCTCCAGGTGGACCTTCAGGTGGACCTCCAGGTGCTCCTCTGGTGGGGCCCCAGGGCGGCCATCCCGGCAGCATTCCACCCCCCTCAGGTGGTCTTCTAGGGGCACGGCCTGGTTTGATTCCCCTCCAGCGTCCTCCTGTTCCCCCACCAACACACATGCAGCGTTTCCCACCACCCCATGGCTCAAGGCCACCTCACCCCGGCATGCCCCCCATGCCCCCACAGATGATGCCCAGGGGGCCACACCCTCAAATGATGCAGCACCATGAGCCACCTCCGCCTAAAGGAGCCTTTGGGATGCCCCCGCCGCACAATTTAAGGGCTCCTTTCCCTCATGGGCATGGCCCCCCTCCTCAGGGTCCACCTCCTTTTACCCGACCAGGCGGTCATCGGAGTCTAGAGGGGCCAGAAGAAATGGATAGCAGACCATTCAGGGGAGACAGGCCTGGTTTCAGGGACAGAGAGCTAGAGAGGGACAGAGACTGGGATCGAGATAGGGAAAGAGGTTTTGGAGGTGGCAGGCGTCCATTTGGCGATGGAGGGAGAGGAGCAGGTGGTGATAAAATGGATGGTAGGGACAGGCTTGGAGGATGGCAGGAAGATGGAGGCGATCACCGGGGTGGAGGATGGGAGAGAGACAGAGACCGAGATCGTGACAGGGATCGCGACCGGGATCGAGAACGAGATCGGGACAGAGACAGGCGGGACTGGAGGGAGAGGCGAAGCAGCCTCGATAGCGACAGGGAACGTGCCAGGGGCGATGATGGAGATAGAGAGCGAGCGAGGGGGGAGGGAACAGAACGAGGAAGTCGTGAGAGAGGCAGAGGAGCCGAGGCAAAAGGAGACAGGCCAAGGCGGTCAGAACGGCGTGAGAGGGCCACACGCTGGGACAAAGATGACCGTTTAGCCGAACTGGAAAACATGGACAGATTTCGGACCCCTAACAGTACAGAGCAACCTTGCGTGACCCCTGAGGTTACCAAGGAAACCAGTAAGGAGCCAGGTGTGGAAGCTTCTGAAAAGAAGCCAGAATCAGAACTTATAGCTCCGCCTCCAGAGGGAACTGCTTCTACAGGAGAAGAGGCACCCTCTGAGCCGGCTCAAAGTGAACCCACAGAAGCAAACGAGGAGGCTGCATAGACTGCTGCGAACCACTGATGGATAGGAACGTGTCTCTGCCATGATAGTCAGTCTGTTCTTGGCAGACTGATTCAAACTAATCAGTTTGTTCGTCACTGACTGACAGTTTCTGGGCAGTAAGTCGAAAAGATCTCCCACAAATGTTGTTAAGCTTATGAAAATTGATGTCGTCAGGCTTCACGTGTCAAAATTAGGCCTGTGTTTCAAAACAAGTGAAAATCACTTTGGATAAATGGCCGTAGTTTTTCTCCTTCCTGCAGGTTATAAGAACGGACAGTGTTTGCATGCTCATGTAGCTCTATTTGTTTTTGCTGTAGTTGGTTTGCCAACGAAGGAAACGACTGATTTGTATGACACATTTCTTTTACTTCACGCCCCTAATTTACTGGAAAAAAGGATGTTTTCAAAGATGTAAATGGTATTGTTTTAGATTGTTTTTAAATTTGCCAAATTGTCATCATGTCAAACACTGTATAACTTTTCAAGCAACTCCATTATACCTAGGCTTTTTTGTTTGTTTGTTTGTTTGTTTTTTAATTATCTCGTTGCTTTTTTGTGTTCTAAATTCTCATTGCATTTTCACATCCAGGAAGGCACAGGTTTGAAAGGAGTTGTTGTGGCCTTAAAATCTAATTCAGTTACTTGCAGGGCTTGCAATTTAAAAATAAGGAAAAGGAAAAAAAGAAGACAAATGGAAAATACAAACTCCTTGATGTTTGGGTAATATACACTTTGAGTTAGACGTTGGAATAATAACACAGCCCTTCTTTCAGTTATGTCCCCACTTTCTGCCTTTGAATCACATCAGTAAGAATAAAAACAGAGCTTTAGTGCAATAACTGATGATTTTGTGAAATATACCGTATCCTTAAAAAGTCACAGCATAACAGTTTTTTTTAAAATATTACCGGTACTTCTAAAGACACGCTAGTACAGGATCTCTTTAAAAAAACAAACATAAAACTTGTTGTTATTGAACTGTATCGTCACAACATCGCTGATCCCAGTGTGTTAGCTCTCAGAATCTTTTATTGTGTTTGGATTTGATTATATGATACAAACCTGTATAACTGGTCATAACCAAGAACCTAAACTATAACAGAGGCAGTATAAATCTATAATAAAATCTGTAAAGTAGATTAAGCTTGATATTGACATGAGGTCAATAAAAGCCCGAGGTTGGCTTTGTTTTGGTAGTCAGAGTGATCTGAACATTCAGAAATTGTCTTGCTTAAATAAAAGTCCTTTGCAAGCAAATCAACGTGTCACCTTGAATAACAGATCATCAAAAGTAGAAACAAAGAAGACGCTACTGGTAAAGTTAAGAATTATACTGCCTGCCAAATTTTGAAAACAATGTTTGCAGCATAAAGTTGTGCAAGTAAAATGCCACTGAAAACGTTATCCCCCCCCCCTCCGGTCTAAGACATTCGTACCTAATGTGCGTGTGTGTGTGTGCATTTTGTTTTTTATTTCCTCAGCTAAAGAAAGACTTCCTCAGATTCAGCAGATAAAAATCTTATTTTATTGTTAACTATGCAGAATGTGCAAATATTCAGGCCCAAGCTTAGGTGGATATTGAGCATTTTGATTAACCCTGTGAGGATCAGAAATAACTCATAACTCCTAACACTATGTTTTGCTGGAAAATAACCTAACAAATTTCAGGGGGAGGAAAAATGTAAATAGCTTTAGATTCTTGTGAGCTAGAATGTTTAGGGTTTTTGTTTTTGTTTTTTTTTTGTCCCCTAATTGCTGAGACATGGGAGAACAATTTTCGTAAGCCAAATACTAATAACATAGGGTCCCGGGTTTCTTGCACTTCTCACAAGGATAGATACAAGTTTCTGTGTATGTGGTTGTTTGTCTCTTAGTAGAAGTCCATTTTTGGATCACACACAAGAGTCCTGTTGTGTTTTGGAAGCATTTCCCATCTTTCTCGTCCATCCATCACAGTCATAAATTAGTTTTGACTACATGGAAATACAGAATGAATCCTGTGGCTATTTGCTTTTATGCTCTTTGATAAAACACAGCTTACTAACTAGGTCTCCGTATCACTGTAGACATACTGTATCTGATATTGTTAAAATCACAAGCCCAGATTCAGCAAGCATAATACTTGTTCCCGAACAATTTCACACAAACAGAGACAAAGAGGGTATATCTAACGCGATGAGATGAAGAACATTGCTTGGGACACTGCTGTAAATATGCTTGTATCACTGACGATTTTGAAAGACTCGCAGTAATTTCTGTTAATAATCTGTGATTTCTTTATCTGAGAGAAACGCGTCGACTTGGAAGGAACAACAGAGGCCCTTTGCTTTAACGTTTTTAACTCCTAGTGGTTTGAAAATTGACAGATGTTTCTATGATTTGTTAAAAAAAAGCAGAAGACATGGACATTAAATCTTCAATATTTCAACCATAGGATATTGTTTTTAATAAACTATTTTTGTACCAAATTATTTTTGTGTTCAATTTTTTTTTCTTATGTAGTATGATGTATGATGTTTACTTATGATCCTGCCACAGCACTTGAGGCAGGTTGAGGTGTGTACTTTGAGCCATTGTGGCACCTCGAATCTTTTCATTTTCAGCCATTCTGTTGTAGATTTGTTGCTGTGATTGGGACCATTGTTTTCCTGCATGACTCAATTTTGTTCAAGGTTTAGCTGTAACATAGATGGCCTCACATTTGACTGTGGTACACGGAGGAGTACCACCACATGGTCTGCTTGGTGCCCGCAGTGATAAGGTGCCAGATCATCACTCTTCCATCACAGTGCTTGGCAGTTAGTGTAGTGCTCGTGCTGATATGCTGGCTTTGGTTTTGTTTGGAAATGGCCTATACGCCTTCTCAGATTGATGGGCAGCAACAGATGCTCCTCTAAGATCATTGCTGATATCTTTCTACAAATTGTCAAAATTTCTGCTTTTGTAGCAGTGTTCACACTAATCAATTTAATTTGATTAGCAGCTTGATTATGATTTTTTTTTTACTCTCAACTCCTATGGCAGCAGTAAACATATACTCATGAAGTGTGATTTTTTTTTTTTTTTTTTTTTTTTTTTTGTGGTGGAAGCAAAACGGCAAAAGTAAGAGCGAGTCCTTGACGATGTTTATGTGAAGCTTAGTTTGGATCTTCTTTTGCTGCTGGTTCGGTCAATATTGTTCGGAGAGAGATAAAACTAACAGCTTTAGAATCAGGGCAAAAGGGGCGTAAACACAAAGCGCGGACCCGCCAAAACATCAGAATCAGCGAGCTGTCGGCTTTCAGCCCCGACCGTGTCCGTGCCGTCGGGTGAGAAAGGCGACATCTCACTGATTCTGATCCGCGCTCTGCGCTTTGTGTTTACCTCTTTGTGCAGAAGCCGTGTACCTGCTCTCATTTACTGTTTTAAATGTTTGGTGGTTGTCAAAATTTTGTGAGCTGAGATTCTGGAATTTTGGGCAAAATACATTTATATAAAAAATCGATTCAGGATTTTAATGAATCGATATCACGTTATCCAAGCCAGAATCGATTTTAATCGATGAATCGATTATTAAAACCCACCCCTACTCACAAGGATGCATATGACATTTTTTAAGTACAGGGAACTTTCTCAGATCTACTCTCGAAAAAAAATATATTTCTCACTTATCTGTGTATTTTATATATTTTATTATTTTTATAAAGTCGTTATAGAGATTTTGTTCCGTCTGTCTGATATAGGGTTGCCAACCGTCCCTTAAAAAACGGAATCGTCCCGTATTTAGAAACAAAAGTACACGTCCCGTATTGAGCTAATAAGGGACGCACTTTGTCCCGTAATACAGTGAGAATCAAAAGTAGTCTATAAATGTTTATGGAATTAACGCTTTGTTTGAAAACATAATTCCCAGCCCCTCTCCTGCTTTGTGACCAATGAGCTGACAGCACACTTATGACAATTCAGATTACCGCTCATCTCATTGGTCGAGGAAAGGTCGCTTGCGGAGAAAATACCGGAAGACAACAGATGACCACAACAAGAAGCATGGCCAACAGGGAAACAAACGCCGACACTGCGGTGCAAGTCTCGGACGACAGTACACCTAAAGCTGGGCAGACACTGTGCGATTTTTTCAGTCACGTTATTCAGCTCCTGCTCAAACTGCACGATTGACTCGCAGGGGTTAGAAGTTGGTAGGTCACGATGCAGGGTCTCACACTATACCGCCCGATGCTCTGATGCGACCCGAGTGCTCACACTGTGCCTCCATAACATGAAGGTTCTAACAGAAAATCTGTCGCTCTGTCTTTCACTCACACAGACACACAAACCACCACCATCAACTTTGCTAAATTGCTAATGAAAAACATTGATCAGGCAGCTGTGAATGAGCAGCAGTGTAAATCCAACTATTTTAACGGTTGTTGTGGTCGTGATAATTTTGTGATGCCACATCGAAAAGGCTCGGATGAGCTTTCCAAAGTTCTACAAGTTGTGCCTCCATCGCTTGTGTCCAGATCACACGCTGCACAGCCGTGCTGCTCCGTCTTTTTCACCGACGTTTACGTGTTTGCGCGTGAGCAGTGTGAGCGGCTCACGAGCGATTGATGATCGGGAGCTGCTCGAGGTGTTAATCGCTTCTCGTTACCCCACGTATACTACACGATGCACGATGAAGGCCAAAATCGGGCCGATCACCAAATCAGTCGCACGACTCAAAAATCGTCTCAAAATGGACCAAAGATCGCACAGTGTGAGCCCAGCATTAGAGCAGCAATGTTTGTTCGCTCAGAGAAAGAAAAAAAGGCTGCAAAAGCACAGGGAGGAATGGGAAAAGGGAAACACCTGGCTGGAAAAGGTCACCATAACACCTATAAAGCGCACTGCACTGTGTGCCGGCGCACTTTTTCCATAGGCATGCTTCTAATGGTGGGCACATGAAGAACATGAGGGGCGTGAAAGCTCGGGGAACCCTTAACCAATTTCTTGTCCACCAGGCCACGGCAGAAGCAGATATGGTATGTAAACACTGGTTTGTTTTTTAAACCCTCTGGTTAAGGTTAAAATGGGCATGTGCAGTGAATATCAGCGCTATGTGGCCAGAAGTGTGATAATATAATTTATTTTGTGTAATAAACAACTCCAAGGATAGATGATTACAACAAATAGATGACTAATACATAAAAGTAATACATAGATGAATAATGATGATGAGTTAAGATGCGTAATCATGGGAACAAGTGGGTTTACAAACAGGAGCAGCTGATTAGCTTTAGAAAAGCTGAAATAATACCTCAACTGAAGCCAATTGTACTAAATGCACTATATGTGCGCTGTTACAAGAATATTTTTCGTTCTATTGCTTTCTATTAATTTATATAATTTTAAGTTAAGCAGGACAGAGTTCTTTTAAAGAAAGATTTACTTATATTCTCAAAAGTTAAGCATGACAGGCTTCTGTTTAAGAAAGAGACCTGTTTTACTGTGTTAATGTTGTCATTTTGAGCTAAAAATAAATAGCTAAATGATCATTTGTTTCCCATATGGTCATATCACAAAGAATATGCATCTGCTTAAATCAAATTCAAGTCAAATGGTTAAAAAATAATTTCACACACACAAAAAAGAGCTACCACAATGGGAAGGGTGAAGACAACTAGGTTGCCCGGCCCTGGCCACGAGGTGTCCCTTATTTATTTTTCAGGGAGTTGGCAACCCTAGTCTGATAAGACACTGTCTTAGCGGCGACCAATCAAAATGTGCCCTTTTTAATTTTATTTGATTCTGATTGGTTGATGTAGCATACACCCGCCTATTAGTTATGTAGTATCGCGTAATCGCTTGTCAAAAGCAAGACCACGGCTGGGTGTAGTGTCTGAAACTTCTGCAAAGATGGTGCTGAAAGCTGTTTGCGTTTTGAAGGGAACTAGCGACACTAGTGGGACAGTTTATTTCGAACAGGAGGTAAGACGGGCTATTCTTCTTTGAAGTTGAGAGAAAAAAAACATCCCACAAACTACGCATTTAGCCGTTTAAAAGCGAAACGCTACCGTTATCGCTGACGGCTAAGCTAGCCAAGTTCTGCTCTCTTTAGCTTGTCTAATGGTTAGTTTGCTGTTGGCTTGCTAGCTAGGTACGCGTTACCTTGTGAATGACAGTTCGTGCACAATTGCGTGGGTTTTCTTGCAGTCTGGTCTCATATTCAACGCCACCCCGTTGCTAATTAACCTCAGTTTACTCTGCACTTCAAAGTAGGTTGCTTGTGTAAACCACGCATTTAGCAGGATATATGAAATCACTGGCTTGTCACTATAGCAGTAACCTTTGACCACTAAAGCCTGTGCAGTGGTAATGGTTAAAGGTGTGTTTTTTAAGGGCCGCCCAGGCTGTTTGTATAAGAAAGACGCTTGTTGCGTAAATTTAACGTTTGCAGGGCCAGTATAAAACAGACGGCCAGATGTGGTTTCATTAACCAGGCAAGCACTTCTGCATGTAATGCTTTTGCTGTAACTCCGAAACAGCCGGCAAAATGCTTCGATATTATTGTGATCCGTCAAAACGAGCAAACGCGAATTTGCTCGTTATTTTTTGCCGAGTCATTGCCTGTCCTTGTTTTCGTTGCCTTTCGTTTATCTGGCCTTCTTGATAAGGGTAAAGTGCACGGTGCAACCGTCAAAGACACATGGTCCACTATCAAAGAGACGGACTCATTCACATCAAAGAAGACTTTGTGTGTAAATTACAGTGTATAAGTAATATTTGTAACCAATCATTTGATTTCAGTTCAGTGCTTTTTAAAATTTTTAGATCACCAAATCACAACAGTTGCCTTAAGGTGCTTGGAGGTTTAAAGGTAGTTTTCTAAGAGATTTCCTGCTGTGTAGACGTGATGAATGATCACCTGTCCTTTTCCATAGAAAATGCATTGCACCCTCCAGTAATAACTTTCAGAAAGCATGATTGTGCAGTTTAAACTAACCGTACCATGCCTTAAAACAAACTTATTGAACATTACTGTTGTTGTAGTTCGATTTAATAAGATCTTTTAGGTTTATATTTGAGAGTATGCCTTTTGTAGTATATCTGAAAGGTCTGTTAATTTTTTGGCACCAAATCCTACAGCCCGGTTTTGTTTTTCCTCTCCTTACCTGATTATAAGAAATGATTACTTCCGTTCAACAGCATGAGTGGAAGTAATCTTCATTCAATATTCCTGTCCTTCTAGCCACCTGGCTTAGAGAGCTTCTTTTGTATTTGTGTTTTTGATCTGCTAGAATGACTCAGCCCCTGTGAAGCTGACAGGAGAAATCAAAGGCCTTACCCCTGGTGAGCATGGTTTCCATGTCCATGTTTTTGGAGATAACACAAACGGTAAGTTTCTGTGTGTGAGAGATTCAAATCCAAAGAGACTTGGATTTCTTAATTTTCAGAATTTGATAATGTTACTGCATCACCTAGGTTAGGTAATCTAGACTAAATTTGCAATAGTTCAATATGTTTAATATATATTTTCTTTCCCAGGGTGCGTTAGTGCAGGTCCACACTTCAATCCCTACAGCAAGAATCATGCTGGACCTAATGATGCGGAAAGGTGAGTCGAGTCTGAAGAAAAAGTATCAGTATAAAAAGTTAATATATTGCATATCAGTAGTAATGTTACGTCTGACACTGAAGTCCCAAGGCCCGTGTTAAGCAAAGTGGGTGTGTCCAAATGAAACCTTTGTCTAGGCCTGTATTCTTTAGAATATCACGTGGCCACTTGCCTGACTGCCTTGTTATGTGATTCGAGCTGTTAAAAAGACGTGGGAGTTAATTTTTTTTCATGAACTGGATCTGAGGTCATTCTGAGGATCATCACGAAGTTACAAGGAGATTTTATGCACATTATGGATCAACAAAAAGGCAAAAAAAAATATCAGCAGTTAGGGAGGATTTTAACATGATACCTCCCAGTAATAACATATCTTTTCAAATCAATCTCTGAGGTATATATTACATTTACATATTCACTGGTATGTAGCACACATGTATTATCACAACAGAGCTGCTGTACATTGAATGACCAGTAAATGTCAGTACTTTCAAATGAGCTTCTTGTGATTTGCCTTCTGGCGAAGCAATTGGCCAGAAAGATTCAACACATTCACGGGGCTTCATTGCACCATCACTACTTCTCAGCAGTGGCTACAATAAGAGGTAATGTAAATGGTTACAAAGGACTGAAAGATTCAGTAGGGTGCTTTAAAAATAAGCTTCAGATCATGTCAAGAGGGGCCCTGTTGTGATATGGCTGTGTCATTTTAAGGAAGACCAAAAATAGCCTTGGATTACTTATCATTCAGTTAACTCAAAGTTGCAAATTGTTTGCTTGAATAGATTGATTCTCATATAGAAATGGCCCAGGTGAGTTTGCAGAATTTTGCATGCAGTCTGTGTTAGGTGATGATGCTTAATACTTTCACGTTACACTAGGTTTGACTGTAGCTTTGATTTGCATGTATGTGGAACAAAGGTTAAATGTCACCAGTTTAGGCAACCTGTGATAATTAAAAGTGATGCAGGAAAGTGTTAAGATTCAAAAATTGAGGAAGGGTACAAGAGGTGATCGAAAAATAACCACACTGGTCCGGCCGGGTGAAGTCAAACGAAGATTTTAATTCACACGTGGGAAGATCACTGGAAACAGCAATTGATCTTCGACTTACTAAAGCACAAACAATTATTTTATAACATCAGGGTTTGTTTACTGACGCCCCTTCATGCGTCACAGATACATTTTATACATACGTCAAATCAACACCACAATGACCTTTTACACAGAACATCATCGTCTATTTTCATGGCTGGCACTTCCTGTGTACCTTTCAGTTCTTATCCTATTCCTCTTTCTTGCCGAGACACCAAGAAACGGTTCCTCTTTTACCGAGACAATTTTGCAGTTACAGCCAAACATAACTAACCTCTCCTCTAAATAAATCTAATTTAAAGTGTGTGTGTCACGACCTCACTCAGCCTCGATGTCACCTCTCGCACTTCTGACCTTTTGCCAGACCAGAGGCTCACTGAGACTATGTGTATGTCTTCTACTAAATAAATGTTTTAATCAAGAACCCCTACTAAAAGCTTAATACAAGAATATGAACATATAAAAGATAATAAAATAAACTGATATAAGTGTTTTGTAAGCATGTATTGCAATTCCTTCTATGTTCTAGTTTTCCCTCAGCATGTATCACCTGAACAGTCACGTCAGTGAGGCTTAAGACCTTTAAAGAACCTGAACATCAACTCAAATAAGCACAGATATGCAATATGTATAAAATAGTTATAACTGCACCTGAAATACAAAGTTAACATCATCATAAACATCTTAAGGCCATCTTAAAGCTATCTGTTACATTGTTAAAGCAATGATCATACTGCAGATTATGTTATGCTGGTAAAATACTTTTTGTTCATCCCCACAAAAGTCAGAGAAGGGAACGTACAAACAATATGCTCAGCTGATTTCAAACTGGATAGATTATGTGGAATGAATCCTAACTGTAAGGCCAGCATATGCCATCGTCACACTCTGCAGTGTTGTATCATTAAAACAAAATTCACCACAATAAAAGAGACTTAAGCAATCTTAAGGTGATGTTTGTAAATCTTAAGATTTTTGTAGGTTATATTCCATCCATGAAATATTTATTATTTATACACATGTGGCTCAGAGCGGTAGTGTAGGTGGTACAAACAAACAAAACAAAAACAAAAAAAACTAACAAAAAAACTCTTTGAACTATTACGTTTTATTTATTTACTTATTTTACTTTTTAACTATCTGTCTTTTGACTGGTACTTAATTACTTTGCTGTAGTACAAATGATCATGGGGAAAACCTGCATCAATAGGAAAAGCTGTAAAAAGTATGAAAACAGTTACTATTCCATATTTTCTCCTTCATATTTTCCATATTGACACCCCTGGATAAAAGCAAGGTTGTTTTGTTTTTCCTTTGTAAACAGGCATGTTGGAGACCTGGGGAATGTGACTGCAGGAGCAGATAATGTTGCCAAGATTGACATCACGGACAAAATTATCTCCCTCACAGGTCGTGACTCCATCATTGGAAGAACTATGGTGGTAAGTGAAAAATGACAGTCCTTTGTCACTTTGTTCATTTCCTTTCTGCTTATTTTCATTTCCCTTTTATTCTCATTATATGTGAAAGTGATATATTCCAGATTGCGAGCCTCAAGTTACTGTATGTGGCTTAGCTTTGAGAACTGTTTATGAAAACCTTTTTTGCCCTTTGTATTAGATCCACGAGAAGGCTGATGACCTGGGAAAAGGAGGAAATGAAGAGAGCCTGAAGACCGGTAATGCTGGTGGACGTCTGGCCTGTGGAGTCATTGGAATTACCCAGTAATCAACTTAACAGAACATGAAGCACTGAGTTTAGTTTTGTTTTTCATAGAGCACTTAACAAGATCAATAGAGCTACTTGATGTGACAGTTTGTCCTTTTCAGTTCTCTGTGACTTTTAGTCACCAGTGAAGTAGATGAGCTATGCTTTGTCCTGTTTGTTCCTCATGACAATTATATGAATGGGGTTATGTTTCCATGTGAGCATCCCAAAGAATTGGTAACGCACAAGTGATGAACAATTGTATACTTAAGGAAAAAAATAAATAGTTCATCTAAGTTGTTTCTTTTTGTGTGTGTGTGATTGATCTTGTAGTTGAAGGTGGCCCCTTTTTAACCTGTTTGGATCCTCTAAAACATGTAAGGATGAAACACCAGTCAGTTACTGGAAAAGGGCCCCATAGATTTCACTGACATTTTCAATGACTATTTTATGGCTGAAATCTTCCAGTTTTTCTTATGTTAGCTTGTTCAAGAAAAGCAGTGAGAAAGATTAAATATTTAAAGATGATAATTTAGGACTTCAACATTAATACAAACAGCAATGGCCTGTATTTATCAAGCGCTTTACTAGTCCCTAAGGACCCCAAAGTGCTTTACATATCCAGTCATCCACCCACACACATTCACGATGGCAAGCTACATTGTAGCCACAGCCACCCTGGGGCGCACTGACAGAGGCGAGGCTGCCAGACACTGGCGCCACCAGGCCCTCTGACCACCACCAGTAGGCAACAGGTGAAGTGTATGAACCCTGTTACCTGAAATGGTTTTCCAACAGTCTTGAAGTTCCCATCCTGAGCACTTGTTGGCCCTTTTGCCTTAACTCTGCAGTTCATCTCATCCTGAAACCATCTCGACTTGGTTTTGGTCAGGTTATTGTGGAGGCCAGGCCATCTGGCACTCCATCACGCTCCTTCTTGGTCAGATAGCCCTTACACAACCTGGAGGTGTGTTTGGGGTCATTGTCTTGTTGGAAAATAAAAGGTGATGTAGGATCCGTGCAGGTGATTTATCTCCAAATATCTCAAAGGCAATGAGAAGTATTTAAAGGTTGGGAAAAGCTGGCTTAATATTGGCTTTAGATGTTTCACTACAATACAGTACAAAACAAAAAATCAGGCAACTTTAAAAAGACATTTTAATATTTTGTAAATTAATTAACCTCACATTTACAACACTATGAACAGGTTACTGTAATTTTACAGTAACTTTTTTTTGCAAATTTAAATGAAAAATCTTGCTGTAAATCTAATTTACAATAAAGTTACTGCAAATGAAAGTCACAGTGATTTCCTTGCTCTAAATGAAATTTCATTTTGCTGCAGGGAATTCCTGCAAAGTGGTAACAACAATAAAACTGATGAATATAAATTCTGCACTGTGTAATACCCCAATCTTCCTCTAGAGGGGGCACTTACTCTTCGCGAATCGGTTGTAACAATTAGCTGTTGGTTTTGTTCTCCAACACAAATTAATCCAAACAGCTTTTGTCTTTTTTATTAAGATTAAAAATCCTGTCACACAGTTTGTGCATTTTTACTTAAAGAAACTAAAAGAATACGTATGTATCAGTGGAGGCGAACATCCACAAGTTAGTGTGTTAGTGCTGATCAGGACCTACATAAGGGAAAAAATCCTTACTTTAAATTATTAATTGCTATTTCCTGTAAATATAAACTTCTGGTGTACATGTCACACAGGCGATGAGTGTCAAACTGCTGAAATATCACGTTGGAAGCTGGGCTGAAATTAAAAAATCTTGGGCTATCCATTCATCCAGAAACCTGACTGAACAGCTGTGACCCATGCTGACCAGCATCCACCCACACACACACACACGCACGCACGCACGCACGCACGCACACACACACACACACACACACATACATACAGACACAAACAGTGTTTCTATCTCAGACAGTATGCACACCTCTGCCTACCGATAACAAGTGCGTGGCTGCTTAAATTGCATTTTCATTTGAATGTAAGTTGCTCCCATGTGAGTTGACATGACCGTACTCTTCTTGTGGGTAAATGGGAGATTGGAGGCTCTTTCAGTGAAGTCCATGCCTCAGGGAGCAATCCAATGGCAAGCTGCAGCGTGTGCAATTTAAATTGCACATGAAGATGTGGAGTAGAATAATCATATACTCTAACAAGGCACATGAAACAAAATTTATGTTGCTGTGCTTGCTACTTAACAGTTAATATATTGCTAGTGAACACATTCAGGTACTAGAAATGTTAAAAAAAAAAATGAAAGCACCAAGTATTTTATGAAAAGAACTTGAATTTGCAGGGTTTAAGATTGCAATATTCTTTTAAATGGGAAAGCATTTAAACTTGAAGTGATTTTGTATCTGGCCAAGAACTCTGAGGCAGCCTAAAATTGTAAGCTGAGATAGCTCTATTCAAGTAGATGGATGCAGCCAGTCGAACAGAAAGACAGGCTGGCTGTAAAAGTTGGTATAAATAGCCTGGGAGTGGAGGTGATGAATAATAGACACTACCAGTGCAGCTGGCATTGAGGTAGGGAGGCCATGGCAGCCGGAGAATCCAACAAAACTACACAGAACTTTATGGAAAAACAACAGAGACTCTAACCATCTGCTGATTGAAGATCATATTGGAAGATTTATTTTTATTCATTTATTTGTTTATTTTTGTCACTGTCACCTTTACACTATACGGCTTCTCATTCTTCGAAATCTTTTAGTGTCAAATAAAGAAATGGCTGTCAGCACATTCACTGAAAGGTAGTGCTTAGAATTCAGAGGCTTTGTATGTTCTTCCCCAAAATACCAGTCTTACAGGAATATTTGTTTCTAAAGTAGTTGCAGTGACAAATGTATCTGCGTGTGCATCATATGAGAAAAGAAAGGAAGAGATGTCAGCCTATTAACTGATACCACACACCCACATCTACATAGTCATACTTGTGATAGTAAAGCCTTCCCTCTGGTGTTCACATAGGGATGACTCACAGTTAGTTCTTTTTAACTAAGTTATGCAAGCTAAGCAGAGGGACAGACACTTTACTGGCATGCCTAAGTGTCTGTATGAGTGAGTGTACTGTACTTGTGATTTTGTCTTTTTGTATTTTTTAAATAGGCATCCAGCTTTGTGCTTTGAAACGCCACAGAGGAGAACCAGTGTGTTCACATTTCTGGAGGAGGGCTCTTACTGTTACTCCCCCAGGCTGCAGTAGAACGTGTATGGCCCAGCACTCCAACCGAACAGCCTGTACCGGCTTTTCTTTAACAGATTCGTGTTTATGAATTGCACACAAAACGCATGGCCGCACCCCTGCCTAATAAACAGCTCTATTCCACTGAGAAATGGACTCCAAGAAGATACTGTAAAGGTCATCGGGGTGTTTTCTTAATCTCTGAGCATATTGTTTTGGGCTCACCTGTGTTCCCAGTCATTACACATTTGTGTCTTTTGTCCATTCCTGGTTGTCGAATTGAGAGAATAAAAATACTAGTTTAGATCTGTGGTCTCCTAACTGGTGTATAAAGGAATTTCTTCATATTCAGGTTCGTAATGAAAATGCAATCACCGATAAATTGGTAATGGACTGTGCAAAAGTCTTGAGCTACCCTTCATCTCTTTATGTTTTGCATCCAAGGTGCTTTTAAGAGCTGTCCAAGCTCTCTGAAGTTCTTTTTTAGTTTGTTTTATGAATTTTTATTATTTGACATTGGATGCTTTTACACTCACTTTCAGTTTTCAGTTTAGTTCTTCTACCTTTAAAAAGGATTTTTCTTTGTTTGTTAAGCCACTTAAACAAGCGCAACAAAGGCACCTACCTCAAGGGATGAACCAGTATTGTGTCTACCTAACAGACAGCTTTGCAAAGATCATCTTGACAGAGAACAGAACAAAAGTCAGGCAACATCCAAAGAAGAACTCTGAATGTCCTTCACGAAGTCTGGAGCACTATTCCTGAAGACTACCTACCTTGACGTTCAAGCTTGTTAGAATTGTTTGAATTCTGTTTTTGGATTTTAAAATATATTTGCATGTTTGTTTGCTTGTGTCTCAATAAAACACAGCACCTATGGCTGGCTTATGACGTTTACTGCAGTATTTGTGACTTAAGGTACACTCCCCCTCTTGGGATTTAGGCACTACATTGTACGCTTACCGATGAAATTAAAATTGAAGTTTAATTCTAGTTTGAATTCTCATGTTGAGGTATATATAGTAACTCCCCTTTGAGGTTCTGCCGTACTCTAAGGTGAAAGTTCACTTTCCTGTATACTGTTTACCACTGTCTACCACGGGGATATTTTAGAGACTAGGAGCCATAGGTCAGGGGTGAGATGCCATAAACGGTGCTCATGCTATGATGCTATTCTATGCTTTGTAGCCAGACTAATTACAAGGCCCCTGTGACCTAACCTCTGACCTCTGAGTTATGTGTCATGTGATCATGAGAGTGAAGCCACTGAATACTCTCATGATATTTATAACGCCAATATACATTTGTGCTCTCAACCTTTAATAAAAGTAATGTTAAGGTTCATGGTTTTGTGTACTCAAGGAGATGCTTATTATTCTTTCTAGAAAGGATGGCTTTATCTCTAGCTATTAGCATGATCCAAATCTGCAGTTTCGGTATGAACAAATTATTTTTGCCTATACTTTTTCACTCTTATAAAGCTTTTGCGTGCAATTATACTAGCTTTGTAAGTTTTGGCTTACTGTTCCAATACTACCTTATACTTGAGATGTAACTATAGTCTATATATATGAAATATGGATGAAATCTGGCTCTGAAAAGTGAAATTGTTTGAAAATGCATTAGTTCTATGCTGCAGTTGGGTAAGCTTATGGATGCAAAGAGTAGTACTGTATGGTAATAGCATCACTTCCCAATTAATTAATGCCACAGTAAAGACTTTTATTATGAATCTATAGTCTCAATCACCAGTTTAAAGTCTAATGCACTGCAGAATAGTGTTTATTTTATAGGTTATTTTCGAATACAAACTAAGACAGGAGGTAAAGTGGCGGTGTACTTTAGGACATGAACTACCTCATGAGCATGCAGTGTTCTTGATATCATGTTAAAAAGCCACATGCTGCTTGTCATAAAGGGGAAAAAAAACAGGGAATGACTTATCTTTTTCAATGATTATTGCTTTTTAACCCATGTTAAACAAATATTGCATTATATATCATAATTTAATAAGACTGTTAAAGTGAAATTAAGTCTTGTCTGTACATTAAAAGTTTATGGAGTAGCAGCTTTGGAGGCTTTATGTATTATATAAATGCGTACACAGACAGCACTTACATTCTGGTCACTATGTTGTGTTTTCACAGCCGTTAACACGACATTTGCATCAAAGCACAAGAAATAAAAGGGACATTTTTGTCACTTATCCACATATTTTACATATATAAATGGATTTGAATAAGTTTTAAATATTACACAACCATTTTTGTTCTACTAGTTGGTTCATTCAGATTTTCCCCTGCTAACAGAATTCTGTTACGGAAATTCATACCCCCATTAGCTGTTATCAAAGCAAATGTCTATACAGGAGCGGAAAAGGGGAAGTGAATTAAAGGTTTTGCTGCCTGGAGAAACTTTACATTCTGTCTTTATTTGACCTTTCATTCTGTGCTGTGGGCACCTGTGTGTATGTTTGAGATTTTTGCATTAAACACTCTTTTGCGTGTGTGCACGAGATGTCCTGCACAGCTGTGAAGTGTTCCCAGCAGGATATATATATATATGTGTGTGTGTGTGTGTGTGTGTAGCTGCTCCTTCCCTCACAGTCTTTTTCTTCTTGTTTCTGTCCATTCCAGATAAAGGAGAAAGTCTTGGCTCTGACCCCCACACTCTCTGAGATGAAGGAGGAAATTACTGTGCTAATATGCGCATATTTTGGATCCTTTGAAACATCCAGCCTGGAATTATACACTTCTCACCATGCTTCGCTTAATTATTCATCTACTTGTGAAACGTTTCTGGAAAGTAAAATATGCTCAGGCAAGTTGAACTGGAAGAGAAACATGAGGGCTGCATCAGCTGGGTAATTTCTCACTTAATTGTTTGACCTATAAAATCTCAGAAAATAACATGAGTTATTTAAAATTTGGTTTTGTGCAAACAAAAATTGAAAACCCCCAAATATTTTATTTTTTTCATTAATGCAAAAAATTATAAAACTAAATAAATCAGAAAATCTAAAATTTAAGAAACCGAAGCAAACATGTTTTTTCCATCAGCAACTAATTTTCTGTTGTTAATTTCTGAATGCACCTCTACAAACGATTTAGCCTCGCATGTAGTCTTAGATGCATTTTTCTGTTGTGCTGTGTGGACTTTCTTTTCTGCTTGATCTTCCTCAACTGAGGTGTTTTCATTATTTGTTTGTAAATCAGCAAATACTATGGAACTAAACTCTATGAAATTTGGTGGAAAGGTGGAACACAAGGGGAAAACAAATGACATTAAATTACTTAATTTTGTTGTAGATCTGTGTAACATTCTGAAAACCGACATATGCCATAAGCTCTTGAGGAGGATACAAGACCACTTGACCTCCACTGTGCACCAATATATATCAACTGATGCAAATTAGCCAAAGGTAACCCATAAGCAGTTAAATGCAGTATGTTCTTGTTACATTAATGTAACCATTAATCAGAACTACACCTTAATTGTATGATTAGGCTGTGTTTCCTGCATAGCATAGGAGCATAACTCACGCTGTGTGCACACAAGGGATAGAAATAATCTCTTGCTGGTGTTTAAAGTTATCTCATTAATTACTTGTGGTGCCCCCAGTCTTGTTAGTTCTGGACAGCAATTAACTTGTTTTAATTGGTCTCCTGTTGCTGAGGGAGGTGAGTCAAAAACACCTGCAATTACACAGAGATGGTTAGAGTGAGGGTCATCATTCTGCCGACTGGCTTCAGGTGAACAATCTGTTGCTGGTGTATATGAGCACGAGAAAGGCTGAACAGTCTATCTGTGCTGTATAATTTCGATTTTTTTTAATTGACCAAACTCTGCTAACAAACTAGTTAACTGTACTAACTGATGGAGATGTTTTCTAAAGCAACATCTAAATTACACCCATACAGTTGTTATTCTATTCTCCTTCACTATTTACTTACAATTTCTTACATGAACACAAAGTCTTTATAACAATTTATGTGACTTGATCCCAGCTAATACTGACCATAAAATTTGATGGGACCCAGCTGCTGATCATATGTCATTACCACTGGTGAATTTAATCTTGTTTGCCAGTACGCCAGTCAGCCAGTTACAGTTAACATGGTGAATATCAGCCGATACCAGATCATCAACTCTAATTCAATTTTTACCGTTTCCGATATCATCACACCCAAAATAATACATCATATTATGTCAATCAGTTGAACACACCCGGCAGTCTACACAATTCCACCCTTTTGACCTGATAGGCTCTTTACTTCCGTACCATCAGAGTGAGAACAAAGGGAACTTTGTAAGGTAAGAAAAATCTGCTTAATCTCCAAATCAGCTGGTTGCTATTTAATGTAAAGGGATATCATATCAGTGATCATGTATATTGGTTGTATATTAATTGTGTTACATTAGATTCCTTTATTTTGTTACTTTAAAAGTCGGTGGTAGTACCAAAACGGTGGATGGATTGGTGATGTAAGTTGAGTTTATGATAACTTGTTTGTCTTTGGTTTTATTTTTAAATTATACAATTAGTCCATCCATCAATCATACATAGGTTTGTGAGTCAGTGGAACCAACTTTGCTGTATTTTTTTTTCAGGGTATTTTTATTCAATCTTGTGCTTACAGTTGCTCAGCTGTTTACAGTAAATTAGCCTGCAGAGCTCTTAACTTCCTATAGAGCAGAGGCAAAGGTAAAGGCAAAGGATTAAAATTCATCCATCCATCCATTCACTTCCGCTTATCCTTTATCAGGGTCGCGGACAGCTGGAGCCTATCCCAGCTGTCATAGGGCGAGAGGCGGGGTACACTCTGGACAGGTCACCAGTATGTCGCAGGGCGAACACACAGGGACAGACAATCATTCACACTCACATTCACTCGCACATTCATGCCTAGTGGCAATTTGGATTATCCAATTAACCTATCCCCACAAGCTGCATGTCTTTGGACGGTGGGAGGAAGCCGGAAAACCCGGAGGGAACCCACACAAACACGGGGAGAACATGCAAACTCCACACAGAAAGACCCCGGCCTTATGGTGGAATTGAACTCTGCCAGAATTAAAATTATGAATGAAATTCTTTCCATCCCTTCAGCAAAAGAGGATGAAAGCAAGGAGCGAACCCTGGAAGATAGACAACTACCCCCTAAACAAAATCAGAGGGGAATATATATTTTAGGAGCAAAGAAATCCTGTCTACTCTGCACCTCTCCAAATATACCATCGCAAAACTGCACCTGGTGCAAAAGCCCTTGATCTGCAGGCTATAAGAGTAACAGCTGTGACAGGCAGCTCCTGGTATACCTCCATTCTCCTGGGAGTAAACCAGCTGCTACAGATGTTAGAGAGGCAGATAGACGTAAGAGGTGAGATGCTTTATAGAAACCTACAGAGAGATTATGATGTTGAGTGTGAATTACAATCACTTGTGGAGTGGAGTTTTTCCTAAAAATAGAGTTCCATCCATCAGCAGCAAAAACAAACAAACACAAAAAAAACATGGAGAAAATTCCTGCCAGATCAAGTGACTGTCACTTATTCCACACACTGCAGGAGAAATAAAAGACATTGATGTGATATGTATATCTACACAAACTAGTTAAAAGCCCATGAAACAGCAATGAATAAATTAAGCTATCAAACACAGTTAGACTTTTATTTGTTTATTGCTCTTAATTAATATTGCTATTTTATTAAAGCAGTATCATACACGGTTATATTCCTATACTGAATATGAAAACTTGGCCTCCATTCTCATGTCTGTCACCAAATCACAGCTGTGCTGATAGTTACTATGACAACACTCCCTGTTCAGCTTAAACAACATTTGGGTAAAGATTAAAATTAAACCTGTGGATAGAGTGGTTAGTCTTGAACTACATATTATACACTGATGCCCTTCAACAGGATCAGCAGCTGCTCGCTAACTGTGACACTGAAGCCACTGACCCCGAGGTTGTGGTTCAAACTTTTTGATCACTTAATCGATTTAAAGGTAAAGAGGAAGGGCAATTTGACACTCTTTTAAAAGTATCGTATCAAGAGGAACAATCAGTTTGTGTCTGACATGAAAAACAGCTTCTTCCGCTTCACCTCACACACGTAAAGATCAGCATCCATTGCTGTCACATGACCGAAAGCAGCAGATACTTGCGTTAGCAAGAGAGAAACTGAGAGCGTCTAGAGAGGGCCCATCTTTCTATGATGGGGCATAATTGAGATATATGACCAGTGCTTTCCATTTAATTCTACTAACTGAAAAATCAATTCACTAATCCAGTAATTCAGCATCAGATCGCCTGTTTAAATGCCACAGTGATTAGTGTAAAAGCATTTTTTTTGAATGCGAACAATACAGATCCTACAAAGAACAATGACGATAGCAAACATGTCCTTAACAGAACAATCAACAAGTAATCTAATATACAAGACACAATGTTATACTGTTTTTGTTATTATGATATTTGAGATCTGAGCACTTTTCATTTGATGTTGTGAGACATTGCATGTTTTTTTTAATTATTCAGGATAAAAAAAAGGGACAATAACATAATATTTGTTGTCTGTTTATTATTTGTGGTGTCAAATTATCAAATGAAATATTGGCTTTTTCAGTGGCTTGGCAGCATCTTTTAGTTTCGCTAAATCCCATCCTTGTCTGCCTCCTGTTGTCTGCATTTTTCTGGCTGTTTTTACTTTTAATTATTTGTGCTTGCTAGACAGCATAAACCTACCAAACGATGTGTAAGTAGGGTTGCAGCAGTTCAAGTCTGCCACAGACACAGCAGCAGAAAAACACCCTCAGTCCTGTCTTCTTTCTTTTTTCTTTTCTTCTGAGGGCACAATGGCCCTTGGTTTTGCTGATGCATACAGAAAGCTTCAAGTTAGACGATGAGGACACCTGACACTCTACAGCACAATACCTGCCACCTATGCACTCTGGAGGATTTTGTCATTTAGTGTCTGCTTGTTCAAATTTGTATATATTTTATTTTTCTGATGATTTAATTTTAGCACCCAGATGTAAAAAAGAAAACTGGTCTCTGTCTTTGTGTATAGCTTCTCTGTGGTCCCAAAGCTGTGCATCAGTTTATTGTCTGTGCTTGCTGTTCGTGTACATATGTGTGCATGTCTGTGTACATGTTGTGGTTTGTGTAAGTGTGGGTTGTCTCTGTCTCTATGTTCCTCTCTCAGTGGGTGGTAACTGTTAAACTCTTCCATTTGCTGGGATTACTCCTCCAGTCAGTCCTGTGGGAGCAGCCATCAGCCCGTCATCTTTCAGAGCAACACTATACCTTCTGAGGCTTTAATCCCTTCTTCCCTCTCCTTCCCCTCCTTTTCCCACACTCAACCTCTGAACCTCATCTCCAATTTTCTTTTCCCCCCTCCCTCGTTGGCTTTTTTTTTTTTTTTTGCTGGGGCTGTCAACTTTTAGCTGAACTGGCTAAAACTCAGTGGATGCAGCAGTGATTGCATTAAAAGCTGTGATTTTACACCTTTTAAGATGCTACTGTTCTTAATCCTTTTAGGGAGAAACTGTCGGCTTTTTAGCACCAATCACCAAACTGATAAACAAAATGCTATAGAACAAAAAAACATTTATTTCATTAGTATTAAATATGTGCATTAATTTGTTAATCGTTGCAAAATTCGTAATAATGGTCATATTATACAATAATATCTTGAATGCTGAAACTAAACTTTGCCTGTAGCACTATAGGCTAACCCTGTCCAGTACAGGCAACCCGGGGCTAGATGATGTGGATTTGAGATGGCTGTTTGTTACAGATAAAGAGTGATGCAGTGAGACAAGCACAACTGGAGGACAAGAAAGGGTCAAATTCTGTCTCTGCGGCTTGACCTGGAAACAACCCATACATAAAAATTTCTTAAATGAGCAGGAAATGTGTGTGTGTGTGTGTGTGTGTGTGTGTGTGTGTGTGTGTGTGTGTGTGTGTGTGTGTGTGTGTGTGTGTGTGTGTATTGGGTGGTTGCGTAGGAGAGGTTTTTGCAGGTGCTTCCATTGGGCAGCTACCAGTTAGCTATCTAAATCATTACTGAAATAATAATATATATGTTTGTAGTTTTTATCAATTATAGTAAGGGTTTATTATTCTGTTATTAGGCATCCTTTCATTGCCTTTGAGTTCTTTCTCATCTACCTTGCTGAGCCATGTTACGTGACATATTAGCACTTTGACAGGATGTCACATCTGAATCCATTTAAAGCCTTGTCCAAGAGTCCCTGAGTGGTGAACTCTTTTGATGTTTGAGGCTGTAACCACACAAGAGTTTGAGCTCATGGGTCTCATAACAAAAGAGCAGTCTGGTGTGTGTATGTGTCAGTGTATGTGAGACTGTATGGGGCAGTGGAAATGATGCTGTGCAGTTTAGTGCTCATGAGGTTGTGACGAGGTCAGAAGGTTATTTTGTGTGCACAGTCATCTGAGCACCCCCCGCCCGCCCAGATGACAGACCTACATGGTGCATTGTTCTCCATTTTTTGCTCACTCTGTCTTTGGCTCACTCACTCACTCACTCACTCACACACACACACACACAGATGTCACGTATTATTTTTTGCTGCCGCTTGTTGGTACGTATTTATTTTACAAATAAGCGTAAGTAAGAAAGCTGAAGTAAGCCAAAAGAACATAGAAACAAATACAGTGTTTTCACCCCTCCCATGTCCTGCTATCCCACATAATTGTTTTTTAATCCATCACCATAATTATCTCTGTTCTTGGTTTACATTGAAGGTTATTATTGTTGTGAGTATGATTTCATGTATTTACTCTGGTGATCTGGGCTGAGCTATGCTGAGTGACAAGTGATTATTTCCTGTCTTTTGATCGCTCAGAAAAACTGCACATAGATACCCACAACTTAATTCTGCATCTGGCTTAGTCATCTTGGAGTATTAAGAAGAGTTTATCCTGACTAAACATTATTAATGATGCACTGTCTCTTCAGGTGCCCTGTGTATATTTTAATGGATTACTATGTGGATACAACTGGCGTCTCTACTGTATTAAAGCATCCCTGTTTCGTGTAGACCTCTGTTGAAAGATCTCCATCTCTGCTGACTCTTCCAACACACGTTACATATTTCTTTCCCTTTGCGCACTAATTGACTATTTTAGTCTCATCTCAACCCAGATTCGTGCTCCTACCATTGTGTCTTAAACCCACCTGATTCCAAAATAAATTCATGTTGACTGTAGTGCCCATCTTGTTTAATTTATCATGCTGTTTATCTCAGTATAAGCTACAAAAAGACATATGGTAAATTAGTTTAGTGTAGTAATGATTTTGTAGTGTCTCCAGGGAAAGGATTTGTAGTGGTTCTGCTGTGAGGGTCTAACTGCTACTTCAGTGTGTTATCTAATTAAGGGCTAAACATTGCTGCCAGTGTTTTTCAGTGAGTGCTTTATTAGTATGGACTGAGCTAGCTGTGTGAGCTAACTGTAATACAGCCCATAAATTTACAAAGGGAATCAGGGATTTACTGATTTACTCCAAGGCAGGCCATCAATGCCTCTGTGTTTATGTTTGTCTTGTACTGATTTTGAAACTGTTTAAAAATACTGGGTCTTTATTCTTAACATGACTATGTTGCTAGCTTCCACCTCACTTACAAAGAATTATTATGAACACTCTACTTTTCTGGGCAATCCAAAGTTGCTTAACTCAACTTCACGGAGTCTTCGGCAGATTTAACTGCACTGTGGCAATAGCACACTCCTGCATCTGACACAACAATGATGTAAATGACTAACTCCATTCTTTTAGACAGCAGGCAATGGGCTTACGGTCATGTTTGTCTTTGCTGTAAAAGCCTATTAACAAACCGCATAAGTGCAGCAGTGGTTTAGGAGCAGTAACATGAGAGTGACCAGAATAAAAAGAACAATATATAATGTTCCTGTTCGATAACCACACCGCAGGTAATGAACTAACCTCTCCCACATGAATATTCATTATAGACTCAAAGCTTTAGGCTAATGTGGTACTGTGTGACCTTGCAGTCTACGGGAAATAACCAGCTAGCCCATTAGTAATTGTTAACATCAACTCACCAGTATATTTGCTCTTTTTGTCCATCTGCTCCTAGGGGCTATCAGCTCCTAGGCTGATAACAGTGAAGTAGAATTCATTCACTTGCAGCATCTAAAATAGAATTGGAAGCATATGTACATCGCATCCAGTAATGTGGATCTTTATAGTGTTTCTCTTTTGCTGTTGAAATGATTACATGCATAAACATTTATTTTATTGGTTGAGATGAAGATATTTGTCAAGAAACTGAGATAAATAAACAAGTGAAGGTACAGTATGTGTGCTCTATGTGCATACATGGTTGCATGTTGGGGTGTGTATAACCCAGTATACTTGACGAATGGAATAACAAATATCACATTTTTTGCCAAACCCAAGATATCCAGCGTACGCGATATGAACAGTAATCTTTGAATTCAGCTGTCTCATTGCCAAATGTTTATAAAATCAAGCACCTAGCCATGCAGTCTGCCTTTACAAACATTTGTAAAAAAAAAGGAAAAAAAAAGGGGTTATTCTAAAATGCTTACTGAATTTAAGCGTGGTACCAGTGCAATGAGACAGTTTGTTAAAGTTCTTCCCAGTAGATAATTCACATTCACACATGGTACTGCTACAAAGTGAAAGCATTTAGGAACCACAGCAACTCAGCCATGAAGTCACACACCAGTATTTACATCAGCACAAACAGAGTGTGATGGGAGCTTCATGGTACAGGCTTCTGTGGATGAGCAGCTCCTGTGTATGTGTCATAATGTTAATCACTAGACAACCATGCAGTCTAACTACTGATACTCACCTTATTTTAAAAGTCCAGTCAGTCAGATCTGTTGTCACTATTCACGAGTGAAGTTGTGTCTTCCTCTGTAGGCATGTCCATGTGTCTGTCTATTCAACACATGCTTTGTCCACATACTGCTCTACATGTGTCTTTATAGTGATGTCCCCTGCTAATGGAAAATGTAATAGAGACTAGCTATTATGACCCTAAGCAGTGGAAAGAGCAACCAGTAGCTAATATGACTCCTGGAGAAAGGTAGAAGGCCAGGAGGAATGTGCTATTGTGGACCAGCAATGCATGCATTATTCAACAGTTCTACTCGCATGGCTGATGATAATGATTTTATCAAATCTGGCACGGTGGATGTTGGCGGGTTGGGGGTGGGGATGTGCACTTTTTTTTTGTTCCCTTTCCAATACAGTATGTTCATGAATTTCAATATGATATGTTTCGCAACAGAGATGGCAGGAACCATCAAATGAGAAACCGATCTCATCCCGTCAGCTCTTAACTGATATTGCCACCCACACATACACACTGTGATGACATCTGATAAGGATCAAAAGGTGGAGTCTATTGTGCTGAAAGGCCAGCTCAGGTGGGGTGGAAGAGAGAGGGGAAAAACACTTGTGTAGTGGTGCTCCTACCAGTGTTTATTCAATAGAAAACTCTACTGGTCAATGGGCTTTGATATTCATTTACCCTGCCCTATCCTAAACTCTGACACACAGCTGACAGAAGACTGTGTGTGTGTTCTTATTACACAAAGATCCCACCAGATGATGAGTGCAGACAGAGCAAAACAACAAAAAAACACACCCCAACATCCTGATGTTTTTGCAGCCCCCCTACTTCTCTACTTGCATAACATTCTCCACCTGCAGTTGTTGTTTTTACCAACTCTGTTTTCTACTTTTTCAAACATGCCATCACATACAGTACATAACTTGGAGTTATCATTAAACTACTGACTAATTTCTTCCCACTCCTTGGATAATTGCATTACAGTCCAATAAAGGAATGTTTGGGTTGGAGTGTGGGAACAGGTTTCTGTTCATCCTCCAGGACCGGCTACTTCCTGTCTCAGCCAGTTCACAGCACGACACTACCTTCCCCAGTCATGCTGTTAGATAACACGGAAGACTGGGAAGGTAATCGGGTCTGATGTGTAGACAGGGAAACTAGGAGACAGATACATAAGTGCACGTCCATGCATACAATCCTACGCAAAGGAATTATGTCATGCAAGAGGCACAGCGGTGGGATAGTCTCAGTAAGGTGCTGAAATGTCATCATGTGCCTGGGGGGGAAAGTGCTGTGAATGCATGTGTGTGTCTGTGTGTGTGTTTTGTCTGTGCATTATCATGTAGTGACTTTGTACTTGTGACTGTCTCCCCTCTTTCCCCTGTGGAGACTGTATGAGGTCCTTTTGTTGGGTAGATCTGTAACCTCTCCTGGCCTTTGTCCTGACATGTTTGCCTGCATAAATGCTAGACACCTAAACACCAGCTATTTCAGTAACTTCACAGTGCAGAAAACAAAGACAACAGGGATCATTGGCCTATTATATAAATGCGGTTGTCTTGCCTCATAAATGTTCTGTTTTTGGTGATTAAGTTTGGTAATATTAAGAACTCCGAGAGCTCTTTTGCCAGACAGTAAAGAGCAAATTATCTGCAGACAGAGAGACAGTTACTGATTGTTGTAGAGTAATTTACGCATTTTTCTTACTGGGATTTGCAGAAAGACTGAGCATATTTTGAGATGGAAAACTTTCACTAGTTCTGGATGAAACTCCCCACTGAATTTCCCGCACAACCGACAAATCAAAAATGTTCCTTTTGAAAAAAATGCCTGAAGGATATTACTTTCTTTCTTGATTGTGCTAAACCTGGTTTTAGCTCCATAAAAGCCCAAATGATCATTTCTTTGCATTTCCTGCTCTTTGATCTTGGCATTCCTGTTTGAATCTTAAATGAATTAGGTTAAAAAAGCATAAAACTATTAGTTACTAAAGAATAAACGAGGAGCCAATTGGGAAATACCTCATTATTGATACTGCTCATTATCATTTCTCAAATCCAGATCCAGGATATATTTAAAGATAATTATTGTTTGCCAAAGAACTGCCTAGAAGATGCTATTGCTGAACCATTAGGGAATAATTGGTTTAAAATATCTCTAATCAATCTAATTCCCCATTTTCTAAATGAATCACACCTGAATAACTCAGCAATAAAAATTAAGTGGTACAAAACAATACTCAAGATTACTCCAAAGTCAGTTGTTCTTTTTTAATGCTCAAGTACTGAGAAACTACTGAGTATGATTAATGTTTTTATGACTTTTTGTTTACTGCCACTTAGTTTTTGAGGCAGAGGCAATCAGTATTAAATACAGTGGGCAGTTAGATCTAAGTCTTACCTAATGATTCGCTTATTTAGTGTCTTACATAGTTTATCCCCAGTTAATAATCAGCATCTCTTATGAAGTTGTACTTAATGACTTATTAGGAACTCATTGATGAATAATTCTTTCACAGTTTTGTTTCTTGTTCTTGGTCTCAGTAATTATGAAGTATATATTATAAGGTGTGTCTGTGTGTGTTTGCTTGTGTTGACCACAAGGCAAATAGCTATCCCATATATGATGTAGTCCTGCAACAGTGATTTGGACTTTGAGGGTCCACCGTAGATGATGTTAATCCAAGCTGACAACCCATTTCAGAAGGCTGCAAAGGTTCAGCACCATGTTTCTTGATATTCAAAATAGTCAAATTGAGAGAAAATAGTCAAAAACATCAGAAGAGACTTAATCCTTTTTTATTTGATACTTGAAATAAGAATGCTGGCTGGGTTATAAAATAGTAAATACAGAAATGATGGAAGAAAAGACAAGATTGCAGCAGAAGCATAACATGAGCAACAGCAGCTTGTGCGAAAGGCTTCAGAGAGACAGAGAGTGAGAGAGAGATGCGTTTTTCATGTACTCCACCACGCAATATCTTCACCTTTCTATTCAAAACCACATGTGCCTTGCAGGGTATTTTACTTTTCTCAAGTTAGCTAGCTGATAAGTATTTCCTGCTAGCTTACCATCAGTAGAGCGTTGGTTTGGGCTATCTATTATCCTTCCCCAGAATTACTTACTATATCAGCCTATCTTTCCTTGCAGGCAAATATCGTTTTCTTGTGTGTTTGTGCATGCCCATGCTTGTCCACTCCACTCCACTGTGCCTTTGTTTGTGTTTAGAACGAGTCCAGAAAGCCAGCAATTAAAAAGAGGACTGGGACATTTAGGCTTAGAGGCACAGACCCAGCATACACGCTGGCAAGCCAGAGGAGGCGAAATTGGAGCGAGAGAAAGAGCGAGTGAGCTGTAGATGAGAGAGGGGAGAAGGAGGGCTGGGTTGGAGCGCATGTGGGAGAGAGAAAAGGGGAAACCAGAAAAAAAGGGGCGGGCTTACACTCAGTACACACACACCCTCCACTAAGCCTTCAGTCTGGTGTAGGCACGCAAAAAGACAGCAAGTATTCAAGTATGAGCTCTAATGTGTCTGTGTGTGCGTAAAAGCTGCGCTGGAGTCCGGGAGACGTTTCACTGATGCAAGGATTTCCCTCTTTTTAATTCTTGAAGAGGACGCACACAGGCTGTGTTTTTACCAGTTCAGGGGATTAACTGCAACACGCACGGGGACCTATTAAGTAAAGGTAAAGAGACCTGTTTCTTGTTTTGAGGACGTTTGGTGAGCTTTGTGAGAGGTAGAAACTGTTGCCTATGGTGACTGGCTTTGTGTTATGTGTGATTAGATAAGTTACTAACTGTGTGTAGCACGTGTGCGTCTTCATAGAGTATACCATTTGTGGCATACCTGTGTGTACGTCTTTATGTGTGTTAAGATATGCTGTGCAGTCCCACACATGGTGTGACTACTCTTCTTTGCTAGTACAGTATAGGCTCTGTTACTGTTTGGGGGATGCCTTTTTCTTTCTTCCGCTCTTTAGGTTCTTCCGCTCACTTCTTGTCACACACAAATTGAAATAAATACACGAGAATTGCACAGAAAGCCCATTTTGCTTAAATGCTAATCCTGCATGGCCATTTTATGTGTGACGATGAAAGGAGCTTATCAATCATTAATTTTCTGTGTTGGGACTTTGCCTAGTTTCCCAGTGGTGCTAATTTAATGATGATAAAATACCTTAACAGCTCTGAACCCACAGCACCTGGCAGTGCCCTTTGAGCTGTGGCGTTTGTTCTCTAAGAGTAGGGGAAACACGGTGAGGCGTGTTATATCCAGTGCATGTGTTTGGTTGTGTGCGTTCACATACTGTAACAGATCTGATATGCAGAGTTATGAAATTTCTTGAGATAAAAGTGTGATTACTCTCATTTCAAGATCAAAAGATCAAGTGCTGCTTTCAGTAATTATGGCCTGTCAGAAGCTTGTTAGCATCTGCTCTGTGAAGAAGCATAAAAAGCACTCAGTCCTCGACATTATACCATCAAAGGTTCACGATGGAAGATGTAGAAAGACAGATTCACTGAGAAATTTGGATAAAGACATCAGCCTGCTCTGTGCATGTGCGTATGTGTGGGAATATTAAGAGAGGAGAAAAGCAAAAGCAAAAGAGTGAAGCGGAGGATGAGACTGGCAAAGAGGGAGACTTTAGAGCTACTGAAAGTCTTGAGGGAACAGCAGTTAAAGGCAGATTGGTACAGAAGACTTAGCAGAGTTGCAGTAGGCAGCAATACATGATAAAAAAGTAGGGAAACATTGTAAAGTAAGGGAAATACAGAAAAATTGGTGGGGATTCCTCAAATATCCATTTCCTACTGAACACTGCAGGCATATTTAGCATCTGTCACTCAAACGTGTGTGCATTAGAGGAGGTGTGAGGTCTCAGCTGTGCCAGGATCCAGACAGCAAAAAAATTACAGCGGATCAAAGGGCAAGTAGCCTCTGCTGTCCTTTCCTCCACCCTTAAAATCCCTCTTCGTTGCTGGGAAGGAAAAAAAAACCTTTGGTGGTTGGCTTGAGATTTTTCTCAACACCAATTATCTACTCAGCAGAGACCATGTGAGGAATCCTTTCATTTTGCTGTCATTTTGTTGTTTTGGGACCTAATAGGGAAAGCAAACGCCTCACTGCCTATCAGCAGTATTTACAGTAGATGGTTTGATATCGGTGTGGTTGTTTGATAAGCCAAGCAAAGGGCTAACCCCAAAAGATATCCCTGTTATATAAAGTCAAATCATAACAGCTCAGTAGGCAAACTTTTAAAGAGACTGTTACACGCCTCTCTTCCACAGAATCCCGATAAGAGCTGTCACAGCACATTTTTGAGTCAAACTGTAAAACAAAGAGCTCTACAGCAAATCAATTTCCCCGCTCTGCCTTGTAACTTGGTGAAAAACTGTGTTCATTCTGTTAATATTTGCTTTTCTCTCTTTCTTCTGATGACTGTTAAACCAGATCTCTGTGTCGCTTTCTTGTGTTTTCTTCACCTTATCTGTCTCGCCTTCTTGCCACAATTCAATGCCTCAGTTGCCATGAGGAAGTTGAATATTGGCAGGGTCTTTTGAGGAAGCGATCCGTGAAAGGATTTACAGTGACAGATAAAAACTGGTGTGTGTGTGTAAGCGCGTATATATCCGCACACTTTTGTTTATATATATATATATATATATATATATTTATTTATTTATAAAAATGACAGACTTTGCAAAAGCTGGGGGAAAAGAGGAGGGATGGAGCCATTATCCCATTCAGGTTTTTTTGTGTCCATTTACTGTGTACGCAAGCGTGTGCACGGAACAAATATGTGCACATCCACACAACCACACTGTGCTGTGTATACTGTAGGCTAATAATGTGTGTGAGCATGAAAGGGGGATGGGACTTTGTTAAGTGAACCCTCTGGGTTGGTGAGTGTGTGTCTGTTTGTTAAGGTGTACATACTGACCCAGATTGATACACTTGCTCTCATGCTCTATCAGCTCACTTTTAAGGCCTGTGTGTGCTCAGTTCAGAGAGAACATTGAATTTACCGACAGCTTGGATAGGTCTTAATCACAAAACAAGTTAACTTAACAATGACGAGTTTCCTTTGGGGGAAGAGAATTTTGCTTTCTGATGTAGTCCATCTCACGTGACGACATTAACACATATTCTTTATAAATGCACTGATACGTAGGTATAATTAGTGTATTAAATAAGAGTCACCAAATCAACTATACACTCTGATCTTTTCATGTAAATTTCAGTTTCCTGCATACATTAAATAACAAATATAGTATTTTTCTTCATCATCGTCTGTTGTGTGTTGTCTACTGCAGTGAATAAATCTAATAATTAAAGATATAACACACACGATGCAGGAACAGTCTTTATATGTGTCTTATTTTCTAAATTTACCTTTTATCCCTCTTCCTCTGTGGTCCACTCATTTCTGCTGTTAAACAAATGTGGGGCTTATGCTCTTCCCCACCAACCCCACCACCATCCCCACATGCAATCAAGCTGTTTAAATGTTTGTATTTCAGTGTGCGCCTCTGGGTTCTCTGTGTGTGTCTTCTACGTGTGTGTGTGTTCATGTTTCTCACTGTCTGTTGCCGTCATTTGGAGCCAAGTAAGAAGAGAAATATCGCTGAAGTCTGTTTTGGGAAAAGCAAGGGAAAACTGACAGCTGAGGGTGGGGGGAAGTTAAAATGTTGTTTTTTCCCTCTCTCTTCTCTGGCTTCACTGAGTTTCTCTAATTACGCTGCTGGTTCAGTTCCGGCTATACGCAAAAGCAGAGGGAATCCCTTTGCAATGCAGATTGTAACAAAAAAGGCCGTAGCTCTGAAACCGAGCGGGTCAAGATCAAGTGGATGAGATGAATCTGTGGGTTAGTAAGATGAGTTACGGAACAGGGGAAAATATGTTTATGCTGCAAAAAAATCAAAAGCAAAGATACATTTTTCAAATATTCCCCCAGCTCTTCTTTCTGGATAATTTAACTTCCTCAGTTGTATTTAATAAAAATGACTCTAATAAAATCTCGTAATGTCATAAACCGTGCAGTGGGGGTTGATGGGTCACACATGTTTCCCTATTAAAGTTGAATAGGTTGGAAATCATTTGGATATCACATATACTGCATACACATCTGGATGTTTCTGGGCACTTGTGAAATATTTGGAAATTATGAAATGCGTATGTGACTATGCGTGATTATGTCATACTAACGTCTTTGCTTTTCCATTATGAAATGTCACTAGTCTGGTTGAGCAGGACTACTTTGTTGTTACCTAAGCACTGCAGATCAGGTGGAGAACATTGTCCCAGACTCCTTAACATTAACCCCCTGATGAGAAGTAAAAAAAGCAGAAGGGATGCCTCTAATTTGTAACGGGAGTCTAAGCAGGGGAGGGGTGTCTGACATGAGCTGGCATGTGCTCTCATCATTTCCTCCCTTTTGTCTGTTAGGAGTTTCCTCCTTCCTTCCTTCCTTTACTCCCTCCCTCATTCTCCCATGCTTTATTTTCTCTTTGTGTCCCTCTTTCCATCTCTTGCTCCATCATGAAATATTTCAATCCTTACTCTCTGTGTGACAGCATTACCACCCTTGTCATGTCTGCCCATTATCTCTGATCAGTGTGGTGTTCCAGCCCACACATCAGCTCCGGATACCAGCTGATGAGGTTGAAACACGTTTGCGTGTGTGTGAATGCATTTTAGCGGTTAGATTTTATTTTCTAGGGCACCCTCAATTCATAATATGTATAATTTGGTATACTTTGCGATCAGTCTCCACAGGATGTGTGCAGTGTGAGATTATACCTGTCCTTCTAAAGAATATCGTTTCAAAGTGTGTGGTTTCATGGAAAAAGGAAGCTTTGCTTTGAGATAACCTGAACAGGAAAATGCTTTAAAAGACCTCAGAGTGCGAGAGAGGAAATGCACGTGTGTGTGTGAAGTGCTGAGTAGGGATTTAGAGCTAGTATTACTGCGGCAGTGCAGAGAACTTTTTCAATGACTGTGTTTATGCTTTGTTTGCACTGGGAGATTTGGCCTTCCTGGGATCTTTTTTTTGTTTGTTTTTTTATCTCTGATTGGAAATCTTTACTCTCCTGTTTGGAATCTGTTTCTCTGTCTAACTTCACACTCACTGGCTGTATAATTAAAGCACAGGAAACAGGCCACTTAGCCATTGTCTCTTCTCTTTATTCCTTCTTCGGCCCCATCGTTCTCCTCAACCCCCTCATAAGAGCTGGCAGGCGACTCAGTTCTCATCACACAGTCGCACTTTACGTCCCTGCCTGTTGACCTGGAAGTGATGCAGTGGGATATTGCAAGGCAGTCTGAAAAGCCTGTGTGTGCATTTGTAAGTGTGTGCAAATATGTACGTGTATGTACAGTATGATGTGTGTGTGTGAGAATGACAAAAGCAAGGGCTTACAGGCAAAGCTGCATGACTTTTCTTTGTTCTATGGAGCGAGTTTCTTTGGGGTAAGAATAGAAAAAGCTGTGATGAGTCCTTTATGAGGGCTCTTTCATATTGAGTGATTTTGTTATTGTCCTGTGGTGTGTTAGCTTTTAGGCACGTGAAAGTGTGTGCATATGTGCCTGCGTGATGTCAGGTTGTCTTTGTTGTTCTCCCCTCAGGCTGGCACTCAGATGTCGGTCGTGTGGAGCTTTTACAGGTCACTAATGCACTGACAGAGGAGGATCTATTCACTGTAGCCACTCAAAGTCCAAACAATAACCCCCTAGCTTTAGCCTGCACAAGAGATCAACTCCAAGGAAATGGACCCATTGACCTAGATCCAACCCCATCCTCCGAAGAGATGCCCCGTAAGTGACATGCCGTTGATATCCTCATCTCAACAACAGTGTTGTGTTTGCCACAAGATATCTCATCCCCATTGGCTCGAATCAGGGTATAGTAATGTGAGGATCCGTGTTCTAACAAGCCCACTGTGGTTTACTAGTCTTCATGATGTTTATGACAGGTTTTAGAACTGATAATCAGAAAAAAAGAAAGATGACTCAGTCGTGCATATAACCATTAGTTTCAGCCCTAGACTTATTTTAGTCTTCCTGTGTGTGGGAAACTGACCTATTGTCTACTAGAATTACTGGTGTGTGTGGTTTTCAGCTGGTGAAATTTGCAGAACTGGGCGTCGGTCCCCTGTGTCATTCTCTGAATGCTTCACACCTTACTGCCACGCAAGTTATGTTTCTGTTTCTGCATGAGATGAACAAATGGAGAAAGAGACCACAGTTTGTGTGGTGGTAACTGAGATAAACAAATTAGATCATATTGAAAATTATAGTATGTGTGTTGCAAACCTAGCCTTGAAATTCCAGCTTATATTTTCAGCTACTGCCATAGTTTTGTGTTTTTATTTTCATGTTATTTTGAACGATCTCGTCTTCTAATTCCTTTGAATAGTGTATAGGTTTAAGTTTCCCAGAACTAAACTGTATTGTTTTTGGTGGTTTGTGACCTGTGTTGACCCGAGAGCCGGCACAGTGAGCCGATGTTTGCCTGTCACATTCTTCCTGAGCATTTGTTACCCCTGTCCCTCGCTGCAACACATTGTCTCCTGTGTCTCCTTCAAGCTAAACTTTGTTTGCTATCCTTGCTATTGACTCAGGTGCACGGATGCACTAAGATAACTTCCAAATCCTGCTGTTCCCCTCCCCCAACTCCCTCAGGCCTTACTCTGTGCTGCCCATTCCTCTGCTGCTAACATATTTCATTACATTACCTCTGACAGGTTTATACTTTGATGTTTTCCCCCGCTTTTGTCTCAATACTGTCTCTTCCCTTAATTTTTAATTTTCGCTTTCTAGTACTCCCACGGTACCCACTAATCTACGCCTTACCTAGTTTGTTGTTGTGCCAAAGCCTCGCTCTTGCTTTCTGGTAATGATTAGGGTAGTACTATAGCTTTAGCAGTAATCTTAATTAAGTGATAACAGTGTTGCTTTGTGTATTATTAACTCTCTTGGCATTACTCTGAAATGTTGAATCATTTTCAATAATATAAGTAAACTTGTACTGGTATAGTTGTAATAATTAAAGATTAATCCTGCTGTTTTTGTTTCACTGAGCTCAGGCGTGGAATTAGCACAGAAGTCCATTTACATATCTGGGTTAATAACCATTTTCAAGCAGATCGTGTAAACTCGTATTTGTTAGAAAGACTGGATCCTATAAGTCCTGTGTAAACAACTCAGTCAAAGAATTACATCAATGTGGATAATCTCAGTTTGTGTGCAAAGATTAATTGTTTTTGTGTTTAATGTGCATAACTCCCATTTTCTGCAAGCAACTTTTATTTTGAAAGGTAATTAAAGACTGCAAACATATTTGAGCTTTTTCATCAAAACAGTAGCAAACTACCAGTTTTCCTGGAACAATTGCTCCCATCATTTTTAGAGACAGTGGTTTGGTCACCTCCTAACTCACTGTAACACACACAATGGCCTCTTCAATGGCTCTCTTTTCTGATAGTCTTGCAGTCATGTCATTACTGACAACAAATCAGGTCTGTTCACGTCTGGCCTACTTTGAACTGACACAACATCCATCTCTATCAGCCCCTCAGGACCTATCAGCACCACTACACCTCTTTACCTCTCGTGTCTCCTTCCGCCTCAGCACACATCATTCTCATCTGTCTACCTGTGGCCCAACACTCGATTCCACCAGCTCCCCGCCGCATTAACAGCCTCTCATCCCCCTTTCACCACCATCATCATCTTTTTTTTCAGACTCTCTTGCCTCTCTCATCTCATCCCCCTGTCTCAACCTCCCACCTCAATCAGTCTACCTTTGCCTAAAACCCTCTTATCCCTCTCTCACACCCACTCTCACTCTGTTTTTTCACCGTCCCTTCCGCCAGCACAGAGCACAACAGAAGTATTACCCGCCAATTTGGCTCCATTGAAAGCACTTTGTGGTTGTCTTTGACTGTTGATGTGTGTCAGTGTGTGACTTCGTGGCAGTGCCGGGGTTTGACTTACATTTCTGAAGATGCTAATATAAAGATTGTTTGGATTTGGCCATGATTTTTTTTTAACCTTGGTGAGGTGATCAGTTCAGACTTTATTCGTCACCACAGTTTGAACCCTTTTAGGCAAGCTTTCTTGTAATTTCAGGAATAGTTTTCCAGGCTTCTTAAAGGATATTCAGAGCTATTATCTGTATGTTCCCTGCCTTTTTTTGTTCTCTGTCAAAATTTCCCACACTGTTTGATTAATGGTAAGGTCCGAGCTCTTGGGAGGCCATCACTGATATTTATGCTTTTACTGTATTGGCAGTGTGTTTGGGATCATTAACATACTGAAAAATAAAAGTGCTGCCAATCAGATGCTTTGCAGATGGTATTGCATGTGTTAGTAATTTCAATTCAAGTCAGTTTTGACAATACCACTGACTAAAACGCAGCCTCAAACCATGACAGAGCATCCGTGTTGCAGATAGCTGTAGATACCTCACTCCTGACCTTTCCTGTTTATATCGCTGATGATTTGAACCCAGACATTTGAATTTATCACTCTGTAATTCCTGTTGTTTTCAGCCAAGTTCTGGTGTCTTTTCCGAGTTAAAAGTGTGTTCTTGACAGCTATCCTTGGACTGAGACTGTTTCTGATGAGGCTTTGGCAATCTGTAGATAAATCAGCTGAAGGGCACGATGCATCTCTCAGGTCAGATGTTTAGTGGAGTTTTTCCACCAAGTTTCTGAAGGTCTTGACTTTTTATCTGGTGGAGATAATATGTTAGGCCTGCCATGTCTTCTGCTGTCTTCTTTCTTACAGCTCTTTGGGATTCACCTTGGTGCAAAAATACTATTATATGCCTGTCAACCTGTGTTATCGTTGCCATTTTTTGGAGATATAACAAAAGAATTGTGGATAAATTGCACATTTCTGCAACAGGCTCCTAGTAACAAATCACCTAGGGGGTCAATTTCAAAAAGATTATTTGCTGTTGTCTGTTATATCTGGTGATCCCTTGAGTTAGGTTCCATTTATGATTCATAGATCAGTGTTAAATGACTTAACAAACAAACAAAGACAATGAAACTGAAAATTAGTGATTGCCAAAAGATTCAAAACTGTGAAAGACCTACAGAAAGACTGGAGAACTATTACCCAATAACTTCTTTTAAAATCATTTGGAAGTCATGCTCCTTGGAGGCATAATATTTGAGACTTTTGTATAGTACTGTACTTGATTAAAAATAGTAACAGATTAGTTGTATTTTTGCCTCGTCTTGACTCCAATTTTTAGTTTAATGCGTCATTCTTTTTTCATCTTTTTCTCCTTCTTTTGACTCATCTTCCTCCAACATGTTTTCACGCCCATTTCTTTTACTCCTCCTCACATATTTGAAGCAGAAAATCACCACATGAATATTCAGTTGATTGGTTTTGATGACTGCGAACCGATTGTCTGCGCAATCACCATCTCATCAGGAAGGACGAGTGAGCGTTGATTGAGCAATGGCAAAAAAGGGGATGATTTATTAATATTTAACAAACCGCACACGGTAGTTTTTCACGTGCCAGTCAGTCCGCTACAACATGTGGTTTTGACCTTATCATGTCACATATTAACCTACAACAAGAGTCTGAGTTGGATGTAATACAGAGATATCTTGATCTTCTAGTGTAAAAGCCTTGCATTGTAATGGAGGTTAAATTGTGGGGTTTCCTGACTTTGAATTCATGCAGCGACTCCTGATAGTTGAGGTTGTAGCAGTAGCTACAGAGCAGAGCATCAAAATCTACACACTTTCATTGACTCTTTCAGGCTCCTCGCTCAATGGAGAGCGGGAGGTAGAAGAAAATCTTCTTTAAAATATGGTAATCCCTGACTGCACCCTGCTGCAGAGACAGTCAGCTGAAATCTGAGTTAAGGAGCATACAGCGTAAGCTCTTAGAAAGCCAGAGGAGCGTATTTAATGAGGTTAGTGACACTTGAGGAGCCAAGCAGAGTGAATTGACTGACAGTGAATTCCACTGGCCTTTATCTTTTTTTTTTAAACATGATCCTCGGTTGCCACACTGACCCCAAATCTCAAGTCTTTTACGTCACATTGCCAATCTGTGCTACATTTTTTTTCTAGCTTTCCAAAAACATTTTTTTAAGGAATTGTTTTGTCTACTAAAATAAAACCCAGTCTAATTTTCTCCGCTTCTGTGTTAGAGGATGACAAGCAGTGGGGAACATAGTGAATGAATAACAATCATCTCATATCCTTCCACTCCACTTTGTTCTGTCATCTCTGCGTTTTGCTTCTGTGGCCTCAAAATGAAAGCCCTCTTCAGGAAGGAATTATCATTTGTCCCTCGCCAGTTAAAAGAAATTAATGTTTGATTTAAGGAGTCGAGACTCGTGCTTGCAGCCACACACTGTTTGTGTATCTGCATGTGTGTTTAAGCTTAGAATTGGGGCACGTGCCTTGTCAGATCCCGGAAGGATGAATAGAAGCTAATCTCCCTCTTCCAGGGAATTCTGCTGGTGATGTCTCAGGCAGTCCTGTCTCAAAAGAACTGTGGGAGTGCGGCGGAGCGTGCACTGCCGTCGCAACAATGGTTTAATGCTGATTTTATCTGTTGTCACGCTCTGTTTTGTAATTTTAACTTATTTTATGTATTTTATGACTATTGTTCCTTTTATTAATTGTGTTTTTTGTTAGGTGACCTTGGGTTTCTGAAAGGCGCCCTCAAATAAAATGTATTATTATTATTATTATTATATTTTCAAAAGCATATCTGACTCTTGTCTTGGCATTAGATAGACGGGGTTCCTCCTCAAATGTGAACAATGTGCCCACCTATGTTTGCAAACAGATGCATACTTGTGAATAACCCCAGTGATTCTTATTCATTTGGACCAAGAGGCTTCCTGCACCCAAACATGCTCTTATTTTGGTAAGTTTGGTGGTTTGCTAACATGTGGTGTGTGCAGGTGCGCATGGAAAAAAAGAGGAGCATAGAGATCCTCTGATAAGGCCTTGTTGTCACATTCCCATGGCAGTCTGTCTGGACTTGTTTTTGGATTGAATTTTCCTCCAATAGTAATTCCTTTTTTTTAACTCCCCAGAGTAAGCATAAAACCTCACTCCGCCAAGTGGGAGGAGAAATGGTAACAATTCAAAGAATGTGAGAGGTGCAGGAGAAAGGCCTCAGGGAAGGGTGATTCCAATAATTACGTCATGTGTTTTAGAGCTTCGTGGGGGGTGTTGTAGTTTGAAGATGTAAAGAAAGGTCAGTCAAGCTGGGAGCTTTTCTGGTTTCAGCAATGTTTAGCGTAGTCACTGTTGCAGTCTTTAGCAGAGATTGGATTTATTTCTTTTGATCTCCTTTTTTAAGCATCATTTTTTAGGTTTTTGGATGAAGCACATCTAAAGAGTGTCGTTAAGGGCTTCAAAGCGGCCCAAAAGCATGTGAGAGACTGTTTGCCGCCATAGAAGTAAATTTGTAAAATACTATGATGTCGTGATGAGTTGTTGTCTTTAACAGTGAGCTCAGTGATTCACTTGTGAAAATTCAGTGTGTCTGGTTGCAACATTTTTTTCCAGAATACAGTCAACACAGTGACGAGATGAAAGACAACAAGTGACATGTTTTGTTTGGCTTCAGTTGCATACAGTGTAGAGCTACATCAGCATCACGTACAGTTTGCGTCTGCTGAGCTGAGCTGTGTGTCACGTAGGGCGGTGCTGTGAGACAGGTGCAGAGATGAAAAGATTGGCAGGGGAGAGTAGGGTGTGTCTCCTTTGAGTGTGTTCTGACAGGCCTTTGGTATTTTTCCAAAAAGTGTGAGTGCATGCTGTGACTCGGAAAAACCAGCTCTCATTTCTCTTGGGATCCTGCAGGTGTGTCTGACTGAAAGTGTGCGCCTGCCTTTATTCCACAGTACTCCGCCGTGTGCCACAGCAAACTACGTTCATGCGTTAGGTGATAGACGTGCGGGCCTATAGGTGTTGAGCAACTGACTAATGCAACAGTCACAATGTGGCACAATGAATGTGACAGCTCCAGTAGAGAGCTGTTATCGGCAGCGCAGGTAAAAGGAGCCTCCAGTCCCGGTAATCCTCGGCCCTGTGTGGTTTGTAGTCAGACAGATGTGAGTGCTGCTGTTTGTGACATATTTAGACAATGCTTACCTTCTTTATCTTCAGTTGTGGAGATTAAATATGGAATTTTGTTGTCTCCAGTTTTCTTTCTTTGTCCCCTCTGTGTGTGTGTGTGTGTGTGCATGTGTGTGCTTGATTGCGAGTGGGCATGTGTGCATGGTAATGATGCTTTGGCGGCTGTTGCACGGTGCGCCGTGGTAATACACTCTCCCGATGCGTTAATATACTGCGAGAATGAGAGGCTGAGAGAAAGAGAGCGAATAATTATGTTTCCCCTTTTGTCTCGGCTCCCTCAATTAAGCCTGAAGAGAGGCAGACTGAGCACATGTCTACTTATCCACTTAAAGCTCAGCAACAATAGGACCCCCCAATTTCTCTGACTTTATCTCTCCCTCTCACGCCGTCTTTATTTCTTCCTCCTTCCCATTTTCTCACTTTTCCCTATCAAACTTCTTGTCATACCCCAGTATTTTTTTCCCCTCCCTCTCTGTCTGTACCAGACTCGACCTCCCCCCACCCCTCTTCATGTGTTTCGCCTCCAGCCTCGCCTCACCTCTCAGCTCTACAGGGGTTTAACAGAGAGCTCTCCCTCCTCTCCTTGTTACCCTTCTCCCTCTGCGGTGCCTTGCTGGGGGGCACCGGGAAGAGGAAAAATGAAGAGACTAAACATTTTAGACTGTACACTGCCAGAGGAAAGGCAGTGGTTTGATTTCCCCTGTGTTTTGTCACTCAGGATTGTGTTGTTTGTTTGACCCCTGTGCATTTGTGTGTGTGTTTTGCACCTTCCCGACATAGCCTGTATGTTATAGAATATATGGGTTTGCAAAAAGGATGTAAATTCAGTGAAAGGGTCATCAGTGTTTTTGTGTGTTAGTGATTTGCATTTACTCCACATGTTAATCTATCTATAAAGCACTCCAGCTGAGACAATGAAGTCCTGTTTTTATAGTAATTGTTAAAAATGAACCAGCAGAGGAGCCATAAGCCCAAAATGAATATTCAGCCTATTTTTTTAAGGTGGGTGGGGGGCAGCATGTGGGTCGGCCTCAGTGGGACAGAGGGTGTAGGAGAGATGAGATATAAAGGACTGCATGAGAGGCAGGAGAGCTGTATCAGGGTCAAGTTCAGCTTATGTAACTGCTTCCCACAGCTGGGGTTGGGATGCGCTGCACTAGCCTATCTCGGATGCGTTTGCACACATGGTGTTGTGGTGCAAAGTCAGAGTTGAAAATCCTCTTTGTAGTTTCCATCAGGTTTCTGATCAGATGCCTTCACTTCTCTTATTGTCCTGTTTACTTCTTGTTATCTAAAGTCTCATTTCTGTGTCATTTCCCAGAACTGTAACACGGTTGACTTATTGTTTTTGTGCCCCAGAGAATTAAAAAAAAAAAGATTACTGTATATAGAACAACAACACTAATAGAAAAAAATAGCAGCTGCAGTCAAAGTTTAGTAAAATTAAGATTTTACTTAAACCTGCAACATAGACCTCGGGGGAACAATTGATGCTTTTGCATTCGAAAAACAGGTGACTCACCAGATGTGGTATCTCAAAACAGATGCTCCAAACAGTGCGCTAGTGGCCATATGCTTTGAAAGTACATTGTTGTACATGGCAACACGAGGGCTTTCTTCCATCATTTTCCTGCTTATTGGCTTATCCGGCTGCAGTCAAATGCGTTTGCAGCAGACTAACTACTGGGCAAATGTTCACAACAGCAAGCATGTTTGCTCTTGCATTCCTTCACACTATACATAGCACATTATGGAAATCTCGGTCTACTCTACGCAGCTCAGGGCTGGTATTAGAGAAAATTAGGTCGTGTTGGCATGGATCATTTAATTGAGTCTTAAGCACAAAATCGTTCCCATAGCTTCTTTCATCTTCTGTCATTTTGCTGTTGGTGTGTATGTGTGTGCGCTTCTCTTTGTCTGCACCGAAATAGGGGGTGTTTCCCAAAATGTTTTGTGCACACGCCGGTACACGTCTGCGTGGATTTGGTGGGCAGTGAGTTTCAGGGTAGAGTTAGAAGAAATTGTGGTTGTTTGTGAGTCCCCCCTTCCCTTCCCCCCAAAAAAACCCTTCAGGCTCAGACAATACGTCTTTTCTTTGTTTCTGATGAGCTGTTTATATGTGTGCATTTGATTATTTCTTGTTTCTCTGTCTTTTTTTTAGTCAAACTGCATTATCTTAAAAACCATTGTGATTTATTCCCTTTTATCATCCACATTCATATTCTACAGACCGTCTTATATTGCATTCTTCACAGCTGCCTTTTCAGCTTTACTTGACCAGCTTTATGTGACATACTGGGCAGGTACTCCTTCCTTCTACTTGTCTTCTCACTTCTTCTCTGTGTGCGTTTGACACATCAGGTCACTTTGAAGTTGTGAGAGCACTGCTAAAGATCTCTCTCTCTCCTTGTTTCTGTCAGGGCAGACTGACACCACCGTATGAGGATGTGTGGAGGATTATGGGATCGCAACGCTCTGATGCGGGGAAGCTGGTGATGTGGCTGCTTAATCATCGGTAACTACAGTTTTCACACTTTAATGATGCACAAATCTCCAGAAATAATAGATTTTTAAGGACTGATAGACTAAACAAGCAAAAAAACAACTACTTTTTAAGGCAGATTTTTTCACCAGTGTCTTTGCAGCTCGAGCCCACACTGAGAACCTGATGGTGTGGGTTTGATGATGTGTGACTCTCTGAGGACAAACTGATCCGACAGCCTTTGACTCAGCACTTCCATGTGCTTGTGTAACAGAGAGATTGAGGTGAAGTGGGCTGCTGAGATAACTTCATGATGAAAATAACACAGCTCTAAAGTGATTTCTTTGATTGTTTTGATTCTCTGTGTTGGGAATATGGTTAGTGCATAATTTGAACACTGCTCAGGGAGAAAAGGCGCTGCAGTGCATTTGTGTTGGAGTTCAAAAGTGCACTGGCAGAACACTTAAATTAGTCAGAGTTGAGAGATTTATAACTTCAGCTATTTCATTTTTTTGAAGATTTTATAGGCACTTAGAAAAGCAAAGAAGGTTTTGATGCATTATGAACAGCAGGCTGGGATAAAATGGAAAAGCAGGAAACTTTTAACAAACCTTTTATATAATGTGCGTACACATCCAAGCATGCTGTGCAAATCAAATGAGACCACTGATACTTTTGAGCCATAAGTTTTAATGTGCCATCAAACCTCTCATGCAGCACACTGATCTACTTCATTACCAGCAATTTAGATCTTGCAGAGGGCTGGTTCAAACCTTTTTACTTTTAGAAGTATGGCACACAAGGAATATTTGTTTAAATGTTTTGACATTGCAATTAAAAGACAGATTTGTCAATTTAATATTGATTCAGAAACAAGTTGTATATCTAAACCACTACTTTTGCCAGTTGTGAGGTTATTTTTCTTCTTTTCTTTTATCAAAATCGACTGACCTTACATAGATAGATATTCTAGTACAGAATATCTGACCAGGGGTCTGGCACCTGCTTTGAGTATTTGACAGTTTTTGTAGTTGAAATGAACACATTTTAAGGCTACTAACAAAATCTCAAGGCCAGACGCCTCCTTTAACAGAAAGGACTGATTAAGTTTTTAAATCTCTTCAAACTCTTTCTTCTTTCTTTGATCTCCACAAAGCAAGTCATCCATGTACAACAGATGGCATATATGCGTGTTGTCTAAAATCTGTGCTGCTACTTGTGAATTTGACAATGTTCACTCACCATTAGATAAGACACCAGCTCCCATTTATGCAATTTGTGTGTGCTAATGACTTTCTGTGATTCATAAACTTTGTGCATACAAGTAAAAATGCAAATATATTATCTTATACCGTATGATGTGGCAAACATTACGGAATAATTTTAAACTACTTTTGTATCTGGTTTCTGATCTTTTAAGAAGAAGTTGTCTAAATTATGTAATATGCAAACTTTATTACTTGATCCACAGTTGAATCATGGGAAACGTGGAGAGTCAAAATGGAGAGAGTAGTATCCATGGTGATGTGCCGAGACATCTCTCCCGTAAGCACACGACCCGCTCACTCCGTGTCTCCAACAAGCAGCAAATCAACCGCCGTTCGAGGCACTCTTCCTCAGTGAAGCAGAATCACAGAAACTCTGAAGCCTCAACCCGTTCCTCCAGCACCCCGAGCATCCCTCAGTCCTTGGTAGAGAACGGACTAGAGTTTTTCAATGCAGCAGATGAGTTTGACAAATTTGGCATCAACCCTCACTGGACCCAGCGTGTCGCTATGACAATGAGGCCGGAGTCCTATCAGCACGATGATGACCCCTTGGCCACGCCGACTCCCGAAACCTCAGAGGCAGACACCATTGCCCAGGATGGAGGAGAGGACTCAACGGGGGAAGGGGACACTATTGCAGAGGAAAGGTTCCTGCAGCAAATGACTGAAGGACCCCGAGAGGGAGCAAGTAATAAAAAGAAGCGATCAAAGTCAGCAGACATGTGGAGAGAAGACAGCTTGGAGTTTTCTATGTCTGACCTCAGCCAGGAGCATCTGACCAGCACAGAGGAGATGGTCGATGGAGGAGAAGAGGAGGAGGGGCAGTTTAGATGCCCTAGAGGCAGCAAAGGCAGCACAGGTGAGAATGTACACAGAAGCAAAAGCATCATATTTACCGGTAGATTGTATAGACCTGCAGAAAGCATGTGTAGTTTTCTCATTCAGAAATGTAGACATCATTAGTGACAGGATATGTGGGGCCTATGCTTTTATTTGATGACTTGAAGTCTTCACCGACATATTTTCTGATACAATAGAATTAAAATATATTTCAAGATTTCTATTTGTATTATTTAAAAAACAACAACAAATAAAAGCAAAAAACAAGACAATGTAGCTGTCCAAAAATAACGACAGCTACACTGGTGATGGCTAATAAGTGGGGGGAAAAAAAGTTCAGGGGAACATGTTCAAAGCTGTTGATTTGATTCAGTGAACAGGTGATGAGGGGGAGGGTAGTGGGAAAATTGCAGGCACTCACTGAGTAGGGAGAAAATGATCTGAGAAAATCTGCTGATTGAAGGTTAGCTGACATCTATCAGTTGCAGCAGTTCAACTGATCACAGGGTTGTTAGCTTAACTGGTTTTGTGCAGGAGCTGCAGGGGTTCAGTGTGACAGCAGGCGGTACCTGGTAACTCAACCGCTGAAGGTCTGAGCACTGCCATAGGTGGTCGTCTCATTCAGAATAATGTATGGGTTTGCCTCACACACACACAGATTCATAATCACTCAAGAAAAATCACAGACTTTCACTGAAGGACACAGGCACATATGGAGAAGGTCAAATGTTTCAGAGGTAACTGAAAGTACCTGACAGTAATCAGAACTCACCTTGCCCACAAATACACACTGTGCTCTGCAATAACCACCTGTGTGTGTGTTCCAGGCTCAACTGAGAGGGCATCGTCTCTGGACCATCTGTGCAGCCAGCAGAGTCCGGGCTTCAGGGGGCAAAGGAGCCGTTACATAAAAAACTGCAGAGAAGCCGAGTGCGACGGAGACGGGGAAGTGGAGGAGGGTTTGATGTCTCCAGCAGAGGATGATGGTGGGGGGTATGGAGCTTTCACGCTCCCCTGCCGACGCTCACACTGCCTTTCTGAAGGCTTGACTGGGCTCGGTATTCCGGCTACACCTTGCCCTACCTTCCAGGGACGACGCGCACAGACTACTCAGGTATTTCATGAATATATATACCGATAAGTATTGAAAGCAGATGGAACAGGACTAAGGGTAAAAGTCTTCTTGCTCTATTTTTTTCCAGTATTGGAAAAAATACAGACTTCTAAACTTAGAATAATTGAGGACTTTGTTTACCAGTGCTGTCCAGGAAGTTCAGGGGCATCACAGACATGACACCAGTTCATCAAGTAATTAACATGTTGTTGACAACCAACGGAATTTCCTGTCTGTGCTCTGGACTGGTGTATATGCATGTTATATCTTTGCAAATCCAAGCATCCAAACATGTTTGTATATTTGTGCAGTTGGGAAGAGGATTACACAGAAAGATAGTCAGATAGAAAGTCACCGTGGGACTTCTGCTCGCATACTGAGCTTTGAACGACAAAGACATTTTGAACTTTGAACTTTATCTAGAGGATTTTCTTTGTCATCTTACTAAAACAGATAAAATCAAAGGGTAAGAGGAGGAAAGTAAAGTTTATGTAACGTTCATGCAGGTAAACATAAAAGCTAAATTAGTAGAATAAATAATAATATCCATGCCTCCCTAGTTGCCGTGCGTCACTGATAAAAACAAAGTTGCTAAACAAAAAGTACCAAAATACTGAACCAAGCTTTTCTTTCAATGCATTCCCAGAACCCCCAAGCACCCTTGGATAGAGATCGCCATAAGTGCTTATTATATATTCATCTAGTCAGGCTGAGGGGGTTGTTAGATATAAATAGACTGACAGCACAGCGAAACAAAAAGAAAGAACAGAGGGAGACTCAGTTTGGTGAAAGCACAGAAAATTTCATACTCAAAGTGGAAAGCCTTTTTTTAAAATCAGAAATTCATACAAAAATGAGCACAAAAGGATATTAAAGTGCACTTATGCAACTGCCAACTCATGTATACAAACAAAAGTAAACCCAGAAACCGCTTGTGCAGCCTACGCTGTCAGTTCTGTGTGAGAGAATTAACGTCTTGTGTTATGCAGATTGAAGCTGTTACTTCTCTGTCTGATTTTGTGCAAATAAACCAGTTTCCGTCCATTAATAATGCTTAATCTGTTTCTACCCTGTTTTTCTGGATGACAGGACATCTCTGGTGTTTTAGGCGAGGGGAGCGAGTATGGCGACAGTGGGATTGATGGCGTTGCCCCTGAGATAGATGGAGAAGGAGAACTGCTCTCCCGGCGGTGTAAGGCCATGTCTGCCTCTTTTTCAGTGTACTCAGCTACAGAGAGCAGTTTTTTTAATGGCAGCGACAGTGGGAGCAGCAGCGCTGGAGGAGTTGACGGAAGAGGAGGCGAAGGAGGCAAGGGGGGAGTTTATGAAAATTTCCGGAAGGAGCTAGACAATCAAGCCTGGGTTAGTTACACTTTTCCTATGTTATTAAAATATAGGTAAATTCCGTGTATTTCTAATTCCTTAATCTTTTCTCGTCAGACAAATCGGGGCCGAGACTGCACAGAGGAGGCAGGCTCTGCTGTAAGTGATGAGCAGAGTAGCGGCACACTCAGTAGTATGTATCCGCCTGACACTCTGATTAGCTGTGCACACGGCACAGTCAGGAAAGCAGGGACTCTGGCTGTGAAGAACTTCCTGGTTCATAAGAAAAACAAGAAGGTGGAACCTGCAGCGAGACGCAAGTGGAAACAATACTGGGTTTCTCTGAAAGGTGTTGCACAGATTTTCAGCACTATTATGTTTAATGTTTGTGTTGGATTTTACCTGCGTGTGACTGATAGATAGGCAGAAACTGTAAGGCAGCAGGTGTCCATCCAGCTTCAGTCTGAGTACTTTATGAATGCTTAACTAAGCACAATTGTTAGTACATAAAAATGCTTCTGCACCTTTACTCTTTTGGCTGCTGCCTTTAGGGGTCACCACACTGGATCATCTGCCTCCATCTTACTCTATTTCTAGCATCCTCCTCTGTCACGCAAACCAAGCATGTCCCTCTTCACTACATCCATGAACTTACTATGTGGTCTTCCTCTTTCCTTCCTGCCTGGCAGCTCCTTATTCAACATCACTTTTCCAAAATATCCTCTGCACATGGCCAAATCATCTCAGCCTTGCCTCTGGAACTTTATGTCCAAATCCAACCTGAGCTGTCCTGCTGATCTACTGATTTCTAATCTTTCTATTCTCTCTCCTTCCAGCAATAAAATCTTAGCATCTTCAGCTCTGTCTCCTGTGTTTGTGTCTGCTCCACCGTCTCCAAGCCTTACATTATAGCAGACCTCACTACTTTCCTGTAAACCTTCACTCTCAGTCTTGCTGCTATCCTTATCTCACACATTACCCTTGACATTTGTCTCCACCCACTCCACCCTATGTGCATTCCTTTCTTTAACACCTCTCTTGTGCCACATGTTTGAGTTGGCACAGATTTTAAGTTGAATGAACTTGCTGCCGCAATCCGACCGACACTAGCAGCTTCCTGGCTTGTGGCCTCTGTGGCTGGGTTTCAAATGCTTCTGCAACTAAGAAAATAATCTTAATCTCATTCAGATAACCAACCCAAAGCTGTTTAATCTTCCATACACTCTCTCTGCTGTTAAACTACATTCATATAAGCTTTAACACATTCCCTGCCCTTGGTTTTCACCTCTGCTGTCCTCTCTCACGCTCTTCAATGCAGCCTTGCATTTTCCTCCCCTCAGCTTCATCACAATTTAATTTTACGGCGAAATCCATGCCTAATCCGATCCTGTCCTGTTGAAATGCATAAGATAGAGCATCTCTTCTATGCATCATGCTAAAAATAAATCAGTCTTATCTTCATAATGTAATGTTATAGGTTTAGTTGTACTGATAGCAAAATAGGTTCATGTATTAAACTATTACGTTTTATAATCGTTGTTTAAATAAAGTTCAGGGAAAGGAAGGATGTTTAAATTGATTTAAGGGTACTTATTATAACCTCTGTAAAAAAACAAAACAAAACAAAAAAACATATTTTTGTCTTTTTTTTTAACTCCTTTCTTTTTGTGCGTTCTTCAAGGCTGCACCCTCTTCCTGTATGAATACGATGGCCGTTCAGGTATCGACCACAACAGCGTTCACAAACACGCGCTGTGGGTGGAGAACAGCATTGTCCAAGCTGTACCTGAGCATCCCAAGAAAGACTTTGTCTTCTGTCTCAGCAACTCAGTGGGAGATGCTTTCCTCTTCCAGGTGAGAGAAGCACTGGAATTTAAAACATCGGCTACTCTTAAAGCTGAGTTGGCATGACAATATTTTATGCAAGTTAAAGTTAAATCAGGTTGGCATTCATGCATACAGGTCAAGTGTTTTTATATCCTGTCTTTGTTATTTGGTGCTACTGTACATACCAGCATCAAACATAAAGAGAAACAGGAAACTGGAAGCTATTTTCCTCTAGGGGATTTGCATGTGGCACACCAATACATGTTCATCATGTGCTGGAGATAGGCAGCCCTGTGTCCTTGTGTTTATGTTTGACATGTTTAAAGGCCACGCTGTCACACCGTGACAGTGATCCACCAGACTGACCATTGTGTAATATTAAAATCTGTCTATTTATATTCATGACAGCTCTCCTCACTGAATGGGAAGAAAGTAATAAAATGATGATGAGATTATAATGACCATTTCCTCCCAGAGGCCGATATTGGAAGTCATGATTAAATTCTTTCAGCTGTCAGTTTCTTTATTTTATCTGCTCACTATCGTTACTCACTTTGTCATGGTCCCTTCCTTCTGTTCAGACATCAGGCCAAACAGAACTGGAAAACTGGATCACGGCGATCCACTCGGCGTGTGCTACTGCTCTTGCTCGGCAGCACCACAGGGAGGACACCGTGCGATTGCTGCGAACTGAAATCCGCAAGCTGGAGCAGAAGATTGATATGGATGAGAAAATGAAGAAAATGGGAGACATGCAGTTGTCCACTGTCACTGATGGCAAGAAGAGAAAGACCATACTTGAGCAGGTATGGGGTCAATCGGGTGGTCGTTTGGGGCTAAAAGTGGAGCTAAGTGTCAAGGAGTCTGACATACTGAAAGCGGTCAAACAGATTAAAGCTGTACATGAGGTGGTGGAGCATTACAGAAACAACACCTATGAGACAAATGCCCTTTAATTTTGTCATATTATTGCAAATTAATAACACTTTATGCCCATAAAATGCAACTGTAGGGAGGTTTGTTATCTCATGGCTAAAAACCGTCCTCACCTCTTTATCTTCCAGTTAATTTGAATGAAAACACCTGAAGGCAGTTTATAGATGTGACTTAAACTGCACCGACACTCTCCGGCACTGAAATCATGGCACTAAATCATCTTTACAGCATGCCGTCATCCAGGCAAAAATGCTCTAAAGCAGCCTTTCCAACCAAAAATGGTTTCACTTATTCCAGCTGGCGCTCATTTAGAAACACATGCGAGTCCACTTGCACGCAGTGCATACAGACACATAGCACACAGGTAAACCTGACTAATCTTTTTAGATTCAAGAGGTCTTTTAAGAACATTGCAACTTTTTCAAATCTTTTCCAGAACCCGTTTTTGTTCAGTTTCAAAAGAACATTGATTTAGGCTTATTCCATGCAGGATGTCTGGAGTTGCTGGTGATGGTAGCCAGTACTGACTGGAAAATCTTACAAAAAGAAAAAAAGCCTAGAAGTGTGGTCATTAACAATAAGCCTCCTTGTCCTAGCAAGTCTTTGCATCTGTCTTTATACTGGTGTTGTTGCATAATGCTCTTTCTATTTCTTGTTATATGTAACATAAAAGGAACTAGAAAGCACTTAATCCTCATCAAGTAAAAGAGCTGCAATTTAAAAGGAAGCACTTTGATTGCCTGCTGTAAAGACATAGTAACTGAAACTGTGGCATCAAAGAAGAAAACAAGCCTCAAGCAGGGTTTATGTCATTGACTGACTTCTTTCAGTTGAGTCACGGAGCTGCCAATAAGGATATAGTTGTGGGAAAAAAAGAAAATGGGGATTAACCACAGAGATAAAGAAAAATAAAAGATCAAAAAGTGGAAAGTGTGGAAATATAATGACATATAAAACATATAAGAATTGTTGCAATTATTTGAATGATAATTATATTTATTTATTTTATCTGTACATATTTATGTAAACTTTATAAATAAATCTGAGGAGAGGTGAGGGGAACAAACAAATGTGAAAAAACATTAAAACTTCTACTTCCGTAATTCTTTATATTTTTTAATTGTGTTAATATTTTCACACTTCCACATAGGTGACCACGGGAACTAATGCAGCGTTAAGTCTAGTTTTGTGTTTCACTGTGAGTGTGTGTCCCCGTGTTTCACCTCCCACGGCCCACCCTGTGATACATTGCACGTAGAACAGCAGGTCACCAACTGGTGGGGGCTGTGTTGGTGAGTAATACCTCTCCACAGGGGCTGCAGTACTCCCACATCTCACTTCTCCTGAAACAGCCGAATAACCACCTAACACAGCGTCGGTTCTTTATCTTTTTATTTTTTGTTGTTGTTCTCATTAGAGATAAAACTGAATAAATCTGGATCTCATCAGCAAAGTTTGTTTATATTGCATAATCACACACGCATGACTTTTTACTCTGTAATCTCTGCTGCTTATAGATCTTCTTGTGGGAGCAGAACTTGGAGAGATTTCACATAGATCTCTTCCGCTGCCGCTGCTACCTGGCGAGTCTGCAGGGCGGTGAACCTCCCAATCCCAAACGCCTCCTGGGCTTCGCGTCACGTCCCACAAAAGTTGCCATGGGACGACTGGGGATCTTCTCTGTTTCCTCCTTCCATGCACTGGTATGATTAGACATGTTTAGTGCTGGTATCTGACTATTCACTCCAGGTGTTTTTCAGGTTGCAATTTTTTAGTAAACTTGATCGGAGCTCATGAATCCAAACCTGAAAAGTCAGACTCATGTGTCTCTACATGTTCCGTGTAGAGATTGCATGAGAGGTTTCCAACTGTCGACCCTCAATAACAGCCCAGCTTGAAGAGTGGGTGTGTTTATCTGCCTGTGAGTGCCTTGTCACATACGCCTACTGAAAGCAAGAATTACTGCTTGCCTCACAAATGTTCAAAGAAATAGATACTGCCATATACCCCAAGGTTATGAAACAAATGAACAAACCAGGTATGCTGGTTTGATTCTCAGGCCCAAAGTTAGCATGAGCGCTGTAAAGTGGAGTGAGTTTTTATCTGTAACACGCAATTAGCCACAACATTAAAACTGGTGAACAAGTGAATTATAGCAATAATTTTCTCATTATAAAGATTTTGTTTAAGTGATGGAATTTAAGTAGATATAAGTAAGTGCCAGCTCTCAAAGTTGATGTGTTGGTAGCATCAAAAATGTGAAATGAACACCTGCATTATTTCTGCTTTCTGTCATAGTGATGCATGCAAGTTTTTTATTCTAAGTGTGCAAAAACAGCTGTGACTCTTAAGCCTAACACTCAAGGCTAAGGTTACATAGATGGTTTACTTTAACAAGGTTCAGAGATTCAGACTTGGGTAGCAAACACACACCACATATTAAAATGTATCACATACACGCTATCCTAAAAGCTTGAGAGAAAAGTGAAAGCAAAACATTCTACCTATAAATCCTCTCTGAAACCCAAGTTATTATCTCAGTGCTGCAGAATGTACAGAATGAAACCCAACCTGATCTCTATGCGATTGTGTGTCATTGAGCTGTAAGCTCTGCGTAGTATCATCCAAAGAAGAAAGAGCAAAAACGAAGAGCAAAACATGGAAAACATTTCTCTACAGAGCAGTTTTATACGAGCAAGGTAATGGATATGCCAAACATACACTAGCACGCACACACAACATCAAGCACTGACAGTGTTTTTTGTGATTGGTCGATCAATACAAACTCTTTTAGCAAGCTAGCATCCCTGAGGCACTTTCCCACAAACAGGCTTAACACTCTCTGGCCCTTGCTCCCCCTCCTTTTACTGCCTACACCCTCACTTCCTTTGTTTGTGTCTCGCTCCCTCAGTGTCTTCTTCTCCTTATCTGCCATATTTTATACCGTCCTTTTTTATGTCTCTCCTGTCCCTTTCATATTCTTTTTACTCTATTTATTACCACATCCCTTCTGACTAATTTGAAATGTCATTATTGCATCGCTTAAATATGATAAATGTGGCATATTTATAAGGAGAATCACATTTATAAATACATGTAACGCAAAACTACTGAAATGAAATGCAATTAAAATAATTGTTCATGGCTACTAATTAATGAATTGCAAAAATATTCAAATGAACTCATTTGTCTTGCCTAAAGGGAAATATAATTGTTCTCTCTCTCAGCTCTGGTATTCAAAGTTTTTGGTCACAAAAGCAATATTTCTGTTTTTTCCTTCATTTACTTTCTACAGTAGATTTGGGCTGTAATAACAGTATAAAGGCCTCTCATGTGGGGAATGAGAAGATGAGTCTAAAAAGTGGTTTAAGATGTTATGTTTGAAGTGTACGTGTCTGATGTCTGACCAGCTCTATACTAGTGTAATGCATAGTTGCTCATACTATTTGAGCTCTGATTGAACCCAGAGAAGTCAAAAAACGGGAACGAAAAGTTTCCCTGTGCCAAGTCGTAGGTGACTGAAGGGGATTAGAGGTTGAAAGTATTCAGTAGCTGCTGCAAATGATTGCTTTTGTGTGTCAAACTGTTTTCATTCGGGTGTTAAAGGTGTCTGTTTCATTTCTGTTGTGTTTTCTGTAACTGTCACTGTCACAGGTGTCTGCCCGTACAGAGAGCAGCATGAGAAGGCGGAACCAACCTTTCCCTCGCACCTTCAGTAAACGTCGAAGCCGTTTCTCCTCACTCTGGGGTCTGGACACTGCATCTAGGAGAAAGAGCAAAGGACACCCTTCAATTGACCAGGTACGTTTGACTTTGAGTGACTTTGCAGTGCTTGATGTTTAATTGAAATCTGTAAAATTCGATTTTGGTGAATAAATACTACTGCAGCTAAATATTGTGTGTTCGTAAGTTTATGCTTGAAACTGCTTCTTGGTGTCAAAGTAATAACTATACTTATGTGTGTTTTAATTTTGCGGTGCTTTGTGTTATTGCAGGTGTTTGCTGATGGGGCGGAGCCAGTGAGAAAGTCTTTGCAGAAGGTGTTCGAAGACTCCTCCAGTGAAAAATCTGTAAGCTTTTAACTCTGTTTGTGTAAAAACCTACATTAGATTACATTTTGTTGTCGATGTAATATTTTATGTCTGCCCTCTTTTAACATTCCAGAAGATGAAGCAGTTTTGCTGTTTCTGCTGAACATTAAGTAATAGTGCAGCTGAACGTCTCCTCACTGGGTGAAATTAAGTGCTAAATACATATAATCCAGTATCAGCGTGTTCCCACTTCTGCTGTACAGTGCAATCATTTCCCATCAAGAAATTAAAGGGAGTTGACAACCACATTGCACCATTTACAGTAATAACCTCCCTTAGGCTAAACATGAAGCTCCTCCTCCCTTTATTAGTTTGGTATTCACCACAAATCAGCAGAGTTCGTGTGGCTGTGGACTCATTTCTTCTCATTGTTTGCTTTTTGCATACACCAAGAGGAAAAATCACTGGAGCATCAGATGAATCTTTGTTCTTGTATAATGGGTAATGGGCTTCTTAAGACCCCGAGGCCAGCTACATCACTAGATTTTCCACCTCCTTTCACTTAACTAAGATCCTTTTGGGGCTCTGGCTCTTTGCAGGGTGGGTTATCTAAGGGAAAGCACAAAATCCCTGCACCCTTCTGCACCATTGAGCATTTTTTTAGGTCGTTTTTAAAGCCCTTGCTTTAATATTTTCAGACGTTTGCTTCTCTCCTCGATGAAGAGTGATTGGAGACATTTGCAGACTCATAAAGCTTTAAAAGCGGCAGAATATCTGTGTCTCTCTCAGCGTCATTGGACAATGCTCAGGTTTATTTGTGTTGAATAAACAACCCTTGTCATCTTCTGCAGCAGTTTTTTAATATTCTGAGCAGTGTGGACAGAGTCCCTTTATTTAATTTGCTTCAGGCAATTCCATCTTTATCAGTATCAAAAAGGCTATCAACTGGAGGGATTTTCTGTCTGCTAATCCCACAGAGACAAATTTAATCTGATATGTTCACATCATTAGTGTTCTGACGTTTCAACAAATATGCAGACATTTGCTACCATAGGACTCGCTGGTTTCACACCATCTGTGTTCTCTTGTAACTGCTGTACTGACCACACTTGCACACAATTGCAAATAATTAGCTATATATCATAAGAAAGAAAAACATGTTTCCTAAGACAACCATATCAATGTAGTTTTCCAGTATGCGACAAATCTATATGAATTTTAAGGAAAAATGTCCAGTTGCACATAGGTTGTATAGGACAAGCCTGCTGGATCCATATTTTATGAGCACTGGTAAAAAGCACCAGAGATGAGGAGAAGAGAAAAGATAGGCTTTAGTCTGAACCAAGCAGACAGAAGCTAAGTCTGCAGCAATAACCTGCTCTGGCAGTGCAGGCCCCCAGTGGCACAAAGAGAGATCAATTTTTTTTTTCCACCCACGCCAGGCTTCAGCTGGCAGTGTATGGGATGACTGTAAAGAAAAGCATAAGATGTAACGTGCTGTAGTTGGCAGTAAACTAGAGCTGGAAATGCTTTATCAGTGGCAAAGATTTTCCTCATTGAGCATTTCCAGCAAGAATAGCTCCAAATGTTCACATCTGATTGACTTTCCCAGCTTTAATTTGCTGTTTGTTCTGGGGAATCCCTTTGTTAGCATAAGCTGGAAAGGAGAGTTTAGCAGGGATCTGAGAACCCCGCCGCCCCACACACACCATCACCACCCTCCAGCAGAGGCATCCTAGATAGGCCAGGAGGGGAGCCAGATGGTGCTGAGCAGGACTGGGAGTTCAGGGAGTTGGGGGAGGTACTACTTACAGGCCCCCCAGTCTGTTGTCTGTCTGAGATAATGTGTGCGCGTCTGTATTTTGTTTGCGCATGTGGCCTGTTTGTGTTTGTGAATATAAAAATGTGCTGTTGCATGTAGTTTACTGTGGCTGTTTCCCTCTTTGTTTCACTTTATCTCTACCACGCAGATTCACACACAGACACACACGCGTACAGATACAGCCAAGTCGAAGTTAATTTCGACAGGGACCACCGGGCCTGATTGTTAACTGCCGGCAGATTGTATGGCGTGAATGAAAGATGGGGAGGAGAGAGCTGATGGAATGATGTACAGATAGGGGGAAAGGGCACCAGAAGGAGAGGCAGTGATTAATTGGAGGCTGGCGTGATAGAAGAATGAAAGAATAAATGTGGATGCTGTTACTCGATAGGTGGAGATATATTACAGATGGGGGGAATAGAAGCCAGCAAGGCGGCTGACAAGGCTGCCAGATTGTTGTAGGTCAGACTGATGGGCCGAAAGGTTACAGATTATGCTTTAAAAACAGTAACACACCCATAAAAATGCAAGTGTAAGCTATATAACATGTGCTACATGCAATGCAAAAAGCTTGTACTGCAGTACAAGTGTCATTACTGAATTACTGTTTGTGAGTTTCACGATTGCATTAAATCTGCCTTGTCTGTTTATGCTTTCTGCCACTGCAGCTGCTCAAAGATGCATAAACTTAAACTTGCTGAGTGTCTGTGCTTGTTTTTATTTTCAGAAGGAGAGAGAAGCTTCTGTGAAAAGTCTTCCTCAGCAAAATGTAGACAGTGATATTTGGGTTCCTGAGTACCTGAAACCCTCCTGGGTGTGTTTGCCGAACAACCAGCCCATCCTGGCCGTCATACAGCCCGGAGAGACAACACTGGAAGTCTTGAACACTGTCTGCAAGGTGGGCCATTAAAAACAGCATTGATAATATTGCATTACCAGAGACTGCACATAAGAGAAATGCATTTTACACAGTGCACTGCATATAATCACCAATGTAACACTGATGTACTTTAGATTGACAGTTTGCAAAGTGACAGACTGCACAATGTTTCCTCTTTTTATTGCATACACAGTAGCACTTTATAATACTGCAAATTTTAGTATTGATCCAAAGTAAATACAGGGCCAATATTGCCAATACCAATACAGTCACCGATACTTTAAACCTGTAAAGGCAGCTGAGAGAATTATGTCATGATTCATGTGATAAATCATCATTAATTAGCAAATTCTCAATGGATTTTATGATCACTAAATCATTTGTGATTTGGAGGCTTTGGAAGTGTGGCTGTCTGTCACCCACCTCCAATATGCAGCTTTATTACCTGCTAGCTTGCAGACGCAGAATGACACACACAGCATTCAAGTGGCTAGGAATGCAATTAATTCTTCTCAACAGCTTTTTCAAAACACAGGCAATCCCCAAGGTATTAAGAAATTAGACACAGCCCTGTAGAGAGGTCAGAATACCATTAAGTTATATGAGGAAAATGAAGATCTGCCATATTACTGTCAGCTGTCATTGTTGACAGCACATTGATGCACATTATCAGCGGTTCATATACGGTCTTCTTCAATGTACATATATGAATTTGAATGTAACCGAGTTCTTTCAGTTCTACTTCTATGACAGTTCTCACAGAGTCACAGATCTTTTAATAATGCTCTTACCTTTCAGGATACACTGTATATTGCTGTCATTCACAGTCCATCACTTGTTTTAACTTCATTACCTTTTCTCCTTAATTGGCTTCAGCAAGAGACACATAATAGGCGTAATATTGCCTAATGACGCATATGTGCATGCAAGTCACAAACGTAACAGAGTGAAGCAGAGCATCCATCATCATCATCGTCCATGATTTTGGACCAGCATGTTAGACAGCATTCCCCAGCACTATTATTAAAACTCAATATAGGGAATGTCTTTTTGAATAGAGTTCCAGTCATTTGTTGAACTGATGTCAAAGTGGACTGAAATTTGAAGTATCTGTGGTAGGCGGTGGCATAACATTTTAATGACACACTTTATGTTGGTTTCTCTTTACCTTTCTCCTTATTGCCAGTCACCAGATACTTTAAAGCTTAAACATGTACTCGCATGTACAAGTAATATGTTCTTGTTGCCCCCAGACCCATAAGATCGATCCCTCTGGCCACTACCTGCGTTTGAAGGTGCTGGTTGACAACCAAATACTTTATTATGTTCCCACATTTGAAGAGGACATCTCCGATCTGGTGAGGAAATACACACTAAGCCACATTAGATATATATTTTTAAGTAATAACCAGGTGAATATCCTAGGTTTAAATATCCATATAAGTTAATCAAAGACATGCAGCACACATTATTATGCTGTTTGTGTGATTCTAAGTTTATTGCAGTATGTTATTTGGATTTGCCATCTTCTTATTCATATTTTTATTGTCAGATATGGATGAATGCTTGTGCATTTTTCATGAGTTGGTTGCCGTTTTGATTTGCCGTGCATACAAAATCACCAGGATGGAAAAGAAGCACTATTGCATAAACTATAAATTATGCAAAGTAGCATTTCAAGTCTATTGTGTGCACTACGAAGTCGCCGTTTGTGTTTGTGTGCGTCTATTTATCATAAGAACAGTCACACTCACTGAAAGTCCCCACCACCACCGCATTATTCATCTGCTGTAAACCCCAAAACAAATCCTCTTTTTGATTGCGCCTTGTAGGTGATACACTGAAATCTTTCTCAAAGCACAATCATTTTTATAACTCGCTCTTTTCCTCAAGAGCTCTTTTATCTTCCTGCTTTGATCAGTGACTCATTTCACCCGCTTTCATCCTTAGTCTATGATATTACGTTATTATTTCTCCTCAGTGAAGGCTACTACACACTGCGGACTTCTGTTCCTGTCTGTTGCTGCATACACACAGCTGTGTCCATGTTCTAGGCTTTTGTGAGCTCAGGGTCTTGTCTGAGCACCCACTCACTTCATAGCCCTGACCTGGATTTTGACCCCACAACCTTCAGATACAATTGCTTGGCTAAGGAGCCAGAATAATACATGAACCTGTTCATTTCTTATTAATAACAACAGCATGACCTTGACCTTATCTGTCCAACAACACTGCTACCCATCCATTTTTCCCTATATATAGATATATCTATCTCTATTTGTTTGTTTCTCTTTAATTACAATTATTTATTTATATATGTGCTGTTGTGTGTTTACAGCTCTACAAAGAGATTGAGATTTATCCCAAAAGTACCAAAGTCGTCCAGTTTGACAAAGCCGAGTTCTGCAACAACGGATATGGTATGCTTATTTCTGACAATAGCAGTCAGTTCTTGACACACCCATAAATTCTGTTTCAAATTGATTTTCTAATGGACTTCATCTAGTCATGCTTTGTTAATGAATAAAAGGGAATTACCCAAATGAAGGGCACACATGATATGGAGTGGATTTAATTGCTGTGGTTATACAGCAGTTTACGCTGTCAAATAGAAATATTTCAAAGACGACCGAAGGAATTAAATGAATTTCTCTGTGTCTAACTATCTATGTCTGCAGGTTTTTCTGTGGCAGTTTTAGAGGAGGATGGGGTGCAGCAGCTCCAAGTTACTGAAGTGAAAGCAGGAGGAATGGCTTCAGCGAAAGGTACACATTTTATGCATACGTTGACATGTGTAAAGGAGATTAACCCGTTACTGTAGCACACTTACAAGTGATGCTTATAGAGAACGCATTCCCAGCCAAGAGATGCTAGAGTCAAGAACAATGGCCAAAGTGATGTTTTTATGCTTTTATTCTGAAGGCATGACGTTCCAAAACCTTTATCCATAAAATAAAAAAAACAAACAAACCATAAAACAAGAACAAAGAGATTTTATAAGGCGTTGATTTGTGGCTGTTTTCTATTCTACTCTCTGCTTTGCACTGCTGGGTCTGGAGATCAACCCCCCCCCCCTCCCCTTCACCGGTCCCTATCTTCTAACTGAGACAGTGACACTCTAATGGGTTTGAGAAACATATGGCTGCTTGGTAGATACAACACTAATGTATAGAAAATAACATGCCCCAAAACTAAGCCCCAGGGTCAGACCAAGGTTACTCAAGTGTGAGATTGTGCCCTCTAGTGTATTAGCAATCTGAAAGCTGCTATCTTAGCAGGCTGCCAAAAGACACAGGACTCAGTTGATGTTAGAAGTAGAAAAAGATTGAAGCATCCACATACGACAAAGCATCTTATTGCAATCTGGGCACGATATTCTGCTGAATCACAGAGTTAGATGCAGTTTAGTGGGTCCACATGAACACTGTGATGAGCCTGTGTGTATGTGTGTGGTTTATTAACAGTGCAGAGAGTGAATGGGGAATTGAAAGACATCACGCTTGATTTTCTGCAGGGTACATGCAGAAACCAGGCCAGCACTGGACAAGGAGCCCCAAAGGGTCTATTTCTCTCTCACTCCCGCTCTCGCTCTTTCACTGTAATTCCCGTTTCCCCTCCTCACACAGCAGCACACACAAAGGCACATCCATGCATTGCACACAGGCATACACACGCAGCCGTATATGACCAGAGGGGTTATCTCTCTCTGCCCAATAAAGCCTCTGCTACAGCTGACACTTCACATTTCAGACAACTAGGTCATAACTTAAGGCTAAATGTGTGCCTTATGCGTCTATATGTATGTAACTGTGTGTTGCTGTTCTATGAGAATCCTACTGAATAATGTCGCTGCTGTCTCTGTTGCAGCAAATAATTTAAAATGAGACTGAAATAGGAAGATAAGCTCATACTCACAGATGACTGCAGTCAAAACATGTCCAAAAATCCCCTTGTGTGTTACTAGATGAGATGAGGCTGCTGCCACATCTCTAAACAGCTGTCACAGCCAATTGGGTTTATTGATAAGGTTAGCTGCTAATTGGATTGCTGATTGAGTGATGATTCTCAATTAACAGAATGGGGCACAGGTGCTTGAGAGGAGGAGCAGCAAGACAAAGAGCAAGGCTCAAACTGAAGCTATGTTCCAGTGTTTTGTTTGTTCACCTATTGTACCATGAAGAACGTATACACACAGTGGGCAGGACAGGACAGGACAGGAATAGACAGACATTGTACTTTGCCTCTTAAACCCACCCCGTCTTGTTAGATCAGTATTTGCCTCAGGCAAGCAATCATAGAAGGATGCATTTTTGATGTGATGGAACACATTTGCATCTCGGAGCACCTGATTAGTCTCCGAGGTGCTGCTGGGAAGTATGGTGCAAAAGTTTTGTTTACATAAGTCATCTGTGAGCAGTGCTTTTGAGCGGCCCATAGGAATTCTGCTGTTGGTTGGATGTTTTTTGGGTCATGAACTCACAGATAATGCTTTTACTGACTGTGCATTGTTTGAAAACTTTCTCTACAATAATTTATTTCATATTGACTTTGTTTCTTAAACTGTTTTTTACCATATGCTTAGTGAAATTTCACATTTGTTACATTTTTTTTGCCCGATTCTCTGTCAGGTTTGAAAGCAGGGGATGAGATTCTGTTACTTAATGGTAAAGAGGCATCTGCCCTCCAGAAGGATGACATGATGTCTGCATTTACAAACCAAACCCTGACCTTGAGCATCAGCACCCTGCCCCAGTTGGATCCTCGGATGGTGTGCTCCTGTCCACCCCGGCGCTCTGATGTGGAACAAAACCTAGCCACAGACATTTTTTCCCAGAGCCAAGGTAAGGTTTCCTGTCTCAAAAGATTTGGGGATCAGTTGAATAAGCTGTTTGCTTTTTAAAATAATCTACATGTAAGCAGTTTTTCTTAGTTGATATTTATATACTGACATATTTACTTAGACATGCATAGTTCTGAATGAATGACAATAAAGGAAAAAGAACAAAATGATTCTTCCTTTTTTTGTCCTTAGCATTGCATTCACATATCTTGTGTTGCGTGATCATTCACCCTCTAAAACCCAACTTTCTGTGGTGAAAAAGAGAGGTTTCAGATACATCTTTTGCATGCAGTGAGGTGAACAGGGCGATCTACTAATTATGCATGGATGCTGTCTGATAACTAACCTGCAGGCAGCCGCCATCCTTCCTTTGACCTGCTCTTTTTATTTGTGCAAGGGCATCATTTGTATTCCTTATAAACCAGGACTTGCAATGCGCAGCCTGACAAGCTGGCATTGTTTGGAACTCGGAGCAATATGAATATTAATATGAATCCTTCAGCAGCGTGGAGCTGTCATCATGCAGGATATGCCATATGCAAAGGGTCAGATGGAGAGAAAAACACTTAAGCAGCCAGATGGAGGTTATTGATGATGTCATGCTTTGAGGACACAGGTGTATAAAAGAGTTCTTCAGCACAGAGACTTTAAAATGGAAGGACTAATAACTAATTTTACTAAACAGTGATATCATAATAAGAAACACTAAAGGTTATAGGAATCTTTAATTGCTGTCACTTTAATCCAACACAAAGAGGATGCTATTAAATTATTATTTTCATTAAAAAGTTACGACTACATACTTGTGACCTTTTAAAAATCAGCCAGACTCACCCAGGCTCTCAAAGTAAATGCAGATGAAGTGCACAAATAAATGAAAGCAGCTTGGTATAGGTATGTGTATGTGTAGTCTTCTTTGTCAGCTTTGCCTTTTGTCCTTTTTGTAGAAGACATCCTGGATGATGTGTCAGGTTTGCCACTGGAGAGCCCAGATGATACTTATGAGGAGGAACCTTGTCTGTCCTTGCAGAGCCACAGGGATCATCCGGAAGATAAAACTTGCATTGGGACTGGATACAAAGTAAGATATGTTTTACAAAGCCACAGTTTCACACACCAAGCCAGGTAAAAAATTCAGACATGCAAAAATAACAGTTTAGCCCAACAGAGGATGGAGTTTTTGGTGCTCAGTGTTTGATGTTTTGGCAGCTTTAGTCTTAGCTTTCTTAGTCTTTGATTTGTTGCATTGTCATCTTGCAGCCTGACATCTTCGGGGACATTTCTTACATTTCATGCCAGACAGCAAAGGAAAACACAATCATTTGATCAACAATCCAACACAGGTTGGATTTATGTTTGAACAAATTTCAGCAGTCGCTTTGCTTTCATGTTTTATATAGGAAGAGTTTGCCAAACTAAGTCTGAACAAAGATAAAAGGTTCAATAGAATGAGTGCTGGATGAAAAAATTCAGCAGATACGAGAAGTGATTGACCGGCACACCAGTAAGCCCTAGCATGATACTTAATGTGCGATGCTTTTCCTCAGACTTCTAAAGAAAAGATGCACTATGATCTCATCTCCCCTGGGTTACAATTGATCAAACAATGTAAAAAATGCATCACTATCTACACAACCAAATGTATCCAAGTTATATGTTATATACAAGGTATCTAGTTTAACATTAAAAAAAAACATACACCAATTATTGTTTGTGTTATATACAGGACTATATACAGGAATAACACTATGGGCAAAATTACACATACAAAAAAAGGTGTGTGTAAAACGCCACATAACAAAACAGCAGTGTGGCTATTTTTGCAAAAGGCTGTCACAAAAATGTTGTAATATCAAATTTCTTATTTATTTCTTTAGGCATGCAGTGTGTTTCTCCAGAATAGTTTGTCTTTCCCTCTGCGTGAATGATTTATTATCTCAGCTCCTACAATATCCAAGAACATTGTTTTGCTGAAAAACTCACAATTAGTTGTTTCTGATGCACACTGTGGTGTTTAACTATACCTTTTTAATGAGCTAGTGATTTGCTAATCTATGCCAATCCATAAGGATATGTATGCATGTATATGATGCAGAATACAAACTGACCTTCTTTATTTTGTAGTTTCCCACATAGGGGTCACTGAATAACTGTGAAATGGCATTGTTGGCAATGACCACATGGGTCATTTCCACAGGGGGTCACAATGACACAATAATCCGCTTCAGTTTCTTTTAAACTTGTAGTAGCAAGACACAGTTAAATACGTACAGACACACAACAGTTGATTTATGCTCTTTTTTGTGTAATTTTTCCAGATCCTGTTAAATGCAGGAACGTGTGTGGATTTTCTGATTACTTTGCTTTGAATTGTTTCTGCATGTCACATGAAACCAGAAAAAAAGTGTTGGTCTAAAAAGATGGGAGATTCTCAGTGGATTTTCTGTTGTCACAGTCATAATATATAGGGCATATATAAGCCCAACATGATGGTTACAGTGAGTCTGTGAATCCTACGGATTTAACACTGTAATCATAACCATATTCTTCCTCCGATAACAGTTTTCTGTGGTGCTGACAGCATATTGCATTAGCAGCACCGTATTCATAGCAAAATGTAGTGTGTATGTGTCTTGGCACATTAACAGATGTGCACATAGTACGTGTTGGGTGCGAGTGTGCGTTCTGGAACACTGAACTGGAGACAGGTGAGTGAACAGCATCACTTTCTAATTAAGATTATGTCTGGACTGATCAGGGTCGATGCAGTGATTGCTGGGACAGGCCGTGTGCCATCCACTCTCCTTCTGATACGCTTGTCACTTCCATTACCATGGCACTGTCTGATAGCCAGTAACCACCGGAAACATTTTTTCCTTTTTTGGACCAGTGTTGATAACCTAGGCATGAACAAAGAAGAAAGGGAAGGGACATCGCTGTATTCACTCTTCATTTTGTGTCAATGAGTTTCAATCTCAAGGGAGAGCTAATGGGTGAGGTCAAATGCAGCTTCAGTGAAGACTCCTCCATGATTCTGGTGTGCCAGTTTTAGAAGTGAGTGAAATACTTAAAGAAAAGCTTGCCTTGCTCTTGATATAGATGAGACTCTAATTTGAACTCATGATGAAAGAAAACATTTAGTTGAAGATGCCGCACAAAACTTTCTGAAACTCTTCGCAGTTTTTAATTAACATTGAAAATTGCTTTGCCGTTTTAACCTCACAGTTGTTCTTCTGTGTATCTGCTGTATGGTTAAATTCAGTAATCAGTCAAAACTGGGATCCGAAATATATGGCCAACAAATCCAAAGCCTTTTCGGGGAATCGACCTCTTTCAGCCACACAGCCATACAGACTAATGTACTTGACTAATCGGGATTGTTTATAAGAGGAAAAAATATTCACTGCAAACCAGTAAACAAGAATAGAACACAAGTGTTAAGTCAGTGATCTTCATCTCACCTTTGTGTCTTTCACCTCCTGCTCTCGTCTAACACGAGCTGTCTGATTTGTGCCCTGCTGCTTTTTTCCATCCTTTCCTTTCATCTTTACCTTTGCTGTACCCCTAATTTCCTTAGATTTTTGATTTACTGTCATATTATTTTCCACATTGAGAGCAACAATGTGACCATGACCATCAGACACAGCAGCTCTTTTCTTTTCATCCAGCACCTTCATCTGCCGTCTTGTTTTGAATGCCCTTTCTTTCCTTCTGTGCTTGTAGTTTCATTCTGATCTTGGGTCTTTTTCCACCCTCCTCCTCACGAACCCCCTGCTGTTCATTACCATAAACAACATGAGGATGCCGTTGGCACTTAAAACAGCCCCGCTCCCTTAGCTCTCCAGCCGGCTGTGGGCACTGACCTTAGCCTGAACACTTGGATGCTCAATCCAAACTTGCCACAGACTGCCAAAACTGTGGCATTTTCTTCAAAAACAAACACACATTCACCCAAACTATTTGTCCTTTCTTTATGTTGATCAGCCTTTTGTTTCTCAAGTCTCCTGTTTGGAAAAGCTTCGAAGTGCTGCGGATTGCGTCTTACCTCATTTCACCCAGCGCCTGCGGTGCCATGGTGGCAGAGGAGTGAGGAAAACGAGGCAAAGTGGGACAATTTTAATTATCCCCACATTCTAATTACTCCATTCTCCACAGTGTTTCACATCATTTAGTGGAGATAAATGAGTGTCTGGCTAGCCGGGGGATATGGGAATGTTCATTATTTTAGACAAAGCACAGAGCAACCTCCCCGCTATGATAAACCGACCAGAGAAAAAAGCGCCGATTTCTCAGGATAACGGTGATAGTAGAGATGTCGGTGATTGCTAGTGTTCTCCAAGGTGTAGTCAGCCTCACTGACAAGTGTGATAATAATTTACAAATGTCTAATAGTTTGGCTTGAGGGCATTTGAAATAGAAAATACATTATTCAGTGTTTGAAGGGTGGTGTGCAATTTTTATCAAGGTTTGTTTTTGATTTATTCTTGATGATATAATTCCAGTTGTTCATTTGGAGTTAGTCTATTTGTTTAATATAATTATTATAGCTTCTGGCTATTATGACTGTATAAGTGGCACAAGTCTTCAGTTATGCTTTCACTTGCCCCCCTTCCCTCCAATCGGGCCTTTTCACCTTTGTCTCAGATGCTGTTGTTCTTCCACAGAAATTCCACTGGAGGGAGCACTGTGCTGATTTATGAAGCCTCTAAGGCAGCAATAATCTTCACAAAGTCAACACTGAGGATGCAGAAATAACACATCAATTTGTATGTTAGTGTTAGAATATTTTGGTAAACACACACCAAGAAAACACATTCTTTCTGATGGTTTTCCAAAATTTAAATAAATTCAAATGTACACGACTTAATCCTCTAATGCTGTGTTATCAGAACTGGCTGGTTGCTGCTGTTTAAGGGAATAAAAAAAGTGCCTCTAACTTTTTTCACCCATTACAACTTTGAGTTGAAGCCTGTAGTCTGCAAATCCACGGCTCTGAATTCGAAATGTTCCTGTGCAGATTTATGAAGACTCATGTCGTAACATAATCATGCTTTCAGATTATATGATTTAAGTCTCTCTCTGTATATCCCATCAGTCCTTGCAGGGATTTATGGATTTGCATGTTTTCCTGATCTCCAGTGAAATTGAACTTCAAGACATATCCTCCTTTCCTTTCCTTTCCTTTCCTTTCCTTTCCTTTCCTTTCCTTTCCTTTCCTTTCCTTTCCTTTCCTTTCTCCTCCCTCCCTCCTTCCTGTCCATGCTCAAATATTGACAAGTAAATGCTTGTTCTTTTAGACAAACACTGTGCAAGGAGGCATTGGAGGCACGTCCGTAAGAATTGCTAGACATTTCCATTTACTTATACGTGTGTGTGTGTTTATTGCATGTCAAAATTCACTGCATAGCTGTGAAATGATGTGTGTGCTGTGCTTCTGTGTGCCAAGTGTGTGGATATGAGCAATCTCTGGTTATTCTGGCTCTCGCTCAGCATGGTTTCAGCTGATGGGTGTTAGAGCAGGTTTGTGCTTGCCTCCATGCTCCTCTGTCATACTAGACTTTCCTCCCTGTCTGTTCCGAGTCAAGGATATAGTACATTTAGTCACTGTGCTAATAAAGACTGCATGTGCTGGACTTGGAGAAAAGCTGCGACTCTCTTTCTCCACTCCAACTGTTGTTTTTATAAAAAGGATTAAAGTTTATCGTTTATGTGGAATATACTTATTTTTTGCCATTTTCAATGTTCAGAAAGAACTTATTCTGACCTGTGTGACATAGTTTCTGGAAATGGCAAGAACTGGTTTGACTGTGGGATGCATAGTTGATGCATTAGGGCACAAACTTTTTCTGAGTTGGTTTCCACGTGTTCTTTTTGTCGTTATTCTAGAAATAATTGCGTTAACCACGGTATTTCTTAAAACCCATTTCCAAACGGAGCGCAAGTTCAAATACAAGCATGTAGTGACATAAGTCTTTCTCAGCAGTGATGAGTGAGAGAGAGAGAGAGAGAAAGAGAGAGAGAGAAGGCAGATGCCTGTTGGAGTGTTTGGCTCCCACCACCCACTGCCTCTTCAACACCCATTCTCTCCTCCCTCCTTTCTCCTCCCATCTCTTCTTACATCTCTCATGAGGGTGTGAGGTTTGATCTTGTTATTTAATGTTTTGTTCTACGCCGCCTGCCACCGCTCCTCTCAAACACCTGGACAGAAAAGTGGAAGAGGCAACGAGGACAGATACGAGGCAAAGAAGAGAGTGGAGACTGGCGCTCAGGGCAGCATGCAGAGACAGCCGGTGGATTGAAAAAATAGAAAGTGATTGGATAGACGCTGTAGGATAAGGTGACATGGGAGTGCTGTTGTTCATTGCAATCTGTTCTGTTCAGTCTGCCTAATGACCCATTTGTTCAGCTGCCACAGTAATGATTTTACCAGCTGCAGTGTTTTGCAGAGCAGGGTGAGTGTTGAATAGCAGGCATCTCCTTTAGCACTTCTGATCAGTTTAGCTGGACAAGTTCGGCAACTCTACATTCTGCACAGGGCAGAAAAACACAGCCTTCCCGGGGCAGAGGAAGAGTGGAAGCACTCTGGAATTGAAAAGCAGGACAGGAAATGAAAACCTGATTTCTCGTCGAAACTTCACCTGCCGGGATGTCCGCTTTTAGGAGAAGAAGAAATTCTAAGCCACCGACCGAATCCATCTATGACATGTTACAGCTGGTGAGCTGTGCACTCTTGTTTATGTGTGTGTGTGTGTGTGTGTGTGTGTGTGTGAGGTGGCTTGTGTTGTGGATGCAATCCCACAAAGGTTAGTGATAATGTCATGGTATTGTACCAGCAATGCTAAGCTTATGCTTAGTGCAATCCCTAGTTGTACAACCCTTTTTAATATTTTATGTAATATTTGTATCTTATGACACATTTTGAGTGTATGAGCTACCCTTTTTTTTTAGACATTATTATTATTATTATTTACTATATCGTGTTTATATCTCAGTGGCATGGGGAGTAAAATGGCATCGATTCTGGACGAGCTAATGACTGTTATACTGCACATTAGAATCTGCGATCGAAGCTTGCACTTGTTTGTTTTGGGGTTTAAATAAACCCCAGATAAATAGTCATTGAATCCTATTAGTTATGCTCTTCACAATTTTCTCTATGTCACTTAGATTGCCAGTGTGAAAGTTAGTTATTGGTCATGGTGCGGCATCATGTTGCCATTCTTCTTCTCCTTCCTCGTTCCCCATCTCTTGTCATCTGTCTCTGCCACTGCCCCATCTGCCACTCGGCAGTCAAGGGCGAGACCTCGCTTTTAGGGCCAAAAATGGCAGTGTCATTGCTCGGCTTGTTGTGTTTAGAAACACAAAGGAATTCTCACTGCACAGATCGCAGCACATTCATCCTTGCATGCTTTTCCGGTCCTTAGTATTCTGTTTTCGGTGAACAAGATTTAATGTCTGATAAAACTTGTTCTCGGCGATGTGTAAGGTCAGTTTGGGGAGTTTAAAGGGTCTTTATTGTGGATATGTTTTTTAATGCGGTTATTACCTTTGTAAGCAATGTAAATTATTTGGATGCTACACAAAATTCAGTTACCTGTGTCATTTTACTTGTATTCAGACTTTTAGTTCATTTTGTGGTAAGTGTTTATTATTGTGACTGTAGTTAGTTAGTGATAGGAGGACTGTCGATAATCTTTGTTTGCCCAATTCTGCTGTGCAAACAAGTGTGTGTGTGTGTGTGTGTGTGTGTGTGTGTGTGTGTATAGCAAACTTGCAAAACTGGTTTGAATACCACAATGGAAAATTATGTTTGTCATTGCTGCAGTCCAGCAGGAGACAAGGCATTGAATCAGTAAAGACAAGCTACTTCCCCAGCTGACCAGTTTATGTAAATGAGCTATCAGCAGCACACAGTGAGGTGTACTGCCATATCAGAGATTACAATAAGTAAACACTTTCACTGAACCCATAAAAATGATAGTTTTGTAACATATGTTCTCAAAAGCGCTTCCGTGAGTAACACTGGTGGCATCCCGTTTAAGTAAATGGCGATTGAAATAGGATCAAACCTGTTTTGTGCTGCCTACAGATAATACAGATTTAAACTTGCATCATCAATCAGCTTGACACGACTCAGTTTGTAGTTTTACTTTGTGATGGTTTTAGTGTCTTTGTTTGTCCCTTAGAGTTTAAATTACCTGTAGTTTTCTTCTCGATTACATTCTTTTGCCTTTCTTTAAAGGTTGCTTTATAAATGATTAACATGTACACTGGAAATAAACAATAAAGGTTCAGTGTCATCTCTGGACAGGAGGACTGGTAATTAATGAGATTTTTAGAGTTGAGCTCTCTTATAGTTGGTGTTAGAAAGAGAATCTATAATATGCACATGTACATCTATTTTTTTCTAGATTTCTCAGAAGAACTCAGTCCTTGTGACAGCCTGCCTGGGCTTGCAAAGAAAACTATTGAACTCTGGGTTTGAATTCAGAGACACCTCTTTACCTACAGGAAGTCTGTTGTAGAAAGTATTGGCAGATGCTGGAAAGACTCATAACCATTGGTGCAGCAGGGAGACATGCTGCTGTATTACTTGTAGAACATTAGATTTTTTTTAAAAACACACTCAGCCTGTTGGTTTGGATGCTGCTGCTTTTTCACTTTGTCCATTTTTCAATATGCAGCGCTCTGTTGTGTTCATGTTCATAATATATTCTTCTCAGTGTTTGGTTCCAGTGTGTAATGTTATGGATGATGTGTGACATGTGTTTCTGGTCATTACTGAACAAGTTCTAAGAGTAATATCAGAGAATGCTGGTTTTATAGTTGCAGAAAAGGAGCAGGAGGCGACAAGTCCCTTATTAGGTCTGCTAACAATCTGAATCTAGCAGGTTTCTTCATGTTTGGTATGTCTGTGAAGGTTCTCAGTCATCCAGGCCATTGTAGTCTAAGGAGCTTGGAAAGAAAAGCTTCTGGACTTCTTTAAGTTGTTTGAAGACGTTTCACCTCTCATCCGAGAAGCTTCTTCAGTTCTAGGGTCAAATGGTAGAGAGTCCCAGTTTTAAACCCTGTGGGAGTATCCCCCCAAGAGGGACAATGGACCCCCCTAATGATCCTCTACCTAATCGCACGAGCCAAGGTGTCAAAATGGGTGTGGGTCACAATCAGCCAAGGTTTCGGGTGGGCTCATTGTGAAACCTAACCACACCCTATCATTTCCTGAGGTCAGATGGCCCAGGATGTGAGTGGGCGTTAAGGCGTCTGGGAAGGGATCTCAGAACTGGATGGCAGACAGTTCGTGTCGCAAGCCACCGCCTCTGTTCAAAGATGGTCGTTCACAGAGGACATAGATGGCTTCTTTCTCTTCCTCAAAAGAGGACCCTCATTTGACCCTAGAACTGAAGAAGCTTCTCGGATGAGAGGTGAGGCGTCTTCAAGCAAATTAAAAAAGTCCAGACTCTTTTCTTTCCAAGCTCCTTAGACTTCATGTTTGGTGTCTTTGATACATAGCAGACTGTAGGAATGCGTTTAATGTCTTGTTAATGATGAATGCGTACGTCTCAAAATAAACCTACATATTATAGTCATTTAGTTATTTTATTAATTTTTGTGAGTGGTTTTTAAAGCGGTCCCTTAAAAATTCTGCATGCTCTGCTTCCTTTTCTTTCTGAGCAGAGCACAGAGCAGGTCACTGTTTTCTGCCGCGGCCTTCATGACATCAATCCCCCCGAGTGCCCGATGTCGTCGTCCTCCTCATCGTCTTCGTCATCCCTTTCTCCGAGCCCTGTGTCGGTTTTACCACCCACAGCAGCCGCGGCCACACAGAAACAGCTCTCCCACGCTGACAAACTGCGCAAGGTCATCAATGAATTGGTGGAGACGGAGAAGACTTATGTCAAAGTGAGTACAGGGTCTCTGAAGTGTTCTTTGAGCGTGCCGCAAGAATGCAGCTACGGTCTCAGACTCACAAATGTTTTGCCAAGTGTGTTCCTGTGTCATCGTCGCTGAAATACTTTTGTGTCAGTGTGAGTTATGTTGAAACCCGCAAGCGGTTGACTTCTATCCATTCTTTAAAATCTTTGCAAATGATTCATTAAATAGCCTTCAAATCAACAGACACAAGACATGCCTCATTCCTCCTCGAGCATCTGATGACAGGCTGATCTTGTTTATATCTGTCTCATTCAGGATCTGAACTGCCTAATAGAGCGCTACTTGAAACCTTTGCAGGAAAAGAGCTTCCTGACTCAGGATGAGGTACTCTTCACTTGATATTTATTATCCAAGAATTGAAATAAACTGCTTAGATACCATAACCTATACACGATTTTTGCTCGAAAGTAGTGCTGACAGTGATGTGTGTTGCAGCTGGACGTTTTGTTTGGTAACCTCGGAGAGATGGTGGAATTCCAGGTGGAGTTCCTACGCACGCTGGAAGATGGAATCAGGCTGATGCCAGACCAGGAGAGGCTGGAAAGGGTGGAGCAATTTAAGGTGAATGAATGTTGATTTTAGACCCAACTGCTTCATTTGGCTTCAAATCCTCTAATTATTTTGTCTCATTTAGGGAACACTCCCCCTTGGTACTGCTGTTTGTATAACGCATAATAAAGAGCTTATGTTAGTCAAAAAAGAAAAAGAAAAAGTTGAGACTCTTTCTTATTTAGCAGCTTCTCAAAATTGGAATTTCCACATAATGTGCGTTGCCATCATTTAAATGCGATCATATAATCTTATGATTGTATGTTATGCTCGTCTGTTTTTGCAGAAGGTGCTGTTCTCGTTGGGTGGGTCATTCCTGTATTATGCTGATCGCTTTAAGATTTACAGCGCCTTCTGCGCCAGTCACACCAAAGTCCCAAAGGTCCTCGCTAAAGGTAAAAACATTAACAGATTCTTGCCTCATGCCAAGCATGCAGTCACCCCTTACTATTTTTAAAAGCAAGTCTTTGCGTTACCTTGTGCCTTACACAAAATAAATCGGTGTTTAAATTTCCGCTCCTCCAGCAAAGACCGATCCAGAATTCAAGGCCTTCCTGGCTGAGAAAAATCCCAGACAGCAACATTCATCCACTCTCGAGTCTTACCTGATCAAACCAATCCAAAGAGTGCTGAAGTATCCACTTCTGCTAAGGGAGCTCTATTCTCTCACTGACCCGGACAGTGAGGAACACTACCACCTGGATGGTAAGTATCCTTTTTTTCATTGAGCATTTAAAACTGTGGTGAAATGGTACATCATCATCTACTCGCCTGCTACATAGAACTTTGTATATTCAGGATATGGTGTTGGTGAATCAATGATTTGGGGTTTTAACTATAAATATTTGCCCCATGTAGTTGCAATTAAGGCCATGAACAAAGTTGCAAGTCACATCAATGAGATGCAAAAGCTTCATGAGGAGTACGGCGCTGTTTTTGACCAGCTGATCAACGAGCAGACTGCTGATAAAAAAGAGGTAGAACACATTAATGTATCAGCCTTAAGCCCAGTGAATGATCCTGTGACTTATTTGCTTTTTTTGTTAACATGTTGTTTTTTTTTACTTTATGCATCACAGGTGGCTGACCTCTCGATGGGGGATCTTTTACTACATTCTACAGTGGCATGGATAAACCCTCAAACCTCTTTGGCCAAGAGCAAAAAGGACCCGGATTTAGCTGCTTTTGGTACGGTTTTATGTAGATTATACCACCTGAAATTCAGGCTGCCGGGAATACCTCCTTACATAACACAGAGATATACCTACAATATAACAGAGTCTCCATAAAGTGGGGATTTGTTGTACTGATGTTTAATGTGATTACAAACCTAAACTGATCAACTGTCTACATTTTGAGTTATCATAGGTTTCATTTTCAGCCTCAGCTCTTCTTTATGAATAATCAAAAAAGGTCAATATACAGTTTGTGTCTTTATGCACAGGATAGATTAAAAACCTGTGTAGACCAAGCATTGCTAATTCTAGTGCACTCTGCCATAGATGCAGCTGAAGCTGGAAGTTTGCATAATGGACATGAATGTCATTATTATATTCTATTTTTCATAATTTTAACAGGGTTTTTTTTTTCATGGGGCAGAATGATTGTAGAACAAGCACAATTAATAGAAATCAACACCCACATGAGGGACTGCAGGTGAAAAATTGCTGTCACATTTACATAATGGATCCAAGTACTAATGCTAAGTAATGTGCCGTCCTGTTTTAAATTGAAATGACGTAGACTTAGATTATTAATTCAGTGGTGCTGAAAGCTACTTAACTTTACTTAATGTCCTTGTTCTTAACTCCCCTTTAGTCCTCACAGTTCACAGCTAGTAGCTTCTCTATCGCAACCCTCAAAGAGTTAATTTGACAACTCTCATTGGCTCAATTGGCACACAGTGCAACGGGAAAGTCTCAGAAACTCAGTGTAGATATGACTGAAGATTAACACAACTCAAGAATATCTCTCGGAATAATCTACAACCCTCAGCGCAGAAGAACTTGGTTCTGATGGTCAGGATCCTTAAGAGGAACCTGAGTTTGCAGCTAACTGCACTGAACCCAGTATAAATTTGAGGTCAGATGAGATAAAGAGACTGGAGGTATGTTGGAGAGATAAAGGTGATGCATTCAACTCAATGAACACCTGCACTGATGGATGAACGGGGCTAGGATAAACATTTTAGAACGGTCTCCACAAATGATGGCAAATATGTGGTCTGTCTGTGAAAGTTGGGTATTTCCCAGGAAACTATTGATGCTGCCAAAACAAGTTGTTTCAAATATGTGACCAAGCAGAACCTGTCATGTATGTAATAAACCACAACTTTTGCACCTTTTTTTATGTCAAAGATGTAAAAATATCATCCCAGAAAATAAACCAGTGTTGCCATGACATTCTTGTTCATCATGAACATTTCTAAACTTATCAGAGGAGCTACATGCAGTTACATTTTTATGAAAGAGCACTTGCTCTGCATTTATGAATACTTTACTGTTTCGTGTGAGGCTTTACTGTCAGGCTTTGGTACTGCTCGGTGCTATTTCAGTTAATGGGCAAATGGACCCAGTCATGCAAACTGGGATCTTTACATTGTTTTTCACTTTTTGGGTGAAGTGATTATTAATGGTGTGATATGCAGTTCTCACACACCTACTCAGAAGTGCCTGGGATGTGTTTTAAAATGCACTCAGCTGAGACACTTTTGACAATAAATATTACATCTGCTTATTATATGTGCTTTCTTGGGCAAGGCGACAGTGAGTAGAAGTTGCTTGTTGCGCAAAGAACGAATGCAGACCCTGTTAATCAATTCTCTCACTTCTTTTCTCCCCCTCTCTCTCTCTGCCCGCATGCAGTGTTCAAAACAGCAGTTGTATTTGTCTACAAGGACTGCTCTAAGCACAGGAAAAAAATTGTAAGTACCTTTTTTGGACTTTTAATTTTAATTGCATTTTAAGACACAGTGATGGAGGGTGCACATCCTCTGAAGTGCTTTTAACGTGTTCTCTTTTTACATTGCATGCGGGACAGAAATAATTAAGCTAATGTTTCATGGTTGTGTGAGGGCAGTTATTGGCAGCTGCAGTAACTGCGTGTGTGCACGCTCCCCATAGTACAGTATAGTAGATACTTGTGTCTGTTCAATGAACCCTCTCTCTCCCTGCACTCTGATGCTCTCTGCTGTCATGTTGATGCACTGCAGCGGTTATGCATTAAATATCTGACCAGTCTCTATCTTTCAGGGTGCATCTCATCGCGGGTCTGGGGGCGATGAAAAAGATCCCATCCGCTTCCGTCACATGATTGCAACCGATTCTCTGCAAGTCCGAACCCTCCCAAGTGAGTATATTTAAATATACTAACATGCAGCAATTTTTAATATTTTCCCGTAGGTACTGTTAGCATTTTGAGGACTGATTTGGAGTTTTACATAAACATGAATGGACTAATTACACCAGAAACACATGGATTTAGTTATAGCATATCTTCAAATAGAAGACCTGTGCAATAAAAATGTATTATTTGACCATTAGTCTATAATGTATGAATGTGTTGGACAACAACATATCAACATTTTTTTTATTATTATTTTTTTTAGGAAGAGTAGCGATAAGCTCAAAATTTACATTAATAAAAGTGTTTTCATGAAGAAACGAGAAAAAATCATGAAAGGATTTTGGATTTTCTATGTGTTAGAGGCTATGACTTGTTTAATGCATTAATTAGCCTAACCTTAAAGTGCCTAAAGCCATTACCAGACTATCCAAGGCAAAATTGCTCTTTTTTTTAGTTTTTATGCCAAGATCATTGAAAAGATCATTTGCATGTTACCCTGTTCCCCAAAATAACCGCGGTTATAAATCAGCATTTTGTGACAGACGCTTAAGATGCTTTGAAGGCCTGTCAGTGATGCTGCTTTCCTCTCCTGCAGAAAATAAATAACCTTTTGTAGACACAACAGATAAATACTCATTAGTAGATCTGCATGCCTTCTTTCTCACATCTTGTGGGTGGCTGTAGCTCAGGTGGCAGAGCAGGTCAGCCCCTAATCAGAAGGTCGGTGGTTCGATCCCAGGCTGCATCCTGGCTGCATGCCAAATATCCTTGGGCAAGATACTAACCCCGTGTTTGCCTACTGGTGGTGGTCAGAGGGCCCGGTGGCGCCAGTGTCCGGCAGCCTCGCCTCTGTCAGTGCGCCCCAGGGCAGCTGTGGCTACAATGTAGCTTGCTATCACCAGTGTGTGAATGTGTGTGTGAATGGGTGAATGACTGAATGTAGTGTAAAGCGCTTTGGGGTCCTATGGACTAGAAAAGCGCTATACAAATGCAGGCCATTTACCATTTACCATTTCTCTGTGTCCTAAGTGAACTTTAAATCACCCTCCGGCGATTCAGCCCAAACAAGGCTGTTTATCTGCCTAATGGCCTGTTGTTAAGGGAAAAGAAATTGATGATGGAAATTAACTGAATACTTCTGCAAATGTATTTCACATCTTTTCTCTTCTGGGCCTTTCTCAGACTCAGAGGCCACGGCGGACTGTGAAATTGTCCACACGAGGTCTGAATCTGAAGGAAGACCAGAGAGAAGCTTCCAGTTGTGCTTCAGGTAAAACTGCACATACAGATTCAAAACGTATGAACACGAATAATAAGGTTATTTGTATAGCACTTTAAAAAAACATTTTTTTAAATTAAATGTACATATTTATACATGTTTCACAAAGTCATGGTCATTTTTTCCTGCATACACACAAAAGGCCACAGATAATTGGCAAAAGATTGAAGAAAAGAGAACCTATAGAAATTATTTTTAGTAGTCTTTCAAAACTAGGCACTGATTCAGCTGACCTGATAGGCTGAGGAAGAGCGTTCCAAAGTTTAGGCGCTCTGGTTTTAAAATAAGAGCATGAAACAGTTAGCAGACCCCCAGCAGTTACAAAAATGAAGATTTGGGGGGGGGGAGTTAGAACCCCATCAAACTGAAGCTACCTCTCTCTTACAATATTTTCATGGTCTTTCATGTTTTCTTGTCTGATCTGCAGTTCTCCAGAGAGTAAGAAGGACTTCCTGAAAGCAGTTCACTCCATCCTTAGGGAGAAGCAACGACGGCAGCTGCTTAAGACAGAGTGTCTTCCCCCCAGCCAGCAGTATGTCCCATTTGGGGGCAAGCGTCTTTCTGCCCTTAAAGGGGTGCGGCCCACCATGAACAGAGCAGGTGACAGAGTTTGAATATATGTTCTGTTTCAATAGCAATGCAGACAAACATGCTTAGGCAGTAACAGATTGATTATAGTTCTGTATATTACTTTTTATTATAAATGCATCATATTTTGGCATTAATTAGGAAAGACAGGAAAAGTCTAATTTGATGTTTATTTCAGTTAACTAAAATCTTCTCAGTTTAGTTTGGGTTGAGAGTAATGACCTTGACTGGTGACGCCTTCCTGTCTTTCTCTGTTTAGCCTCAGCTCCATCTCGAACGCTAGCTCGCAGGCGGTTGGTGAGGAACCGCATCACCATCGATACCGACTTGGTTTTCCACGGAGACAACAACAACAGCACTCATGAAGACCCCTCGTCTCGTTCTTCCCGCCCTTGCTCCAAATCCGACTTGTCTGATCAACTTCAGCCTTGCAAACCTCAGGGAGAGGACACGGACCGCTGGGTGGAAGAGCAGTTCAACCTGGGCTGCTATGAAAATCAGTGTGAGGGCACCGATGTCGGGCAGGTGAAGGAGACGGACATTTTGAGCGACGACGACGAGTACTGCACGTCTGTCCGAGCCATGTCGACGAAACTGGACAACCTGGAGGAGCAGATGAAAGGACTGAACCTACAGGGCAAAGACATCAACCTGAATGGAGGAGCAGAGTGTGAGATCACGCAGGAGGAAGACGCTGATCGAACAAAGCATGGGGATGACTCCAGCTTGGTAGACTCCATTACTTCCTGCGGTGCTTCTCTCCCGAGCAGTGCAACCTCAACTTTAAAGGTCGCTTCCTTGAAGCAGTGTGCTGTGGAGGGGGCCACAAACCAGGACCACGATGTCATCTGGGTGCGGCGGGACGACTTTGCCAACAGTGACGTCTTCTGATAGATGATGAAGATTATGTAGGATAATGTAGGAGTCAAAGAAAAGGTGTGAGGACAGATAAAAGCTTTAAAAGTGTAGAATTTGGGGAACCTCAACAAATCCTGCCTGTATCTCTGCACAACCCTCTCCTTCCACCTCACCCACATCCTCCCGTGTTCTGACAATCCTGAAGTACTGAAGCACCCAGAGGGGGGGAAAAAGTAACAAGGAAGTGCAGGTAAACATATGAGGAACACAGCACTGGATGTGCACGCGAGTCAATGAGCAAGCGTGTCTTCATGTGGATAAACAAACAGTAAGTGCATGTGTGCACAGACACAGAAAGTAAAGGCAGCTACTGCACCACGCACACATTTTACAGAGGAGACATCACCACTGAACTGTGACCTTCAGGCCAAAAAGTCTATTTTTCAACACAGGAATGTGGGTGTTTATATTTTTCTGACGTTTGTATTCGAACACTCAAGGGCTGTGTGTTACTTTTTTTTCCATTTTTTTTCTTCAGGGGCTTTTGGCTTAACGACTGCTGCATAAAGGACGGTGACATCTAACTAGCTTTATTGTGCTTTGTAAAAAAAAAAAAAAAATTTTACTTATTATCAGCTACACAACAGTGTATAATCAGGAGAACAATAGAGTGCTGTTGACTTGTATAGCTGTATAAAAATATCACTGTCCCCTCTCATATCCTTACCTTGTTCTTTATTTAATTACTGCCTTCAAAAAAATACTGTAATTTTTCAATGTTTACATCGCATACAGATGCCCAGTGTTACAAACTACCTTTTGTGTGTTTGCTGCCAGAAACAAGCTTCTATTTTTCCCTTTGTGTGAATGATGAGTCTTTAATTGTGTTTCTCAAATAAAATGTCTTTTTATTTTGGTAACTAATTGATTTCATCAAGTCCATTATTATTCTGGACTCTTCTTTTTTTTGCCACTGAGGCCATGTCGTCGTCATGTCTGTGATAAATACCAGAGTAATTTCTATAGTCCTGTTTACTTGAATTGTCTCTTGTGTTTGAAAGGACCGTGTTAGTGACTGTACTATAATTTAAAGGGGGGGGGGGCAGTCATGCAGTTGACCAGCTTCACTCAAATACAGGACTGGGCGATTCACCTCCCGTCAGGGGTCACAAATTGAATACTGATCAAATCCATTCTGCTCAGTATTAATCAATAGTTCCAGCTTCTCATGTGGCCCCTTGAGGGAAATTATTTGCCCACAACTGCTCTAATGGATTCAGACGTCATCCTCAGCTTTCATCTGTTGCGTTGACTTTTGTCGTGTGGCATTTTCTATATATATTTCCACTTCTGCGTTACTACTCCTGTCCACCAGGCTGTGCTGTTTCACTTTGTCGTCACAACAATAACAACCTGCTGATTGCTGTGCTCAACATAGTCATGCGCACCTTAATGGATGTATTGAACAAGCACTTAATACCCAACTGTTTGTGTGTGTGTGTCGGGGGGATGTGTAAGCAGCTACGTTTCAGAATGAAGGGAACATGGATGGAAATGATATACTCTCTTCTTAATTCTGTCTTTTTAATGATGAAGCTGGTTTCTTAGATTTTAGCCAGCTGGCTCAGAATGGTCAGTACGGTCTTGAGACTGAGGTACAATCACTTGTCCTTGGAAGCAAATGATTCCCTTTGACCCCCGACCCCATCCCTTTTGTACGTTTAAAACTGTGGAGCATTTTTGATTTTTTTTTTAATGTAAAAATAAATCTTTTTCTAAATGTAGTTTGGTGTGAATGTTCCATTTCTTCATTTTCAAAGGAACTCGTTTTCTGCAGCCAACAACCACAATTTATTGTCGCATTATCTGTCGTAATTAATTTTCCCCACAAAGAAGCTGTACACACCAATTCTGTTTAAAATGTATCCTTGTTGTGGATACAAGGATACATTTACCCTTGCTTCTGCTGGAGTGTCAGGTATTCTACATGTGTGGCACAGAAAAAAACTTTACAAGGAGACGACTCTGCTCGGTATTCATATCAGACGAGGTGCCCCTCCCCCCCTTTATTTTTTGTCCAGGACCATTGCCCGAGGCCTATTTCTGGAGACGCAGGCTGGTCATTTTCCGAGTTAATTAAGTTTGTCTATAGGCTGTTTGTCAGGGCTCCAGGTTGAGCTAGCTGGTTGTCTTAGATCACTTGGCTCCCAGATTTTAAAGAGCTCGCAAACATCCTGATAAACAAATGTCATTTCTGATGTGATGGGTTTTTGCTTGAGACTTGCAAGATTGTGAGATGCCAGGTTGTTGGTGTCTTTGCCCGTTTTTAAATGTCACAATATTAAGCAGTAGCGCAGAGTTGGCAAACCCCATGGAGCTTTCAGTCAAGTAGTGGACAGATGAGTTTCCTCCACAAGGTAATAAAAATGATTCTCCACCGGAAGTCATTATGATTGAGCCAATTCTCTTTCAGGGATGTTAAAGCGCATTACACAACAATTCGTTATTTTTGCTGCCTTGTGAGAGTCATGGGACTGAATGGGAAGGCATCCAGTGATCCAATCAGATACAAACCTCGTTTTTGCCTGAAGTGAGAGATAATCTGGCCTCTGCCCTGTAACCTGAAGATTATTCTCCTCTCATCAGGACCGGTGGGGAGAACCGCTGCCAATCCATCTGCCATGCTCCTTAATCCAAAGCGACTGCAGCCAAACTAGCAAAAACGAGCTGAATCAGACCGCGAGTACCTTCAGAGTAAAAGCTTTGAAAGTTTGACAAAATTAATTCTGATTACCATTAGGAAAAAAAAAAAACATGATTCAGTGTGATTCCAAATAGTTGATTGAAATACGGTAATAAATGTCAAAATCTTTATTCGAACGTTCATAACTATCGTCTACACACTTTGGGTCAATGCAGATTTTTAAAACAAGCAAAAAGAAAGAGAAAGAAAGAAAGAAAGAAACTCCATCCATTGCCTACTACGTATTTTTGCAAAACCTCCACGACGAGGCAGGTTTGAGTTCTATTCTGAAAATGCTCACCGGAAGCTAATTGAATTTAAGCTCGCTTGGCCCGACTCGTGCGCCCTCACTCCCCTCTGGCATCTGCATCCTCGGAGGCGCACGGACTCTCGTGGACGCGTTTGCTGTAGCCCACCGCAGCCAGCTATGTTAAGAAGACGTGACTTGATTTGACTTTGCATGTGAAAGTTGGACACGTGGAAATTGTTGTCGTCGTCTTTGGTTTCTTCTGCGCGATGGAGTGATGCAGAGTGGGATCATCAAATTGGGAATAAAACTTGGGTTGCGCGCTGGCATGGCGCGTCAGGTGTGCCCGGGCTCGTTTAGAAGCTGCTTCTGTCTGTCATGGTCTCGACATTTGCCGTGACTTCGAGAACGAGAGGGAGAATAATGGAAGAAAGAAAGAGACTTTTTGGCTATTTTCTTTTCGCGGCTCAGCTCTTTCTGAGCTCCACGCAAGTCCTCAGAATCGGTAAGCGCAACAGTTTACGCACGGTGCTGATGTCGTTTCCCTGCGTTTGTAAATTGACTGAAAAGTCAGAACGAAAGTCTAGCGTTTGTGTGACCTGTTTCATTTTCCCTTTGAGATTTAAGAACACTCTGGGTCTGCGATGGCCGTTTTGCATCCGAATTTTCAGCCTTTATACACATCGAAAGTGATTGTGCTATTATCATTAATGATTGGGATTAAGCTTCACTGAGGGTCAATACAAAGGAAACGATTACCGTACAGCTTCAAAAAAAAATACTTTGACAACTTTACTCGCGTATTTAAGGAGATCGATTTGCCACAGATTCAGTGTTTTGCATTTTCATTACTATATAAACAGCAATGTGAGAAAGATAGTTTACATAGAAATCAATACAAGATAAATATCCCCTCTGACTAAAATAAAATTAATTTAAACTCACACCTCTGTTTAATTCATCATCTTCACTAGACACCAACTTGCTGGTAAATGTAATTATATAGAAAGTCTTGAAATGCTGCGGATAAATGTGTTTTTAATTACAAATGCTGCAGTTCTGACAGAAACAAGCTCGTGAACAGTTGTTTCACCAACAGTGGGTTTGCACGAGGTTTCACACAAACACGTAAAAGTAATAGATTATTGATTCTTCTCTGGATGTTGTCATGGCTTCACACACTCTTGTTGGAGACATTTTCATTCAAAATATGCCCGCCAGTTATTCTCAATCCTGCTGTCATCAGCTTAGTAGAGGTGAGGAGTCAGAAGGCTACACCTAGATTTGATTAGACAGGAGGAGCTTGGTGAGCACTGAGGGCTGTGTTCATTATCCAAGCATATCACTTTCAGGCTTTGAGTCAGGCCAGACTCGAATATGTGGATCTAATTGACTGAATACATTTAGGATTGCTGTCACTGCCACCCATTTGAATCTTTGGGTTTAGCAATAGGCTAAAGGAGTTATTTTATTTTATATTTTATGCATCTAAAGAATAAATGTTAAAGTTCCATGATGTTCAGCCACCCTTCATTTAGTCATATTTTGCTGGGAAAATGGAAACTAGATGCAGTGATTAATTGAATTATCTGCAAATATGCCTGAAAACACAGTACTTGAGAAGTCTGTGCTATTATAATGAGCTTGAAAGTCTAATTTTTGGTGTGAAAACCTTTATGCTTGAAATTCTTTTGTAATTTCTGTTAGTAGTCTTGAGAAATAGTTCTTTGGGCTTCTTGAGAAGTATTTTTTACCCAGATATGTTTTTTTTTTTTACTGCATTGGCAGTGTGTTTAGGATCATCATCATACTGGAAAAAAAAATCATTGGCTTCCTCCATGTGATGGTACTTTCCTGTGTTCATAATTCCATCAATTTTGACAAAATCTCCAACACCACTGGATGAAATGCAGCACCAAACCAGACAGTGCCTCCACACTTTCTATGGACTGTTTTCCTTCTTTAAGAGAGACTTCTTGACAGCCACCCTTCCACTGAGATCATTTCTGATGAAGTTTTGTTGATCAGTTGAAGGGTCAGATGCATCTCTCAAGAACCAGGAAACGGGCAGGGAAAATCATCACAGACCCCTCACACCCTGGACACAGACTTTTTGATCTGCTGCCCTCTGGCAGATGGTACAGAAGCCTGCAGACCAGGACCACCCGACATAGGAACAGTTTCTTTCCCCTCGCCATCTCCCTTCTTAACAGTTGACCTGTCACACTGCTCCCACTGCCAGACTGCAGCTGCACCTTATGTACATTTTGTAGTATTCATTCCACCTCATTCATTTCTGTAGTTTATGTATATAAGTTTAGATTCATTATCTATAGTTGGTTTACACAGCTTTGTGTATGTATGTGTAATGTGTATATATAGACACGTGTGTGTGTGTGTGTGTGTGTGTGTGTGTGTGTGTGTGTGTGTGTGTGTGTGTGTGTGTGTGTGTTTGTGTGTGTGATTTACATTGCTGTGCTTGAGAGCCACCATCTACCGGAACCAAATTCCCTGTATGTGTCTGCACATATACTTGGCCAATAAACACGATTCTGATTCTGATGTCTTATCTCAGTATTTCTCCTATTAAGGACATGACCTTTAGATACTGTTCATCTACTATAGATAGATTTTAGCCCTGCAGTGTCTGTTCCCGTTCTCACTTTTTCAGTTTCCTATTATTTTTAGTGATACTACCAAGAGATTTGCCAAGTTTTTGTGTAATAATGCTTAGGGAATCATATTTTCGGTGAAAAATACGATTTTATCCCTGTCAAACTGTGTTATCTTTGGTATTTTTGTAAACTCAACAGAAGAATTTGGAAACAAATATGTTTTTGCAACAGACTGCTAGAAACAAAGTCCCTAAAGACACTATTTAAAATAAGCTCTTTGCTAAGTTGTCTGTTAAGACAAGGATTAAGGATTCTGTAAAGAACTGATAAATATTCCATTTTTGTTCTGCTTTAACAGCCACACTGTCTCTACTGAAAAGCCCAATCTTGTATGTGGCCTGATGTTTCAAGTTTCCACATTACATTTGTAAATTGTATATTGGATCTACTATGTATTTAAGTTGTACAGTGAACCCACATTTGGTAAAGAGGCACTTTGGTTCTTCTGCAGATTAATTGGACAATATTGTCTCTTGTGTCAAGCTCAGCAAAACTATACATCAGTCTACAAAGCAGAGGTTGCATGTTTAAGAAGTGAAGAAAAAATAAATATGAGACATTTCTGAGTGTTGGGGGTGGGACCTGGGTGTTATAACAGGTTGCTAAATGGTTGATTTCTAAAACAGAGCTTACATTAGCCAAGTGGATTCCAACCTGTCAGCTCCAATTATTATTATCTTTTAATAATCTTCATGCCCACACATTTAAATTTTGTTTTGCATGCACAGCATTGGTTCCTGTTTGTTGTGAAGTCCAGCTGCACATGCACATGGTTTTATCATCAGGAGTGTAGCCCTTGGTTACACATTAAAATTCATGATAATTCAGGACCGATGTGTTTAGTTTTGGTGGTTCAGACTTCTTAAACAACACAAGCCCAGAAATAATTCACAACTCCAAAACATTTACATACAGATAATATCAATGTCTTTGTGTGTGTGTGTGTGTGTGTGTGTGTGTGTGTGTGTGTGTGTGTGTGTGTGTGTGAGAGAGAGAGAGAGAGAGAGAGAGTGAGAAGAAGAAATCAAAGAACTGCAACGTTTGGCTCCAGGTGTTGCCATCTATTAAATCGATTTGCTAAAGCTGAGCAGGAGCTGTAACCTACATTTATAAACAGAGGACCTGATTAATATTATAGATTACCTGATTTTATTCCAACACTTAAGAAAAGCTATTAGGAAAATGAATGAATGTCTTCTCGGGCAAATTACTTCATTTTGGCACGTTATTGGCTTCTCTTCATTGGCTTCATTGTTAAATCTAGAAGTGCATTCAAAAGCTTCTCACAAACAAAGTTTTAAATAATGTGACTCCAACATAAAGACCTCATAGTATTATATCATCCCAACAGAGAACTTTGCTCACTGACGCCAAGCTTACTGATTACTGGATTTCCAAAAGTAGGAAGGAAGCCAGAGCTTTCAGCTGTCAGACTCTTCTCCTCTGGAAGCAGCTACCATGTGGAGTACAGACAAACACGCTCAAAACTTTTAAAACTTTATTTGTTGATAATTCTTATATGTCTGGATCAAGTGACCCTGAAGCATCCTTATTATGCTACCATAGCCTTAGGTTGCTGGAGCACACCCCACGATGCAATATGCATTAGTTGCCTACGCCTCTCATTTCACTCCTGTCATTAAATTTTTTCTTCTCTCTTCCATAATTTGCATCTTTCCCTTTTTTTCCTTTTGCTGCAGCTGGTTGAGGAGTAAGGGGAAAAGAGGCACTGGTCTTGCGAGAGGTTTTTGTTCATGTTAAAAGGGTTTTTTCTTCCCACTGTTTCCCCAAGTGCTTGCTCATAGGGGGTCAGCGTAGGGTGGGGCTCTTGGTTAAAGTTTTCTCTTTGGTGCCTTGAAGTGTTATATAAATACTATAGATAGATAGATAGATAGACTATGGCTAAATGAGCTCTGTCAGAAACACAGTTATCAAGTAGGTAGCCAGTATTTTTGTCCTTGAGACATAAGAAGAAGCTGCAGTCATGAAACTACCTGACTGACCTTATTTATTTGTATGTATTGATCCTCCAGTCTCATAAAACTCAGGATTGCGAGTAATAAAGTGGCATCTGTACATGTCCAGCATGCTGGCAGAGAGACTCTGTCGGGCATGATTTCAGCTATAAACATATGGCTTTCATATCTCAAAACCAGGGCCAAGATATGGCAAACGTCAACTAATAATTTATCTAAAGTCTCCTTCTTAGACGTTTATGTATTTTAAATTTGTCAAATATAGAGGATGTTGAGTGTCTTGGCTTTGATTTTCGAGATTTCTCTCTGTTACTAAGCAATATCAGACATCATGACATCATTTGACCTCTCAGAGTTTTTGCACTTGTATTGAAAATGTTTTTAAAAAACTCGCTCGGTTGACACAGTACACCATGACTTCACTCCTTGCCCTTTCGGTGCCCTTGCAGTAATTTCTTGGTGTTGTTTCTCTCTGTGTCTCCCTATTTTCTCTTTCTCTCCTCAGTTTTTACTTCCCCAATTGCACGTTTGCCTTGTTTGCCCGTCACACAGCTCCCTTGATTTGCTCTTGAGAACAAAATGTTTCCTATATTTTTCCTCAGCCAGAACGACAGTGCGACACCTGAGGCCCCTTTTATATCCTCCCAGATGTATTTGCCCTTACCTGTGGCTTCATAGCCTGTCCAAAGTGTGTGGCAATGACTGTTTTCAGAGTAACTGATGGCTGTAGTTTCTGTCATCGTGAGCAAAAAGATGAACTCTCTTACTCATCCAGCTCAGTGAACTTTCGGAAGTGTTAGAAAGCGCCACCTTTCATCTACCTCTGGTACTGAGTGGCAGTTTGACGTCTAACTGCCCTCCGGTGACTCAACTACAGTGTGTGCCAGACAAACTTCTGCAAACAAATTAGGACTGAAACAGCCGTTTTAATAATCATGAATAAGAGTAGAGAAGAAGACAAGAGTTAATGAAAGGCTCTGAAAAAGACAATAAAAGAAAAAATGAAAAATATAGTTTCTTTTACAGTAAAGTAAAAATGGTGAAACACCTTAATGGATGTTGCTGTTTCCCCCAGTATTCATATTTATGTGGCAAAAAGGCTTTTGACATGTAAAATAGCCACACTAGATTTTAGTGGCAGTCCCCGGGACAGCTTGTTACAGCTTTAATGACTATACTGGCTTCAAAGAAAATTGATTTCTGCATAAGAAAAGAGCGCTAACCCATCAAAAACAATCGTGACTGACCAATAAAATCATTAAAATAATGACTGCTAATTTGTAAGGGTTACCGAAGCCACATTATTTGGATGGCTTCAGGTCTGATGAAAAATCGGTTAAATCGATCATCATTTGGAACTGTGTTGCATAAAAACAAATTGGGACTTTGATATACTGCAACACAGCAGACTAAGCTTCCCTCATTTGTGCACACAGTTTGTATCCAGATTGTGCCAGAGTACTGAAATATCTCAGTAATCTTTATGCAAATGGAAAATGAGCTCATATTGTCATCAGATCAAACGTCTTTTTGATGAAAAAGGAGAATCTTGTGGCAGTTCACTAAAACACATTGTTAACGTCTTGGGTTTTGTCTCTGATCTGGGATTTTTTTGGTATCATATTATTGGTCGTTTTTTATGGCATCAGAATGATCATTAAAACACTGCTGAATAACACCCATCTTAGAAAAGCACTAATTTTCTCTTAATAAATTAAAAAATAACTTAGATTTTATGTTTATGGTCACCCTTATCTACACAACCGCTGTTCAAATGCATTTATAGAGCCTGTAGGTCCCCCGAAAACCTTTAACGTCCATTTATGTGCCAGGCAGAAGCGCATTCCTGTGACAAATTATTCTTCATTATTGGGATTATAAACGAATGCTTTTAGTGCTCTTAGTTACATGAATTCATTTGCAAGGAAAAACACCTTGCTTAAAAAAAATATATAACTTTTGTAAGTGCAGCAATCATAAGCCACAGGAGAGTTCAAGCTGCTCTCCAAGAAGGAATCACACATGACGGATGTAAAACATAATTGTTTGTAATTAGAGAGCAAAGTGAAGATGGATCATTCACAGTTCTTCATGCACCGACACAAACATATTTATCTCTCCGCAGTGGGTTGGTGAAGACGCTGATCAGGTCTGCATGGCAGTCTGGCACAAAGATCAGATTTATTCTTGAGTTTTTGGAGCATCAGTGGCTACTCAGACACACAGTTTGTGCTACTGTTTTCCTCTGATTATAATTGGATTTGGTGTCATTTATAATGATTTATTTTAGGGATCCACCAATTGTGAAATTCTATGCTGATACTAATGATTTGCTGGGTAGAGGATTCAATTTGGTTACTTGTTTATTTATTTTTGATATCAGATTATTAGATTTTGGCTATTTTTTTTAACCCCATTATGCAGCAGGGGGAAACAAACAATAGCTGACCTGTTTAAATGTGACTGTGAATTTTATGCGGGTGCGTGGGAATCTGTGGTGTTTGTGCTCAAATTAATATTCATTAAGCATGCACAGAATACTAACCGTGGTTTTACAGATAAGTCATTTCTTATAATCCTGGAGTGGGCATTGAACCAATGCAGACCCAGTGAATACCATTGTTCACTTGGATTTGAAAAGCCTTTGTGTTGCATTTATAAGTGAATGCACCAATAACACCGTTTTTGAAATCCAAAAAACATAACGACTTGTGAAGAAATTAGTTTTTTCTACTTTTAAAGTCCATTTCACTGAGATTGAGATGACATAATTATAATAATTAATAATATGCTTTCAGAAATGTTCGCAGCTACATCCCATAAAGCCAAACTTTTTCTTTTTGCTCTTTCTTTTTTGAGGATTTGTACAAATTGAAGTGATAAAGCACAGCTTGATAATTTGTATGTTTTTACCAGAGTATTATTCAGTTGTTTGACTCTTTTCTGCCTTTTTGCTGCTCGGAACTTTGATATTTTTTGTACAGTATGGTGTAAAAGTCTTGAGCGATCCCTCATTTCTTTATGTTTTGCTAGGAAAATGGGAAATAGGTGCAGCAATTTGTTATGAAATGCATGTATAGTCCAAAGCTCTTCTTTTGGATGTTTGCTGCCCTTTTTCCATTCTCTATCAAGATGATGGAGGCCAGTTCATGACTGACAGTGTTATACTGTGTGTAAGTACGTTTTTACTACATTGGTAGTTTGTTTGAATGACAACAAAGTTGTTGCTAATAAGATTTTGTGACAGGCTGCTAGTAACATAAATATACCAGTTAAAATGTAAAATTGTTGCTTGAACAATAAAATGTCTGTAATGTGCAGACACAACACTGGTTCGTCACTTTGGTTAGATTAGGTTTCTTTCATAGGTCAGTCTTAAGTGGCTTAAAAAGAAAAGAAGGGAGAATCCTCTGAAAATGGTCAGGTACAAGGAATGGACAGAAAACTGGTGAAAAATCAACCAATGACCAAAACAAAACTTTAAAAGATATCCAGAAAGCCCGGAAAAGTGTTGCTCAAGACCACTTTTAAAAAAAACTTACAAGAATATCCGGTTGCTTGGTGCACTGAGTGTTTCTTGTTCTTACACACCACTCTTCATTTACAGTCATCTTTAGTTATTATTTATCTCTGTCTCTCTTCCACAGTGTGTCTTTTGTCCTGTCTCTCTATCATCACTCCCAACTGGTTGTGGCACGTGGCTTCTCGTCCCTGAGCCTGGTTCTGCTGAAAGTTTATTCCTTTTAAAAGGGAGTTTTTCTTTCCCACTATCGCCAAGTGCTTGCTCAAAGAATCTTTGATGATTGGGCTTTTCTCTGTATTATTGTAGAGTCTTTACCTTACAATATAAACCATACAGCAGACAACTGCTGTTGTGATTTGGTGTCATATAAATAAAGCTGAATTGAATTATTTAAGGTATTGCTTCTCTTCTGTATGCTGCCTGTCACCATATCAGCATTAATATCATAAAAATTCAAATATCTTTACAACATCTCAGCTATAATTTAATGTGATTTTGTGGATGTAGTGAAATCTGCCCACTTCTTATTTTATCTCAGGCTGTTGTTGAACACCATCCTTGGAGCTAAGCTCATTATCTGCTTGGCCTTGACCAACACCACACACAATGTGGTGAGCTGTATTGTGAAGCGTGACAGCCTATTGATCAGTGATACAAAATCCCTGATCCACAGGGTAATATTATTCACATGTTACAGTACTGTTTATTTTAAGACATGCAAACCCATTAACTTGCATTTGAAAACCAATAAATTTGTAGAAATAAATAAATTGCCCTAAAAATGTTACAATGTTTTTTAAATTTCATTTTGTTTTAGGACCGGGCCAATAATTCAATATATAGATAATAGAACGTGTTTTAAATCAAGAAACTGCATCTGCAGTTGCAGAAAATTATCCTGGTTATCTTTGTATTATTACAGGTCATTGGGCTTTTCTTTGTATTATTGTAGAGTCTTTACCTTACAATATAAAACGCATCGAGACAACTGTTGTTGTGGTTTGATGCTATATAAATAAAACTGAATTGGTAAAAGTGAAAAAACCTACTAAAAGACTAACAGTTACTTCTGCTTTTCCTGACTGCGATGCCTTGACTCATCTCAGGAACTCCATAGCCTTTTTTATTTCTTGCCCTTTCACACAGTGGAAGTAATTATACTTTCATTTCATCTGCCCTTTGAATTCACCCAGATCATTGGATGTTGACGAGGAGTTTAAGGGCAATTTCTGTCTGAACAGCATTGTTCCTACGACGTTACATGCAGCTTTGGGTCTCTGCAGTGTAAAAGTGAGAGTGGAAGAACAAGTACTTATACGAACCATCCTTCCTGTGTGAGAAGCAATAAGTTCAGAATGTCTTTTATGGCCGGTCACAAACTTTCGATTATTTACCTCAAGCTCTTAATATTCATCATCATTATCATGCGACCATGGCAATTTCAATTTCCTTCTCTGCTTGTAGAAAACTCAGGCTGAAGGCAGTGAAACTTTAACTGTGCGCATAATGGATTTACAGCGTTTTTATGACTCAGAGATATAGCTTGCGTAAAAAGAAAGTAAAATGTGACCACCATTAATGCAGAAAGCAGAGAATAGATGGTGTAATTGTGAAGAGGCTGTGTTGTTGTTGTTGTTGTTGTCTTGTTGTTGATTTTTACAACAAGTATAGGACTTCAACCTGTCTATACCATCTATTAAGGAAAAGAAGTCTATGTTTTGTCTACTTTAATATCATCTCCTTATATTTTGACATGGCACATTTATCTCTTAAAATGTTCTGTCATTGTTAACTGTTAATAATGTTTCCATTCATAACTTTTTAGAATAGAATAGAATAGAATTCAACTTTATTGTCATTGCACATGCACAGGTACAGGGCAACGAAATGCAGTTTGCATCCATCCAGAAGTGATATAGATATATTACAATATATATTAGCAATAATATAGGTATGTAAGTATATTACAGAAATGGGTCTATTATGGTATGTTATAATGTACACGGTATGAAGTATGTTATGAATATTCTATAACTATAAGTATGTACAGGCTATGAACAGGATATAAATATGAAAAACTATACAGAAATGTTAACTATGCAAGTTATAAACAGTTGTACGATTAAAAATTATCGTATGTACAGAATGATTATTTACACAGAATAAAAATACTTTTGCTTGTCAATTTGTGTTTTACTATTTAGACTTAGTCCATTCATTATTATTATTATTACTATTATTATTATCCTATTATCTTCTACTACCAAGACTGGATGAATATTAATGACTTATTAACATTTTTAACAGCTTGAAAAGCTGATAATATTGTGATGATAATGTTATTAAGTGCTTATAATGCCAAAATTGTTTTTTCTAGTCCTACTGGCGTTGCATCTCATCTATATAACATCTTTAATGAAGCTGTTACCGAGAACAAAGCACATCTTGACTTTAATTCACTTCAGCTGCTGACTGAGGTCATGATGTTTGGTCTTCTGGTGGTGGTTTCCTATGTTTGATCAAGTAAAATAAAGTGAAACTCAGTGCAGTAAAAGTGGTTTGGTGCAGAACACGTATGCACTAGGTGCGGTCTTTTGCAGCTGTCTCCTGATCTCAACACAAATGATTTCTTTTTAACCTTCTCGTCTGTCTCAATGTTCAGGTGGGATTTTTGAGACCCGAGAGAGCGAGTTAGTGAGTACGGACGAGCTGGCCTTCAAGTTTGCTGTTAACAACATAAACCGCAACAAGACCCTGATGCCCAACACCACTCTTACCTACGACATTCAGAGGATCAACCTCTTTGATGGCTTTGAGGCTTCCAGGAGAGGTAGGGAGTTTTTCTAAAACGCTGACTTTAACTAGTTTAAATGCATACGTTTTCCGCAAAATCCAAAAATGAAATGTTACTGGTAGATTCAGTATTTATCAAGCACATAAAGAACCACTAGCTTCTGGTTAAGAATCTGGTTAAGACGGACATGTTTTTTTTGACAATTTACTTGTGATCACAATGAAAATAATAGCAAGCTATAATTCTGTCCTGTAGCTGGAAGACAACTTACTTTTTAAATCAAAGTCTAATGCTATCCCTTTAAATTACATAACCAGTTTAACACTTGAATTTGGAAGCACATTAACAGTCTTCACCTGTAATCAAGAATCATCTGATTGCAACAATCAAATCCATCCAGCTGCTTTTCTGCTGTTCTGTTTTTTTCCACTAGTGTGTGACCAGCTCGCTCTTGGGGTGGTTGCTGTGTTTGGCCCCTCTCACAGCTCCTCGGTTAGTGCTGTTCAATCTATCTGCAATGCTCTGGAAGTCCCTCACATACAAACACGATGGAAACATCCATCGGTGGACAACAAAGACACCTTTTTCATCAACCTGTATCCGGAGTACACCGCTATTGCCAGGGCCATCCTGGATGTAGTCACGTTCTTCAAATGGAGGAAGCTAACGGTGGTCTATGAGGACAGCACAGGTAGGCTCTGTTAGCTGTTGTAGCTTTTAAAATTGATTCACAAGCACTTGATTAATACATTACGTCAAGGATTCAAATGTGAAGAAGGTCAAAGAGAGCACTTTTAAGATACAGTCAGGTGGTTTTGGATTAAGTGAATTTGTCAAAGCTATTTCACTATTTTTCAGTTTATCTGTATGCAATAAATCAGTATGCTCAAGAAGAAGATTAGCCAATTCTACTGAGCTAACAACAGCCACAGTCATTGTGATGTTACCTGTTGCTGCACAAAGTCCCATTTTAAATTCTCAGTTTTCTCTTTTTGGACATCATCACCTAATTCTTTCGAGCCAAAAGCCAAAAAACCCTCAAAAACCTAACCTACACTGTTCAGTGACTCAAATTAGCAGAGACTAAGTGTGCTAAGTCATTGCAGCCACTCCCTAATACTGATATATGATACAAATACTTTATATAATTGGTGAGTTTGAAGAAAAGAAAAAAAAACTGCTTTTCAAATAACTTTAGTGACCAAAACTCCTGTATGCACCTGACTATGAATATTTATAATTCTGCCATAATGGTCCTTGCTAATGGAAACACCTGCAAGTGTCCGTTTGAGTAACTGCAGTATTTTAGTATTTGGAGCTTGGGCCATGAGTTATGTATGTGTGCATGTATTTTATGTAATTTGTTTATTTTTTTTTTGCCCTGGACGTTTCTGCTTGACTGCACCTCAGTGATTAATCGCTCACAATATCTTATTTCCATTATGACTTTGAAAAATAACTTTTACACCACGTGACAATAACCAGAAGTGCTATAAACATTTATCATCCAGCTGTAAAATATGAATATAGATATTTGTTTAAAAACAAAAAAACATCGTTTTAAGTTTCAAGTTCAGTGTTTTAATAATATTTGACTGAAGACAGCATTTTATCTTTGATTTTATTTCCTCCTGTAAGGCTGGTTGTCAACCTTAAAATGGCATGGCATTTAAAGTGAAGAACTGAGAGGGATAAGAGGTCAAAGGAGCTAGCTGGCGTTTTCTGGACCTGGCAACATATTCATATGTCATGGTCGTAATTACAAAATAAAATTCTGTCTTACAAAGTCACCTCCATCGCGTTGGCCAGTGAACCCAATCTGTGACAGGGCACCAGGGCCTCATATCAGACAGCTGCCAATGTTCCTGCCCTCTGACTTCCAACTGCAGACATCCAGACCACAACACTGATAGCCTCCACATCCTGCGGTTTCCCATAAACAGCAACTGCCCACAACACAGAGAATATGAAATTCTGTTGCTAAAATGTCATAGCTTATAGATTTTACAAAGATTTATTCTTCCTGAAATGTCACATAAACACACACCTGCGCATTTACACTCTATTGTGCATGTACACGTTCAGGCTACAGGAAAGCAAGGCGTGCGTCCAGCTTATGTAACAGAATAGCGATCAGTCTGGGGAGAAGCTAAAATGATGTAGTGGGAAGTAACAATTAGAATTAATGAGGGGGAAAGTATAATTTACTGTTTTTAACTTTTTTTAAAAGGTCTGATGCGGATGCAAGAATTGATCAAAGCGCCAGCAAAGTTCAACTTGAAGATCAAGATCCGCCAGCTGACGCCGGGTAACCAGGATGCTCGACCGCTGCTTAAGGAACTGAAGAAAGACAAAGAGTTTTTTATTCTTTTTGATTGCTCCTACCGCATGGCTGCTGAGCTCCTTAAGCAGGTCTGTGCAGTACTTTATCTAAGATTCATTTCAGTAGTTTATTTGTTTAGACCACGGATTTTACACCACATTTATTTATCTTTTGGGGGACAGGGGACGGGACGGTGCCCCGTGCACTGATTCCTACATACAGAGAGCTGAGATCGTCTTGCATATTTAATAACAACCCATTTCTGCTGTCCTGGTACTTGCTGGGTTTCTCACACTACATTTGTATTATTTGCTTGTGTTGTTTCTGTATCCATTGTCTATTATTAAGTAATAATCAATTTGTTTCTTTTTTTTTATCCAGATAGGTTTTGGTGTCAATCTTACAGAAACAGAAACTTAGAAAAACTTTCATTGTCCTTTTTATTCAGCTTCGGGGAATTCAGCTATTTAATTCATACCTAAAGACTGATAAATTTGATGAATACTCTTAAAGAAAATGCATGATATATTTGACGTGCTGTGCAAGAGAGAAATGACCTGCCAAATTACTTTGTTATCAAGCTCCTACATTAGCTGCAGCACTGGAGAAATCATGATATTAAAAAAATAATAATTTTTTGGCAGTTTCTTTTTCTTACTTTATTTTTTCCTTTGTTGCAGCTTTCATCAATGGGAATGATGACAGAGTACTACCATTTTTTCTTTACAACTTTGGTGAGTTAGAAAAATGCACAGCTGAAGTTTTATTATAGTTTTTTAAGGCGATAGTAGGCAAATAAGTAAAATAAAGATCTGCGTATTCATTTTTCCTTTAACTGGCTTTTTAAATTTACTGGTTACACCTTGAACCAGTCCTTACATTTGTACATAACAGCACATCCTTCCTGCCATCTTGCACCTTTACCTTCATCTTGCATCTCTTGCAGGATTTATATGCCTTGGATCTCGAGCCATACCGCTATAGCGGGGTCAACATGACTGGTTTTAGACTGCTGAACATTGATGACCCTTGGGTCGCATCTACAATGGACAGGTGGGCCATGGAAAGACTTCAGGGTCCCAAACAAGAAAGTGGTCTGATGGATGGAGTCATGACCGTAAGCTGCTGTTATTTTACATAACAAACACCTGCACCTGCAAAAAGCCACATCTGTTCTATAAGCTGCATCATACAGTTGCAAACAAAAAAGTATGAGCTAACATGTAATGCTTTTGTAAGCTTAGTAAGAATTGAAATGCTGATTTTCTCAGTTATATTCATTTCATCGTTATAGCCAAACATTATATGTTTTGCACATTTTCCCAGAGGAACTTTTAGAGTTTTTAGAGCATTTTTATCTGCAAAACCTGCTCTCTTGGTTTCATAATTTAGCTGTTTACAACTGACATTTAAGTGCAATTTTATTACACAAAAAAGCAACTTTCTCTCACTGCATCCTCTACAGACAGACGCAGCTTTGATGTATGATGCCGTGTACATGGTTGCTGTCGCGTCCCAGCGGGCCACTCAGATGACCGTCAGCTCCCTGCAGTGTCACCGCCACAAGCCTTGGCGCTTTGGTCCGCGCTTCATGAACCTTTTTAAAGAGGTCAGTGTTAGATAAGTTATTGGGAACTTAGAAAAACATGCAAGATCAGCAGCATGGCTTAAGGAGCTTCAATTGCCTTTAGCCTAAACACGATGCATTTTTGATGCATGTTTGTAACAGATGCCTCAGATGCAAACATAAAAATTTACCAAAACTGGGTGTCAGATCATTTCTTCTGATATAATATTTTATAGGTCCCTTCTGACAGTCCGCGCTTTGCCTCTGAAAGCTCGCAACATGAAAATACACGGTATTTATGTACTTATAAGTTTAAAGCGTGCGGCTCAGCCCAACAGTCAGACTTGATGCCTACAGACAGAAATGAGGCCTTTGATGCACGAGTGTTTTGATCTCTTAAGTCTTAAATCCAGCAGAGGACCGTTGCCTGCCACGGAGAAGGAACATTATCATTCAGGCGCCTCACTCATATTTTCCTCTTCATGCCCCCCGTCTTCCTTCTCTCACACTTTTTCTTTATCTTTTCTTTTTTCCCCAGCATCTTAGTGGCTCTCCTCTTCAGCTTTTCATTTTGTTTTCCACTGCTCATTTTTTGAAGCATCTGTCCTCATGTGCTATTCATCACTTGATAATAGCCTTTTCGGGGGGAAAAATCCAATAGTGATATTTCTCTCACTACACTCAATTAAAAAGCACTGCTGACAAGAGAGCACAGAATATGAGGACACAGCTTTTATTTCAGTGACAGAAATCAAATCCTGGGCACTTTAACCAAAATGTTATCACTCTCCTCTGGCGATTGTGTGTGTTTCTGTGGATCAAATGAGCATATTTCTATTTGACATGTCTGAACACTTTTTTTCTTAGTCAGCTTTAATCAGGAAACACAGAACAAAGAGCCACATTGCACACTTTAAATGTTTTAGACATGTCCGTTTCTACAGTTGTGTGTTTTTTGTTGAATTTCTTTGAATGATGCTAGCAAATTACACTTCTGGCATGCATCAAAAGATTGTATTCAGTTTTTCTCATTATAAATAAGTAAAAGGTGGAGTGAACTTACTTTAACTTAGTTTGTATTTTTAGTACGCAGTTAGAGCAAAGGTTTGGGTAGATCAGAGAAAAATGCACATTTTGTGGATTTTGGCCCCAAACAGATGTTAAAAAAGAGTTTTTTGTTAAATGTGCATGAAATCTGCAGACAGATTAGAAACGGCAAAAGTCAGGGGATGACTGTTGCCACAGAATGTCACAAAATCGTATGTAAGCCGGGGTGGTTTTGCAGACAAATGCTTTGGATAGATGGAGTCAAAAGTGAGCTCTTTGGCCACAATCAACAAAAGTAGGTTTGTGAAAAAACAAAGGGGAGAAGAATTTGTCAGAAGGACAAAAATATTATGCTTTGGGGTTGTGAGGCAGCCTGAGGCACAGGAAACAGTGCAGAGATAGAGGGAAGAAGGGATTCCACTAAATCTGAGTAAATTCTGGATGCAAATGTGTAGTCGGTGAAGAAAGTGAAATGAAAACAAGGCTGTCTGAAAGGACAATGATCTAACACAGACCTCAGACTCCACCATCAACTACTGCTAGAAACACAAGCTGAAGCTTTTGGAGCAGTTCTTACAGTCCCATGATTGAACAAATCTGTGGGTAGATCATAAACCTGTTGTTCCTAATAGACAGCCCTAAAAATATCTCAGCACTTGACGTGATCTGCAAGACAGACTCGCAGACAGTTCCTAAAAAGGCGACACATTATATGGTTGCATGTGGTGCAATTATTTTTAATGTTTGTGAAATAAAAAGGAACAGTCCATTAACATTTCAATTTGAAGTGCTATAGCTGTAGGGTTTATATTTGTTCTCTTCTCTAATAAAAAAGAGGTGCCAGATGTACCTCCATCACAGTCTGTCAATAATCAGGACAAACAAGAAAAGAATGGTATACATGCAAAGCAAAGGGAATCATCCAATAGGAAGTATATTCAGAAAAAGGTAAAATATTTTTGGTTTTATTTGATTAAGCGAGAAAAAAAATGTATGCATATAATTGCTTTGGCTATTTTAAACAAAAGCTTTCATGCGTATTGAGACTACACAACCTGTTGATCTTCACTTGTTGTGATCCCGTGAGCCTTCAAGCTTCCTCTCTTCTTGCATGGACCTCCTTCACTTCTCCTGCAAGCAGCCTGTTCTAGAGTCCGACTTCCAAAGGTCTGGATAGACGAGGAACTCAGATGGTCTTCCAATTCTCTGTAAATCTCTCTCTCTCCCCCTTTTTGTAGGCACAGTGGGATGGACTGACAGGGCACATTGTTCTTAACAAGACAGATGGCCTGAGGAGAGACTTTGATTTGGACATCATCAGCCTCAAAGAGGACGGCATTGCCAGGGTGAGCACAGAGGCCTGGAACAGCCAATTACAACGCTCTCATGCTGCTTTCGCACTGGCTTATTCGTTCCATTAGGGCATGTGTTTGTGTTTGTGTATATGAGAGACAGAGCGAGAGCGAGAGCTGATTAGTCATTTAGTTTTCTGTACTTACATCCTTTTAAAACACACTTACTAGCTGTTTTAGATTGTCCAGCCATGAATATTAATAATGCTGCACTAACTGATTATTAATTTCCACGCTGTCTGTGCTTCACGTTGCTCTCATCACAATTCCTAAAGGGTGTTGTGGAGGGCGGAAGCCGCCTCACGAAAAGGTGGATCGAGGTTTGTGCCAGTGCCTTGTTTGGTGGAAGCCTTTGTTGTTTGCCCCCTCTTCTTGTTTGCCCTACTCTCACTCTACATGCCGTGCACCTTGCTGCTCCCTGCCTTGTCAACTTTGTCTCTCTTCACTGATTTTGTGTGCAGCAATGCCATGTGTTTGACGTTTCAGTTTTTCCCCTGTTTGGGTGCAGGCATTGCTTTGACACTCGTCAAAACTTTCAGGAAAAAAAGTACAAATTTACTTTGTTTAAATGCATATAGCTGTACCTCCATTAGGATTAGGAAGTAAGTGCTGCAATTTCACATTCTTTGATGGCAGGAAAGACGTAAGCAAATATATAAAAATAGCTCTCTGTCAGCTACTAAGCTATAATTTGCTTCGCTATTAGATTGCCTTCATACGTACTTTAATGGAAATCATGCAGGTTACACTCAATAAAGGCCACATGTTTTTGAAAAATGATATTTACTGAAATTTTTCTTCTGAACACCACTAAAGAGGACTCTAAATCACATATTCAAAGTGCAAACTTTAAGCTTTAATTCAAGAGGTTTAACAAAAATATTGAATTAAAAATTTAGTGATTAAAACTGTTTTTATACATAGTCCCTTCATTTTAGAAAGATTAAATATAATTGAACAAACCAACATAACTGTAAATATAAAGGTTGTTTCTAACATCTGGATGAAAATCATTTGCAATCAACAATTGCCTAAAATCTAGAATTCAATTCAGCTTTATTTCTATAGGCCCAATTCACAACAACAGCTGCTCAAGGAGCTTTATATTGTAAAGACCCTACAATATTTAAACGAAAGAAATGCCAATAATTATATCATCCCCTATGAGCAAGCACTTGGCAGTAGCGGGAAGCTATTTTTCTCTTCCCATCATTCTGGTATAAATACATCTTTGTTTTATTTGTCCAAATAATTAGTTTCACAGCTGTGCAGGCCCCTTTAGATGTTTTCTTGCAAAGCCTAATCTGGTCATCTTGCTCTTGAGTGTCATAGATGGTTTGCACCTTTTTGTAAAGCCCGTGTATGTAATGTTATACCTACCCGCTTTTAGGGTGTTTTTGACTTGGTTTGATGTTGTGAAGGGATTTTCTTAATCTTGGAAAGATTTATGCTATGATCCACTTTAGTAGTCTTCGGTGGTCTTTCGGGGCTTTTGGTGTAGCTTGTCAGTGCCTTCTTTTTAAGAATATACCAGGTTGTTAATTTGACCACTCGTTAAGTTTTTGCTATGTTTGCAATGTTTTTTCAGCCAAATGATGGACTCCTTCACTTCACTTGCATTAACACATCTTTGGACCTCATATTGAGAGTTCAAGTGACCAGTTACCAAATACAAGTGAAGCACTTTGAATCAACTCTAGATTTTTAACTTGTCATGGAACAATGAGGGAACAGACCTCACCTGGTCATGAGACTGGGTTGTCATTTGTCCAATTAGGTTTCAGTTTCTGAACATGGGACACAATGTATAAAAATGGCTGTAATTCCTAAACAGCTAATGCAACACTTTGGTTAAACTTCTTGAATTGAAGCTCAAAGTCTGCACTCCCTGTGGTGCTCTACAGAGGCGAAAACACAAAAATGTGCCATTGTCCAAATACCTTTAGATTTATTTGTACCAAAAAGAATCTGATAAGCATAAGCAACACCTCATCTCAAGTTTAAAAACTTTAAATCTATAAAAGGAGTAGATTTACTTTCCTGGCCTTTGATTGGCACAAAGAGCAGAGTTATAACACCCTCTGGTGCACTGATTATACAACAAATCAACTTCATAACTCCATTCAGATTCCTTTCTAGTTTAAATTAAATTAAATTTTAACAGCAATTATGCAAAAGCAATGCTTTGATGATTGAAAGAGTGAATGTTCGATTCATTCATAGCACCTGCGTCTGTCTCAGTTGTCAGACAGGTATGTAGGCAGGCAGGAACTGTCAGTTTGCAAAAGCTCTGATTTATTTGTAATTTTAATTCCATTCAATATCTTCAGTCCTCAAAAGCCTCACCTCAGAGGAAATGCCACTATATAGTAAGCACATCACATAAATTGCCTGGCTTTATGGTAATAAAAAATGAATTATCAGTCCGTTGCAGTTGTGTTAGTTCTTGGGCACTGGAGTGTTAAATACACTCTGAAGAGGATGATGAGACAAAACAAAGTGAAAGTCTCTTGAGGAAAAAAAAGTATTTTTTTTTTTTAAAGTTGTTGACTTCCTGAAAATATATATTTTTTTCTCCTCAGCTTTCTTGGCCTGGCTTACTAAGTCTGTGGTAACGGTTTTCCACTCTGATTTGGTTCTGGATGAGGATGAGCGTTAGGATTCACAGATAACATTTTCCTCACAGCATATATGAGCCAATTCATGTCAGTTTTTATAGCACACTTAGTTGTTGGGAGCTCCTCTGGTGTACACGATAAAATTGCAAGGCTATACACAGAAAATCCATGACTCGGGGGTTTTAAAGATGCTGGCTGCATGCGGTACGGATGTCCTAGGCTATATTTTAGGATTAATTTCATTGACTTGGCTCGATTGCTCTTTTACCTAAACTTCAAACTGTGCAATCATACTGTTGATATTCGACAGAGGAGAAGCAGCCCTCTACAACAGCATGTAACGCAAGCTAAATGATGCAAGACCAAACAATTTTAGACCAAAATACTCTCCACATCTTTAATATTCTCACTCTGACAAATTATCTTGGAGATTGAGGACAATGCAATTAATTCAATCCATCCCCACTCACAGTGTTCCTCATCTGCAGTGTCCACAGATAAGACAGATTTATGGTCCCTTGCAAAAAGTAACTCGGTGGAGATATGGAGTGCTTTTAGCGAGGTTATAAGTGAACACATTTTCCATCAGTCGGACTTGGTTAACAGAATAAGACAGAGTGTAATGAAGAGTGAAAAGCATTTCATCTTTTGGAATAGGTAATCCCACCCAGCCATTTTCAGAAAAATAAATTGTAAAAATAAGACTGTACCTTCTGCAGAGCTCAGTTTAATGAGAGGTACTGATGCGTTCACTTCTCTTCATCCTCTTAGGCAGTGAATGAATGGAGAGGGCATTGTTTCTGAATAAAAATACTAAAAGGCACATTTTTGTTCACAGAATGACTCGCCAGAGGAGAAAAGCTTATCTGGCACTTACTTTAGTTCTATTAACAATAAGGCCTAATAATTTAATGTTCTTAGCTTCATTCCAGACCTGTCATGACCTTTGCTAAAGCAAAGGGAGTTGAAAGGTTAAAAAAAAATCCAGCTGCCAGACATCTGTTCTAATCTGATAACTGTCTGGATTATGCCGCCTGGTCTGATGATTAAGACGATCTCATTCACCATGTTGTCCTCTCTTCCTCCCAACCCTATCTACCCTTCTTTTTCTCTTGACTGCTGGTGTAATTTCCCTTTCTCCACTACTTATTTAAGTTTACTAACTGAATTTTTTTAAAATTAATGTTTGGTTTTGATATTATTTTTTGTAGTTATTAGAAAAAAATGGTCAGAAATGTAATAAATCCAAATTAATGCAAAAATAATTTCCCAAAGCCCAGCGTAATATCCTCAGATGTCTTTTCATGTAATGCTTTTCATCATTTAATTTCATGATCACATAAATAAAAAAGACAAAAAAAAATCCCAACAATTCTTATTGTTTTTGTTTTTTTTATCTGAGATGAAGCATAATTGTTCATTTTAATTAAAAATGACTTTTTTGTCACGCTGCTAGTCAACTAATTGTTTCAGCTCATTGTTAAAATGACAACATGGAGAAAAATAAATTGTTTAGCAGTTACTGGATGGTATTGTTGTAACACGTTTGCACTGTAGTTCTACTATTCAGTATTATATATTTATATATTTAAACTGGGCTTCCCTTTTGCTGTCAGCAGCAGTTATTTCAGGTTAAAGTAAAGGATGTATTTCAGTAACATATTCAGTACTGTGCAAAGGTCTTGATCCATCCCACATTCCTTTATGTTCTTTGTATTGAAACATGTTCAAACATGGAAATAAAACAGGACCAGCGTTTTTATAGTTCTCCCAAACTTAAAAATCAATTCTTGATACGACCACCTTTATTCTTCAACACGCAGCCTGAACTCTCTTAGGAAAGCGCTTTTGTAATTTTTTGAAGTAGTCTTAAGGAATAGTTCTCCAGGCTCCATTATAGATATTCAGAGTTCCTTGGATGCTGCACTTTATTCTGTTCTCTGTCAACATGATCCCACACTGCTTTAATAATGTTGAGGTCCGGGCTCTGGGGAGGCCAATCCATAACCGATAGTGCTCCATTGTGTGTTTTTCTATCCAGTTTTGATTTTACGGCATGGCTTCATCTCTCAGCATGAATCATTGTCATGCTGGAAAATGAACAATATATGGATCAAATGGGGACCCAGATGGATCTCTCAGGTCCTGTGTCAGGTCTTAGCTGGATTTCTTTTCCTATTATTTAAGGGAAGAAATAATGCTCATCTTCTGTGGAAAGCTCCTCGGTCTGCCACATCTTCTTTTGTCTTCTCCTTTTTCATCTGATAGCTTTTTGAGAATCAAGTTGTTGGAAAAATACTATTTTATATCTTTCAAACTGTGTTATCTTTAGCATTTTTGTAGCTAAACATAAGAAATGGAAACAAATGGTATGTTTTTGCAACAAGCTGATGGCGTCTAAAGATATAATTTAAATTGGGTTCTTTGCTCACATGTATGCTATGTGTATACACAACCCTGGTTCATCCCTTGAGTTAGGTGTCATTTTTAATGCTTGAATGATTTATAGGTCAGTGTTAAGTGGATAAACCAACAACAAAAATAATTTATCTAAAAACAGTCCGGTACAAGGACTGCACTGAAAATGAGTGAAAAAGCAGCCAATGTCCAAAGAAACTTTAAAAGACCCTCAGAAAGCCTGGAGAACTATTCCTCAAGACCACCTTTTATAAAAAACTGCTCAAAAGTCAAGCATCTAGGTTGCAAAATACAAAGAAATGAGGGGTGGCTCAAGACTTTTGCACATCACTGGATGCTACTCAAATACGAGTGCTAACTGATCCAATAATTGTCATAATGAAATTGTTGTACTCAAAATCTGTTTGGTCCAAACTGCTCCTTCAGTTTCATATTTGCTGTATATAAAATTACATTTTTTAGCTCTTTGCCCAAAATCATCAGAGCAAAGCTCAGCAAAGGGAAAATGCTGTAGAATAGTGAATGAAGCAGAAAGTTGAAAAGGAGGCAGTGTCAGGTCTTTAAACCTTTATACTTCTTTTTCATTTTTCTGTTCGGCGAATCAGAAAATATGATTAATATGCGGTGTGTCAGAGCAAGTTCTATTTTCCCATTAAGATCTGGAGATTAAATCAACTTCGTTATTCTTTATTTTTCTGAAATAAGTGGAGTAATCAGTCAGCTTATTTTCCTGCACAGGTGATCGCTAATCATAAAAACGCAGCGTTGTTTAAAGCTTAAACAGAAGTAAAGGTCTATACGCTGCAAAACAGTCTTACACAGAGACTCCAGAAGGTGTCAAATGTAACATCCTGTGTTTGATCAAAGGAGCAAATGTGGTTCAATAATTCTGAAGCCCTGTTTGCTTTTGCAGATTGCTGTGTGGAACTCGTACAGGGGGATGAACCTGACGGAGGAGTCCAGGCGAGACAAGAATAACAATGTGACAGACTCTCTGGCTAACAGGACTCTCATTGTCACCACAATACTGGTGAGTAGGAAGGTTAAACAGAGGACAGCATAGAAAGAAGAAGGGAAGCACATGTGAGATATGGTTAATGTAGATAGGGGGAACAATAGATGGGAATGCAATGAAAAAGGAGAAGGATACAAAGATGGAAAGAGGTGTTTAGGAGATGTGGCTGCACAGTTTTTGTCTCGTTTTGTCAGCACAGAGCGAAGCCGATTCTTTATTAATCCCGTCCATAAAATAATTTGCACGTGCTCATGCAAAGGATCTACAAGCTAAAATAACAAAACTAGTTCATTTAGGATACTAAGCATAAAAAAGGGTCAGAATAAAGAATATACCATAAAAAGATGAATGTTTTGTTTTACACAGGAAAATCCTTACGTGATGTTGAGAAAGTCAGACAAGGAGCTGGTTGGGAATGATCGCTACGAAGGCTACTGTCTGGACCTTTTGAAAGAGCTCTCAAACATCTTGGGTTTTACGTATGAAGTCAGACTGGTGGCTGATGGGAAATATGGAGCCCAGAATGATAAAGGAGAGTGGAACGGGATGGTCCGGGAGCTGATCGACCATGTGAGTTACTAGATAAAGTGTAAACCCCTCAAATTAAATTGGGAAATAAAGTAGAGTAACGTTTTCCACGGTTGAATTCACAGATTTCATTCAAGCCTGTTTGCAGGCCTTGTTTAAAGACCAGTACAAGCTTCTTTCTTTGATAAAAATCAATGCTCCCTCTGACTATATTAACAAGGCTTCTAACAAAAACAAAGCTATCTGACCAGAGTTATGAGCTATAAATAAATATTACATTGCTTTCTAACAGTTTTCTCAAGTAAAGAAAATCTTTTAACGAGGTGTATTCATCATGTGAATACTGATGCACCGATGAGAGCCCTTGAACAGTGCTCACTTTACCTGCAGTGGGTTACTTTTGTTTGGTGTTTTTTAGGTTGCAGACCTTGCCGTGGCTCCCTTAACCATCACCTATGTCAGAGAGAAAGTTATCGACTTCTCCAAGCCCTTCATGACCTTAGGCATCAGTATCTTGTACCGGAAACCTAACGGCACCAATCCAGGCGTGTTCTCATTTCTTAATCCCCTGTCTCCGGACATCTGGATGTACGTGCTGCTGGCCTGCACAGGGGTCAGCTGCGTCCTCTTTGTGATTGCCAGGTGAGAGGATGCACTGATGCTTGAGGGGACGAGCTGAGGTGTGATGAACTGTCCAAAGCCCCAGCTCAGCTCTGCCACACTCTTCTTTGGTTACTAAGGAATGCCACCACAGAGCTTTTTAGAACAATAAAAAGTGGGCGAGCCTGACAAGAATCACAAATCAGCTGTGATGTTTTGGCTCGACTATATTTTAGCAAATTTCTGCTACTCAGAAATAACGGAGAGTGTGCTTTTAGCCATCAGCTGCCAGAGTGGATTTGATTGTGGCTGTTAAGTAGCTGGGAGTAATTGCAAACTCTCCACCTTTTTCTACGGTAGTACGAAAAAGAAATCTGCCAGCTGGTTGCACCTTGCAACCTGTAAGTGACAATGAAAATGTGAGACTCAAAATACGTGTTTTGCATTCTGTGAAAGTGCAGATTGCACTGAAGCACTAATGGAAGCCTGTTTTAATGTGAACTGCATGACTGAATTATGATTACCTGCAGCACACTGGTTCCGTACTTCTTTTAATCTCGCTTCCTTTCTGTCGTTGTCTTGCAGGTTTACTCCTTACGAGTGGTACAACCCACACCCGTGCAACCCGTCCTCGACTCTAATTCAGAACAATTTCACTTTACTCAACAGTTTCTGGTTTGGAGTTGGAGCGCTGATGCGGCAAAGTAAACTATTTTTATATAGTCGGTTGATGAAATTGTATGTTGACTGTCAAATTAACAAAATGCTTTGGTATGTACGGTGTCTTTGACAATCATGAAGAACGTGTTTCTGTTCAGACACCTGGCAAAACGTGCATTTACCAACATGTGTGTGCTTTAAAATTTTTATGCTATTAGTGTGTCCCTGCAGTCAGATCAAATCGGAGGCCACCTGGATATTATTCATTTGGGGCTCTATAATCATTGACTCACTTTGGAAACAACCTTCACTGCAGTTTTTGGTAGTTCTGCAGTGGCTTTGTTTTCCCCCCAAAAAATAATAACCTAAAAATATTTGTGCATTCTTAAATTCTTTTTTAAAATATGGTTTTCAGCTCAGACAGATTCGATCTCACTCTTTGTACACTATGTACCCAGCAGCACACAGCAGACAGACAGTTAGCACAACGATGGTGAACATAACAAGAAACATCAGTTAAATGTTTGATTTAAATTTATCAGGTTAGGACACAAGCACACACAAACCAAAAATGCTATTGTTTAAAAAGTTAAAACTTTACTAATAGAAGCAGCAAAAACTGGGGTCTTACTGCAGAGCTACAGTAAATGAAAACCCTGCACAGCGGCTCGGCTGTGAGCTGTTTAATGCCAAACATCAATATTTTCCTCCTATTTTCTTTGAATGCCCTTTCCATATATCCTGGCTCCAGTTCACATGAATTGCATCCAAACCCTATTATAAGAATTATGTTGCACATCATAAGGACTTTATCTCTCTAAAGGCAGGAGATTTGGGCAGGCAAAGTCTGACGTGCCTGATTGAGTGGTCAGCAAACCTACTGACAATATCAGCCGAGTGCAAGCCAAGTGTAACTATCAGTAAGCTATGTGTGTAATTTGTTAGCTCTTTAGAAAGGCAGAAAATGAAGAGATGAGCAAGTGGGGCTCATTTTGGATTCGTGCAAATTTCAATGTTGGTTTATTTTCTTATCTGTAAATCAGATTGCCGATAAAGCTTTAATTACATGTCTCCTGCTGCACTGATTCCCTTTCAGCATTTATCAAAAAACAAGCTCAGGCAGGTTTTATACTCTCCGCACTGTATTCTGCATATGAGCTTTTTGATGCTGTGGGTTCTTCTCTAGAAGCACATTTAGGGATTCTTTTCACTCAGAGTGAATAAAAAAACGAGCACAGATGAATCCAAACCTCAAACCCTAAAAGTGGCAAATGTATTCTCCAGTTATCTGAATATGTTTTCCCCAATTTCCTTCAAATAAAAATATAAAGCACTTTGCTTATTTTGGTGCTTAGGTGTTGCACTTCATTACTTTTTACATGTGCTGCTACATTTTCTTTACTTTCAGCTTTCCTTTGTCAGATCTTCTAAAGTGTACCATTGTATTTACTGTGAATCTCACAATTAGGATTAAGAAAAAATATTGCGATTAAGAACAATGTAAATCGGTTTCTCCCATCTTTTAAACATGCAAACAACACCTATTATTATTCTAGTTTCACTATTCTGATATTAACAAAATGATTCCTGCATTATCAACATGTTTCTCACTCTCCCTTTCTTAAACCTTTACCACATGTGCTCGTTCTTAACCCCTTGGTTCTGTTTTCCGTGCTTCCAGGCTCAGAGTTGATGCCTAAAGCTCTATCCACACGTATAGTTGGTGGCATCTGGTGGTTTTTTACCTTGATCATCATCTCATCCTATACGGCCAACTTGGCAGCCTTCCTCACAGTGGAACGAATGGACGCACCCATCGACTCAGCAGATGACCTGGCAAAACAGACCAGGATTGAATATGGTGCAGTTAGGGATGGATCCACTATGACTTTTTTCAAGGTAAACCTGCTGTAGTGTCTAGTATGAGGCTTTTAGAAATATGTGACGCAATACGTATTACATTATATAATCTGTCTTTCAAGGGCTTTTCTCTCTCTTTATGTTTATATTAAGCTATATGTTTTCCATGGTGATGAACTGAATATGTGGTAATGCTGCTGGAGAGGAAAGTGATTTTTCACACTGAATGCAAACCATAGATATTTGATTTTTGCATCCTTTAAGAAAATGTTTTGTTATCTTTCAGTAAAACTAAGTGCTTGCAAAAGGCTGTTTGTCCATCCATTAATTTTTTTCCATTTCTCTCCAATTCGGGGTTACATGCGGGCAGCAGGCTATACCAACTGTGCAAAAAGCAGGATACACCCAGGACAGGTCACTGTTGGTTAATCACAGGGAGACAAAAAGAACCATTCATATCTATTGCCAGTTATCCTAATGAGCATGTCTGTAGATTGTGGGAGGAGGCCAGAATCCCCAGAGAAGATCGTCAGCTGGTTGGTGGATTTTATTGGATGTTATTGCTATGGGGTGACAGTTCACCCCATAGCAATAACATCCATAGCAATATTTCATATTTCTTAAAACTATGAGGTTTTAATATATTTAAATACATAACTCAGGAGTCACAGTACCAACCAAAATTAACATCAGCCATTGGGCATAGCCTTAGTGCCTCAACACTAAATTTGTAATTTACCTTTGTCAAAATGAGTTTATTACAGTTTCTCAACATAATTCACGGGAACAGATACTTCTTAAAATCATATAATTTCCTTTCTGTATCATCCTGCATTTTTGCCAAAATTCTGTTATAATGAAATTAAATAAAAATAAATAAATAAATTCTTTCATGGCTGGTGATGTGAATCCATCAAGAAGGATTGTATGATGGGAAATGGAGAAGATGCATATCGAGAATTTGGGAGTGTCTGTGTTGAAGTATACGGTAATTTGTGAGTTCCTATTATATAATGCATTAGTGTACTAGTGTCCTTGGGTGGGCTGTCACTTCCTTGCCTCACAGCTACCCTGGCTCTGTGTGCCTCCTGTGGCTCAGCAGGGGTGATCCATGCACGGCTTTATCCTCCCAGATTGCAGCCAGTGATTATGGCTGCCTCGATAGGAAGAAGCAGGCTGTGTTGATGGCTTGAACAAATTGAATCAGCTGGAGGAGATTTAGAACACAGCTGTCCCATTTTCTCTGACTGAGCAAAGCGAAACACACACTCACACACATCGACTGAGACTCCCGCTGAAACACAGTCCCACACAGCTTGCTTGTTAAACTTGTATGCATTTATGGAAGCGTTGAAATCCAGTTAAGCACATATAACTGCGCTTGTGTAGACACGAACGCACAAAGTCTATTTTAAACACTGTACACTTTTTATTAACTTTTGGCTGCTTTGCTCCTTAGAAATCAAAGATCTCCACTTATGAAAAGATGTGGGCCTTTATGAGCAGCAGGAAGAACACCGCTTTGGTTAAGAACAACAGAGAAGGTATCACCCGCGTCTTGACAACAGACTACGCCATGCTGATGGAGTCCACCAGCATCGAGTACATCAGCCAGAGGAACTGCAACCTCACACAGATTGGGGGTCTCATAGACTCCAAGGGCTATGGAGTAGGAACACCTATTGGTAGGATGAACAAGAAAGATGTTTATGCCTCAACATCATCTTTGTCACCTATCTCCGAATGAAAAGCCCCTGAAAAAGTAAAGAAAAAAGTCATGTAGAGTCACATATTTTGAATTGAGAACTCCTTGTGTTTGACATATTTCACTGCAGCAAGACTCATTTCTTATTAAATAAATATATCAATTAAAGCAAGCCATAGACAATTACTGCATATCTTCAAGCACAACAAATTAAATTCTGATTAAAAGATCCTGGTGGTCTTATTTTACTTGAAAATATTTTTTATAGAAACGTCTGTAAATGAATGTTTTGCATGAGAGATAGAAATTTTTATTTCATTAGGAATTTGCATATTTTTCTCAGGAGTTCAAGTGCAGAGCAGCTACCCTTTATCCTCAAAATGCAAATACCCTTCCATCAGAAAGCTCTGCCAGCTGTAAGGCTTTAGGCCAGTTTGTTAGAATTTGAACTGGAAGCAGGTCAACCTCTGCACTTGATGTCAGGACTGTTGGATGTTTACTCAAGCAATACTTAATATATATCTCTCTTTCTTCTCTTCTCTTATCAAGATGCAAAGGTATTGCAACTGATGTAGGTTTGAAACCCTCCGTCAGAGATTCAGGCTTATTTGATAACAGCAAGCCAACCTGACAAGCCTGTTAATTTTCACTCTGCTGCTCCTGTAGAAAACATTCTGCATTGTTGAAAATATTAAAGGCCACCACAGAATGGAGGAGCATCTGTAGCATAGTATGACAGAGAGGGCCAATAAACAGAAAGCCTCCCTGGGTAGTTAAGTTGGCATTAACTGTTCTTGTACAGGATTTTTCTAATCCAGTCCAGTTTGATGTTGACCTATTATTTCTCTGAATTCAGTTTTACTTCCCTGCTGGCCAAAAAAGCACAAAAATGAGATGTGCATAGAGTGGTAAAAGCAAGAGAAATGACAAAGCATTATCTAGGAAGGCCAGACCAGGACCAATCTCTCTAAATACTTTTTTTGCTGTTGTAGTGGAGAGTAGTGGTTTAGTGTGTTTGGTAGGATGTTTTTTTCAGAGCACGGGAACTCGGTACATGGTCAGGTTTAGGTTAAAGACATCCTTAAGAGATAAACACAGATGAGCGGCTCACTGCTTTAGGCTAAATCCCTCAGAGCAGAGGTAGCTGTGCCCACGCTGTGCTAAAAAGTTAGTCCATTCAGCGCTTTTCTCAACTGATCAATAGGCTCTGATAGAGTGAAAGTTGTGTATGAGTGTGGAAGTATAGTAGGAAAAGAGGGGGGATGCAGAAAATAACAGGAAATAGTGATTATAGGGTGTAAGAGTTCTTAATACTGTTTAAGAATTCTTAAACCTTATATACATATATATATATATATATCACGTTTATTGGCCATGTATATGCACAGACACATACAAGGAATTTGGTTCCGGTAGATGGTGACTCTCAAGCACAGCAATGTATATCTCAACAATCTAAGCAACACAATTCACCCACACACACACGCGCGTGTGTGGATATATCAAAGACTGTCGACTAGTTTTACTCAATAAAAATTTACAAAACTCTGTATACTGCAATGTAAGCTCCAACAAGGCAAAACAACAACAGAAAGGACAAACAAGGAAAAAAGTCTTCTTCCAGAGCTGGTCAACCTGAAAAGCCCAGTGTAGTACAGACAAAATAGTTATTCTGGGAAATCTTGTGTGCAGCCTGTAGCCATGTTCCTTCTTTCTTCGCAAACTAAACACAACTCTTTTGCAGCACTTCTCACAGGCCAAAAGGTGTGACACACTGTTCTCGCACGCAAAAAATACCTTCCAAATTTAGCGGCTGGAGAAAGAAAGATATTGGCAGTGTTTAGTTTTTAGAATTTTTAGTTTCTTGTCATCTCAAACGCGTAGGAAAATAAAATAAAAATGTGCAGAGTCTCATGCAAGTGGTGACTGCCATCATGTTCACATGCATGTGGGTGGAGTTGCAGCTAATTGTTATTATTATTCCTGTTCTGCTAATCAAATTATGGTGAATCAGGTGGAAAATAATCTTCATCACTTAGTATTACAGACTTAGATCACTCAGATAAATTCTGCTTTAACATGAGAATGTGCCCTCCCCATCACATAGGAATGATTTTTTTAAAAGGGCAGACGAAGCACATGCAGGACATGTTTTGACTTGCATGTGACATATTTTTTTTGCATGTTATGTCTGCAAGGTTATGACTGAGTCTTATGTCACATAAAAGTAAGGCTCCAGTTCTGGGGACTGTTGCTGTTTCTGAAAAAAAAATACTACTTCAGAAAAACACAATAAATATTTATATCCAATTTAATAGCATGGATATTTAATGCTAGATAATGGTATTCGTCAACAAATAATAATGAGCAAATAGTGGCATATAAATGTAGTGATGTAAACTGTAAAGATTGACTTTAAAAACTTTTTTCTACCCTCCCTCTCACCAGGTTCTCCTTACAGGGATAAAGTGACCATTGCCATCCTTCAGCTCCAGGAGGAAGGGAAGCTGCACATGATGAAAGAGAAGTGGTGGAGAGGAAACGGCTGTCCAGAAGAGGACAACAAGGAAGCCAGTGCCTTGGGCGTGGAAAACATTGGCGGTATCTTCATTGTCCTGGCTGCCGGTCTGGTTCTCTCTGTGTTCGTGGCCATTGGAGAGTTCATCTACAAGGCCCGCAGGAACGCCGACATAGAGGAGGTAAGTGAGGTGATGCTATAAACTGCTGTGTGATGATGCGAAATGACCAGATTAAAGGTTACATTTTGCTCTGCGTAGAGGGTTGGGTTTTTTTTCTTTTCTTTTTTTAGAAAAGACCTAGTTTTTCTGTAGATCGTTTAAAAGCAGAAGTGATTAATGTCTGGAAGTATGCACTGACAACGAGCAAAATTTTGTTCATTCCTCATTCTGCGTGTTGGAAGGTATGTTTTTTTGTTGAAATCAATGGCTCATCTGAGTGATATTACTCAAATTAAAATTTGCAATTGCTGCCGGTGTCTTGGCTAGACAGTCATTAGAATGATTTGTGACTTATTGCTTTGACACAGTGAATGCTAGGTTTTGATACAACTAGAAATTGTAGTCAAATAAAACACAAAGGTCTGTGTGGGGTGTTTTTTTTATATACTACAAATATCAGTACTGGATTATCCTTCAGTTCACATGATTTTAATCTTCTTTTTGGAGGTAACAAATATATTTCTCAAGAAAAGCATACCATTTCACACGTAACAAAGGCAGTATTATATCATGAAAGATCAACAATGCCATGCGCATGATTCGTGTTTTCAGTCTGCCTTATTTTTCTTTCTTTCATGTTGTTTCCATATTGTTATTTATTATCAGAATATTTTTTTTCAAGTTTTTCTGTGTTATCTTTTCTCATCCATCCCTTTTTTTTCTTTGCATCAGGCATTTTGTTTCTTTTATGGGGTGCAGTCTCGTCAGTTTCAGCGCCGTGGCTCCACCTCCTCCTCTGGCACTTCCTTATCTACAGATCTAGAGAGTGGCAGGCTACTGGGCGATGACACTGAGTAGCCATGACAACACAAATACAACACATGCTCACTCTTATTGATAGGTTTGTAACCGGGTGTCCTTCTCCCTGCCACTGTTCCCAAAATATGCCAGCATAGCTAAACCTTCAACCTTCAGCGTCACCTAATCCTTAATCATTTCTATAGTTGACCCTTTTTTCCTTCAGCGTGTACCTGCAAAGTGCTTGTTTATTTCCAAAGTGCTCCCACCACCCTCCCTCATGCAGAGCTTAATAAAATTATATAGTTCTCTAGAAACTTAACAGTACAATTTCAGTAGTTGGGTTTACAGTACTTGCAAGTGGTTTCTGTGCAGAGGTGGCATCGTGCTGGCGTGTCTCCGTGATGACTTGCCCTCCCCTCTCATTTGTATGCTGTTTCTTATCTGTAAGGAGCAAATTAATGATTAGAGCCTTAAAATACAGCCTCCGTTCCAGAAAGCACTCAAAATAGTTGCACATTTTTGGTAATGTGGAGTCTAAAAATCCTAAAAATTCAATATAGCTTTAAATTATAGCAACTAGTTTTACAATGTGCATTAAGTGTGGCACTATAGGGGAGACCGGGGATAGTTGTAATGTGGGTCAGTTGTAAGACTTCCAATTTCTCCAATCAGGGCCAAGTTTCAAATGATGTGATTCATCCTGTACATGCCCGATTCAGTTCTTCTATCACATGTGAAAAATTAGCACATTTTGGCAAACACAGACAATCTAAGAAGATAAATAGTAATTTTTTTAAACTTTATTTCAACGTTTAATAGCATTATCTGCTTTGCAGTTAAACTCATCAAACCTAAATCATGTTATTTGTATGTCTATGGGGATATATTCTGTGTAGGTCTTTAGTGCTAATGTTTTAGCCGTTGGCTGTAATGTTAGCTAGTTCATGGCTATAGGAGTCTGGGTCATTTGTAAAAGAAAAAATCTGGGTTAGTTGTAACAATAATGCAAATGTTACAACTTACCACACTACTACTTTAACTTATATTAAACAAGTTGGGGCAACGACATCAGCAGAGAGGTTCACTGGTCACCTTTGTATATGCGGTTAATGCCATTGGCAACACAATTCCTCCAATGTTTGTGCTCCCACACATACGTTATGCAGACCACTTTGTCAGAGATGGGCAGTAGGAAGTATTGGTAGTGGAAATAAATCAGGATGGGTGCGAGAAACAGATTTCCTCATCTTTCTGAAGCACTATGCAAACCACACCAAGGCCATGAAAAAAAGTATTTCTTCCCATGGACATTGCGATGGAATTGCGATACTGGCGCACAACTACATTTTTTCAGCTTCATTGTTATGTTCAAAAGTTGGTGCAAGAGTTGTAGGTTAGGCCCACTGAGCCAATGAGGCCAAACTCAAGGAAGACCAACCAAAATTAATGAAATATTCAGTTTTGAAAATTCCATAATTTGTTTTAGGGGTTGGAAAAGCTAGATTTCTGCATTCTGTCACACACACATAGCTACATAAATGGCTCTAAGTGCATTCAGGTGTTGAATAACAAAGATTACATGTTAAGATTTTGTCAGTATCCTTATTTCATTGCGTTACATTTTACCCCAGGATATGTTACAACTAACCCAGACTATGGGGTTAATTGCAACACTTCACTCTTTGTGTTTGAGGCCATACCATGTAATGAGTAATTGTGCTGCAGAGAAAATAGCTGCACTATTTAATAGCAGAGACATGTAAATACTTTGCATTACATTTTGAATCCACCACCTTAAAAGAGCTCCAATTTAAAGACAGAAATGTCAAAAATGTTACAACTATCCCCGGTCTTCCCTACTGATGTTTTCTTCACTCTGGTTAAGTACCCTTTCTTTTGGCAGTGTAGTCTCAGTAGACTTTTGTGTATACTCTCAATGCCTTTTGGGAAATCAAAAGATAGTAAAACTCATTTGAATATTTCCTCCTCATTAAGCTCATTAGTAGACTGGTTTAGTTGGCTGAGGTTAGGATAGCAGTGACTGAACAATGTGTTGAGTTAAGATGTCCCTTGACACAAATCCGGGGCCAGAAGTAAAGTCGTCCTTTCATTAATAACTTATATTACTGCAGAGAATTCTCAGCGAGGAAATGATGGATGGTATTGCAGAGGAAAATAATTTTCACTTTATCCCTGGACTGACCTTGTGTTCCTTTTCTTCTCTGAAAGGCAGTATGAGAGTGAATGCAATATTCAGTCAGATAAAGCAAATATTAACTACTACTGTGAATTAATAACTTTACTACTGTTACAGGGCATACAGTCGGTGCATGCAACGAGTGCATATCCTATAACCTACTTAGTAAATTGATAAGATACTTAAATTATACAAGAATGAACATTGTATTTAATGTATGCATATCCAGTGATAAATTGGTGTTTTCACAAGTAAAGTAAATATAACTTTTTTGTTGTTGTTGTTGTAATCAGGTATGATTTTGTTTTTACAACTAGTCACCAAAAAACTTGAATTGTCAGTTGTTCAGGTCAAAAAAGAAGAAGTTTTTTCTGGTATTCATAGGAAACCCATACTAGATCAAGAAGCCCGAAGCCCAAGGATGGAACAGGAAGGTTTTCTTCTATGTTGTAAAGCTCAGCAGATAAAAACTGGATGACTTTCTGCTGTGAATTATGATTTCATGAGCACGTCATCCAGAGTAGGGCAAAATAAAAGGCAAATAACTGCGATTGAAGATTAATGTGTTCAATGCAATGTACTGTTCTACAGATTCAGATAAGCCTGAGGCTTTTCATTTCAGATGGCCTACTTTTTTATAATTTCAAATGATTACCATACTATAAATCCATAGCTCCCTGCAATAGAATGCACAGCAGACACTGTGCTTTATCTCTGTCAGTAATTGGTTTTCATGATGAGACAACAGAGTTTATAAATGTTTCACAACTCTTTCAGAGAAAATTTACAATATATGTGAGTTTTCCCATTCCTGGTCACCTGACTCAAACCAGTTCTCTAATTCATCTTCACCCAAACTCCTAGTAGCATGTATCTACTGGAAATCAGTTTATTTTGGTGTCTTAACTCCGGCCTTTAATTCTTTATCTCTCTGGCAGTGTGTGTCTTTTAGCGCCGTGATGGAAGACTTGGGGATCTCCCTGCAGTGTTACAAAGGCATCCGGAGGAGGTCACGACCTCACGGCGGTGCGAGGTCCGCTTGCATCTTCTGTCAACCCAAACGTACTTCAAAGAGGGAGGGAGCGAGACGAGATTCCAACACTTAAGCTTTGAATCAGAAAAGAAATGGAAATGCAGAGACTGGTATCTGATCATTTTCCAGTTCTCTTATTTTTTTGTGTGGGCCACCAGCAGCTATGACGTTATTTCCTGAGCACCTGTAGACTGCTTGTGTATGGATAACGCATTAAATACTGTACCGTAAATGTAGTTGACAACACTTTAGCCTTGTATCAACATTAATAATGTTAAAACAGGTGATGACCGCAAGAATGAAATCCCTGTCATAGTGCAAACCATCGATGTTCCCTCATGGCTGTAGTTTGGGTTAAGGCGTCCGCAGAGTTGAATCTGCAGACTTTATAGAACCTCCCATCGTTTAATGACAAAAATTCACTGATTTTAACAATAAAAAGACTTTTGCATTTTTTTAAATGGTTTTAAATGATTTCTTGCTCTCGTTTCTTGCTGGCAGCAGTGTGTGTGCGTTTCTTGTAGGCACACACTGAAGTAGCTTCAGGGAGGATTGCTGAGCCAACGCTGACCTGCGAAAAGAGATAACGACCTCTAAGGAAAGACACAAACACACCTGCTGTTTTATAGCCTTCCAGTACCAGCATCTCAAACATCAATCCTGACACACAGACACACACACAGACTCCTTACAAACACCTGTGATCATGATGTCATCCCGGAGATGGATCAGAAAAAAGAATATAATACAGGGAGAATGGAAGGACAAAGTGAAAAGGACGTTTTATAATGCTGTAAGCTGTAAGGAGGTCAAAGACAAACACAGTTTTTTCCTTCCCTTGAGAGTAACAGTCTTGTTTTTCAATAAGCCTCCTTTTTTTCAGCGTGTCTTTGTCAAATTTGACAACGTGAGGAGAAATCGTGTCTTCCAGGAGTGACAGTAGATCCCAGTGGATGTTTGCATGCCACAATGAGATTTGTTACATTTAAGTACATTTTAAGCTTGACATACACGCTGCAGTAGACCCATCAGCAGATTTAGAATTTACAGCACCAAGCCTCAGACTGAACCATAAAATTAATAAAAGCCTATATTTTGGAAATACAGAATATTCCCATTAGTATTCTTTATAAAAGCTTGGTTTTAGGGATGGAGGCTTATGACAGCTTCATTTAAATTTAATATTGTTTGACTACTGTACACATTCAGTGTGTCTTTATTCCCCTCTCTTACTCAAACAAGAGATGTCTCAACTGACAGGTGAGGATTATGCTGATGAAAATGTTCTTAGGAGCCTCAGCAGTATTATCTCTCAGCATTACTAACTAATTCACGCACCCCTGCTGGAACTCTACTCCTGAGGACACGGTGAAGGATACCAACTTTGACACTTGACACACATCAAACGGATACCCCGGCACAGCACTGATTAACATATGTGACAACAAAGTCTTTACTGACAAATCCAACTCTCATTCCCCTTTTGGTCAGTCCCCACATTACAGTCAAAGCTTCCCCATATCAACTTTTGTTCCTGTCCTCTTGGACTTTTTTTTAAGATCAAAGACTGAATAACCAGCTCTTACCCAACCTGTGTACTTTTCATGACTGTGTCCTCCTTTTACCATTTGAGGCTTTCCGCTCACCTGCCCTGAACTCTAGCTGGGTGTGTGCTCTGTCCACCTTTGTGCCTGAAGCCATCTGCTGTTCCTTTCTTTCAGTTATTGTATAAACATTACTGCAATCGGTTTTAGAGTTAACTCCAGAATATTACAAACCAAATGATAGTAAGGAAGCAATTCCAAGGGGACAGAAACTAAGACAAACTGTTAATGGATCATCTTAAAGTTTAAGTCTTGATAATGTCAGGACATTCAAAACTGACCTTCACTTCCCTGATCTTAGCAGCTAATGCAATGACATTTCAAACAGGACAGAGCACTAAATGCTGTAAATAGCTTATAAATTGTTGGAGTCAGAGGTTTTGTGCTGTCGTTTCTCTCTGTAGACTCTGTATGCTGGTTTGTGTGTATCTTGAGAGAATTCGACCAAGCGTTTCTTAATCTCTTCATGTAATGAGTTTTCTCTTTTTTGGTATTCAGATTAATTCTGGGATTGGGCTCAGTCCAACGTAGCGTTTGGTTGCCCCTAATCTCCTAATCCCATAATTCTTAATCAAAACCAAAGGCAGTATTTTTTTTTTATCATTATCTAATCCATCACGAATGAGGCCATGGATTACAACTCCAACCTTGGCATGCTGCTAAACTGACCGTTATTGCTAAGCCAGGATGTCCTCACCTGACTAATGCTCTGTTGTCTCTGGCTTAAACTCTTCGTCGCAATGATCTCAAAGCACAGAGCTCTCAACCTGGGGAGGTGAAAGAGAGATGTGGAGACATGAAGGGATTGTGGCGTCTGTCTGTTTTTGCTGTCAGTAAGTTTGAAGTTGTGGGGGAAGAAGAAAGCTGTCAGAAAGCCTTCAGAAAACAAATAAAAAAAAGGGTAAATTACAGAGCCTGCTGTTTTCCATTCAATGCCAAAATGGAGAAGTAGAATGCACTTTCTCTAAGGTGGTTTTGAGAGTCTTTAACAAAGAACAGGAAAAACTCAGCAGGACAAAGTTTAAATTTGATTTCATCACATTTCTGGAGAAAAGCTTGTTTCTCACCAATTTAAGTCCTTCAGACCTGTCAGACTTTGTCCATGTATTACAATATAAAGCTCTTAACTGTACATGCAAGTACAGAAGGCCCAAATCTAAATAATGACTGCGGAATAAAAGAGGCACAGACATTTGAGTGCGTCCCATCCATCACAATGTAATGAACAGTCTCTGGGGCTGATAAGGCACATCTCTGTCAACCTTCCTGTCAATGAAGACAAACGAGAGGGAGGAGGACTCTTAGAGGCGCAGAGCATTATTTATCTATCCCCTTCTGTTTCTCCCTCCCTGCGCCTGCCTTTCTCTCCTGCTATGTGAAGTCCTGGCTGCAAAAATCCAGGGTGAATGCTGCCATCTGCTGGTGTGCAGGGGAACTGGGCTTGTGAATAAAAAACTGAAAACTTTTGAAAACCTCTGCAGTTCTTACACGGGACGTTCAGTTATTTATTTATTTTTTCTTAAATAGACTTTGCAGACTCAAGCTTTATCTGGCGCATATTATAAATATGCTGGGATTTATAGTTAGCGTCCGATTTAGGACCCCTCTTTATGCATTTTCAGTAAAGCATTTTACATTTGAAAGCTTCATTAAAAATTGGTTCTCCGGTAAAAACTCTCTATGTCTAAATGGCTTTTTGGCTTTTAAATGGTCCCTATGCTACTGGGTCACAGCACAGATATTTCTAGATACACAGTTTTCCCTTTAATTCTCTGACAACGATGGGATGATGAAACCCCAACTTTTAATTTGTATCTAATACAATAAAAAAGCATATATCATTCTAAAGCACAATGTAATATTAACTTAACCCTTATCCACTACCAGTATACAAAACATGTTTTGTATACTGTTAGGTATACAGGTATTAGGTGCACCTAAACAGTGTATCACCTAACCCTTTTAGGTTTGAGCTGGAGGCTACTGCAACCCCATAAATCAAAATTTAAACACACAAGGATGCCCTGTTTTGTCGTCCACATGAGCTATCATAACACGAGATGCTCGTTCTGAACAACTGCCTCACTGCACAGCTATTGCAAAGCCCAACACCATCCGAGCGGTGTGACCGTGTCACTCATAGCAGTGCCGCAGCTATGGGCATTTTTGCGGGCTAAAGTCATGTCATCTGAGACTTTTAATTGGGCCCGGGCCGCCACAGGGGGACAGCGGACGGCATTCCTCCTCTGCCTGCGCCCTGTGTTGCTCTTCGCTGCGTGGCTCTGTGGATAACATGCACATGCCTGCGCAAACATGAGCTGCTGGAGTCCCTCTGACTGTCACTAATGTATTGACGCCTTGGCTACGTGCTGGAAAACGTAAACTTTGATAATTACAAAATAATAGAGTTATAGTCTCAAGATAGCGGAGGTAAGCTCTCGAAGAGACAGTGGTGCCATCTTTGCTGGGATTTGCGGATTGACGGCTGAGACGCCTTTCTTCTGAAGAGACCTCAACATTGACCTCACGGGAAGCGGACCGAATCGGTGTTGAGGACTCACACTGCTACCTGATTTAAAACTTTAACACTGACTTTTCTGCGTCGAATTCTTGCTGCTTCAGGTAATAATGACTTGTTGGCACAGACGGTGCATTTCAACTGTTGGGTGCGTGCAGAAGAGGTGCATATTTATGGAATATCCTATAGTCTCCATCACAGTTTTGATTAAATAACGTATAATACGGTTGCATTTAGATGCATCACCTGTGTTGATCTGTCGCCAAAATCGGACCTTCTGTTTCCCTACAGAAGGACGCATTATGGTTTGAAAGAATGTTTCTTTGCAGTAGGTCACTGAGGTGTGTTGGCTGAGACAGTGAGTGTACCAGGGTTAAAGCAGGCAAACGCACTGTTATAAAAAGCCAGTACATTCACTGGAAAGCGGAATGCAAAATCCAGACCTCAGAGCCAGTCTGTCAAAGCTCCCAAATTATTTAATCCCACAGCTACTCCAAATGCATGATGAAACCGACGGCTGTGTGCCTGTATGTGTGTGTGTGTGTGTGTGTGTGTGTGCTCTGATAGGGCTCCTTTGTAGTGGTTTTAATATCAAAGGGTTTGCTGTACACCTGCTGAGTTCAGTGTTTAGTTTCTCTGGTGAGGTAAAATCACATTAATATGCTGGGATAAAAAAGAGTTTGTGCGTTCCATGGCAGATAGAAAATTTCTAGTTCTACAGTCCTGGTCTTACTACCGATTAATCTGCTGATCTGCTGAATAAGCTGAGATGTGGAAACAGTTAAAAAAATTATGCCTTTGAATTTCTTAGACAGAAGGAGACATTTAAAATCAAGAAAATGCAAATTTCACATCATAAAACATTGAAAAGATGGAAACTGCTACATTCATGAAGCTGGAAACTACTTTCAGTTAGAATCTCTGAATTTATTAACAGTCTATTCGGATTTCTTTATTTCTTATTAGCTGATTAACTAACTGTGTCATTGTAGCATCATCACTTGTCTCTCATGGGGTCATTTGGCTTGTGTTAACAGCTTTGTTGTGTGCCTGTGACCTTACAAAGGGATAAATGATCACCTCAACCAGAAGAGTGTCTCCTGATAAATCTGAAGTTAGAATTGCCTTCAGCCTTGATGACAACTCAGGTAAACACACACAAATACATACTGTAGGTGCACACTCATATTATGCTTAGTTCACTGAATTTGGAAAGTTACTTTAAAAATGATAACACGTTACCGATAACTTCTGTTGTCAATGTAAGCAATCTTTTTAATCATTTCAATAATTTAACAGTCACTTTATTTTTTATAACAAATTATTTTAATTTGTGAGAAAACAGAAATAACAACAACTTTCAGATGCTGTAGGCTGTAGTCTAGGTGTTTCCTCAGGTTTGCCACAGATGGTGTGCATGTGGGCCTGTGCAGGTGCTATTCCATCAGGGATGGTTAAATGTGAGTTATACAGCTGTCAAATCAAACCTTACCTTTACCACCCTTACTCTAAAAAATGCTGACTTCATGTATAGACAAAAGTGTGAATCTGTTATAGATTGAGGAGTTACATTATCCTCCAGTACGGTCAGTGCTGTATGTTTCTCCCAAGAGCTTAAAACACACTAAAAAGCAGCATAAGAACAAATATATATCACATTGTCCAAAGCTATGTATCCACAAGGTAAAATAACACAGTTTTATGATGAGCTTATAGTTTCTGGTGCACATCAGTACTTCCAATGTGTGTGCATTTTCATTGTTTTGAGGTGGTTGCGTGCCTTCCAGTTTTTATGAGCTTGTAACGTGTAACCTCCGTCACAAGTCTGTGAGCACCTCTGTCTCTACTCTCTAAAATGATCAATGCAGATGACACAGAAAATGGCAGGAATTGTGGCTCAGCAGTGCATAGTGGGTATTGATTCTGGAGAGTATGCCAGTGTTATGGTTATCTATCAGCAATTTGTTGTCATTGTACAGACCTCAGTCCAACACTACATTACAAGGGCACTAACTGTGGATGTGCCCTCCACGTGCATTACTGAGTACTATGAGGAGTACTATAAGCTAAGGAAATTTACATCACTCTAATCATAGCAAATGCACACATATGTTCAAATGCTTCGGGTATAGCACTGGCAGGTTGTTTAGACCATTTAGGATTTATTTGATTGGCAGGTGGAGATTAGTAGCAGTTTGGTGCAACAGTTAGCACTGTTTCATTTCACCAAGAAGATCCTGGTTTAGAGACTAGCAGCCTGCTGTGTGAAGTAGGCAAGTAGGTTCTCTCCAGCTTCCCTCCACAGTCCTAAGACATGCTTGCTAGGTTTAATGTTGTGAATGTGACTACCTGTGTTAGCCTTGTGATGGCCTGGCAACCTGCCCAGGATTTAAAGCACCTCTAGCCCAGTTACTGGTGGAATAGGCTCCACCTCCCCCATGACCCTGACTTGGAAAGCAAATTTTCATAGAAAAGGCCAAATGAAAAATTGTCAAAATGTAAGCCTATCTGTCAGCCTAGCTACGATAGCTTTGCTATTTCATTTTTTGGAAGGATTCCTTGCACAGCCGAAAAACTGCAAAGTAATGGTAACATGTTAAATTCTACAAGTACTTGGATTACTGCACCTGTGTAATCACAAAAAATTGAATTAATAAATGTAATCAGTCTACATTTATCTCACGGTAACTGTAAACAGATGTAAATGTTTACTTTGTATTTTTTTATGTAACTGTTAAATTTAACAAACACAACACCAGCTATCGAATGACACACGCACAAATCTGTGTTGCAGTATCCGAAAATGAAGTTAACACATTATTTTGAGGATAGTTACGTATATAGCATTCAACACCAAATAAATCCCGAGGTTCAACTTTCACTGCATTTCCAGTATGTGGGGAACATGTGAATGATACAACCCGCACACCCTGTGACTTTAACTGTCTTCATTCTTCTACACTGTAACTGAGACAGGTGCTCTCTCTATTTCTGTATGACCATAGCATATTAAAGAAAGAAAAAATCACACGCGTTTGTGTATGTGCAGCTGTGTGCTTGCATGCATCTGCATGCGCAAACATATACAAGTCAGCTGATAGTCCGTATAATATTCCATCATTTATTAGTACAAACATAAACAGTTGTCTTTGTCCCTAAGTAACACACACATACAAACACCTACACTACCTATGGTTCTAGGTGCTGTCTGTCAGGATATTTTACTGCAGTGGGGCCAGGCACTGGGACAGCAGCTGCAACTATGCAATGCCAGAGTCGGGTTTCCTCTCTAATACTAACAGTGTCCCGCTGCCTGATTCACTGTTCAGCTTTTAGAACACTGGTCTAAATTTATAAGCAGTTAACAGTTCCAGTCCAGCTCCACCCTCTGATCCCCCCCAATCCCTTGTCTTTCTCTTAGGAAACAAGATGAGGCCACAGAAGAAAGCAGATACTCAAATATGTCTTTCAACAGAGACCGATCGTCTCATGATCATCTGCTTGTAATTCAGTGTCTCTTCCTGAATTATCATTTTTTTCATTATACTATATCAATATCCATTATCATTCATATCCTCCTGATAACTGAGGAAAAATGAATCTTCCCATTGAATGTTTTTTGTGATTTCCTTTCTCTATGGAGCTAAAAGAGGCCACCCAAACGCATGAGATATCAATGGAAAGACCAGAGTGTCCTCTATTTAGTCCATCTTATTAGGATAGCTCAAATAAGTCAAAAGATATAGACCAAAAACAATTGTTTATTACAGAGGACATAAATGAATAGGATGGTTCTCATGAGGATATTATGAGGATAACATATATGGATGGATGGATGAATGGTCACAGAGGTCTTTGCTGTACGTAGGTGTAGCTCTGGAGCTGCTCAGACTCTAAACCTCCAAAGTCCAACTTTGGATCTTCCCTTGGCAATCATGTTGTTGTGTCTTTGAACTCATGTTTCTCAGCAAGGGGGCTAAGAGCTGTGCTCTGTTTAGGGATCATCCCCTAGGCCTTTCATGGCTTCATGCCTGGCATAGTTATAACCCCACACTGTGTCAATTCTAAGCATGAGAACTGTATTTATTCCACATCATAATTGCCCCCATGGTTTTTGGCAGGCCGTCTAATTCTCCTGCTTTTAGAAGGTTGCATCATCCTGGGATTCTCCACATGTGTTCCACAACTCCAGGGGGGCATTACTATCAGGGCAGAAGCTGGGGCAGACAACCTGTCTGTTTCTGTCTGGCTTCCTATTTATCTAAACCACTCGCTGTCTATACATGTGGTCTGTTTGTTCTGCTTACTTTGTTTGCCCTGCTTACTTTGTTTGTCTGCCTGCCACATAGATGTCCCTCTGTATTCTTATCCTGCCTGTCTTTCAACCTGACATCTCATTACTCCTGTTCAGTAAGAGGACGTGGCTCATTTATAAGTGCAGCACTATGTTGCTATGTTGTGGTGTCATACAAGAGACCCATATAGTGTTTCAATTTTGGCCATTTTATGAGCCGGAGGAAAGCCTGTAGAACAAGTGGCGCATCCAAGGAAAACACTGTTATCTGTCTTTTTATGGGAAAAGTTATAAAAAGTTATAACTAAAAAAAGCAATAACAATAATAATATTGACACATTCTTACTTTACTGGCACTAAATTTAGCCATTAATGTTACCATGCAGAGTTTAAGATTACAAGTTTTCATTCACACTTTCTTTTTTTTTTTTTAAGAGAGGCCTTATGCTTCAGACTGTCCTTCACCAACAGCAGGTGAAATGATAAACCGTGCATTGTTTGTCTTCAAGGTTTGATCATTTAGAAAGTTCATACAGTTCTTGATTTTGCAGTTGTTGGAAAATTATTAGTTTTGTGCAAATTCCAAGCTTCTGTAGATGAATTATGATAAGACCTGATATATATGAGTATCAGAAGGAAGGAAATCAGCACTGGGTGACAGTGATCAGTAACAGGAAGAGACTTCTGAGAGAACCGGGCTGGTCCTGCTGTGAACAGCTGGAGATGAGGGGGAAGAAAAGATAGAAAACAGGAACGGTGAGGAATCATGAACAACTGCAGAACAAAATGCAAACTATGGGAGACAGCAGACAAGAAAAGTGTAATCATAAAAGCAGAGAGGGTGTCTGTCTCCTGAACCCACACTGGGAGCTGGTTCCACAGGAGAGTCCTGATAGCTTGATAGCTGAAGGCTCTGACTCCCATTCTACTTTTAGAAACTCTAGGAACATAAAGTAAGCCTTCATTCTGAGAGCAAAGTAACACAGTACAGTGAGACACTGAAGATATGACGATACGTCATCATTCAGGGATTTCAACAGGATTTTACAGGCTCAACCGAAGGCTTTTCATTGAGGTTTTAGAACAGCCAGATAACAGGTAGTTAAGCCTAAAAGTAGGGTATACGTTTTAGTTTTTCAGCATCACTCTGAGACAAAAATATTTCTAATTTTATCATATTTTCCATGGATAAAGGCAGGTCTAGAGATTTGTTTAAAGTCAAATGACATATTTTGGTCAAAATGACACCAAAGTTGAGCTCATTCATACTTTTACTTTTACTTCAGTGTATTTCAGGTGAAAATGTTGTAGGTTTCGGGCAATTAAAATTATCTGACATCTGCAGTTACCGCGGTTACTTATTTTTAGGATTTTCAGCTAAACGTATAACTTCTCTGAAGAAGCATTTTACATATTGGAATACTAAGCAGTGTAAATTCGCATCACCATCTCAGATTTACATGTGGTATACAGTATGTTAATGCATCATTAATACAGCAATTAGCACTAAATAAAATACACAAAACCTCTGTGCTATTCTGAACAGTTTTTTATCATTTAAATTCTTTTGTTTTTTCAGTTTTCTTTACAGTGTTTTCTGTTTACATCTAGTAGACTCTAGTAGATCTATACTTCTACTAGGTGGCAAAGGTAGTATAATGTTATAAGTTTTATATCATTTGAAAATCTACAATTTCACTGTGACAAGCTTTCTTTTGCTATAAATGTATTGTAACATTATTTTGTAATGTTACAACATTATGTTGCGCAACATTGTAACATTTTTACTCTAATTAATTCTAAATGAAAGATGTCTCAACAGATGTAAAGGATGTGGAGGACCTCTCCCAGACTTTCCCAGATCTTGAACAGCGGCTACAGGTATCTGTTCACCATGCTGCATCCTACAGCAGTACTGATGCATTTGTTTGCAGTACAGCACACAAGAGGATGAATACAGCAGAAAATTCACAAAGCTAAGAATGTATAGCACTGCATGTGGATTTCATTAAATTGCTTTAATCTCACTGTTGTCATTGTTATTTGCTCCATATTGTACAAAGTTACATCTATAAATACTACACAATTTCTCCGACAACATTTTTACTGAGGTAAAAGAAGCAGATCAGAAAATATGTAAAAAATAGAATAGAAAATAAACAACAGTTGAAAAGAAAAAAACATACATTGGACATTGCTGGTTACAAATAAATTGGATACTGCTGGGATTTTCCTTCAAATCTCCATTGTAGTCAGGGAAGCAGTTGAATCTTTAAATATGAACCAACCTGGGTTGTAGTAATCAACCTCTGTAAATTGAAAAAACAAAACAAAAACCCAATTCACTCTTTGCCCTCCCCATACGGTTAGTGTTGTCATTGAATTATCCTTCATCGAGTATCATTGACAGGGGCACATAAATTGTATGTGGAGTACCAAAACAACAAGAGTATCAAATGATAATGGTACCAGACCATTAAATATAGCTTTCAGACAGTGTATTATTACACACTACATACAAAGAAGAGGCTTTGGAAATAAAAGGATAACTTGTGGGACCTTCTGCCTTATTTAAGACAGGATTTTAGTGGTTATAAAAAATAAATTTACTCAAGCTGAAAGAATTAAATTAATCTAATTGGCTGCTAACTAAATGTTCTTCTCAGATATGATGATTTTAAAGCAGATTTACTCTTTTGGACTGTTGTTGAGACAGCCAACAACAAAACTGACGGCTCAAATTCCAAGAAACCGTAAAGGACACGGCGTACCATACTCTGATATGATTCAGAACTAATACTTCATCTCTCTCATGTTGCATGCTTTACATCTTTTATTTCTCTCTGACCTTTTGCAGCCAGTGCCTCCTTGTGTGTCTCTGAGAGAGAGCGTTCAGGTGTACAAGGAACACTGCAGGATGGCAAGAGAGTTCCACCAGGTCAAAAATGAGATTGCTGTGCTCGAGGATCGCAAGTAAGGCACTAGTACAGTCGCTTCCATGTTAATCGCAGCAACCCTTTTAAGCCATGTTAAAATACAAAGTCGAAGCTCCTTGTGACAGGGAGCTTCGACTTTGCGCAGCGTATCTCACTCCAAATTAGAGTGCCAGGACGTGTACTACTGAGGTCGAATTATTGCTTAAATCTCTCCGAACTCTCCAAAGATTTAGGAGTTCAATTCCCACTATAGCATTACATTCACTAAAAATAGAACTGCAAAGTATTTTGGATCAACATGTCCACCAGATGGCACAGTTAATAGCCTGTATACAGTATTTTGCATGGAAACCATCAAGAGCATTTCCCTTAACATGTTGTTTTAAAGGGTGATAATTTAAGACTTTCAGGTGTATATTTCCATTTTTGTTTTTTAATTTAATTCTTTCTAATTTTGTTAGAAACAACATCAAGCACATGCGAAAATTACAGTGTGCTAGGTTTCTTTGATTAGTTCAGAATCATCTACTGGGAGGATATTACATAAAGTGCAGCTCTGGTCAGGTTTAATTGAACAAGAACTATTGTAAGCTTTAATACACAAACTCATTGTATGTTGGCATAAAAGTGGGGATGTGTTACACGCACGCAGTTGACAATGCACCCTGTGTCCCCAGCAGCTGCGGGTAGTTTTAGCAGTGGGATTTTCATGGGCCTTACTCTTACCCCACCACCACACCTACATACACACACAGACATGCACTGACACAACCGAAACCACTTCACAGTTCCTAAATAGAGAACAGCATGCGGACTCCGACTTAGCCTTGAATCTAGACGAGGTGGGTAAGGCTGGTAGAAACTCCTGTTTCTTCACACTAGCAGTCGGAGACATTCACGGTCACATTTATACTACACGACAATCTGCTTTGTAATGCTATACTATAAAATTTGATATGGTGACTTAACTTTAAAAATGTGCACACTGTTGTCCTCAAAAATAAATAAATACCTGCAAAAAATGAGGTGCAAGTTATACTAATTTATTTTGAGTTTGCAGTAAATAAGTTACATGAAAGTAGCGATACACCAAAATAAATGAGCCTGTATACTTCTTTAAGTTAAATACACTTTATACAACCAGCCCTAATTTTAGAAACAAACTCAGAAAGTCAGTCCACATGATCTAGTTTGGTTTAGATAACCAAAAGAACTTAAACACTATATTTACATATTGTGTTTTAAGAGACAGAGATCTCATGTTGGGTTACATTCATGTGTTAGATACAACATGCACATACAGGAAGAACCGGTTTTTAACATACGAGCCACAATCCTGAACATGAGCACTAGCCAGGACTCCTTCAGCTCCACAGTCATGGATGCCTGCTCCACTTAAACCTTCACAATCTTCTAAACCACACAAACATATCCCTAAAAAACAAAATCTAAACCTGAAACAACAACAGTACTTATTCAAACACTACTTATCAAGCTTAATTTTAACATTAACACCCCCATGAGTTCTGTCATTGAAGAAGTTTTAGAATCAGTATATGTCGGCTTTAAAAACTATTGCAAATTAAGCTAAAAGCTTTCATTGACATTAAGTCAGTACTTTGTGTTTACGGCATAAGATTTTCCTGATGTTGAAACTTCTCATTAATAGAAATGTTTTTTTCACCAAAAGGAGGATATGCTTACTCTCTATTCTGAGCATTAAGAGAAATACATCATACAATACTTCCTTTATGGGGAAGTGCACACAGAAAGAGGAGGGCTTGAGACATACAGTGAAGTTTTGCAAGGATGACTACAGGAACAACGCTTTAACACAGTGGGGAGGGATTTTCCAGGACGTACTGCTCCTTTTAGTCATTCTCAGACAAGTACACACTAGTTTGATGGAATTCATATTTCATTTACCTTCCAGTTTCTAGATCATCTCTACGTTCAGTGTTTTTGTTGCCAGTGGATTTAGCCTTATTCCAGTAAGATACACAAAAAGGTTCAAAGTTGGTCAAAGGGAAATACAAGAGTTTACAAAAAGTTCTTTGACTAATATTGGGGCTTTGGTTTTTTGTTGGGTTTTTTTTTTTTGCGTGTGATGAAATCGTGACATGGCAGATTATGCAAGATAGAGGAGCTGACAAAACTGGTTTTATAGCCAATATCTCAGACAGTGTGTGAGATATCGCCCCCTCCCCCCCAATTTTTATAAACTTTGGTACACAAAAGTAACAAACAGATGCTTTAATAATAAGTTTATTTGTATGTATAGCACTTACACATGATTTAAAAGTACTTCACATTTTAGATTAAACTACCCAGTAAGAAAGCGTTCATGTCCCAACATACAAACTCGGTTGACACATACAGTATTGCTTTAGTTCATACACACTACCATACAGACAGGTCAATTGAGATATTAAGCCTTTGTGAAACATCATATTGTAATACTGCAGGAACCATAAGCACTTTGCTCTTTTTATTCAAGCAACAAAGCATCCTAAAAGTTTTGCTTACTAATTCAGATCAATTTTCAGTCTGATTTAGTCTAAGGAACTGAAAAAAAAGAGTGTGGCTGTACATGCTTTCATCATACTTTGCATACTTTCGTACTTGCATCATATTTTCAACCAGTTTCTTTGTTTGTGGCTCACACATTTTGTTCAGGAAATAAATTGTGCAGACCTGTTTTAGAGTGTGATCCAAGACCTCAGTGTATACCAGAGCTTCCCTAATACCAGCATTTCAACAATTTAAAGTCCACTACTACTCTCAGTTAAGTATGCTTCTCACTTAATGCTTTTATCCCATTAAAACTCCTCACTCTACCTGTTGTGGATAATACATATCATTTTTCTTTTTTTTTTCTTTTGTTGCTGTTCTGTAACCTAATAGTAGCTGTAATACAACACTCACATACATTCATAGATGTCAGGGCGTTACACGTAGTACCACACTGTACACATAGCATGTCCATGCAGTACTGCTGACAATGTCTTTCAAAGTCCAAAGGCTGTTCGTTTTTTTTTCGCCAAAGGAAGTCAGATCACGCCGTCTAAACCTGCTCTACAGTGTTTCAGTTCAGGTAGCTTTATTGAGGATAGTATTTATATTTGGTTTAGGAGGTTATTGTGAGCCCACATGGACTGGAATAAGCGTTCCAGTGGGCAGAGAAAGATTTTATTTCTGTATACATCATTATGCCTGAAGAAAACATTAGAAAGGGATGAGGTTTTATTGAAAAGAGTAGCTCTCGGAGGTGCCATCAGTATTTTTTATGTTATTTAATAGAATACAAAGGATGGAACAGAGTTTATTTACATCTTCCAAAAAACGGATGCATTCTCCAAATGTAAAAGAAATCTATTAAAAATACATAGGAGCGGGTTTGTGGTAGCCACCATGTTCCTCTACCATATTTGAATACAGTGCCTGGAAAGGACATCTCTCTTCCCGCTCGTGCTGTTTTACATATGTGGCTAGAGACCGGCCACATACGTAGTAGGCAGAAGAGAAGTCAAAGGCATTTGTGTGCCATGCAGGGACATTTGATCCATGCTTGCACCTTCAGACTCAAGATATGACTCATTATACCTATGTTTTATTGTCAGAGGAGTCCCTGTTGTCTCTGTCATAAAGGACAGAGACAACACCACTGGCCTCTTAATAAAATATTATCCTCTTTCTACCTCTTCCTTCCAGCCTAATCTCCCAAATTGAAGTCAAGGCTCTAACACATAAAAACATGCATAAAAATACTTATTTATTCCCAATATTGTCGCAATTACTTATTGTCAGTAGATTAGACAGCTGACAACAGGCTAAACAACAACAGCTGATTATAAGCTAACATTATACCAGCTAATGCTAGGAACTTAAAAAAAAAATCACACTTTCCCACCGATAAACAAATTGATTAAACTCTCACATTGTATGAGAATTTATTCACTAAATCCCAGAGTGCAACAAAGTTACGTCCACTTCAAAGACAGTTTCACCAGTCCTGGCTAATAGCAACTAACATTGGCTAACAGAGGCTAACATTAGCAAAAACAGCAGTGTTACTGACAGAAAAATTCAAATATCCACAATAACTCATCTCAGTATGAATGGTCAACAATGAGCTCTGACTCATTGACCTCTATTGGACTCCTTTCACAAAGTTTTACAGCCTTTTCCAGTGTAAATAAATGTGGATGCATTGACAGCTGAAGTAAACAGTGGACTGACAATCTACACAGATAGTTTTCCTCTATCTACCGAGAACTACCGATATGAGGTACAGGCTAAATTTAATGTTTTGCATCTTTCTTGGCTGATTAAAACATGTTTATCCTAAACCAGCCACATAGCTAGGATTATGACTGCAATCTGAATCCTACTGACATTTAGCAGTGAAAAAATTTACACACTGTAAGTTTAAGTTAATAAACTGTGATCTTTAAAACATTTATTTTGATTTCAATCCATTTCAGTGCCATCATGACCATGAAGTCTTTTTGTTCAGGGAGCCAATAATAATGTACTTATGCACAGATAGATCTTTGATCTGTGGCACATAAGCCTTGGAGCGCTCAACATACTTTATCTGCATTTATACCACTCATCAACAAACTATATTTTCCTACATGTGGAAAATGTTGTGAATAATACACAGTATTTACTTCCACATAAAAATGTTAGTTATTTTTTCAGGTCTGTGAGTGATTTCCCCTCTTGGTCCTTCCTGTGAGTTTGCATTGTTTCTGTGTTTATTTTGGCTTCCCCCCCAAGTAACCAAAAAGCTGAGTACTCGAAAATGCTCATCTGCATGAATTTGAGAAATCTGACTTTTCCATGAACTGGGAACCTTTCCTGGGTATTTCCCTGCCTCAAACCGAGTTTATTCTTGGATGTCAATAACTGGCTGTTAACATTTTCCCATTCATCCATTTAGGCGCAAGTTGCTGGCGGAAATGGTGGAGGATGAGAAGGTTGCCATGGAGATCGCCCATTTGGAGGAGGAGTTTCGGCGTCTGACAGAGGAGAACCGCACCTTGGTCACAGTCCATAAAGAGCGTGCTAAGCAGCTGGAAAGGCTCTGCGTTAACAATCGAACGAGGCAAGACTCCTCGTGACCTCGGCCAGAACCTAAGACCACCAGACTCTAAGCTGACACTAGGGCCAGGAACCAGGAACAAATACTCAGCTAGTGCTCGTTTTACGCAGTCACAGTCTGTGAATCAGCTAATTACACAGAAAGCTGTGGTTTCTATTCATGTCTGAGTCATTTGTTTGAACCACATACATGCAGTTATCAAGTTGTTTTAGTGATTCCACCAAGCTATTACACACTGCCAGTTAACTGGGTACTGCTTTGTCTCTATATGATTATGCATAACCCTCCTGGTTGCCAGTGGAAAATCTAAAAATACAATATTTCCATACATAGTCAGTTGCTGTGACTCTGATATCTGTCTTAGGTCCGGTGGAGACTCAAATGTTTTGTCTGAGATCTGCTGAGGGAGCCAAAGGTGGTACGATGTGGTCCAAGTATTTTATTTAAGGAGTGTTTAACCTCCTCTCCCTCTCTCCTACACCCAGCTCATGGATGAATGTTTCACACACTGTCAGGCATCTGGAAAATATAAGTATTTGTGAAGAACAGAAATATAATGGGTGACTAAGTATTTCACAGTATATGCTGCAACACAACACTGTAAGACTTGTACATTTTCTTTTTTTTCTTTTTTTTTTTGAGGTAGTGTATGTAGTAGAAACAGGGAAATGTACAGCATGACGAACTGTTGGTTATTGTCCTCATACAAATAAAATGTGTTTTATTTTGACACTTGCATCAGTTCCCTATTTTCATTTCTCCAAGCCAGTGTTATGTGTGTGTTTTTATGTCCATAGTGATTACAAAGAAAAGGGAACTAGATTGTTTTTTTTATGTCAAGATTAGATCATTCTGGAGTTATGAAACTGTCATCTGATTGGCTGGTTTGACTCTTGACAGGCTTCCCTGTTTCTCCAAATCATGTGATATTAGAAACAGCACTTTGTAGTTTTGCACTGCTGTAGCTCCTCCATTCACTGAAGCTGTCCCTTTTCTTTACAGAAAACCCATTGTCTACAGTAACATTCACACCATTGTCTGACGTTATGACTTTTCACCTCCTATCACAGCAATTTCATCAGTATTTTCTTGGCCAGTAAAAGTTGCTGACACATATAATTATATTAGCTATTCAGATACTGTTTGATGCATAATAATGATAATGTGTAATTATATGGGGCAGCGGTGCTCAAACAGGTGCCGTGTGGAACCACTGGAGGATGGAACACAGACAAGTGGGTGAAAAATATGAAGTGAAACTAATGTGATTTTTTTTTTTTTTTTTGGGGGGGGGGGGGGGGGGGGGGATAATAACCAAACAACATTTTGCTGACTGGATCTTCTTCTCTTTTTTTGCAAATGATTCATGGAAATTGTTGTGTGTGTGTGTGTGTGTGTGTGTGTGTGTGTGTGTGTGTGTGTGTGTGTGTGTGTGTGTGTGAATTGGGCACTGAAGAAAAAAACTTAAGAAACCCTCCTCTAAGACATATCACAATAAGGGTGCAGAGTATTTTACACCAAACATAAAGCCTACCATAAACTAGTAAAAAGTAGATTTAAAGTCATTCATAAAAACACCCAACAGGAGTGGAGTGTAAAACACAAGGCGTGTGGTGATGCTTAAAGTAGAGCCATGTAACTTCAATGATGAAAATAAAATGCAATGCAATAGGCACAGCTGTGACAACTGTTCAGTTCCTGTACCCCTGCCAGCAAAGGTTTTCTGTGCCTCTCTCTGGTACAGACGCATTTGCACTGAGCTCACACAAACACTTGGTGCTTTTAAAAACTGCAGCTATGAAGCAACACGGACCTGCTGGGAAACAATAACCGTCAGATTAGTCCCTCCTCCCCTTTTTTTCACCAAGAGGTGTTTGTCTTTACGCTTTATTTTTTCTACAACAACCGCGTCTCATAATTCACTGTGTATGCAAATGGTTGAGTAACTCCAGGTAACCTTCAAGCCAAAGATACACACGGAAAACAATATCCTGTTTAAACACGAGCTTCGCTTCCCAGCCTGCCCCTTAATCTGTGAATTGTCCGCTCAAGGTACGTGTATAAAAGGATTTTCTGAGGAAACAAAGCTGTTGGTTTACCAAACAGATCTGAGGGTGGGATTTGGTAAGGACGGGAAAACTGCTTGCTCATCCTTTATCAGCAAGAGTGCATGAGTCAGCGCCGCTCTGATACACCCAGGGTTGTTACAACACACATAGGCAAGCACACAGACGCACACTCCCTCTATGCCTCTCCCCCTCCTCCTCTCTCTCTTTCTCTCTCTCTCTCTCTCTCTCTCTCTCACACACACACACACACAGGCCATATGACTGAGTCAAGCTTAGATTTTCGTTTGTATCTGACTCGCGATAAGGATTTATGGGAAACATAGTCCGGTTAGACAGCATTCCATGTAGAAAAAACATGTGTGTTAAGCTTGCTGGGACTTAGTTACACACCCTAACCAGCGCGGAAATCTACTCCAGAGTAAGACTAAGGTAGGCATGCTTTCGTTCCTTTGTTTGTGGTTGTGTTGTATTTAAGTAACATTAAAAGTATATCATGTTGTTGTGACAGAAGGGAACTGGTGAACTCTGACGGAGAGACTCTGTGTGTTTGCTGTACAAACAGATATCTATCGGTGGCCATGTCTGCCCCACGGTCGTCTGTGTTTACATTCGAGTCCACCGCTCATTCCTCCCATGTGCTGAGCTCCCTGGACGAACAGCGGCGGCGGGACGTGCTGTGCGATGTCACGGTAGTGGTGGAGGGCCAGAGTTTCAGAGCCCACCGCTCGGTGCTCGCTTCCTGTAGCGAGTACTTCGCGCAGAGGATCTCCTCATTCACACAACATGGGGCGGTCGTCACTCTTCCCCAAGAGGTGAGAAATCACGTCGTGACGCCACAGAGGTCGAAATTATTACACATGCACAAGCTCACGATAACAAAATGTTTTCTGAAAGTGAAGTGAGAAAGGCGCTTGTGAGGCTCGTTTCCTCACAGGTAGTCGCAGAGTTGGGAATTTGTTTGTTGTTGTTTTTTTAAATAATAAATGAGACCGACTGTTGTTTTAAAACGCACAGAAGCGCCAACATATAATCTCTGGCGTCAGTGGACAAATCCATATAGGAAAGATCAGGTCAAACCGGTTAGTGGCTAAATTTTGGTTAAAAAGTCAGACTTAGAGTACTTTTTTTATTCAAGTAAAACCTGCTTTCATAGACAGTCAGAGACTGTCATCATATTAACAGTTAATCCTTTTTATTTCCCGAAACTTCTTTAGTTGGCATAAATCAATCTATTTTCACATGTGGACATACAGTACTTTTCCCTTCATCGTCTACTCTTACAGGAAGTACAGAATTAGGCAGAACATGCTCTTTTTAAAAGAAAATATGTATTTGACCTCTTTTACAGGTGACAGTCACTGGCTTTGAACCCTTGTTGAAGTTTGCCTACACGTCCAAACTACTCTTTGGAAAAGAGGACGTCCTAGAAATCCGAAACTCGGCGGTCATTCTTGGCTTCAAAGACCTAGATGAGGGATGCTTTGAGTTTCTGCTCCCTAAGTTCCTCTCCACCACCACCAAAGGTCCTCCTCCATTCAAGAGAAAGACCTGTTGTAAAGAGAAGAGCAAGCGGCCGCCTTCAGAGGAAAACAGCAACACAGACTCTGACAGCGTATTGTTGGATGAAAAAGAAGTACAACCAGTTGCTGAGTCATCATGCCAGCGGGAAGTGGTTCAGGACTGTAACAAATCAGTGAACAACAAAGTGGGAAGTCAGAAGAGCACAGACACAAGTGCACTAGTAGCTGAGGGAACAAATGACAGTTTTATGCAGTGTCCAAAGTATCGCAAGTTCCAGCTAGCTTGCGGGAAGGACGCTTCTGTCACAGAGAAGAGCCTCAAAACAACAGGGGTCAGGAATGACTGTGTCATCTCTGACTTGCCGTGTTCCAGCAGTGCAAACAGTAAGAATGAAACTAAGACTGAAATCTCTGGAAATTCAGTCTTAAGTGGCTACAGACAGAATAAAGGAGGGACTGATGAGCCATGGAAAATTCAAATAAATGATGGGAAGACAGAGAACTGCTTGGGCCGAGCGACAGCTCTTATGGTTAAGAAGAACACAAATGAAGGAGGGGGCAAATGGAGCGAGAAAGTACGAGAGAATGATATTGAAATGGACGACGGGCTAGAGGGTGCAAGTGCAATCGCCTCCTTGGAAATATCCAGTGTCCAGTCAGACTCCTCAGAGTCAAGCGCAGTGCTGACTGAGAGGTCATCAGGGTTAATGCTGCACCATGGCCCTCAAAGGGCCTTGAATGAGGGTCCTGTAATCTGTAGACCACTGAGGCAGGAAAGGTTTTGTATGGACATTGAAGAAGTAATAAGCCCTATTGTACGATGGCCAATCTCCAGTCAAAACAAGGCAGAGGATAAGATAGAGGGAGAGGGGAAGAGGGTAGATAATGGCTTTCAAGAAGCAAGAAAAGAAGGAAGCAAAAATGGAAGAGTAGCCTTGCCTGTAAATAATATCACTGCGGAGAAGGAAATGGCTGAGAGCCTGGCACGGCAGCTGGGATCTGATATAGACCACTGTCAGCTCAACTTTCATGACCCCAAGGGCGGATGTCCCACCAATATAGGGGCCCAATGCCCACAGAGCACATCTTTAGAGTGGCCGAAGCATAACACCCCCAAAACAAGCTGTCCCCTTTTCCAGGATCTGGACCAAAGGAAATATTCATGGAAAGGAGAAGGGCTGTCTGAGTGTGAGGGGGCATCTCAGTCAGGTGTGTCCTCCTTTAACTCGGGGGAGGACGGCGACTCGGAGACAGAAACGGAAGGAGACAGCGAGTCCTCCGCAATAGAGAGGGCCAGGCAGGTGAGAAGTTAAAATGAATCTCTTCTCCTCTGTTTTCTCCTCCCCTGCTTAGCCACGACACCTTCTTCTGTAGTTCACGTTGTTCAGAAACTGCAGTGCCTTGAGAAGCATCACCACCTTGCCTGTGGGTGACTTCACTGTGCTTGTTATAGATACCAGTTTTTGGCACATTTTATCATATTCAAATTTGCTTTCAGGCAACAGAAAGGAGAGTTGCCGTGGAGGCTGGTTAAAAATTCACCCAGCTGCGTGTGCGTTGGGACCGTGTATATGCGTCCAACCAGCTGGTTCAGAGTCCAGTTTAGCTTACATTCACAGCTCAGCCTGTTGAGTTAGTAATAAGTGTGAGTCAAACAACAAGTCTGAAGAAGCTCTCAAGTCCAAGCTGACCACTCGGATTGGACAAATAAGGCAGTGAGTGTGCAGACGAAGCTAAGGTCATTTCAGAGGAAAAGCTTTTATTTATAGTAGATAAAACAGTACATGGCTGATACTGTTCCAATATTTCCTGTCCCAGTTTAGCAGCAGCAGGTTTTTAGAGTTAACAATTAACACCTTGGTAAAAATGTAACTCCTTGTTCACTTTTTTTACCCGTTTACACCACTTACAGGAAGTCCCACAAGGGACTTTGAATAAAAACAAAGTAAATGAATTAAATTAAATTCGATAAATTAAAATATGCATAGCCATAAGAAATACACACTGGCCGTAATCATTTCATACCAATAGAGAAACAGTTGTGTTTTTTCTGTGCCATCCTGTTTTTTTGTGGGTGTTATCTAACTTCCAGCTTTCTTTGTTTATTTATCAAAGCCTCTTGTAAGACAAACAGAGACAGTCCTGTGTTGTGATGTTGCGTAAAGATTTAAAAGTATGTCATTAAGGAACACTCTTTGTCTCATTTTAGAAACGATGTCATGTAACATTTTCTTCTTCTTTTTTTTCCTGCTGGGTTTCTTCAGGTGCAGCTGCCATTCTCTGTAGACTGGATAGTGGAGCTGAGCCGAAACGACTTCCAGCAGCTGCTAAAGCAACATGCCTTCACGCGTGAACAGCTGGACTTTGTCCATGATATGAGACGACGCAGCAAAAACCGCCTCGCAGCTCAGCGATGCCGCAAGAGAAAACTGGACTGCATATATAATCTGCAGTGTGAAATCAACAAGCTGGTAAGTATGTTTCGTTTTGTTTTTTTTTAATCAGTAAATTTATCCAAAAGATGCTCTCGGTCGTGCTAATCGGATTGTGTGTTTTGTGTATGTGTATCACAGAAGACGGAGAGGGAGAAACTGATGCTGGAGAAGAGCCAGTTGAGCCAGCTAAAGTTGAAAACGTGTCACAGTGTTTCTGCTTTATGCCAGAGGGTCTGCAGTGAAGCAAATCTACAGCCAGAGCAGCTGCAGGTGTTAGCCAAGTACACCTCCCCAGACTGCCCTCTGTCCTCTTTCTGTCCTCACACAGACACTCTTCTCTCACAGCATGGGTTGCCACTCCAGCCATAGGTGTCCTCTGTGGGTGTTGAACAGTATATGACAAATGAGGAAGCTCCATGAAGTTCCAGCAGGGACACAGTCACTGGACAACATTGACTTTAGATACAGAACAAGCACACTGATGTGGCGATACAGGGTGTCAGAGGACTGCGGCTCCTGAGGTTTTTTATTTCAAACTGATTTTGAAGCCTTACTGTAACCCTTCTCATACATTATCTGAGGGCCTTTACTGTGTATTGTGGCCTGTGTGCAAGCTCCAGTATGAAGCAATGGCTTTGCCAAGTACGATTTTAATTGTAATCGAAAAATTAATTTGCAAATAGAGGACCACAATCAACTGCATTTTTTATTAACTACCCTTTGATTTCCAAATGTATATCGAGTGGGCGGGAATGTGTTCCTTGTGTTTAAAATCATTTCGATTGTCCACCGGTTAGAAGTCCTTCGATGGCTGTAGCAGATGGGTTTTTTTAACACTGTAAATAGCTTACTATAGTTGAATGTCTGGGGAAGCAAAGCAACACAGTCAGGGAGACATTTATAGTTTTAACTGTAACCGAATGGGGACATACATTTATAACATGCCTCACTGCCTGACTACCTCAGGATGACGTGTACATACTTTACAACACAGGTCTCAGGTGTGAACAAGACTATTTGGCCAAAATTACCTCTTGCCGAGGGTGTTGGTTCAGCCCTCTTACTCAGAGTTAAACACACATCAGCATTTTGCACCAAAACCACGCAACTCAACTAACAAAACAAAAAGGACTTGACATAGTGTGGCATGTTTACTTTTTGTCTGGCTCTCAGTTTTCTGGCTGTCATTGTGGTTTTATATCATCCGCATTCCACAATGACACAGCTCTTTTAAACTGCAAACGCCTCTCACAGTTTTACTGTAACTCAGTGAAACACACCTCAGGAATTTTAGCTGAGTCTTTAGCTCCACTGCGTGAACAAAGCACGCCCGTCTGAGGTAAGGGTGGAATTAAAATGATTGAACCAGCCTCCATGTTTGTCTAACCTTTCACTAAATGGAAATATTGTAAGTTATCCACAGCCGATAAAGTTATCTTTATCGTTCGTATCTAAATTATTGGAAAAGATCAATAAGCACGCAATAAATAACGCAGTGATAGATTCAGATGTACAAACTGTTTTATGGTTGTCTTTTAGACTTTATTCTAGCAACTGCACTTTTTTTCCCTCTATTCAGCATTCCGTTTATTAATCTGCTTTCTGTAGTGTTTAGCATTTGTTGCTTTGCAGCTACTCTTCTGGTTTTTCTGTTCACTATTTGCTGTTATTATATGTTTGCATTTATGAAATTGTTGTCACTCATAATAATCACCTGAACGTAGCTGGACTTGAACTGATTAGTGTAAAATGTGATTTGAACAATAGTGTAAATCAGATATGCTGAGTAACCACACTGTGTTTTCGATGACAGTAAGCTTTGAGGGACGATGACAAAACAATCCTTTGCTTTCTCTTTCAAGCTGACTGCACACTGCACAAGAAATGCGTGATAACTTAGGTGCGTATTGCCCTCTAGTGGCAGTATGTGTGTTTATGCAATCATTCCACTAAGTACAGACGAGTAGTTTGTACTACATTGAGCTCTTCTATTGATTGTGTGTGTTTTTTAAGCCATGTTCCAAAAGTACCGTTTCTTTCTATGAACTTTTGCAAGTGCATTCCCGATTTTTCTTATTTTTAGACCATATGTAAAAACAAACCAAAAAAACCCCAATATTAAACTGAATAAAGAAGCATAAAGTTTCCCAAACAGTAAAATATGTTTCTTTGTCCTTCACTTTTAATCCCGGAAAACATCAGTAACGTTAATGAGATGTAATATTTCTTAGCATGTATGACAGATAGCTGAGCTTACGGGGTCTTCAGAGGACTCGTCTTTCAAATTGGACAGACATATTAATGATTTATTACTACACTACATTGTTAATATTAGTCCCTTTAAATTTGTAGACAATCTCTACCACTTTGTCTCACCTCTGTGCTTTTTTTTAAATTTCCTGCCTGATCTTCCTTTGTTTTCGCCTCTTTCATCACTGCCCCTTTCCCCCCTTTTTTCTCTGTCAGGAGGCTGATTTAATTAGCAGCGTCTTTATGTCATCTCTTAGTTTTCTTTTATGTGAGCAAAAACAGCACGATAACACTACACCAAGGTTTTTTAATTGCAGCAATAACAGTCATTCTCACAGCTTACTCAGGGTGAAAGAATGTATGAAATTGGGTGCAAAAGGTCAAGTGGGTTAATTTGGCCAAATTGATTGGGTGGGAACCGACAAACGATAAGTTCCAAGGGCTTAAAGATGAGGAAATCACCTTAAAGCAGGTGGTCCTAAGCCTGGGAAAGATTTCACGAAATGTGATTAAGTTCAAAATCCAGTCATTCTCGAGTGGCTGCACTTTTCTTTCTTTCTTTCTCTTTGTCTGCAGAAATTGGACAGCTTGGAAATGCACTGAATGAGTCATATTTGTTTACGACCCCAGTTTATTGCAAGTAAAGTTTAGGATTTGTATAAAAATACAAATGTAATTCATATGAACTGTTTCACTTCTCGGTCACTAACTGGTATCTGAGTCTTGAAGTAAAAGCAGCTGCAATGTGCCTAACGTTACAAGAGGTGGCTCCACATGAACAATTCTTGGCAGTGACCACAGGGAGAAAGGCACTGTCAGATCATCAGACCAAGTCATTTTTATGATCTCCATACTCGTAACTGATTTATCAAACTTGTCACATGAGATTAATTAAGGTAGCTGATTGTGTGCTAATAAAGTACAGAGTGATCTGTTTTAATCAGTGTGAAATGTTTAAATGTTTTTTTTAAAGCAGTTGTGATGACAACTTCAGCGTGTCTGTTGGTTTACCTGCACTGACTCCTTGGTAACCTTTTGTTGCTGTAACATTTAAGTGTCTCTTCGATCTTCTCTTACTACCACCTTCTCTCTCTTCCTGTCTCACAGAGAATATATGGGCATTTTCTGTAGGTGGATCTTTGGCAGAGCCCGAGAGCCACACAGTGTGCCTTAATGTGCTCATGATTCCAAATTCCAGAAATCAAGAGTTAAATCTTGGAGTCTTCTCTCACCCCCGTTCTCTGCGACCTGCTGGAGCAGGGGGGCTAGGAGCAGGAGTTGGCCGTCCGACTGCGGTCTGGAGTGTGGAGCCTTCCTGCTGCTGCGGAGTCGGGGTGGTCTGCCTCCCCCCACCGCAGGGAAAAGGGAAACACCACCTGGGTCTGGGTGCAGTTCCCCCCTCCAGGGGCGGGGGCACCTAGACCCGGTTTGTAGAGTACGCTTGGGGAGTGTGATCGTGTGTACAACGTCTCTTTATGTCTGTCTCCACGTTGGTTGAGTGTGGAGTAAGTGCATATGAGAGCATGAGGGTGGGAATGGATGTTTGTATCTGTGTGTGCCTGTATGTCTGTGTCTATATGTCAGGTTGGGTGTCAGGCGCCACCTCTCTGGGGACATCTCAGGCCCTCCAAGGTTTGGAGGCCTATCTCCCCCTACCACCACTTCCCCTGCCAGTGGCGGACCCCCTCAGACATCGGTGCGTTGGTGGTTCTTTGTGTCCGGGGATGGGCGTCCAGGTACACACCGGCTCATTCCTTGGCGGCCGCTTATTGGGGCCTGGAGCCTGGGGCTCGCTCGGGCCACTTCGGAGGTGGGGTGCCCCCGGCCTCTCGGCCTGGGGCTCGGTCACTCAGGCGCAGCTGGCTGCCGGCGGAGCTCACGGGCGCGTCACTGCAACTCCCCCTGGCTTCTGCTCCGCGGCTGCTGAGTGAGCCCTCATCTGGGACTCTCCTCAGCTCTTTCTGGGACAGTGGCGCAGCTGCCCCTCTGTTGGTCTTCCTTGGTCTCTTGTGTTCTGGGGGCCTCTGGATGTCTGGAGTTTTGATCTCCTCCACACCTGCTTCACGCCCTGGAGGACGGGGCTGTGGCCCCCCCACACCCTCTAGCAGATTATTACATGAAGGAACCTTTAAAAAAAAACAAAAAACAAGCGCGTCCATGCTCACAGGTGTACACACGGGTGATCACACCCACAAACTACACCCTTTTTGGCTCCTACCTCAAAGCACACTGTGTTCTGTTGATCTTATGTGCTGCACAATAATGTTTAACATTTAGTATTTACTGTCATATTCCCATATATCATTGTGATGCTGTTTATTCTATTACTCTTGTTCTCTTCTGCTTGCTTTCTTTTTTCTTTCTCAGCAGGTGATCCAGGTGATTGATATATGCATTTTTTTTTCTCTGCCCGTTCTGTTGGTTTTTGTTTTTTGCCCTTCTCCCCCGTCCCTCTTCTCAACTGTTTCTCTTTCCCTCTTTCTTTCTCCCCTTCTTTCCCCCAGTCAAGTCTGTCCCGTATTCAGTAAGTGAAAATAAAATAAACAATAAAAGGTGAATCAAATGGACCATTACGGCAAGGCTGGGATGGTCAGTTTGGTAAAGTAAATCCGTTGGGCATCTTTCTTTGCCTTTAGACAACAATTCTGAGGGCAAAAGAGCCAAACGGGACAGGCCAAAAAAAAAAAAAAAAAAAAAAAAAAAAAAAAAAAAAAAAAAAAAAAAAAAAAAAAAAAGTTAAATCTACCCCATCTCTCATCACACAGTGAGTTTAAACTTTAAGAATAAACAGAGAATGAAATAAAAATGGCCATTTGTTTTATTTTGTATGCCATATTTTGTGACTAATAACCTCAAACAGCTTTTCAGTGATTCATTTACAGATTGGTGACAAATTAAAGGAAAAAACAAACCCTGACCTGTTTACAGTCGAGGGCTGTTTTGCTATTTGCGGATATTTTTCTGGTTTGATTTGGGATCTTAAGCATCCTAAGTGACAGAAATGCCATGCTGTGTTTCTATCCTGCCCCCTGACAGCACAAGACAGCACAAGAAGGGTCAAATGAATGGTATAAATATGAAAATTATGATTTAGATGTTACAGCCTTCCAGAGTTAGACAATCCTCTTCACCATCACCGTCAGAACATAAATTGGAGAACATAAGATTTTTCAGGACACCTGCACAAAGTAGTTTCCTAAATAAAGAATTGTGTTGCTGGAGGTTTCATAGAGGAAAAAAATACAAACCATTTTCATGTGTTTTGGACTTCCCCACAACTCCAGCAACACTGGTCTCAGCTAAAGATAGCTATAGGAAGAATATTTAAGATAACAGTCCCCTTTTCTTTTGAGATCTTATATTTACGTTTAAGAGCAGATACACTGGATGAGTTCGAAAACAAATATCTGTACAAAATTTAATTGACTCCGACAAGAAAATGGTGAAAAACTGGATTATTGTAGTTCACGACATTTACATGATTGAGAAGCTGACATTTATTTTAAGACAGGAAAAGGAAAGGAAAGGAAAAGGAGTAATGTTTAAGTCTTGGGATCCTGGATTGACGATGTATTATCATTTAGAGCAGATACTTCCGCTCTCTACTTGCTAACCTCCTCAAAGTTATGTTAATATTACCTTATTTACTTACTTTCTTCATTGATGTTGGGTTTACATGTGTTATCAAAGAAAATTATAATGTGAAAGCTGTTGTGGTGTGAATAGCATGTACACCCCTGATTCCAAATAAAAATTTAAATAACAACAACAACAAAAGATCAAATGGGTGTTTATCCTTTGGAAAAATACATTTCCATCCCTAGATTGCTGCTCCGCAGATTTATAGACAAAAGACAACTGAACCTCTTCTGGCTGGAAGCACATGGTAGCCCAGTGACTTTCTTTATCTTATTTTGTCCTTTGTCACTTTTCTGGAAATCCTGTTTTGTCAAAATACAACTTGATGGTTTTCAGATGACTGAGCTCTAAAATGCTTTGATGCTTTCTTGGTAAGGATGCCTTAACATGCCACAAGCAGATGACCTAATCTTCTAAACCCTCGGGCAGAGATTAATCAACAATCATGTGGCTTCCTTATGAGAATCTTAGAGTCCTGATTCAGCCTCACACACACACACACACACACACACACACACACACACACACACAGTATAATTTTTATTAAACTAATAAAAGTTAGACACTGATTTTCTGTTCACTGTCTTACAGTGGTCCTCAGAGTGATCAGAAAATAAATGTTTGTTCCAGGTTAAAGTGGATGAATAAAATCATTGTTTTATGAAGTTTTATGAAAGTGTTAGAAAAACAGATAACATGGTTTATATGTATTAACTGATTTCACAGCTTTAAAATAAATACACAAGTACAATCTGCACACAGCATAACAACTAAAGAAGGGATGTTAAGTCTTTCTTTGCTTCTCAAACACACCATACAATGACTTCTCACAGCACATTTTCCTGTGCCTGTAAAGTGTAACGCTGCCATTCTGATATCATATGAGAGATGCATGATATTTAGACGCTCTCATGATGAGCTAAAAAAATGTGACATTTTTCTGTGGAGAGGCCCTTGTTTAAATCCACCCTTATGCAAGCTGTAAATAACCAATAAAAACTCACACTACCACATGACACTGCCATATAAACCTCAGTCAGCTATGAAAGCAACCTCTCATAGTACATTTGCAGAAATGCCAACAAACCAAACAATTAATTTAATCCAGATTAGTGGGCTGATCCAGATCAGGATATGCACTCAAAAAAATGAAACGTTGACTTTAATTAAAATTATTTTGTCAACAGGTTCCACGAAATTGAATTATGTTAGTTTAAAGCAAAAATCTTTAGTTCATCTAATTTAAAAAAACTACTTAAGATTAACAAGACATATTTAAGACTAACTAAATCAAGTTATGTTGTATGAACATAGATGATATATTTTCAGGTTAGATAGTTTAGATTAGTTACTTCAACACATTTCTTATTTGTGGCAGTAAAATGTTAAATTTAAGTTAGATTAATTCAAATATTATATTTTCAGCCACCTTGTGCTTTATTAATTAGTTTTACATAAATCTATTTTGTCAACAGGTTCCACACAAATGAATTAAGTACATCCAACTTATTTTTTAAAATTTCTTTTATTGCCAACACATTCAGTGAGCATTTGTGTAAACCCAGTCCAAAATAAAACACAACAGCTCATTAGGGTTAGTAATTAACAGTATGTAGACAGATGCAACATCAAGACTTTAAATTAAATGTCTGTATCTACCAGAAATAGAAGAAAAAAAAAAACGCATTGAAGATCACATAACACATTGATAAGATGACACTTGAGTTATGCACATGTGATGCTAGTAAGGTCTGTGAGTGTTTTTTTCTTTTAGTGTCTAAAATGGATAGCAAAGTTGCTATTTGCAATGATTGCTTAGGGTCAGTCCAGTAACACAATGCCAATGAAGTGCTTTCCTTTAACAATGCAAAGTGAAGTGTCCACCTCAACAGCCACAATTAAAAAAAAAATTTATGTAACAACAACAACAACAACAACAATAATAATAATAATAATAATAATAATAATAATAATAATAATAATAAATAGTCCACTGATATTAGCAATCAAAGAAAATTACATCACCATCCCAAATAAAACTTTAACAAAACATGCCAACATTATGGTCTAACAATAAAACAGCTTGTCAGCGTTCAGTTTTTTTGCAACAGCACAGCAGTAACCATTTAACACTTGCCACTGTCAACATTTATTTTACCAGTGTTTGGGCAAAAAACTTCAGATGTAAACATTTTAACATGGAAACAATTGTTCGTCTTTAAAAGTCCACAAAATATACATTCATCCTGCATTCCCAACTTGGATGATCTGATATCCTCGTGTTGGTGTTGTTCCCAGACCATCATGAAAATGTTGTTCCAGGTTCAACATTGCAAGTGACCAATCACATTGTTGTGACGTTATTCTTTTGCGCGCCAAGCCATTTGTGCATTTATGAAATTCCAATGTTACAAGGACAATATCAATTCTGCTTAATGTTTATTAAAGGGTTACGGTTAGGGTTAGGGTCAGTTGATCGGCGGACAGAGGCGGTTTCACGCAGCTTAAGTACAGTTTTTTGTTTTACGCCGTTTTTTCCCGAAGTCGCAAAAGTATGACGTCACAACATTCTGATTGGTCACTTGCAATGTTGATCCTGGAACAACATTTACTATGATGATCTGGGAACAACACCAACACGAGGATATCAGATCAACCTCCTAACTTACCCTTATTTTTAGTATGTATTGCAATTACCTTTACAATGCACACAATGTAACACAAACTGAATATGAACATATTTCCACCTCATAACAATATGCCTTGAACGCTAATATACACACCACCCTTCAACATTTCTGGTGCAGTATCATCTCTCAATTAAATCCTTTAAATCTCAATACTTTTGATTGTCTCTTACTAGCCCCCCCACAACAGTAAAATCTCTCAAATTGTAGTAGTTTACAAACTTTTCAAAATGTTCTAAATTTCTCTTAAATGTAATTTTCCCGTTATCTGTCATTTACAAATTACCATTTTATTCCCATTCAGCCTCCGAAAAACTTCTGTCCATCTGACAGAACATTCATCATCCAAATTAAAGGTTGGCTTATTCATTCAGTGTATTCTTGAGCAACTGTACCTTGGTCAAGAGTCTGCTGACATACAGATGAAGGAAGAGCTTCTGAAGTACTTCAAAGAAAGCTTTCAGTCTTGAGGTTAACTGAGATTCAGTGCATATATCCCACCCATTAAGAGTGCACATGCAGAGGCCAGGTCTTCCAGGTCATGCAGGACACACTAGATGGTTATACCCACATCGGCTGGAGGAGTGCTGGCATCAGCTCTTTCGATGGTAAAGATAGCAAGGGTAATTTGTTCCAGCTCCCTCTGAACAGCTGTAGCTTAGACATAAAAACATAGAAAAATGGCATCCAGTTTTAAAAAAAGAAAGAAAAAGGGCCAAAGCTACCCTTTAATGACGTAAACACAATATTAGGAACATGCACCCCAGTGCGCCACTATTTCAGACTACAGATTCAACGATAAATATAAATAGTTTGGGTATACAAGAAGATTTCCCAAAACATTTAAACAGGTTCCATGCAAATTACAACAACAACAACAACATGCAACAACATTAGTTATTCAAAATTTGGTTTAATACAGATAAAAAACAAAACTAAAATTACCAACCAATTATTCTTTGAAGAGGATGCTTGGGTCTTCATTCAGGTAAAAAGGTAGTGCCCTGAGGACACACTCCCTCCCCTTTTCAATAGTTTCCTTCTGTAGAGAGTGGCAGAGATACAGGAAGAGAAAACAGATATACTTTAGGATGACAGAAACTCACATTATACGCAAAATGAATAACATATCCACTGCACAGATAGACATGTACACAAGACCAACTAATCATCACATGGACATGAATAGTTAACCTGTTGGGCAGGGTTTCCACCACATTATATATGTCCATAATGGAGGTAAAGACAAACTAATACATCATCTTTTTTGCATTCAAAACATAACATAAAAACATTCACTTCTGGTTTAACCTAAATCAAGGGATCAGATTTTACATATGTTTAGGTAATTTAAATTTTCAACATTTTGAGTACCAAACTTTGTCTTGCTTAATATAAATGTAAGTGCACTGTGCAGCTACCATACACTAGCTGTTTAAATTTGAAAATGATCTTATTAGCCATAATATTTTGCTACCAACAGAATAACGCACCTGTGTGGCTGGGGCCAAAGTTTGTCTAATTTTCTTCCCTGCAACGCCTCCTTTTTTCTTGAAGACTTTTATGAGCTGGTCAGTGTATTGGTCAAGTTGTGTAAAAAGCCTTGGAACATGTGCAGCAGTAGTAATCCTCACATATTCTGCTTCCACCTGAAAATATGTCAACAAACACAACATACTGTACTGTAAATATACATACTATATGTACACATATACAAACTAAAACTAATGTAGTAAGACCTCACTAAAGCTATAATTTTAACACAAACATTTACACAAAATGCTAATGGAGCCATTACAGCTTTTATTGTTATTTATCAAGTTCCAAAAAATATTGATCACAGCTGATCTGAAAAGAATTTCATGCCTCAGGCCCTTGAACTGCAACCTTTACCATGGTTCAGATGTGGAGAAGAAATAACAGGGGCATGGGATGGGTCACAAAAGAAAACTTAACTTATAAAACAGTTTTGTTTTTAAAACTATAACAGTTCACATACCACATACAAGCTCAGCAATACCACATACACCACATCAGTATAGGAGGGAGCAGGTAAAGGCAGGATCTGAGATTTATAAAGTAAAACAAGAAATTCATTACTTAATTTCAAGAAGCAAATTATTGTTTGAATTACAACTAAATAAAATACTACTCAGAAGAAAAGCAAGAGATTGACACTGCCATGTGCTAACTTTCTATAGAAGCAATTATCACCAGGTCTGTCGACCTCCATTGTCTGTCCACTCATATGTCTTGAATAATTTTATTAAAAAAATTAAGTGTGTACTTTCACAAACTGTAATTTATAACTACATTGATATGTATAACTCCGCTAGGAAACATGCTGTATTTACAGACCATTTTTACATAATACAGATTACTGATAGAGCAGAACAATGGTGTCACAGTGGCTTTCGCCCTTGACTTTTTGGATTTTAAATGTCACTTTATGCTATCCTTGCTATCCTATTCGATATTTCCGACTCTCGGATTACAGAAAAGGAATCCCAAGAAAGCAAATGGAAAAATAACCCCTTGAAAGAATAACCCCATGAACCCCTGTAGCTAATCCCTTAATAAAACAAAAAACAATAAAAATGTTTCTTACACAGTCCACAAAATAAGCATGTCCAGGACCCAGTAAAACTAATGTAAAACAAGCGCACGCAAACGATATAACATGTCTTGTAAGACAAACGCAAAATATAACCATGCTGGACATATAGATACTACACAACATAGTCAAAGAAAAAAGTGGTCTTACCTCTCAAAGAAACAGTAGCTTGGCGCCAAAACAGCCTTTTTCAGTTAAATTTGAAGTCTTGTGCATGAGCAGGCACAAGCCGTGAAACCTTCTTGTTCTGCGCGGTTTCATTACAACTGTTTTTGCATTACTGCCACCTTGTGGATATACAAGGTATATCGATCCTAATTGACTTAACTTAAATGTTATGCGATCAAGTAACACAGTATTATGTACGTTGAATAATAGACACAATTACGTAGACTTGATTAGAAAAACATATGTTAACTTAACAAAAACATATATTTTAAGTAAAATGAAAATAAATAATTAATATACACTGAACAATCCACCTCATTCATTTTTTTGAGTGTGAGAGCTAACTTAAATTTATGTCTTAATTCACAGAAGAAGAAGAAAAAGAATGGCATGAATTGAGAGGCTAATACTAGCAAGTAGTACACAGGAGCAGGCTCAATGCAAGGCAACTGGACAATCAGGTTAAGTACTAAATCCCACAGTATGTAGAAGATGCTGTATACAGTATCTGCATAATGTACCTAATGTATAAAATGTAAATCAAAGAATAGAAGCAAGCAAAAGGAAAAAAAAAGAAAAAAAAAAAGCAGAAAACATACAAAAGAAAAACTTCAAATAGCTAAGCGAGTAAAAAACACAGTGAAACAATAAAAAGAAGAGGAGAACAGGAACAAGGATGCAGAGATTACAGAAACCTGCCTATATGGGTATGAGCGTTGATGTGTGCCTGCAAAGAGAGAGAAATAGCTTCACAAAGATGTTGGAGGATACTCCAAAAAGACTCCAGTTACCATGGATACAAGGGGTTAGGTTCTGATGAAGAAAAATTACATACACAGACACTTAATAATCACTTCTGATAAAAGTGTGACTCAGGAGGTAGCGTGGGCCAAACTAACACTGTGAAGTTTTGGTAATCGGAAACTGATGGTTTGGTCCACGGCTCCAGCTGAAATGAACTGAACTGTCCTTGCGAGTAAGATGCTATGTGAGTGTAGCTTGTAGTGTAAGGCACTGTGAGAGATCAATAACAAAGCAGTCCATTTACCATTTAGATGTTATAAGCCTAAAACCCAGTGTTTAGCAGTATGACAACCACTCCCCTACTATTGACAAAGACATATGTCTGGGAAATCTTTGACCACATAAACTTGAATTGCTCCAGCACGTCTGTTCCATGGCCATAAAAGTCTGTTTACACCAAGCAGGCTCCAGGATGTTTGTGTGCCTAAAATATTTCACTCCACTTCTTTGCAGCTTCTTGCCACAACCAAACTGTTATTACAGATATAACCAACAAATTAAAGTTCGTTAGTTGTGTGACAGATTTGAAGCAGTTTATCTTGATACATTACCCAATGTTAAATACTCAAAGTTAATTATATAAACAACCTATTTGATTTTTTTATTTATTTTTTAAAAAGTGAAAATTTCACATCATTAGAAAATAGCAAAAAAATAAATAAATAAATGGGATCCTCTGAAAGAGGTCAGTACTGTTTTCTTTGGCTAGTGCAGAATAAAATTAAAGATGTGTATTTGCATTGAGTCCTTTGGGTGTGTTGCATCAAGCGTATCGGGAGAACTTTCATACCATTCATGAGGTGAAGATGTTGCCAGTGTTTTTCCAAAGCGAGCTGTTGTTGTAAGAGTAAAAATTTAATTAGGTTAAAAAAAAAAAATAGGCAGAGATGACCAGAGATTTGTGTCTATGCTCTCTGGCTCAACACACCACATCGTGACGAAAAGCACAGACAGCAGTGTTATTTCATTATTCCGGCAGAAACTTCACACTCGCAGCATGGCACGTTACAACAAAAAGTGTTAAATAAATGAGCAACTTCAAGTGACTTCAGTCTGCAAGCTTTGGTTTGCTCCTCAAAAGCGCAACAAACTAAAATGTTCAACTCTAGTTTGGACCAAAGAGCCTAAACTGTTCCAATCGTTTCATAGTACACACCACCACTGCTCCCCTTTCCTTGTAAGATTCAGATGGCTTTGCCTCTTAGTCCTGCTGTGCATCCATTCTTTTTCAGTTCTCACACTGATCTGTCCTTTCATTATTTCAAGCAGCCAGAGCAGCTCATCTGCCTGTTGGACTTGAGCTGCGGAGAGATTGTGTCGGGTACCACAGTTTTCAGGATGTCGTTTTCTGTGGCCATGATGTGCTTGACTAGGAAGTTTGCAGCTTCACTGATGTTGAGATTGTCCTATATGAGAGAGAAGAACTCATTAAAACAACGTCCCAGTTTTGTTAACCTTGTGTCAGAACACTAACAGAGCATTAGAAGCATTTACATGATCCCACCTTTAAAAATGTGACCGATCGGACTGCTTTTACCGTCACAGAAACACCATCATGTATGTACGTCTTTAAATAAATGCAGTAAACGTTCTTCTGGCTGCTCCACATAAGGAGTGGGTACATCTGTTTGTATAGTCTACCTCTGACACTTCTGGGCAAATCTGCACCTTATAAACTTTGACCTTTCAGAATGTCGAGTCTTGATGCCACAAGCAGCTCCAACACGTCAGTGTCAACAGCAGATGTGTAAGTGCATGCGATATTAGCAGAATTCTATGCAGCAGCATAAAAGTAAAACAATTTTACGGCGTTCTTCTGGAAATGTCGACAAACACACCGAGTACTGAGCGTGAACATTTTATTTAAACCTAGTAATTTAAATGGTCAAGATCGCAGAACACCAAATGCATGTATATCATAACTACAGCAAATTATATGGTGCCTAAAACACAAATTATCCAGCACATTAAGCAGGTAGAAAATGTTTATGTCATCAAACTGAGGTTTTATAATGCCCACTCAAGAACAGAACTGAAAACAGTGGGGTTTTGATTGGAAGCAGAACTCCCCGTAGGATGTGGGAGTTTTTGAACACCAGACAGTTAACAATAACTTATGGAATTTCTTCTAACCCTGCACTGTAAATGTATCTCATGAGCATATAAAAGCCCAGTTAGCTCTATGGAGATGATCATTTCTGACTAAAGTGACCAGAGTGTGATTCAGAGATGGCTGGGATTCTTTCAATCCTAAACAGTGCTTATATTTTGAGAAGTATCCCTAGATGCACTCTTGCTCGGGGTTGTATGTTTCTTTAATGGTTGCTCTGGGAAGCAACTGATTACCTTAGCTTGGCTTCTCTTCTGACACTTAGGAACAAAGCTAAAAAAAAAAAAAATCTCTGTTTCCGTCAGATAAGACTATTTTAAAATGACTGATTGATTAAAGGAGCACAATATAGTCAGCATTTGGCATCTAGGCTCTTGGCTCATTATTCCCTGCTAATATATTATATGTAAAATTAGGGAGAGATGAGTCAATATCCCCCAGGGCTTACAGTTGGGTGCTATGGTGCTGGTGGAGAAGGATGCAGGGAAGCTGTGGCTACATGTTGGTGGGAGAGATGGGAACTATAACAGCTTAAAAAGACTTCCAATAGGAAGGGTGTGTCTGTTATATGATGTTAGGAAAATGAGGTATGTTCTGTGTTTGTTTAAGAATCTGTTTCATTCCATACTTCGGAAATGACTAGCAAACTGTAGTAAACGTATTATAACTGTACTTTGGTCGCACCTTGGCAGAAGTCTCAAACCAACCGACAAAGCCGTGGTCCTTGCAAAACTGGTCCATTTTAATGCCATTGTTGGTCAGCTCCCTGCCCTGGTCACACTTGTTGGCCAGCAGCACGGTGGCGATGCTCTTTCCATTAGCCAGCATTAATTTAGAATCCAGATCTTCTTTCCACTTAACGACAGCCTCAAAGGTTGTTGGCCGTGTCACGTCGAACACTATGAAGGCCCCCATGGCTTCACGGTAGTACACTCGTGTCATGTTCCCAAAACGCTCCTGACCTGTGATTCACAAACACAGACAAACACGGAGATTCATTCATTCGTAAGACAGCGTTGTTGTTGCCAGCATCAGATCCAATGACAGATTTTCATTGTTCTTCCTGCATGTTTGCAGCAAAACAACTAATACAGCTGACTGCAGTCAGCAGTGCCTGCATTCCCATGAAACAGCACATTCCTGTAGTCTTACCATCATGTTGCACATAAACATATGGCCAATGTGACTGCTTGATTTGCTTAATTTAGACATGCAATTTGCAAGTAGGTTAAAACAGCATTTATCCCTGTACGCATGTGAAAAGTCTATATGGAAGATGTATGCACGTGGATGTACGTGGGTTCATCTGAGCTTGTGCAAGAAATGAAAATTAGAGGAGCAGGTTAGCTGTTAACAACACATTCCCTCAGAGATGCGTGATGCGGTCTAATTTGACTTGTTGGTCCGGAACAGAGTGCGTAGGTGTGTGCATCCTGCTTGCTGTGCAGGAAATGTCCTCTCAGCAGAAAAGTTAATACTAATGGATGGATGAGAGGCCACTTCTGGCTTTAATAAAAGCTCTCTGAGAAAGACAAAGTGTTGCCATTTACCATCATAAGTAAGGGGAAATTGATAGCTTCCTCCTTTCGTGCAAGGCTGTATATAAATAATTGCCATTGTGTAAGAGAAGTCACAGACAGACGTGTCACATTTGTCACTTGACAAACTGTCATTCAGTAAGCCTAGGGTGCGCTTTAAAGTTTTGCATGACTTCCAATCAAAGCATATGAAATGTATTCCCCGCATGATGAAAAGAGGATTAATGTTTCACTCCTCAGTGCCTATCTGCCCATCTGGATTAATTCAACCAGGTAGACAAACTAAATCAGATGTGACTTACTATATTTACTTGACCCTGACATAATCATTTAATTTAATGAAGAAAAATTAAACCCATAAGGCATGTACCTCTGTGTGTGTCTCACTTTGCTCGTTGTGACTGAGTAAGGTGGTTTTGTTTTTTATTAGGGCTACAAAACACTCCTGTAACTCCTTTAAATCTCCCTCACATGGCTCTAATCACATGATGCAACATCATACCTTAAATGAATGACTGAACAACAGTGTGCTGGTCTTGTCTAAGCAGTGTGTGTGTGTCAGAGAGAGAGAGAGAGAGAGAGAGAACGTGGGTTGTGTCAGATACCAGCTCTCCACAGTGACAGTGCATCTCTATGTTGTGAACGTTTCATAAATATAGAAGAGTCATGCCTCGTTGTCACTTAGAAGATAAGTGTTATCTACCCAAAGGATCTTTTTTTCGGGAACTAAGCAGCACTGCTACAAATTTTCTAACTTTTTCTTCCTCCACTAGTTCTTTTACATTTCATATTTTAAAATACCAAAAGGAGGAAAAATGGTGTAAACGGCGTATAATACAGATCCCTTACACCCGCCATAAACTTTTGTGGAGGAAAAGCAAGTTGCCAGTTTATTTGGCCTGCTGTCACACCTACAGACAGATACAACACGTAACACACACTCAGCTTCTTCACTGCCCTACCTGCAATGTCCCACAGCTGGAGCCGCACCGTCTCTGAATCCCAGTTTAACACTTTCAGGGCGAAGTCAACTCCGATCGTAGCCCGGTAATTAGTGGAGTAGGTGTGGTGGACGTAGCGCCTGATGATGGAAGTCTTCCCGACCCCCAGGTCTCCGATGACCAGCACCTTATACAGGTGCTCTTTCCGTAGACTCTGCATACCATTGGAGTGTGAAGGATAGTTGGTCATCCCACCTGTCAGAGCTCAGCAGCGGTAGCAGTTTTCAGTAACTCTGACCTGGCTCGAGTGCGTTCCCCTGGTCTCCTGCGCGTCTTTCTCCGCCCTCCCTGTGGCGGGAGTGTGTGATTGCTGTGGGGCTGTGTTTGGGAACTTGTGACCTCGCCTCGCCACTCTGAGGAGACGTCAGTGAAGTAACAAGACTTTGCGAGTGTCTGTACTGCCCCTTTATACAACGGGTTAACCGTTTACGTGCTGGCATCACAAGTTCGTCTGACCGTTAAATATTAACGAAACTATAAGCACTAACAAGAGCAATACCCGAATCTTGCTCTTAAAGAAAACAAAAATTACACAACAGACACTGGTACCGTTTTGTATTGCGGTAGGGTAACTGAGGATAACTTTTAATTGAGAACATCACGGTGTTCTAAACATGGACCAGCCAAGGAGCAGAGGTGGATAAGTGAGTCTGTATCAAAAATACTCTTAGTGATTAGTTTTAGCCAGTTAACAGAAACGGATTTATTCTGTAACTTCAAATTTGAACCACATTTGAATTGGATATTCATCTGTTTGGGTAGTTGCTATCTGTTCTCTGGGGGAATAAAACAAACAAAAACAAGTGCTGGCATATACGTACTTAGGTTGGTTGCAGAAGTATACAATGGATGCAATAATATTAAATGCTTTAATAGGATCTACATGGATGCATATGCAGTGAGACTGTGAATCTACTGTACATATGTTCCTGCAAACCCAGCCCTCATGCCTTCAAGCCACATTATGTTATTGTGTGAATATAAAATAGTCTGGAGGAGTGTGAGAATCATCAAATGCCTGTGCGTGAGCTCAGCCAAGAAATATATGTTTGCATTTTTATAGCAGTATGCATAGGAGGCTCAAAATAAAAAAAATAAAAAAAATTATGTATTGTATCTTTATTTGTTTCAGACATATAAAACAAAAAACAATATATACACACACTACATATATTTTCATTTACAGATACGAATATATATATGTAGATATATACACACACACACACACACACACACACACACACACACACACACACACGTATGTGTTCAGATAAACAAAAAATATATAATGAAATAAAACAAAATCGTCTGACATAATGTAACAATGTTTGGTCTGAAAAGGAGTAGGAAGAAGTATGAACATACTTATTAATTCCTACCCCTGCTCAACATCTTATTGATCCCACATAATTCACCTAATTCCCATCATCACATACTCCACACGATACACGAGGAGAACCTATATAAACTTGGCTACCGTGATTGATATAATTTGATATTTTTATACATACAATGGGTGATCATCTTTATCGGTATCATATTCTTCCAAAATCAGTTTTCGAAGTATTTTCATGAACTTACTAATTCCTGAGCATTGCTGTAGATCTATAGTAAAACTATTCCACAGTTTTACCCCATAAATAGTGACACAAAAGGTTTTAACCTTTGACCGTGCTTTAAGAATCCTTAGATTCAATTTCCCCCTCAATTCATAGTCTCCTTCTCTGTCATAGAACATCCTCTGTATATTTCCTGGTAACATATTGTATCTGGCCTTGTACATAATTTTTGCAGTTTTATATTTTATAAGATCCATAAACTTCAGTATTTTTAATTTCAAAAACATGATGTTAGTATGGTCTCTAAATCCTGCTTTATTAATCATCCTGATTGCTTTTTTTAAAATTTTACATATTGGTTGAAGTGCAGTTTTATATGTGTTTCCCCAAATTTCCACACAGTATTCCAAATATGGCAATATAAGTGAACAATAAAGTACCCGGAGTGATTTGGAAGGCAAAAAATATTTAACTTTACTTAGTACGGAGATGCTTCTTGACAGTTTGGCTTGTATATGCTTTATGTGAGGTTTCCAGCAGATTTTGTTATCTATTATCACACCCAGAAATTTTGTATCCGAAACTTGCTCTATTTCAACATTGTTTACTAATAATTTTGCTCCTGCATCTTTTTTACAATTTCCGAATAACATAAATGTAGTTTTTTCCAAATTTAATGATAGCTTATTTCTATCAAACCATGTTTTCAGTTTAATCATTTCTTGTGTGACAATTTCCAAAAGCTGCTGTAAGTTCTCTCCAGCACAAAAAATATTTGTATCATCTGCAAATAGAATAAACTGTAGTATATCTGATGTTCTGCATATATCATTGATATAGAGGATAAACAGCTTTGGTCCCAATACTGACCCCTGCGGAACTCCACAAACAATGTCCATACACTCTGATTGATATTCCCCAATTTTCACAAATTGCTGCCTGTCTCTCAAATAACTCTTTACCCATTCTAACACCACTCCTCTAATGCCGTAGTACTCCAGTTTATCAAGTAATATGTCATGATTAATTGTGTCAAAAGCTTTTTTTAGGTCAATAACTATACATTGTCTTTTATCTATATTGTTGGTGATATTTTCGATCAGTTCCATTAATGCCAATGATGTTGATCCATTTGATCTGAAACCATACTGACTATCCGTTATTATTTTGTGTTTATCTATAAATTTGTCAAGTCTATTACTAAAGACTTTTTCCAGTATTTTTGAAAATTGAGAAAGTAGAGAGACAGGCCTATAATTTGTGAATTGGTGTCTGTCACCATTTTTAAACAGTGGTGTTACTTTAGCTGTTTTCATTTGTTTTGGGAATGTACCAGTTTGTAAGGACAAATTGCAAATGTGTGTTAAGGGTTTGGAAATGCCCTCTATCACTCTCTTAACGATTTCCATATCAATGTCGTCAGAGTCTGTAGAGTTTTTTGTTTGTGATTTCCCAACAATATCAATGATTTCCATTTCTTCCACCACCGTTAAGAACATTGAATGAGGATTGCGGTCAATGAGTCTAGTTTCTTTCTCTACAGAATCTGTTATATCAGGAATTGTTTCAGCCAAGTCTGGCCCAACACTTACAAAGAATTTATTGAACTCATTTACTACATCTCTCATATTAGTAATATTTCTATCATTATTTGCGAAATACGAAGGATAGTCTGCCTGCCCCGAGCCCTTTTTGATGATGGTATTTAATGTTTTCCAGATCCCTTTAATATTATTTTTATTCATAATCAGTAATTTTTCATAGTATTCCTTTTTACATGACCTTAAAATACTCGTTAATTTATTTTTATATTTCTTGTATTTATTTTCAGCTTCTGTGCTTCTGTTCATTATAAATTCTCTGTATAAGGTATTTTTCTTCTTACATGCATTTTGCAATCCTTTTGTAATCCATGGGCACTCTGCATATTTTTGTTTTTTACTATATTTCTTTACTGGGCAATGACTATTATATAACAGTTTAAATTTTCCTATAAAAATCTCATAAGCTTTATCAATATTTTTTTCCTTATACAGCATCTCCCATTCTTGCTTGAGTAAATCACTTTTGAATGCGTTTATTGACTCTTCTGTTCTCACTCGTTTGTATTTTATTGTGTTTTGCTGTTTAACCTTCCTGTAATTGCTGTTATACACTATAAAAACAGGTAGATGATCACTGATGTCATTAATTAGGAGACCACTTATGGTTCTATTTTCTATTTCATTAGTAAATATATTGTCTATTAGGGTTGCCGACTGTGCTGTAATCCTGCTGGGCTTAGTGATCACTGGAAAAAGTCCCAAGCTATACATTGTATTAATAAATTCCTCTGTCGCTCTCTGCTTGTTTGGATTTAGTAGATCTATGTTAAAATCCCCACAAATGAACATGACTTTTTGATTTGTCCTAATGAATGTTTTATCTACCCACTCCTTAAAAATTTCAATATTAGAACCTGGTGTTCTATATATACAGCTTACAATGACATTTTTCTCTTTTCCCATACTAATTTCTATTGTTACACACTCTAATATATTATCTACCGCCACCGTCATTTTTTCTACCATCTTGTATTTTAAATTTTTATCCACAAACAAGGCCACACCACCGCCATTCTTATTCTTTCTATTTGTAAGATTTAATCCATCTATTACAAAGTCCTCTCCTTTCTGTTTATTAATCCATGTTTCAGATACTGCAATCACACTGAATGGATGTGTAAATTTGCTTAAATATTCCCTTATTTTGTGAAAATTTGCATATAAACTTCTACTATTAAAGTGGATTATAGATATTTTGCCGTCGACCTTGACAGTTTTGTTGAATTGTTCTTCAGTATGATAGTAGCAGGTATTTTTGATGTTAAAAAAGTTCAGTTCTGGATCAATGTCCTGCTCTGTGAAGTGTGTTTTGTATTCCGTGTTTACTGGTGAAGTTATCTCCTGATTAGCAATCCTTTGTGGTAGCAATGTATAATTCCCAGATAATGAATTAATTGATTGTTTCATCCTTGAATACGTTACGCTTTAGCTTCCGTTGTAGTCTTCTATTACCTGCTTTGATGACTGTAGATTGTTTGTCCCGCTCCTTGCCTTTGTAGTCAAGTGACCTGTTAATATTTTTCCAGATCCTGGATGCATTTGATGACCAGCACCTTGGCTTCCTCCGGTGTACCGTTGAGCTTTATAAATATTTTACAGTTTGCAGTCCAGGTGTTCTGAATTTTACCCAGTTTCTTTAGGTATCTTGCTTTCTTCGCTATGTCAGCATTGGATTTGGTTAGATGGTCATTCATGTAGACGTTCGATCCTTTTAGTTTCCTCCCCTGCTTCAGCAGTGCATTCTTGTGTTTCCTGTTTACAAATCTTATGATGATAGCTGGTTTATCACTAGCATTTCTCCTGGGCAAGGGGTGGCATGCCTCGATGTTATTACAGTCCAGGTCGATCCCTTTCGACTGCAAGAAACCAGCTACTTGTTGCTCCGCAGAGCTCCCATCCAGATCTCCTTGCTCCTCTTTACTGCCAGCAGTCACAGCCTGAGCATATGACCGGGGTTTTATGTACAGCCCTGTGATGATCACGTCGTTCATTCTGGTATATTGCTCCAGGTCCGTGACCCTGCTCTCCAGATAGACGATCCGTTTCTCCTTCTCTGCATTCTGGTTACGTAGCGACCTTATTTCCTCGACTAAGTCTAGGATATATTTCTGTTGTAGCTTGATAGCCGATGTTTCCTCAGTTAGAAAGTCCAATGACTTTTTGATGTCCTCAATTTCATCGGCGTTCGGTGTTCTCTTAGGCCCCATTGAGCTTGTTGTCTTGCTCGCTCCGTTCACCGTCTTGTCACTGTTGATTTACTTGTTGGTGCCTTGCTAGAGGATCCTGGGCCCAGTGGCTGCTGGAGGATCCTGGGCCTGGTGGAGCAGTAGGATCCTGGGCCTGGTGGCTGCTGGAGGATCCTGGGCCTGGTGGCTGCTGGAGGATCCTGGGCCTGGTGGCTGCTGGAGGATCCTGGGCCCGGTGGCTGCTGGAAGAGCCTGGGCCCGGTGGCTGCTGGAAGAGCCTGGGCCCGGTGGCTGCTGGAAGAGCCTGGGCCCGGTGGCTGCTGGAAGAGCCTGGGCCCGGTGGCTGCTGGAAGAGCCTGGGCCCGGTGGCTGCTGCAGGAGGATCCTGGGCCTGCTTGAGATTAAATCAGTTCATCCCCTGAGAAAGAGAATCCTGGTACTACTGCATTAATATTTTGCAATGCCTGCACTAATATCTTTACTTGGTTATAGAATTTAAAGCCCTGATTTACTAAAAGCGTCAGCGCTGCACAGACCAATCATCTACTCCTTATTCTGGCTGCTAACGTCCTCCTCTGTCACACCAACCCTCTGCATTTCTTAGCACAGCCTTTTAGAGTTTTCACATACTGAGCAAATGCAGAGCTTTATGTTGCTTCAAAATATTACAATGACAAAACTTTTATTTAACTTTACAAGTGTATAGTTTTAATTTCCCTTTGTATTGCTGTTTGACCCCTTTGCAGAGTACAGCTGCAGCCTGCTTAGCATTGACAAAACAGGATACTATTTAGCTTTCTGTCTAGCCATAAAACAAAATAACAAAATACAGAGAAGGTTAAATTCTTAAAAACAATATCCATCATATTCCTGGTTTTTGATCATTTATTGCTCACACGTATTTACAAAAATGGCACAAACATCAGACCTAAAATACTATGGCTAAAATAGTTGCAAAGCTAATTGCTTGTTTGTCCAAAAGCCTCTTGTAGCCTTTGTTTTTCTCAGAAGAGATAATTATACAATAAATAATTTTAAAGTGTTTTTGTGGATATTTTGTTGACTCCATGTGGGGGGTTTTCACATACTACTCTAAAGAGGTATGTGCCACTCTGCCTAGACATCTTGCCCCACATATAAAATTTTTCAGTTCCACCACTGACCTGTGGCAATGGGACTGAAAACACCTGAATTAGAGATTAAGTGATGTAACCCAATACTTTTGTCCACGTAATGTTTCTATATGAAGAATTTATATGTTGCAGAAATGTAGCATTTGTGGTTTATTGGTCTGTAAAACTTAGTAAATCAGAAATACAAATTATAATAATAATTAAAAAAAAAAGAACAATTGTGGAAATTGGATCAGAGCATATACAGGATTATTTACTCAGGTTTTATGTACTTGTATTTTATTTAATTGTTGGTTTATAGCTCAAGGTACTGAGAAATATATTAAAATTAAAAGTAATTGAAATCATCAACAGCTACAACTGCAAAGCTATATACACAAAAATAAATCAACAATTGCCACCTCATTCAAAAAAAAAAAAAAAAAAAAAAAAAATCCTGAAAACACCTTTAGACAGAGCTACATTTGCAAAACTTCTGGTTTGTACTGGTTTCTAATTAGTAGAGAAGACATGGTTTAAACCCTACTCTACTATTACTTCACTTTTCAGCTAATGAACTGACATATTTCATATTTGAATCTGTGTCAAAGATGGGGAAAGGCTCTGTTGTAGTCTTGCTCTACCTTGCAGCTGTATACTTGACTAAAGCTGGAGGGAGATTGAAAGGAGGTGGTAGATCCATCCTAGGAAGAGACAGAGCACAAATATTGACTTGTGGCTTTGTTAGACAGTTACTTGAATCTATAAAGCATGTACAGGTATTGTATGCACATCTATTGGCTATTTTGACAGATATCACTATTTTTTGTCTTTCACAGAAAAACCAATGTAAGCAGGCATAGGACATTTAAATGAACAGATAGTAAGACTTTTACCCGTTTTGACTTGAGGCTTTGATTTTATAGTTTAAATGTCATTTATTATGACACAAAGAGGCAAAGAGCAGCAACGAACTGAAGACGCTCACCTGTCTTCAAACTTGTGGTTGCACTGTGACCACAAACTCTTTGCGCACACGTTTGCTTCCTGTGTTGACAGTCAGTGTATAAATCCCTGCCTTAGCATCAGTCACCCACCAGAGCTCCAGAGATTCAGTCTCTGACAACACTTCATCATTCTGGGGCAAAGCATGATTATGTAGCACATAAAAACCTTTTATTTTGAAAAGAAGTCAGAGTTAAATTCAGTTTCAAATTCCAAGTTTCCTTTACCTTGGTCCATCTGTACTGTGCGTTTGGAAATGATGTGCAGCGAATTGTCACATTTTCTCCATTTTGGACTTCAACAGTGCCATTCACATCACACGTTATTTTAATGTCATCTATTGAGGAAAACATGAGATTAATTAGATTTGTTGATCACACAAAAAACGTAAAAAAAAAAAAGAATTAAAAAAAAATCAACTGAGTGATGTGAAAAGCACATTTTTGTAATATGTCTTCTGCCAGTGTTGTGATCACAACATCCCTTCCGCTGAACAGAAGAGTGTGTTGTGTCGTGTGTTATGAGACAATATGAAAAAGAAAACTGTCTTTTAGCAGAGCTCCTAGATTTGTTGTTTTCATTCTTACTTGGATTTGCTGAGTAAATAACTGCTGAGATTGGCAGAGACTGAGTGCTCTGATGAAACCACAAGTAATGTGAAATATTTACAATACAGCATTAGATAGAAAGATGTTGTGTATTTCTATTTAAATATTAAATCCAGGGTGGTCTACAAAGTCTGGTTTAGGTACTTAGATATGGCTTTGTGTGTACTAGGTTCTCTTACCTTTGATTATTAGCTGTGTTTTAACCTTTTTGGATCCATCAGGAAAGGTGGCCATGTCACAAACATAGATGCCTTCATCCGATTTCTTCACATCAGAAAGTTTTAGATGGGAACCCAGTACATCTCTACCGTTCTTCTCAATCTGGATGGTAATATTTTGCCAGAATAGATGGAATCCATAAAATTGGCTGTGCAAACCCAGCTTTGTAGTTTTATTTGTTTCCTTACTCCATTCAATGCTGACAATCTTGTTATCAGTAGCACTTTTTAAAGTGCAGGGTAAGGAAACATTCTGGCCCACTACAGCTTCCATCTTTTCATAATGGAACAACTCAACATCCTGGATCCCTGTCAGACACATCAGATAGAGTTAGAAGTCAATATTGGTATCGAATACCCATCTTTGCTGATTCATCATAACACACAGGCACGCACAAAAGGATATATACAGAATATAAAGAATTACCTTGACTGATAGAATTAGATTTACTGATCACACAAAAAACATAAAAAAAAATAATAATTAAAAAGAAAAAGTCAACCAACTGAGTGATGTGAAAAGCACATTTTGTAATATGTCTTCTGCCAGTGTTGTGATAACAACATCCCTTCCGCTGAACAGAAGAGTGTGTTGTGTCGTGTGTTATGAGACAAGTAATATGCAAAAGAAAACTGTCTTTTAGCAGAGCTACTAGATTTGTTGTTTTCATTCTTACTTGGATTTGCTGAGTAACTAACTGCTGAGATTGGCAGAGACTGAGTGCTCTGATCAAACCACAATACAGCATTAGATAGAAAGATGTTGTGCATTTCTATTTAAATATTAAATCCAGGGTGGTCTACAAAGTCTGGTTTAGGTACTTAGATATGGCTTTGTGTGTACTAGGTTCTCTTACCTTTGATTATTAGCTGTGTTTTAACCTTTTTGGATCCATCAGGAAAGGTGGCCATGTCACAAACATAGATGCCTTCATCCAATTTCTTCACATCAGAAAGTATTAGATGGGAACCCAGGACATCTGTACCGTTCTTCTCAATCTGGATGGTAATATTTTGCCAGAATACATGGATTCCATAAAACTGGCTGTACAAACCCAGCTTTGTATTTTTATTTGTTTCCTTACTCCATTCAATGCTGACAATCTTGTTATCAGTAGCACTTTTTAAAGTGCAGGGTAAGGAAACATTCTGGCCCACTACAGCTTCCATCTTTTCATAATGGAACAACTCAACATCCTGGATCCCTGTCAGACACATCAGATAGTGTTAGAAGTCAATATTGGTATCGAATACCCATCTTTGCTGATTCATCATAGCACGCACAAAAGGATATATACAGAATATAAAGAATTACCTTGACTGATAGGAGCAAGGAGCAGAAGAGTGAGAACCATTCTCAATACATTTCCAGTCATTTTCAAGGTCCCGATACTCATTACGGCCAATCAGGCTGAATGTATTGTGCCTAACTGAGGAAAGACAGAAACGATACACTGCCTGTTAACTGAGGTTTGAAAACCGGGCAGCACTAGCAGGATGGCTTGTCGTTACACGAAGCCACACAGAGACTCATGTGTGTATTTCTGAAGCTTTGTGATTAAAAAAAAAAAAAGTTAGTTGTGACAAAAAGACACAACAAATTCAGAAAGCTGTTGATGTTTGATTTCAATTAAAACCACCTGTCTAACGTACATTCCTGCTTCCTCTCTTTTTGATCCTCTAGTACAGGGGTGTCAAACTCAAATACACAGTGGGCCAAAATTCAAAACTGGAACAAAGTCGCGGGCTAACATTAATATTTATTGAAAATAAATAAATAAATCTTCCCCCAGATATAAGAATGAATCTTTTCTTATAGACTCAAACAAGTTTTGCTGAAAAACTGAATATGGAACAAGCAAAGCTTAATACTAAACTAATATATATATATATATATATATATATGCATATGCATGCTGTATAATACCAGTAGGCCAGCTCTAATAGTAATTTGGTATGGCTTCGCGGGCCAAATATAATTAGGCTGCGGGCCAAATTTGGCCCGGACCAGAGTTAGACACCTATGCTCTAGTAATATTACTGACTTTCTCTTTCCACTGTCATGTTTAGTATGGCCAGTTGAGGGGTTTGTCACTTGAGTGTAAAAATACAGCTATGATAAACATTATTTGTATACATCAGTGTATGCTTTTCAAAATAAATATATATAAATATGCTAAAAACAGAAAGACAAAGAGTTACCCAAAATCAAGGTTTAAAAAAAAATAAATAAATAGTTTTCACAGAATCCACAGATCTCAAGCTCAAGGGAGAGAGTCATCTGGGGACTAATATTGTAAAAGCTCTGTCACCTTTAGCTCTCAGTATTGTATGACGCACAGCCAGCAGGCCCTGGCCATATCAGCTCAGGGACATGCTGGGGATGTATTGATGAAAATGTTCACTGAGGTACGTTGGAGCTCGTTCATGCAGAGCTCCAAAAGTCAAGCTATGGGTAGTTAGCCAACAATGAGACTGTGGAGACTAGTGGCAGACGGGGCCGGCTATACGGTGGGGGAAAGGGGGCAATGCCCTCTTAAACAAACGTCCTGCCCCCTTAAGTCAACTTTCTCAACTTTTAGAAGTTGACAAAGAAAATAGATTAATAATAGATTACCCACAAACTGAATATGGACAAGGTTTACTACAGTAGCTGAAAAATCCGCTTGAAAAGGCACAAACGAGATGATAGGTTTCACGTGTCGTTCGTTCTTTACCTCCGTGCACTCTTTGTACGCAGGCTACCACAGCACCCCCAACTAAACATCCTGCTAAACGCAGCTTGCCCCCGCCTTCAAGTTGAACTGAAGTTGATAAAGAGCCCATGTCAAAGTATTGTGGTTAAGTTAAATTTATTAACCTACCTCTGAGATGAAGTGCAGCTGCGAAGAACGTACTTTCTCCTGTTTGACTACGGCAGGCAATGAGGTGCGTTTATTGTCTGTCTGTCAATTTGAGTTTCCATGAAACCGCGATAAACAGGTTGTTTTTTTTTATTACTATGCCAACCCTTTTTAGTTTTGTAAGTACTGGCTATATTGAGAGGTCTTATTTTATTCTTACTTCATTTTGAAAATTTATTTGAATTAGGCCATCCAATTAAGATATATTTTATGTTGTTGGTTGTAAAGATCTGGATGGATATTTTATTTTAGTCTTCTATTTCTATTCTTTTTATTTTTCAAAACATTATGAATTCTCTCTCTCTCTTTTTTAGAACCTACCCTTTTTAGTTTTGTTAATATTGGCAAAAGTGTGAAGTGTTATTGTTGGTTTTGAATATATTTGTTAAAGGCTATCCAATTGAGGTAAATGTCTTTCTTTTTTTAGTTGTTAGAATCTGATGAGCAATATTTTATTTTATTTTATTTTTGTTTTTTTGCTTTTCTGTTTTCCCTCTGACGGTTTGCCACCTTAATGTGGTCAGGGGTTTTTCATGCCATAGTGACCATAAAAGCTAGACCATCAGTAGCTTAGCCTTCAGGTGGGACACCCAAGTTGGTCAGGTCTTAGGGTAGAGGCCTGACAAAGTGCAATCCACTTACATGACAAAAACAGTTACCCAGAGTAGGACTGCCACGATATTCGACTAGTCATGATTACGTTGACTATCAAAATCGTCAACAACTAATTTAATAGTTTAAAGCTTTATAACATCCTGAAAGACGCAGGAATAAGTAGTAGGATTTAAGAGTGTAATAACGGACTGAAACAGAAGATAGCAGCAATGAATGTACAAAGATGCCAGCTGCCGTTAAACGCCAAAGAAGAAGAAGAAGAAGAAGCAGTCTCTGGTATAGTAGAAGCTGTGTCCAAATTCAGAGTCTGCATCCTGGAGGCCGGATTTGAAGGCTGATTACGTTACAGCGAAGCGACGAAGGCTGTCCAGATTCAAAGGCTCTTCAATATGTGGCCGACAAATGTGTCCTCTTTTTCCCCAGATTTTAAGCATGGGTCTGGTGTATCCTTCGTGGCCCAACCTATCCCAGAATTCATATTGCGGCCCAGCCATTTCCAGTTTCCAGCAATGGCGACAGCTACTTAGTTTTAATATTACCCTTTCTGGGTCACAAAATAAACTTTTAAGATACTTTTAAGAATGTAGCTGTGTAAACTTCAAATATCTGCTCGATTTATCAAGATATCACATATTTGCAAAAGTGCTCCGACGTTTTCGGAGACGTCTGTTACCCACTAGCTTGATAGCTAGCTGGGGGTTCAAGGCTCACTAGAGCCGGCGAACTCAGGTTAAACATGATAACTTCAAAATGTTATTGTTTTTTTTTTTCATTCAGTGTTTTATTTGTTCTTGAATTAAACGGTTTGGCTGAGATTAAAGTTATAGTTATAGTTTTCAATCAGCTGAATAAACATCAAACAGAAAACCGATTAAACAGAAGTGTGAGATGGTTGAGAATTTACTCCAGTGTCCTGTTATAAAAAGAACACACCAGCACAGCTCAGGTTTGCAAAATTACATCTGAACAATCATCTCTAGGAAAAATAACCTGTGGACAGGTTAGATCAATGTGGAGATGTTTGGCCATAATGGTACCACATATGAAAGAGAAGCAAAACGTGTATATCGACACAAACACCTGATAACAACTGTTAAGCACGGTGGTTAAGGACTGATGATTTATGCTCGTTTTGCAGCCACAGGACTTGGTAAACTCCTCTGTACATTCTACAGTCAAATGTGGGGCCACCTCTCCGATAGCTTTGCTGAAATTGGCTCATGCCAAGACAATGGTTCAAAGCACAGCAGCAAATCCACAACAAAATAACTGGAAAAAAAAAAGAATCAAGATGTTGCACATTTCAAGTCTGGACCTCAATCCAATGAAAATGCTGTTAAACCTTAAGAAAGCTGTCCATAAACAAATGCATGCAAACCTTGTAAAGAACAGAAGAAGTGAGTCTTGGATACCTGAAAAATGTCTGGCACTCACATAATCACTGTGATTAGTGAATATGAATTACTGTCACTATTATTCCCAATTCTCTCATCATTTACAGTTAAATGAAAATAAAGAATAATCACTTATTTTTTCTTCCAGAAAGAAATTAACGCACAGTAACCTGCATTCCTACTAAAATTTAGGAATGTAGTGGAGACTGGCTGCAAGCCAGTTAGAGCCCTAAGAAAGCTGTTTATTTACTTACTTTACTTTAAGCTTATTATGCTCCAACTATGAATAAACCTTGCCCGCTATCTTTTGAACTCGTAATCTCACTATAAATTTTTGGACTACAGTGTATGGCATACAAAATTATATCACGTTATTTAATAAAGAACGTCCTAGAAATGCCTTTTCCCTTAGGTTTCTAAAGTATTGCAGCATGATTTGACAGAAAGGGTGCACACGATCCAGTTTTCAGTGTTAAAAAGAGATGCGACTCATTAAAACATTGGTTCTCCAAACTGTGGAGCAGCCACCTAATCCAGTAGGGAACAGAAACCCACCATAGGGATTTGGTCAGCCAGAGGAAAAATACATTGTGGAAAAAACTCAGTTGCCAAACCAAAACGACAATAAAAACATAAATTCCTATAAAATGATTGCCATTTGTTAGTACTAGTTGTGAGTTATACAGAGATATTACATTTTACTTCAACTTTCTAAATATTAAAATTTAATCACTATTGTCATATTCATTATGAAGCATTTCTCCATTCCTTCATTGTAAATAAGAGCTATTAACAATAATTTACAAAGCGCTAGTTTTGAATGGAAACCTTTAATGCAGTAGAAGACCAAGCTGTGAATTAAATCTGCAAATCGGATAAAAAACACAAGACAACCATTCTCTAAATCATGTCAGAAAATAGTGGCATATATTATAATGAACCTGCATGACTGGTACAAGCTGCATGCATGCATATGTGGCGACTATCCATGAACATTTTTTTTTTATATTAAAAAAAACATACTGCACATTTCAAAAAAACATAAACGCATTCCTGTCTGTATGGAAATATCAGACAAAACAAGAAGATAGGGACTGAAGCCAGACTGGAAATAGTAAAAAGAAAAAGGTCTGATAACCAGACATATGTTAGCTACCATGTCAGTATCTTCAGTTACATCTTAGAAGCTGAAAAGCTGCAAACCTATGAATCCATATTATTCTTGACCTTAAACCTCAGAGAGGCAAAAGTGCAGACAAAAAAGAAGAACAAAAAAAAGCATACCAAATGAATTAAAATATTCAGGCATAAGAAATTTGAATAGGCTTACAGTAAGATTTTCAGTAGCATATTTTACATAACCACAAAGTAATTCAATGCACTGGCACACATATAAGTAAAAAGCAAGGCTTAAAAAAAACTTTTTTTTAGTAGAAAGAAAAATCTGGCGCAATTTAAATTTGCTTCTCTCCTCCTTAAACTAATCTTAAAAGCACATCAATATCACTATTAGTATTGTTACTGTGCTACTGTATATATTCATAATAGTATTTTGACATTACGATATTAAAAAGTAAATCATTACAAACATACCTCAGAGAGTGTAAACAAATCCTGACATCATGCAAACTGGAGACATTTTGATCCGCCACATGACGACAGTCATTCAGCACGTTACAGCTGAACACATCCTGAGGTGGAAGATCAGTTTGGTCCACTACAGATCTTGAAACTTATACATTCAACTGAGTCACAACTAGATCAAAGAATTAAAGAAGACATCCAAGTAGTCCGAACGCTGTTTGTGGGTTAGACACCTGATGAACGCGTCCACTGGGAAAATGTCTGACTTCCTTGAGACATAAAAAGCTTCTGTCCTCTTGGGATAGGAGGTGTTTGATCCTCAGTACATGAAAAAGGTCACTGAGAAAGAGAAAAACCTGATGGCTGATTTGCAGCATTTGACCACTTTTCCCTGTTTAGCATCAGGATACAAAATGCGCTCTCATGTCTTTTGTGATTGGCAGTAAATTGTTTGATTTTCGCATAAATACCTTCTTGCTTCTTCCTACAATCTGGATCCAGCGGGGTCTCACAATATCACATGTTAGGGCAGTTTTTCAGTAGAAAAAGTGCATAAGGTCAACAACAAGCGATAAAAAAAAAACACATTTACTCTCTATGTTAATGATAAAAGATAATGAAAAATATCCAAGTAAAACACAATCATATTTGATGTTGGGGTTTTGTAGTAATTTTTAATTTTTCTAAACACCTGGAGTCCCTAGAACAATAGCCGTATCAAAGTTGTCTTTGGAGTTTAAAACTGAGTTTGAAACATGTCAGAAAAGCAGTAAAAAGTCTTTAAAATGCCCTTATTTTGATTTCAGTCCAATTTTTTAAATCCTTCTATTGGTATTCCTCTCTAAGTCCTTCAGTACTCAATGAGGTCATGTGTGGGTGTGCCCAGTCGCAATCTGAAAATAAGCATCTGTTCATTGAAAAAAACCTTAAACATTCATAATATCCACATGAAGAAAGGCATCAAAGAGATTGGTCCAGTGGGAAGTTTTGTCTCTTGGAGTTTAAAATACTCCCTGGATAGAAGATTTAAAAAGGAAAATAAGTTGTGGGAGGGGGGTGCAGGTTTAAAGAGAGGACGAGCTCTGGCTGTAATGTCTCAGCAGCAGCTGGTCATATTCAGCCTCAGAGGCAGGGGACAGGGAAGGGGGAGAGCTGCCATTGGAGCTCAGAGATGAGTCTCTAAATGGAGAGGGAGGCGTCAGAGCCATGAGCTCCTCCATATCCTTGGCCCGTCTGCTACTCACGCAAGTCCCGGCCAGGTGCTCATAAATCTTACCCGCTGGTCGATTCTCGCAGAAACTGGAGACAGCTGTTACCTCCGCATATGTGGTGACGGTGGAGGGTGTCTGTCTGTTCCTGGGCGCGAGGTACTGAGGTGGACACGCCGTGGTGTCTGCAGTAGCAGCAGGCAGAGCAGTGGTGGAGGGTGGGCTGACGGTGGCTCCCCCTGGCAGCATCATGGTATTTAGCTCACTGATGTTGGCAGTGAAACGGTTAACCACACTACTGATCTGGTCCATGATTGTGGTACCCTGAGTTTGGCCGCCAATCATCCCTATGCCAATGTCACCCACTCCTATGATGCTAATGTCTCCATCATTCAATGCACCAACACCTTGGCTGTTGTCCCCGCCCCTTCTTCTCACCCCAGCGGGGTGCTCGGGTAAATAGGTGGGTAAAACTTCTGCATCCTCGGCATCCTCTCCTCCCTGATGACACACCGCCTTCGCTGCATGCTGACTGATGGTGGGCAAAGGTGACTGAGAGGGTGTGCAGGTGAAAGACTGAGAAAGCTGTGGCTCTTCGTACTGCTCCTTGACACCGTTGTCTGCTGGTGTATCCCCATCTTTAGAGAATGGCTTGATGATGGCTGTCTGATTTGCCTCGACTGGATCCTTTTTCTTCACGTGAAATGACATCCTCTTCCACAGGTTTGGTCTGTATCCACGCTCATTCTGTGTCCATGTAACTGATTTCCCATTGGAACTGAAAATCACATGAATGGCAGTAAGTAATCTCATACTTATGGTGTAATACTGCAAGTTGTCAGTAAATATGTAAGTATTTGGTGTAAATATCTGTAATTTATTTCAACATCACACCAGGGTTTTTTTTAAACTATTATAATCCATGATGAGGGTCATATTCCAATTCCTCTCACGAGTATTTCTACTCTCCTATGTTCTATCTTTTGCCTGCTGTGTAATATTAAGTCTCTTTGCATGTTCTTTTATCCTTCCTCGAAAGAGAAATCCTTAAAGGCAGTGGGGATCCTTTGGGAGTGCGTAACCCAAATGAGGTTACATACTCCCAGCTCTGGGAGCAGTTTTTCTTGGCTTCATATTCAGCCTGTTGCAACAACTTCTGCTCTACATGTATAAAGCTTAAAGAAGAGATGTGGATGGCTGTGCTCTTAGCTGTACTATATCTAAGCAGATCTTCCATATCGTTTGATGGACTCATGAACAGAAACAACTAAAGAAGGTGACTGTATTTTCTTCTCCAATCAGCAGTTAGTTAAACCTCATATCCACTGTATCACCCCAGCTGTCTGTAGCTGTCCCATTTTAGCTTCAGCTCAATCATATTTTTATCTTGTTGTACACTATGGGGCGATCGTGGCTCAAGAGTTGGCAGTTCGTCTTGTAATCGGAAGGTTGCCGGTTCGAGCCCCGGCTTGGACAGTTTCGGTCGTTGTGTCCTTGGGCAAGACACTTCACCCGTTGCCTACTGGTGGTGGGCCTGGTGGCGCCAATGGCAGCCTCGCCTCTGTCAGTGCGCCCCAAGGCAGCTGTGGCTACAATGTAGCTTACCAGTGTGTGAACGGGTGGATGACTGAATGTAGTGTAAAGTGCTTTGGGGTTCATAGGGACTAAGTAAAGTGCTATACAAATACAGGCCATTTACTATGGCATTGCAAATGTGGCGTGCAACTCCTATCAAACGTTATGTTTTTTTATCGAAAATATCATCGGAAACTGTGCCAATATGGTCTCATATTGCTTGTTATTATAAATTAGCAAGCACTAAATATAACTTTCATTTTAAAAACATAAATTGATTCAAAGATTTTATCTCACAATGCGTCATTATACAGTTGCTAATGGAAAAAATAAGCCACTACTTAAGGAGTTCACTCTAGTTTAAATGCTATGGAGAGTAGGAAACACTTTAAAAATTCAAAACAGAGGGAGTCCTACAGTACATGACCTCATTTCATCTCATAGCCATACCACCCTGAGCATGCTCAGTCAGTACTTGGATGGGATATCACCTGAAAATACCAGATGCTGTAGACTTGGGGCATGTGGCTCAGGTGGTAGAGTGGGTTGTCTACAAGTTAGAAGGTTAAGCCAAGTTTATCATATTACAGTCATCAGAGTGTGTGTGTGAATGTTAGATACAGCCCTTGAACATAGACAAAATGTTAAACCTATTGATTGATAGGCTCACAGCTATGTTAATAAAATCTTTGTTTGTTTATTTTTATCTCTATATATATATATATACGTTAATGCCAGCTTGTACCTTATGTTGTCCTGCGTAGAGCCACGACGTCGAAACAAGTTGGCCATGCTGCTAGAAGATTTGCCAGATTTGGCAGCTTTCTTAGCATCGCCCACATGCATGCGCACAACTGTGGATGTGGTGAAAGCGCTGCGGACATTTTTCTCGGGCTTGGCGAGCATGATGTAGACCTGATAATGGAAATGAGCAAGAAGGAAGTGTAAAAAAAATGTGTGAAAAGGGATAGTGCCAAACCAAACAGAAAATCTTTAGATTTTTAGGTTTTTTTTTTCTTTCTTACCTTGGGGACAAACATGCAGCAGAGAGCCACTGTGGCACTGAGGCTGACACTAAAGCACATGGTTATGATCTTGTAGTTGGAGCCAAAGTAAATTGGAACAAAGGCCAACCAGATGATACAGGTGGTGTACATGGTGAAGGCAATGTACTTGGCCTCATTAAAATTAGCTGGTACATTACGAGTCTGTGTGGGAAAAGGGAGTATGTACATTTTAAAGCAGGGCGTGGTAAAGTAAAACGAACAGTACACAGGAAAGAAAAGTGAGTAACAAAAACATATAAAAGTAACCGAAAATCTTAGTAAGCCTTGCATTATTGACTAATGCTATGTTGAAGTACCTTGAAGGCGTAGAAGGTGCAGCTGAGGATAAGCAGGCCATTGTAGCCCAGCGGTGCTACCACCCCCAGAGTGGTCAGATTGCAGATCAAGTGCACCTCACGGATACTGGGGTAATCATAGATCACCTAAAGAAAGGAAGAAGCTTCTCTAGTTGTATAAATAAATGTATATGACCATTCCCCACATTACAAAGGAAACCCGCACATACCTGTGGTGGCTCTATGATGAGAAGTGCCACAATAATCCCCAGCTGCAAGAGTATGAGTAGGAAGGCGATGACCAATTGTGCGCAGGCGGACATAAAACGCGGTTTCTTGGTACAGATCTTCTTTTTGCTGCCTGCCAGGATCCGTGCTATGCGGTTGGTCTGGATCAAAAATAGATCAAATGGTTATGCAGGCTTCAATGACATCGACTGTGGAGAATACATCTTGCACTGATTCATGACAATAATCCCCTTCCCAGTTCTTCAGCAGCAACCTCAGCCCACACTCAGACCCTCAACTTCTACCATGCTTCTCTTACAATTGGCTATCATTCAGTCTCTGGAGGTGGCTCTCCCAACATTACTCTAGAGTTGCCATTCTATTTATGCTTGAAAACATAAGACTACAACAGTAGATAAGCAGTTTGATAAAAAGTGGTTTATAAAGAGAAATTTAAATGAAATTAGAAAGCCCTTGCTCTGTCAAAATTATAAAGTCCTTTAAAGTCAGTCATTTGGGACTCATAGAAAAAACATCTTCTTTGAGTAATTTCGTCTTCCATCCCCTGAAGCTCTCTACGCACTGCTCTTGAGCTAAGGCCACATGAAGCTTGGAGGTTTGTAGCGACTGACTCTGCAGAAAGTTAGGGGGGCTCACTGTGCCCCTCAGTGTCCACTAACTCCAATTTTACATGGCCTTACACGTCATAGCTGTGTTGTTGTCATTCTCAATTGCTACCACTTTCATATAATACCGTTTACAGTTAACTGTGGAATATTTAGTAGTGAGGAAATTTCGCAACTAGTCTTGTTGCACAGGTGGCATCTTGTCATGGTACAACGCTGGAATTCACTGAGAGCGACCCGTTCTTTCATAGAAGCAGTCTGCATGCCTAGCTGCTTGATTTTATGCACTTGTGATGATGTAAGTGACTGGAACACCTGAATTCAACGATTTGTACAGGGAAGTGTATACCTTTGGCAATATAGTGTTGTACGTTTTGCAGGCTTGTTTTGATAACTTCTTAACCGTGCAGCTCAATTCCAACATGTTGTTAAACACTGAAAGTGCCAGTGAGAAAAAATGTGACAGTAACTATTACTGTCACAGTAACTACACTCTTTAGTATACTGTATATTCCACAGGTACAGTTAGGGATGGGAATCGAAAACCGGTTCTTGTTGACAACCGGTTCCCACTGTTTCAATTAATTTGAATTGTTTGTCATTTTTGCAAACAATTCCCCACGTTGCAGAGCGTCATGTACCTGGCAGGAAACATGGTGCCTAAGCGGCACAAATGTTTGGTTATACTTTACGAGAACGGATGACAACAGGACAACTTGCAAGATATTTCATTTAAGGAAGGAAACACTACGAATATGCAAAAGCATTTGCTCACAAAACAGGCGATGACCTTAAATGAATGTCGTGTTTTTAATTCCGCTGCCTAGGACTAGTGAATCTCAACCCAGCAGCAGTGGTAACGTTTGCACGTCCTCTCCCGTTAGTGCGGCAGGTAAATAATCAACTAACAGTGCATATTATGTTAGCGCGATCTGCCTTATTACAAAACCTGCTATTACTCTGCATTGCATTTAGGTGACCATGATGAGAGAGACAGACAGAGTCAGGCTCAGATGCTGCCAGTTCTCGCTGCAGTCTACCGGTAGCGTCTCCTTTTAGGCCAGGATAGACGAATGTCACCGAGCAGTGACTAAGTTTGTGGTCAAAAGCTTGCATCTATTTGCCACAGCAGATGGCCCCGATTTTGTGAATGTGAATGTGTTTAATTGTAGGCAGGGACATTACTGGATATTCTTGTGTAATTGCTACAGAATAATTTATGTTATACTTTGTTATTGCTACAGACAAATACTTATTTTATTATTTTACATTCACAATTTTTTTTTTCTGGGGACTCCGTGACACCCCATCGAAGAGCCATAGGCTGTGGATCTCTTAACATCTCACAGTTGGGTTACTCCTAAATTTCTTGTTCAAAGAGAAGATATAAAACAAAGTTCTAAGCTAATCGACCTGTGTCTTCTCCTTTTTTAAAAACAAGAATCGATAGGAGAATCGATAAAGAATCGAATTGTTAAACAGAATCGAAAATGGAATTGGAATCGTGAAAATCTTATCAATTCCCATCCCTAGGTATAGTAGTGATAGAGGGATGGTGATATAGGGAAAATGTGATCAGAAGTACACATATAAATTTGATTTTGAAATTTCTGATCTTAAAATTAAATACTGTAGAATACCTATTTTAGTGCTTAAAAGAATAAGCTGATTTCAAATGCAGCTGATACACAATGAGCACCTGTTTTAACCCACTTAGTTTCATAGGAAGTGAAAGAAGACGCTAACGTGCATATACTTTATGTGCTTGTTCCCCTACCTTCTGATAACTAAACAGAAAAAGTACCTTGGTGACGAGAGCAGAGTAGCTCATGGCAGGGGACAGTCCGATTCCCAGCCGCTGGAGGTAGCAATAGACAATGTGCGGCTTTGCGATAAGACTGAAAGTACACAGGTAGCCCAGACATATTCCTGCCAGAATAATGTAGCAGAGCTCCCGACTGGATGACTTGACCACAGGAGTGTCCCAAAACCTACAGATAAATGAAACATCTAGATTCACATTGCTGATAAAAGATACGCAGAGCACCGCAGTGACTGTTTTACTTTGTCTAATTAAATGTTAGTCATACAAAAGCATGAGACATTCAATACCGCAAAGGATGTATTGCATATATCACTAACAACCAGTTGCAAACAGGGACATCAGACTTTAAAAACATCTACAGAGTCGCAGTAAAACACCAACAGTAGGTCAAAATAAACTGATGTTAGCCCTTGCTAGTCCTGAATATGTATGTAAACATCCTGTGCATTCATAGTTAAATGTATAGATACTGGCTCCAATTACTTGATGAAAACAGATGTAACAAAAAGTGTAGCCATGAGGCCCAGGCAGGCAAAGACTACAGCAGCAATGGGCTCTGGATCCCCCCAGCGGACATACTGCACTGGAATTGGCTCACAACCTGAGGGGTGCAGAGAGATCATGATTAGTGAGAGAAAAAACATGAAAAGTTTCATTCAAAAATGTGATGCATTTGTAAACGAAATATTAAAACTAGTGTATTTATGTATTTTCATGAAACAGGCAACAGACTGTAGCTTACTCCAGCAACAGATTTTCACTCATGTTGCAACACTGTGGGCATCAACAATGTAACTGTTGTGTGTAAAATTTAGGAAAAAATATTTTTTTCAAACTAGAGAGGAAATAAAATATGATAGGACAGTTTACAAAGAAATCTGGATCTAGGTCTCTTTATATGTGAATACTATCTCTGTGCAGTAGTGTGTCTTTGTACAGAATGCTAGGGCTGTTAACGGATGTGGTCCACCGTCACTGCGGTGGACCCAGATTTCGTGGCTCCTCTGACCGCTGCGGAAACCGTGTAAGTGTAAGTGAAAGTGCCACAGATGAAGTAGTGCATACCAGTGAGGTCATCTGTGGGCCAGGAGCCAAGCTCACAGGCTCGGCAAGTGTACTCATCAAACACGAACTCGTTCTCTTTGCAGGGAGTGCAGGTCCAACAGCAGCTCACCTCTCCTTTACGGATCACCTGGAGACACAGACACACCAGTATGAAAGACTGGAAAGGTCTCAATGCTCCAATGACAATTTCCTGTAGGTAATCTTACCCTCTGACTGCTCCACATGCTAAGAAAATGAGAATTTGTTCACCAGGGGAGCAAATGAAGAAGAAAAAAACGTCCAGAAGGTAATTGAGTCTCATTATTAACAAAAAACTTTCCTCACCATAGCAACACGTATATGAAGAAGTGTAGCTGGAAAAGGAAAAGTGGAAGTGCGGAGGGTTAGTGGTTAGTGGTCTGGAGTTTTAATCAGAATTACTAAAATTTTTGTGCGGAGTTTCCCATTTCCTTTGGTTCTGCCGCATCCTCTAATAGTGCGAAGGTAGGTTGCCTTTGTGGGTGAACATGATTGGGAATCTGTCTGTGTAGGTTCCCAGTCATCCAGGTCATGACAGTCTAAGGAAAGAAAACGACTGGACTTTCTCAAATTTCTTGAAGACGTTTCACCTCTCATCCAGAAGAGCTTCTTCAGTTCTGAAACCAAATGGTGGAAAGTCCCAGGTATTTAAACCCTTGTGGCACCACTTTTAATCATGTGCCCCACCACATGAGCCAAGATGTGGAAAAAAAAAGCATGGGTCACTACCACAAGATCCGAGCGGGGGTTGAGGCCTCTGGGTAGGAATCTCAAGACTGCACTGTAGGTGGTGACAGTTTCTCTATCCGTTAATGGTCGTTCACAGTGGACATACATGGCCTCATTTACTCCTTTTACTCCCGGTCCAAAATATGAACACTGGCATCCTCAAAAGAGTGACCTTTACCCTTTAGATGTACAGCTGAGTCTTGTCCACTCTAGGTGACTGTTTGTTTTTTCCAATATGGAGGTTATTAACAATCATTAACACAAGCATAAACTTAAGAGCAAATCTGAAATGCTTGTGAGAGGTGATCATATTCTCGTTCTATTTCTTTCACTACATGTATTTTTCAGCCACTACAGGAAAACTTACAAGCCTATAAAATGCCATATGTTGTCATAGCTCTACAACGATTTCCCCACAACAGTTGAGATAAATAAAGGTGGTATGGTATTCCAACAGGCTGCTTCTGTAGCGGTGCACTGCTCCACATAAACAACAGGGTGTCAGAAGTAAAGAGGGATTCATATTAGAACTTAGGGGAAAATACTGGAGAGGGACACTTCAGTGTTCTTCGTGATTTGAATTATCTGGAGGAAGCTTAAAAAGGTCCAGATGGGAGATGATAAAAGCTTGAACAAAGAGCTTTGCTGAATCCCTGGCAGAATACTCGAGGATCTGACTGGACCAGTTTTAGAAATTGTGAACCCGTGGGATCAATTTAAGGCTGCTGTGTGGGTCGTGTTTTTTCGAAAGGTTTCTTCATTATAACTGTCCCGAGTTGTCTGGTCTGTGGTTAAATGTGGTCATATGGCATCATGAATTATGAGCGGCATCAAAAAGAGAAAATGTTCATAATCCACCCTTTAGTTTGATGCACACATTAAAATCAAGTCATTTGCATTGTCTTTTAGTTTGATATATGATCTTGTCACGATTGTGTGTACAACTATTGCTACAAACTGTAAAAAAAAAAAAAAAAAAAAAGCAAATACATTATAGATTAAAATTTTGAGTATTAAACCTTAGAGGTGTAACTCTGGCCCTTGAGTGCGCTGAACGGGTTCATACCTTAATCTGTGCCTTCTGGCAGGGCTCAGAGCAGACTGACTGGATGATTTCACTGTTGTTGCTCCAGATTTCTTCATCATTCATCTTTAGGCCACCCTGATCCCAGCTTCCCACATGGATGTAAGCGTATTCATCTTCACCTGTCTGCTTGAAGTTCATGATTTCATACCTGAGGCAAGCATGCAATATAAACACACATTAAACAGCAATTTATGCTTTTCCTGCCCCCTTTTTTCTGCCTTTGCCATCTCAGGCCTTACCTGCCGGGTGAGTCTCCATTCTGGTCAAAGAGGATGGCCTCCCCAGATACACCAGTAAAGTTGGTTTTCATCAGGAAATCTAGCAGCTTGCGACCATCAATGGGACGCATGCTCTCACACAAACCCTGTGGAAGAGAAAGTGATGTCACTGCTGTCACAACTGATGTGAAAGCACTTAAATGTTTTCTATCAGTCCTCATACCTTATATCCTGGACAAAGTGCTTGTTGCATGGCATGTAGGCCATAAGCCATCGAATAAATGGCATTTATGACAAAGCCCATCTTGGTGTCTTGAGCATATTGATGCCGCAGAGACTCTCTCCCTGTGGACAGAAAGGAGATAGACAATAGAAAACCCTTGTAATGATAGTATTTTACTGATTCGTTAAAAGTGTCTAAGTAGGTGTTTTACTAACAAGTGCAAGTGCGGTTGTAAGCAGTGCTCTCCTGTGGATGTCCCTTCAACCTGCACTGGAAGCGGTGCTGCCAGAACTCGGGGAACCAGGGGTTCCTCAGGTTAGCGTCAGGCTTCAGGTTCAGGTAGTAATCATCAAACCAGGTCACATACGCCGACTTTAACTTTATAGTGATTCCCCCGGCTGCTTCCTTCTGGTAGCCATTAGTCACATCATACCTGTCAGCCCAGCCATCGCTGGACAGGAGGAAGGGAAAATTAGAAAAAAGTGCAACAGCTAGTTTAGGTAAGTACTGTTACTATTAGGATGTTATTCTTCTTATTTTTTAAATTATTTGCTTCATTATTTATTTTTATTATTTATTCTTTTTATTTCATTTTTTGGCTTATAAATGTGAGTATAAAGTATATAAAAACATAGCTAGTGGGACAGCTAGTTCCCAGAAAGCATTCAAAGGGTGTAGTGCACACAGCAAGATTTGCTAAAAACTTGTTATTGCCTGTTATCTGTTAAGCACAGCTGGAAAACTTGACACTTTACACCAGAGAAACAAATTGAAAAGGGCTACACTGCAAACTGTAAAAGAGACATCTCTTTAAAGCACCATTCAGGACTATCAGATAAGAATTATGCCTTAAACACATTAGTACAGCGAACCTGGAAATCAAGTGTGAATGTCAGCGATATAGAACCCTGGTGCTTTTCTGCCAAGTAATGCTTTTCAACCCCTACCTACCTATAAATATATATGGATTTTTATATGGATTTTTCAAAAGCTGCCCAAGGGCAAGAGGCATCTTATTTCACAGGTAACAAATATTTTCCAATTTTCAGCAAAACTGACAAATACAATCATCACACCAGGAATCAAGAAACTTCTGAAATTGCTTTTTAGATTTCTGAGACTGTCACAGCTGAAGGAAATTATCTGCGAAGCCCAAAAACAAGAAACGTGATCATATTTTACTTCTGTTATTAATATATTTTCCTAAACTTGTTCTATAGATTCACACTCCTTCCGAGTTTGCCTCAAAAATAAATCTGGGTCAGTGTTGCAATAAGCATTCATATGTTTTCCTATGAGCGCTTGCATCTATGCTTTTAACATGATCAGATCGTGTTGCCATGGCAACTATGCAGTGTTGAACTGCTTCCCCCTCCTCACTGCTTGCAGATATCTTGTAGTGGATTTGGAAAGTAACATAACACTGAATTCACGATGGATTTTTTTTTTTTTGCTGAAAAGCTGTTGTGTTGATAATAATTTATTGGCACACAATTGCTCAGACTGGAAGAGACCAGAGGTGTCTTCATAAATGAATGACTGAAATGAGAATAACATTTACAATGATGACTCAGATAAGCCAACACAAGACTTACAAAGTTCTAAAAAATAAAGCATTTGTTTTAAGCATTTTCTATTGTTTTTGTTTTTTTTATTTCCCTATTTTATTCTTTAATTAATTTCTCAGATTTTAACAACTTGCATCTCTGCACCAATCTGTTACTATTCCTTAAAGGTCCTTTTTCTTAAAAAAATAAAATAAAATCCACCGCCGAATAAACTCCAAACAAACATCAGCAGACTGCAGTGTCTGCACATCTGATGTGGTGTTTTTTGAAAAACACAGAGGTCTTGGAGTCAATAAGCTATATCTATCAGTGAACTGCTTGAAAAGATTTCTACTCCCATCTATTATTATCTCTCCCTCTGGATACTTGTCTACAGTCAGAAAAAAGGCAAAAAAAAAAGAAGGGTGATTACACATCCACGCATGTGCATACATGTAAAAATGCACACTTCACTGACACAAACAATTGCACTCTTCTAACTGAAAAAAAGAAGTCATTTTTGAAAACTTCGCTAACCGAGCTGGAGTTACACAACAGTAGTGTGGGTGGATTTTTTTTTTTTTTTTTTATGAGAGTGAGGTAGGAGATCATTTCATAACTCATCCTTAGAGAAGCAAGTACAGAAATGGTACACTGGCATGAAAAAGGCAGAAATGGATATGAAAAGCATGGAGGGCTTTGACTCTGGATAGTTTGAATCACACTTGAACGAGAGCTCTAAAACCCACACATCGACCTTGGAGGGCAATATGCTGTATGCAGCATGTTGCTACACCACCTACAGCCTGAAGACTCACATAAACGTGCAAGGATGTGCATCCACAGACACACATACACACACACAGATACGTGTGAACACACATCGTTTTCTTATTTCACTTTAAAATACATGTATGAGCAGATTTTTATGAGGAAATACTTTAGAACTCCTCACTTCTATAAAACAAACTTGAGGCCACAAACGTTCCCATATCTAAAATCTGAAAATTTAACAAAACACACATACAAAAAAACAAAAAAAAAACAACCAGTCCAATGCATCACACCAATTTGCAGGTGAGAAGCCAGTCGGGGGTTGGGTTGCTATGCTAACACTAAAAACTCCAAGTGATTAGTTGGAGCGCTTTGTAAAGGAACTGATGGAGCGTGTGTGTCATGAGTGGGCAAAGAGGAATATGCAGACAAGACAAAATAAATGAAAAATAACCTTTTATTTGGTTCAAAGACTAAAAATGGCCCAAACTGGAAAATCCAAACTCAGGCATAAGCATGTGGCACACGAGGGACCAAACACAGAATCACAAACAGAGAGAAAGACTTGACAAAAAGATCCAAGAAACTAGAAGGGAGGGCAAAAGTAAACCAAACACAAAGAATCAAATATTAATAACACAAACTCTAAATCCTCAAAGCATAAATAGTCACAACACGATTACTAATCAAACCACAAAACTTTAAACTGAAGCTAAACCAGAGGGTATATAAAGTAACATTTCAAATGGCAAAAACTACAGGCCAGAATCAGCTCTGTAAAATGTAAAAGCTAATCTAAATGAAGAGCAAGACACAGGTCAACCTCAAACAGTGGCCATTAACTTATTAAATTATTTTGAAATTCATCCAACAGTACACCCATCCAACATAGTTGACATTCCCACTTCTAGACCACTAATGTGACTAAAAATAGGGAGTGTACTTATATAACCTTTTGCCTTTATATACAAATGTGATACATTTTCATTTATCCATAGATATCTATCTACATGAGCTCAGTTTGGCTGCTGATCAGATGCAGCTGTATAAAACAGGCTTAAGTACCTCAATTTAAAAGCATCCAGTCTAGGCATGTACTGCAAGGTGACAGATCTTTCAAGCTAATGAAAATGATCGTTTGTGGAGGCAGCTAACAAGAAATGCAAGAAAAATGTTGAGTGATGTTAAATACACATCACTGAAGGACAGAACTCATAAAACGCGTGCTCATTAATGCTTGCATGAATGCATCAAAAACAACTGGAGACAAATCTGACACCTCCGCAGTACGTTTCGAATCTAGTCACCCTCATAATGAGGGACATCTTAACAAATTAAGCACAAGTTTTAATAATGAGCACATTTCAACAGCACAGCTACCTGAAAGCTCTGTATGGATAACATAGATGGTAGAACACAATGTTTTGCAATATGTAGTTCAAGGTTATTTTATGTTTCCTGCTGTCAGATTTGAGCGACAGCCTACATATGTGGCCCCTAATGAGGAAAGGCATTTATAGACCACCAGGGACAAGAGCGAGCCAGAGAGCTAAACCTTAAAATAAAACATGTTATTCTCGGAGAGAGTGAAACCTCCTGCTAAATCAACCACCTCTTTCTGCTTGTTTTCTCCCCTTGTGTATCTAACTGAATGCTTTCCTCCCTGCTCGGTTTTCACAATCTTTGACAGTTTCTTCATTTAACGTATCGTTAGAATGATCTATGCATTAAACATAGGCCACATCAAGAGCAGATTTGATGTGGTATGGTGCGAGATCTCTTATAATGATGACTATGTTTTAACATACTGGACATCAGGAAAACAATGCTTTATCTAATGATTAGACTACTCAGATTTTCTTATAAAAGGGAAACAGAGTAACTGGAATACGTTGGTCTGGCACTATTTACTGTTGTGACAGCTATAATAATAATAATAATAATAATAATAATAATAATAATAATAATGTATGGCTCTGTTACCTTTTTCTCTATATGGAGCTGCAGTAGCAGTAGTAATTGAAATTTAATAAATGTTAATATATTCACAACTGAACTAAAAATGTGCAAAAAAGATGTAAAAAAAATACCTTTGATTCCATGATGTTGATGGATGCAATGAAAACACTGATGATAGCAAGGATAATGATGATGTTGGTGATGATGACAGGAAGACAACAAATCAACAATCTTCTCTTGATGGTATCAGAAGAAAATCTGTATTGGCAAGTAGCACATGATACTAAGAGGATTTAACAGCTTCTGATAACAGCAAAAACTCCAACAGTTAAGAAATGCAGTCTAAAGAATCCTACATACCAGAAGTCGCCACTCACCTTCCGACGAGGACGAACTCTCCCACTAGGCGTTGTCGTCTCATGGCCATCAGTATCCCTCGGACTGTCATGCCCTCACAGAAGCAAGCCACAACCCTGGCTTTGGGTAGATGGCCTCTGAGTTTCTGCAAAAGCTTGTCAAAGCTTTGCTCCCCTGCATTGCTGTATATCTTGTCAGAGTGGGCAATGCAGATCCCTTCTTTTGCTGCCATGTCTTTAAATGCCTCCATACCGCTCTCACCATAATTACCTGTGGAGGTAACCACATGAATGCAATGGTGTTCATAAAAACATAAAAGCTGGGGGTCTGTTAAATAGTTGTTGCTAACTACTTCTTCTTTTGACTGCTTCTTATCCCAAGCATCCTCCTCTGACACAACAACTCTTTGAACATCCTCCTGCAATACATGCGCAAGTCTTCATTGTCACATTACCCCAGTTCTTGAAAATTGCTACCAGTACACTTCTTCTCCATTCCTGAGGCATTCTACAGGATTGTGTTTAAAGATCTGGCCAAAAAGTCCACTGTCATCTCTCTTAGACATCTCCACACCTCCAAAATGGTGCCAGCATTTTTTCCATTCCTCATCCTCTTCATAACTGCAGTCACTTTTTTCTTACTAATCTTCTGCGCTTCCTGCTTCACTGACTATCTTCCATCTGTCCTCCTCCCTGTGACATTTTATTCATCAGCTTTAAAAGTACTCCCACCATCTTCTCAGCAAACTCTCTTCACATGTTAGTACATTTCCATCTCTGTCCTTAATCATCCGAACCTGCTGCACATCCTTTCCAGCTTGTGTATCATTCTCATCTAAATTTCAAATTTATCTCTGACTTTTCCAACAATTTTGTTCACATTACTGTACAACAATTGCTTCAGCATCTTCATTGTGATGTTTCTAACACATTTACTGCTTAGCCCAATTGTTTTTAGTGTGCTGACACAGATACAGATGAATGTATGAACACTTGCGTAATGCCAGCGCAGCACTTGGGAATCTGGTACATTTCCCCCCCAATTACAGGAATTGTCAGGGGTTAAACTTTTCTGTTTTTGCTAGAAATCAGGTCACCTACTTTCTCATGCTTCGCGAGGATGCTCTCCCTCTGACACTATTTGAAATATTTTTTTCTATCACTACACATGAGTAACGTTGCTTGCGTTCTTGAGTGGCAGCAGCAACAGTTTTAAATTGATTTTCTGTGCTTTAGAAATGATTAAATTCTCTGCCATTCATACTAGTGATGCTGTATTTTATATACACTAAAATTGCTTTATACTCTTTAATGTTTCTCTGTGTTTGTTCTAACTTTCCAAGAAACTGGTTAACCTTCCATGGGTCTGAGAGTCTAACTTTTAAAAGACTAATAATCAAAGCTCACTCCATTTCACAGATATTTAAAAGTAAAGACAACCAAGGATGAATATTATTTATATATATATATATAACTTTCCAGAGTGGCGAATGCCTTCTTTAGCTGATGTAACTGGTTCACAAAATTGTGGAAAACTGTTCAGGTAATATATAAATCGAAGTGTACACATGTAATTACACATGTAATTACATTCATGAAATAAGAAATAGAAAGTCAGCTGGATAACCCCCATTGTGGACTACATGTTAAAAAATACTAGAAGAATAGATGTAGTGTAAACATCAGACTACTTTGGAGAAGAAAATTCAGCATGCAAAACACACTTACTTTAAATCCTCCCCTACAGTAGATTGGTAATTATACAAAAAAAAAAAAAGAAGAAGAAGAAAAAAGGAACAATCCTGCCTAAATCTGGCACTTAAGAGCGATTTATTTCAGAATTGTATGTCCTGGAGCCACTGAGACATTATAAAAGAGGCAGTAAATATATGGAAACCCTTTTGAATAAAGATAAGAGTGATGCATTCGGAGTATATTTTCTTGTGATTAGTTAATGTTTGTTACACTGACGTTTGCTTTTTGGGGAGTGTTGTGCATCGCAGCCTGGTGTGTCATTGTCGCCAGAGGACAACAATAAATATGAACGTTTATTACTTTATTGCTGGAACATTAAGTAAAGTTATATACCTGCTGTAAGAATGTTAGGCAGAAACTTAAGCATTAATGAAATCAGGGGACAACGCAGCCTGATACACAAACAGTTCAAAGCTTGTGACAGTGATCAATTTATATTTTTTTAATGATCAGTTGTACATTAACAGACAATGAATTTGCCTAAAAAATGCACATTGATACGTTTGTAGGCGTGGATGTAAAGACAAAAGCACATTTCAGAATTATTGCATCACAAGGCTTTTTGAATTTTTCGATATATACAGCTAAGCTCCTTTTGTTGTGTGTTGTGCTTTTTTTTTTTTTTACACCCCCTCACAGGTAAACTTAAAAATGCTTGAATCAGATGAATGAATGGGGAGTCACGTGCTTCCTGATGACTAAAACGCTTTAAAATAGATTCTTCAGATGCAACTGGAAAAGAGCTGTACCTGTATGTATATATGTGGTCTTTGGCAGGAACAGAATAAAGCAGAATAACAGAAAAAACTCTAACACTCTGACATACACAGTCTTACCTTCAGTGTGTATTGCAGACACGTAGCTCCAGTTGTATCTCTTGACAATGTCCACCATTGCTCTGGCCTGTTGCATATCTGATGGTACTACTCTCATGAAATATTTATACAGGCTCTGTTGGAAGGAATTTACATGATCACCAGTCTGGCAGTTTAGCTGGCTTATCTGCATGCAACAGCTCGTCTACTAGTTTGCATATTCATCCCTTATAATCTTTACACCATACCCATCGCTGTGCGCTAGCTTAAAAGCAGATTCTCAAAATTGAGATCACGTTTTATCAAACATGATGTAAACCAAGCTGAAGTTTTTAGATTGGTTTGTGTTTTTGTATTTTACATGAAATTCCTTTTTATCAAAACAAAAACAAAAAAACTCAAAGCACTAACTGTTTTTTGTTTTGTTTTTCTTCCCTGCCACACTTGCCACGCATGTCCTCACACTTTGATGAGGACATGCTTACTGCTTTGTTATTCAGTGTGGATTTAAAGTTTGCAGCTCTGTTGTTAGCGAGTTTGTTGACTAGCCTTACCTTGTCACTGAGATCCATGCTGGTGGCTGAGTAAGCTATCTGTGGGATGTTGAAGAGCTGGAGGAGATTTTGCACCTGGATGGCCACAGAGCTGGAACCTGGTCCAATAAGTCCCACAATAGGCTTCTTCCCCTGAAGAAGCATGCTCCCTCCTTCTGCCGTGCATCTGCCCTGGCTCTCCTCCTCGTCGCTGGACACTAGTGTGTCCCGAATAAACTCAATACTCTGTTCCAGTGCCACGGCAGAGTGCCAGCACGAATCCCTGGTGTAGAAAGACTGAGTTAGCAATCACACTGTTTTGGCAGGAATTATGGGAACATGAGGTGAGGATTGTACAGTCTGTGCTTCAGTGATTTTGAGGAAACCATTACACAAAGACAATTTCAAAATTCCTCAGAAGTCTGGAATTCAATGTTTAGGAAGTCTGCGCTAATCAGAGCAGATCAGTGTCTTTTAAGGTCTTTATAGTACAAAATTCCCACTTTGTTTTCCATGAGCTGTGTCAGGAAACACAAGCAGGTCATCACAAGCAGGCTTGCTGATGACTTCAAAATGTTGCTTTTAAATACTGCATTTACTTCAAAAGAAACTACAGTCTACCCTTACCTGTCATGCTGCTTTTGTGGCTCAATTCCTCCAGCTACGGTTCACTTGCTTGCACTCAGCCATCTTCAGAGTCTATTTGAAAGTTTGCTTGGTTCTCCTCTGATGCCTATAAACATCTCCCCCATGTACTTTGATACTGTCTATTCATTTAAAGCAACCAAAGTTTAGAAGCCTTCTTAAAATATCTTTCTGTGTTTAATATAATATTATAATTGATCTCATAATGAACCAGTCTGTAAGCCAAACCATCAGTTGAATAAAAATTCTTCATTGTGTAAATATTGTGTAAGGCTGACAACAATGTCCTGCTAAAACAAAAGGACAACACAGTGAGCTCTGTCAGTGCTGACCTGATCTCGCAGCCCAGGCTGATGTTGGGAAGGATGGTGGGGTCTGCATTAATTCGGTCCAGAGTGTGCATCATGGCTTCCACTCTCTGGATCCCGTACTGCTCACGGACCGCACCACACTTTCGCTCATGGACCTGATCAGCACAGATGGATCATTTACATTTGTGACACTAACCCCCTTAACGCCTAGTGTATGTGATTTCCCCCTTTTTTTATCAATAAATTGCAAACAAAAAAATAACAAATGCACGATGGAGCAAATATGATACAAATTAAAACTCATATATGCAAATATTAATATTTTATTTGTTTTAATTGTCAGAAGGTTCAATAACCACTCCTGTTTTGCAAAATTTAAATTTTCTGGCGTTTATTTTATGACTCAGACTTTAAAGGGTTACACTGAGATGTGTGCAAGCATATGCACATAAACACATCAAAATGTACCTTATCTGCAGGTGGTTGGTGGTGGACAGAGAACAGAGCTCCTATGATGATATCACCAGGGATATGTGCCAATACCCTTCTCTCGTTGTTCTGGGCATTGACCCCAACCTGGTCTTTCAAGCCCAGCCAGCTCACATCAGTTCCCAACAGCACAGCCACCGCTAACAGCCGCACATTCAACTTCAGGATGTGTCCCATCCCCGTGGTCCTCGTTACACCTCCCGCCATCTTCTGACCACTTATAGCTGAGGTTCAGCTGAGGATTTTGCGTTTGGCTTTGTGCTTGTAGAGCCAAGGGCAAGGGTTGGATTCCTGAGCAAAAAGCATTATAGAATTATTTTAAAACATAAAAGTTCAGACAGCATTTTTAGGTACGATGAAAATGAAAAATGTTTTCACTTTTTCTATGACATCCAGTTGCTGTCTGTGGTGCTGAAACGCCAATGCATCGTGTAACTTGGGTAAAACTGACATAGAGCCAGGTGTTTCAGTGGAGTACTACAACCTACTTAAAACTCGGAAATCTCCTCTGCTTTAATAATTCATCAACAGCCACAGAGTGCTTCGCATAAGCAAACTAAAAGATAGCTTCAGCCTACCTTATTTCTGCCCGTGCAGATGATATTCCTTCCGAGATCGTTTCCATCACCAAGGAGCAATTTTTAACAAATAAAAAGCGCGGCGCACTGCCTGGTTACAGCACACTGCAAATAGCAGCAGATAATGCCCGTTATTGGAACATGCTTGACTTACTGACGCACACGACAGCCCCCCCTCCTACTCCTTTACCTCCTCCTCCTCCACCAAAACAGTGGAAAGCATGGAGCAACAACAGAAGGTATAACGATGGAATTCTTCTACAGGGGAGCTACTTAGACGCACTATTAAAAGACAAAAACAAACGTGTGGAAGGGGGGGAGGGGTGAATGAAGAGAAAACAGAGGTGGGAGATCATTCGCGTGCCTTCCTGTTTTAATTGTTACCACCTTTTGATGAAATCTGCATAACTAGACGGCCCCCGCTCATTTGAATTTTTAACAGTTCATTTCCTCTGATTATATAAAAAGAAGTTTTAATAATTGTGTTTTGAGCCCATTCACAAATCACCATCTCAAAAATACTTTACTTATATTTGAAATTTAAATTCATCATTCCAAAATCAGACATGGCTGGAGTTTGGACTGCATGGAAAATGACAGTATCCACAAGAGAAGAGGAGATGAACTGATTGTTTCTTGGAATTCAACTGCAGCTTTTTCCCTCTCTTGCTTTAGGGCAGAATTTTAAATCACAGGTCTTATTTCTACAAAACTGACACCTCTCTCTGTTTCACTGCATTTCTTTTAATGACATTCTGTTTTCGGAATAATAAAAAGGGAAGAAAGAAAGAAAAAATAAACCTGTGGCGTTACCATGCAAACCAGCCTGCAATCTCAATGTTGGAAGTAGAATCCAAGACATCCCACAACTTGTGTGTTGATCATTTTCACCTCAACAAAAAGGGCGTTTAATATGCTGTTTTTGATCATCTTCATCATCTGCATCTGAAAATAGGGGGAAACGTATAAGAACGGTGGGATTCCCTAACTTGCTTAGGGTGTCATGGTCCTGGGTCGTTGACCCAGCGTTTTGTGTTTTGTGACTATTTCCCTCTGTTCTAGTTATTCTGTGTCCTCCCCCCTTGTGTCCGGTTCGGGTTCTAGATTTCCTGTTTTACTTTGTAGGTCTGTGTCTCGTTATGCCCATTAAGTTCCAGCTGTGTCCCCTCCTGTGTGCCATTTCCTCATTACCTGGTGTGTGTATTTATAGTTGGTGTCTGCCTGTGCTCCTCGTCGGCTCGTCTGCACTCATCCGTGTATTTCTGCGTATCTCTGCATTCATCTGCGTTCCATGGTGTCCTGTCTCTGCGTCCCTCTGCCCCGCACCCCCTTTGTACGGTCTCAGGTTTGCTATTTAGTTTCTCCCAGTTTAGGTTTCCGTTTGTAAAGTACTCATACCTCGTTGCCTGTTTTTGTCACCACCACCTTTGTAAATAAAACATCACTCGTATCATCAGTTTGCTGCATCTTGGGTCCTCCTTTTCCTCCACACCACACGGCTCCCTCCGCCAGCCGTGACAGTGGGAATATAAATGTGAAAAAATAGTCACAGATTTGTTTGATTTAGTTACTTGAACGCAACACCAAGCTTTAAGAGACCACACTTTAGCTATTCACCTTAAAAAAAAACACACACACACACACACACACACACACACACACACACACACACACACACAAGCCACGACGTCAGAAGCCAAAGGAATAGATTTTGATGAGAAGATATTTTGCAAAATTCCATCTGAGCTATCAAAATCCAGAAATCAACGCTCTCATATGTGTACACAGGCAAATATAGAAGCTAACCTGTTCGCTGGTGTCCGATTTTGGTGTTTTCCTGTACATAAAGACAATTACATCATAAACTGGTAACCTAAACGTGCAAATTGGCGCATTAAAAATAACCAGATTGCAGGAAATTAAGTCTTTGATGCTCAAAATTATCCGGGGGAGGATTTCCCCGGATAATTCTGAAAGCCGTGTAAATTTGTCCACCCCCATTTAATGTCGCATCCAATGCACAAATGAAACCTATGCACACATATATCTAAGTAACTTACAAGTCACGATCACCTATTTACATCTTAGTAATTTCACCAAAATATGGGTGCATTTTCTACAATGTGTCAGTGAACTCGAAAAGAGTATCTGCTCCTGAGCTGAGGCTTATTTGTTGCCTTGGGAGACGGGCAAAAAGAAAAGGTAGGCCCAGTGAACGAGCAAGACGATATTTATGGCTACGTAACGCCCTCTGGTGGGGACTCGCTTGTCGACAAGGGTAATGTCCCAATCCCGTGAACATCACATGAAAATTTTTCCGCAAAGTGAAAAAGTTGAACTTTCCAGTGACGTTGAGATAGCAGTGGAGATAACACAACAAACATTTACCGCTTCTACTGAAAGAGCACAATAAAGCTTTCTATAATATTACCACAATAAAGCTATTGCTTATGGCAGTTATCTTATCAGCTCGTCATATGAAGTCTCCTGTGTTGTGCACAATGGATCGTGAAACCGGGTTCAGAATCATACGACCACAGATATTAAACGGTAAAAAATCCACAGGGGACTTTTTGGAGAATGCTTGGTTACACAACAGTCTACATATAAATAGCCTATACCACATACTAAAGTAGGAGGTCTGTTTTTTTTTAATCATATATGCAATGAAAATGTTCATCTTTAGTGCATAATTTGAAGTTATTGGGTTATTTAGCAGTTATTACTCACTGATTTACATTCATGTCACAAAAAGGAGAGAAAAGACAACATGAAAGCAGATAAAAATATGAAAATGTGTTTTATGTTTGCTTGTCTTTGTTCATATTTCTCCTGTGGTTTGGGTACTGTCATGGTGAGTTTCATCCCGTAATGGCAGGAAAAACTGTTCATTTTAGTATGTGAATGTGTAGATCATGAGTTTGTTTTGTTCTCACTATTAGGGCTGTGCACGCAGATAGAATCTGAAACACATAACCTGTGAAAATAAAGAAGAAAGAACACTGTTCTGATGTAAAAGTGGGCATACAGGTTTATCTTGCAGTAGACTCATCAGATAACCAAAACCAAAAAAGCCCCACAAGCCATAATTATTTCAGTTTTACATCACTAAAGTCTGCAGGCTGTAGGCTAGATACTGTTAATCCCATTCAAAGTCTTATTTTTCATGGTAGAGTGCATAACCTCCCCCACCCCCATCCCCTGAAGTGAGGTGGAGCAGCATGTGACTGCCTCTACAAAAAAAACTGGTGGGGGTATTGGGCGAGGATTTCAGCCAAGAATTCATAACATTTCTGGTTAATTTCTTGGTCTTGGTCTAACGTGAAAGATTGCTGTAATGTGGTCTCTGGAAATCATTTGTTTTCTTCTGTGTTTTGTACCCAGTTATCAACAGTTCCCCCGCTTGTGCGCAACTCAGGAAGCCCTGCGCACCAAGGAGTGCTGCCCGCCTTGGGAAGGAGACGGCTCGGCCTGCGGTGCCAGCTCGGGCCGGGGCACCTGCGAGGATGTGGTGGTCTCTGCGCACCCCGACGGGCCGCAGTACCCCTTCTCGGGATTGGACGACAGAGAGAAGTGGCCCTTGGTTTTCTACAACCGCACATGCCAGTGTACTGACAACTTTATGGGTTTTAACTGCGGGGACTGCATGTTTGGCTACTTTGGTGAGAACTGTAATGAGAGGAGAGAGTCTCTGAGGAGGAATATATTTCACCTGTCCAGGGCGGAAAGACTCAAACTCGTGTCCTACTTGAACCTGGCCAAGCAGACAATTAGCAGGGACTATGTTGTGGTGACGGGAACCTACAGGGAGATGCAAAACGGAACCAACCCGATGTTTGCCGAAGTGTCTGTGTATGACGTGTTTGTGTGGATGCATTACTACGTGTCCCGGAATGTGCTCTTAGGCGGGCCGGGGAATGTGTGGACCGATGTGGACTTTGCCCACTGGGCGCCTGCATTTCTCCCGTGGCACCGAGCATACTTGTTGCACTGGGAGCACGAGATCAGGAAGCTGACTGGAGACACGAGTTTCACCATCCCGTACTGGGACTGGAGGGATGCCCAGGGCTGTGACGTGTGCACAGACGAGCTGATGGGGGACCGGAGCACACAGGATCCCAGTCTTATCAGCCCCGGCTCGGTCTTCTCATCCTGGACGGTAAACGCGTTCACTTGCTCTCACTTAATTAAGGACGAGACAACCTTTCTTTACGCATACGGCAATTTTTTTAAACATAAAATATACAATAATCAACTATACAACAACTGCAATAATACAATACTGCTTTTGCAGTCAGCTTTTGGTCTCATACAGTCAACTCGGAGTAGGACTATTTTGAAAGTGTTCTAATTTCAAACACATTTTCTTTGCATGCTCTGTACTGTTTACTGTCTGTCTGCATCCACAGGTCCTGTGCTCCCAAGCCCAGGACTACAGTGCCAGAGGTGTGCTGTGCGATGCTACAGAAGAAGGGCCCCTGCGTCGTAACCCTGGAAACCACAATCGCAATTTAGTGGAACGACTACCAACTTCAGATGATGTGGAGTTCACGCTGAGTCTGACCAACTATGACACCGGACCAATGGACCGCAGTGCCAACATGAGCTTCAGAAACACTCTGGAAGGTCAGATAAGCCTGACCACATACACAAACCCAGACTGCAATTTACCTCTCTGCACTCCTATTTTTCACTATCACTCATATAGTCTTTGCTTTTACTGCGTTATTTTGATTCTCTGCCTGTCTCTGGGCACCTGAAATGTGTAGGCTGCCCTCGATTTCTTTGGTTATTTGCAGTTCATTTTGAGGCCTTTGAACTGATTTTTGCACATACAGTGAAAATGAAATTTGATTAAAATTAACCTCAAATTGGGGTCTCCAGTGTTAAAATTCACTCAGTAAAATGCATCACAAACCCCCCCCCCAAAAACTAGTGTTTCTTGGGTTTACTAATATATAATACCTGTGTAGGATTAAAGTACCTTCAGGATTACAGCAGTGTATTTCCACAAATTCAGCTGTCATAGAAAGAAAGGGACTAATCGATAAACATTTACAGAAATGTGACAAAATAAAGTTTATCAGGTTGTTCGGACATGATGTTCCACCCAAACTGCATCAGTAACTTTGACTGTAAAAGCATCTTGAACCCTACTAGAAGGGATGGAAAGATATTCCCTTAATGAGCGTTTATGGTGATAACATAAAGCTCTGTCTAGCAGATTCGTCCAAAATCCTCAATAGCTGTGCAGTTGTGTTGAGAGCTGTTCCCTGCAAGGGCCACACCATATGATTTACATCATTTTCATACTTGCCAAACTAGTCAGTTAGCCCACATAGATCATGGAGAGTGCATTGTCATCCTCTCTTTTAAAATGTTTCATAAAAAGTGATAACTCAGAACAGTTTATCACTGTTTTGCAGTGATCCTTCCTCTTAAGGAGACAAGTGGATAGATAAACAGATCCACTCTATCCCCTTACTAAAGGGCTTAAGGTTTAAAATTTATCCGTACATTTCCTTTGACTGGAGCTGTATAGCTATATAGCTATAGCTACATTTTCAGACTTCTGCATTGAAGTGACATGACTTATGTAAATAAAAACAGAATTTAATTTTGTGTAACATCAAAAACCCAACTACATGCTACTACAGTATGTTTGTCAAGCTGATGAGACCCTTTTCATTTTATAGGATTTGGAGACCCTCGGACGGGGTTGGGAAACAGTTCTCGTTTGGGCATGCATGCTGCTCTACACGTGTACATGAACGGATCCATGTCTTCAGTGCAGGGCTCTGCGAACGATCCCATATTTCTGCTTCATCATGCGTTTGTTGACTGGTGAGAGACAGAAACACCTTAAAAACACAGAAAACCGTACATTTGCACTCAATGCTTGAACTTAACACTGGTACTGTATTTGTTTTTGTCCCTGTTAGCCTTTATGAGCAGTGGCTCAGGAGGCACAGACCATCTCCATCCCAGTATCCGGAGTCAAATGCTCCTATAGGGCACAACAGCGAATACCACATGGCACCAATCCTACCTCTGCACAGGAACAGAGACTTCTTCATTTCCAGCAAAGACCTGGGATATGAATACACCCACCTGCTAGATGCTAGTGAGTTACCCTATGATCGCCTATGCCAGTTCCTTCTTCTTCTTATTGTTCTCGTCTCCACTCATTGAATTTTGCCCTTAGGGGCTTAGGTCATTTACTTATCTTGGTTTATTGAAACCTAAAAAGTAAACTCTACTGTTTTGCCTACTTTGACATAACCAGCTATGTCCTCTTTGCAGGTCAAAAGCTAGCAGAATCATTGCACCCTTCCCTCGACGAGTTGCGGGACGTGTGGCCGTGGCTGCTTCTTGCAGGGCTTTGTGGAGGAATTTTGACAATAGCCATAGCTGCTGCGGTCCTAACTACAAAACGATGGTACAAAGGATCATCCTGGTTGCGTGCTAGAAGCTGGAAACATGCATTTGCTCTCCCTGAAAGACAACCACTTATCCGGAGCAATGAAATAGAGGAAACCAACCAACATAACTACCAAACAACTATGTGAAGGCAAAGCCTGTCTAGCTTAGCCTTATCGATCTATGAATTTTAATATAAAAAGCACTGTGAATTTTTACTTTGAACTATATGCTAACTAAAAACAACTTCTATGATATCTGATATTTCCAATATATTTAACTGTATTACAAGTGGGAATAAAAACCTGTGCATGCAGTAACTTTCAAAAATGGATTATGGGCCATGTTAAGCTTTAAACATGTTCCTCCTACAACTGGTATCTTGTCAAACTCTACCAAGAAGATCATTTCTGACATGGTCTTTACAACGTTTATGGATTTTTTCAAGGGGCTGTTCCACAGTGACTCGTCACATTTATTCTCTAGATTTCATACAGTTTAGTTGATTACCTTGAAAATCAGGTCTGGAGTGTGTTGCATCAGCCATATATACACAAACATTTATTATGGTTTATTAAAAGCATGTCATGTGCATATATACACAACTGCAATTCAGAGTAAAGAGAAAAGTGTTTAATCAGAGCCTTTTTTTTTCTTTGTTATGTTTATGTGGGAGTTGACTGAACCACATTTTGATTAATGTTTGAATTGATTCATGTTTGTAATGTGAAAAATGTTTTTTGGAAGAGAGAGAGAAAAAGTTTTATCTGCTTAAAAGTGAAGAACCGAGACTTCAACAGCAACGGGATTAGGTTCAGATTTCTAACCTATGACGAATGCAATAGATTAAAAAAAACACAGTGACATTTGTAAAAGTCCTTGCAATTCCAAAAGTCGATGCAGTTCAAAAGCTTCTTTTGAAAGGTCACACCTACTTTTATCTAAAAAAAAAAAAAGCATTCAGCTTCCCACACTCGTTCACTCATGAAAGAGTGTGAGATTAAAACAAAACCCTGTTCTGCATATGTTATACACCCATACGCCAATTTATTAGGTACACCTATTCAGTTTCTTGGCAACGCTAATATCTAATCAGCCAGTCACATGGCAGCATATCAATGCATTTGCGGATGTAGAAATTGGTCAAGATGTCCCGTTTGAAGTTCACAGCGTGCATCAGAAATGGGTGGAAGGAAACATGAGTTTAAATCATCTGTGTGAAACAGAAATATGCTTTTGTTCTGTAGCTATGAGACTGAATGTACACTTGCTGACCACTTAAATAAGGTACATCTCTTTATTCATTTATTTTATGCATTTAGGCATTTAGACATAGCAAAGGTGACCTGCTGAAGTTCAAACCGAGCATCTGAATGGTGAAGAAAGGTGAAATAAGGATTAAATGACTTTGAATGTGTCATGGTTGATGGTGCCAGACATGCTGATGTGAGTGTTTCTGAAACTGCTGATCTACTGGGATTTTCCCTGCACAACCATCTCTAGGCTTTCCGATGCTTTCAGAGAATGGTTGGGAAAAAGAAAATGAGTTCCAATGAGCTTTGCCAAAAAATGCCTTGTTGACATCAGAGGTCAAAGGAAAAGACTAGTTCAAGCTATTAGGAAGGTAACAGCAATTTAAATAACTATATTACAAAACAGGGTATGCAGAAGGGCACTGCTGAATGCACACGTTAAACCTTAAAGCAGATGGGCTACAGCAGAATAGAATAGAATAGCCTTTATTGTCATTGTACAGAGTACAACGAAATTGGAGTGCCACTCCCTTGGTGCAAGATTCAATAATAAATATAAATGTAAAATATAAAAAGTACAATAAAACAATCGCAAGTACTCAAACAATAGTAAGTACGATATATACAGGATAGCAGCATTAATATAATGACAGTATGAATAGCAGCATGATATAATGGCAGTGACGGTACGGTATAGCTAAGCAGGTTCAATTGTTTTTGTGCTTATTTACTATGGTGATAGCTCTGGGAAAGAAGCTATCCCTGAATCTGCTTGTCCTGGTTTTATGTGACCTGCACCGTCGGCCTGACGGTAATAGTTCAAACAGTTGATTGCTGGGGTGAGAGTGGTCCTTGATGATATTGCCAGCTCTGCTGAGGTACCGAGAGTTTGCAGTGACCTCCAGGCTGGGCAGAGAGCAGCCAGTGATCTTCTGGGCTGTGTTGATGACCCTCTGCAGTACTTTCCTGTCCACAGCTGAGCACCCTGCATACCATGTTGTTATGCTGTACGTTAGGATCCTCTCTATGGTGGCTCTGTAAAATGTCACCAGCAGCCTCTCCTTCAGGTTGTTCCTCCTGAGCACTCTCAGAAAGTGGAGACGCTGCTGGGCCTTTTTTACCACCGCCATGGTATTTGCAGTCCAGGAGAGGTCATCAGAGATCTGCACGCCCAGAAACCTCATGGAGTGTACCCTCCACACAGTTCCCATGAATGTAAAGTGGGGCCGGGTCTTCTCTGCCCTTCCTGAAGTCCAAGATAAGTTCTTTAGTTTTCGTGGTGTTCAGTTGGAGGTTAACTGAACACCACTCAGTCAGTCTGTTGACCTCATCTCTGTAGTCCAACTCATCCCCCCTTGAGATGAGTCCAACCACTGTGGTGTCATCCGCGAACTTTATGATTGTGTTTGAGAGATGGGTAGGGGAGCAGTCGGATGTGTAGAGCGTAAACAGGAGGGGACTCAAAACACATCCTTGTGGAGACCCGGTGCTGAGTGCCCTGTCTGAGCAGCAGACAGGGTCACTGCTGTGAGCCAAGAATGGCTAGTTTTATGTTGGCAAACTTTGAGTCTATTAGTACCAAGTGATAATTGTTCAAATACCACAGCCTACCTGAGCGTATCCACCCTCTGATGGACACTTCCAGCAGGATAACACATCTCATCACAAACCTCAAATTATCTCACACCGGTTTCTTGAAAATAGCAACGCGGCCTCAATTTAATAGAGTACCACTGGGATGTGGTGGAATGGAAAATTCACATTATGCTTGTACTGATGCAATCATGTCAATATGAACCAAAATATCAGGAGGGTTTCCAGGTCCTTGGTGAATTTATGCCATGAAGAATAAAGGCTGTTCTGAAGGCACAAGGTTTATTTAGCAAGGTGTATATGTTAGAATTCAAACCATAGACAACCACTCCAGTTTTAAAATTTAATCTCAGAAGTTTATTTATTTTTTGGTCAGACAAACTGGTTCCCTTTCCTAGAACTTTACTTTTCCATTGCTTCTCCTTTTGCCAAATAACACTTCATACAATCTAAGCCTAGACACATGCTTTCTAGCATAGCATTTTATGATACAATATTTTGCTTAAAATACTTTGTATTTAATTGGCATTACAGTACATCCTCATTAAAACCACACTGCTTTGTTTTGACAAGAAATAAGATAAATACAGTATCTGAAAGCAAAACTTGTACAAAATTTACATTGAGTGTAGTGAAGTAAAAAACATAATTTGGAGCAAATTTACAATTTTTACTGAGAAAAGTATGGATAGTTAGAGTGCATCTCCAAAGTATATCTCAAGATAATTCAGCTGTGATAGTTCTCGTCTCACAATTGATTCAGAATACATTTCATAACACACAAGTTTGGATAACATATTGATGTAAGCGGACAAATCAAGACAATCCGGGGCAGCTTTTTGGTCTGATGTATTAAATTTATGAAAAACAAAAATGATTTTATTCCTGAAAATATGAGATCTGGTCACAGCCACGGTCCATTAGTGTGACATGGGTCTGCATGGGTGTGAAAGTGAGCAGAATTAAAACTGACAACTTATTTTAAGGCATGATGTAATTTTCCAGGGACTTCAGTGCAATTTAGCTGGGACTTGACTGGAAGCCTGCTGAAACTCAGTTTTTAAATCACTGTGGAAAAAAAATTATATATAAAAAAAAATAACGAAAGATTCTGTTACTACAAGTTGACCCCCCCCCCCGGAAAAAAAAACCCACAAGGGAGGGAGGGAGAAAAATCAAGTTCTTTAATTTGAAAAACAAAAACACTGATGTTGTCAAAGAAAGGCTAAAGTTAAAGAGGTAACGAATTAACTGTGAGGAATGTGACCTTGGGTTCAGTTAAACATACACACCGTGTCTTTATTTTCAATCTTATCAGTCATCTTCATCTTCATCCTCGTCCTCACTGTCAGATTTTTGCTTCTCGCTCTCCTTGGGTGGAGCAGGAGGAGGAGGAAGGTCCAGACGGGCCCAGGACATCGCCTCGGACTTCTTCATGGCTACCTCGATCTTGGCCGCCATCATGTTCACCAAACTTTTACTCACGTCTATCACCTGCAAGACAAAAGACTCCGTTAACAAACAGGGTGCGAAAGAAAAAAAATTAATTAAAAAAAAATTTAAATTTGCTATTTTTCTTGTTGGTTTCAATTACATCACAATTAAAGAAAATAAATGAGTTCAAACTGAATGAAATGTAGTGCAGACTAATAACATAATAATAAATAAGACTTACTCCCCAAAGGCTGATTTTCTGCTCAAATTCCTTCTCTCCATCAAATATAATGTGTATGTCGAGCTGAAGGAGAAAAGCAAAAATCAGCATTAGATAATAAGAAGGAAAAAAATCCAAACTCAAGATGTTTTGATATGAAGAGGAACGATCGGATAGACTCACCGTAGTGCTGTTGGCATCCACATAGCTTAGCTCTGGGACTGCATTCTTGGCATAGATAGAAATGATGACCTGCGTCCCAGTCTGGTGCCAGTCAAACCGACACGGGACCACCTTCTTACCCTGTAAAGAATTTTCATACAAGACAAATGTTCAAATTCAGCTCTTCAGCCTCTGCCAGCAGACACCACTAGATGGAGTCACAGGTGAGTTTCCTTTATGCAGGCCTGCACACATAAATGATTACTTGCTGCCAAGCTGGCACACCTACCGCATCTTTTTTCCTCCATAGATGTGTTCCCTTTGTACAGCCCTCTTGAGAGAGGAAGGTATTAAAGTCTGAGGTTTTCCTTTTACAGCAGCTCCAGTATTTCATCCTGGAGATGCAGGAAAGATATAACACCTGCTGGATTTTTAGCAGTCAATAACTTGTCACTCAAGAGAAAAGGTAAACAAGACTAACAGGAGAATCATAATGGTGCCTTCATGTTTCTTTTACAGAGAGCAGATCTAATATTCCGCATTAATGTAAGAAACACATTTGGAAAGGAATCAGGTGAATTTAGCACTCTCTACATAATAATTTGAAAACGCGATAAGTAATACTAACCCTTCGTGAAAGATGGGAAATCCAGCATGGTATAGGCACACATCCGAATCACTTGCAGGTCCTTCAAAACTCTGAGGATAACAAGAACAGTTGAGCCCTCAACAAACACAAACACTTTTTTTGCTTTTTTGTCAGGCGAAAAAATGCAAATGAGGCAATTAGCTCTTTTTTAACCATTAAATGTCTTGAGTTAAAGTTTAAGAATTCCAACTTTGTTACTTCAACTCTTGTTGAGTCTGAAGGCACCCAACAACAACTTCCTCAACTGTCCTGCTTATAAAAATCTAAAGCTCAGCAGGGGAAATAATTATTTGATGCCCCGCTGAATTTGGAAGTTTGCTCACTGAAAAGAAATAAACAGCCTCCAATTTTTATAGTAGTTTCATATTTAATGGAGAGAGACAGAATATCAACCATAAATCCATGGAAACAAACAAACAAAAAAATCCCACATTACATAAAAGTTAGAAGTGATTAGAGTGTAATTCTAATTAGAATTAAGTATTTTATTCTGATACTGTCAAATGTTGGACGAGAACCTCCTTCAATCAGCCAGAACACTGAAGATGAATATTCCAGAATTACAAAGACCCAAAATATACTGCTAACACAACAAAGGAGTGGCTAGCTGGTCTTTATACCCCAGTCCTATAGAAAATCTATGGAGAGAGCTGAAGCTTGGAGTTGCTTATTAGGAGCATAGAAAACAAAAGGACTGAGTTTCTGTAATAAGGCGTGAGAAAAAAAAAAAAAATCATCACTTCTGAGATATGTGCAAACCTGGTGACCAAATACAGGAAACATCTTACTGCTGTGCTTGCCAACAAGGGTTTTTCCACAAAGTACTAATTCATGTGTTTTGGGGAGATTAAATACTTTTTTCAACCAATGACATTCAAAAACAATTTAGAACTTTTATGCATTTTTTTTCTGGAAATGACAGTCTCTTAATTACTTTGCAACTCAGCAAACGATCATTTCCACTGTAATAGTCTATGTACCAATGTTTTAGAAAAATAGTTCCTGCTAAAAAAGTCCAAAAAAGTACCAATCCAGGCTTCTACAAAGACCCAATCTTATGGATAAACTAAAAGCAAGAAACCCTTGAGAAAATGTGTTGTGGCTTTCAAGCAAACAAGTTAAAGTACAATTATGTAAATCACTACAATCCCACTCTAAGCTTCTACTACGCATGTCAATGACAATTTTACTCACAATTTCTGTTCTAATCTTAGAGTTTCTGCTCTGACAGACTCGATTAGCTTGAGCCCCCAAAAACTTAGCTTTATATCTATCTCAGAGAAAATGCAGAGACAGAGGAAAAAGATTCACTTCCCCCTTTTCAGAGAGCAGTTTTGCAATACTATTTATCACGAACAACTCGGAATTACACATATACTTACAAAGAAACAATACAACCTATGAAACAAATGTGACTTCATACATTAAAGCTGCTGTTAGTACTTACTTTAGTACAGCCTCCGTTTTTACAGGACGTTCCAATTTTGATCTCGTCACTTTCTTCCTCTATAAAGACAAAATAATTGAGCCCATGAAGAAAATTATAAAACAGTACATTGACTCTTATGAAGCTTTAACTCAAATTCTATTATGTGAATGACACAGACGATGGCAGCTTCCCAGCAGAAGTCCTACTGACACCATCACCTTTCTGTCTAAAATGTAAGAGGTAATGAGAGAAACAGAAAAATACAAAAAACAAATTCAGCTCTTACCTTTTGTCTCTTCAGCATTTTCAGTTAGTTTAAGTTTCTCCAGTGCCTGCTTCAGAGATGCAGAGACTTTATGCTGCAATCTCACCGCTGGCTCATCAGGACTATAACAACAAATATATATTAAAATACTATAAGGAAAACAAAACAAAAATGTGCTTCTGTGTGCAGTAATCATTTGGAAGGGTGATTTTTGGTGCAAACCCAATCTAGGATCTATACTCTGCTTGAGAAGGGCTTTAATATTTCAGTGTTAAGTGCTTGAGCCTGTCCACTTTCTTTTAACAGTGGGGGAAACCACCCAGGTTATAAAACAAAACCCCAAACCTTGGTAAGAACACTTCAGAGTATCCCGTTGATGCTTAGCTTAGCATTGAAGATTTAAGTCCTAAAAATACCCCGTAAACAGAGCTTATTTTTCATGACAATTTAGTTGCCTTGACTTTAGATTTAACCAAACAGTAATCCGTTCAGCCTTAGGTCCAAGTGCAACACAGAACACACACACACACACACACACACACACAAAAAAATGACAACACAGAAACATGATGCCTCCAGAAATGGCTATCGCTCACATGAAAGCATTAAAAAACATAAAAATATGGCTGATGCCAACCTTGGTCTGCATATCGCCTCCTGAGGTTTCGGTGCAGAGATGATGTACTCATTAAACTTTGGCTTTTGGTCCTCTAACTCCTTCTTTTCTCCTGAAGATGTCACATCTGGTTTCACCGGCTCAGGGGGCTTCTCTTTGTTGTGGGGACCTTTTGTACAGCCCTGTGAGGAGAAGGTCACCGTGTTGGACTCGCACAAAATAAAAGCTCAGGCTGTTTTGGCCATGGCAAAGGTGCCAGTCAATAACTATGAAACAACAGACAACAGAGACATCACCATGGAGAATAGAGCAGAGAAAACGACTAAGGTTAAACAGAGAACTTACAACAATGCTGAGGAAGTCTGAGAAGTCAGTAGTTCTTCTCTTGCAGCAAGACCATCCCTGAAGGAAATAACAGAAACATTAGCTTTGATCAAATAACAGGAAGAGGACACAAGCTAGCTGTGCATTTTCGGGTGCTTTACCTTCAAGGCATCGTGGAATACTGGGACTCCTGGATGATAGGTGCAGCCATCTGTGAAAACAAAATGCATCTTTGATTAACTTTGGGGAGAAATCGTGTAGTTGTGGGAACAATGACTGTTTACAAGTCTGCTCTAAATAGCCGCTGTGGAAAAGTGTACGTTTGTTTTGAAAAATGCTGACTGTAGTTGTAGAAAAGTAGCCCGAACGCTTTAGGGAGCTTTATGTAATGATGGGTAGTTTGCAGTCAAGTTTGGCCACTCAGAGTATTTATTAAAAGGTACTCAGAATGATTTAAAGACATAATGCAAAAAATTTGAACTGACATTCTAATATGTGCATATGTAAACTGTAGGATTAAAACAACAACAACAACAACAACATATATACCAATAACTACAAGAAGTGTTTACCGGAAAGACAGAATGGCATGAACATCCTTAGTGTTCAAAAAACAAATTTTTATTACTTGAGCAATCTACAAAGCACAAAGTACAATATATACATACACATTTAACCAATATATTAAAATGAGTATGACTATTTGAAAATAACAGATTTGTGATGCACTTTAGTCACACTACCATCATCATTATTTGAGGTTTTACTGTAACTCGTATTCTATTTTCATCATCTACTCTTTAAAAATAAATCAATGCAGAACGAATAAAGGAAATTGGCCGGTGGGTACCATAAATCAAGCATTTTCCCTGTAGTACAGCCGGAGCTGTGCCCAATCTGTGCTTCCTGACTTTGACACACCTCTTGCATACCTGTGAAGGTAAAGATAATATACTCTACCGTTATGAGAAAAGAAGCATCCCATTAAAATGGAAATCAGACTGGACTCCTACACAGGGGGTGTACACAATGTTAGATTACTTGAGGATAGAGGTGGACCATTCTAAAGAAAGGAAATAAGTCACGTTGAGGTTTCTGTCGTGGGAGCTGAAGACAAAATTGCGATCTTGAATTTTATTTATTTATTTTTCAATGTGGCTTCATATAAACACAAACAACACATCTGTTACAAGGAGAATGGTGTGGCTTATAATGACAGCGATCGTCTTCCTACTCCACAGTATTTGTGGGTTTTGTAAGGTGACTGAAAATGCACATTTTTTAAAGAAGACAAAAAAGGGTAGAATTTAATTAGTTATCCTTTACATGCATGAAATATTAATAATCACAAATTCACCATATGTCAAATAAAAACTGGACTTTAACTGTATAACAGGCTGGAAACACCAACTGATCTTTGGGCCTCCTTTAAATTTTTAAGGTCTATGTCGTAGATCTATATTTTGCTAAAATTTAAAAAAGGTGTTTACATGTACCTCTTCTGGGTACATGCAAACACATCATGTTTGCCTGTGTAAAATGTCCTGATTTCTAACTGGTTGCTCCACCTGCTCTCGCTTTCACATATCGATGTTTAGCTGCTGGCAGTGAACACTCTGGGCTCAAAACACAGTTTGGCTTCCCTCAAGGGTAAGCCTGGCAGTCAGAAAAAAAAAGATAATGATAAATACATTGCACTTCTTTTCATTCACTGTGTGTATCGCGGACGAAGTAGTTTCCCCCTACTAATTTTACATCTTTGACTGTCAAGGGAAGACATGCGGGATATACAACTGCTTATTGAAACATGCTCCAAGTACAGAAAACACTATCAAATATAGAAACCATGTAGGCTAACCAGCAGATGGAGTATCATCCGAGTTATGAGAATGATTATTAGTTCAACTTCCAACATCAGGGTCAGACAGCCAACCTCAGTAACCCCAAAAGTCACAAGGGAGCTCATCGCTTTTAGTTGGTGCATGTCAGAGTGTTATCTGTGTTTGTAACTGATTTAATCACAAATACGTTTCATAATACAGAAGCACTTGTTACCTAAATGTGCATGTATTTACTTGTATTTTAAGGTTAGCCCCCCCTCCCTCCCCGTTGTTGTGCTGGTATTTTTTAAGGCTTTTCTTGTATATATTTTCTTGCACACTGTGGTGACTCTTTTAATAAGTAGTTAACTGCCTACTGGTCCCACTCGTCTCTTCAGTTTTCTCTTTAAATTGTTTGCATTGATTATGGAAAGCAGTTAAAAGCGAGCTAGCATCTACTTTCTTCTAAAGCCAAGTGGAAAAGTTCAACGACTCACAATAATTAATAATTCAGTCACATAATTACCAGCCGGATGAACTAAGATCACTATAAGGGATGCCGATTGTAAGCAAGTGATTAAAACTTCCAACGTTGAATTGAAAATGTGACTGCCGCATTCACACTACTTGTATGGCTACACATGTAACGTTGTATACGTGAATAACGATCTTTAGATACTTTATGTGGAAGGAACCGGCTTTCTGAAACTTTAAACCGCTTACAGCGTCCGCACAACCGTCCCGCAAAGTCTAACGTTGCCTTTTAATCGCAGGAGCTTAACATGCTAACTACAGCATGATAAAACTAACTCACAGAGGGCCCGTGTGTTATTTATCAGATATAAAACGAAGGAAACGAATGAATTAAGTTGAACAGCTAACTGACATAAGGTTAGCAACACGGGCTCATCGGGCCTGCTCACGGTAGAAATTTCCAGACGATGAGAGGTTAGCTTGCTAACACTCAGGGAACATACAATGGACATCGATAGTAAAGTAAGACCACTCACCGGCTGGGTTATTTTCTGGATCAAATCGTTGTCCACATCCCTTATTATAACACAAAACAGACATAGTGACTGGTGGGAGAAGTACAACGAATGATCAGATTTCTAACTAACCACTACAGAGCTCGTGTGTCAGAGAGCTCGCCGCCGTTTGCTTTAAGGTGTTGAACATTACACTTCCGGATGTTGTCGGCTGCACTCGGCAAAGATCGGCGCTTGCCCGCCACCACCTCCAGCCTGTGAGCGCACTCCGGTCCCACACAGGCGACAGCTGATGCTGGCCGCTTCCAAACTTGCAATAAGCGACATCTTCTCTGGTTCACATCTCTCTCGGACTTTAACCTGATAGAAAACGAATGTAGAACTTATCTAATCTTAGTTTGGTTGTAACTATTGCAAATGCAAGCCGGGATAGCCCTCTGCACTCAGGCTTACAGTTATCAGGTGCATGGAACGGGGGCAATAGCTATATAGTTTTACGAGGATAGCTGCAGTGTACTAGATAACTGCCTATCGGGATATATCTAAAGGCTTTTTTTCGCGCATCCATAAGCGGCCATTTTGCCTTTCTTTCTTTTCTTTTTTGTAATTATTGAGTGAGAATGGGACAGGATTTAATTTCACTGATTGCATCGGTTTCATCTAAAGGTAGGTCACTTTGCAATGTGTAAGTGAAGTCTGTACAAATGTATGCAGTACCGGTACTTAAGCGACACACTGTAGCAACAAAGTGTAAGTTAATAAACTCGTGGATTTTGCAGAGACGCGTTTCACTGGATTACTGCAGGACACGATTGTGCAGATCTCCCGGCATAGCCTCTCAGCAGGGATGTTGATGTTAAATCGCTGGATTGTGATTGAAGATTTATTTATTTATTTATTTATTGCTGGTACAGTCCTATCTATAGATCCGATATATTTCAGTGTTTCTCGAAGTTGAGTCACGATCATGTAGAGACCTATGGTTTAGGTGAATGGCACGGTATCTAAAGCAATAGTTAAAAAACAGCAATAAAAATTTGTAGGCAACAGAAGAAGAAAAGATTTTTAAACTTCTTTGTTTTTATTATTTTGCCCTTTTTGTTGTCTGACACTTGTTAAATTGGTTTTTTAATTGGTTGTCTGTGCTTTCACAATGATGTGTTTGTTGTAATTATGTTCTACTTTCTGAAAATATCACAGCCCTGCTTGTCTCTGTTAAAGGAGTCTTTATTATTATGACCCCTGTTATTTTATTTAGATGACATGATGTGTTTCTGTGAGACTGTGCAAATGAGCTGTGGTTTGAAGTTAATTCGTTGCTTCACAGCCTTTCTCATTGTTTCAATGCAAAGTGTGAGCATCATCATATCAATGTAGTGATAATAACTCCCTCTAAAATGTTTTTGTGCCTGATCATCCAAAGTTTTTTTTTTTTTTTATCAGCAGAACACACATTCCTACTGAATGACCAACTAAAATCAAGTCCTTTATTTTAATTGTGATTCTTTCCAAATACAGGGTGACTGGATGATGGGATAGTGATGAAGCCCAATCGGTGGGGAAATATGCACCCCCTGCCCAGCTTCTCTCTTCCTTTCCTTTTTATCTTCTTTTTCTTCTTCCTCTTCATATGTTTCCACTCAACCCGTGCCCAGCTTCTGACAGATTCTAGAGCAGGGCAACGCTTGCTGCTCTTCACTCAGCCTGCATATAATGTGTCCATTTTTGAGAACTCTGCTGCAAGAACCTATACCAAAAGTGAAGCCAAAATGGGCATCATTCTCGGGCCACCTTGGTCTTTTGAGATAAAATACTCCATTGTGTTGGGAGACAGTGAAGGCATCTTTCAGGCTGAAGATTTTGTAATGGGAGATTTTTGTTTTCTCCGCATATGCACTAATGGAGGTAGTGGTGCTATACTGAATCGGGAAGTACAGGATAATTACACTCTGACAGTTAAGGCCTCGGCCCCAGGAGGCCTAGAGGCTTTAACCACTGTTTATATCAAGGTCTTGGATACAAATGACCTTCGACCTCTATTTTCCCCAACTTCCTACGCATTTGTTGTTTCTGAGAGTGCCCCTCTGGGTGCCAGCATAGGACGTGTGACAGCCACAGATGCTGACGTAGGCTCGAATGGAGAGTTTTACTACTTTTTCAAGAATAAAATAGATCTTTTTGCTGTTCATCCGACGAGCGGGGTCATCACCCTGACTGGTCGACCAAGGATGGACAAACAGGACCGATTTGAGCTGGAGGTACAGGTGGTTGACAGAGGGATGAAACTCTATGGGAACAGTGGTATCAGCAGCACAGCAAGGCTTGTACTAACTGTGCAGCGAGTAAATGAATTTGCTCCCGTTCTTAGTGCAGTCGCTGTTGTTCCATCGTGGGAAGAAAAGAATCCCGTGTATGCAGTAATTAATGTGGAGGACAAAGATGAAGGAATATCCGGAGATATAGAGTGGGTGTCCATCATTGAGGGGGATCCCTTCGAGCAGTTTGTGGTTGATCGTTCGCCTGTTGGGAATGAGTACAGAGTTAAAACGTCGGAAGCTGTCAGCTGGGATACATTCCCCTATGGCTGCAACTTAACATTTCAGGCCAAGGACAGAGGTATGCCTCCCAAGTTTTCTAATACCCAAATTGTTCAGTTGTTGGTTACAAAACCGGACCCAGTGATGGCGAGTTTTGAAAAAGATGTTTATATAGTCACGCTGAGTGAAATCGCTCCCCCAGGCTCTGTTATAGCGGTGGTGAAAATATCCCCGGCTCCTCTGAGAGTCAATTACAGCTTCAGCAACCCTTCAGATCCAGTGTACTTTGATATAAACCCTTTGACTGGAGTTATTATGACCACCAGGCAGCTTACAAGGATATCACAGGATTTCATGGTGATGGAGGTAGTTGATATGATAAGTGAGCAGCGAACAAGTGTCCAAATTCAAATCGAGGATGCTAATGACAACTCTCCAGTGTTCAACAAGCCATTCTACAATATTGTCGTCAACGAGAGCGTACCTGTAGGTACTGTTGTCCTTGTGGTCTCTGCTGTGGATGATGATAAAGGGGAGAATGGGTATGTAAGTCACACTATTAGTGGTGAACAGTCTCTTCCATTTAGCATAGACCAGAAAACAGGGGAGGTGAGAATTACTAGAGATCTGGACTTTGAATCATCAGATGATATCTACACTTTCGCAGTGCGTGCCTCTGACTGGGGTTCACCCTACAGAAGGGAGAGTGAGGTTAATATCACCATACGTGTAATAAATATCAACGACAATCAGCCTCTTTTTGAGAAGGTTTCTTGCAGAGGGATGATAAGCCGTGATTTCCCTGTCAACCAGACTGTTGTCACCTTGTCAGCAATTGACATGGACGAGCTAGGACTAGTTGAGTACAAGATACTCTCTGGGAATGAGTTAGATTATTTTAACTTAAATCCAGACTCTGGGGCTTTGTCACTGAAAAGATCGTTAGCAGTGGATAGTTTAAAAAGTGGTGTATTCAACTTCAAAGTTGTTGCAACAGATGGAGAGATGTTCTCTGATCCCACATTTGTGAATATATCAGTGGTGAGGGGTAGGATTCCCCCCAGAGGGTTCAACTGCAAGGACACAAGGGTAGCCCAGCTTTTGGCAGAAAAAATGCTCTCAAAGGCATCTGCTATGGCTAGACCGAGACCAGATGAGAGCTACACAGATATTTTCTCTACGAACAAACAGCCTCCACAGTTTGAAGCCTTGCCTACAAGCATTCTCGTGAGAGAAGACCTCATTCCCGGTGCCAGTGTATTTCAGGTGCGAGCGCGAGATGGTGACACAGGCTTTAATGGCCGCGTTCTCTTTTCCATTTCTGATGGTAACAAAGAAAACTGCTTCAATATAAACATGGAGAGTGGGCTGATAACTATACTGCGGCCACTCGACCGTGAACGAGTGGATCGTTACTTCCTTAATATCACCATCTATGATCAGGGCATTCCTCAGATGTCCAGTTGGAGATTACTGACAGTGATCATTGAGGATACAAACGACAATGACCCTCAGTTTTATCAGGACAGCTACTCTGCCCTTGTTTCAGAAAACTCAGCCATTGGCATGGAGGTTATAACCATCACTGCATTTGACAGAGACATGGGTCAGAATGGACAGCTCTCCTATATAATGCTCACCAGTGTTCCTCAGTTTGGGATTGACAGTGAAACTGGAAGTGTATTTGTTGCTAGCCAGCTGGATAGAGAAACATTTCCAATATTCATATTGAAGATTGAAGTCAGAGACATGGCTGAAAGAGGCACTCGAAGGTCCTCAGTGACTACTCTAAGTGTAATCTTGGAGGATGTCAATGATTGCGCTCCAGCTTTCATCCCTACCAGCTATAGTGCTCGAGTACTAGAGGATCTCCCGCCCGGGACTGTGATTACCTGGGTGCAGGCTCAGGACCCAGACATTGGACCTGGAGGACAAGTTCGATATTCCTTAATCAATGACTTTAATGGCACTTTTGAGGTAGGTGATGACACAGTGTGAACAGAATCTTGCACACGTTAAGATTTTTATTTTTACATTTATTGAAGTATAGATTGTTTATGATGTAATTCTTTTTTATAGATCGGTCCTATAAGTGGGGTATTGAGAATTAGAAAGGAGTTGGACTTTGAGAAACAACAGTTTTTCAACCTGACGCTGCTTGCTGAAGACAGAGGAATCCCCAGCCTTAGGAGCCAGACGTTTGTGGAGGTAGAGGTGCGTAGCACACATGCTCAAATATTCTACATCTCAGGGATCACCATAGCAGATCATCTGCCTCTATCTCACCCTATCCCTAGCACCTGTCACATCAATCCGCTACATGTCCTCCTTTACTTCATCCATAAATCTTGTGTGTGATCCTAACTGGCAACTCCATATCTAACATCCTTTGTAAAATAATTTCATCATCCCTTCTCTCCACACATCTAAACAGTCTCAGTCCTGCCTCTCTGACTTCGCCTCCAAACTGCTTAACCGGACCCGTTCCTTTGACATGCTTTTTTCTAATCTTGTCCATTCTGGATACTCCCAGTGCTCTTCAGCTCTGCCACCTCCAGCCCTGCCTCCCAAATGCAAATAATCAATTTTGTCAGCTTACATTATTATCAATAATTTGGGGTGTTAAGGTTCCAGTCTTTTTGTTAGTGCCACCGTCTCCAAACCATACATCAAAACAGGTCTCGCTACCATTTTGTGAACCTTCCCTTTAACTCTTATTGTTATTCTTCATTGGCAAATCACCCCTGAGGCTTTTCTCCACCCACTGCACTCTTTTCTTTACCTCTCTTGTGTGCTGTCCAGAAAAAAAATCCAATGATCAATTTTGTCAATTTACATTATCATTGATGATTTGGTTGGTTATTTTCAAGGTTGCAGTTGTTGACAAGATGTCCAATTGTATTTTTTTTAGATCTTTCTTCCTTTAATTCTTCACTCATTTTTATGACACCGGTTAGATAGATGATTAAATGCGTGACAGCATTTAGCTCACGGTACATTTAACTTCCAAGACAGGGAATAACGTGTACAAAAGTGAAATATACAGATGGTCTACTGATGCCACACAATTGCATACTACAGATAATATCACACAGTTTTTCTGTCATAATTAATGTGCACCATTACATTTCTTCAGGTGGTGGATGTCAATGAGAATTTGTATGCGCCTTACTTCTCCGACTTTGCTGTGAGAGGCTCAGTGAAGGAGAACTCTCGTGCAGGAACAAGTGTCATGACTGTCAACGCTAAAGATGACGACAAGGGACGAGATGGCGTGCTGAAGTACTCTATCCAAGGTGGCAGCGGCCTGGGCACTTTTACGATTGACGAAGACACAGGTGTGACACAAGATCAATTTCTAAGCCTATTTATGTAAAGTGAAAATCCAATAACCCATAGTGCCATGCTTAGAATATCAACATCTAAGTTTTTGCATAGGAAATATTTTCACATGCCTTTCAAGATGGCTTGCCTAGGTTTTTATTTGATTTGTTTAATTGTAATTTGTAGAGAAAGTATGGCCACTTGTCAGTTCTTGAGTCAATGTGAAAATGTTTGTTACAGAAAGAAATTCAAAGAGAGTGCGAGGTATAGCGACAGTCACTGTGTTAATGGGGCCTCACGTGGGAGCTGTGTACTGGGAGATCATTACTGTAATGAGGGCAGCATGGCAGCCACATTGGCTGGGCCTCAGGCCGCTCTGTACAACTCATCCAGTGCTGAGCGGCTAACATTGATCAAGGCTCTCCTGCACAACAGCCACCAATCACTGTCTAAGCAGATGTGGCAAAAGTAAACAATACAACAAGGACAGGCGATGATCATGTTGTGATCATCATGCTATTAGAAAACTGTGCATTAAATAAAATGGTTAATTTTTGTAATTGCAAGCTTTAAACAGCTACATTTATATATTTGCATACTCTATGTATGCTGTGTACTCATCAGCAAAACAGTTTTACAGTGCATGTACTGATCCATACAAATGCCTGTAATAGTATTTGGGGTTTTTATTCCCTGGAGTATTAATACCTCAGTAAGGAGCATCAGAGCCAGTGAGAACGTTTACTGAGTGTAGCGACAGTCACTGTGTTAATGGGGCCTCACGTGGGAGCTGTGTACTGGGAGATCATTACTGTAATGAGGGCAGCATGGCAGCCACATTGGCTGGGCCTCAGGCCGCTCTGTACAACTCATCCAGTGCTGAGCGGCTAACATTGATCAAGGCTCTCCTGCACAACAGCCCCGTCCTTCCCAAGTACGGAGAAATCACTATGACTTATTTAAGGAGGCCTGACCCAAAATAAGCATGCACACTCCAACTTTCCTGCAGTGTGAAACTGCTGCTGAAGACATGTTGATCCAAACAAGAAGCCATGACTCACTCACCCAGGGATAAAATGAATCAAATACCAAATGTGAAAATAGGACGCCTCATTTTAGTGCATATTGGGTCATGTACTATAGCTGTGCAACTTAAATTTTAGTCTTAACTGTGAGTATTGTCTGAATGTTAGGGGCTAACTACTGAAGATAGCGCAGATACAAATGCACAAAACATCCACAGTGCCTCCCCCTTCCCCAAAAAGGTGCATGTCATTAAATGTAAAACTTGAAAATTAATAACATGAGCACATCAATAAGATCTTACAATTTGCTTTTTTTTTTTTTTTTTTGTTAAATCAGATAAACAGCTGTGTTGTGGGCACATGGATGTATGCTTAAACATTTATAGCTACTGTCATCAATACTTTTTCATGAAAACCTGAAAAAGTGTGACTAAGAACTCTTTCTTTTCCACCAGTCATGATTGCATCATTGCAGTCTCTGCTTTTGTCCATCATACCGAAGCTTTTAAACCTAACAGTTCAGTGTCTGTCCATGGTGCTGAAATGCTGAACCTTCATGCTGAAACCAGACCCTCATTTGCTCTTCCCTACATATAGTGAATGAGACTTAATATACTTGCAGGTAGTGAGCCTTCGCGTTCTCTTTCTTCTTCACATGGCAGTTTTTTTCTAATCCCATCTTAAAATAAATATACAGCTTTTGCAGTTATCGCTGTTGTTTATATTTTATTTGACACATCCATATTTTAATTTTGAATAGGAAACCTAGTTTCCCAGAGTTAGTATTGCCTGTCAAACCATTCACTGCATACATGAATAGTTTTAAATAAAAGCCACCAATCACTGTCTAAGCAGATGTGGCAAAAGTAAACAATACAACAAGGACAGGCGATGATCATGTTGTGATCATCATGCTATTAGAAAACTGTGCATTAAATAAAATGGTTAATTTTTGTAATTGCAAGCTTTAAACAGCTACATTTATATATTTGCATACTCTATGTATGCTGTGTACTCATCAGCAAAACAGTTTTACAGTGCATGTACTGATCCATACAAATGCCTGTAATAGTATTTGGGGTTTTTATTCCCTGGAGTATTAATACCTCAGTAAGGAGCATCAGAGCCAGTGAGAACGTTTACTGAGTGTAGATTTTCCAGGGGAAATCAGACTGCTTGTTAGAGCAGAAAGTGAAGGGAGAGGGAAGTGGAAGTGAAGCGAAGAGAGGAAGGAAAAGCATGCAGGGGAGTCAGGAGTACATAAAAAGTGTCAAAAGAAAATACAGCTTTCTTCCTCCCAGACCTATATATATATATTTTAATGTCTTCTGGAAAGTTTTTCTTTTTTTAACTTAGAGTTTTTTTCCCTAAGCATGTGAAATGCTAATGCCTTTTACTATCGAAGGACACGATACAGTAAGAACATGCCAAGTTTTCCCTTATCATCAAGTGCTTCATTTTATCGTGTAGAAGTCAGCGTTGTCAGGCACGGACAGAGTAGCACTGCTTTGTACTCCCACCATGCATTTAGCTGCCATGTTGAGTGGCTTTGCTCTTGCTGCTTGTCAATCTGTGGCTCTTAGTGCCAGAACTAAATATGTGATGAGAGAGTGAGATGGACAGTGACTGAGAGTGAAAGGGACAGAGAGAAAAATAGAAAGAATGAGAACTCTCTTTTGTTTAACCCGTCTCAGCTAATGCACCCCTTACTCCCACCCTCACTTGTAGTTTGTAAATCAGCTCTTTGATGCATCATGCATAGCCCATGACACCCCTATTGTCAGTCATAGCTGCTGTTAATGAGTGCCCTCTTTTCCCGCGTTTGATATTTAGATGTTTAAATGACTCAATCATACGTGGGTGGAAAACACATGGGCTAACAGAAAAGAAGACGGATCTTCTCTGGCTTTAAACCTTAGCTCCCCTGCACTTTGAACAAAAATTTGTATTCCTGTCATTGGTTTGGGTGGAAAGCAAGCCCTGCAATTTCTCATTGGACAGCTGTCAAACGCCACTGCTCCTCTATTAGTGGGTTTGCAAGCTCCAGGATTTGTCACAGTCAGGATAAGGCATTCTTTAAGTTACAAGCAAACACTTTTAAAAAGCACTCAGTCTTCATTTATTAAAATGAATAGGCCATATATTTTTCTGATGTCCTCTTTTATAGCACATTCAGAGCTATTCAGTTGTGTCTCAAGAGAGAAATGCACACAATATTTTGTCATCAATCTTAGGATCAATTATTTGATATGGAGACATTAATTAAAAAATGGGATCACAAAACCTGTTTCTCAAGAATGGGGATGGTGAATAGACGCGGCAGATGGATGTAAACCCAACCAAACGCTGAAGTTCCAGATTAGAAAATGTGCTGTGACCCTTCAATTTTTTTTGTTCACTATTTGAAGTGTGTTATTTATGGTGAGAATGGATGCTGTCGAGTCAGATTTATATTGAATTCACTGAATAGTGCCTGTCGGTCTTAAAGTTCAAAGAGCTTTGGAAACAGCCAGCTCTGTTTTCCTTGTCTCTCTGTCAAGCTGTCTGACAGAGATGAGGTTTGAAAAGGACATGGTCAAGGACGACAGGGTAAGGGTGTATCTTAGCAAACACTTTTACTATGCATTGTGTGTGTCCTGGGCAGCGGCTTAGTCATAATCAGACATACTGCCACTTTCTGGCATAGTCTGATTTATTTGTGTGTACCTGGGGATGCAGATCTTGTGGATGAATTGAAGGCAAAGTTATGCAACAGATCTGCCGTATGACAAGCTTTCTTTCCTCCAACACCACAAACAATTATTAAATATGTCTGAAAAGATAAATCGCTGTCTTTTTCAGCATATTGAGAAAGAAGAACTGATGTCAAACTTGTTCTCGGGTTTCTTTGAGTACTTTGTTGTAGCATTGAGCATGATACTCCAGGGGTTGGAATTCCTAGAGTTCCTCTTAGAGTTTTGACTAGAGGCGTTCATTTTTTCATTTGGTTAAGTGAAATGATACCCAGTTTAGCCTCATTTTTGCCCCAAAAGCCAAAATTTCTGCTATATATATATATATATATATATATATATACACATGTGTATGTACATATATATAAATAATGAGCTTATATTCAGATTATGTACGGATGATCTGATGCACTTAAAAGGGTTTAAAGAGGTGTTTCTGCTCTTTGGTCTGTGCAAGAAAAGAAAAGAAATTATCGTAAGTATAGCCATCTGAGAGAACCACTACTTGTGTTTCAGACCATATTTTCTAAGGGGCAGCAGGAAGCTGGGAAGCCAAAACACTTTGTCTCAGAAAGTACCGTAGATAAATTGAAGGGCTGCATCAAGGCACAGCATAAGATAAATAAGGAAATGTGAGTTAATGTACTGCTACTTTAGTAAAGTCTGAGATTAAAACATGGAGCTGGAAATGAGCACAGTAGATCACCTTTTCCTAGCACTTCTTTAGTTATCTATAAAGCAGCAGCTTTTCTTTTATGGTACCTACGGTACTGTGCAAAGTCTTTGGCCACCCCTCATGCCTTTATATTTTGCTTCCAAGGAGCCAGACCTATAGTTTTTAAAGTTGTCTTAATCAACAGTTATGCAGACTTTCCGAAGGTCTTTCAAATTTTTTCTTTGGACGTTGGCTGCTTTTTCACTCACTTTCAGCCCAGTCCCTGTGACCATTTTCAGAGCAATGTTTATTCTTGTCTGTTAAACTACTTAACACTGGGCTACGACTTAATAAGCCTTAAAAAGGCACCCAGCTCAAGCGATGAACTAGTGTTGGGTTTAAACATTAGACAACTTACTAAAGAACCAAGTTTAAATTGTATCTTTAGGAACTTTTTAAATAATGATGCAAAAATACATCATTTGTTCCAATTTCTTTAGTTTAATCTACATAAAAATGCCATCGATTACACATTTTCACAGCCATGAAATAGTGTTTTCTGCACCAACAATGTAATTACTAAATAGCTTTTAGCTGAAAACTTGGCATATTTCAGTATGGTGTTCAGTGTTTCCTTAAAAAATGGACAAGTGGAGGACAAAAGAAACATCTACAAGGCATCAACAGTATCTGAATGTTATGTCCTTTAGAAATAGGAAAAAAATCTGGATTTTTGCAATGTACTGTAAATGGTTGTGGCTATAGAATTTTTTAATGATTAGGAATTTAGCATCACAATAGGCTAGATCATCCAACTGCCAATACTCCTGTGCAGCCATTCTTATATAATGAAGAAGATCATAACCATGAAATAAAAACATAAAAAAAACAAATTAAATTTGAGCTTGCTCACCTGCCCAAGTTCAGCTTGTGTGACAGCTTGTTGGGTTTAAATGTATGTAAACCTAAGCACAAATGCTGTGCATGCTCATGCTGTGCAGGCTCTCTATGTCTCAAAGGAGCCTTTATTTAACAGGAGCTTGCAGATCTGGTGAGAGTTTGTGTTCCTGAGCTGAAACGTTTTTTCAGCCTGCGTGTTTCTGTCTGACTTGTCTTTATTTTTTACTGATAGAAATGATACTGCGAGTGTTAGTGTTCTTTTTTTTGGATTTCTGCAATGTATACAATGTCACACTAATGTAACACATGCCGTTGTGTTTCTACAATGCCATACTCTTGGGAGCGAATAGAAAAGAAACAAATGAACCCTAAAACCGTAGACCGTGTGTGCATGTGTCTTTTTTTAAATGGTTTTGTGAAAAGTCCTGGATGACGGATTTTCTTTTTTTTTTAAGTTGTGTCCATGTGTCAACCATTGTAAATATTCTCTTTGTCCCCGAAGAGGTCACCAAAACTGTCAGCTACTCATTTTCCTTAAGGCCACTAAGCACACGCCAGTCAATATATGTGAATGTCTGGGTGTCTTTGTGTGTCCATATATATAGTCTAAATTTGTGTGCTTGCCTCTGGAAACTTAGTATTCAAAGACATTCCTAAGAGATCTTTTAAGGATTGTAATGTATTTTACAGATAACAGCCAGTTTCTCTCTCTCTCTTTTTCTGGCACTCTCTCTCTCTCTCTCTCTCTCGCACACACACACACACACACACACACACACACACACACACACCCTTAATAGATAAGTATTCAAAGCCAGGTAAAAACTGCATTAATCTTTCTCTCTGCTTCAACAGGGGTGATTTACACTTCTGGTATCCTGGACTGTGAGACCAAAGACTCCTACTGGCTGACTGTCTGTGCCATGGACAGGGGGGTTCCACCTCTGTCAGCTTCTGTTGAAGTCTTCATCCAGGTATAGAATCCACTGCCTATTGAATCATTATGTTAAATACATTTACCCACAGACTTTTATAGCATTGAACATAACAAGCAGATAATTTTCCCTTGTAATTTTAAGCCTTAAATGGATGTCCCCAAAGTGCGCTATTACTAAATACACCTGGTACATGCTGCTGGTAGCAGTTTGGATGTCTTTTTGTCGTCAGAACTGCCTTATTTCTTGGAGACAGAATCAACAATGCTCTATTGGACTGAGAGCTGGTGACTGTGCAGGGCATTTGAGTACAGTAAACTCATGTCATGTCCAAGAAACCAGTATGAGATGATTTGAGCTTTGTGACATGGCAGAAGATGTGATCACTGTGATCATAAAGGGATCATCATCAGTCATCATCAATACTCAGAAAGGCAGTGGTGGTTAAACTATGTGGTGATTAAACTATGCTCTGTTTGTGGCCCAAGATATACAAAGGAAATATCTCCAAACCGTGACACCAGCAGTCTAAGCTGTTGACACAAAGCAGGGGCGTATGCTTTCATGTTTTTTAAGCCAAATTCTGACCCTGGTGAGGCCATACGGACTGTAGCCTCAGTTTCTGTTTCTTACATGGCTGGAAGGGCCCCAGTGTGGTCTTCTGCTGCTGTAGTCCATCTGATTGATTGATTGATTGATTGATTGATTGATTGATTGATTGGTAATTTATTTCAACATGTGAACAATATACAAGTACATTTAGAAAAGAATCTGCTTCGGCGTTCAACCTGTTGTGCATTCAGAGATGTTCTTGTATCCTTCTTTGCTGTATGGAGTGGTTATTTGAGTTACTGTTGCCTTCCTGTCAGCATATCATTTTGACCTTGTCTACATGCCTTAATGCATTGAATTGCTGCCATGTTTATGCCATGGCTGATTGGATATTTTCATTAATGAGCAGCTGAATAGATGTACAAAGGGCCAGTGAGTGTAGATACAAAACAAAAAAACAAAGTTCAAGTGATCTTTGTATGCCAAGTGCCATTAGATGACTGGTACAGCAGTCTTAGCCATTACTGAGCTTCTGTAGACAAGAAGTCTACAGGGTAAGATTGTTTTATATTCAAAATATGGTTTGCCAGTGTGTTACTCCCTTAATTTCACTTCCAGCATATCCAATCGCATTTTAATTGAAAGTATACCAGTTTTAGGTCATTTCAAGTTTATCTGTGTATTTATTGTACATGGAAAAATCATATTTAGTTATGCAGGGTACAGTTATGCACTTTTTATGCGTAACTTCTCGTTAACTACATTAAAATTATGTCAGGTTATAAACTTTTCAGCTTTTTTAACTGTAAAAGTAGCTTATTTTTCAATGGCAGTCACTGATAAAAGTTTACAGCCAGTCAACGTTACCCTCCAGGGTAATTTTGATGTTTATACTATAAAATTCTTGTAAAGCATTACATCCAAACAGTATGATGCCAAACGAGTGTGTTACTGTCTTGATTTCTGTACTCAGCACTCAGTCTGTAAGCAAGAGATACACTGTATGGGAATTCTCTGCTTCAAGTTTTTTCTAATTTATTTGCCCTTAAGTTTTTCCACCGTCTAAACACTCAAATACACACATAGTTGCTACATCACTGCTCCCCCTTTGGGGAAGAGTTCAGCTGTGTATAAAAGGGAAAAAAAGACAAGCAGCCTTTTCTGGCTTCAGGATATCCACGTGTGGTTATGTGAGTGGGTGCTTTACTCCCGGCCTATTCATCACATGGAAAAATGGGGAGATTAATCAGGCACAGGTGCTTCTGTTCACCGGCTGAACTGTCTTGGCTCTCTGTGCCTTCCAGCAAATGCTCAATCAACCCACTGCTTGCCATAAATATTCTAGATCTATGCTGTTAGAAGGGAAATTAATTTGGAGTGTGACATCTTTGACATTTTCTGGCAAATATATTTCCATTTTGTGATTGATAACATATCAACCCAGACCCAGACTGATTAACAAAGATACTAAAATCACAACAGAACAATATTACAGTGCGTGCAAATTCAGAGGGCTACTATCCATGTATTTGTTGCCATTCAAAGATCCAACTCAAATGATGAATATTTATTGCCTTTTTCTCCTCTTTTTCTCCTCTTTTTGCTTTGTTGTTTCATGTCTTCTTTTCTTCTTTGTCTCTGCTCAGGTAGAAGATGTCAATGATAATGCTCCCCTCACCTCAGATCCTATCTACCACCCGACTATCATGGAAAACTCTCCAAAGGATGTGTCAGTCATTCGTATTCAGGCGCAAGACCCCGATCTCACTGCTATACCCAGTCGTCTGAGTTATCGTATTACTGCCGGCAACCCGCAGAATTTCTTCTCTATTAATCCAAAAACAGGTGAGGTAGTGTGTGATGTGGTACTAGTGGAGTGGAAAGGAATGATGAAAGAAAGAATGGCCCCTCATAAATGCACTTCAGGCATTTCATTAACAAGCTGGGATTAAACAGAACAACAGATATTACACAGATACGAGCTGTATGACAGAGAACAAAGAAATGAACTGTATCTCGCGTAACAGCATGCAGCTTCTACCTGATACTCCTCTGAGCTATTCACATGTTCTATTCACAGCAGTTATATTTGATTGCTTTTGATGATATGTATTTAAATGTTAAGCTGAAAAGGTGTAGAGTTAAAAAAAAAAACTGATGCTGGCTAAATGTTTGAGGAGTATTTGGATTTCAATTTGGAAATAGGATTTATTGAGATAATAACAACCCTGACAGAGGTTCACCATAAGCTCTCTATTAGATATTGGATCAGTGGAGGGTTTTAAACATACTGGGCTTATGAAATTATGCCCAGATAGCCTGTTGTTGTTTATTAAATTTGCTTAGAAATGCATGAGAAATTAAAGTCAGTGAATGTGTATAAAATATTTTGTGAAAGCATATTGTCTGCGATTAATTGAATAATTTTACTTCTATGCCAATATACTGTTATATTATAATATATCTGTTTGTGTGCGGGGATAAATTCTAATTGCGTGTTAAAACATGCTGATTTATGTATCAGTCAGTAGATATTTCATTTTTATGCAGTTTAATTGGATTGGGATGAGTGCATTTTTAAGGTGCGCCACTAATTTGGCATTGAACTCTTATAAATAATGTCAGAGTTGTGATGGATGCTTTGAGAGAGAATCAAAATAGAAACAAGAAAAAACAATCTTGTTTTGGTAATGGCGCTTATATAGCCTTGAGTCATACGCTGTTTCTAGAAGACAGACGTACCCCCACCATGCTGTCAAACATTAGATTGTTGGCTACTGTCTTGGACCCAAGAAGTATTGTGGCCATCGTTTTTTGTGGGGGGGGTTTTGTGAAGGAAAGGTTGAGAATCAGCTAATGATACCCATGAATAGCAAGCTTAGTTAGCAAGATTAATCTACAGTTCTTTATAATGTGAGATAGGTTATTAGTTTTGGCTAGCAGGAAAAATAAGCATAGAACAAAAATTTTTTGACTAGGGATGTGTGCAACTGGTTGACTCAAGGTTTAAATGTTGCTATCCTTGCCAGTCAGTGCCAGAAATACTAGTTAATTAAGTGTACAATTTTAATTCTACAATGGCAGTCAGCAGGGCTGATGGTTGAGCCTCCATCTCTCTATCTTACTTTGTGCAAGAAAGTTGTAAACAGATGACAGTTGTTTTAAATGTGCTGTTCTGCAATACTTTAATACAACAAGAAAAAAAAGTTGCCGTATGTTAGGCTTTGTCAGGATAAACTGGAGTATAATTACATTACAAAAGCTAGGTGTACCATATTCTGCATCTGGATTTGGGTGCTAGCATTGAAAAAAAAAAGCAAGGCTACTGCAGCTATCAATGCTATTAGCCAAACTCTATAAACTAATCAGACTTTGTGAGTGTGCACAATGGTATACACAATGCAAAGTTCATCTAATGCATGATTTGATCAACAAAGAATGTAATTAACATTTTCATATAGCTCCTAAAATGCACATGAAATATTTGTTAGGTCAATGTTTAATTTTGTCCTTTCAAAGAAAAGGACAAGATATTTTAGAGTTTAAACAAGACAGCGCTGCAGTTGTGACTAAAAGTGACCATTCTGGTGATTAAACATTTCTTTGTGCTTAAAGTAGTAATACGAATAAAGACAAAACCTGTTATTTGTAGCAAACCTTGACTTGAGGTTTTTATGAAAAATGGATGCATGACTTTTGGAACCAGCAACTGGCAAACCCCTGGAGACTCAAGTAAAATGAGAAGTGGGCCACAGTGGTCTAGTAATCAAAGATTTGGTCATTTTCAGGCTTAGTCTGGAGTCCCAACTGTCACTGCCTTAAATTTATCAGGCGATTTATCAAATTTATCACATCTCCCCTGAGGCCACAGAAGGCTGTATATATTTCTTCACATATCTGGTAGAAGATCTGTAAATAGACTAAGTTGCAATATGCGGGAACTTTAGTTTTCTGCATTTTTTCAGATTTGTATTGCAACCTTTTAACTTTTTTGTGCACTTCTTTTTACACACGTGTGTCTGTATATGCAAAAAATCGTATTTAAACATTTACACATTTGAATTTCATATGCATTTTTAAGAATTTCTTAAAAGAAGCCTGACAACTGAATATCAGCTCGCAGATCCTTGTCAAACTCTCCCTTTACTTTTCACAGAGCTTCTGTATAAAAATGCTCTATAGTAAATATTCAGACAATCTATTTTTAAATGAATGATCAATTTATACTAATATAATGGACACATTTGAAAATTAGAAGAATCACTCAAATGTCTCTGAAGAATACAAATATAATCAAAGAAAAATAAATACATAAATGGTAAGTTTGATGTATTTCAGTTTTGGCTGTCAAGTTTGTCCCCATGCATTCTCAGTACAAGCATTGCTTGACGCTTAAATTAAAGAATTATTGAAGAGGTAAAATGTTTTATTCAAATCTAGTAGGAAAAAATGTGAAGTCTTTGCCATCTCTGCCCTAGATTAAGTAGTGAGTGTTCTAATAAACAACAAAAGGAAAATTTCAGCTGTTACAAGGACAACTTTTCAGATTCAAAGAAATGTCAGTAAAGTGTTCTGAAACCAGGAGCCTATAGGTAATGCAGCAGGATCTCAGTGATCAAGATTATAATAGAAAGATTTCACTAATAATATGCTGCTGCATGTTCACCTTGTTTGTAAATGTTAGGGGAATTTCCATGTGGCGTCCTCTAATCCTCTGAATATTCCTCTATGCATTATGGCTATAATATTGACATTATGTAGGGAAATGGAGGGGGCTGAAACAGGGTGAGGGGACTAATATTGATCCTATTAGCGAGACGCTGATCCTCAAAAACTCATTACTATGTAAACTGTATCCAACACAGGCATTCTCAAACATAGGTATGGTCGAATAGTCAAAAGAATTTCCCTCCTTTTCATAATCAATTTTCCTTTGATGTTGGTGGAAAATGTCACGTACACTAGACACATAAGACATGCCATATTGAATACAATGTTCAGAAGATCGATTACAAAATATGCATCTTACTTAACCTCTTTGCTAACCTCATTTGCATACAAAAGAAAACAAGCAGTGCAATATTATATATGTATATGTATATGTATATATATGTATATGTATATGTATATATATATATATATATATATATATATATATATATATATATATATATATATATATATATATACACCCCTAATATATATATATTAGGGGTGTATATATATATATATATATATATATATATATATACACCCCTAATATATATATATTAGGGGTGCAACGATATTCGTATCGATATTGAACCGTTCGATACAGTGCTTTCGGTTCGGTACGCATATGTATCGAACAATACAACATTTGTAATTTATTTTATCAACTTTCCTTCTGACGATGCTGTCTGTGTTGAGCGCTCAGTGAATCTGCGTTCGACTACTCCGCCTAGGCTGCACTGTCGAGCGCAGATCCACTGAGCGCTCAACACAGACAGCATAGTCAGGAGGAAGAGCGCAGGGCAAGCTAGCGAGACAGAAGTTAAGCTCTCCTTGCAAGATGGACCTCCCCCACCCTCATTCAGATCTGGCGTTTGGAATTATTTTGGTTTTCATGTGACGTATGACCCTGAAGGTAAGCGAGTCATGGACTAAAGTAAAACAGTATGTTGGATGTGCCATGCAATGCTCAATTACATGGGTGTGAACTAGTGTGTTAGCGCAGTTAGCTCGTTAACGTGTTGGCCGTCTAGCCCCATGCACGGGGCGATCGGCGGTAGCTCGTTAACGGAGATTTGCCGTGTTGTGGTGTTAAGGTCATTTCAACGAGATTAACCTGAAAGCACTAGTGGGAACACAACGAATATGACTGCACATTTACGCCGACATCATCCTAGTGCAAAGACAAAAACAACAAGCATGCTACTAACTTTAGCCAAGTCATTTAGACAGCTGTTAGCACGTGATTCTCCTTATGCTGCTGAGAATATAGCCCAGAAGAAGCGGATAGTATAGCTTTTATTTTGGAAAGAGACATTTCTCTGTAATAAACTCTCTTTTCCAAAGATGAGTGATTCCTCAATCAGATACAGGGCTTGCAAAATCGCTAGCCCGACGTCCCGGAGCTAGCGATCTTTCCAGTCGGGCTACAAAAATCTCTCTGCCCTGTCAATGCTTTTGCATTCTTTCAGAAATGTAGCTGGGTAATTATGTCATTGGCATCGGTGAGCCACTGTCAATATGTGACATATTGAAATCGCGTTTGAATTTGCGCTTGTTTTTTTGCTTTCACTTTGCAATGACAGCACTGATCTGTGAGTGATGATAATTTGTGCACCAATTCCTCTGACATCGTCTTATTAATCGTTAGCTTACTATGCAAACATGACAAGTGAAATCTCCCGCAGCAAGCTTAAACATGTGAGAGGTTGATCGCGCAGAGAATCGCTGAGCTTATGTGAGTCCATGTGTAAAAGTAGCAGTATATATATTTTAGTTCTGCTGAGCCAAATAAGACAGGTCAGGGTGAAGAAGTGACAGCCAAAGAAAAGCTTACCACAAAACGGAGAAGTTATGACAAATCAGACTATAAGGCAAAAAGAAAGTGCAGCTTTATGGTTTCATGGACAAAAGAATTTCTGTGGCTGCAATATGACAAGCTAAATAACCAGGGGTGCACATAAGTGGTCCGCAGGTGCGCATTCGCTGTCAAAATAAAAAACGCGCACAAGGGTTAGGGTTAAATTTAAAAACTGTACTTTTGAGTTAAAATATATATTTATAATTTTAATAAATGACAAATTAAAAAGGCATGAATATTTTTTTTGTATCGAAAAAATATCGAACCGTGACACCAAAGTATCGAACCGAACCGTGAATTTTGTGTATCGTTGCACCCCTAATATATATATATATATATATATATATATATATATATAAAATTTTAGTTTTTTAATTGCATGTGTGTGTAATTATGCATGACTCTCTGTTTAGGATTTTTAGAACCAAAGTAGAATTCCATCATTTAGCTTAACCCCACCCCGAAACAACAGAAAACCTTAGACACACCTTGATCAATTATTATAGGTCACAAAAGCTCATAGAAATCTGTGTTTTTCATGCAAGAAGCATAAGAAGCAGCATTACATGCTACACAGTGCAATGTTCATAGTTCAGCTGCTGATGAAAATTCAAAACAGTTAATGGAAATGGAAAATGCATCTATAAATAACATTTAAATGATCTGCATCACTTTGTCAGTTTCATTGATCTTTTTCACGAACAGTCGGACGGGTATGTGATGTAATTATCTTCTTTCCTTTCATAAAGGATAGCCACGTGTATACTACACTAAAGGAGGTAATAAAGGAAGCACTGAGGCACCATCCCTTAATATTTCAAGAATTCAACTGAGATACTTCTGCGTCAGTTCCCTCACTCGGGAAGCTTAACTGTTTGACTGCAAAATGTTGTGTACCTGTAACA